>NC_044258.1:9051832-10438707 GCF_003957555.1 Calypte anna | reverse complement strand
ACTCATTCAGCAAGAGAGCTTCACAGCAAAGCAGAGACAAAACATGACCTGTTCCTGGGCAAGTCTCATGCTCCCAAGTGGAACAGATGTCTACAAAACTTGAACTCTTAAACCAAGATCTTGTAAAAAGCTTCTGGAGAGTTCAGATGAGTTTCCAAATCATACTTGTTTTTGCGAGATGCTGAGGAAGGGAAGTGAAAGGGTCAAAAGAAGGGGAAAGACAGAAAAAAAAAAAAAAGAAAAAGATTTGTCCTTTCCATATCAGCAACCTGGTTTAGCTGAGAGTATTCTATGTGGTATCTTTTCAGTCCTCAGTTTTAACTGTCAACATGCAGGGAGAGACTAAGAATTTTTCAGTAACTGGTAACAGTCAAGCTATAAGGCACTGAGGTTCAGATCAGAAACCAAAGATACTATACAGACTTCTTTTTCCACCTTCATTTTACAGCTTTTGGAAGAAACTTATTCCAGGTATAGTCCCCAGAGGCTAGTGTGCATTTCTAATTTCTATGTTCTATAGCAAATCACCTTTAAAGCCTCTAAAAATCCATATTCTAAAAAAATCTTCAAATTTTGGAATGGAAAAGAACCCAGGGAGAGCTTCAGAAACTCATAATGTTGGCATTTTGCTTTGTCGCTAACTTTAATATCACTCTAATCAAATCAGCAAGACTGTGGAAATGATACCAAACAATACCAGGTCAGGAAATACCACCAAATCCCTCAATTCATTGAAAAAGTTAAGACTTTTAAAATTAGGTTTTTTAAACTCAGCCATGTTAAACTGAAGGGCATTTTGCAATTTTCAGAGACCTGGAAGAGAAAAAAGGTACAGCATGCCCCAAACCAGGCTGCATTCATCTGAACTGAGCAATATGGTACAAATATCTCAGAGATATTTAGAATGTTTGAGGTTGCCACTGTCAGACTGTAGAGCTATAGGAACAAAGGCTCTTTTTTGTGTCTGATCCTGTCCTTCCTATGACATCAGTCATGCAGGAGTAGTGCAAAGTCCATGGTTCTCCTCTTTAGCAGACCTTGTTACTCAGCCCACAGTGCAGAAGGCTATTTTAAAGTTAAATAGTGAGAAGAGAGTGAGTGAGAAGCCCCAGAGTGGGTGTTGCTGCCCCAAGCCTGCCTGGGGGGCAAGGGATCAGTCAGGACAGAGGGGCATGCCTTGCCCAGAGAGTGCCTCCATCAGTGTTCACATACACCCCTTCCCACAACACTAAGAGGATTTATTGAGTACCAGGTGCCCAGAATCATAACAAGAATATTCTCCTTCATTTCTTCAAAATAAAACCTCCAACTCTGGCTACGCATCAATTGCACCAGCTTTTGAAAACAGATTTAGACAAACTAATCAATGTAATGCTGTGTTGATTAAGGTAATTATCAATACAAATTATACAAACCAATATGTTAGTGCATTCACAAGTGGACTGGAAACTCAAAAGAAATCCTACAAAGACAAGAAATTTGGCTTTGGAGCAGGAAGCTAGAGACATTACTGTCATTGTTCTCCCTCTGTGCAGTGCGAGCCATGAAATGAAGGGACAAGAAGCAAATGTGTGGGAGTACACAAGTCACCCACATCCAGCAGTTCTGGTGGCCATCCAGACTGAAAAAGGGCATCTGAACAATAGCTTGAGAAGTTTCCCCCCCTGCACAGAAATCACTACTCCTGTCCTATCAAAGGGACATTACTCTAAACTTCACTTGCAATGTTCCTACACAAGTCAAAACTTTATCCCGATATACCAGTTGCACCTTACCATTGTCTGGCTTTACTCATATATATCTGAAAGGAAAAGGAATTAAACATGAAAAGCCTGATGGAAAGGAGCAGCACCTAACTACAAGCATCTCTACTGAGAGCAATGGCACATTGACTTCTGTGATTCTGACACACTGATTTTGTGACTTCCAAAGGTGAACCTTCATCAACAATCTCCCCTCAACTTCAGCCCAGCTCAAGACTCTTGGCACTAAAAAGCCTTCAGAAAAATAACCTTTTGGACACTCCTCTACACCACTCTTGTAAACACCTCATTCCCTGATGCTTTTTATTATAATTTCTTAAACAATAATGGAGAAGGAACACAGTACAGCAGGGATGAGGTGTGAAGACAAAGAGAGCAGAAAACTAGTATGTTTTGACCTTTCTTCTAAAATGGGTAGCTTTAAGCAAAAATATGCTACCACCAAAAAGGTAGACCATTCGCCTTGGTCTAAAATAAAAAACATTGTGATTGCTACTGCTATTATCAAAACAGATGTAGAAGGCTCATTTATAGAAGCCAGTAAAAAGGCAAGAGAGAAAGGGTAGGCTGGGAGGGGCTAGGACAATATCTGTGGAGAGGCAAGTATGAGAGATGAGCTCTGGTAATACCTTGGGAAGTCAATGCAGGACATACAGAATATGAAAGATTAAACCAACAGCACAGAGTTTCAAGTGCTTAAAAGAAAGCAGAAAAAAAATGACATGTTGAAAAAAGGGATGAATCTAGAAATCAAACTCTTTAGCAGTGCCTCCCCCATCACAGTGGGGAAAGAAACCTTTGCCTCTCTCCTGTTTAATAAGAAGAAAGACTACGTACAGATGAAATTCACAATCTCATCTTACTCTACCCCTCCCATGGAGGAATCTAAATCAGAGCTTTTTCTGGAAAAGAAGGGAGAGGTTTTCTTAAAATGAAACAAAGGGCATCCTTCTCTCTGCTGTCCCTTGAGGTAAGACAGAACGAGTGTGATCTTGCTGCATTTTGATACACCAAGAGTTACCAAATCCCCTCTATCACTGCATATTCCCTTTACTTTATTTAATAAATGAAATCTCATCAACTTATCCTTCTTCTATTATCACTGCTGACATCAATCTGATAATATTGGCTTGGCATGGAATCGTGCTATTATATGTCCTCTTGATATTTAATTTAAGAGAAACGTCTGCAGTGGGGTGAATATGTGAAGCAAGCTTTTTATTACTGGCAGCAGTAAGGACGCTGGGAGTGAATTAGACATTCATCTTAGTCAGGGCCAATCTAGTGGCTCACAAGAGGTTTTCTTCTTAACCCTCTCCTAACTGTTCAACAGCAGCAGGTAACAGCTGCTCCAGTCAATAACTGCATTCATTTGTCTCAGCAAATTCATTACTACATAGATATAAACCCCACAAAGAAGTGTTAAGTGTCTGGGAGGTTAAAGCAAGGTTCTTCAGGATTTTCCATCAGAAGCTCTGCAACAGTAGGAAAAGTCCTGGCCTAAACATCCATCAATTAATCAAGAAGGAACTCAGCTTCCAAAGACAGACACAAACTTACTGCAAGGAGAGATTAAGGCTGCATCTTCAGGATACAGACCCCATGACAAGGTTCAAACACAGCACAATGGCCACCAGGGTAGGTGAAGCTGATAGGTTCCTTTTTGGGAGAACTATTATGGACTCAGTATTGAAAAGCAAGGGAAAGCTGGAAGATGGGTATGTATTTGCTAGTCTTCCCTCACAGATGAAAAATCAGACTAGGCAAGCAGAGACACAGCTCCAGTGCTTTAGGACTTGGCAGCTCTTTAGACTTGTGCAAAATCAGTCACTCCACAGTGAATACCACACAATCACTTGGCTCTGCCAGGTAGAACAGCAATTCCAGATGGAGTTAAGAGCTAGATCCACCTTTTGCTCTGGGAAACCATTCAAGCTGAGAAAAAAAAATCAAGACTGAGACTGATGGTATCTATACCTAGACATTTTGACACTTCTGCTCAGAAAGTGAAAACCAAAGACATGAAGAGTCTCTCATATAAACCATCTTAAAGAGGCTGGCTCCAGCATACAGCTGGCAAGCAGCAACCTGGTATTTCCTGTGGGCTGCAAAATCCACCAACAACTGGATTAGCTGCTTTCTGCTGCATTATTTTTCTAAGAGCCGTGTCTGAGCTAACTTGAGCAAACCACATTAGTCACCACTGTCACCACAGTGCAGGAAGCCTCAGAGGTCAACAGTGAGGTGCAAGGGCAGCACTGTGAGCAAAACCCAGGGCACACAGCAGCACTTTCTGCACGTCAGGGAAGAATTGGAGACATTTCAGCGAGTTGGTAAGCTTGTTTACATATCCAGGGTACATTACATGCATTTCAGAAGAAGCTCAGTGATGCAGTGGTGGGTTGCCATGGTGTACTGTACATATATAAAAACCAGTAAGTGGTTAACTGACCTGTAAAACTGCTTTCTCCCTTGGGTAGCACTTGGCTCTGATGGCTTCTCTTTAACGTGTCAGAAAAATAATTCCAGACAGATGCAATACACAGCACATAGAAAGGTTCCATCCTCTCTCATTACTGCATCCTTGACATTTACAGCAGAAAATTAAGTACAATTGAAGCATTTCATTCACATATAACAAACTCATCAGCACAGAACAAACAGCCAAGAAAGCCAACTTTCACCATAGGCTCCAGGATGCAAATACAAGAGCCCCACTACAACCTATGGGATTCCCTGATCCTGCACATCAGCTTGACAGCATGGCTTGAATGAAAGAGGGAAGAATCATGTTGCAGCTGTTCGGCAAGAAAAATAAGAGATGGGAGAAGCTTAATAGATCACCCAAATGTCTACTAAAAATTCAGTAATATTGAAGCTACACAGTGTAAACAAACTGCACGCCTCATGAGGATGAACTAATGTGATCAGGAAGAAAACATTTCATGTATTCAAAACATTGCTCATCAGACTTTGCCACTGATCTGAATGGAATACAAGGCTTGCATAAGTAACTTAATGTGTAAAGTAAGATGGGACAGACTAAAAGAAGAGGTGAAATCTTGTGACAATTTTCCTGAGAACAGGGACACTATCTCCAAATTTAAGCTGAGGCAGTAGCATTCCTGTCTTTCTAAATACTTCATATATGCCTTGTCACACTGTCTGTAGCACACTACTGCACATCTGCAATACTTGCCCTCCTTCTTTCTTGCCTTTGACAGCTGCATTTCAGTAACAGTTCATTCAGTTCTCTTTTTCCCTACCTTGCCCATGGAAGTACCTAATGAATGCATATTTATAAAGTACTAAGAGTTTCTGAATGACTCTGTGATCCTGCAAAATTTGTCACTCAAGTACTTCTCAATCTCCATTCCTGTTTTGACAGCTTGTTCGAAGCTGCCATAAAATTCCTCACTGCAATTCATGCTCTTGGTGCACCCTTGCCCTTTCCAGAACAGATACCTCCTTTCCTTCCAATCACAGATACACAGAAGCTGTTCTGAAATCTTCTCCTGTGTAAGTAATTAGATTCTATCCCTGAGAACCAAAGTTAACACAAATGTCCAAATCCCAAGTGCCAACAACTTGTGCCACCGTACTGCATCCAGTGAAAACAGCCTGACTTATGCACATTCTCTTAAAACAAAAATACCCAAAAAACCCTCAAACTCCAAACATACAGATTGAAGTGGAAAATAAGACATAGCAGTTCTGTGTAGCAACCTCTCCTTTGGAAATCCAGTAACAACTGCTCAATTTCAGTGAGGAAACCGATGCAGAGATTGTGTGACCCATCCAATGCTGGTTCCAGGACCACACTGTCCTACCCTCCTACACCATTTATCCTCACACACAAATGATTATTTTCCATTTGACCACTGGGTCATCCTAAAAGACTTCTGATTTATACATCCCTATGCTTTGCCAAATGCAGATTCAACCAAACCTAACTGGTTTCCTTAGCACTCCATAAGCTGCAGGCATTGGTGATGGGCTGTGGGTCTTTGGGGCAGGAGGAGGATACCAATATGCAAAATATTGTACAAATCCACATAAAATTAAATGATCCCTATCCTGCTGAACCTGCAAACACAATAACTAATCATCTCTATCAGCATTCCGCATGGCAGATGGCAAGTGGTTTGGAATAATGAGAGACTTTGCCCCACAGGTGAATAATTTCAATGTACATTTGGATGTAAATTCTTTACTGATTATGATGGTAGAATACTGACTTATGAGAAACTGCCAGTTTGGAAGCTGAAAGGAAAACTACTGCCTCTTCCTTTCACTTGCCAAGAGATACAGAAGTTAACAGAACTGGATCTCCTGCCCACAAAGCCATACACCATTTTTTCCAAAGATACCAAGCTACTAAAAGTTGACTAGCAAAGATGAAGAGCCTAAAGTTAGCAGCAAAACGGTCTCTAGAAGCCAAGCAGGAATGAGTCAGAATCCTGTTGCTGGAAGGAGTTCTCTGAATCAGAAAGGAAGCTGGCTCAGCTCCCACAAGGCAGAAAAGCAATATAGCAAGCAATAACTGAATCTGAAAACAACACACAGCCCAACAAGTGACCCGAACAGGGATTTTCTTTCTTCAGATAAAAAAAAAAAAATCTAAAAACTGTTTAAGATCTCAGGTCAGGAGGGGAAAGCATGCAGCTTACAGAATGTATGCAGCACTGGCTCCAACAATACACAAGTTCTGGTATATTGTATATTATATAATATATAATGTCTCAGGGTTAGCTGGGGACTGCCTGCTGCGAGAATGCTGGGCCCATGTTCTTTGTTGGTCTGTTAAACCCTCCCCAAAAAGTACTGTAACGAAAGTAACTGATGATGTGACACACTGATCTCATAAACTGCAAGCCATCAGGGACAGACAGGTTCAGTAAATTTCTCTTAAGTGGGATGATCTCGTAATGATGTCAGACTACTAACGAGATGTTCTTTTTAAAGGAAACCCCTGACCACTCATTTTAACTGCAGTTACTTTTCTAAAATGGCACTAAGCACTGTACTAGGTCCCTACAGTTTACACCAGACTACACCAAGGAGTATCAGTGACAGACAAAAATATGAGTCCATTAGTATATTCTGTACTGACACAGCAGTACATCCTGCTAAGGATGCAGAAACAAATTCTGAGAGGAGTATGATGCTGCCAGACTTAAAGTTTAGGTGAGATCTGAAACTAAACATTCACCCTATTTGAATTAAATTTTAAAATAATAAAAAAATAAAAAATAAAAATCCCCTTGCTTCTGCCCATATGCTCTAATCTTAAAAACCACATTGCCCTCTTTTACCATACTGTGAAATTTGCTGAGTACTAACTCAGCAAGATCCCCATTAAGTAGCTCCTCATCCACCAGAGAACATCAATAATGGTGCTTTCAAATAACACACACAAAACCTCGAAGTCTGTTTTGCAGGCAGGTCGTGATGCTTTTTTCTTGTTTTTAAGTAAATAATACTATACTATAATTTCAAGAAATCCTCAGAAAGATGAAGTATCCTTATAGAAAATAATTTAGATAACGTGGTTTTAAGTCTGGAGAAGAGCACATGAAATGTCTCAGGTGAGTTAGAGACCAATGCCTACCTGAGGCTGCTCCATTGTGCTGTTGGTGGCACTCTCTTTGAACAAACAATATTCATACCTGAACAAGCAAGCACTCCTGTCTTCCTAATGCTACTCTTTTCAGGCCAAATAAGTAACAATTGTGCCTGCTGTGGTAGGTGTGCAGCCCAGACAGGCAGGCATGAGACACTTCCAGGACTAACAAGGGAAAGAAAAGAGTAGGAAGGAAGAAACAAGAGCAACAACATCCTCTCACAGTAGCAGCCACCTGATCTTCAGACCCAAAAGCTGATGGGATCCCTTAGCCTAGAAACCTATTTTATCAGACTAACTTCATGGATCATCAAATTCACACTAAATAAAGAAATAATAAAGTAAATTAAGCTATCAAAGGCTGTCAGAGATGGTTTTTCTCTCCCTTTATAAGGGAGGAAAGGGCTTCAATCTCCCATCAGCCAAAACCAAACACCAATTTCCTCTGTGCAGATGGATCACCACAACTGTCCCCAGCTGCTCTGGCAGTCTTTATTTCCTCAGAAGATGGAGACAGAAGCTCTGACCCACAGAACAAACTATTTCTCTCCTCCTATCTCCCCCACTTTGCCTTTGCTCTCTCCCATCATCCCTCCATCACTCCAAGAGGAGACTGATTCAACAGCAAGTCAGAACATTTTGCACAGCGTGCACAACCCAGAATCAGGAATACCATTACTGTTCAAAATAGCAGCATTGCCCCTGAAATCAGCTGCTACTGAATTAATGACCAGATTGGATTGTCAGGAGTGTTACCTCAACTTTGCCTTAAGGCTGCTAATTAGCAAACAAGTCATTAATTCACAGGTAACAAGTGGTTTCTCAGGCATTATCGCTTCTAACTTTAATTCACCACTCCTTTTAGAAATCTTCCACAGACAACTTTAACTTCAATCCCCTGTATCAACTTTAAGCCACTATCACCATCCAGCACACAAGCTTGAAAATAGAGGCAAAAAAACCCCACCAGCAATAAGCTGAGCTGGGTCCTTAATTAATATTCATGGTCTATCTCCCAACTCACGCCAAGGGGAGAGGGGGATCAAAAGTACAAGAAGTTCTGGATGTTAGTGTGGACCTGTAATTACATCTAAATACATGATCATATACTATGAAACCTGGAGCAACCTTGCTTGCACTGTGGTACCGAGAGGAAAACGTATTTCCCAAACTGAGGGCAGAGATCTGCTTCTGTTTTGATTGCCTTATCCATAATGAAGAGCTTTGAACAGAAATATTTCATGTATTCTGATGCTAAAAGTATTTCTGAGGTTTGTTTTAACAGCTGCACAAATATCCATGCTTTTGAAAACAATCTGGATTTGGCCTGCCAACAAACCCTGATCTAAGGGTTTTATAATGGCAACATTACTACAGAATTCAAGTACTTTCCATGTAAAAATCAGGAGTAATAGAAACATCCCTAACAGGCTACATGGAGTCTTTGGCATTTCTTCCTTTGCTGTTCAGGTCTTAGTTTATAAATTCCCAAGTTCTACCAACAGACCTTTGAAGAGATGCCCTTGAAATTTTGAAAAGATAGATTAATATTTTACACCAGATTTTCAGCACTAACAGAACTGCAATCTCAGTTCATTGGACTGATTTATTAGTCTTCTCTCATCATGCATGAGAGGAAAGACAATACTGTGAACACTAGATCAGCATCATTTTACTAACTGGGCAAAAAGAAACTCATAGTTAGAACCAGCACGTTGGTAATCCCCAAGAACTGAACTTTAGAAAGAAGACTCAACAGCTGGGATCAATGGTACAATCTAATAAAATTTTTAGATGTAAAATTTGGTTCAAAAAAGAATAATCTGGCCCAACTGGAGTATTTACACAAATCAGTTACACATATTTGACTATTACCCTGTAACATATTCCTGAAGTAGTATCTTGCCTGAAAGTCAAAGTACCAATACATTGGCAGTACAAACACTTTTTTAACAATGGGCATTCCAGAATTCATAAACAGAAAATGTTTATATGGCAATGTAAATGCGTGGAAAATTTCTGAGAGGCAGAACTGAAAATTATTAGAAAGTTTTTCTTCCAGTAAAATTTACACTGGGTAAAATGACACATCAAAAGTGGTCATCAAAATTGACCTATCTACTCTCTTATACCCTGTTTTGAAATAACTTGGAAGACGTATCATATGTTCTCTCTTACACCAATATCTCAATTTCCTACTAAGAACAATTTTATAAACACGAGAAACAGGAAAATTTTGACTGACAAAAATTAATCTCTTTATATTTAAAAATTACATGAAACAGACTCCATGCAAACAGAAGTAGGAACAATTAACATAAACCAAGCACTGAGGAAAGAACTGGACTGGGAGGGAGCCAAACCATTTTTTGTGAAAGTATCATCATTACAGGGCACAAAAGTACTATGCTGAAATAAGTCTGGAGATGAGCTCCCAGCAGCAATCAGTCTTTTATAATTGAGAACTCTTAAATGTCTATTGCAGAGGCTCTTAATTTCAACAATGAATTAATCATTTATTTAATCAAATTATAGAAGAAATCCCAGAGTAATTTTGTTTGAAAACTATGATGTCTTTACCCTTCTGTTCCTTGGGCTTCAAGACTGTCCACACAGTAACTATTTCAGAGCTTGACTTCTAGGCACAGCCCTCTGTTGTAATACCTGAGGCCTCATAGTAGATGTCAAGATCAATAAACTCAAGCATCACCCCATGACTATCTTACAAGCTTACCAGATCTATACAAGCAGGAAAAAAAAAGTAAAAAAAAAAGTAAACGTTCATGTTGACATTTAAATTGAAGGGCCATCAGCTTCAAAATTTTGTGCAATAAAATCTTTCATTTCCATGAGTCCTGAAAGCAAGCCATAAATTCCCTGCTTCCAGCACATGATCCACCTATGAACTTTCTCCCCTGGCCCCACTGACTCAGTGTGGTTCCTTACTCTGCATTCAGCTCAGGAGGATACTTACTACACGCCAGTTTCCCCAGCGTAATCACCTTAAAGACTCATGTCCATTAAGTTCAAAGATCTTAGGACCATTAAATGGAACTCTTAGATACTAAGTCCCATATGGAGTAAATCTCTTTGGCAGTTCCTCCATTGGAAAGCTGCCCTGGACTCGAGGCTGATCTCTTATCAGGGTGAGATACCAATGTTCTTTATGCACTCCTTGATAGCAATGCTGAGCATATTCAGTAGGCTCAGCACAAGATGCAAAGCAACACAGCCATAGGTAAGCAGCTTCAGAAAGAGTTCTGCAAGCTGTAAGGAGATCTCAGAGGAAAACTCAGCTTCAGAACAATTTTATCTTTTAACAGCTTCCTAATCCCCTCACCCCACTCCTGCAGCTTTACCCTTTAGAGAGAGACACACCCCCACCCATGCCAATCTTGCATCCAAATTCAACAACTAAAAAATAAAATAAAAATGTGATAAGACAACCTTCACAAAAGAAAATAAATCAGGTTGTTTTTTTTTTAAAACAGCATTTTGAGGATAAAGCTAGAGTGCCTGCACTAAGCCATAACCTCTTTACTGATGTTTTTTTCCTTCCCCTTAACAGATTCAGGGACTGTAATAACATTTAATCCTCAGAAGCTAATCTAAATGTAACACTCAAAAGAAGACAAAGACAACGCAACTGAAAAAAAATTTGGCCACTGCCTTTTGGGAGTGCTGCTTTATCCCCGGAGCGAGCGCATTAATAGAGCTTGGAATGAAATGCCTTTTTATTCTCTGTAGCAGGGAGGGGATTAGCAAGTTGTCTTCTCTAAACCCAGTCTGAGTCATGGCTCTATGAACACTGAGAAAAGGATGTGGAACGAAGCGCAGGGCGGGGAGCGCTGGCTTTTTATTTACACACTGCTTCCTTTGTGGGTGGTTACTGATGTGCACAATTTGCTAAACAGGGAAGGAAGGGGGAGAAAAGTTCTAGGTCCCCAGACTTTAATTCTGTTGGTTAACAAAAGAGAAAAATTATAATGCACCAATTATAACATCATCATTGAGACAATATGTCCGTGGCAATTGTCCAATTCATCACAGCATGCAGGCAACAAGGGCAAGCTACTTAAGGTGCTGAAAGCTGTGCTCAGTGGTTTCTTGTTGCTAGGATCATCTTCCTGGGAGAAAGGAACAGGTTGGACAGAGCTCAGAACAAAGAAGGAGACACTGAGGTAGGAGGAAAGTGGAGACAGAAGCAGGCTGGGCTCAAGTGAAGAAATAAGGAGCAAAGACCATTGCAAAAGCCAGACCATGCAAGCATCAAGTCCAGGTGTCCTGCCTTGAAGCAGAAACCACGAGCTGATCACTGTCAGTGATTTCATATGAAACTCAGTGCTAACACTTTATTTCTGTTTCTATACAAAAGGAGAGAGGGAGGTTTACCTGCCTGCTCTGCAGGCGTGCTGTGAATGATCATGGGTAGAAAGCTTGTACAATACTCCTGAAGTATTAAGTCCTAAAACACTTGATAATCAAGAAGAAGAGGAAATAGTCTACGGAACACCTGGCCAGTTGTGCAGAGCTGTAGATGTCAACAGAATAAAACACTCAATGAATGTTTCAGGTATTTCTTATACCTGCTTCAACAAAGACTCCAAAAAGCAAGGTACTCACTCTGGAAACAGCCCCAGCTCTGCCCTGTTCTTTTCCTACTATAAAGAAATAGAAAGTACGATGTTCACCTTCTCCCTCAATATCAGTAGTGCCACACAGTTTGACCCTTCTCAGGGCATACCCCAGACATTATCTTTTCACACAAAATTCCCATCAGGGGAGGTGTCTCCTTTGTCTGCAATGATAAGAGCTTAAGAAATCTGTCCCTTTTTGACACCTCAGGTTCATATGGCCTTGAAATAGAAGAGCAATGTACAAGGCCAGAAGCTAGGGGTTGGCTGACTCAAAGAAAAGGGAAAGGAGCCCCTAAGAGACTAAGAACACATTTTCTGAAGCCATCATTTGCATTTTTCTCAGCCACTAACCTTCATGAGAAATGGTTACATTCCTGAGTTTCCTTAATTACCAGCCTTCATCTCCACAAGAAACAGAGGAGACCGAATGAAACTGAAACCTCCGGAACCAAACTTAAAGACTGCTATAAAAAACAGGTGAGTTACAGTCTGTTATGGTAAGTAAAGAACATAATCCAAGGTCCTAATCTCTCCCTTTACAAAGACACAAGGATAAATCATTGCTACATGTGTTCCTAACAACTGATGACACATCTGCAGAAGCAAATCCAAGAAAAGACTGAACTGATCAGAGACTGTCAGAACTTTATGTCCTATGAATTTTTAAATTTGTATTTAAAAACAGAATTTAGAATTCTTTTAGGGAAAACTGCATGAAAATGCACTCAATGTGTGAGCTGCCTTGCTCTGGCTTCTTTATCAACTTACTGCTTGACTGTACAAACAAAAATGTGAAATTACAATAGGTTATGTGATGCTTTGGCAGCCAAAAATAATTTTAAATGAAGACAACACAATATACTGCACACCCCCCTAATATATTCATCACTACTATGGTATCTATTTAAGCAATTAAATAACATTCAGTCTGGACTGAACCCAACTGGACTACATATGCTGCTACTCCAGTTTACTGCATGTTGTCCAACTGTTTACCCAACTGAGATCTGAGTGCTGCTCTTGACAGTGTAATTGCTTTGGACTCATTAATATTCAAGAATTAAAGAAAATATTTTTTCTTGGACAGCTGTTTAGTGCATGTGGAACAATAAGCTATGCAACACTACTGGCAAATACAAGTAGAATTTAGTCACTAAATATGCTCATGGTAAAAAGACAACATTAAAAGGTCCCCTAATTATGCCAAGGCCAATAATAAAGGTCAGAAAAACCACTGCACCCATTCTAAGAAAACATTCATGGTAATTACAAGTCTACTTTGATTGAAATTTACAGGGCTAAGATTTAGGCTCTTCACCTTTTTCTCCCCTGAACAGTGAAAACTTCAGAAGTGGTCCCTCCATTCTCCCTTGCAAGATTTAACAACTTAATACAAAATTCTGTCAAGCTTGGCACAGAAAGAGAGAATGGTAGCTTACAGCTCCTTAGCCCCCTAAATACCTGACATGAGGTAACTGCACACTCAGTTTACAGGAATATCCACCACAGGCTGCAAACAGAGCATTGTGAAATGCAACTGGAAGTGCTGGGGGAGAAGACAAAAAAAAAAAGATTCTCACTTTATCCACTCCTCTGCCTTGGTGGCTGCTTCCTGGTACTGCTCAGATGTCAGCTTGTAGATCTCTGCATTCTGAAACAAAGAACAATGCTCAGCTCTAAGAATTAAAAGGTGTCACAGATCTTACCCCGTCACAAAGTTATCTTCTATAATTAATAACCATTTCCAACAACAAACAGCATACTCAGTTCAAAGAACCCAAAATTGCTTAAAAGATGATTTTCTTTTCAGGAAAATGCATCAAGGCCACATGTCTTCCATTCCATGCTTCATTTTTGTGAAGGGAAAAGGTGGCTAACAACCAACCCTCAGCTTTGATTATTCCATGTAACCACAAAAACAAGTTGTTTCCAGCACTGAGTTATTTTGACTTAGGTTGTGTTTTGTTCTCTTTTCTCATTAATTACTATGAAGGATCATGTAAGTTACTGACATGCAAGTATCAAAATTGGCTGCTAGCACTGGAAAATCCATTTTACATTTCAGTGCTTCTACTTACGTTACTTACTCTTAAAAAGAAAATTATGCAGCCTGTTTCCCTTTTAACAACACAGAGAGGCATATCAGGTATCAGTTAAGGCACTGCCAAACCGAGTCTGGAGTATCTTGCTGCAGGGCTTAAGAAGTTTGCATTAAATTCTCCTGAGCTTGCACAGAAAGAGTTTTAGTTCACAACTGCTCAGCTGCTGAACACGAAGGATGAATTCCTCCTCTCGGCCACACTTAGAGCCTCCCAAGCACAAGGAGCAAAAAAGAACAACTGAACACCCCCGGCAACTTCACTGCAAGGTCTTGTGTCACCAAACTGCTGATGAAGCTGCTCTGGGCAAAGCCTCTGTACTTCATACAGAAATTGCTGCAATTGCCTGACTCAAAGCTCATCTGCAAGGCCCTCAGCCTGAAAAGGCACACGCAGAAAATATGCAATAAGCCATTAAAAAAAAGTGGCAAAATGGTACTGAAAGTGAGGACAGCTATTCGCTTCAGGACGGTTCTAGCTGCTATCTCATCTCTCCCCAAATTCAGTCATAGAAATATTATTCTTGCCCTTCTTCATTTATTTTTCCATAAATGCAGCTGTGGTCCTGCACATGATGAGACGACACATATTGTTCAGTGGTTACAAAAGGAAAGGCCAGATATAACTCAAGTTCTATCAGCGGTTCTGCCACTTGTGCAATCTTGGGCAAGTCACCATTTTCCATCTGCAAGTGAGGGATAACAGCTGCCTGTATCACTGAAATAGTGTGAAGCTTAGCTAATTGGAAGGTTTACACAGGTTTTCAGAGCCTAAGCTTCAAGGTGCTATATTTAAGTGTTTTATCTTTGGTGCCTGAATTTATGTCATATACCAAAAAAACCACAGAACAGGCTTTGATTTTCCAAACTTTGACCTACAAGACAGACTTAAACTGAGAAATCATGGATGAATAACCACTTAAAAATGTATTTTGCCAGCAAATTGTCATTAATGTTTTCGCTTACTTACTCGTTACACAATGGTCAAACTTCTGTGCTTTTAAACCCATTTTTCTCCTTCCTATAATGAAAAGTTCAGCTTTTAATGGAGCCTTTTAATGGTCCTGTAAACAGACCTCATGATGTTCAGCTCCCTGCTGTTACTTATTCACACATGAAACCACGAGACCTGTGCTTCATTAATTAAATTTGCCATTAAAAATTAAATAATGTGAATAAGTAGATGTAAGCGTGATCTCCATGGGCTTCATAAGTCTCACCGTTTCTCCAATTACTACCCAAGCAATTTCCATATTTCATACTGTCTGATTTCTCAAAGGGACTGGATTTGAGAGATCAAAATGAGAGAAAGTGGAAAAGAGAGAAAGCAAGGGAGTAAAATTAAACATTTTTCAGGCAATAGGAAGTAGCCCCGTCAGATACTATTAGCTTGCAGCACTCTGCAGTGAAACAGCAGCAGGAGAGGAAAACAGGAACAAATATTTTGTACATGAGACACAGCATGAGGTTGGCATTTAACCCACCTAAAGAAAGAAAAAGCAGCCAACAGATGCATTTGCTGGTTGCACTGTCAATTACAGTGGCTGTGGCACAACCTTGCCCAGTTTATAAGAGAGAGGGTTCAACTGCCCAGTATTACAGTCAGCCTCATTTTCAGTAACATCAACTGTAAATACAGACAAAAATAGCTGGAAAAGAAACCAGTAAGAAACAGCTTTGGATCCTAAAGCTGAAGAAAAGCAGGCAAGTGAAAACCTGAACGGAAAGGCAAGAATCTCAGTGAGGGAAAGGGGGAGACCTGGCCTCAAAGAAACCACAAAGCACATGGCTTGATGTGAAGATCAAGTAGGGGCACAGAAGACCTTCAACATGAAGATGAAAGCTGCTAAGTTTTAAAAATTAAAAGGAAATATGTTTGCATGTGATCCAGCTGGGGCCTCTTATCTTTGGATCAGACCTCTCTGCCTTCTTCTTCCTCCCTCCCCCTCAAAAACCTCCAGGATCCAATGAAGCACCATTTCCAGTGCTATGAATCAGAATCTTTACATGCTTCCCCAACTAAGAAAAACAGAATTTCACCATTTAAACCCGAGTTAATTCAACAAGCAGACTTGTTAAACAGGTTTTCCTTGGCCTCCAGGCTCTTTCCCACCTTGGGAAAGACTTGTTCACTTTTGCCCTATAACACAAGCTAAATGAGCAACAGATGGACCTTCCAGCATGGCCACCAGGATGGCAGCATTTTGGGGCTTCTACTCACAGAGAACAATTTTTCAAGTACACTCATCTATACGACTTCAGATGCAAAGTCTGCTTCATTTTAAGCCTTTCACCCTATCACACTGGGACAGGGGATAATGTTCCAATGCCCCACAGAAATCTGGGACACTTCATAATGAAGAACCAAGCCTTCCTGTAACTTCAGCAGAGCTGCCCACACACAAGGGCTGTTCAGCAGGATCAAAGTGTGGTATTTGCACTTGAAACAAAAGTCTGAGCTGCCAGTAGTCTTAGTGAAGTCCTTTAGCTTCATAAAATGATATTCAGTTGCACAGTAAAAAGAGAGAGCAGCCAACACAAAATTACAAGACATCAACGCTGCTTTTAATTTACTCTCACAATATTTGATGTTGGGAGATAAAATGGCAGCTCACAAAGAAAAAGTTGAACATGAGACCTCAACTAGTATTAAATAAAGCTCCTGGCAGTCTTAGTTGCAGAAATAAGTTTAAAAACATGACCAAAGGACACCATAAGGCCTCAAATAACAAGAGATACAGAAAGAATGAATGAACCACCTAAAATGTTTCACTTCTCTCAATAAAGCTGAGCCTTAGGGGAGCCAACTTCAGAACATCAGAGCTTTGTCATATGGGGAGAGAGCTCTCCAGAGAGGACAAACAAACTAAACAAAGAAATGTTAGTTTGAAAGATTTTCCCCTGCTATTAAATGATGCTTCGTAGCAAATAATAAAAACACAGAAAAGTTATAAAAACACATAACCAGAGCCTAAAGACCAACAGAACCATTTCCCTTTACCCTGCTGCTTTTCTACAGCAGATGTGATGCTTATACCCTTGCTCCCCACTCCTCCCAAAAAAACCAAACACCATAAATTCCCTTGCCAAAGGATATCAATTTTAAAATTCAAGAGCTAAATTTGGAATAATTTTGATTATGCATTCCTCCTTGGCTGTAAACATGTTGAGAAACTCCAACACTCACTACTATACCTCGTCACACTGCACAGGCTTTTTCCACAACATATAGAAAAATAAGAAAACAATACAGAAGAAGATGGAGTATTCTCAGGGTTATTTCAGGAGGAAAAGTATTCAAAACATAGAGAAGACCCTGCCAGCTTGTTCTCACATTGACTTTAAACCACATTCCTTACAACTTCAGTGAAACACACATTACTTGTGGTAACATGTAAAAGAGAAAACCGAGCAATGAGAGCATGAGGAACTAATAGCTAATCAGATTTAAAACAATTCTTTGTGCACATCAAGAAGCAGCAGCAAAAGCTTGACACTGGGACACAGATTTCTCTCTGAAGTTCAGTCTGGGTCAATAGATCAGAAGGTGTTCGGATTTAAAAAACAAACCCAACCACCATCATGACTGCTATCTCAAGCTATTTTGACACCTCCGTGTATGGAAGCTTGTCAGTGGTCACAGTGCTTAAAGATACAAAGAGGATTAACAGCTGTTGAAATGCTGCCAGCCTAGATGAATGCCAGTGATACCTCTGATGAAATGGAGCAGCCCAGCAGAGGCCTTGACAAATGCTGCAGATGACAGCTGGGGGATTAGATGGTGCAATCTGCCTCCTACCTGACAGATGCATTGATTCCATCCCCTCTCCCAACATCCATGCTCACCAGCTTCCAAGCCCCACTAACCAGCTTCCAAGCCCCACTACAAGCCCTGCTGGAGCTGAAGGGAGCAGCAGAGGCAGTGCTGCCTGAGAGGAGGAGCAGGCAACACAACAAATTTGGGAAGACGAAAGGGAAAGGAAAGCAGAGATGACTTCTCATGTTCCAAATGGCATCTGGAAGGCTTTCAAATTCCTCCTTCCAGCTGTTCCTGAAGCCAGAAATAAGACCTCACAGCATCGTTGATAGTGCAGCGCTCATGTTGCCTGCCCACACGCACTTGGGCACAGGGAACACACACGTGCTCTGGACACAGCTGCTGCCACAAGGAACATCAGAAAGCTACAGGCAAACATGGGTTAGTGCAGGCTTTGGGAACCACCTGTGCTCACAGCATTGCCTCAGGGAAGCAGAGGTACACTGGGGCACCACACACCTCACCGGGTCGCTGGTTCACACATGCTATAAATCAGGTTGCTGATTCTCATCACTCAGAAGTCTGATGCAAAGAGCTCCTTGTAGATTTGAAAAATTACTCCATCTACTTGCTCTCCTCCTGCAGGTGCCGAGGCAGATGAGCTGAGCTGGTCTGTTCACTAGATGACCCTTTGGATCTGTTAAAATCAACCTACAAAACCAATCACTGCTACCAACTTTGGTCCAAAGCAGGGAGCTTGGGAATTTCAGGACATTGCAAGAAGCAACCTCTCTACCACTTGAGCTCATTCCTCTGTAGCCCCTGCTCAGCCTGTTTGTTGGTGTCAGATGGCATCCAGCTAAAAGAGATCATTCACATTTTCTCCTTCCTATCAAGCACAAATGCACATACACACAGAAGTTGATTAACAAGGAAGAGAAATCTGCATATAAAGCATATCATGAGAGCACAGCAGCCAAGGGTTAAATTGTTTTTATGTGAATTCAAATCTGTTTTCTCCAAAGGTAATAGAGGAAAGATGTAAGCAACTACAAACAGCTTGCTGATATGGAGAAAAAGATTTTATTTTTTTTTACCCAAAGCCAACTTCTAAACACAGCTCTGTTGTTTGCTGTTCATGTGTGGGTTTATCCACTCCTCCCGCTGAGACCAATAATGAAATGAGAGCACTGAATCTGTGTCATTCTATTCTTTCCTTTGGCAATAGGCTGCGAGATCATAAATTTTGGATTAAGATTCAGAGAGGACAGAAAAAGAGCAACATCCTCAGTAGCAGCACAGGAAAGTTAAACTAGTCATAAGCATAAGTATATTCTTGTTTGAACAGATCTTTTCATGACTGCAATATTATTCTGAGTTGAAATCAAAATATTAATTCTCTAGCACACCTGGACAGGTTCTCAGAGATAAAATCCCCCAAAATATCAATCTCCACAAAACTTTCGGGAGGCACACCTGGGGAGAAGGACCATGGCTGGGTTTATCCTGCATATAACAGGCTAGGCACAGAAAGCTAAGCTAAGAAAGCTAAGCCCTTAAAGCACATAGTGAATCAAACAAACCCCAAGACTTGCCAGAACCAAGCCCCACACCAAGATACTCCATCTAGGTGAAAACAGGACTACAGACCCAGGCTAAGGTTGCACAAAAAATCAGACACAAAGGTACCCTGGGAAGAGTCCACTTGAAACAGGTACCTCACAGAAAAATAATACTAGGAATTCCTTCAAAGAGCTGCAAGTGCCTTATGTTAACATCAACTCAGAAAGACAGTTAACAGCAAAGAAAATACTACTACAGAAGTTATTAAAGGGTGAAGAAGGAGAAAAAAACAATGACAGAATTAAACACTGTGTTTATATGAGGCTGGTTTAAAGCACACCACTCTGAAAGACTGCAAATAAAGCATTAGTAAAATACAAACTCTGGAAAGTAAAAGCACCTTCAAAGAGAAAGGCCATAAAATGCCAGTAGGCAAGCCAGGCTTTTTGACAAGGATAGCAATAGCAACGTGAAAGGTCCAGATTAATGCTAAAACTGTTGTAGGAGACAACAGCTCTGCTCTCCTCCTAGCTGGAAGCTTAATATAGGAGCAAGAATTCTTAGTGAGGAATTCACAGTAAATGCCTGAATCAATTATACCTGACAAGTGCAGGTAAACAGGCTTCCCAGGCATTGATTAAACATCAAAAAAATTTCAGCATCTGCTTCAGAGAAGTCCTACACCTGGCTGACCTGCACAGATAAGGCAGTGCCCATGACTTTAAGGACAGAACAATGGTTGCTGAATCACTGCAGCTGCACAAGTCCTGTAGTGATACTTGGGTCCTATCAGTCCATCCATCACACAGCCAGGGTGGACTCATATCACAGGGTGCTGCCTCTAACAACTGAGAATTGTCCAAGAGAGAGTCACAGGCATGCAGAGAACTGGTGCTAAGGAGAGAAGAGAGAAAGAAGGGAATTGTCAAGAGTGCCAAGGTAGACAGCTGGAAGCTTGACTGGTAGGCTGACCAGAACTTCAGAGAGAAAAAAAACCAAACACCACCACAAACAGAAAATTAGCAGACATCAAGTAGTCATCATACATTAAAAAAAGATGTACATTTCCCTGTAAGGCCCATCACAAGAGCATATTTTAGGAAAAGAGAAGCATTATAGCTAAGGTTTGATGCCATCACACCAAAGCTGGTATTTGACAGAGCCTCCAACAGAACTCCCACCACCTTGGATGGGCATGCTACAGCTAAAGCTCCCTCCTTCTCTGCTGAAAATATCCTCAAGCCCCATTTATAAACTGCAGCAGTTGCCCCAGTTAACAGCTCCTGCAGCAATTTAAAAAAACCTAAGTTACAGTTATGACCCCATCCTTTTCTACAACAAGTAGCTAAGGACTGCAATTCACTGGGTTCCCAAAGGCAGCCAGGAGAGGAGGGACCCAAGGCAGAAGGATGTGCAAGAAGACTGGAAAAGACTGATGATGATGCATCACATCCATGCACTTGCATGGCTAAAGGGAACTGCAAGAAAGAGAATCGCTGTAAGAAACAAACAAAAAAATACCAAAACACAAAAGTATACCAAAGCCTGCATGTTCCACCTCCTCCCAGGGTTCTTCCTCCACCCCCAACTGCAAATTATTTTCCATGTGCAGTTTCCAGTAAATCAAGCTTTGCTAAATAACCCTGACATGTGTGGGGCTGAGAACCAGCCAAGAAGCAATGATGAGATGTCCCTGGAATGATTAAGGAAAATGCAGACATCTCTTGGGTTACAGGAAGCCTGTTGTACTCTCCTCTTAGTGCATATGCAACGCTGCAAGCACTGTTCCGAAAAACCTCACATACTCAAAGGCTCATTTGGTTGACAAGGAGCCTGTGGATTCGTGGACAGATTGTCACACAAACTGTCAGGTTTTTAGAGAGACTATCAGACCTCTCTTTGCCTACGTTATGGAGCACATCAAAGACACAGAAGATGAACCAGACGCAGACTGCACAGATCTGACAGAATGGTGGGTGTACATATTCAGAATACTGTACTGCTGGGGGGGGGAGGCTTAATGTGAATAATCAGGGGCTGAAAGTTCCAGAAATGTGACAGGTTTTGGCAGCAATTCTCATCTTTGCATTTATTTATCGAAGGGAGAAAAACTGCCATACTAGAGGCAAATTTGGGCAAGGAAGAAAAATTGTATCAGCAGCAATTTATTTTGCCACTATACTTTTTCTTATTACTCTCCGAGCATTTTCTGAAGATATTTGTATTTTCAGTCAGGGCTTTCTCACTACGCTTGAAGTTCTTCTTCCCATTTTCTCCTGTAGGAGAGGCTGGTTTAATGATTACAGCCAAGATGACCACCAGGACTTTACAGGTCCCTGTACGTGGTAAACGGCACAGACAAATCCACACTTTCAGAAGCTCTTGCTCGCTCCCGGCTCTGTCTGGAGATGTTCAAGAAGTTCATTATTCAAAAATTCAAGCACAAGTTATGGGTAATCAGCACATCTGAAGAACCATACCATATATCTGGACAAAATATGGACAAACAAAATATGAAGTTACAAAACCTGTTATAGAAAATACTAACCTGAAGCATTAATGTCCGACTTTTTAAATGAGGACAATGTTCACTTATCTTCCAGTGAGCTGGAAACCTCAGTTAATGAATACCTGGAAAAAGTTCCCAGCTCAACAGCTCAAGAACAGTTCTACAGGGCTCACTTGATGTCACTCCCCTTTATTATAGTAATATTTGGACAAACATAAAGGAATGGCAAAAAAAAAAGTTATTAGGCTATTTCTACCAAGAAGTATTGATTACTACTTAAAAAGGAAGTAAAATATAAAATGAAACACTGATAATAAGAAACAGAAACTGGATTAACACTGATTCCTTTGGCTTGCCTTTACACTACCACTGTCACATAACCTCCAGTTCTCCCTGCAAGGCATCAGGTATTCCAGAGAAAAGAACACTAGTATATTTTTGTATTTACTTTGCTATTCAAAATGGATTTAAATTCTCCACACTGTAAACAGAAAATAAATATAATGTTTACCCTAAGATAAAAAAGCCAAGGAGGACAAAGGAGAAGGGATGGCAAAAGGGATAAGAAAGAAATCAGAAAATATTTGTAAGCATTTTCCCCTCCATCATTTGACAGTCTCATTCTCCCTGCTTTTGGTGATCTCTTTCACATGGTTTTTAATGGAGTCATTTTGCCTCCTCTGAAGAGGAAAGGCACTGAAGAGACATCTCTCTAGCTTGCAAAGAGCTTGTGAAATCTCCAATGAGAAAGCAGGACCAAGGATGACCAGCCAGATGCAGAGAGGCATTTCCACAGCAGGGCTATTGCAATGCAAATATTAACATAAGGACCAAAGGCCCACAGTGAGCAGAGGCAGCCACACAGACGCTCCATTCCCAGGCAGCATCCCCTCCCTGACAGAGGATGCCCATCACAACCCTTGTGCATGATGCCACCTCCAACAGCATTTGGTCACCTCCAGCTCAGTATCATAAATGCACTGCGGAGTCCAGGAGAAGAAAAGGGAAGAGGAGATTTCTCACTTTTATCCCATTAAGGAATAACAAGAATAATTACTTATTAACATTAAGCTCCCCCAAAAAAACCCAAAGCTTTGCTGCCAATGCCACCTCAGAAGCATAAATGGAAGAATGTCACACATATGCTGTACCATACAACAGTAGATAAAAGCGAAATCTACTCTCAGAATTTAATCTGAAAACCCAGTATCTAACCACAAGGAACACCACATGCAAACAATAGACCTTGACTTTGGGACTGAAAGAAGAAATAAAAGCAGACTGAGAGCTCCAAGAGAGATACTTTGGTAGGAAGATCTCTAACTATCCAGGGTTCGCTGCTATAGCTGATAAACATTGTAACAAGAAGAGGCTTCATAAAACAATGTTCCAAGTAGATTTTTCATGGAAAAAGTATCCTTTTGTTTTACCTATATCTACTAGAGGAGAACAAACAAAAACACCCCAGCCCCTCAGCCAAGGACAGCCTGGGCACAGAAATCTGGCAGCAGGAATGCAAAGAAGGGACAGAATGAAACTTGTGCTGGGGAGCAAGGAGAGGAAAAAAAAACCCAAACCCAAAACACCACAAACAACTGCAGACCCGGAGCCCAAACCCTTTCTCCACCCAACCACCTTGTAACCCAGCCTTGTCCTGCTTTCCACTGGCAAGGACAAACTGTGCTCCTCACCCGGGCACCCTTTGCCTATCACAGAAATCGACAGCTAGGACACAACTATTATTTCTTTGGGTTCTTCCTGCAACAAGCCCTCGCCTCAGACTGGAGGAAAAGTTATTATCTCACAGCAGTGACTGATCAGCCATCAGGAAGCAATGGCTTTTCACTGCTGCGGAAGCTGCACCTCAACAAATGACTTAAAGGTGAAAGGTCTCATATACTACACTTAATCCCCTAAAGAGCCAAAGGAAATTCTGTGGTATACACAACTATTGTGAGAAGTGTAGCCCAAAAACAAAATAAAGAAAAATCCCATGCATGCCCAGGCGGGCAGGGCAGACAATACAGCATTTCTACACACCCATACGTGTTGTCTTCTCTGGTTCAACAATCACAGCCCAGCCAGTTCAGCCTTGCTGCATGTCAGGGCAAATTAGAGGATTCCTGTATCCCATCCAGTGCATTGTAACATGTCTCTAGGGGGAAAAACAAAATCCAGGCACCTCTGGATTGACCCAGGGCATGCAAGCTCACAGCAACCTTGCAGCTTCAAATTAGATAAGCAAAAAATTTGGCTCCTGTTCAGAAGAACGGGAAGAGAGGAGAAAGGAGAAGGAATTAAGCCTTTTTTTTCTTACGAAAATACCTGAAATGCAATAATTGGGAAGGAAAAGAAAAACTAGGTCTTCCCTTAAAATAACCCAGTTATTACAAGTCTTCTCAAACCAGAGGCTTAAAGAGTTTTATCTCAGCTCCCACATTTCCTCCTCCCATCCCTCCCTCTTCTGTGGCCCCGTGGAGGCTGACACAGATGAAGTGTCCTCTCTGTGTTCTCTGGCTCCGTGGCCATTCCTCACTGTCACTGTCCTGTATCTGATGGCTGCTCCAATGGGCAGTACCAGCCAGGGCAAAACTCTCCACGTTTGGCAGGGTTTGACTCTACAGAAAGGAGGCAGTTCTAGTGTGCATGAGATGGGTGCTTTTAATTTTTTTTAGAACAAAACAGATTCAGCTATTATTTCACATTTAGTTACAATGGGGCTTAGGGCTATGAATGACTGAGGAAATCCTCATTTGAGTCAAAGTGCTTAATGGTGAACTGCCACTGGGCTCATTCTTGGTGCAGCAGGATTTACAGCCAAGCCACCAGGTAACCCCAAAAACATGTAAAAAAAAAAAACTCTACCACTCATCACCCTAGGATCCAGAGATTCTGGAACCAATGAAGCAAATACCAGTGGCTCAAGACCTCACGGCAAGCCTGATGGTGCACATGTATTTAAGAACATTCAAACATGTTATTTACAAGCTACATCTGATTCACTCTGGTCTCTTGGGAATGTGCATTATATGTTTGAGAAATTGGAATAGCTCTTTTATTTATGTTTCTTTAAAATGACTGGCAGATGGGGAAAACCTTCAGAGAAGTGGCCCTAGGCTGTCATGAAACATGTATTTAACACACCCACAGTAAACTACTAAACACACTCACTTCAGAAGGTACAGCTGCTCTAAATATGGAGTAGTCACTTTTAAAAGTCTGATCTCTGGACTACTTAATTCAGCACAAATTTGAGATGTTCCAGGGAGCCTGACCAATTTACAGAGTAATTATTAGCAGTATTTTCCATTAACTTGATGACAGCATATTCTGCAAGGGTAGAGCCATAATTTTAAGGACCTTTTCAAAATGAGCCCAGGCTTTGCCTTTATTTTTAAGTCACAATAATGATTTTTTTTCCTGCCACATGGAAGGAACCCTGTGGGTTAAAAGAGAAATCTCATATTCCCCAAAGTCAGGCTCTTATGCAAGTGGATCACACACACACACACACACACACACACATTTTGTCTACCTGAAACAATTTACAAGACTAAGTCTAAATCAGGAATATCCCAAGAGAAGCACAAGCTTCAATCATCCAAATCCCAGCAGACCCACAGACTCCAGCCTAAGGTCTGGAACATATTTAATCAATTCATTGTGCTAGCTCTCCACAGTTTCATAAAATAGCCAATACTGCAATAACAGAGCAAAAAATTAATTGTACACTGGTCGGTGAATTACATGGAAATAACAGAGAGCACTGGTATTTACTACAGCAGAATACTGTAGCTGGTGCTAAGGTGTAAGTAACACCTAGGAAAAGTAACACTGGTTTCACCAGTAGCAGTGCTACCTGTACATACACACATTTATAAACACTCTTCTGTTACAAACAAGCACATAAACAGCACGAAGAGGGAGAAAGTACAAATTCAAGCTATTAGGCAATAGGAAAAAGAATTAAAGGAAAAATGGGTTGAATAAAAAATAGCAAGGAAGAGTATCAGAAATATTAGATAATGGGGAAAGCTCTCGAGACAAAAATCACCCCTTTTATTGCCCTCTTTGGACTAGCCTTGACAAATACTCCAGTGCTGAGGTCTAACAAAGAGACAAGATCACATTCTAGGTCTTTTTGTTCTGCTTTTAACAAGTCTTCGTAGTGATACACTGATGAGACCAGATACCAGATTGTTATCGAAATTCAGCTGCTAAATTCAGTGTTAAGACACTAAGTTCAAACCACACATTGCCACATTTATTTCACAAGTCGAGCCTGGGGATGGATTCCTCCATAAGCATCATTCTCTCCCTCTGCAGAGGTACTCAAAATGCCAGGGAAACAAAATCACCGTAAGGCTCTGACAGTTCCCCACTCAGCACACAGACTGCAAACCCAGCTCTGCACTGAGCAGGCAGACTCAAGAGGAAGCAAACACTTAGCTGCTGTTTGCATAGAGGCTGCTTGTAATTTGATGTAATGTACTGTACATCAGTCAACACATATTGAAGAGGGAACACACACACCACAGAGAAGGCAGAGGCAGTGCTGACATCTAACACGTTTTATTTACCCCATTATAGATGTCCTCCGAGTTCATCAAATTACTAATCAATTTATCTGATCTCTAAAAGCTGGTGCACTGAGGTATATTAACTACTAAACTTTACAAGCTTTCAGCAAAACAACCACTAAATAAGGGAATTGAGCACAGGGTACTGGAAGGCAATTTGTGAGCTGGCCAACACCAAGGACAAAGCAGCCTCTCCCCACAGGCAGGGCAGTGGGCAGGCATTAAGAAGGGAGCCATCCTTGAGATGCTGGTCAGCCCTAACTGGTACTGGCAGAAAGAGGAAATTAGGGATGTTACATTCTCCCCTCTCCCCCAGAATGACATTTTATGTCTGTGAATACCTGAAAGGAGGAAAAGGATGGGAGGTCAGAACCAGTTCAGACAATTATTTAGAGTTTGGTCTCTTTTAATTTCATTCCTGTTCACAAATTTTAATTTTGTTCCTGTTCACAAATTTAACACACACACAGGACAAAATCTTCAGTTCTCTAAATATCACAGGCTGTGTGCTCTGAGAGACTGCTAGAGCAATCACCTCCTGCAAAGACAAGATCCACACAACCTCAGACAGACAGCCTGAGAAACTGGGAAGTCATCTGGATGATTAGGACAGATTTTATCAGACTATTTCAGAAAACTATACTGGGGATTATCATTCTTGTGCTCAGGAGATTAAATCAGCAGTTCAGTGACCAGGGTGCTTTGTTATATTACTCTACTGGTCTGAAAGGCAAAAAGCTTTTTTTTGGATCACAGCTTTTCGCAGGTTCACATCAAGCCCTGTTAAGTTTCCTGGGCAGAAAGGTTTGCAGCAGGAGCTGCGGATGAGAATTGCAGAAATTAGGTAAAACAAAAATGGAAACTGTAAAGAATATTTTAGGCCTGGATTATGAAAGAGGAGGCATGAAATACTTCTGAAAGGAAAAAAAACATTTTTTCAGACCAGAACCTGGTTTTGCACTGGTGTTCTTCTTCAAAGTACACCCCAGGACTGGCTAGAGCAGTAAGTTAGTGGCTTGCAGCAAACAAAGCAACCCTTACCCACACAGCAATAGCTCACAAGCAGCCCTAAGACATTCCAGGCCATTTTACTGAGAAAGCAAATGGTGTTGGTGACACCTGCCAAGACATATCAATTCATTTAGAAAAGGGCACTGAATCTTTAACTCCTGCTGAGAGGGCAGAGGGTTGGGTTGAAGATAACACGGCAGCACTGCTCACGTTCTCAAAGGGAGCATGCTCTCAGGACTCA
Source organism: Calypte anna (assembly GCF_003957555.1). Lineage (NCBI taxonomy): Eukaryota > Metazoa > Chordata > Aves > Apodiformes > Trochilidae > Calypte > Calypte anna. The sequence continues at coordinate 10,410,925 of NC_044258.1, read as the reverse complement.
GGGATACAGACACGGCCTGGGATCCCAGCTCAGGGAACTGATTCCTCATTCCCATGAGTAAAAACCCCCGGCCAACTTTGCCAGGTGACATCAGTTTGTCCAGTCCTGCAAAATCCGATTAAAATTGATCAGGAAGAACCAATATTAGCACATTATTCTGGAAGGGTTTTTCTTCTGGGCCGCTGTCACTTTCTCTGTGAAGATTTTTATTGAGATGATTTACCAGCCATACAGCATAGAAACTACAGTGGACTTACATGTATGGGTGATCTTAGTGCACCAGAAGTATAAGACTGGTCCAAGAAGAAGGATCAAGGCCAGTAAGAGTAACAAGCAAAAACAAGGTCCCCTCCCATTCTTCACACATCCCAAAGGCTTTACAAACATTAATTAAATGGTAAGTGCAAGGGCAAAAGGAGATTAATTTAAACAAACCAAACAAGGTGAATGCTACACACAAAATTACAAGATTTGTGAAGCCAATCAGAGAAAAAGGTGCAGTGTACCTTGTTAATGGAAGGTATTTATTTAATGCATTCCTTTTCCACTTGTATAAATGCTCAGTGACTTATAAGTACCTCAAGCTACTGACTTCTGAAAAGCTACAAGCAGAAAAGCATTGCATAATAATGCTCCCACTGCTCATAGTAGTCTACAGCCACCTAAGAAAAGACAACGTGGGAGCTGGAGCTTAGGAAAATCCAGACAAAGAGAAGACATCTATCCATAGCAAGGACTCTCACTTAATCTGCTGAGATTACCTTTCAGCCTTTCTCTGTTTTACACTACTCCAAAGAGCTGCCCCTGTTTTGCTGTCCTATAGCAACTGCCCTTCCCCTTTGTCAAGATAAACTCAGGAAAAGGCCAAATAACAAAAGGAATCAAACAAATATTTATTTGGGGGAAAGTATACAAGTACTTTGCTAAGTGAAATCTCCTGGCATCCAAAGGGCTCCAGGAGAACCTTACCATACTTTTTAAAGGATGTTTCTACCATTTGGAGAAATCAGGACACTGCACGCACAGAATCCTTACCAAAAATCCCAGTTCTGAGCACTGCATAAGTTAATTATTTATACCAAGCTTCCCCTCATTGCCTTCCCTCCCTGATTCTCATCAACATATAATTTCATAAAGGAACATCATCTTAAACTACTCCAACTGAAGTGTTTCTTAAGTTTTTCTTAGAGGTTATTAGGTCCAACTCTCAATCTTTCTACAAAGAGAAATATTACAGTACATAAATTGTTTCAAAACAAGTGAGACAAGACTCACTTTTGGTGAAACAATTCCAAATTACATCAATAAGATGTAAAATTACTCTTAACAAGTCAGAGTTAGAAGTTTAACCAGTTACAACAAATTACCCAGGCCTCATTACTGAATTACTTACTGGAGATTGGAGTCACATTGGAAATACAGGTATGGAATGGAATGTCTATCACCAGCTCCAAAATCCAGCAATTACATAGAGTCATACAAGAGTCACTTCAAAGGATCTATTCCCTGTAATTTGCCTGATTGCCAAAGTATTTCAGCCACTCCAAAACAAAAACATACAAGCAACCCAAAACACTGAAACACACAACTACAATGAACTACCAGAGTTAAAGCCAGGGAGACCAAGAGCACTGCCCAGCATCCTGATCCTGTGCAAGGAATTTGTTCAATAAAATTTGATGAAAAAGAAAAAAATAAAAAAAGCAAGCACTGCAGCAGAACAAAACCTGCCACCCCAACACACACACACACAACCCCAGACAAACTGATAATGAGGGCACAGTGGGAAGAACATCGGTTTAATCCCAGTACAGCTACTTTGTGCATTCAAATCTGCACTGAAAATAGCTGAATGCTGCTAGCAGTGTGTAGCATGTGCTCAACACAAGTCACAAGTGCAAATCATGCGTGAGGCACTACAAAGAAAAAGAGAAGCAGTGATACTCATACAGTGAGCATATAGATCTTCCCAGTCCACTCATATCTTGAGCAGTGTGCACAGTTCTGCTTCACACCCTTCAGAGAGCATGAAACAGATGTGGAAAAAAGTTCAAAGACAATCAAACAAGATGAACGAAGTCCTGATCTTACACTGATCCCTGGATATCCAGTTTTGGTCAGTCACAAGCAGGACACTGAAGCAGATGGATCCTTAGAGAGACAGCACTGCTGCACTCACTGTCTCCTTCCAGTGCTTTAGTAGAAGATGTAAGGAAAACCCCAAAAGCTGAAACACTGAAATTATTTTTTCATATACACCCTTTCCAGTGAAAATTTCAGTAAGAATGGCTAAAGAAACTGAGTTTCTCAAGATCTATTTGAAATTAGGAAAACCCATAGTTCATCTCTTGCAAAACTAAGGGCAAAGGCTTTTTAGCATTTCTATAGCTTTACTGCTTCACAACACTTTTCCCTCCTATTGTAAGCTACTCCATCATAGAGATGGAATAACTGATATAGATTGACTAAGTAATTGTTTCAAACTCCCAAAAGAGAAACAGCTATTAGAAAATGAGCAGGTCTTTTGCTTCCAATTCTGCACTCTGTCCAGCAGCTTAGAGTACTCTTTCAGAGATTACAAAATAAAAGGATAATGTATTCACACAATCCACTGCATTCAAAGGAAATACTGAGTTCAATTCTGGTCAACACATCTCAGACAGAGCCACAAGGGGGAAAGGCTCCAAAGACAAGTAAAATGAGAAACCTGGAAAAAAAATGATTCACACAAGCAGAAGCTGTAAAAGTGAGGACTGCCCAGCTTAATGAGAAGGTAAGAGAGAACAGAAGTCTACAGATAATGAGTAATGAAAAGAAGTCCTTTTTTTATTCTCTTTAATATAAAGGATTTCAAATGAAAAAAGTATTTGTAACTGGTAACAGAGAATTTATAGAACATATAAGTTAACCTGTGACACACAGTACTACATGATACTGGAGGCAAAGAACTAAACAAGGCTTATGGAAAAATGCCTGAGAGACATAGAAGAATGATGGCAATAATCCAAGTTCCATTACAGTGAATAAAAATACTGAATGAAAATAAAACTTTTGCAGCAGGGTATGTGTCATTCTCTGATTGACAACACTTAAGAAGGCTCTTCTCAAAGCTGTTCTCCAAAAGTTTTATGTTGTTTTGTTTTGGTGAGGTTTTTTTGCATCTTCCTTCAAAGCCTTTGAAAGCTGACCACTGCCAGAAGACAGGACAGGCTCCCTGTTCCCTTCAGTGCAGCAGCTACCACACTGTAAGCAGCACATAACTCAATTATTCTTAGCTTCCTACCAAGAAAGCACAGAGCTCTCAACATCAACAGTTGAAAGCATCCTTCAAAAACAAATCTCTACGTCTCCTACTGCTAAATCCTGTTATCATGGAGAATCAGGGACAAAGCCAACCTGAGGTTACGGATAGGCACAACAGGGGAGGACAGGGGGGAATTCCTGATAGCCTGGTCCTTAGAAGGAAAATTTTTAGTTACCTCTGCACCAAGCCATGACATCCATTTAGTCCCAGCCCAACACCTCCATACCACCAGAACACACACTCCAAGTCTCTGAAAACAGCACAGAAAGCAAACTTCAGAGTGCCTCCTCACCCCATGCTTTTATTGATTGCTTTTTTCTAATATAGACACACACATACGTAGATTATAAAAATACATCTAAGCCTGAGTTGGAAGGTTTTAGCACAGTGGAAGGAAAAATAAATAAATAAATGTCAAGGTCTGCGTGTATTCAACAAATAAAAGCAGAATTATATAAAAGCAACAGCTAATAAAAAAGATTGTTCTGTGTCGTGTTTTCCATCTTTCCAACCATTATAGGAATAAAATTATCCACAGAGAAGATTGAAAACCTTTTTCCAAAACTAATACAATTAAGCTTTATTACACTGTTTTCAAGTACATTTCTCTCCTCTCCCTTCTAGCCCCTACCACCTCCCACTCCAGACTAACAGTTGGAGGCATTCTTCTATTTTATTACCAGCAAAATGCTAGTGTTTAAGGGTCAGAAACTATCTAGTGTTTCAAGAGAGGAAAGAAAACCTGTCCTTTTTATCTGCTTGCTTTTGTACACAGAAGAACCAGAAGCCAGGTTTTATGCAGCTCTGTGGTTTGAATAGGACTACATGCAAGCCACCTTACTCCCCTGAGAAGATCCTGCAATAAAATACTTATCGTGGTGTTTAAAAATTTACCCTGCAGCAAGGGAGTTGGATCTGAAAAGGGAAACACAATATAATAAAAAGATTTAGAAAAGAGGACAATGCAGCCTGGACACAAACTTCTCCCCACTACCCTGTCCATAAAAGACAAACGCACACAGAAATTTTCTCAGTGGTTTCCACTTCATGAAACCAGATCTGGAGAGAAGAATATAATAGAAGCACACAGCATGAGGCCAAGAAATTGCAAAAATTCCCTTTACGTATGAACATATGGACAACTGTGATAATTAGAACGATAGCTGCTAGATTGTTTGTAATTTCACTGAACAATCCCCATTATCTAGAAATAGAATTTAAAAATCTGAATGCAACACTGAGTGGTAGTTTTAATGGCTTATTTTTTAATGAACTGTATGGATTAAAGTGTTGCAAAATGGTATCATGTGAAATTGCTCATGGGCATGTTTTACCATCAACAGCTTTAAAAAATGCTGTATGGACAATCCTGCAGTAGCAGGGAATGAGAAGTGGGATAGATGTGCAAATAGCTTCTGTAATCTGCCGTCTTCCCATGTTCCATATTCACCATCATTATCCATGTTGGTAGTAAAGCTGATTGATTTCTCTATCTCCTTACAACCCACCTTTTTCATTGTTTGCATTTCTTTTTAGTCACGTAACACAAATACAAGTCAGATATATGCAACTCCCTGTCAGGACATCTAATTGCTTCAGATTCAAGAAGATTATTCTCCACATTTATTAAAAAATAAAGACTACTTATAACATTATTTCATTTTACCAGGAAGTGAAAACACATTAGTTCATAAGGAACAGCACGGCTGCTCCTGGTTTTATGGCATCAATTTTTAAAAACTCATCATGGTAAACAATTAAACAGGGAAGCAAATCCTACGTTTAGGGGAGAGATTCAATTCCCTAAATGGATTTTCAAAGGTCATTTCAGGCTTAAAAGATGCTTGACAATGTCTCTTTAAATCAAGTTCATTTCAAAGGCTTATCCAGCAAGAAGCAGACAGTGCACTGCAGCACCAGACTTTGAACTGCTGGGCTCCCCAGAGAAAAATCTGTAACACAATTTAACTCATTTATAGTAAGATTTGTGTTTTGCTTTGGTTTTGCCTCTTTTTAGGAAAACATTTTTAAGAAAAGGAATAAAGAAACAGGGCACTTTTTTCAATGTAGCTTTCACCTAAACCCCACGGTGAACAAGAAAAACTTTGAACTACTAGCAATCATTTTTTTAAAAAATCAACCAGTTAAAACCCTACTTAGTACCTTTCAAACACAAGTTGCTCTAAGGATTTGGTTTGGGCTACTTTTTCACCATCTGGCTATGTAAGGGGTGAGGGAACGAAGATACTGGGAACTGACAGTCACAGGTTTCAGCATGATGCTTCCTGTTTCCCTTTGGATCCACACAGGACCACACCTGATCCCAACAGTACAAAGAGGACACAACCAGGACAACTCAGCCTTACCTTCCTCTCTATGTGGGTCAGCTGCTCCTTATAGAAGTCCTCTTGCCGCTTCAACTCTGCCTCCCTGACCTGCAGCTCCACAACCTGAGAACAACAACAAAAGAGCATCACCAGACAGAAGTAAGAAGTATAGGAAAGCACATGGGATGCAGATTGGAATACAAAAAAAAAAATTTTTCCAGACTGGTGTATGGGATCCCTCTCAGTGGAAGTACGATTTAAAAACTAAAGTATCAAGTATAAGCATGATTTAGAAAACTTCAGGATACCAGCTTCTTTTGGATTATCCCCACAATTTTGAAACACTCTTAATAGTATCATACTTAAACTCATAACCTTGATTATATTTCTCATTAACTGCAAACCTATAATCTTAAAAAGGTGACATCTTCCTTGTGCCTTTCTCAGAACTCAACCTATTCCAAGGCTTTGCTTTTCACAAATCATGTTGTTTATTACTCCACTTCAATGCTCTTCACCTTACCTTAAAAATAAACCTCAAACCATCTACTTTATAAACAGCTGCCCCTTGGAATGTCAGGAAAGTTTTATAGAAAAGATCCCTACTATCATAAGGAAGATCCATGATACAAGTCAGTATTGCAACATTTTTATAGCAACAGACACTCTCACTAGCCATGCATTTACTTTTACTGACACACACAGGATTATGCCAATAATTAAATACTCTCTCCACACACCCCACCAGGACCCCCAGAGCTCCTGCAGAGTTCCCCAGAGTGCTGCAGGGTTAGACGGGAGGTGGGTGTCAAAGAATTTCTCTTCCATCTTCCAAAGTACAAGTGTGACACTTTCCAAGCAGCAGACTTGTTATACAAGCATGTGCTTAAGCATAACCCCCTCATCAGCTACACAATGACCAATTGTGTCCTTACAGCAACAGCTTTTGACTTTTAGCTCTTTACAACCAGCAGCACTTACTTGCATTCCCACCCTTAAAATGAACTGGCATTTAGAAAACATGGCATTGATGGAACTAACTAAACTTTTAAAGCTTAAAAATAACAAACAGCAACAGCAAGAAGAATAGCACTTGTTTTTTTCCCTCATCCCACCCCAGAATTTCCACTTAAGCTATCACCAGGCAAGAAGAATATTCAAAACTACAGTTCCTAGTCTACTTAACATGAGCACAAACCCTGCTAATCCAAAGCACCCCAGCAGCACTGCTCTTAACTTATGATGATGGTACAATCAGAGAAAATGCTGGTCCAATATGATTAAGCAGCTGCCACAAAAATCCTCATGGGCTCAGACCTGTCATTTTGTGGCCACCAGCCATTGTTAATGAGAAAAATAACATCTGAAAGCCAGTTGCTGTGTATTTCCTTCTCTCTGCTCCCCTGCTGATGGAAATCTAAGTGGTATCATAGGGCTTAGATGACAACTTAAGCTAGGTAGTGCAGGATAGTTGATAAGTAAGCAAGAAGTAGAGGAGTACATTAAATAAAGGTTTATGAGGTAGCAGAGTTTATTTATTTGGCATTAAAGGAAAAATAAGTACTTTGGTTCCCACATTTGTTATCCCAGCCAACAAGGCCAGGGTAAGGCACAAGCACTGCAGATTCAGATCTAGATCCCCTTATTCTCAAAGACACCTCGATTAAAGGCAAAATCTATGGCTTTGGTTTAACCAGAGCTGCAATACACCTTCCAGCCCTCAAACTGGCTGAAATAGGACAGAGAGGGATGAGAACGAGCTGCCCCATACATGCAGCCTGACCAGGAAAGTGTCAAAGCAACAACTGGAGCACTGATGGGCATTCTGTAAGTGTGAAAATTTTTGCCATTTCTGTGCTAAGAGAACCAAAGCTATCCTTCTAATCAAGTATCCATCTTCCGTACAGTAAAGCAGTAAGAAATTTTAGCTGACATTAAACAGACAAAAGAAGGCAGGGTGGTCTGATAGATGACCAAAGGACTCGGATCCTCCTGCTGATTTTCTGCATAACATCCATTAAATCAGGTTACTAAACAAGTGATTTGTATTCTTTAAGAAGAAAACAAATAAGGAAAAGAAATACAAGCAACACAGTATTGACCCCTCTGCACAATTCAGATGGAAGGTGCTTTTCCTGTGAAGTGTATTTCAAGAAAAAAGAAAAAAGAAGTCAAAAGATCGACTTTTTAAAATGCAAGAAAGTTTCTGCTTAATCTAAATAATTTATGTGGCAGTGTTATTCTCCTGGGCTAGCAGACTGTTCTGGGAGCACAAAACCAATACGTGTAATAACACTGGTGGACAAGAGGCTTTATTCTGTTTCTGGAAAAATGTGGTATTTCACCTGTAGAAAGGAGCACACAACAAACATTCTAACCTCTCAAGCAACGTGCTGAGAGGCAGACCCATTAGAGATGTGCTGACCAAAACTCCCAAGCAGACCTGGCTGGAGCTGGGGTGTCCACAGGGAGTGAAGCTCCCATAGCAATGCAGCTGGCAGCAAACAGAGATTCTGTTGGTGACTTCCCCAGGATTCTGCAAAACTGATGTCAAAGAATCAAAATTGGATCTACCAGCTGCAGGCTACAACCTCAGGATACACACCATCCTTCCCACTAACTAAGGGCTCCCATACTATCTCCCATCATCTCTCATTTATCTCCCATAAGTTGTATGATGAACCAGAGAGAACTTCTACCTGCAACTCAAACATATTTTCAATGCTTTGCTTGTTTTCAAGAGCTGCTGATGTTTCAGTGCATTGAAGTATATTGAGAAACATTCTATTCGTGACAGATCTGCTTGAAAGTTGATTTCTGTTTCCCTCTGTCCCCAGCTGTTATTACTAGAAACTTTAGTACATTTTATGGTGATGTTTGAAGTATGAATGGTACAGTCAGAGCATGTGTCATTTGAAATATTCACTGTTCCAAACTGGGTTAGGCAACAAGGGACATTTTTATGAATACAGGCCTCTAGTCCTGCTGCTTATTCCCTACCTGAAGTCAGAAGCCTGTGATGTCCCAGACAGAACTGGCTGCTATGGAGATGATTAAAATTTCACAGGGGACTGAGACTGCAGGTGCCAAACAAAGCATCAGATACATTTTTCACATAAAGGCCTTTAGAACTAAAGACAGAAGGAGAAGTGAAGACATGCATGATAACACAATGGTTTGAAAAATCATATCAGAAAGTTGCATTTCACATCCACGCTGCAGAAGCTACATCTGAGCTTGAACACATCACTGGAGATGACCAAAGCCCAGAGATGACATCTCAGAAACTGTAGTGCAGAACACAAGAGTGTGATGTCCAATAAGTATGAAAAGAGAAACAAAACAAAGAGGGGAAGAAGAGTGCTGAGTTAGTTGCAGAACACACAAATACACCCAAAACTCAGAAGTAGCACAGGACAGCACATATCTGAAAAAAGAAAAAAAAAAGGGGGGGAAAAAAAGTGTTTAAAAAAGTGTTCAATAGGCAATTGTCCTCTGTACAAAAACTAAGTTTAAGATACAATCAAGAAACGGTCAGGAATGCCCTGTGATGGGTCAGAAGTCACAAGCGTTGCATTCTTAAAAAAGCAGAGAGAGTTAAAGTGTTCTACTAACACTGTATTACAGCTTCCATGTGCATGGATCAACAGCCTGGCTGGGGACTTCTTCAAATTTTCCCAAGTTTTATCTTTTTACTTTTTCTACAGCCCAAGTTTTTCAGGCTCCCTCTGAGCTGCTTTGAACAGTGACAGAGCTTGGGCAGAGTCACCTGCAGTGCCCTGCCTCCTCCTCTCTCTTTATCAAGTAACCCACTTAGAAACAAACTGTGAAAGCACATTTCTAAACCTATGCATTACATACCAGCTCAACTGAAGAATTCAAGCACTAGCCTGCCAGCTGACAGGCAGGCCAAAAGAAATATTTTACAAGCCTGATAATTGAGGTAATGAAATATCATTGGTTCACTCCCTATGAACAAACCCTTAGCCTCATTCTGAACTGACACCAAAGTGCAACACATCACACTGTGCAACTGATCTCCTAGAGCTGGGCTTCATTCTGGCTACATCCACTTTCACAGATTAGCTTTGGCTTTCCCCCCCATAAAATATTGCCATATTTTCACAGGTTTTAATCACAGTCCCGTCTCATCACCTTGTTAAAGGTGAAAAGAAAAAAGGAAATCTGCTTGAAAAAAAATTAAAAAGGGCTTCTTGGCAGGGTCAGATTAGAGCAGGGAATGTGGCACCCAGGAATAGAGTGCAGCAATAGCACAGCCTGCAGCTGATGGCTATCATCAGGCTGCTTCCCTCTACAATACTGCTGGGATTCTGGGAGAGGGCTTAGAGAAGACTACTGAAGGAGAGAAAAAACCCAACCCAACGAAACAAAACACTCTTCTCTCTGCGAAGGGCAAGTCATATACCTCAACATATAAAGAATTTTGTCAAAGGAGGTCACAACACTTGGCAAGTTTATCACAAAAATATTTATCTTCTTGACAAAACACATTCACCACTCATAGACAAACTTGTGAGATGATGCCGAGACTGTAAGAGGCAAACCAGGGAAAGAAGCTACAAGGATAAAGGAAAGGTCCTTAAGTCTCTCTCAAATGTTGTTCCTACATCATCCTATTTTTGCTAAGAGGAGTAACCAGCTTCCCTCAGATTAACCCAGTAACATGCCTGCAGCAGCACAGCAAAAACATTTTAGCTGAGTACCTCAGCTTGCCACAGATCCCAACTGCAAACTCTTACATGTCATGCTTTCTATTCCATGTCTCTTCCAGACCTGGTAGAAGTCCAGGTGGCAGGGAAGAAAACCAAATACTTACCAAAGGTTCCAAGACTATAAGAAGAAATTGAGGGCAATGCACTGAGGACCAGAACTAGCTTCAAAATTAGAGAGCTGACATATTTCTGACCAAGAATGGCAGAGCTGAAAGGGCAACAATGAGAAGCAAGAGCACATCATGCCTGAGACTGAACAGCAGAACTTTACAGAAAGGATTGTACCAGAGAGGTAGCCACAGGGGAACCTTGACTCAACCTCTACTTGAATTAGCAGAAATACCAGCACCACTGTGAGCCACCTGCAGTCGCTATTCCAGACACACAAGGCCTACAAAATTACTTGCTTTTTGCCTTTTCTCTCACTCTGTTGAGGGCAGGTGACTGGATTTTGTTTTGTTTTGGAACCTAGATACAGACTCGTGGCCTTAAGAAGCAGTACTTGTGTAACCTTCGTTTCCTCTAGTTGCTGCTGCTCTCTTAGCCAACAAACATCACCAGATCAACTTTGGTTTCAGCAGCTGTAAGCCACACAAAAGGAACCAGTGAAAATCTTTATGGAGGAAATAATATGCAATTTTCTAGCTGAACACCTTTTAAAATGTAATGACAGAAAATAAAATCCTGCATCTGTGCTCAGCAATAACAATCTGTACAGGCGCAGTAACAACATGACACTTGGAATAAGCAAGATCCAGACAAAAAAAGAGAGCTTACCCAGGCGTCCAAATCCGCAGGCTTGGAATAAAGAGAGAGCAAGAGAGAAAGGAAGGGAAAGAGAAGAAAAAGAGAAATCAGTGATTTATGGAGGCCTCATGCTGCTGCACAATATAGCTTTTAGGATGACAAGCTTGGAAAAGTTCCTTAAAAATGGCAAGCATCTTAAACAGTGCAGTGCTGTCCCCTGTTGGGAACTGTGCTATTAAAGCAAAACAAAAGCACATGGACCTCAAAAACAACAACAAACTGAAGCCCTCAGAGGCTGATGCAGAATCCCCCCTATAGAGTGGAAGCTAAGGGAAGACAGCTGCAAAGCAGATGGTTTCAGGGAGAGATGCAAGGTGCTGTGCAATGTTAAGAGATGCTGATATCCCCACCATGTACCAATGAGGGCAGCAATGCTGGACATATTAAAAAAGGAGGGGGCCAACAGCTGCACCATTTCCAAATTACCTGCAAAGAACAAGCATCCTTTCTCAAGTGCATTTCCAAATGCACAAGTTGACCTACACATCAAGTCACCTTCTGCACTGGACACTTGCAAGCATGCTTTCTAATAGAAAGCCAGCTGACTGATCATTTCCAACCAGATCCCCCTTCATGGACAACTGGACACAGCTTTAGTGCACAGAACAAACCCTTGGCCAAATCCAAGATGCCTTCACCTGCTCCTTATGCTGTCCCGGTCTATGTAACTATGAAGACAAGCAGATCAAGCAAGCTGCATCATTATCCCTTATTTACTTAATACCATTTCTTATTTACACAGTAAGCCAGAGGCACAACATGACCAACATTTCATGCCCATAACAACCTTCTGAAGCCAGGACATTTATGAGGCAGCCACAGTTCTTGTTTGTTGCCTTCCCTGCCTCTCAGGGCTACATTCAATCAGCAGCACATTTGCTGAGCAGGAACCTCAGAGAGTCTGTCCCTTTTATTATGATTATTTATTAGAGAGGAGTTGACAGGGCAGGAGGAACTTTCCTCTTGGTCATAGTTCAGTGCCAGAGGGAGCAGACGGTGGAGTGCAATAGGTTTATGGGATCTGCCATCATTTTAATGGCACAGAGTGACTACTTCAGGTAACTGAGGGATGATGTGTCATCAGCTATGTGTCATCCTCATCCTTTGCAACAGCTGAGAGGGCTGGAACCGAACATCTATGGTTCAACAAGGGGGAAGTCAGTTCCCTCCTTTCCACAGACAGGTTTGATATAGGAAGCATCAAGGTCTTGGCCAAACAAACCAACAGACAACAGGTGTTCACTGGTAATCACTGATTGATCTTGACAAAAGCCTGATTTGAATAACATTTTTCTTCCTGATGTTTTTTACAATTAGGACAGATGCACTTGGTTTGGGTTTTACATTTTAGCAATGGCAAGGTTGTCCATCCTCAGCAGATGGACAAAAGAAACAGAGGGCTCTTTATGGTGCCTGTTATAATTTCATGAGGTGGGTAATGCACACAAGTTGCTCTTTACTGGATTTGCACCTGTCATCCTGGGGTGCCTGAGCCATTAACTGACACGTTCCTAGTGGGCAAACTCTTGCAAAATAAAGACAAGATACTAACACACTGTGTTAGTTCCTGAGAAGCAAGGAGGGAGAAGGAACCAGCCCTATCACCAAGAGGTGATCCCTCTTACACCTCTGTAAGACATAATGCACAGGAGCAGAATTACAGTTTTAAGATAGCACTGTTGCTAACCACAGGGCATCTCTTCTGCAGGAAATGCCAAAGGCTTTAATTCTGTCACCTTTCAGGAGGGAAGAAAATTATTACTCCACAAAAAGACAAATCCACTCCACTGAATGGAAAAAGGAAAACTGAAACAGGTGTAGATGCAGTAGGATGTATCACTGCACTGGGAAAAAATAACTACATTTGGATTGAAGCACAGACTAAATGAAATATAATAATAAAATCACACAAAACTGAAAACTCAAGAGGGCTACTGGTTTAAGTTTTGTTACCTTATAAGCCTGTACCAAGATCTCTTAATAGAGCTGCATTTACCAACACTGACTGTTAATAAAAAACACAGCATGTCCACTAATATTTTCAAAGTTTTAGTAAACTGTTAAAGAAACAAACAACATCTGGGTTCCTTGCTTCCTAACTGAGGGAATTTCACTTCCAACTGGGGGCTTGCAAGCTTTATAATCCCTGCCCTGGGACACACCATTTTTTAGCACTGTCAGTCAATACTGCTGTACTTTTCTGCTAAAACAAGGATTAATTTCTCTTCCAGGTCGCTCACTGGGTATCAGTCACATCTTCTGTACTTCTGAGAACCTCAGATTTGAGCACCAATTTTTCAGGCAGAGCTTGTTTTCCTGCCTACGTATTAACAGTACAACTCCCAGTGAAATAATGAATATAGCACCAAATTAGTATTTAACACAAACAGATAACTTCCAGCATCTTTTCCCAAACCCATACTACATCACATGTACATGAGTGCCTCAACAGGCACATTACTCGGGTCTGTTATGGTCTGGGATAAAGGAATCAGCACGACAAAGCAGTGGCCTTAGGAAGGATGGTGCCTTTGGAACCTGACTGGAATCAGCTTCATCCTGATGTCCTTTACGTTGCCATAGTCAGTAACTGTCATACCCCTAATTTCACTATAGTGTGATCAATGACTCAGGAATCCAGACTATCTAGCTTGGTAGAGCTTTCCTACTCAAGAACTCAATACAGATTATTTTTAGGGGCACTGCCAACTCTGGGAGTCAAAGATAGAGGGGGAGGTGCAAGAAATGAGAGGCAGCAGGTGCCCAAAACTCAAGACAGCTGCTGGCAACAACTTCTGCGCTCATGTCAGTATCTGAAGAGCTCTGTAGCACATATTCTAACATCTTGATGACCAGACTTCATCACTGAATGAGCAAAGAGTCATTTCTTCTTAAGGCAATAATCCAGCTCTCAACTTTTCCACAGCAATAGGAATTAAAGCATTTAAAGAACACATCCAGACATTCAGTATCCACTCCAGACCCTTAAATGCTTCCAGTTTAGTGGAAAATTGCAGCAGTATCAATAGTAAATGTAATGAGAGTCAGAGATGTAACCGACTGACAAGGGAGAGGAAGCAGGAAGAGACACTGAACAGCAAACAATTTTGAGGAGACTATGATGAAATTGCTCAGCTCTAATGTACACAGAGCATACACAATTCTATAAATATGAAGATGAGAAGCAGCAGAAAAATCCTCTGCCCTTTCATGATTCAGGGACAACTGCACTTCTAATACTTATGGCACTGCTGCAATAGGTTTGCAATGCTTACAGTTGGTCGTTTTCATTTAAAACAAAATGAAGAGAAACCTATTTTATAAATCCAGAGTAAACCATCTGCTTTCATTGCTTGCTTTGATACTTCAGCCCATTCCCACACTCTCCTTTTCCCATCACCACTTCTATACACACATACAGTTTTCATTTTGCAGGCTGCCAACAGTGTCTATAGAAATCTTGCAGAGCATAGGCTTGCTGGAGATGTGTGCTCAAGGTGCTTATTTCTAATAGCAGGTGAGTCAACAACTCCCCCTAATTTTTACCTCCTTAAGTTCCTACTCTTCCTGTTGGACAAGAATCTAAGTCCCTGAGCAGTTCAGAGAACAAAAAAAAAAAAACAAGTCTGAAGAGAAATCATGAAATTCTACGCTAATTACGACTTTCTATCCCAGAACATGTTTCAGACCCTACTGAGTCAATGAGGTATTTTCTCATAAAGCTAGAATCAAAGACCACTCAGCTCTTGGATTATTTCTAGCTCATAATCATTAATACAAACTCCCATCATGTTAGCCTAAGGGTGGCATATGGCTTTCTAGGGATAGGACAGACGGGGAAAAATAACAGTTACGCATGCCTACATCCCCATCTCATTTCTGTGCGTGCATATGGGGACAGAGCTTTCTGCTGCCAGATTCCTAAATACCAAATATATTAGCTTTCGAGTCAAACATAGTACTTCAAACATAACCACTGTTTAGCAAAAAATCAAGATGACATGCATAATCAACCCATGTGCCTTCAAGCAGTAAAAATGATGAACCATGTGAGTTCAGCAGGAATTCCCTTCCCACACATGCTCGCAGACACTACGTGCATTTTTTACCTGCCTTTTAACAAAACATATTTATAGACACCAGCCAGTGGACGCAGGCTTAGTATAGTACAGTGAATACAGAGTTCCTGCCAGAAGATTATAAATCTAATTTCTTTTTATTTAAAAAAAAAAGATTATCTCAAATACTGGACTGTTTAAGAGAAATACTTCGGAACTGCTTTCTAATACAGGCAAAGACTGTCTTAATTACATGCTTGAGTAGGAAAATTCTTGAAAGCCTTCAGTCACGGTCATGCAACCCTGTCTCTACAAATCCTTCTGCAGGTGGAGAGTCAGGTGCAGTTTCAAACTTCACAGTTTATAGTTTTACCTATTTTGACACTCCTGCAATTTTTCTTTTCTCCCTGTTCTTTCATCCCAAACATATTCAAAGCTTTGCACAGCAGTACAGGGTTGGTATCTTCCTAGGGGCAGAATCCAAGCTACCAGTCTGTCAAGATGTATGTGGGAAAGACATGCAGTAATTAACATCTAGCACAAACCAAGTGGATTCCAAAGAATCCTTAACAGAAAGGACCACAAAAAAAACCTAAGGGAACTCGATTTAAAATAAAAGGTCTGGGCTAAAGCACTGTTGTAAGGTGTTACACCTATGGAATAAAATGGAGTGAAAACACATAGAAAATTTAATCAGAGACTGCCCAGGAGAGAAAACACATAGAAGTGGAGAACCTCACCACAATCTCCTTTATTTCTATGATTACTAAAGCCAGCCAGCCAGCACTACATTTCCCTACAACCAGTTCTGAAAACGTACCTCAGACCTCGCCTGCAGCATTCCCTACATCCTAGGACACAGTCAGTGTTATGAGAAGGCTGCCAATTAAGTTGTGGTTTTGAGCTATGGACAAAATGTCCACTAGAGACTCTGATTCCTGCTTCCAAAGCACTTGCAACCCACTGTGTGTTTTAGTAATAGAATATACTGGTTCTCAAATACATTCACTCTTGGCTCTTCACAAGGCTGTGACAGGAGAAAATACTGCATGGTTGCATCTTTTTAATGAAGTCTGAGTATATCATAATGAAATCATCTGCAAAACGAAGAGCACAGATCCAGCAATAACAAGGATTTCAGGCTACTGTTTAACTGTATTCTTTATTTTTACTTTGCAACCTCCAGGGCACGATTGTATCAAAAGCAAAATCTTGCAAATCTATGTCACTGCCAGCAAAATCTTGATTTCCAATTTGATAGGACAATTTGCAAACAGCAGTTGTCCACATTGTGCAAGTGCTTAGCATTTGTAAGGACTGGAAGAATTCAATGCTGATTCAATACCCATTTAGTGGGCAATGCAACACACTCTCACTCCAGGCAGATGGCTCAGAATAATCAGGGGTGAGGGGAGAGCACTCTTGTGCTATGAAGGAGCAGTACTGGTAATCTCTCAGCAGGGATCACAAACCAGGTGTTGCTACTGTCAAGAAGAGGGTTACAGACTGGATGCAGCAGAAAGAGTTAAATAGTTAAAGGAATTTTCCTTAGGAAAACAACACATCTTGGTCTCTGTGGAGCTCCTGAAGCTCAAACATTATGCCACATGCTAAAGAACCAAAGAATAATTTACTTCTATACCACTTGATCAAAAGCAAGAAGCTTGAAATTTAGCTTTAAAACAGTGTATGTTAAATCTAGCAGTCAGATGACCTGGCAGAGCTAAGATTCAAGCTTCATGAGTTTGCAAATTGAAAGAGGCAATCCAGCTCAGAGTATTACAGAACCCTAAAGACAGATTGCTGAATTTATTGTCGGAGATACTATTTACAAACGTATCTTCACACTATTTGCTCTCTAATTATAGTTGGGGCACATACAGTCATTTACTTCCTGTGAGCTCCTTTTGTACACTACAACTACAAAGTCAATGAAAGTAATTTTAAGAATCTGTTGATGGATTTATTAATCAAGTTGACCAGTGCAGTAAACTAGAAATAACCAGACAGGCAAATGGTTTGATAAATATTCCTGGAGA
This sequence comes from Calypte anna, assembly GCF_003957555.1. Taxonomy (NCBI): domain Eukaryota; kingdom Metazoa; phylum Chordata; class Aves; order Apodiformes; family Trochilidae; genus Calypte; species Calypte anna. Next base: position 10,393,657 of record NC_044258.1, on the reverse strand, counting down.
CTGATCAGTAAAGGAAATGAAAGTCAGGGAAAGAGACACCTTTAAAAGCAAGGGATTTTTTTTTTTTAGTGTCTGTATTAACAGTTGGCCCTAAATCTTCATTCCTTATGGAGGCCTGCTTGGTCAACTGCACACCCCAGTCAAATGTTTGAGATAACTCTGTACAATCCAGCATGAGCTATCAAATTCAGCAGAAGCAATTGGCAGAAGTTTGGCTCCAATTAAGAGCAACAATGCAAGAAGAAAGATGAAGGGGTTGAGTGTGCTATGTGAGAGTCTGAGGCAGCAAAGGGATACTCCTAGCTGCCCAAGGCCATGGGAAGGAAGAAATACAAGTGCAGATCAGAGTCCACAGGCAGCTTCCAGCACTTGGGACAGTTTTCTGGTGATTTTGTGGTGGGACATCACCACAGCTTTCACCAAACTCCAACAGCAAGGAACAGATTATGCCCTTGGCCAGCACTGAAAACCATAAACCTCATCTATCAAGTATGCACTGAGATGGCCTGGTTTTTTCCTTGTGGATTTAATTTTGATTTAATGAGATTTTCAATGAAACGTGTTGGCAGCTTATCATAAAACCAAGCTGAACATAACTCGTACTCCTTTTACACTGTCCGCTCAGTTGTGTGAAGAACTGTCATCCAACTTGAGCAAAAGGCAAATTAGGATTCAGCTCTGCTGCACAGGAGTGGTTTCCTAAAAGGCTGAGGACAGGTATACTAATAAAGCAGAAGGCAGAGGAAAAAGCTTGTGTTACTATGACTATTATTTGTACAATTTTTTAAGTACTATTTTGACACTGCGGTTTTGGGGAGTTTGCATTAATCCCCAACACAATGAAGGAATTAAATTTCCAGGCATGTCAATAGCTTTTTCCACAAGCATAAAATTAAAGCGGAAAAAAATCAGATGCAGACAAAATAAATTAGCGAGATCAAATTCACAATCTCTCATAACCTCTCAGCATTTTTGTAAATAAACGCTGCACTTACCAAAACAGATTCTAAAATGAGAACTTTTAAGAGCTTATCTCATGATATCCTCCTTCCTACTTGTCATATAATATATACATTACATACCTATGAAATCAAAGGAAAAATCCACTTGAAACCAATACTCCAGTGCTCCCTTTTCCATTTGCTGTTGGTTATACACCCACAGAGAGCTTAAAACATTTTGAAGGATCAGGCTTTCCTTCTCATTAGAACCACCATCACAGTGTGGTCATATAACCTTTTGCACCTTTTCACTCTATTGAATCAATCTCCCCTGGCAACTTCTGGTGTGGCACTCTGCTCCCCCTGCCTCCGGGCTCTTCTTCCCTCACTAATTCTGTGTTCAGAACTGTGAAGCACAAAATGAGACGTCTAAAATTAAGCAAGAAGAAAGAATGAGAGAACCTTATTAAATCAACATTAGCATCAGAGTGTCTTTAAAAGAGAAACTCAATTGCAAAATATTAACCGACTCTGTAAAGCTCTTTACACTGACAGAAATGAGACAGGCAGCAGCTGAAGTCATCTTCCTCTTCATGCTGGTCACAGTGCTTGAGCAATAAGATCAGGATCCTTGTCAGACCACAGCCCCAAAGGAAGCAAAGCTCACCTTGAACACACGAGCACTCATACTGCCAAGCAAACAAGGCAAGGTCTAGTAACATGATGTTTTGTGTGTGTGTTTTTCCACCAAAAGAATATTAACAAGCAAAAGCAGACTCCCTGCTCCTCCCAGGCTTTCCACAACACTCGTTGTTCTCTCCAGTCACATCACAAGTGACAATTAATTCTTTACTTCTAAATAGGAGGCAAAGAGTCCTTTCAAGTTTTAGTTTCCATTCTCAGTCCCCAACAAAAACTACTGACAGGCTGGTGACAATCAGAACATTCTGTTCCTAAGCACCTTAACCTTCTGAATGAACCTCCAGCTCCTGTCCAGATACCCCTAGATTCCTTTTCTAGATAAATCACTGGGGTATCATACCAGTTCCCCTTGCTGAATAATTAGGCAAGTTAAAGCCAGAAATCACCTCTAAGCCTGCACTGTCTTTAAACATGACTTTCCATTGGCACTTCCTGAATAAAAGGTGGGTTTTGCACCTTGTGTCAACAGACTGAGCATGCACACCTGACTTACACCACTGTGCAGCCTGCTGGGTTCCCACTTAAACCAGGGACTGTCTTGGCAATATCTTATAGGGAAAATTTGCAACGTGTGCTGCTAAGGTGTCCCACAGAAACAACTCCTACTAAAACAACTCAGGCACAAAAAAAATACATTTTTCAAAACTATTTCAGTTAATTGAAATCGACCTTTAGAGTATCCATTTATAGGTAGGGAATATTATCCTAAGGGCAAGTGATAAAAATCTGAAGTTCAATTCATGATGACAAAACAAAGCTTTCAGAGCAATTTGGGGCAAAACAGACAGTACTGCAACAGACATGGAGGCTGAAGCTTTTGATCATTCTACATCTACCACACAATAGAAACTCCTGTATCAGCCAAACACTACTGAACACACTGCATTTTGCAGACAGACTTCTAAGTGCAGACTCTCCATACCAATAAAACAGCACTTTGAGAAGCCAAGGGTGCTGGCAGTCCTGATACCTCTTCAGAGCTATAATAGAAGTGACTGCTTCCTCATCTGCCAGGCAAGCTTAGGTGCCATTAACTAAGCACTGGACAGAGTAGTTGGTACACCAGAGGTAAGACAAAATGCCTCAGGGAAACAGGATGGAGGGGGAGGATAAAAATAACACCCACAAGAAGTGACAAAAAGCTAACTTGTTTTTTTAAAGGGCTGGCTGTCTGTTCAGCATCCGTGAAATGAAATGCTTCATTTTCACCTCAAAGGACAAGAGTTGCAATACAAGACTACTTGGAGCCTTCCAAAATTAAAGGGTTTAGTGAAAATGAGAAATTTACCATTCAACTATAGAAGCTGAAAAACAGGGAAAACAGAAAAAACAGAATGAAGCACCAAACCTCAAGTCTTGTAGCTGCCCTTAATGCCTTTTCAGGCCAGAAAAAATTCATTATCAAAATATACTTACCTGTTTGATACAGATCTTTCTTCTAGGAAAGGACATTAAGTGAAATTTGAAAACATTTTGTCTATTTTCTGCTGCAGCTAATTTTCTTCTAGCCTTTCCCTAGGAATCTGACAAAGAATTAGAAGCAGTCTCCCACTGCCTTCAAGTCCCACCTCTTGTGTTTTTAGGAGTTACCAAATACTGTTTTTAATTCAGTGGGACAGTAACTATAATGATGGATGTCTAAACAGAATCATAATAATAGGGGCTTATGAAGTTAAGTGCTAAACATAACAATCAATATTAATAGACTGATATCCCTAAATATGAATGCATTAGTTTATGGGATGGGATATAATTCTCCTTCAAGGCCCTCTTCTCTTGTACACAAAACACTAAGAATGTCACAATGGAACAGTATCACTTCAGGCTAAAAAAAAAGGCACTCTAATTTCAGAGTGCTTGCCAGGTAACAGAGTCTGTTTTTCCACAAATAACAAGAAATTAGTTTGTATTCACATGCCTAACACTTTCAGCTCTTTAGTGCCCCCATTCTGAAATATTTTCAAGAAACAGTCGACTTTTTCCAGCCACATAAGATCTACAATAAAAAAACCCAATAATCGGTAGAGACAATTTCTGTGAAAATTCCACCATCTAATTCTGTTCCCTACAAATCCTAGATCAGTTTGAGAGCTCAGCATATACCAACCCCACAACCAACAAACAAAATATGCAAGTCACTTATAACTGAAAGCTTGGTAAAGCTTTAAAAGAAACTTGATTTTTTTAATAATCTGAAGACCATCAAGAATTAACAGACAGAAGGTTCCGAGAGGGGTTTTGTTTTTTAAAAATGCACCATACTACTCACTTTCAAAGACCTCAGTGAATATCAACACCTCTTGAGATAACTAGCATTCCAAGAAAACCGAAGGACAAGCTAGACGCATTGATTTGTCCTGACTCATGCAGAAAATACTAGACAGGATCATGACTGATAACAAGAGACCCAAACCACAGAAGAAACCAAATTTTCATCATCCATGTGTTTGTGCAGATTACCGAAAGGAAAAGAGTCAGAGTGTCCTGGTGCTTGCCTGCTAACATCCTTCCAAGTTGGCACAATCAGAAAACTATCTCAAAAGATTTAAGTAGAATGGAATGAAAGGTTACACACATCTGAGATGAAGGGGAAGAGCTAGAACAGCAAAAATTCATTCTGAGGTCTCTAAGGGACTTGGGAAGCAGCAGTGAGTGGTGGAAAGCCATCCACCAAACCCAGGCAACTAATATTGCCTGAGTGATTAACACACTCCAGGTGCCAGGCTGCTACCTGCTACTGTCAGCCTGGAAAATTAGCTGTAAGAACCCAAAGTAAGCTAAAGGAAGGAACAGAAGCACTGAAAAAAACAGAGGCAAGACAGACACAAAACAGTGCTGAGTCACAGCAGCCTTTCCTTTCAGCAGCAATTATTGGCTGCAGCACTTGAGCCCACTTCTGAGACATCAGTAAAATGGACCCATCTCATCATCCAGTTTTTCAAGTAAGAAATTGGGAACTGATATTCACAGGTTCTATGAGTGACATAATTGCAATTTAAAAAGGGCAATTCATCAGCAGCCATACTGGTGGCTGACTTGCCAGGCTGGGATCCTTTATCTCCACACCTGCCAACAAACTCACAAGAGGTAAAAGCCTTCCACCTGCACACAGAGCCAGAAGTGCCAGTCCCTGTCTTACCTCCAGCCCCAGGCTTCACAGAGCATGCTATAGGGTTTGTTACTGTTTATTTTTCCCCCACAAGTGCCTCATCAGGATAGGGTCATTCACTAACCCTTTCCTTCAGCAGCTCCCTCACTATGCCCAACCCATCTCCCTCGCCATGTGGATGAGGAATGCTCTCTCCATGTTGTTATCTCTATCATGGCAGCCAAGAGAACAGAGTTCTCCAGGAGTTCTCCTTGTCTGCCCTTTTTCCTTTGTATTTTTGCATGAACTAATATCCTTAAGAACAACACCTCATCCCATTCCTACTTAGAAAGTATATTACAAAGGTGAGAGTACAGCTCCAGAGAAGAACACAGGCTCACAGAAACTTCAGACTTGGCAAGTGGTTTTTGTAAGATGAGTCAAAAAAGCCACTAACGCAGTATTTACTTCCACATTCTTATGGGAAGATTTTCAAGCACACTTTAAACAAAATCAAAAAAACCCAAGCAATTGTTCTGGGTATTAGCTCTTTAGTTCTTTTTTAGCCACTTTAAAATGTTCCTATGTGAGCATCCATTGCCAGAAAAAGTATTCCAACCAATAGTATTTAGAGAAGAGACATCTGGAAATTTGTCAGTGGTATACAGGTTCCCAGAAAGCTCTAAGACTAAATTACTGGTGGGTGACCATCCATATAACCTCCCATAGAAAGAACAATTCTTACTACAACATCCTTTCCTGAGACAAAGAAAGCTTTCAAGCTGATCACCATATTATGCCAGCCTACTTATCTAGAACACTATGCTGATAAACACCATAGAAAATGAAATTGAGGGAAAGAGCCCTGAGATCTTCAACTGACATACTTAAGACTATATCCTTGGGCCAAAGAAAACATACAACATGCTTCTAAGCCAAAGAAATCTTGCTCAAACAGGTGTTCACTGCTGCCTGCCAAGTGCAGCAGATATGTAGGGACTGAGGATGCGTGTTGTAACACAAGCTGTACAGTCCTCCCCTCCTCATTCCTGCCAGTCAGCAACCAGAAATTGCCTTCATCATAACAATACAGGGAAAGAATTCAATGCTTTTGTATTTGAAAGAGAGCAATTTCAATGCTAAGAATTAAGTGAGGATGGAAGCTGGAACACAATTATGTTTTGCACATCTTGGTCAGAGTTCCAAACAAAGGTAGCTGGCAGAATGTCTCCACCCGCAGATAACACCAATAAATGGCCTCATTTCCATCTATTATAAGATAATAAGCAGGTTTTGCTTCCTCATACTGTCCTCGCTTCTATCAGGTCCCTCTCAAGATTTGCTATCTTTTTGACACATGCTCCAGGTGTTCTTCATCCACAAACCTCAGTGCATCACTGCAAGTTAAACGACCATGACCCACTTCTCTCAACTTGGTGAAACTACACAAGTATAATTATGAGCCCCCTCCAGCCTTTTCCTCATTCAGATTTTGCAAGGTTTTACAAATATCTTGAAAGAATATTTTACTCCCAAACAGACCTTCACCTTCTAATAACACAAGTATCCTGTTGCCCACATGAGCACTGTTCATATAGGACTGACCATGTCCTCCTTTAACAAAATCCTTAACAAACAAGAGAGTGGGGTGTTCAGAAAGAGCAGGTGTTTCACCCAACTATTTATCTTCTGCCAGCTTACGTTAATTCAGTTGTTTTTGTCATATGACTGGCTGGATCAAAGACTTTTACTGGCCTCTTCTGCACTGGGAGAAGGTGTTTAACACAAACAGTTGGAGGCAGGGGGGGTAATGGAGATACGGTAAAGAAACAAACACAGTATGTCTTACAAAAGAATTTTTTCTTTTACAATCAGGGCTTCTAGGATACTGCCCAGGATCATGGATGCTTCATTTCTTCTATTTTTTCATAAGAAAACCAAATACTTGTACTTCCAAATTTTGCTAACACCTGTAACCTTAATACCTCCCATCAGCAACTGCTCATATCTTTATCTTCAAGCCCATATCATGAAGTTCTGATAAGCTTCTTCCTTCCCAACGCCCCTCACTCTACGTAGATGGAAGCCGCTAATAGAAGACAGAGACCAAAATCCTTGACTCTTCTATTGCCTACATTTAGCAGTCAGCAACTGCCTGAGTATTGTGTGAGTCCCAAAGCACTGCCGTGTATTACACACTTATCTCTGCAAAGCCACCCTGCACAAGTGACAACTTCCAGGCAGGGGGGAGGGGGAATTGTGCAGCTTTGCGATAATTAAAGCATAGATGAGTGTCACTGCTGAAGATAATTATGCATTAGCAGTGAAATTACTTAATGGAATGAAATAAACTAAACCAAATGTTTTGTTTAAAAGGGAATTTAGGGCCTGCAAAAGGTGCCCAAATGACAGCCCAGGGGATGGAGAAGAAGGTCCTCCATCATCCACAAAAATGATAACACACCACAGCAGCCTGGAAGGCTTCTGCCTCCCACAGAGGCATAGGGGGAGCAGAGGAGAAGCTAAAAAGGAAATTCCAACCTCCCAAGTAATTCAGGCTCTGATCCATTTGATGAGTGCCCACACAGGGACCAGTCAGTCACTAAGGAGAGAGGAACAACTGACAAAACAAATTAATTCAACTCAGATCTTCCACAGGCCACCTCCACAAGCAGCCACCAGAAAAAAAACAACAACACACATTTTATATCAGTGTCAATCCAGACAAGACTCCAACTTACAACAGAAACAAGAGGAAAAGTAGGTATGTGGCCCACCACAAAGCCACCTCCTCCCAACAAAGCCCACGAGGTCTTCTCCCATCCTCTCCTTTTGTCTCCACACTTGCACACGTACACACACATTTCCACCACTGCTCTCCTAGATGGCTCTTGATAGCATCCTCCTGCTTGTTAAAACAAGGACTCTCAAGGTCAGTCAGAATTTATAAGGCAGCCATTTCATCTTTTGTGCTTCTCTGGCTACATTCCTTCCTAAAAGCTGCTGAACATTGGAGATTTTGCTGGGCCTGAAAGCTCTGCCAACACCGGGGCCTATTAGGAGTTTCAGGATGATGCATATTAAAGTTATTATGGGAGGCAGTTATGCAGCCAGAATAAATCTTAACTGAACCTTTAAGTGGTTTTTGTAACTCTTGTTTCTCCTTCTTGAAAATATATTAAAAGATACAAATCTCCTCCCTAAAAATCTGCAGGGATTCCAGCCAACCACCAACCTCTCCCTCAAGAGAAGATTCTGCCCTCAAAGCAATAATTCATTTGTCCAAGGCCAGCTAGATCATCTTTATATTTTAAACTCCAAATCACGCAAATCACTCAGAAATTTACAATATCAGTGAAGACTGACCTGAGTTACAGCCTTTGTAAAAGCACTGCACATAAATCTCAAACTTCTGCAGCGTTTTTTTTCTACAGGTCTTCTCAGACAGTCTACACAGTCCAACTACAGATAAACAGGTACTATAAGACAGTTTTTACAGACCACATTTTGTAGGTAGCACCTAACTAGATGGGTAAAAACAATGAATCTTAAAGAGCATCTTTGACTTGAGCATCACTTGGACTCAGAGGTCTTTCCAACCTTAATGATTTTATGATCTGAGGAATAGAGGCAGCAGCATCACTTTTGAAATCAAGCATGAGATTTCATTAGGGCAGCACCTGCCTCTCTCTTCCCACCACTTCCAAAACCAAGTTTTTTCTCAGCAGCACTTGAGATACCTCTCCAAGAAGTACTACTAGAAGCCAACTAGAGAGATGAAGACCAAAGGGAAATCAGAGGTGGCTCAGAACACACCACATCACTTGTGTGGACACCTGCAGTCATCATGACAATCCTCTGCAGCCTGAATACACAGGAACTTTAAAAGATGCCTGATCCCTATATTTAAAGGATGAAACTGAGCCTCAGAAAGCATCGTGAGAAAAGGAAAGAGAGAAGCAGGCTGATTCAACATACATCTCCAATTTGTAAACTATGTCAGTACATTGTGGCCTCACAACTCCAAAGTATTTCTATAGAATCCAATGAACTTCAAAAACTTAGGATAAACTCAGCCTGAAAAGTATTATGGTACCTCCTGGAGAAGTTAGAGCCAGCAAGAAAACAAATAAGGAAAAAGTTTGAGACATTTCATTGGTATGCAAGCAATTTGAGGGCTCAGCAGTTCCAGGTCTGCCCCTGGAAAGGAATTTCCATGGGTGTCCCTTCGCTGCCACCTTCAGGAAACACTCGCTGCTGCTTCGAAAATATTCTAGACACCGGGAGAAAAAAGGATGAAGTCAGCGAAGGCATCAGCACTGGCACGGAACCGAGAGGCACATTAAAAATCTTTAGTTCCAAGAAAAGAATACTACAGCTAAAATCACATCCCAGAGAACTGAGGAGGAGAGCAGAGCCTGCAGGATCAATACACACAAAGCAGCCGTGGGGCTGAGCAGTGGTTTTGACCCCAGCTGAGGTATGGAACTCATCTCCCAGCTTCTGCACAATTATAGAATTTCCCTGATCCTAAATTCAAAGGGTTATTAATGAAGATGTGCTGTTAATGGATTGTTTATTAGACTCCATTTGAACCATCACATTTTAAAGGCTCACTTAAAAAGCCAAACTCCCTCCCTCAAAAATGATTTAAAAATAACAAGCAAACCAAAACTGCTCTGCTAATGAAAGCAGAAAGTTTCATAAGAATTCAGTCAGTAGTGAAGGGAAAAAAAAATAATGCACAGGTAAAAAAAGACACTCTGGTATAATTTATTTATTTACACGAGTGTGCCCAAGATGTACCATAAGTCTCTGGACAGCAGACTGACTTACCGGTAGATAACATGAATTACCAAGCAGGAAACTTAGTTTCAAATAAGTTTGCACCATAGCTCTTAAAATAGGCAAATGACTTGCTGGTCTCCACAGTGCAGCCTCAGCAAGCTCAACAGCAACATCTGCTGGCCAATGACTAGCAATACAAATCAGTTCTAATTAGACACAAGTTTATTATTCATTCTTACAAAGATTTGAACTTTCGCTGCAGTTTAAGAATGCCCACTAAGACACATCCCTCGTGCAGCAAGCAGATGTAGCTTCTATATATGTGTGCAAACAACAAGGCAACACTTTGCCTGCACGTGTAGGCAGAAAAATCCATCATCTGCTCTTACCTGCCCACTGAGACACTTGACAGTAAAACACTGAAATTAAGAGGGGCTGAAACACAGGTTAGTAACAGCATGATGGAGGAAATTCGTCTAGCTGCTTCCATCCCATCTGAAGAACACCCATGGTACCCCTTGAACTACTTTTTTTCCTAAGGAATCAGCCCACATTTGCAAGGCTTGAGGCTGTGGGGTATTTATCAACCCCACTGGTCCCATCTACACAGAGGAGAATGGCAGCTACCACCATTAAGAGCTCCTTTCCCTCCAGGTGCCTTAACAGATTCCTTATTAACCTTAGAAAATACAACTGCTGCAGGAGAGTGACATTATTGGAGCAGGAGCACAGCTAATGATCTCCACTTAATCTGGGCACAAACTGATGCTTTACCTAAGATTAATTACACTGAAAACTCTTAATTTTATCCCAGATGCCAAAAATGTGAGCACTGAACTGTTTAAAAGAAAAAAAAAAAAATAAGTGGCTGTCAACAACACCTTCAAGATTGCATTTAGACCTTCATCATGATGTGGAACGAGGGCAGAGTGACCTGAGAGCTGGCTTCTGAACAACTATCAGATGGGAAAAGGTGTTGATGCTTCCCACTTCTTATCAGTGCAGGAACAGTGTCATATTCTTTCTTGACCAGTGAATCACCTCTTTTTTACAGGTCACCATGTAACAGGAAATCACAGGCAAGTAGGGCTTTAACTGAACTTAATGATAAACTTCAGTAGCACAGAGCTCAGAAAAATTACACTGCAAAACACTGAGCCTTTAACAGGACAAGGCAGAGTGGCTGGGTAGGCAACTTTTTAAAAGATAGAAAGCTGTAGGTGGGACTGACATTCATTATATTTAAAATTGTACTTGGCTTTGCAGTTTAAAGCTCTCGTGTTTTTTCAAGTTTCATTACTGAAACAAAATTATTTTACCCTGAAAAATGAGGGAAAAAGATTTAAGAAAAATGAAAGTTTATTTAAAGCAGATTTAAGTTATATTCTTATTAGTTTTGCCATCTTGGGGTTTCTTTTAGTCTGCTGCCTTGTTTTGTGGCAGTTTGCTATTTGGTTTCTTTTTTTTTTTTTTTTTTAAACACCCTTATTCCCAATCCCCTTTTCTCCCTATTTATCTGTTAAAACTAGGAAATCATATCATATGAAAATACAAAAATGACTGCTCAGGTCCTGAGGTGGGAGAACAGCTTTTGCAAGAAATCATTTGTGTATTGGAAGTTTGGAAGCTTCAGTGGGGAATGACAGTGCCAATTACAGCTACAGGAAGATGAATACTGAGGAACAAATCCATTCTGCTCAGAGGCTGGAGAGAAAGGAAGAGGAGAGAGTGGAGATGGAGCCTATGTGTTTAGAAAAGGGCTTGAAGTCATCTGCTAGACAGGGAACCACTTTTTCCATGGCATAAGCATTAGGCTGAAGATCAGTGAATGTACATGGCAAGCTCTCAGTCCTAATTGGAAGAGCACTGGTTATTTAACAAATGTACCCTTAGTCTAATGTACTATTCAGGTAGATATTAAACTATAGAGCTTTTTTTCTTCTGGGCAGTAATTATACATAGCCCTGCTTTATCTGTCTGATCAATTTTTACTCTCAACTCTTACTGCATCATCCTTCAAGTTTGCCCATTATCACAAAGTCTTCAAGGCTAAAAAGGCTCTAAGCCCCCAGTGTAACATGCAGACAGGAAGAAAGCCAGCTAATTCTCTAATTCCTTCCCTCCCTCACAAGCTTGCAGGTGTTCTATTTTCATTGTCTAAAAATCAAAGACAAAATCATCAGCTCATTTCCTCTCCCTTAGTACAGTCCCTTTTAAGCAGCTACTTTCCATCATATTTTACTCAGTACTCATAAATAATATAGATAATTGCAGATGGTCATAACAAACAAGCAGAGAAAGTACACATATATAGCACAAAGGAAACAATAAAAATTCTGATGGGCTCCAAAAGCAAAAGGAATTCCTGGCAAATAGCAGCAGTTGCATCCAGGTCATTTTTGTAGTTGATGAAAGGCATTCACAGAGCCAAAAATAATACAGGGAGAGACTTTGCAGGGAAGACTTTAGACAAAGCTAAACAAGGGTGCTGGCAGCTCACTTCCCTCTGCAGCATCTATTTCCTACCTCCTCTCCACATGCAATACACACAGAAATCTGCATTAGGAAGGAGGAATATTGCTTATGGAAAGATAGGCTCAAAATTACTGAAACTCCAAAATACACAAAGCAGCATGCAATTAGGAAGATATTATGCTGACCGTAAAAAGAGACTCTCTGAGAGTCCACCCAGCTGCCCAAGAGTTAACATTATGCATTTCTCATCAAAACCTCTTCCAAGAGGTTAAGCACACAATAGACTATCTAAAGCACAGCTAGAAAGGCTGCTTGAAATTCCACACATGTGCCTCAGCAATGTATTTCTATTAATGTCCAGTGTGTGTCAGCGTGAAGATAAGCTACCAACATCATGTCCAACCAGCCAGCTAGAGAATGGGACGGCGTGTAAAACATTGTCTGATGCTTACAATCCCAGAGAACCGTGGTGTTTGCAATCTCACCCACTGCACACGTGCCTGATAACACCACCAACCAGGGGAAGCAGCAGGAGCAAACCATCCTGCAGTTTTGGGAAAGCAAAAAAACAGAGAAAGAGGGAGGGAGGGAGAGGAAAGCGACAATGAAAATAAACTTCATCAGCAAACAGAAGCAGGTTTGAGGATGCCAAACTGTAGCAGAGGAGAGAATCTAACTGGATAAAGCCTCAGTGAAATTTATGTTTTGGATAAGCTTGCTTTAACTTTAAAGGTGAGAAACAAAGAAATATCACCACTGCTAATTTTCATTTCTCATAACATGTAGACTCAGCTTCATCTTCTGCTACAGTCCAACAAAGCTATTTGTATTGGGAAACTTGTGAAAGACATTTGTGTTTGAGGAAATGTGATCCTGAACAGGACACATCTTGCTCTGTTGGGCCTGGCACTCAGGGCTTGAGAAGCCCATATGTTACCATGAGCAGCTGCTGTATGGGAACCTGCTGGAATGCCCCACACCCTGACAGGTGTGATCACAGAGACACCATCCCAGCCCACCAGGAACCTTCCTGCAGCTTAATCTAATCTGTAACTTTCCTACCCTTGAGAAAGGTTCACTGCATGTGGATGAAGGAGTGGGATGTAGTGATCCTGACTGGGAGACCACTGTGCATGGAGGAGGTGGTGACCCACTGAGTATCTCCTCTGCACAGCCCTTCCTTCACTGTGCTGCACAGACTCCTCAGCATCCTAACAGAGGAGCCTACAGGCAGCTGCACCCCAGGACTGGCCCCTGCAGGACCCCGACTTTATCTGAAACACCAGAAAAATGTCCTCATATAAACATCCTTTATGAACAGATTTTTCCTGTAAGAATATAATTGCTCAAATTACAAATGAGGAGGAACCTCTCCATCTTGCAGAGAACACTGTGGGAAAATCTACCCATGGTATGTCCAATAGCTGCATGAAAGCAGGGCTCCCATCTGGAGGAATGCAAGGTTTACTTGATACCTATAGTCCTCTGTCTATTCCATCTTATTAAAACAGATTTTATTAGGCCACTTGTCAGCTTTTCATACTGAGGCCCAGAAAGAACCCTGCACTGTTTCTCTCCCACACCATTGCCCAGTGCAGAACACTGCCCATTGCAGGTATCATATGATGTCAACAAAGATCACATCCAGACACACACCTTAAGGTTCCAAGAAAAGGTGCCAGAAGCACCAAAGCATGGCATTTAGGGAATATGACAGAAATGACATCCAGTGACAGGTCACCTACCTCACATCCCCATTGTCTGAGAGTGCAGGAACAATCAAAAGTGTTCCATTCAGTGCAAGTTTATTTCCTAGCTATTATATTAGCCCTTAAAATTCATACTGTCACTCTTTTTAAGTAACACTTTCCAGATAAAAACATCAAGAAAACTTTCAGTGCTAAAGGATCATCAATTCAGGATTCAAACAATGTCATTTTTAGACTGAATACAATGAGCACTGGAAAGCTGTCACCAAATACTAAGTTAGATATAGGTAATATTCCAAATATTCAAAACACAGGCAAGCAAAACCATAATGAAAACAGTTTAACCAAGCTAGTGGGAACTACAGTCTTTAAACCTAAGACAATCTCATACCACAAGCCATACTAATACTGGCTCACAGAAAAGGAAAGCCCACTGAAACACCCTGATGTATTACTAAATCTCTGTTGCTCGTGGCCTCAAAATTAAAATACAATTATACTACTCCATGGTAGTCTGGCAGTAAAACAAAAATAAATGCAGTGCTACCTTTGTGGGACCATTCATGGAAAAATATCAACATATTATTCTTATTTCTTCATGAATTGAGTATTTTGTAGTTGGAGATGAAAACAAAATGAAAGGGAAATGAAAGGCTGACCTTATAATTTGCTTATGATCAAATGGCTTTATAGTAACCCTAAGTCAGAGCAAAGGAATCTGGGACAAGTTTCTGAAGTATATGAACTCGATAGACAAAAAAAAAAAAGTGTGAAATATGGGAACAGGAAAATTGAAGGCAAAACAGGGGAAGCAGACACCACCACAGACAACTTCAATTTGTTGCAGCTGTCTGATTTAAAGAGAGGCCAACCTTATGATAAGGTCCTTTAGCCCAAGAGACTACAAAAATGAGAAGCTCAAACAACCATCAGCTGCTGAAATCTACAAAAACTCTCCAAATACAAATTAACCTTCAGAGCCAAGAGATAAAAGACTAGCTGCAGAAATTGGAAGTTGTTAAAAAAATCCTATAAATGTCTGACAAATCATAGCAGCAGTAGCAGAGAAAGTAAGGAGCACATACACAGCATCTTACCCTTAGCCAGATAATACCTTTTGCCTTCCCTCCAGAGGAAAAGGAGAAAAGAGAAGGTTTTCTTTTGGTTTGGCTTTGTTTTTACTTTTTAGGTTCACTGTAGTATATATTCTCCAAAACTGACTTAGTTAAACTGAGACCTCTCTGATGCTTCAGCCACTGCAGTTTGTCAACTTACTGTAGCTAAAACACATACAGATCCTCACCATGCCAAGCTTAAATTTAATACAAACGTTTCTAAAGTACACCGTTCTATATTGCAAGATTACTTTCTATAGGAATCCCTTAAATGTCTCATAAAAAGAAGTAAATTCTTTAAAATTCATAAAGTACATTCATAAAAAGAAGTAATTCTTTCACAGCAGAAATGCACCCACTTCTGAAGGAGAAACCAGCAGCCAAAAGAAAACTGCAGGGGAAAAAAAGGGATGGTTCCGGCCAGAGACTGTAGTTTAACAAACCACTAACTTTAAAGAGTACTAAATGCTAATACATTTTCTTCAAAGGGAAGTCTAAGACATCTCTTAGACAGCAAGAATGTGAGGGATAGAAGGAAAAAGGTCTGAAGCTATTCAGCCTACCTATTTAAATCCCCCTAATCAATAGCTTGCAACAAATCGTTAAGGCTTAAACAACAACAACAACAAAAAACCAAACAAACAAAACATATCTTCCTTTGTAATTAGTGAAAGCAATCAAAAACTACTGCAAGGCAATTTCTAGCCAAAGATACCACCACTCCTGCTAGGCCTGTCAGAGCTCCCTGGCAGGTTTTGCAGGCACTGAATGCTCTGCAAGAAGCCAACCTGGAGGGAACACCACTGGGCAGGAGGCACTGACCCCACAACTGGCAGTACCTACACTATATGTGGGGATTAATGTGCTATTAACTAACCACACCAGGCATTATCTAAAGGAAACAAAAGTTAAACTGAAAAAAATGGTGTCATTCATTTAGTAAACACACAGAGACACTTGCTGCCAATCACTGTAACATCAATGAAAATCAAATTTGGGGAAATACAACTGAATGGGATTTTTCCTCGTTTTGCACTATTATTTAAACCAAGCCTCGACACCTTTTTATTTACATTCATGTTTTCTGCTTCACCCACAAAAAACTTCAAGGATTATTTACAGAACTCAAAGAGGCACTAAACACTAAAACCCAAGATTTCTGTCAGCATGGCTCTTCCCAGAACCTACCTATTTCCTACATCCAGGTTTATGGAGAAGGGGTTTAGCTCAGTGTGCTCCATTTTAGAGGCAGAGCAAAGAGAACCAACAAAACTGGCACTGATGTGAGCAGCATTCAAACCAATGCAAAGCTCCCTGAGACAACAGCTTTCAACATGTCAGTTCTAATTAATAGAGAGGAAAAAGATGACAGCTTTTGATGATAAAGGCCTGACCTCAAAAACATCAGTCCCACTTCACTGCTGGCCCCATGCTGTCAGTTTCAAACACTGTAGTTTCAAACTACCACTGGACCTCAGCTGGTCACTCCAGTTTGTAACAATGATCTGAGATTACACACAAGAACCCAGCCTAATCTAGAGATGCTTACCTATGGTTAATCAGCCAAAATGAAGCTGATCCCCAGCTTATCACAAAGTAAATTAAAGCCTTAACAAAATTAAATCATGCTCAGCACCATTTCTAAAACCATCTTCAGTACCAGTTCAGCTGCCTCTGCAGCTAATTACTTCTCAACAGTGAGAACAGTAAATGAGCAAAAATGTAAATAAGATTGGCTTGAAGCTTCATCAGTGACCAGAAATATATATAAAACTTTCCACAAATGGGCCAACTGGATTATTCTTCCACCTCTATAGGGCCAAGAAAATCACAACTCTACCTGGTCACCCCCCTACTACCACCAAAGGTCTCCTCCACTGTCTCAATCTATGAATGGGCAAGAGGAGACAAGAGGTTCTGTAGAGAAGAGATCATCTGAAAGAACTCAACAGCCTATGGCCAATTATAATCAGGTACTGCAGCAACAAGAGACAAACCCTAAATCCTTGTACTTCCTCCCATGCTCAGATTCTGGCATTCTAATCACAGAAGCACAGTGCTGGAGCCACCAGAATGCACAGGTTGCCATCCAGCAGGCCAGTGAGCACAGCATGTCCAGAATACTGGGAATAGTAAATTGTCCCATCACTGACAGCTGGAGAAACACTTAAGAACAACTCAGGAACTCTGTGACCAGTATGTTTTCACACAGCAACCCACATACCTATTCACTGTGCAAAGTTTGTCCCTACCATCACCCATTTTTTAATTCATTCTTTCAAAGTGGGAAGGGAGACGATGACTTTTGGTCAAGAAGTCTGACAATACCATTATCCTGGGAGTATTAAATGGCAAGATAAGAACTTCAGGGCTTTGCACAAATCATATTAGTTCAATTTTCAAATCCAAGTAATGCTTCTTTTCAAAGTATTAATTTCATTTATTCTATTTGCTCTCTCTCTGTCCTGATAACACAGGCACACATGGCCCCTAAATGAGATCCTCCTATTTTATAAGTTATAATCCTCCCTTTCTAGAGTAGTAATGAGATGTCTGCACTTAATCGCGTTTATTTTCTCCCCCTCAGCTTCTGCTTTTCTCCATCTCCATTCCACATTGATTTGTCTCAAAGGTTTCAGTGAAAACCATCAGGCAGGGAGTCACTGGCTCCAAGAGGCTCATGATGCATATGCTGCACATGCTGTGTAGCCTTAGGGAGATTACAAAAGCAGAAAGGAGAAAAAAAGAGCAGCTTTGCTTGCAAAGTTTCTTTGGTTGGTAAGAAGGAGAAAAAAAGAGAAAAGAAAGCTGAAAGAACCGAGAAATTGTGAGAAGAGGTTTTGATTAATGGGGTATGAAAAAGGAAAAACTCCTGGTACAGCTGAAAGGTGTGACTATTCACAACACAAAGCAGCAATTAAATAATTTGACTATGACAACTCTGGAGTTGCTTCTGCTAGAAATAAAAAAGGATTTAAAGCTAGCTGTATCAGTTCTTGGATATTTCCCATGACACTTAAGGCATGCTACAAGCATTAGTTAAGCACCCCAGGCCCCCCTGTGAAGTACTGCACATATAATCCTTGCTGTACTCTAAGTACCCACATCATTAAATTATTCAGAGTCCAGTCAGCACCACGATCCTGCAGTGCTGTACAAACAAACAAAACATTTTCTCTCTAATATGAACTGGTGAGAGGTCTTCTGTAGCAGCTTAGCAAACAGCTTCCATTTGAGCCCGTCCCCCAGGATTAATAAAAAAGCCATATTCACTCAAAAAGCAAAGTGAATGATGCACTGTTTTTACTTGGAATTGTTTTACTTCTTAAGCTAAAACTTTAAGGAGTTTTACTCAAGATCTAAAATACCTAGTAGCTAAGTACCTTGCTCAAAGGAAAAAAAAAAATCAAGACAAAAACAGGAACAGGACCCAGATACTTAAATCTAAATCCCTCATAATGAGGGTTATCACCTTCAAGGAAAAAAACAAAAAACAAAACAAACAAAACCTAATACAAACTAGAAAAAACTGAATTTTAATCTGCACTCTACCCCATAAATGAAGTAACTGGTCCCCAGAGGGAAGTAACCTTCCCCATCAAGGGTTAGCTCTAGCCCACCCTCTCTTCAGGAACACACTATAGTAATTGGGGAGAAGTGCTTCACAGCAACACTGCCAGTAACAAAACTCAGTGAATGAAAATCAAAGGACAGATTAAACAACACGCAACATTCAGCACAATCAAAATGCAATCATTCCCAAACAGTTATCATGTTTGGATTTATGATCTACAAGTGGCAATGGTAAAGGAGAATATTGCAGCACTACTGGAGACAACTGTACAAGAGAAAGCTACTAATCAGCAGATTATATGTTCAGGACACTGTGCACCTCAAGATCTTACTGCAAATATTAAGTAAATAAAACCTTTATTTTACTAAATTAAGTATTGCTAGAAGAAAATTATTGATTTATCTCTTTCATGGGAGTTGCTCCATTTTTCTCTGCCTTACCCAGTAGGTCATAACAGTAACAACAACAACCCTGGAAGTCCTTCTCTTATAAATTTAAGCAGATTATCTCCAGTGACATCTGCACCTGGACTGCCACTAGGTAGAGTTCCACTACTATCTCCTACCAGAAACAGATGACTGACACAAAAGAGATGAAAGAGCAACTCACTCCCGTTATTTGCCTCATATATTAGGGCTCAAAAGTAGAAGAGTAAGCAAGAAGAAATTCAAGTTATATTCCAAATAAAAGAAGAAAATAATACTGAAAGACAAAGGACAGATATGATTTGAGTAAAACTGAGTCAATAGAATAAGGTAACCATGCCTAAAAGGAAACTGTAGCTGAGAAAAAGCAAGTCTGATAAGGATACAAATAATTTTAAAAGCTGGCAAAACCAGTGCCTGATTAGGAAGACAACAAGAAGCTGATAGACAATAGCTTTGACCTCATCTTTTCAAGGACAGGCTGGACTACTCCATTTTTAAGGACCTCAAATTTATGACTGATCAAGACATAGCTAAAGGGCAATGACACTTAACAGTTTCTCATTCTTGCACCACATTCTGAGTTAACAGTCCATGGTCACTCTATGTTTTATAGGTTACACAAGGAGAGTCTGATGAGATTTTTACAGAGCATCAATTATGCAATATCTAGGTATGAGGCACTGCAGGATTAAAAGCTAATACAGATAACAAAAACCAACTGCTTTTGTATGTTAGTGGTCAAGCCACAACTCATTTTTAGAGGTGCTCACTGCACACTTCACAGATGTTGCCTGGCTCTGCTAGACAAATTTCTTTAGGATTACTCTACACCTCACTGCAGGAGAGCGGGGCTCTACTTCTAAGCCAGGCCACATCTTTAGATTGGACAATAAATCCACTAACTCTTTGCCCCCAACTCTTTACAGAAGTTTGTTAATTGCATTCATCAAGAGAATATTCTCTTCCTAGGGGGCAGTGTTAATACTGTACCTGCTGAGCCAGATGGTCTGTGCAGAGGAATGGCAGTCACCTGCCTCAGACATCACTATTCAAAGCTCAACAATCATGCAGCTTTCTGCTGCTGGGGTAAAATCTGCCACAGGGAAGTTTCCTACAACACAGCAGCCCTTCACAACCTATCTCCAGGAGAGCAATCTCAGATCTACCAATCCAACCACACAGAAATGCCAAAAAAAAAAACCAAAAAAAAACCACAACACAAAGAGGACATAGTCATGGAAGCCAATTTCATTAAGGACTGCAAACCAGCAAGGTGAAAATAAACCACTTGCTGATGAAGCCTCTGAGCTCCAGAACAGCAGAAGCTGGAAGGGCATGCATGTGGGAAACACCACGACAGACCTGCTTTGTTCTCATGCTCTCTGCAAGCAGCTGATATGGATCCCAGTCAGAAATGGGATACTGTTGGAAGACAAACCTCTCTTAGGGTACAACACTCCAAGGTCCAACCAGGTGTTCCAGCAGAAACTCACAAATAGTGCTCTAAGCCTATAGCCCTCAGGGCTGACTAGCCTGGATCGGTGCTATTGCTCCAAAAGCTGCCAACCTCTCTGCTGGCTCGCTCAGGACTGAGCTGAGCCTGTGAGTTTGAGCCTCACCTTTTATTGGCCCCCTAATCCCGCTGATGTGCAGTTGGGGCCCGCCCTAATCAGGCACAGGTGGGCTTGACACAAGCTCATGCCCACTACCTGGCAATTAGTGGCACCTGGTTGCCTCATTTCACTACAGGATACAACTGGAAGGACCTTCTGACTGAACCCCCCTATGGCCCTTCTTATATAAATCCGATTTATTCAGGCCCCCCCAAATCCCTTCATATTATAACCTCAAAATGCTTTACAGCCAAGTCATGTGCCTGGGTAAGCCATGCCTGTTAGCATTCAGCATACAGAAAGATCCTGCTCATAGAATGATTCTTCATTTAAATCAAGTGCATGCATCAGCTCAATAGGATGAAGAAACACAAATTCTGTCCTCTACCTAAATTATCCTTTCAGTATGTACCTGGGAAGGAGAATTACTCTGTCTCATTCTCTCAGTGGTTGCATCACAGTCTCAATGAGCAGGCAGCATCACCCCACCTCTCTGTCACATCCTGACACCACACAGCACCACAGGTCAGGTCAAAGTGGCAGTGCCAGTAGACACTGCATTGTTTACAGGCAGTACACCACTGCCATGGTAACATTAGTATTTAAAAGAAAACTATTTAAAACAGTATCAGGTGAATATTAAGAACCAATGTCAACTCCAACCTACTGTAGTGATTGATAGAAGACTTTTGCTCTGCTCAGTCTCCTCTTACTGTACTTCTGCCTCCATCTCTGCTCTCCTCAGCACTGGTATGACAATAACCCAACAGGTTATCT
The DNA here is from genome assembly GCF_003957555.1 of Calypte anna. Taxonomy (NCBI): domain Eukaryota; kingdom Metazoa; phylum Chordata; class Aves; order Apodiformes; family Trochilidae; genus Calypte; species Calypte anna. Next base: position 10,372,447 of record NC_044258.1, on the reverse strand, counting down.
CAGCAACACCAAGGTGCCTCACTAATAGCAAAGGCTGCAACAAGAAGTCTGCCTACTGGGCATGAACAGCTTGGCTGAGAGTCAATGATGTGTACAGAGGGGGTTTATGCTTCCTGGTCTCTAAAAATCAATCTTAATACTTCTTATAATAGTTATAATAAAAGTATTGTAAAATATATAATATTCCTATTATATATACTTTCGTAAAGCTACTTAGTTCTATAATACTTTTTCTGTTACCAGCATCATAAATACTCACACAACAGAATTCACTTTTTTTTTTTACTGATTTGGGTATTTGCCCAAATTAGTTATTATTATATCCAAATAGAAAAAAGTGAGCAAAGTTTCAGATCAGCAGAATCTGATCCCATTTATACCAAGATACTAATTTCATGCTCTTTACTTTTATTTAAAATATTTCTCTCTAGCTCAGACAACGACCTGATACACACCACCACACTGACCTGCCAGAGCTAAAGCTGTCCCCAGCACAGTCCCCAGCACAGTCCCTGTTTATGCCTCTCCCTGCAAGCTTGGCCTTAGTGCCACTGCATGAAGTGCTGAGTGTATCTTGCCAGCTGCACTGCAAGCCAGACATTAAGTGATGAATTGGGAGGCCACGGGTGTTTCAGCCTAAATCAACGTTTCTAAGCTCATCACACAAATGACATTCAATGAATCCCTTTACAAATAGAGATATTTTAGCTTGTCCTGCACAGAAGCACACTGGGGGTTTTTTGTTACTCACCAGCTGGGCCACTCTCTGCCTCTCTTCATCAGTGCTGTTCCTTTCCTGCTGCAGGACAGTATTCAAGGCTTCATTGGTTGCTTCTCTTTCTCTTTTGGCCAGCTGGAGCAACTCCTCTTGCACCAGTGCCTGTTCCTGCTCATACCTGTGTGAGCAGCAAGGGCAAACAGAGAGAAGGTCATCAGCAGACTTCTGGCAAAAGGGTCGTGGCTCAGCAGGGACTACCTCTGCCCAGAGCTGAAACACAAATTCACAATCTGACACCAAGCCTGCTCACAGCCCCTTCATTAACAGCAGGAATTCCAAAGCCCAACAAAATTTAAAACATGAACTGCAACTTCAGTGAGGTACAGCTCTGGCAACAGCAGTCTTATCATATAAGCTTGTATTTCAGTTATATTTATCTCTATGAAGTCTTGAATTATCTTGAATTATTATCATCACCTTAGAACAATGAGAATATAAAGTAGTTAACTAAATAAATAGATATTGCTTTGGAAAAGATCAAGGGACTCAAATAAAAGGAAAGAACAGGAAAGAAAAGGAAAGAATAAAAGGAAAAGACCCATCCTTGTAGCATCTTTTAAGAATGCAAACACAGATCAGGCCAGCAGTTTTATAACAGAAAGCTCCTGATTAGCACAGAAGTGAAATTCTCACTGCCCTGCAATCCCTAGAACCAGGAAAAGACTGCTGTGGTTCTGACAGAGAGGACAGTTTTCTTCTGCATTTTTTTTCCTTACCCTCATTTTTCCAGGTATTTCTAGCTTAATAAATTAAAATACTCTTAGATGAAAAATCCATAGCACTCTAGTTTTGTCTGACAGGCATAACGTCCAGCCTAGAAAAAGGAGGAGGAATGAAATCACATCCATAAGATGTGTCTGATTATTTTACATATAAACTGAATTGAACCCATTACTATACTTGAGATTCCAAAATCTCTAAGGGAATTATCAAGCACTCAGGATTCCTCCATTTGCCCCAGAAAAATCAACTGTATTACAGTTTATGTTCTATTGGTATTGTAATGCACATCACACACAAGTTTTCTGCAGCTACCTACTCCTTGTTTCTCCAAACACCATTCCAATTGCTCACAGCTCCCCTGACTGCCCCTTTTGGCTAAAGGAGAGGCTTCCCTAAAAATGTATGTTCCATGGCCCTTAACTGAAAATTACTTCACAGGGGACTCTCAGGCATTAAAACACAGTCACTGTTCTTGGGCAGAAGCAAAACATACACATACAGTCCACAAGGAATAAACTATTGTCTTTTTCAAGAGCTTCACCTCACCTCTTGTACAGTTCCTGCTCTGCAGCAGACTTCTGACCAGAGTCACCTGACATTGGGGGATGGATTCCTAAAAGAAGAATAGAAGCCTGTGACAGCTATAGAACAAAACAAACCTTCATCACACCATTAACTATCTGAGCAGAACTTCAGATGTGAGAGTTATCCCAACAAGAGAAAAGAAAAAAAAAATACTCTGACAGTCTCAAGAAAATAATTTTAAAAGCTGGAGTATGAATTCATGAAATAAAGAGACAATGCTGTAATTACAATTCATAGTACACTCCCTGTGCATAAAAGAGAGACAACAAGGCAGCTTGCCAGAAAGGAAAGATAAAATAATTCTGCCTTGCTTATTGCATATTCATCTGAAATCCTAGAAAATTCACAAAGTGATAAAAGTTCATTAAAGTATCCATGAAGGGTAATTATCCAAAGCTGAAGAAGAAAATTACCCAGAAAAACAAGTTGTCTCACTTTCGATCATGCAGCAAAAGAATTAAAACCATAGCATTTCAACAGCTCTGACTGCCAGAAGCCACAACTACCTTGCAGAAACAAGAAGAGGACATCACTGGACAGTGACATCTATGGCAGTCAACAATTCCAATACCTAAACACATAAAAATGTTACAAGCTAATCAGAGAGCTCCTCTCACAACAAGATAGTGTTGAAAAACACAGGCATACCATGTGACAGTACCTGTACTAGAGAGGTGTGCCAAAGCAGCCAGTACACCTGAGAGGGACTTACAGTACCTGTAGGAAATCTGGGTTTCCCATCTGCAGCTGGTGAAGCTGGAGCTGTGCCACTGGATGAACGGGGCCATCTCTGGTTGTCCCTTTTACTTTGAGGAGATTCTTTCATTCGGTTCACCACATCTTCAGAGAGCTGAAATACACGTACAGGGGAAAGAAATTACAAGATCCCCATTTGTAAATCTCCATGTTACTGCAAGCCTATTGCCAGGTACCTCATTTCCAGTGCCACAGTCCTTCAAATCCAGGAGGTCAACATCTATACATTTGCTTTACATTAAAAAAACCCATATCCTACCAGTAAGTGATAAAACTTCCCATCTACTGATCCTGGAGGCTTCACTGGGCAATCACAATTAATATTCCAAAAGTACTAATGAATTTGGAGAGTACTGCCAAACAATCCAACCCCTTGAGCAGGGACATATTTACCAGAAGTGGAAGGAAAGGAACTAAGCCAATTTTAAGTCCATCCATCCTTCTTCCTCCATGCTTGCTAATCCAGCTCAGTATGGCAGAAGTACTACAAACCATGCAGCAGAGAACAACTGCACAGAGTCCTGCAGGGTTTTTTCATTCTCACTCCTTTACTTTACAAACCCATGGAAAACAAAGAAAAGTTAACTTGAGGTTTTCTGGCAATTCAGTCCAAGGTGCATCTCACAGCACTGTTAAGGCTGACTCCATCCTCCTCCCAAGGTCAGAGGATCTGTGCTCACTCTTCTGGCTCCAGAACAAAATAAAATGAGGCTGTGTCCTCTCCCAGGCTGGTCACAGATGTATGTTCAGCTGTTCCCAATTTAACAGTATTTTCAATATCTTTATTAGATGCTGTTATTATGCAAAACTCCTGCTCATGGGAACAGGTTTTTCTAGACACAAATCTGCAAAAAGCCAGACCAAGTGGAACCACTTTTATATAAACAGATAGAAAGCAAACAAACAAACAACATCCTTGACACTAAGGATGGAATGAGTATTTTGTTTCACAAAACAAATAAACAAAAAGATTGAAAAATAAAAACACTTCAAGAAGTCAAACAGAAAGGTCCACAAAGACCAGAGCTCATTTCACCTAATCAGCTATCATGAGAAGTGCATGGCTTCTTCATCTTGAGCTCCATAAACAAAACACTTACAAAGAACCCACATTTTTCTGAAGCTGCATCAGCTGGGTGCTGAAGGAGCAGCTAATTGAATTAAAGTACCAGAACAAATTAGGTCTATGGCAGGTGAGGGTCCCCACCTGTATCCTGTTAAATCAGGCAAGAACAACTTTACCTCCATCAAATACTAAAACGCAGTTAATTTACAGCACCTGATCAGCCAAAATTAGATGAAAAATAAGTAACCCCAGCAAAATACACCCTGCAAGCTCCTTTCAGACAAATCTTAGGAGAAAACCTGACAGAAGTGTGAAGAAGCAACAGCAATGAAAATGATAGTAGTAATAATAAATAAAACAAACATTTAAAAAAAAAAAACCAACCCTCAAACCTTAAATTACTCTTTCCTGGTTTTTTTATAAGTTATCTCCATGGGTTGGAAAATATGTTTCTTAATGGTACCATCACCGTGTTCCAGGGCTTGTTTTCCCAACACGTACACGTGGATGCCCCACCAGAGCTCAAGAAGCTGCTGCCCCTCCCTCCCACATCCCCCGCACCCCATCAGCTCCCAGCGCCCCGCACGCTCCGCACCGGCGCCCTGCGGAGCTCCCAGGACCATTCCCAAGGGCAGAGAGGTTTCCCTCTGGATGCCCTCGGAACTGCTTGGGAAGCACCAGGCAGGGGCAAGATGGGATATGAAGCAGCGAGAAGGGGAAATGGGGTTGAGATAAGGACGGGGAGACCTCGGGCTGAGCCGCGCTCGAGCACTCACCCTCTTTCCCAACCCCTCCAGCCACCCCATCCCTTCTCCAAGCTCTTCCTCCTTCAACCTTCCATCTTACCCCCTCCTCCTCCTCCTCCTCGCTGTTTTCCCCACCCCGCCCTGTCCCACATGTCCCCTCCAGCAGCCATTCCTCAGCCCGGCTCCCCGCCCCCGTTCCCCCGCAGCCTCCATCCCCGCACGCCGGGGCCTCACCCTGATGCCCTGCAGCACCCGCACTCGCTCCCGCTCATCCAGCCCGAAGGACACCTTCCCCCCGCTCTGCCTGCTCTCGCTGCCCCCCATGCCGCCGGGGCGGGGGCTGGGGACGTCTCTCCCCGCCGCACCCCCCACGCACACTGCCGGGAGCGCCCCTCCCTTCCCGCAGCCTGCCAACATACCCGATCCCCATTGGCGGACGCTCCCGGGGCGGCCAATAGCGCGGCGCGGTGCTGGCGGGGAGCCGCGGGGCGTGCTGGGGGCTGTAGGCTGGCGGGGGAGCAGGCGGCCTGAGCCAGCTCCGGGAAAGCTGCGCTCGCAGGGGGGTCACCCCGCACCTCGTCACCCCGCACCCTGCCACATGCCCACGGCGGGTCCAAGCCCTCTGCGGGCTCGGGTTGTGGCCCTTGTCCTCGGGAGATATCCTCCTCCCCTCCTGCACCGAGGGCTGTGCTGTGCCCATCCTTCAGCACCTTCCTGCTGAACCACCTCCCCCTTCTGCCATGCACCCCCTTTCTTTACTGGGTTACAATTAAGGAAGGAAAACCAAAGCACGTGTTACCGCCCGGAAAACAAGCCAGGAAGGCTGAGCTGCGAGATGGAAGAACCACCAAGGTGTTGTCCACCAGGGAGGACTCGAGCTGAGAACCCCCATGGCTGTCCTGGACATTCCCCCTCCCCAGCGTCAAAGCAGCCAGGGTGGGTGCAGCCAAGAGAAGGCATCACCCTCACCCCAACCACGAATCCCTTGTCCACCTCCAAACCTGCCAGCTCACATTTCTCAGGTGTTAAACAAAATTACAGCCTGCAGCTTCCAAGTCAATTTCACAGCAGCTGCTCTCTGGGAAGAATTCACCTCTTCTCTGACCCTTTCAGCCACCCCGTTCCACAGCAAGACCCACAAACCAGTTTTAACTGGAAAGTGATAATCTTTCCCTGCTGCTAAATGTGGCAACCAGAGCTTTGGCTCCACAGTTTGTATCCCCAAAAAGCTTTTATTCACCTCTGGTGTCCTGAGAGGTCTCACCTGCAACCATTGCCCCTCCAGGCTGGGGAGTCCTTAACCATATAATTATTCTCCCCCAGAAGCCTTCTCAAAACTGATTATTTTTGTCATCCTTCCTTAAGCCTTTTTCGAGTTTAACTCCCACATGGTTCCAGCCATCACTTGCAAAGATCAAGGAGGAGGAGTGGGCAAAGACAAAGAAAGCTGCAAGCCATACCTCCAGCCATGCTTCCCTATGATCTCTGAGAACCTGAGGGTGCCCAACAACCTGCAGCCCTGTACAAGAGCTGTACAGCAACTTAAAACAACTCTTCATTTAAACAGGACCAGAGGATGTTGAAGTTAACTCCAGTGGTAGCATCTCTTAGGGCAATCCCCAGCTTTCTGCAAGGAACCTGGAAGGAGCTGTGTAAAATTTAACACATAATGACAGGATCCCAAGGTAGAGACAAAGCTCACCCCACTCCCCCATCCTCTACAACCCCAACAAAGAGAACCTGATGGGTGCTGATTACAGCCAGGACACTTACCTGTTACTCAGCAGCTATCATGTCCTCCCTGCAGCCAGAAAACTGATCCTGACACACAGAATGCATTTCAAAACCCCAAACAGGAAATAAGCAAGAATCAATTTCAACTTCCACATAAGCCTTCTCCCAAGTGACCTCCAGCAGAGAGCCCTAATGCTAGGCATGCCTGGGAACAGAAAGGTTTAGTTACAAAGAGCAGAGTCAAACACTTAACTGACAATTATTTAGGTCTGGATACCACTCTCTGCATTTATTTGCTGTCCAAGTAATATCTTTCCAAGAAGAAAAAAAAATTCATCTCTGACAAAGACAAATTTTTGCATTATCTGCCAGATTTGTTCAGGGCTTTAAAAAAAAAATCTCTCCATTTGAGAAAGAAAGTATGACCATTTATGCCAAACTTAATTTTATTTCTTTATTTTACAAACAAAAATATACATTTATTTTATATTTTCTCTCTTTGCATCCCCCCACACACATAACACACTTGTGCTCAAGGACCATTTTGAATATGGCCCAAAGCATTATATATACATAAAAATACAACAGGAGGAAGGTCAGTCCATGACCTAGCACAGAAGCTCCTCAGCAGCAGAACATGGGGCACTCCAGAAATACTGGAGCCCTGCCAGCAAAGGACAGGATGGACACACTGACCACCTCTACTCAGGTGATCCTTCAGCACTGAATTCATCTGATAAAAAGGCAAATTCCTAACCTGCCCTTCACATCCCCAAGGAGGGCAGATAAGTCCTCTGGGTCAGGGTGCTGACAGCAAGCAAATACTCCTTGGGATGGGAAAGCAGTTGCTATTTTATTTCTTAACTGCTTTAAGACCTTAATATGTCTTGGCTCTGCCCAAGGCCCACCAGCTCCAGGGAAGCTTTGCACTTTCTAACAGCAGCTTGGGTTCAGTGCTGTGAGCAGCATCAGAAGCAGCAGCAGCAGCAAGACAAATCAGGCACCACATCATCCATCCCTGTTAGAAGAGGCAAGCAAGCAAGCAAGCATGGCTCAGGCTGATTCACAGCAAGTGATGGGAGGTGCATGGAACACTTCTCTAACATGGTGAGGGCTGACTTGGCCACTTGCCAGCTCAGCCCTTCCACAGTCACTGGGTGGAAGGGAAACGTTAAACACTGTTGACCTACAAGAGACAATTCAGCTCTGGCACATGGACTAAGAGACTTTTCTCATCAAGAGTAAATTTAAAAAAAAGAAAAGAAAAAAGGGGGTGCTGCTTTCAAGGTGCCAGTGCTACTTCAAGGTCGGCAGCCCAAAGTCCGCAGACAGAACAGAGGCTGCATTCCTCATTAACAAAAATAGATAAGCAAAGGGCCTGCATAGTTTTGGCAACCAACATGAACTTCGTGTTCTTACCCAAACTTTATTTCCTTGTGGTAGGAAGACCTGGTGGCAAATGCTTTCCCCTATCTGCTTGTGATCCAGACTAACACCCCCATGCTGCACCCTGCATGATGATTTCACAGAAACCCTCACCTCAGTATTCTTCAGTAATAACAGTGAATTGGGGCAAGAGATTCACACAGTCCCCAAACATTTCAAATTCCCTCCTTCTACAATCTCTCATGGAAAGTTGCTATTGCTTATAGCAGATCACACCCCAAAGCTACAGGAATACAACTCTTCATCTTTGGAGAGCACAGTATGCCCCAGAAACCAGCCTGATGCAGCTTTCAGCTGAACAGTCCCTGGATGTGAACACAGTGTCTTGGAAGTGCTTGCCAGACAGCTCAGACAACAGTAGTCCCTTTTCCAGGATGGAAGGGGTTGATAAGAAGTTCCAGATAGCCTTTACAGGAACCACACTCCACATGCACGTAAGTATTTTCAATGCATTGAGCCATAAAATCTCAGAACCAGCAGAAATCTGGGAATATGAACTGCAACATGAGGACACTACCAGAGAAACTTGCCTCCCAACTTAGAACACCAGCCAGCTTGACTCTAGCACACCTATGGCATTTTAGAGTTTCCAGTCACTAAATACTGACAGCTCAGACTCATCATGGGCTTCTGCTCTGCCTCAAGCTCCTCACTATCTCTGGAGCCTTCATCTGCAGAACCAGCTTCCTCCTTAACAGCACTCTCCAGGACCCTGTCAGAGCCATGAAGCAAGGTGCAGATGGAAAATGCACCTACCTCAGATGGTTTATTCTCAAAACTTGGCCCTGATTCAGTGTTGTTACCTAGATTTCCCTGTCAGCTCAGCTGCACAGTGGTACAGCCTCCAGACTGTTTTACAGCTACTTCAGCTCAGCTAGGCAGCAGCACTGTCTGTCCTTCTGTCTCCCTATTTTTCAGTCAGTTCACATCCATGCTGCTAGCTGTTGGCCCCCCAGAATGCTCTCAGGGCACAAAGAACAGTTCATTCCTCTTCATCCCTCTTCTCTCCTTCCCACACACTCAAAACACTCATTTTAAAGCCTAGCAACTGCAATTCATTATTTTCATCAGTAGTAGCTGAGACCAGAGAGGAGCCCAGCTTACCAGCTCCCCTCTTCATACACTGCTATCACCACCTATGCTATTGCATGACAAGACCCAAGCAGCCATGCTGCTTGAAAAGCCCAGGAAGACCATCTTTGGCCTCAGCCACCATACTATCTCAATATATATGTACAATACAGCAGTCAAATCACTGCCCCCCTTCCCTAAACACCATTCCCTTAACTGGCAGACAAGTGCTTTCAGTCATTGAAAAGGAAGAGGGCCTGTCTTCTGGGTCATATTCACATCTGGGACACAGAGGATCAGGAAGGTTCAGTGTTTATACATTTATGACCAAAAATGTTCTACACTGTTCTCAGGCAGCAATAGAAAATGTTCTTTCCGACAGGATTTCAGCTGCCAGCTTAATCCCACAAGAGGCTTCAGAAATCCCAAGGAAAAGAGGAAAGCCATGGCAGATAGCCAAGGACAGATTTCCAACAGACATCCTAACAGCTGTGGTATCAGGAGGTTTGGGAGGAAAGGACTGAGGCAGTGTGTGAAGTGGGTAGCCCTGCCTTAGGCATTGATGGCTTTCCAGCGGTCACTGTCTGTGCTGTTGATGCTGCCCACGTGATAGGGCATGGAGGCCACATCATCCAGGTAGGCTGTGGTGTCAATCTGAGTGCTTGAGTAGAACCCAGAATCCAGTCCTTCCTTCTTGGCAACAGCATAAGGGTGGGGTAGGTGCACATCCACATCTTCAGGCTCATCCACCTGGCATTTGTAGGAGAAGAGGATCTTTGGTTCAGACCTGGAGTGATCAAAGATATAAAACACAGGCTTAAGCAAGGGAGTATCATAGCAACTTATCCTGAGCTGAAACTCAGAAGCACTAAGAAATTGTGTAATCAGATGAGAAAAACTTTCTGTCCTGAAATACACCTAGCAGAGTAACTGCCATAAAGCAGCACTAAATGTAGCTTTGGACCAAGTCACCCACGAGGGATAAAAACGTCAGGATCCTGACTACAGTGTGGGAAAGGTGTTCTCACAGAGGCACACTTTGATATTTTAGGAGCACTTTATATTGTTAGTTATTTCAAAACCTGTTGTTGCTTGCTTCTGGACAAGAAAACCTAAAGCCTACACTAAACTATTCTACCAAGTTGCGTTTCCCCTGAGTGGCCACACGGCGGCAACCCCGACACAGGAATCACACTCCCAACACGAGGAGTGCTCAGCCAGAGTTCCCTAACCCCTAGATCCTTTCTGTCGCAAAACCCACCCAGGAGACCATTTAACCTTCCACGACTTCAGCTCTCACTAACCGTTTAGTTAGCTTCAGAGGAGAAACTTTGGACTCAGCACAATGCAGACCCTGAAGAAGCAATCCTCTTAAATGTTTGAGAGGACCACAGCTGTCAGCTCTACTGTGCATACAGAGACTTGAACAGAACGAACTCACAAGAAAAAATTCAAAGCCAGGAATTGAGAACTGGTTCCTAACTGGCATTGTAGTTGCTGCCTTTATTCTGCAAATGGGGAGAACTTGGGTGCAAAACAATTACATTACAAGATAAAACCTCAATTCCTGTTGCTGGCTACTCACCCAAAGAAGCCTTTCAGGAAAGCCACATAGATGAGAGGTGCAAAGAAGCTGAAGTAAAGGAACGTGGTAAGATCAACACAGCTGTCAACAGCAAAAAGGAACATGAAGAAATTCAGCACTTAAGCACTATAAAGCTGGATAACATCCATCTTGTCCCCCATGAATGATCCACTTTCCCTTCAGTGTCCAAGCAGAGGACAAGAAGTGCCTTGTGCTAAAAATCGAGACCCATGCAAAGAGACATTGCCATCAACATGTGCCACTGCTCCTGGGCACTTGGGGGGAACCATGCCAAGACCCAAGGTCTGACTGGGAACAGTCTTGGTGCTCCCAAATTTCATGTGCAGAAGTGACACTTATCCCTACAGAATGAAACTCCAGGTAAGTACAAGTGTACCTCCATGGTATTTCTAGCAGCATAATTCCTCCCTTATTCACTAGGAAGCCCAAGCCAGTGGCCAGGTATCTGTGGCTTCAAACTATTACTCTTACCTCCTTTAGACCCCTGCAGAGCATGCAGCTCCACAGTCACCTCCCCACCTCACCTTTCCTGACCAAAGGTATTTTGGCACTAAACAGAACCAAGAGTTTTATTCAGCACGTTTGTTGTCTTGGGAGGGGCAGTGCTGAAGTACATTCAAATGCAACATAAGAAACTGAGCTGCAGACCCCTCCCCAGCATACATACCACAGTCCTTCTATGATATCCACACAGAGGAGGGCACTGCCCAGGCCCTGCAACAGGTTCAGCAGTGCCAGGATTCCAGCATACACATAGAAACTCTTCCTGGCTGTGGGAAAGACAAATACAGACAAACTCAACTTCAAGCACCAGCCCAGTGCAGATCTGTTTGATGGAGATGGCAAACCCAACAAAAGCATCTAAGCATCTTATCTCCTAAAGAATTCCTGAAGAATTAAGGCTGTTTTCCTGCCCCATGCTGGTGGATTGATGGAGGTACAGAGGGCTAAGCCATATCCTCCTGCATGTGGATATACACACAAGATAGTACAGCACAAAACTGCCCAGGAGACCTGGAGAGGAGCAGCAGGGTATGTTGGGACAGAAGGCAGATTGAGTCCAGGAACCACCTACTTGTGGCATGTGCCACACACATTCACTCCCTCAGGAACACATTGATGCCAACACTACTAAAGAGAGAACAGCCCAGTGCAAACATCTGAGTAACAGCTTCTCTCCCTACTCAAGTACTGCACATATTCTACAACAAAAAGAAGAGAAAAGCATCTTAATAAAGTAAATGCCCAGATAAAAACTACTAAGCAGCTCCCACTCAGCCTCTCTTCCAAGGAACAACCAGCATGTACACTCGAACATCATACACCCATTTTAGAGGAAGCTATTATTAAGAAGCTATATCTTATGGCTCTCTGAACATTATATATTCACATTACATCTGTATCATTAATTGAGCAGTAAATCTTGTTTTCTAAATGTAATTGTTTAGCTACTGAAATAGCAATCTAATTGCTCTTTCTCTGCTCACCAAAAGCCACAACTTACTGTTTTCCAGGGATAACTTACAAGCCCTTTGCCATGTATCTGCATTCCAAGATAATGGGATGTATCTGCAGCACAACCAGTTACAGGCATCTCTTACTCCCACCTATGTTTTATCCTGCCACTGTCTCTGTCTACACTAGGGAACACACTACAGTGACTTACAGGGCAAAGAAATCCGGTCTTTCAGAGGAGTTTTTGGAAGAATCACCACCAAGGAATAGACCTGTTGAAACAAAGAACTAACAGTACCACAGCTGCTTGGCAACTGAGTTCAACAATCCTTGCAGGAATGGTGTGTTGTCATGTATTCCCTAGACACAGTGAGACAGAGACACAGACCCCCTGATATTAAACCCTGTGCAGGTGTGGAGGCCTCACACCTCACTCCCATCAGCACACAAAGGCTGCTCCCTGAGAAACAAGGGAGTGAGTACAGAACATCTGAGTTCAGTTGGAATTCAGCTGCCACAGCTCACACCATTCCCATCACACCTAATGCTTCAGCTTCCCTGCCCCATAATAAGCATCAATGCTGCCCTGGAGCAGGCAGGAGGGGAACAGAGGCTTTATACACAGATCATCCTCTGTGCCCCTTTTAGGAAACTGCCAAGAAGCTATCAGAGTGCAGGACACATGCCCAGTACTTACCAGAAAGAAGAAACAGGAGCTGGCAAGCCAGAAGTGTCTGCCCCCATGGCCATAGATATTGAAGTCTTCTGCTGAGAGATGGGAATCAGGGTACAGGATTTCCAGGGTGCCCTACAAGTAGAGTGGCACCAACATGGTTCTGTTACAGGCAGCATCCTCACTAGAAGGGATGTCTGGACAAAGGAGACTGTGTTTAAAGAAATTCAGAGAACAGCTGCCCCTGCCACCTAAGACCCAGCCATTGCTCTGCTTAGACCAAGTTAGGCTCACACATGAGAAGAAGAAGAAACTGAAGAAGTGAGGGGGAAAAAATGGCAGGAATCTGCATCTGAAGGAAACCAGCACCAATGACATTGCACAAGAGAGACTGAATGAAGGGGCAGGGAATGTAAGCAGTTGTCTGAAATAGACTAAGAGTTCTATTTTTACTTCCATCTCTGAAGTAGACCTTTCCTGCTGAAACAACCAGAATATAAAAGTCCAGGCTTGTTCAAGAGTTGGGAAAGGACACTTGAATTCCTGAAAAATATTATGAACAGAAGCTACCAGGCAGACAATGGAGAGAGAAAAGTGCTTGTAAGCACTACTGAACCCAGATACAGTTCAGACACTTGATATCTAATGATGCTCCTCCAGCTTTATCATGTGGCAACCATCAGCTCACTGCCTCTAGCAAGCAAGAGCCTGGTCACAGAACAAAGATCTCTCTGTTATTCTGGCACTGCCACAGGAGACACAGGACTGACCACTTACATACCAAGAAGAATAAACCCAGACACATACTGCATTGTTCAGAGAGATGGAGGCACAGCTAATAAACTGAGCTAGCAAGCCAGCTGCTAGTCTGAAGGGAAGCACGATTTCTCAGCTCTCAGTCAGAAGACAAGAGGCCCACTGAGCTGCCCTTACCTGGCAAGTACACCTCAGGTCTCAGTCTTGTTTTCATGAGCCTTGAGGCTAGATTCAGAACTTGTGGCTCAGATGTGAAAAACCTCTCACTCCTGTTCCAAGATTCACTAAGCAAGGCAACCCATCTAAACCTCCACCTCATTTCTTGACCTTAGCTGAGACATTCATGCCATAAAGGACAGAAATACAGCCTGGGAATCCCTGGACGTTGCCACAAGCACCCGGACTTCCCTCAAAACCACATCTGAAGAGCAAATCTGGTACTTCCCACACCTCACTACCTAACTCGAAGCAAAGTCCTCTCTTTCACAAAAACTGATTCTTGTGCTCCAAGGTACTCACCTGGGTGACAGAATATGCCAGAGACAGCACTGTAGTGATTGCCAGAACACGTTTCACACTCGACTTGCTCTCCAGGTGACCTGAATTGAGGAATGCAGAGATGAATCAGGATGTGATCCCAGACCTGGTAAAAATCAGTTCTTTCCAAAAAGCAATACAGGAAAACATTTGTACTTTCAGAGGCCTTCAAAGAAAGGTTAAAGCTCAATTAACAACTAGAAACTGATTCCCTGTTTGGAGAGTCAAGCCTTTCACAGAAAAGTTTTAGCTTGCTTTCTTCCTGACCACACTAACAGAGAAAGCAAGAAAGTAATCACTGGGATTAAAAAAAAAAAAAAGACAGGAATGACTCCAGTCCACTGAAATGCTGTGAAGTTTCTTCTCAGGAAAAAAAAAGGTTGATGGGAGACCAGCTCAGAGCAGGGGAAAAGGACTTACATAGCTCCAAAAGAGCTTTCTTTAGAGAAATGTGCACTGGAATATGCTGGAGAAGACAATCTCCAGAAGCTCCTTCCACACTTAATCATTCTATGAGCTCACAAGAGGTCAAAGAGCACTCAGATGTCCCACTGACAGCTGTAACAGAGATGCCTACCAACCCCTTCCCTCTGCCTGACCCACAGGAGGAAGTGCTCCAAAAGCACTTGTACAACAAAACAAACAAAATATCAGCTACAGACTGCAAGTATAGGTAAGGTGTTTGAATGAAGCCAGAGTGGAGTCAAACTAAGGAGAGAATAGAGACTCCAAATGGGACCATCTTAAATAAAGTGGGGTTGAAGCAAAGATGAAACTGTTGCTCTTTGCTAAGTCATCTGCACCTACCCCTATACTCCTCTCACCACATGCATGCAGAAACAAACAGAACACAAATGCTGAAACTGCACAAGCCATAGATATGTAAATATATTCAGGCTTTCAGCCATTTCTAACTAAAACTGCCCAATTTATTCTTTGTCTTTATTCTAGAGCTCCTTTACTTTATGGAATCAGCATCTCTGCAAGCTTACAGATGCAGCCTTTGTGGAAAGAAAGGGAACAGGAAACATTCAAAACACTCAAAAACCTCCTGACACATACCAAAGGCAAGGCCTAGAATCACCACGCTCAGTTCAATCGCCAGAAGGAAGAACCTTGTGATCTCCCACAGGATCTGAGGGATAACAGAAATCAGACAAACATGATTAGATGCAGCCAGGAACCAGTGAAAAGTTGATAGAGCAAAACTCCACTCTGCTCCAGCCTCTGAATGGAGCAGGTCACTTCTACAAATGTTCCTCATGCTTTGTAGGGATGCTAATTCTATACTAGTTCCAAGCCCTGCCTATGCCTGTGAATAGTTGTATGGGCACAAGCAAATAGCATCCTTACAGACAGAGGAAGTGGGCATGGTTTGCCACACCTGAGGATCTGCTCTTTCTGCAGTACTCCCAAGGAACACAAACCCAAGACAACTTGGAAAGTATCATAATTCTTAAAGCAGTAGATACTGTAGTACAGTTATGACTGAACAAACTCATTATTCTGCACTCCTCCAAAGCTCCTTGTCCCTAAATCTATAGCATCTGCAGCTCTAAAGCTCCCCCAGTTCCAGCTTGTCATTTTCATTCCCATGTTTAATGTAGTGAAAAAAAAGCAGGTGAGGCACCTTTCCATATAGTCATGCAATAAATCAGTGCTAAGCCCAGAACAAAACCCCAGATTCTGTTTTATTAATCCTTTTCCTCTGAACACTGAATGGCACTCTCCTGCAGATTCACAATATTTTAAAAAATATTTTAATGAGACACTTCTAATCTCAGAATACACAAACATACAGTGTTTGTGTAAATTTATAAGAGAAACAAAATAAACATAATAAACACATAGAACATGTGTTTACAGAAAAACTGACTGAGTATGTCTTACTGAATGGCTTCCCAGCAAGGTGCAGTTTGCAGCAGAGCTGAAGAAAAGCACCTTCTCACCTCTTCATCATTATTCAAAACCCTGGACTTACATCTATTAAAAAATGCTGCACGCAGCAAGCCAGGCACAACAAGCAGTGCCTGACAGTGCTTTGATAGGTAACACTAAAGGGAAAAGCAAAAGCAACATGCTGATGCCAGAGAATAAACCAGAAGACCTGTACTCTGCAGGTGGCTCTTCCTCCTCTAACAGCTCAAGAGCTACAGAGCTTTTTGTTTTAGGTAATATTCTGCTACAAGACAAATTACTCCAAAGGAACAGCACGTCCAAAGCTATTTCCTGTTTGCTAAGGGCTCGTCCTGTGCTCAGAGCGGCTGCAAGGACATTCAGATACCAGTCTCAAAAGGAAATTCAGTTCTATCTGCTTACAATACAAAAGAATTAAATATTTTTCAGAGTCCCTCTGATATTGCAAGAGTGTCAAAGCCCAGGTTTTGACTATCCACTAAAGGTATCTGAATGTTTAGCTCTTGCAAGGCAGAATCATTCCATCCCTACAAGAGGAAAGTTTTGCTGTCACTATTTGTGCACCTATTTTAGGAAGCCCATTGTTTTACAGCCCTGGATGTTGTGGTCATTTAGACACAGCTATCAGAACAGGATTCCATAGTAGACACAGCTGTGAGTACTGAAAAAAAACCATTCTTCTCTAAAATCAGTGTTGTACCTACCTTATCAGCAACTGTGGCAGCATCAGAGGCACTCACAGTCATGGAGACAACAGCACGGGCAATACCAACTAGAGCCACCACAAATACCTACACAAGAAGACCCCAAAAGTGAGCTCATGTCAAAAGGCACAGACACAGTAGCATCCAGAAATACCATTTTTGGAATACCATTTCCAAGTCAACTTTAAAGTATGATAATGTGTACTGAGGATCTCCTGTAGCAGACTGGAGTTTATTTGCCAAAGGAGATTCCTAAACCATGTTATATGTAGGAGTACTGGCTTAGGATTTAGGAAGGAACAAATTTCTTCAGCTGAGACTGAACTGCGCTGAAGAGTTCTGAACAACATATTTGCAAGCTGTCTTCCTACCCTTCAGTCACTGGAACAGAGGAAGAGAGAAACCAAGCAAAAGACAAATCCCTCCAAATGACAGAAGGTATGAGTGCTTGGTATGAGTGAATCAACCAATCGTATCAGGTAACAGAAGCCACTCAATACCAACTACTACACTTCAGATCTGTGATAAAACTGAAATCTGCAGTTCTCTCACTCAACACTGGCACCACTCAGGAACGCAGAGGAAAAGTCAGCTGCAGCCAACAACTTTAAAACATCTTCCTCTGCTGCACAGTGCAGCACAGGTACCCAAGTCAGCTCATGTACCAGTTAAGCATGACAGCACAGAGCTCAGCAAGGTTAATTTCAACAACTCCTGTGCTGTCAGAACCACACAATGCAATTAAGAGCTCAGCTGGATGTATCAGCCCTCTGTGCAGACACTGTGCAGACTTACCCTTTAAGAGCAGAATTTTCCAGATAAGTTCTCCAAGTCATAGGCTAATTCTAATGGTGCTGGTATGAGACAGATAACTATCAGAGAACACAGAATCCAAGCTGGTTCTAAAGTGGCTGAAGAATGGAGATGACCAAGAAGCCACCTACAGCAGAATGTTTCCTCCTTACAAAAAGACAGGATGCAAATGCCATGAAAGAATCATACAACATTCCTTCTGGGGTAGAAAACTCCAGGACAAAACACTGACAGAAAGATAAGGGTCCCTGAACATAATGGTGCTCTGAAACAGCAACAACCCTTTTTGCTTCCTCTGTAGAAACTCTTCACAATCTATTAACTTTAATCACTGACTCCCCAAAAAAGCTTTCCTTCAAGACACAAAACTGTTGTTTACAGGGAAATACAGAACACACTCACATCCTCATTACCCAACAACATGCTCTAGAACATCAAACTGAGTGAAAGCATTTTCCTCTAAGGCTGTTTCATCACTTTCTGCTTCTCACTACATTTTGAAAAGTCAACAACATACAGTCAGTCCACTATTTTTCTTTCCTTTGGTTTCTCAGGAGTTTTGCTTTACCAAGCCTTTGGCCTGAAATTCTTCTTGAGTCATGTGCATTACTGGAAGCACAGAGGAAGATTTCAACCCAGATGGAAATGGCTGGTAGCATTTTTTAAAGTTTGCAGCATTTCTGTGTATACCTGGTCATCCAAACAGTGCACAAGCACCGTGCCCACACACCAGGCCTGAAAGAACAAGATCTCCCACCAAAGATTCAGTTGAGGCTGCCAGCCCAGATTTACTTTTGATGCTTCTTGGGTTTTGCCACATCAGTACCCGTGTGCAGCCCAAAGAAGGGTGCCTCCCACCTAACCTAATTCAAACACATATTTACTTTTACAACCTGTACTAGTCCTACTGAGGAGAGCAAGCACATTATGCTATGCACTGAGGCAAGACAGGATCTCAAGAAGCACCTACAATAAAACTTATGAATAATATTTTTTTAAAATCAGGTCCTAAGCTGCATTTACCATTCCCTGTGAGCTGTATCACAGTTAGTAGGTATGATGTTCATAAGAGAGACTACCTTAATGTGATCAAAAGTCGTCTGTGCCTTTTGAAACTGAAGAGAGCAGAACAGACAAGATCTTAGATCTTTGAGAACTCTATTTGTACTCCCTGTATATTCTGTTACCACGTTAAGAATTATCAAGAACATCATCACACCAGCACTTTGATACAATGGCAAAGAAACCGACAGGGCTGGGTTTCTAGATTCCCAGACTAACCAGATCCCTACCACATCACCATTTTCTACATCAGATGGCCAAGCTCCTCAATAATTTCACACATTATTCTCCAGTGTTGCACTGTCACTGCCTCAATGAAAAGCTGGTTTTGCATCACATGCTACTTACTGCAAGAAGGAAGGAAAGTCTAAGATACAAGATAACAAGACAAGAAAGTAATTAAAGAAAAAGGAAAACAAAATTTTAAAATAACCACAGGGAACAAAACCTACTGAAATCCAGCACCCTGTGGAAAGCAGAATTCAGACAGTAAAAAAAAAAATAATCTGTGCTTATATCTTATAGTACACTTTTAACTAAAAATCATGTTTATCCCTGCAAGATCTATTCTAGGCATTCTCTCCACTAGTCCAGTGATATCATATGTGAGTGGTAATAAAAATAACTTACCCACCAGTTCAAAAACACAGAGCAATACTCACCAGGATGTAGAATGTAGTGAAGATTGGGCTGGAAGTCACACGGATTTTGGCCCTGGCAGAGGGAAGCTTCCAGAGCAGAAACATAAAGAAAAGCACATTGGGAACCAGCAACAGAAGATCCCAATAGCGGACTCTGCAAAAAAAAAAAAAACACAAACAAAAACCCAACACAAATAAAGCAGTTGTTTTCCTGCTCTTCAGCATCCAGAAGGCAAGGCACCAGCTCTAGAGCCCTCTCAACCCAACTCTGAGAAAGAAAGCTCCTTCCCCTGGCCCAGTGTCACACCATAGTCCCATTTTTTCTGTCTCACCTTGACTTCCCAATGTCTTCATAGAGCAACAACAGGCACTTGTGTGGCACAGTGATGTTTGTGTCATTGATTGCCTGTATTGTTGTGGGGGACAAAGTTGTCACATTTTCCAGTGTTGTCACCAGGGTAGTTGAATGTGTGATGTTGTCTGACATGGAGAGGCTCATCACAGGCATTATGGAGTGGAACATCCTGCCTTCCCTCTGGTCCAGGTCAAACACAGTACAAGACAAGCCCAGCAGAGACAAAAAGGAACATAAAATTAGTTGTGAGTCAGAGGTAAAGCACATCCCCTGCCATTAGGCCCCTGCTTCCTGCTTGTTACAGCAAATTATCATCATCTGAAAGATTGTGTTACACAACAAACTGCCACTTGCCCTTCCTCCACACATGGCCATTAGGGTGGACAGTACAAAACCACAACCTTGTATCAGAGCAACAAATACCTCCAAAATAGTGTAATTATACACTGGGTTAAAATTGTGATTTTTTTTTTTTTTTGGAGCTTTGACTCAAGACTCATTAGCAATACTTTGAACCAATGAATGGAACACAAAAACTCTGCTGTTCCAAAATATGAATTATCATTCTAGCTCCCAAGATGAAGTTATAATCAATGATTTGATTTCAACTACTGCAATAAAAAAAAAAAATAAAAATGAAGGAACCTACTTAAAACCTGCATATGTTATCAAACCCATTGTCTGAGAGCAGGGAGACCCCCATACATGTTTACCCAGAGGGACTGTACTGGCTTTTTATCTTCTCAAACCTACACTGGCAAAAGCCAATATACGGCATTTTTCCTTTAGCCCTCCATAAGGCACAAGAACTATTCTGATTCTTACACCTCTCCTGCCCATCAGAAAGAAGACATAACTTCCCATTCCCCTGATGAAACTTTTATGTACTGCCTTTCCTGAGAGAATAGTCACATCTTTTCTACCATCTGTCCCTCCCTCTGGAAATTAAAGGGAAACTCTGCTCTGTCATCCTTAAAACTCCACATGTTTCATGTCCTTGTCAGTGGCTTTTGCAGACACCACACCTGCAGGAGTTTGTCCCTCCATTCATTCTACAATCACCCTGGAAGCTGAAGTGGATTATGACACACAGTACTTCAGATCGGAATTTAGTAAATACTGGAGTTCTGTCCTGATCTGCATCACTAAGCCTGCTCTTGATTCAATGTTACCACCCTGTGCAAATCCTCTCCTTTTCCCACTCCAAAACCACAACCTTCATGGTTAAGGCACTTGATTACCCACCAGATGAATGCAAACACAAGCTCCTATCATCTCTCCCAGCACTCCTCAAAGAAAGGGTCACAGATGACCCACAGACTCAACAAAAAAAAAAAGTCTCTATCAGCTGGCATCTTAAAGATGGAAGTTGCCAGAGACTGCACTCCAGCAGTCTGGGTGCTATAGCTGATCCAGGATTCATATCCTAAAGATCTCCCTGTTTGACTTTAGCCCTGGCTGGCATGGCAAACACTGACAGCCTCCAGGACAGGACTCAGAGAGTATCTTCCCTGTGAGGTTCTGGATGGTGACTCCCAAGTTGAAAAGAATCAGCACAGCCCTGTATTATCTGTTGTGCTTTTAGAGTTCAGCATCACCTTCCCCAACAAGCTGCTGGAGACTGCCAGCCACAGCCTCTTTTCTCTTCAGAGGCTGAGACTCTTCTCAGGTTTTCTGAGGGGTGAGGGGATCACCCCACACTCAGCTAACAAACCTTCCCTTTGATTCATCTGTGCTGGCAGACACTCCCTGAGCAGGAACCTTTCCTTTGGGACTGCTGCATGGTGTGCTGCACACAAGTCACACTAAATAAACACACACAGACCTGGAAAGATCAGCTTTGTGCTGAGATGGCAAAATCTGTGCCAAAAACATCCTAGTTTTCTAGTAGACCATCTGGGAAACAACCTTCCTATCCCAGACTCCTCCCTCTCTTCCCTCCAGCTTCTCACTTCTCTGAACTGACACCACTGAGAACGATTTTGTGATAACAATTTTTCTCCATTCTCTTCCTCTGAAACACCTCTGCATCTCAGTAGCTGCAACAAGTATGCTCGCATTTGCCAACACAGAAAAAAATCTACCTAATTTTTTAAAAAGCTGGGAAAGAGTAGAGAGAAAACTCACAGAGCAGAGGCAGAGTAACATGATCAACTACAAACCATCACAACCTCCTAGTATCTTCTCTGGGACAAAGAATTCAATCTGCCTGTCACTGAAAAGCACTCAAGTAAAAAGCTGCAAAAGAACTACATGGGAAAAACATCTTCCTTATAAAAAGAACAAACACGCAACATTCTTTTTCCCCAGAAGCCACCACTATCACAGAACAGCAGTGAGCTGCAGATAAGGAGAGGAGTTGGCCACATTTAACAGAGCTCCAGGCAGAAGGCTCCAAAGGGCACAGCAGAATCAAGCTCACCTCTCAGCCAGGCTGCTGGGTACAGCCTGCTGTATCCTATTCTTCCTCCCAAGATGGAGGACACACAAAGCAGAGCAACAGAATGTCCAACATGATAAGAAAGGACAGGCAAAGCCATCAGCCAGACAGCACAATCCCCATGCTTTTCCAATAGCTGGGGCCTACAGCAAGGATTCCTTGCTTTCCTCCAGCAAAAATTCCATCACAATGGGACCAAGCACTGATGGCAAGGTCCCGGCGAGGCTTCGTCATCCCCAGCAACGCTGCTTCTTGCAGCACACTTTCCAAACCCCTGCCCTGTCTAGTCCAAAATAAATCCAGTCAGCTGAGCAAATCCAAGAGATCACTCACCACACCCTGCTTCTGCAGAGCCCTTCACTTCAGCCAGCCCAGCCTGTACCACGGGGGTAAAATCACCCCACAGCCACACAAAAGGAAACACAGTCCCACAGTCCTGGTCTCTCTTCTTCTAGCAGGCAGCTCTATTCCCCATACACAAGAAAGCAAAATAAAAGGGTCTTCCACACTACAGCTGCAGACAAGCTGACTCAGTATAGACCTATTTGTCTGTCCAGGCACTGGACTCTCCAAGTGAATTCAGATCAGGAACGTCCACATGACTCACAGGCTGCTGTGACAGGGTGCTGGGAAGGCTCAGCTGCACCTCCAGTGAACAGGATTGCCTCTCTGCCTCTCACCAAGGGGGTGTTGCTTCTTGAGTCAACATCCTAAGTGTATCAGAGCTCAGTGAAATTCCGGGCTCAAGTCACTGGTAATTCTCTGTGCTCTCAAAACCCAATCACAGAAACATGAACTACATGCTAAATTATACAGCTCTACTTAAAAAAAAAAAAAAAAAAAAAAAAAGTTTTCTTCCTTTCTGAGAACAGTATTAGAAAATCTTACAAATACGGCCCATATTAGGATTAAGACTGCTCTTTAAAACACTGTAATTGTGCAAGGAAGATAGGCACTGCCAAACCCTGCCTAAATACCACTGGCACTTCAATAGCTTAAATTTAAAAAATTATATAATACTAACAACTGTTTTTCTTTCTTCCTTTTTAAGACAGCTCTTCAAATATCACTCCTGGTCACAGCAGTTGTATTTTGCATTTCAGAACTCCCAGGACAAGGGATTTTCCACCAGTGATCAAGGACCTCTCTTTTCTCCAGGTTCTATTTTCACATCTCGTTCTTTCTTAACACGAACTTAACAGCAATGCTAAAACCAACCAAAGCAAAACAGCAAAAGCAGAATTATCAACAACACTCCAAAACCTTTAGGGAGCCCCAGCCCAGAGATTATGTCTTTTGAGAAGTAAATCTCCTAAACTCCTCGTTTTGTTTCAGTTTCTTTTCCTCTGGAAGGCACAGAGAGCAAGCAAGAAAGCAGCAAGCGGAGCGAAGCAACAGCCCCCGGTCGTGTTATTCTACACCGGCAAGAACCGATACCGATTGCAAAGGCTGCCTGAGGGACCCAGGAGGCTGCAGAAACTCTTCAGCTGCTTTCCACCCTTTAGAATGGACAGAAGTGCCTCTGGAGGCTCCCGCCGTAGGAGAGCTCAGAGGCTGCGCAGGGAGCCAGAGCCGCCTGCCAGGGACCCCTGAAGTGTTTGCAAAGGGCAGGGACCGAGGGAGCACCGAGGTCGACCCAGGCCACCGATCACCTCCGAGCTGGCACCGCCAGCAACCCAGGAACCGCAGCGCCCCCAGCACCGAGCGTTTTACCCTGCCGGACTCCCCGTAATAAGGGCAGCGGGGGAGCGAGGAGCGGGCCCGGTGGCTCCGCTCAGGCTCCGCTCTCACCCGGGGCCGATGCCGCGGCCCCGCCGCTCCCCTCAGAGGGCCACGACCCCCGCCGCAGCCAGGCCGTGCCGGTAGGGGTGGCCCTGCCGCCCCAGGTTGAAGAACCCCGGCGTCCCCCCCCACCGTAAGTCCCCTACCGGTGCCAGCCCCGCTCCTACCCGCCGCGGCCCGACCTCCCCGGCAGCGGCACTCAGTCCCGGGGGCACAGCCCCGCCATGCCAGGCCCCGGCCCGCCGCTCCCCTCAGCCACGGAGCGTCGCTAAAGAGCGGCTCAAGCAAAGCGCCGCACCGAGAGACGGGGAGACGGCTACAGCAGGCAGACGGCTCTTCGGTTGTGAACAGCAGAGATATTGAGAGAGAATCCCCAGCAGGGAGCCCCTCGGGCCAATCAGAGAGGCGGTAGAAAGAAGAGCGGCCAAAGAGGCCAAAACAAATAGCGGTGGCAGCCAATGGGAAGGGGCGGGAGGCGGGACCTCAGCGCTGGGACCGCCGCTATTTAAGGGCACTCGGGGCTTGAAGTTACCAGCGGGGTCACCGGCACCATCGGGGCGCCGAGCCGAGCCGAGCCGAGCCGAGCCGAGCCGAGCCGAGCCGAGCCGAGCCGAGCCGAGCCGAGCCGAGCCGAGCCGAGCCGAGCCGAGCCGAGCCGAGCCGAGCCGAGCCGAGCCGAGCCGAGCCGAGCCGAGCCGAGCCGAGCCGAGCCGAGCCGAGCCGAGCCGAGCGCCGAGCCGAGCCGAGCCGAGCCCCAGAGCGGGTGGGAGGAACAAAGCATTCCGCAGGAGCTCCAGTGCCTGGGTGCCAGGTACTGCAGGGCGAGGGCACAGAGGCCACTGGTGTAGAAGGGTTACTGGCTGTAAAGGAGGAGAGTTAATCATTTTCTTCCATGGACTGGATCCGGTAGTCAAGTTCCTGCAGGAGAGAATGATTAACATTCAGCTTTTAAGGAAAGTTTGAAGCTGACAGAGCTAACCTGACACAGTTTGGGTTTTCACAGCTACAAGAAAACTCGATAATTAGCAGGATTTTGATGTGTAAATATCAGGCAGGGAGAAGATCTGCTTCATAGAGTAACAAGAGAATAACTGGGACAAATGAGCCAAGATTCAAAAAGGGAACTGAAGGAAATAACTGGCTAAATATCAGGAGGTCACTCTTGGCAGTGAGCACTGTCTGACTGCTTCAGGGAGTTGTTTGTCATGCCAGGCATGGCAAGGGGCAGGAGGGTAAGCTCTGGGATGGTTTTCTACCTGTGGTTCATCTGGACATCTAGGGAGTTCCTCCTACAGGAATGCAAGGCTTGTGCTAATCTGAAATTTGCTGTATGAGATCTACACCTCTTTGGATTATCCCGGTATTGACTGAGTTTCATGCCCTGCTCTGGCAAATAGGACTCATTAAGTGTTTCAGGCCCACTATGCAAAAGCATCAGTTTAAAATCTGCTTGATCTTCTTCTCAGGTTTAATTTTCCAGCCTCACTGCAGCCAGGCCTCATGGAGGGGTCCTGCCCTGAGGCTGTGTTGACTGGCTCAGCCCATTGTTCCCATTTTCCAGTGAGATGAACAAGGTTTTTCATGCTGGTGTCAGGTCTTTGGAATGACATCTGGAGAGGCCGGTCCTTAGCTTGTCTCTTCTCACTCTGTCATTCAGGATAATGATATGTTGCAATATTTTGGCATGTTCTATTTGTGGATCCAAGCTCAAGGGCTCGGCAGGCACCGACATCTCTGAGCTATATCAGGGACTCTTCCATTTAAAAAGAGGTGGAGTGATTCTGCCTAAAAAGTGCCCTGGTTACAAAACTTCTCACTTGTAGCCTCAGGTGCTAACTAATAGGTGTTACCTCCCATGTAACAGTGTCAGAAGGAGAGATTTTTTTTTTTTTACAATCCACCTGCTCTTTCCATCTGATGCACTCTGGGGCTTGACACACCAGATCCAAAAGCTGTCTCTCAGGCAGAAGATTGCTGAGTGCCATCACAAGGACCATGACACATCAGATCTTGCCTTCCTCATGACACATCAGATCTTGCCTTCCTCACTCCTTCCATGAAAGAGGAGGTGGGGAATCCATACTTACGGTTCCTTTGTATTAACAAGCCAAACATGGTGAGTGAAAACATAACCCTGCTTTTCCCCACCTCCGAGGACTGCTTCATCTCCTGAACTGCACGTGTCCTCCCATTTCAGCTGAGAACCACTGCTCTCTGTCATCTCCTCCGTCCAGTGCATAAAGTTGCCAGGGCTCACTCCCTTTGTCCTTGCTGCACCACTTGGTGTTGCCAGGCTGAAGCAAGGCAAGAGGGGAAGCAAGGCTGTTTAGCAGCCTTGGTATAACCATGAGGGCCTCAAGGAAGGTCAAGTACACTTGGCTTTGTGCCTGCTGCACTCTGCTGACCTTTGGCCATCTCACCTGATTTGCAGGTCAGAGGCAGAAGAGGTACAGTCAGGGTTTCCAGAACAGCATCAAGCCCTTGTGGTATCACCAGATGCCACTTTTCGAGGATGTTTTATCTCTCTAAAATACTCTTGCAGCTTTTATTAGATCAGGCTACTGGTCAGGATATTACTTCTCATCCGAAACTGCTGCTGTTCAGGTGTGGAACAACTCCAGGGACCTGTGTGCCTGTCTTGTTCTACAGCTGATCTATCGAGATACTAATTTCTAGTATTGGTGTAGTAATTTCTAGTATAGTTTTGCAGCGCCTGGACTGTATTCCTGTGTCTCTGCCCTTCTTTTTGGGGGAATTCATTCCCAAGAACTCCTCTTGTGCTGGAAACCAAGTCTGCAAACCCCAAGTGGCATGTTTTGGTACAGTAAAGAGTTTGGTACTCAGCTATACTCACTCCAGCAAGCTGTCCAGGCACTGCCTGCATCTCAGACCTCTTGCATGGTCCCTATCACAGCAGGAGCCCTGTCCTATGCATGGTGGCCACCTGATTTTAGGGACAGTTTCACGTGCCCAACCTCAGCTCTTCTCAAAGAGACTGAGCACCCCAGCTCAAGCACAGAACCAGTTGTATCTGGCACCCAAAGAGAGCAGCAAAACCATGGATGCAGTCCATAGTTGTCTAGGAAGGACAGACAGAAAAGATGTCTGTCCATCCAGATGTCCAGTGCCTGGAGAGACAGTATTACCCTGTGGTGAGTCCAGCTCATCACAGCATGTCACCTGGGCCTTCTCAGACAGCATGGCCTTACCCAGGTCCTGGGCTGCTTGCCTTTAAGCCATGGTGGTCTTTAGTAGCCTTACAGGTGGGAGCATCTCTTGGGGGGTCTCTGTGCCTCTCAGCCCAAGCACCAGCCAGCTCCCCATCATGTGTCAAAGATGAAAATGAGCCACTCTGCTATTTAGATCGTGATGCTCCTGCTCTGCTGGATTCATACCAGGCTGAATCATCCAGCTGGACTCCTGGAAGAGCCATTTCAGGTCTGTGATTGTCAGCTGCTTCTTCAGTCACTTTTGCTTCTGGTGCCTCCTGTTTCAGGGTCACTGTCCAATCTCTGACTGCAGCCAAGAACAGAAATACCCTGATACTAAATAGAGCTGTCAGAAACCCATTCAGAGAGGACAGATCTCCAAAATTCACACCATCTGCCATTCTGTAAGAGCCTGGAATAGACGTGTTCCACTTCATTGCCAAACATCAGCAGTACGTGTTACTGCTGCTTGCTTTGCCTCTCTCAATTCCTCTTCCAGTCCCTATGGCACAGATGTTCTGCATTTCCATACAGACTCACACCAAACACACTCACACGGCAGAACCCTCTTCCCTCCTCATCTACTTTTACTGTGAGCCTGAAAAGCGTTGATTCAAACGGCTCAGAAACAAACCTGGTTCATCCAGACGGGATTTTAGCTGCAGAAGAGGCAGAAAGCACGGGGCACGGGGATTGGCAGCAGGCACCAGTCGAGCCCAGAGCGAGAGGGCACAAAACTTACCGAAGTTTGTCCCTGCTGCTCACCGGGCACCCGGGGGTGGCCACGACCCCCAGCCCGCTCCCCCTTCCCGCCCACCGCCTCATGAATATTCACACAGGAGGCGGGGCCCGCCCCATCAGCTTTTGCATTATTCATGAGCTTTCGCGCGCTTTTTCCTACCACGTGGGTCAGTTTACGCGCGGAATCGGTCCGGGAAGGAAGAGGCGGCAGCAATGGCGGTAAGCACCGGGACCGGGGCACGGGAGCGGGGTGAGGCGGGGCGAGTCCGTTCTGGTCGGATCGGATCCCGGTTCCGTCCCGCTGCTGGAGTCTGGGCACTGCGGGCACGGCGGCGCGGGGTGTAGAGGGGATTTCGGGGGTCGGTGGGAGGTGTGTTGAATGGGGGTGAGCTCGCCGAGAAGTTTCCCATATGCTCGGCACCGGAGAAGGGAGCCGGGGCGGGGGGCTTGGAGCTTTTTCCCTCTGCTCTGTCTGCCCTGGACTCGGAGCATGGGGTGCGTGTCCCCCCTCCCAGTCATTTCCAAGGAGCACTTACTGTTTGGTCTTCCCCCCACCCCGCAGCGGGAGGGAGGACTCATTGCTGATCCACAGCCCAGTGCTGATCACCCACCCCGTCGCAGAGGCTCCTGGAAGCAGCAACTCACTCCTCTCTTCCCCCACCGCCCGGTGCCGGGGAGGAGGGTCCTCCTGGCTTACCTGCTTACCTTGTCCTTCTGTCCCTGCAGGATTCCTCCGAGTCTCAGACGGCGGTCACCAGCCCGCTCCGCAGCTCACGCCGGGGCGATGCCTTCACGTCCAGCCCTGGCCGAGACCTGCCGCCCTTCGAGGATGAGTCGGAGGGGCTCCTGGGGACCGAAGGGCTCCCTGAGGAGGAAGAAGAAGGAGAAGAGCTCATTGGGGAAGGGATGGAGAGGTAAGGAAACTGGTTAGAGCCAGCTTGTTGGGGGGATTGTATATGGGAATGGGGTTTTGCTAATGGGATTCAGTGGAGGGGGGGGCCTCTCAGCCATTGTGGGGCCCCTCTGCTGTGCTGGCAGCTGGGGTGACAGGGCTGGAGAGCTGCTGCATAGTGGAGAAAGTTCAGGGCAAGCTGTCATTGGAATTCTGAAGAACTGAGCAAGCTGGGGGTGAAGTGCCATTGTGATCCAGTATGGGTAAATCAGGATCTCCCTCAATCTGTGATGTGCATCCAGCTCTTTACTCCTGCAGGTGCAAATCTTCATGTTTTTCACTTAGCCAGGCCTGCTGGCCAGCTGGTGAGCTTTACCATGCAAAGGCTGGAATGTTGGCATTCATAACCACGGTATTGCAGGGCACCTTCCTTGTGAAGTGCCTTCCTGCTCCACACCTTCAGGCTTGCTGCAGCAAGGCTGTCTTGACAGGTACCCAGGCATAGCCAGAGGAGAGCTGGAGAAACACTTTCTGGAGCCTGGCCTGATTCAGTGCTGTGTGTGTGTGCTAGGGACTACCGCCCCATCCCCGAGCTGGACGTCTACGAAGCAGAGGGCCTGGCCTTGGATGATGAAGATGTGGAGGAGCTGACAGCCAGCCAGAGGGAAGCTGCGGAGCGAGTCATGAGGCAGCGAGACCGAGAGCTGGAGCAGGGCATGGGCCGCATGAGGAGGGGACTGCTCTATGGTAGGTGCAGATGAGCTGTATCAGGTGGGCTGCTGATCTCCCTGTGGTTGACTACAAGCCATCCCTTTTGGGGAAGCTGGGCTTTTGCCCTCAGGGTAGCAGGAAAGTCCCTGGAGCTCCAGTGTATTTGCGCTTTCAGAAAAATCTCTGTCTGAGGGCTTGGCTGGACTCCCCAGTGAATGGTCCTTTTGACTTGGGCTTCCCAGGAGCTCATGTGGTGTGTTCTGGTTATGTGTTCACTGCTGAAACAAAGTCAAGACCTTGGATCTTTATCAGGGGTTGGGGATTCTCCTGAGCATATGAAGTGGGGTTTGTTGGTGTTCCTATAGAGACTTTTGTGGGCAGGATGGGAGGGCTTTTTGTGCACTTGTAAGTGCATTCCTTGGCCTTCTTCCCTCAATGCATCAGTGGACATGATTGTGTGCTGTTGCATACAGATCTTCTTATTCCACCCTTTGAAGTCTATAGCTACCTGGTGGAAGATGTAGGAACCAGGCTAGAACTGGATTTAGGTTGGGACTGGGAGGTCTTTTGGTTTGTATCCTAGACTTTGACCTCTTTGCTTTTGCAACCCGAGCGATCCAACCATGACTAATTAAAAAAGTGTGAATGGGAATTCCAGCTTCTTAACAGTTTTTCCTCCCAACTCTTAGATAGTGATGATGAAGATGAAGATCGTCCTTCACGGAAGAGGCGGCTGGCAGAACGAGCAGCCGATGGTATTGAGGAGGAAGATGAGGACATGATTGAGAGCATTGAGAATCTTGAAGACATGAAAGGGCATTCAGTGAGGGAGTGGGTTTCCATGGCAGCTCCCCGGCTTGAGATCTACCACCGCTTCAAGAACTTCTTGAAGACCCATGTGGATGACCATGGGCACAATGTCTTCAAGGAGAGGATCAGCGACATGTGCAAAGGTAGAACTGGGTGATTAGAGGCTCTCTCCTCTTCATGTGGGTCGTGGTGCTTTGCAGTGATCCTGTCCATAGGTGGATTTTTCTCTGCCTGCCTGTTTGTCCCAGACATTTGAGTCAGCACTTTAGGAAAGTCGGGTGCTGAATGGAGATGAATGAATAATGGAAACATGTCTGCTATCTTCTTTGATTCTGGCTGAGTAATTAGAAGGCCCCCTGCATCTGGTACTCATTAATATTCATATCAAAGAAGTGCTAGCAAAAAAATATGTGGGGCAGCAGACAGTGGTCTGCTAACCACTTTTGTCATCTGAAAGAGACAACAATGCTGTCTGTGCCTGTTCCTTTCTCACACTGGAAGCTGGATTATCCAACTAGGGGACACAAATAGACCTTGTGACTTTAAAAACCATGTCTGTGTTGCAGCCTTGTATTCTGACAAGGGACTGCCAGAAGAAGCAATCCTTAAGGCTGCCTGATAAATTTCAAAAGCAGGCATTGTCACATCTAGGAGCAGCTCATGTAGCTGCAGTTGTCCATTTCTTTTTTATACTGAGGCAAAAGCTCCAGAAACTTGAGAAGTGGATCAGGGTCAGTGTTACACAGCTAAGAAATTAAAGGCATTTGTTTTGTCCCTTTCCAGGAACATAAGACACTGAAGGGTTTTGTCATCCATACAGCACAGTTGTGTCTCTTATTAATTTGTTTCCTGGAGGTCTGTGGGATGTGTTGGGCTGAGGCTTTTGAGTCTCAGGAGCGCTGAGCCTGGGAAGTATTGGTGCTGAAATGGAAAGGAACAATCACAAGTTCGGTACTGATGAAGCATTGGCCAGAGAATTAGACTAAAAAGTGTTTTCCAGACATTTTCAAATTGTTGACCTCTAAACGTTTTTTCAGGGAAGGTGCAAATACTTGCAAACTGCAGCCTGCAGGGTGCAGGCTTGTCTGTCCTGGATATGTTTGTAAAACAAATGCTCAGTTCAGATACAGTTCATCCTATCTTTTTCTACAGAGAACAGAGAGAGTCTGGTGGTGAACTATGAGGATCTGGCAGCCCAGGAACATGTCCTTGCCTACTTTCTGCCTGAGGCCCCAGCAGAAATGCTGAAGATCTTTGATGAAGCAGCCAAGGAAGTGGTGTTGGCCATGTACCCCAAATACGATCGTATTGCTCAGGAGATCCATGTCCGTATCTCCCACCTTCCCCTGGTGGAAGAGCTGCGGTCACTCAGGTGAGCAGCAGCAGAGTTACCAGCACTGGCTGTGTGGCCTTCAGCAGGCTTTGGGGTGCTCAGGAGAACTGATCTGCAAGCTAAAGCTCTCAGTAAGGATGACTGAGCTTATTACAGGGGAAAAAGCCATGTTAAGTGTGAACTCCCAGTGTCCCCAGAGGTAAAACACAAATCCTGTGTGAGAAAGCTACTGATAATTGTCTCTTACTAGACCTGTGGGAGTTGTGCCTTGTAACAAGAATATATCTGTAGAGTGCTCTGTCTTCTGTGCCCTGCAGGCATTGAGTATCTGTCTTTTCTACAGGCAGCTCCACTTGAATCAGTTGATCCGGACCAGTGGAGTGGTGACAAGTTGCACAGGGGTCCTGCCTCAGCTCAGCATGGTGAAATACAATTGCAGCAAGTGCAGCTTCATCCTAGGACCATTTTTCCAGTCCCAGAACCAGGAGGTGAAACCTGGTTCTTGTCCAGAGTGTCAGTCTCTGGGGCCCTTTGAAATCAACATGGAAGAGGTAAGAGATGTGCTTGCCTGGACAGGCTTCTGCAGTGCCTGTTCCTCCTATCCCTGCCTTGGCTCCCACCCCTTCAACAGGCTTGGTGCCAGGAGAAGGGTCTATTGCTATATCAGCTCTGTCAAGATAGATCTTGTCTGTTTGAGCTCTTGACCTGAATGTGCCAAATTTATCACCTAAAAGTATTTTATTGCCTCATTGTAAGTGTTAAGGCTGAATCTTTTGCCATAATCATCTGTGCTACAGTTACCCATCCATACTGTAGAAGTGCAGATGTAGGCTATCTGGCTCCCCTCCTTCCCAAGTTAGGTCACTGTTTCCTGACCTGCCAGCTAAGGAAACTAGAGGGCAGTAGCAATATAGTTGATGTGGTTCTTCTGAATTTCATTCTTTGCTTTGATAGCTTTAACTGTAACAAATGGAGTATCCTCCTAGCAGGAACCACTCTAGCATTTGGGTGGGCAAACCCTGGAGGCTGAAACACAGCAGTGAGATGTGGCAAAGTGCTTTCCTGTCCCCACTGGTGTCTGTCACACCCTGGAATTGCTCCCCACAACCTTCATCCTCCCATGAATGAGGGGGATGTTTTATCACCAAAATACAGCAAACCTTTGTATGGACCGTCTCTAGTGAAGTGACTTTGAAAAGCATTGGCCATGCTGATGCCCACCAGCCTTGCTGGGCAATTTCTGTTTGTTGCTGCAGACAGTCTATCAGAACTATCAGCGCATCAAAATCCAGGAGAGCCCTGGGAAGGTAGCTGCTGGCAGGCTGCCCCGCTCCAAGGATGCCATTCTCCTTGCTGATCTGGTTGACAGCTGCAAGCCAGGGGATGAGATTGTGAGTACATGATTGAATTCGAGTATGGGGTGAGCGCAAAGCATTTTTAAACTTTTGACAGTGACATCACAGGACATCTGTGGATGCAGGGAGGGATCGTTCTCTGATATATTTGGGCAGCTACTTTTGAGACTGGCACCTTAAAATGGAGAGGGGTCTATTTTGTGCTGTGCAGACACTGACACACCATCTCCTGCTTCCCAGGAGCTGACAGGGATCTACCACAACAACTATGATGGCTCTTTGAACACTGCCAATGGGTTCCCAGTGTTCGCAACTGTGATCCTGGCCAACCACATTGCCAAGAAGGACAACAAGCTGGCTATTGGAGAACTGACTGATGAAGATGTGAAAGTGATTGTGGGTCTGTCCAAGGATGAGCAAATTGGGGAGAAGGTAGGTGAACCTCAGACATCCCTTCTTTTTCTGTTGATACCTTTCTGTCATCTGGCACCTGGGTCAGAAAGTGATGAAAGCTGTCACTTGACTCAACAGTAGTTAGAAGAAACTTCTAGAAATCCCAGTTCCCTCTGAATGGTTTTCTGGACTTGAGTATCTCTCATACAGCTTGAGCTGTGGTGGAAATCTTAGCTTTGTTCCTCTTGGCCTGCTAAGACCTGAATCCTATACTTAAAAGACAAAGCTCCTGGACTGGTGCACGTTCAACCTCATTTGGGTCAGGTTGAAGCTCTCTAATAAGGAGACCTCACTCTGTTGCCTTTGTCATGCTGGTTTTATCTTGACTGGTGTTCCCAGTGGGTGAAGCAGCTTCAGTTGAGCTAGGGCTGTTTTAACATCACTAGTCTCCAGGAACAGGCTATTACCAGAAAACTCTTGAGAAAGTAAGCTGGTTGTTCGTAATATTTGACCATAATGACAATTCATGTGTGGCATCACCCATCCAACTACTGTCATGTGCAGTGAGTAAGTCTCAAGGTCTCTGACTTTGCAACAACTGATAACAGCCAATGTGGAGCACTTTGTGCACAGCTGGAGCATGGAGGCATTGACAGCACCTTCCAGCACCAGGCTACACAATCATGCCACAGTCAGCACCATTTTTGTGAGACACTTTTTAGGAGACCCTGGGTGGATAGTTAACTTCGAAAAAGCCCACTCACTGTGGGTAAGAAAACACTTCAAAGACAGCAGGATTGTAAGGGTAACCATGATACATCCTCTTGCCAATTTTCATGCTAAATTCTGCCCAGACTGTGAAATGGTAATCCCTGGACAACTCCTCTTTTCCTTTCAGATTTTTGCCAGCATTGCCCCATCTATTTATGGGCATGAAGATATCAAGAGGGGCTTAGCTTTATCTCTCTTTGGTGGAGAGCCCAAAAACCCAGGTGGGTGTCACTTGGTGCTGCTTCACTCAGCAGAAAGTATCTGCACCCAGCTGGTCTGGGTTTGAATGTTCTGGTGCAGTGAGAGTGGATAGAGATACCTGTGTGTCATGGTTGCAGACTGAGACATATCTGTGGTGGAAGTGGCTGCTTTTAACATGCTGAAAACTCTGAAGTGACAGTAGAAACACTAAGACTGAAAACAGCTTCCTGAGCAAAGCTGGACAAGTCTTTACCCATCCTCTGGAGGGTTGTGTTTGATGCCCATTCTGAGGTTTGACCTTTTGGTGTCCTGATTTGTTACCTTCTTAGAAGAATGTGTTGAGCAAGGCTAGAAGTGCTGTTTTCCACATGTGACTGCCTTCAAAGCTGACTTTCTTTTTACTTTCCCTGTAAAGTGGTTTCCCTGCCTCCTCTTTGCTTTCTTTTCAGCTTTGTGGTGTTAAGGGCAGGGTTGCTATAAAGCCATGTGCTCAGCTGCCAACATGTCTCTCCCATTACTGTTGTAGGTGGCAAACACAAAGTCCGTGGTGACATCAATGTCCTTCTCTGTGGAGACCCTGGTACTGCAAAATCACAGTTTCTTAAATACATAGAGAAGGCATCCAGCAGAGCAATCTTCACCACTGGCCAAGGTGCTTCTGCTGTGGGCCTCACAGCCTATGTCCAGAGGCACCCAGTCAGCAAGGAGTGGACTCTAGAGGCAGGAGCCCTTGTGCTGGCTGACAGAGGTGTCTGCCTGATCGATGAATTTGACAAGGTGAGACCTAGCTTCACCTCTGTGGGAAGGATTACCTGGGAAGGGAACAGCTGTAACCTTTGCAGTGGGGAGACACTACAGCTTACAGTGTCATCTCACAGCTGACCAAGCTGTTTGCTTAGGCTCTTACAGGCCCATAGAGCAGTTTGCTACTTTTTCAGAGCATCAGGAACTGATTCTCCTAGGTGCACTGGGCGATGGGTACAAAGGTTCAGTTTAAGTCATTCTTGCTTTCTCATAGATGAATGATCAAGACAGGACCAGCATCCATGAAGCCATGGAGCAGCAAAGCATTTCCATCTCCAAAGCAGGCATTGTCACGTCCTTGCAAGCCCGCTGCACTGTTATTGCTGCTGCTAATCCTATAGGTAGGTGCTGACAGACCACAGGACCATCTCAGGCCTCCAGCATAGGTCCTGCTGTCATGGGAATTGTGACACAGCTTCCTCTCCCTCTGCCTGCTTACTACAGATTAAGTGATCAGTGAAGTCCCTTTGTGCAGGAGGTCTATGCTTGCTTCAGAGCTTCCGCCCTGGAGCTTGTGTTTGACTTTGAGGTTTGTCTCTTATTCTCTAGGTGGGCGTTACGACCCCTCATTAACTTTCTCAGAGAATGTAGACCTGACAGAGCCCATCATCTCTCGATTTGATATCCTGTGTGTGGTGAGAGACACAGTGGACCCTGTGCAGGTACAAGCTGTGCTCTCCATCTGAGCTTTTGCTGGGCTTGTGATGCTGCTGTTGGGATGCTCAGCTGCAGTTGCCCACTGAGTTCATTGTCTTCTATTCCACTGCTCTCTTATAGGATGAAATGCTTGCCCGGTTTGTTGTTGGCAGCCATGTCAAACACCACCCAGGTAGCAAGGAGGCAGTGAATGGGGATGCCAATGAGGTTGTTCTCCCCAATACATATGGGGTTGAGCCCATTCCCCAAGAGATCCTGAGGAAATACATCATCTATGCCAAAGAGAAGGTCCACCCAAAACTCAACCAGATGGACCAGGACAAGGTGGCTCGGATGTACAGTGACCTCAGGAAAGAGTCTATGGTGAGAATAATAAGAAAGGGAGATGTATCTAGACTACAAAGCAATCTGAGACTGCTCCAGAATACATTGACAGATTCTTGCCATTCCTGTCACTGTTGTCTGTGCCACTGTTTTGTGAGAGACAAGCAGATCCCACAGTGTCTGCTGAACAGATGATTCTTCATTTAAATGCAGAATCTTGCCTGTTGGTGATCTGTGGGCTGATGGACCAGACACGTGTACTAGTGTCTGCCACAGCAAAGTCCTCGTATTGTCACTGACTGGCAGGCCTATGGGAGATGTTTGCATTCACTCAGACCCATATGCTCTTGGTACATTACAGGGAGCTGTTCTGTGTAGAAATGCCCTTCTATTTAGTCCGTGGCACCTCTGTCTTGTTTCATGCTCTTCAAATGAAAGAGGAATTTGTTGAGATCAGAGGGAGATTTTTTTGAGCTTTGAAAACTGTATCTTTTGACTTCTTATGTCCTTAGCTCCTCCTAAAAGTTGCCAGAGGAAGTGGGAATGTTGTTTCTGGGGAGGAGCTAAACTATGGCAAAGAGGGACGCCAGGTAGCATCCTCTTGCACCCTGCCAATTGCAAATGCTGACCGGGGGAGGCAGCCTGACCGCTCCGTGCAGTGTGTGCCAGCAGGTGGCAGAGCCACCTTAGCCTAAGACAGTCCTCAAAGGTTGAGGAGCAGCTACGTAACAGCATGCAGTAGGTCATTGGTCAGAGGGCTACCTTCCTGGCCTCATGCCTTTTACCTTTCAGTAAGGAGCTGCTTCCCCCCCTTCCCCCTTTCCCCTTAGGCGACCGGCAGCATCCCCATCACCGTGCGTCACATCGAGTCCATGATCCGGATGGCTGAGGCTCATGCCCGCATGCACCTAAGGGACTATGTGGTAGAAGATGATGTCAACATGGCCATCCGGGTGATGCTGGAGAGCTTCATCGACACGCAGAAGTTCAGTGTCATGC
The DNA here is from genome assembly GCF_003957555.1 of Calypte anna. Taxonomy (NCBI): domain Eukaryota; kingdom Metazoa; phylum Chordata; class Aves; order Apodiformes; family Trochilidae; genus Calypte; species Calypte anna. The sequence continues at coordinate 10,335,601 of NC_044258.1, read as the reverse complement.
GGAGCATGCGCAAGGTGGGTGCAGGCTGAGCTGGGGGCTGTAGTTGTGCCCCAGGCCCTCTGGTTGCACCCCCATCCCCGCTGCAGGCTCCATGCACTGCCCTGGCTGTGGGAAGAGGCTCCTCCAGGCTCTGCAGTGTTCTGTCCTACAGTCAGGCACAGAGCCTGAGCAAATGGCACACTGGGAGGCTGGAGGCACTGCTGTGTGACTGCCCGTGGTTAGTCAGTGTTGGGGCAGTGGTTTTGTTGGGACTGTGTGTGCCCCAAGCACTACTCCATCTCACTTCGTTTTTGACACTTTCCCTGCTATTTTGGCACAGGACTCCCACTGCTGCTCCTGCCAGGTGATCAAGCCTGAGCTGGCAGTCGGTTTCTTCATGTTTTTTCCTAGGGGTCCTCAGGGGTCAGCTAACCACAGGGCAGCACTCACTCTGGTTTAGTGCCCTTATGTCTGAGTGGCAGGGGCTGCCTCCCAACAGCTCTTGGCTGGCTGCAGCCTGGCATTTATTCACTCCGACTGTTTGCCCTCAGTCTGGACAGCTCATGGTCTCTCTGGCTTCAAACAGCCAGCCAAGTGTGAGCGTTTGCTGGGGAGTCACAGGACAGTCTGGGTTAAGGGAACCTGCTCTATGCCTTCCCCAGGGCCAGGTCTGCTTCCCTGCAGGCAGCCCCTAGAGGCTTCAGTTCTGCTGATGAGGACCTTCCAGAGATTTTTTAATAGGTGTAAGAGCAGCCAGCAGAGGAGTGTCGTGGCTGTCACAAGGCTGTGTTTTTAGCTGCATGTGCAGGTGGCAGCTTGGCAAGGCCAAGTCCCTTAAGAGGACACTAAGGACGTAGTTGGTTTCCCTTGTGCTCTGTGGGGGCAGGGAGCTGGTTGGTGTTGGGCACAGCAGACCTGCAGTGCATCAGTCCTTCCCTGATCCTCTTGGCTCATTTCATCCTTTCTCCCAGACATTCTCCCGCTACCTTTCATTCAAGCGAGACAACAATGAGCTGCTGCTGTTCATCCTGAAGCAGCTGGTTGCAGAGCAGGTGATGTACCAGAGAAACCGCTTTGGAGCCCAGCAAGACACCATAGAAGTCCCAGAGAAGGATCTGGTGGATAAGGTACAGGCTTATCTTAAGCCTTCTCTGGGTTTAGTTCTGCTCTCTCTCTCTCTGCAGCCTCAGAACCAGAGGTTTTCTGTGACTTGTAACTTTCCCTCCTGAATTATGGTACCAAAAAAAGCATGGTGTTAATTTAACACAGAATCAGGACTGTGTCTCTCACCTGTTTCTGCTGTCTTCTCTAGGAGTGCCATTTTCTTCCTCCTTAGTTCCCATACAACTGCCTAAGGCTTTGGGGTTGGAGTGATAAATCCTGCAGTATGGCTGGTGCTTTGCAGGCAAATGAGGACACAAGTTCCCTGGCACCTGCACTTGAAAAAGCAATGAGCAGAAAAATCTCTGCTTGTATGAACTTTCCCAATCTCTCCTGAGGCTCACTCTCTTTAATGCACCCTCATCCTGGTCCAGGGGATGTGCTCCTAGCTCTGCCTTTCTGTGCAATGCATTGACCTTGCTTGGCACTAAAGCCGTATTTGATTCCTGGGTTGCTGCTTTTCTGCTTCTTGCATCAATTGTGCAGAGTAACTACTTCCAGAGTGACCTACTTAGTGCTGCCAGTGTGACCACCCCCAACTAGAAGTCTTTTGCAGAAATGCCACCCACTTGGGTGAGATATTGGGGTCTTTTGAATAGCAGTTATGTTCTAGCTCCAGTGGAAGCAGAAGGACAAGCTGAGAGCAGGCAGGTGCTGAGCCAGCATCCTCTCTTAGCTCAGCTTAGCTCTGCCAGTGCTCCCTTCCTCTTGACCTGCAGTCTCCTCTGCTACTGCAGTTCTGGTTCCTGCTGAGCAGAGCAGAGATTGCTGAGTGTCAAATTTTATGCAGCCTCTGCTGTGGAAAACCACTTGGTTCTTACTGTTTTTAAATAAACATTTACCTCTCCCTTCTTCTCCTTCCAGGCTCGGCAGATCAACATCCACAACCTCTCAGCCTTCTATGACAGTGAAGTGTTCAAGATGAACAGGTTCAGCCGGGATGTGAAGCGGAAGCTGATTGTGCAGCAGTTCTGAGGCTGGAAGCAGAGTTCCCTACATGCTACACCTTGCAGCTCTCCCAGGAACAATACCTCTCGTGATCCAGAGGGACTCAGCTGTACATTCTCTTACTTGCTTTGCGCCTTACGGAGTGCTGAGCTGCTGAAGACCTTGTAAATAGAACAGAGTTAGTTAAATGCCCAACCAAGTCTGTTTAGCAACTTCATTCACTGTTTTGCCTTGTAGCTAAGCACAACAGGGAGAGAATTGCTGGCCACATAGGTGGCATGTTTGCTGTTTGTTTGTCATAGTTGTTATGGGCTCAGCTGCAGGAGGAACTGAGTGGGAGCAATAGAAAAGCATTTGTCTGCCTTATCCATGCCCCTTGCATTGCAAGCACCCTCAGGGATTCTCTTTTCCCATCTCTGGTGACTGTACAGCCTGCTGGGTGGTAACTGAGACTGCTTTCAACTCTCCATGAACCAGTCAGCCTCTTGGCTCCAGGCCTTTGTGCTTGACACTTGACATTTCCCCAGGTGCCCTCATAGGTTGACCTTGTGCTTGGTTTCTGCAAGGGGAAGGGGGGTGGGCAGAGGAAGATGAGAACTGAAGTAAAACAACTCTTTCTCGTACTAATGGTGATCTGTATGGGCAGTGAAACCTCCTTCAGTACATGCTGGGGCATCATGCAGAAGCCTTTGGTCTTCCCCTGACTTAATGAGTATTATCTCTGCAGCTGTCAGCAGATGTGAATTTCTGGCTGGACCAAACATCACCTCACACGTTTGTTGAGGGTGAAGTACCCATGGTGCTGGTGTTGAGGGTAGGAATGGAAGAACCCTGAGCTGGAGGTGTTTAGGGAGGACTGGATGGGCTCGCTATTCACATGCAATTTTCTTGCTGTGTGTGGTTTCTAATACATTTGTTTTCCAATACTTTTGTGTTTCTTCCTATTTTGGGAACTCCTGCAGTGGTGTGGGGAAGGAAGAGCATATGTGAACAACCTGGATGCTGGACAAGCTACTCAGCAGTCTGTGGGGTTTGGTTTGGATACAAATACAGCATGTGTTTGCTTTTGAAGTTTAGTGGAAATTGCCACTGTCTTTAAGTTACTGTACAGTGAAGATCTCTGCAATTGCACATTTTTACTGTGGATAGATAGCAGGACCTGGTTGTCCACAAGGAGTGTCACAAACACTGCAGTTCATCCAGGACCTGCCTGCAGGGACTCCTTTCCTGTCTTGCCTGCTTATTGCAGCACTGATCCCTCTGTGGGACTCTTCAGTGCAAATGTTTGTATCACCTTGAGACTGTCCCATCACAGTACATCTCTCCCGTCTCCCTCTCCTGTTCTTGGGTTAGATATCCCTGATCTTACATCCTGGCTGCCCCTCTAGATTTCAGTCTGGGAGAAGCAGTGAACCCTCTCCAAGATGCAGCTGGCGTCTTTAGTGAATGTCCTTTGCCTGGCTAGACTTCTGGACCACGAGGCACCTCCAGCATCGTTCCTACTGCCTGTGCTCTAGAGAATGGATGAGCTGGCTGCAGAAATTCTCTGCTGGCCAAGCAGACATGTCCCTGGCTGTCAAAACATGGGGTTTGTCCTAGTGATGGCGTGTGTGTCTGTGTGTCCCCTCAGCCTGGTTGTTACTCTGGAGCGAGCAGTGCTTGCACCCTGCTGGGGGCTTAACACATGACTCTCAGCCTGAAACTGGCTCTGCGTGTTGCCTCTTCTGTCTGCCAGCTCCCCCCTGTGTATTTGTTTAATTGTTCTGGCTGGGTTTTTTTTTCCTTCCCACTGGGTCTCTGCCTACTAGGGCTTCCTTTCCACTGGCAGCTCATAGAGATGCTTTCCTGGCGTGCTTTGCCTTGTCTTTGGCTCCTGAATGTGTGCCTGGCTCAGGTATGTGCTAGGGATGGCAGAGCTGCTGTGGGCCTGGGGGCACATGGTGAGGCCCATTGTGGTTCTTCAGGGCTGGGCACAGAACTGTGAGCACCTCACCTCCTCATGGCATGGGCAGAGGCCATCCTTGGGGAGAGCCACTGCCGGCACTTGCAAGCTGCCCCCAGCTCTGTGGGAACCCCCATGCCTGACTGGGGAAAATGCTGTCCCTGAGAGAGCATAGCCAGCAGTAACAAGGGGTGAAACAAGCTTGTCAAGAAAACAGAACTTGCGTGTTGTAGTGATGAACATGGGGTGTGGGAGGAGTAAGCGGCTTTGTGACATGCTGGAGAAATCAAAAATGCTGCTTAAACACCTGAATCCTTGGGAAACCTCTTGCTACATCTCTGCAGAGATAAATACAAAGCCCACCATGCTACTGCAAACCATGAGAATAAAGTGGAGTGGGAATCATGATTTTTCCAAGCAGCTTGTCCTGCTGCTGGGCAGATTTCTACCATCACCCTTCAGATTTTTCCTGCAGAATGCTCCTGCCTCCCATGCTCTGGTCCCACTGCAGCTGGTGCATGGCATGAGCGGTGACAAGAGAGATGCTATTGTTGGAGTCACTTGTTTGTCACTTGGGTTGCTCTGCCTCCTCCTGAATCCTCATTACAAAGGCAGTTATGCCTCCCCACCTCGTTGTGTTGCCAGCATCCAGCAGAGCAATGAATTCCTGCAGCTGCTCCCTCCCTAACGTTGGCATCGGCCGCTTAGCGGAGCGTCGGTGCCAGTCTGAAGTTATGTTCCTCTCACGGCCACTGAGCTTTGCAGGTTCCCTGGAGCAAATGTTGGATGTTGACAGCATTGGGTGTCTGGTTTGGACAGGGGTGCAGACAGGGGTGAAAGCAGATGCTGCCTTGAACAGGGACTGCCTTGCCCGGGGGTATGTTCCAGCTGAACGTAGCAAGGATTTTACGGTGGGGCTCTGGAGGTTGGCAAACAAAGCCACACTTGGGAAACAAGGAGTTGCTCCCCTGACAACCTTGAGTTCAGCCAAGCTTGAGCTCTTGGCTTCTCACTGCTGCGACTCAGACATCGTGCAGTGCCTCTGACAACTTGGGGCAAAAGCAAGAGTCCTGGGGAGGTGAGGTTTGTCCACAATAGGCTGTGCCTGGGCTTCAAAGGAAGATGATAAGGGTGCTCCTTGCAAAGCAGACAGGGCTTTGCAAAGCCAAACAGTGCCCCTTCCCTTCTTAGGATTGTGGTTGTTGGTGTATGCTGGGTGAGACTGGCTTGGGAGAACATCTTGATTCAAAAAGGGCCTGATGGGCCAGATCCTGATCCAGTTTAATTTGAATGTGCTATGTGCACCTTCCTGAGAGAAAATAGCGTGGCTCCCTGCATCTCATGAAAAGCTGTTTGACCTGAGCCCAGCACAGAGCATAGACACACACAGACATACAAATAATGTATATGTGTCTGCTTGGGGGATGTTAGCAGGGGCCTGCAGATAACCAGCTAACACATGAAGGTATGTGACCTGGGAAAAAGGGGGAGACAAGCTGCCCCCCTTTCTGCAAGCTCTTTCCTACCCGCTGACAGGGCTTAGAGGCTTGATAGCTTCTGCCTCTATTGTGATCATAAACCAACACTCCACATCTGCAAGTCCTGGTTTGCATCCAGTGTGCTAGTGGCTGTTTCTGAGCCTGCTTGTCAAATGGCATATGCCTCACAAGTAGGGAAAGTTCTAACTCCACTAATTATTTTTTTTTCTCCAGATTAAAGCCAAATCCACTCAATAAATCAGCATATGCAGCATTTCTAGACCAGCATTGTTTGCCTTTCTCCCATGCCAGACCTTGGCTGGAACCCACTCTGTTCAGCATCTGTGTATTTACTAAAGAGCTGTCTGGAAACTGGTTTACAAGTACTTTCCTAGCATAACTGTGCTCTGGATGTAGCAGTTGTGTGGGACAGTGTAATATTCCTATCCTAAAAGAGGCCAACCTGATGCAGTTTGACCAGGAAGGCCATTTCAGGTGCTTATGGCTCTGTTCTTGCTGACCTCAGCTGACCTGAATACCTGAAATTCAGGACATGATGGCTGAGCTCTGAAGGCAGTATGGAAATATGGGTAGAGAATATGCACAGCTACAGATTTGGCTGATAACTGCAGGCAGCTACCCCTCATGCCCTGCTGCAAGGAGGATGCACTCTGAACTTCCTAGTATTTTTCCATCTCCTGAAATACTTTTCCACTTAACAAGGCAGAGCCAAAATTGGATCAGGCTTCTGCCATATTTTGCATCTATTATGCAGTTTTTGCTGCCATGACTGATTTAATGTCTCCATTATCACAGAGCACTGGTCTGCCAACAAATCCAGCCATCCAGCATGCACTTCAGCCACAACTAAACGTCTGTGAGGGGCCTCCAGGGGCTGCTGAGCATTGCATCTTTAGAGCAAAAGCTCCTTGGAAGGGGGTTGTGCTCTCTGCTGCTCATCTTGCAAGTGACTTCTCTCTAAAGGTGAGATGAGGCTGTGCTCTATTTAAGTGATCTATTTAAGCTCAGCCTGGGGCCCTCTGTGCCTGTTTGAACTTATGAGATGGGACCATTGGTTTTTGGCTCACTGTGCCTGGTCATAGACACTACTGCTTTGGGCTGTGACCCATGGGACTGCCTTCCTGACCTGAGTCGTCATCTGCTGCTAAGGTCACCTTCTACTGTTATGGAGCTGCCAAGTGATCACTGGATGATGTCTGACCACAGTTCCCATCAGCAGACCTTGACTCTGACCTCTGGTTCGATTTCCTGGTTTGATATTGGACCAACTTCTGGACTTCTGGTTGAATCTGGCTGCCACCCCTGAGCTGCTCTGCTTATCTGCCTTGGGTTCTGGGGTGTGCCTGTCCTGCTGGCTGTCACTGTGCCCAGCTCCTTGATGCTCCTCAAACCCTGCACAGCAAGGGCTTGGCAGTCACATATTTGGGGTCAGGTTACACCTCAAGAGCAGACAGAGCTGAGACCAAACATCTTACACCTTGTCATCAGCCTACTGGGCTTTAGCCTGCTTATCCTTCTGCCTCAATAAAAAGCCTCAGAAGGTCTGAGGTTTGCCTGCTCTCTTGACATCTACTTTTCTGCATCTGCAGGTTTTCCATTCCTTCCAGAAGGGCATTCAGTCTCTGCTTGTGATCTGAGCTGATGAGCTCAACACAGAGATAAAGGGGTTCTCCAAGCTGTGCTGTACAGAAGCCCAGCTTAAATGATGTGAACAGTTCCCAAGAGAAGTAGCCCTTTCTCCTTCATGGCTGGAAGCTCTGTAGTTACCCTGCATGTGAGTGGAAGGCTGTGACCATCCCTCCTCACAGAGCAATGTGACCAGGTTCCTATTCCTCTTAGGTTCAGAGCCCTGTCCCCTATGAGGAAACCTACTAGGACTTCCACCTGGAGAGTGTCTGCTTTTTTCTTGCCCCAGGTGGCTCTGTTAAAAATTATTCTGACCTCTTAATCAAATTGAATCTTGCTTTGTTTTCCTCTGCCCTCTAGGAATCTGCTGAGGTTTGCTGCTGGAGCCTCCTGCAGGAGAATGGCAGGGCTGGTAATGCAGCAATCAGCTCTGCTTTAGTGAGGAGAGAAATGTAAAGCTTCAGGGGATGGGAGGCAGCAGAGACACGTGAAAACTGGAAAAGTGAAGTGCAACTTGTGCTTGCTCTTCCACTGAACGTTACAGCAGGGGATAGGAAACAAGCAGGGCTGGTACCAGCACTGTGTCCAAGTGTGCCCTCCCTGGAGGGGAGCAAGCTGGTGCAGAGATATGAAGAAAGGCTTGAAGCTGTACAGAAAATCTTGCTGTCTTCTGGCCTCCAAATAGATCCGGTTCTGTTCCCTTCTAATTACAGCCTACCTTGGAAGGCATTAATTGCTCCAGGTCACTCCTTGCAAAGTGTTTATTATATGTCCTCCCCAGCAGGATTTTGGATAGGAGCAGAAATTGTGCATTTTGCCCAGAGAATGGCTGCATGCCTGGGCTGCACAGGAACAGAGCAGGTACCCACCCCTGCTTGGTACAGTCAAAACGTTTCACAGTGTCCCAGCATTAAAAAGACTAAGTCAGCAAATAAGCTTATACAAAGCTTGTCGGAGGCTCTGAAGTAAATTCCCATATGCTGGAACAAGGGAGAGGTTAAATCTTTCCTTGTGCCTAAGAAAGGAGGGGCCAGGCAGGGAATTTTCAAGCTTCTGTCTTTTGGGGGGATGAGATGCCAAAAGCTTCATAGAAGATGGGGTTAAATTGTGTGGTGTGCCACAAGCCTGCTCTGTCACCCAGTCTCTGCCCTAAAGAGTCAGTGATTCAAGTAATGGGACAGAGAGTAGGCTTTTTCCTTCTGGTCTCAGACTGGGCAAAGATCACTTTCCTTGCCTGAACAAATGTCAGTGTGCAAAGGAAGAAGGGTTAAACCTCTTTCCTGGAACTAGTGACATCTTGCATTTTCTAACACTGCAAGAGCTTAACATTGGACTGCTTAGTTGTTTTGCTTGCTGTTTACTTTCTTGCTGTGCTGACCAAGGGCAATAGATCCCTTTCACCTTTGTAGGTGGATTCAGTTTTGCTGTATTTAGGATAACAAAACCAGCATATTTCAAGTTAATGTGTTGCTGGCGTTTCCAAATAAGCTACATTTCTGTTGAGATTAGACTTTGTGGTTAATTTCTTTTTAATTAACAAGTTCTCGGTGCCAAATTCTTTCCCTTAGCTATCACCTCATTCTTCCACCTCCTTAGTATTTGTTTGTGAGTATCCTGGAACAGAATGTGACCCTGGAATTGAAATCAGAAAGCTGGCTGAATTTCCTGAAGGCAAAAGCTGTTATGGTAACTTACAGGGAAAGATGGCTGAAGGATTTTCAGTTTTGCCAGCCTAAAATACACGCTTGCTTTCTGATTCTGCCTAACAGATGTAACTGTGAAATTGAACAATTTTGGGGAAGAAGGGAAAAGCACAGATAATGCTAATACCCAGAAAATTCTGAACAGCCTTCAAATAGCTATGAAAAAAGCATTTAGTGCAATTGTAAAGCCCCTTTTACCAGTGCTCTGAACATTGTTGGAGAATATACACCAGGCTCGGAGGCTGGAGGAGATCAAATGAGACATGTAAAGCTTTTGCCTATAAAGCAGTCAGTACCTCAGGAGAGAGCCTACACACCTATTCCAGGGAGTGTAAAATGAAGACCCAAGAACTGTGCTGGGTTTCAGTTCATGTTTTTAAAGAAAGCTGATGTTGCCTGTCTCTGCTGGCTGTTTTCCACTCAGCTGGCAGCGTTGACCTGGCTGATTGATGTTGCCACTAATTTTATTTAATTTTCTTGTCTAAGATGTATCTTCTCTATTCATAGTCCCCCTTTGTTGCTCAGACTGTGACCAATGTGTAATGTCAAAATAAATCCAAGGAGCACCATGAGCCTCACAGAAAATGTGCATACTGCCATGCCCATGTGGTTTCTTTCCTTCTGATTTGAGGCCATGTCATACATGAGTGTGTTTTTTGTGCTTCCTTTGATGTGATTAGGCTGCTTCAGACACTGGATTCACTTTCTAAGATTTTTGGAGCTGGATGTGGCAGAGTTAGGAGATCTGAAAGGCTTTTAGTCACCCACTTGTAGCAAGCCACCTGCATGCGAAGACAGCCAAATTACCAGTAGCAAAGTAAAAAATGACAAGAGCATTCATTAAATGCCATCCCTGGACTAGAATCTGAGTGCACTGAAGTGTTTTTATCTCATCTAATGGGTAAGTGACAGCACAGTAGTTCCTGCTGCATTTCCTGCTCGATGGGGGCTGGGGGCTGCATTGATTCTGGGATAAAAAGGACTTTCAGAGCACTGGAAGGACATGTTCCAAAAGAAGCCAAAAGCGAGTAGTTTGGTTCAAGCCTGTCAGCTTTGCCTTGCCATGCTGGGTAATGGGTGCAGCCAGTCTGCTATCTGCCCTTGTCACTCTCAGGGTAGCTGCTGCATGGGAGCAGATCATGGAAGGGAAGAGCTGGCACAAAAAGAGGCAGGCAACTGCATGAAAGGGTGACATGTGCCAGTGTTGGCCTGGTAGGAGCTGTAAAGGTCAGCATCGATAATATCAGGTACCCTCAGCGGGGTGTTTGATTCACTAGAAGGTTCAGCAGGCTTTGGCACATGATGCCTTTCTTCAGTTGCTGAAAACCAGCAAGTTCATGCCAGCAAAAATACCATCATTATTTTTGTCAGGAGGTTAACTCTTTGACAAAAAACCAACCAAACAAACAAAAAAACCCCAAACCTCAGTTCTTACAGAAAAAAACAACTCAAGATTATTTTGAGTGAACAGTTATTTGAGGAATAAGAATGTTTGAATTTAAAATCCTGATCATCTTCAGACCTACAGCCTGTTGTCTCCATGACATGCTGCATGGGAGATGTAAAGCACCGGGCTCCTGGTGCAAACATTGCAAGGACACATGGTGAGGCCACGACAGTGTGGCCATCTCCTCACCCAGGGTTTGCAATGTTTGATTATAGGATCTCCTGCCTTCCTCAAGGTGTGTGATGAGAAAATTGTTTTGAAACCAAAGAAAAAGGCTCCTAGCTGGTGCTGTTGAAGAGAGCTTGAAAACATAAGCTAGATGCTTAACAGAAAGATCAGTACATTTTTAGGTCCCATGGCTTGGAGTCCTACCATGTTTGCAGCCTTGTGGTGCTGTGCTTGTGGCTTAACCAGATCTGTCAAATATTTGGCCAGGGCTGGAGTAGGAGCTGCACATCTCCTCTGAGGTGGCAGATGCTGGAGGCCTGCCAGAGGGAAGCAGGAAGGCTTCAGCTCATCCATCTAGGGAGAGGGGATGCAGTGGAGGGAGCTGGTGGGTGTTTTCAATTGATGTTGAATTATAGGACCTGTTGAACCTTATTTCTTGGGCACCTGATTGACAAAGGCTTTGCTTGAGTAATTTACTGTAATGTTGTGCCCTGAAGCCACTGAAGATGTGTTTAATTTGAAATTGAATGTAATTGTAGCGGTTGGCCTTGTTGCTGTAATAATGATTTTTGGCATGATATTCAGCATATTTCTTTGGTGTGCTATCCTCCAAACGAGAACACTGCTCCAAGAGCTACAAATCTAACTGCTGCACTGTAAAATCTTTTTTGTTTTGTTTTTTGTTTTAAGATGCAACAGCTTGCAAGGGAGGGCATGGAGAAAGAGGTGAGAGTTGCATTAGGATCTGTGTGACAGTCTCGGATAGGGTGATGACATGCCACAGAATGCTTTCCCCAGCAGGTGTTGGAGCAGCTGTCCCTGCCAGGGTTGAGGTTTCAACACTGTCCCAACTTCAGATGGTGGGTGCAGACTACTAAGCTCCAGGCTGCAGTGGGTGCCTGGGACTACTCTTGTGTTGCCAGGAGCAATGTCTCTCAGTCCTGCAGGAGGTGTGCTCTCCTCACGGGGCTGTGCCACCAAGTGGAGGAGCTGCAGAAAGAAGTGAGCAGCCTGTGGTGAATCGGAGATGGAGGAAGATGGATAGGAGCTTCTTTGAGACAAAAAAGCTCAAAGAGCTTGCTACTCCAACTGAAGTACAGAAGCAAGCAGTTTCCACACTATTATTATGGTAAGTGTAACCTGTGGAGAAGGGGACAAATGGAAGTTTCTGACATCAAGAGGAAGGCTCCAGCTCCAAGTCCCTCAAGGACTTAAAACTACAAAATAAGTTCATCTCATTGAAGACTGAAGAGCTTGTGCTCCACTCTGATATCTGCTGGAGCAACTACACAGTGGGATATAAACAATCCAGCAAGTTGCACCAGAGGAGGTTTAGACTAGATATTAGGAAGAATTTCTTTACTGAAAGAGTAGTCAGACACTGGAACGGGCTTCCCGGGAAGTGGTGGAGACACCGTCCCTGGAGGTATTCAAATAATTTGTAGGCATGGAACTTTTTTTATGGGCATGGTAGTTCTTCCTGGGTTGACGGTTGGACTTGGTGACCTTAGAAGTCTTTTCCACTTGTGACACTTCTGTGATTCTATGATTCCTGGAGGATATTGACAACAGCTTCCTTCTACAGAGGTTAAGGAGCAGATGAGATGTTCTGCTGGACCTCATACTCACCAAAAATGAGAAGCTTGTTGGGGATATGAAGGTCAAAGGCAGCCTTGGATGCAGGAGATGGTGGAGTTCAGGATACTAAGGGGAGGAAGGAAAGTAAACCAAAGGCTGAAACTAAACCACAGGAGGTTCCCTCTGAACATCAAGGAATACTTTTTTTACTGTGAGGATGTCCAAGCACAAGCAGGTTGCCCAGAGAGGTTGCAGAGTGTCCAGCCTTGAAGATCCTCAAAAGCCATGTGGTCATGGTCTTGGGCAACTGGCTGTAGGTAACCTGCTGGAGTAGGAAGGTTGGACCAGGTGCCTCCATAGGTGGGGAGATGAAGTTGCCCTGAGGAAGTTTTTCCAGGCAATGAAGTGAGGTGGTAGCTGAGTGGTGAGGCAGACACAGTGGCTTTGTGGACCACGGGCAACTGAGGAAAGGCCCGAAGGCGGCTGTTAAAGAGTCTCTACTGTGCGGACCGTTCCTGTCAGAACCTCTCTATTTCGGCGAACCCCGGGTCCCTTCTCCTGCTCCCTCCTCAGCCGGCAGAGGGGGGCGTCACCGGAGGGGTTCGGCGGCTCCCGCCTCCCCGCCGCGGGGGCTGATCACCCACCGCTGCGCATGCAGCCGCGCCGCCGGCACTCGTTGTGTCCACCCGGGGCTGGCGGAGGCGTGCCCGGGCCCTGCAGCCGTGCCGAGCCGTGCCGTGCCGAGCTGGGGGGGGTGTCGGTAGCTGCACCGCTTGAAATTAGGTGCAAATCAGTGGCTGCGCTCCGCCTCTGCCTCGGCCACTCCGTCTGCCCGCAGTTGGAACCCTCCCACCCCCCCCCCGCCTCCCCGCTCTTTCCTCCGCCCCCGGAGCGGCGGGCATCGGCGGCGGGAGGAGGCGGCGCCGGGCGGCGGGATGCAGTGCGGGGCCGGGCGGCGGGCGGGCGCGGCGGAGAGGGGCAGAGCCCGGCGGGCGGCGGGGCGGCCCCGCTCCCCGTGAAGAGGCGGCGCGGCAGGGCAGCGGCCGCCGCCATGCAGCCGTTGTACCGAGCCCCGGCGTTGGTACTGATGCTTCTGGCCGCCGGTGAGTGAAGGCTGGTGGGGAGGGGGTTGCCGCCATCCCTATGAGCTGCGGCGGGCCGACCGTCGGGACCCCCCGCGGCGGGGCTGGAACTGGGCAGCACCGGGCAGCGGGTGGGTGTCGGTGTCAGACCCCTCCTCGGACACCGGAGGGCCCCGAGCATCGGGACCAGCAGTGGGGGGGCTCGTCCGCCCCCCTAACCATGGGGAACCGCGGCCCACGAAGGGTCCCGTTCCCCGGGACACCGGGATCTGTGCGGGAGGCAGGTCCCCATCACCCCCTCCACCGGCTCCCTGCAAGCACCCGGGGTCGGGACCTGTGTCGGGTCCCCAGAGCATTCCCTGGGTTCCGGGAACCCTCTTGGAGTGGCCACTCTGCCCCGGGAGCCCCCGGTCTCCCGGCATGGATACACGTGGGTTTCACCCCACGGGGACAGGGGCTGACCCGGTGTCCTCTGCGTCCGAGACGGGGTGTGCAGCCCCTGGTCCCTGCGGAGACCCCGCAAGCCCTGACCAGCCCCTATAGCCCGGGGGGTGCGGAGGGACAGACCCCGGTACACCGGGGCTGCCCCCTCACTCTCCTGTCCGTGGCTTCGTCTGGCGTCGTGGTAATTTTGCTAACTACCGCGAAACTGGCACAAAGGAAAGGGTAACCGCAAATTGCTTCGCGTTTCCCCAAGAGCCTCCTCTTGAAATTTGAAGGAGAGGTAGGATGCCAGGGAAAGGCAATTAAGTGCTGGAATAATTATACTCGGAATCGTTATGGAGGCTTTGCTTCTATTTTTAAATAGTCTGGGGAAATTTCCCAACAAAGGGATCCCCCTCAGAAGACCAGTGAGGCTGAGATTGCCCTCCCTACCCCCATCCCTTTTGTACAGAAATCTGGTTAGTGTGGAACAGGAGTTTTGAACGGGGACATTTAAAGAGTGGGAGAGTCTTTGTCTTGAGTCATTCTGGCAGGGAGGGAAGGGCTGATTTCCCAACCAGTCACTGTCTTACAGCACGACCGAGCTGTGATACAGTGACATCCAGCCCCCTGGCATGTCTCTTTTATTACCCCAGTTTCCCAAAAATGTTCATGGGGGAATGTTGGAGCCACTGAGGAGCCACTCTGTCCGTGAGCTGTATATACAGTGCTTTGCCCCTGTCACCTGGGGCTCCCTAAAGGGAGCATATAAAGCCTTTTAGATTTGCAAACAATAGTGAGTTTAGAGAGCAAAATGGATCAGAAAACCTGTTGGGGTTTTGTGCCAATACTCTATGGCACAGAAGCAATAAGCCTTTCCAGAGCTGAGCAGGGAGCCAGTTTTGTGACCTCCTCCTGGCAGGTGGTTCACATTAGGAGAAAACCTTTGGCATGGCAAAACCATCATAACCACATCTCAGGAGGAGACCCATGTCCCCAAATTCAGCCATATCTCTACCTCCTCTATAGAGGAGAGCAAGGGGCATGGAGCAGAACTGCCATATTCCCACCCCACTGATCTGCTGGTGCAGGTTGGCTCCATCCCCATTGCTAGAAAACTACAATATCTCTGTGGAGAGACTGACCTTGTGCTGGTTTTGAAGTCTGGCAGTTGAAAGGACCATGGCTGATAACTGCTATGCTGAAGCTGCTGGAAATTTACCAGTATTGCTGTCCAGCTTTTGGTGATAGGGAAGAGTTGGGTCCTTGGCTCTTTCTGTCATCCTCTCTTTTATCCTAGCTGGGAGACATGTAGGGGTGGGAGGCAAGCAGCAGCTCTGAGGGACAGCTCAGTTCCTAATCTAATGAAAATGGTAATCCTGTTGGGTTGTGGGAGCTTTGGGGGTCTGGCTCACTTGACCAGGTATCTCCAGACACCTGGTCTCGTACCTCAAGGGGAGGTCAGAAGTGGAGATGTAGACTGCTGCAAACTTACAAATCAAGCCCATTCTGGTTAACAGCTTTGCTCAGAAATTCGAGTCTGGAATAATTCAGTGCACTCCAGTTTTGCTCTTCTGGTCCTTCAGGACAGGAACAATTAAAACCTGAGAGCGAGCTGTAGGGATTGAGCGAGATTCGTAGATGCTGGGGGAGAGGGAATGCTTCCTGCAGAATGCCTTCCAGGATCCAGAGCCTCCACACACCTGAGGGATGGGCTGAAATGAGATCTGCACCTCATCAGGGTCCCAGCAGACTGCTCGGCAGTGTCAGGGTCCCAGCACTGCTGACAAAGTGTGGAAACATCTCGCCAAGCTCTAGGGTATCTGAGCCCCTTTCCTTTTGCAAAAAGGAAAATGATGTGGTTAAAAGCAGGAGAAGAGGGGAGGGAATCAGTCTCTTCCCTCTTGTTTTCTCCCCAGGTGCTTGTCTGCATGTGGGCTATTTAAGATGTTTGCTTTTTCTTTTCCCTCTTCTGCCTGCTTAGAAGAGTTCTTGTTAGCATTGTGTGAACGAGCCTAAGCTGAGGGAGTATAAATCAGGATAGATGAAAATTCCCTGTAGTCAGTTTTTCCTCGGCCTCTTCAGTGCTATAAGGAAATGTTCATTTAATTATAGGCATGAGGGGTAGAAATAACTACATTAAGCCCTCAAGGGGAAGCTGCCGGCAGTGAGCTGCAAATCAGAGCGCACAAAAGTTTTTCCACTTGCTCAGAGTGGGAAGAAGCTCCAGCATTTTGTGGGTACCTGAGTGACCAGCAGCACCCACAGCAGCCCTACTCCAGGGGCAGAGGGACTGTGGGGAAGGTGCATCACAGCTCATAGCTGGCAGTTGAGTGAACTTGCTTCCAGTTCTTGCTGGCTGTTGAAACACGTAATCCCAAAAGAATGGAAAGAGGCTATTTGTCAGGCACACGAGTGCAGCCCGCACAGAGGTAAAGCAAACATGTGCGTTGTTTTATTCAGAGGGCCAGGGATGTTGGCAATGAAGATGTGCCCTGCTGGGGCTTGAAGCTGTGCCACACTGTCCCCGTGCCTGGTTAAGCCCCGTTGTGGTTGCCAGGGTTTGGATGTACATTCTTGGTTTGGGGATAATTTTCACTGTCGGGAAACCAGCTTTGCAGCCCTCCCTGTGTACTCTTGGTTATTCCCATCTTGCCTGATGTGTTTTGAAGGCAGTCAGGACCCATACCTGTGCCCTAACAGTACCAAACCTTTGCACAAGCTTTCCTGCCTACGATGCGTGAGGTTGTTTGGAGAGTGGAGGCTCTCAGGGGTGACAATGCTGTGCAGCATGCCAGCATGTGGCTGGGTGGTCTTCACTGCTCTGCCGCAGCGGCTGGAGCACAGCATAACCATTTTCTGTTCTGTGTTAGATACACAGTCCAGGGCAGGACAGAGTGAGAAGAGGAGGCACAGGCCTGGTGTGGTGATTTTTAGAAGACAGGTGAAATGCTTTAGGCCTGTGAAAGGGCAAAGGAATCTGTGGACTGCAGTATTTCTCTTACATCAGTGGTTTTCATCCTGTGGTCTGTTAACCCCTGTGGGCTCCTTTGAGGAGGACTGTGAGAGGTAAATGATGAAAGGAAATTCACTTCTGCTGTACACAACTGTCTGCCTGATGCTGCTTCCCCAGGGGTTGAATCTGCCACACTGAGCTGGGAACGGCCTCTGTTGATAGCGAGAAGCTCAGAAGAGAGCAGACATTGCAGCAGCAGAGAAGGGAGGTGGAAAGTCTACCAGAAGATCAGGGGAAGGAAGCAAACAGTCTGGGAGACTGAAACCAAACAAGATTTTGATTCCTGGCATGAATGGCTGAGCAAATGGAGGAGGACAGACATACTTGTCTGAGTTGCTGTGCCTTGCTTGCATGGCATCTCTTCCATGGAGATGGGTGGTAGTGCTTAGAGCAGTCCTGATGTTACTGATCATTACTGACAGGAGACCTGACTCCTCAGTGCTGGTGCACATGTGCTTACAAAGGGCACATCTGCAATATCTGCAAGAGCAGGTGCATCTTGCCATGGCCTTGCCATTTCCCATGGCTGTACCTGGATTTGTGTGCTGTAGATGTTCTGCTGAAATGCCAGAGGGGCGAATCCTGGCAGTTCTTTGCAAGGTAGTGCCCACTCAGTACCTGCAGACATGCATACCCTGTGCCCTGGTGTTTAAGCTCCCTTGTTATGCTAACTGTAAAGATCTGTAAAAGCTTAAAGATTCTAGCACAGCTGCTGTGTGCTCTACTTTTGAAGAGCTGTCCTGTTGCAAGAGCTTCCTCAGTTGTGCTGTGTCCTTGTTGGTGTGGGTTGGTAGGTGGGTAATTTTAGAGGGATGCTTGGTGAGGGACCTGCTTACTGGCAGGACCAAAGGAGAATGGAAGTCTGATCTTGTTTTCTGAAGCCCTAATTGGAAATGATCTCTGAGATTAGAGGCTGGGATGGATTTGTAAGTGGTCTAGTACAGCATGGGAGAGCAGCAGTATGGCAGCATGGGAGCTGGGCTGAGAGAGTGTAGAGTGTCCCAGTACAGGTATGGTTCACAACTCTGAATTGGCATCAAAAGGACTTGGTCTGATACATGGTCATCCCATATGCTTCCCTGTGCAAGCTGTTGAGGGTCAAGGGGACAGAGATTTCAGATAAGCATGGGACAATCAGCTTGAACATCCTTCAGCTGAACAACATGAAGTTTTTCCTCTTCCTGCACTGTCGGTTGCTGGGATTCTTTTTTGTTATTTAAATCACCCCGTTTTGTTATGTTCTTGGAGGGTTTGTGCCGTTTGCTGTTCAGCCCTGGGGCCTCTCTCCTCCCTGCCCTTGGGTCTTTCTCCCCAGCTTTTCCAGGCACAGTGGTCTGGGGGAGGGAATATCCCTGGCAGATGCTTCCCTCATCTGGTCATTGTGTTTCTGTCCTAACCAATTATCAGTAAATGACCCATTCCTGACCCAGCTCTCCTAGGAAATAACATTGTGGGTAGCTCCCAGGTTTGAGGTGGGCTTGAAAGGAAGGTCAACGGTAGCAGGGCCAGATGGACATTGTTGTGGCTGCTGTATTGGCAATACCAAGATGCTCTGACCTCCCTCCCTGGTACTCATTGTGTAACTGGGCTTGGGTGGTGGTGGAGAGGCTCTGCTGGTGGGTGGTGAGAGGCAGGTAAGTCTGTGCATGTGCTCCAAGTGAGTGCTCTTCCCTTCAGCAAGCTGATCCTGCCTCCCTGGCAGTGTGCTGTACCCACAGCACCTCGGAAGGAGAGGCAAAAGCAGCCTTCAGCTGGGTAGACAGAAAGGCACACCAGCCTCCCTATATGTCAAGGCAATGTGATGACATCTTAAAGGATGTTTGTGTGTTTTCTTGGGGAGAAAACTGAGGCTTGCTTGTTGTTAACTGTAAAGAAAGAAAATTTTAAAGGCAGTCAGACACAGTTGCAGCCAGATTCCATTTTGTCTCCCCAGATCCCTCCCTCCTCATTTCAGCAGGACACAAGAACGACTTATTTCATCTTTCTCTTCTAGTCCTATTTAATAGGCCAGTTGGGAGATTTTAAACAGCTGCCTTGTCCCATGGAGTGATAGCCTGCCTTCTGGCAGAGGGATAAAGTGGTTCCTGGTCAGCCAATGTGGAAAATACTTCAGGGTTCCTTTAGAAATTTGAAACTGTTCTTAATCATAGCAGTTTGGGAGAAACATGGCAGATGTTCTTTTCTCCAATTTTTTTTTCCTGCTGTTGAGTGAAACTCCTTCATATGCCTTGTCTGGGGCTGTTGCATTGAATCCTCTGTTGATCTGAATAGAGGAAGCTTCATTGCTTTGACCTGGAGCTGTTTTCTGAGGGGACAGTGGGGTCAGCAACTAGCAAACTCATTTCATCTGTGTATCCTCCTTGTTGGCTCTTTTCCAGCGGCCTCAGAAAGGTAACACTGCAGTATCATTCCCTATTGTTGAAATCACCCCATTCTGCTTCTTACAGAGGTGAAGCATCATTTGCAAGATCAGCATTACCTTTGTGGGTCTTAGCAGCTGGAGAGCTCACAGCCAGCGCGGGACTTCCTGTGTTGGTTTTGGTGCTCTCTCTCTCTCTGCCTTTGTTCCCTCTCCACCTACCTCTCCCACTTTCTTTCCTTTCTTGCCCCTCCTCTGATCTGGGGAGGGTTTTTCCTCCTGTGCTCACAGCCCTGCCATTTCCCCAAAGGCTGGCATGAAGCTCTTTAGCATGCAGAGCTTCATCTCCTCCAGGTTACGCAGAGGTGCCGCAAAAATAGAAATGAGACAAACGCCCCATTGAAGCAGCTGGTGAGTCCTGGCTCCGTTCCCTGCTCCCTCCCATCTCCAGTCACAGGGCTTTAGTCGTTGGTGTTTCTTTATTCCTATCGTTTGATCTGCCTTTTCAAATAGAGAATTGGGAGACTGATGGCTTATAGAAGTCGTCTGATTCCTATTCCTCATCCTAGGAGGAAAATGACAAGCCACTGGTGTCTTGGGCATTAGAGTTCCTCTCTTGGCTGTGCTCCCTGGCCTCCCAGCTTAGCTCATGCTTTGATTCTTTCTTTGCTTTGGAGTTGACAGCTGCATTCAGCTTCTTTATGAGATGCTTGGAGGGGTAAGGTGGAGAATCTTGGGTCTGCTGTTTGACACCCCAAGCCTTAGAGTTTTTGCTGTTGGTGCACAGGATATGAAGTGGTGTCAGGGTGCTGCCTGGAGGAGTCCTGATTTGTACACTGGTGCAATGGTGCTGTCAGCCCAGTGGCATTTGGGCTGCTGCTGGTACAGCAGGCTGCCTCAGGCCAGCCTCTGCATTTTGTGCCTGTGGATCAGGCCCCAGGGTGTTGTCTTATTCCAGATCCACCTCAGGAGAAACCTGGCTTGCTCAGGCTGTGTCTGTTAATGACTCATTCTTAGGGATGAGGTGGTGTAGTTTTATCTTGGGCTGAGGAGTATCCCAGTAAACAAGATAATGCAGCTTAGGGGGTTTTAACTGTGTAAACACTTCAGAGTTAGATGAGGGTAAACAAACTCCTAGGATCTGAGCTTCCTGCATGGATGGGATTAGCTCTCTGGGTGCTCAGGTTCACCTGCCTGTGAGATGTCTGTTGTAGAGCTGGGGAGATGGGCTGTGGTTCAGTGCTGCAGGCAGCCCAAACGGGGTGAAGCTGATGGAAACAGAGGGGCTTGAGCCTTTGGTGCTGGTGCAGAGTTACATCTTGAGGCTTTGCCTGGCTGGCTAGGAGAGCCAGGATTTGTGTTGCAGTGTGGCTGGAAAGCCAAGGGACCACATCAGACATGTCTCTGGTACTGGGAGTTGGGGGAAACTGAGGAATTGGGGTGGTTAAAGAGCTGAGCTAGGATCCAGGACATCAGTTGTAGCTCCAACTACACCAGATTTTCCATTTGGCCTTGCACTTGCTGTGGTCTTTCGCAATCTTTCTGCTCCCATTTTTTGGAGAATAATGTTCCCTCTGTCATGTTTGCCTAAACTGTAAGTTGCTCAAGAGAAGTGCCTTCTTCATTGGGCTGTACAGGGCTCAGCAGTGCCCTTTGGTAGTGGTGCAGGTGTCTTGTGTCAGCTTGGGGAAGCTCGGGCTAGGGACTATCACATTGGAGCCTGGTGAGGACCACTGAATTGGCACAGGGGCTGGCCTTGCCTGGCCAGGTCTTTCTGGATCCATGTTCACACATAAGATGTGCAAACCCTTTAGTTTTTCTGGCCACAGACTTCACTGTGCGTGCACAGCTTGCAGGGAGCCAACCCATCCCCAGGGATGCCCAGAGGCTCCTTGGTTGGCTCCGTGATGCTGCAGTAGCTTCCTTCCCCATCAATACTCTGCTTCTGTTGCCTTTGTCTTTTTGTTGCTTCCCTGGCCTCAGCCAGTCTTGCCTTGGATCAATAGAACAAAATAAACAAGACTGAGAAGTGCTGAAGCCTAGCCCAAGTGTATATGGGAAAGAGTTACCAGTGTTGGATTTTGCTCAGCTCAGAGAATATCAGGGGAAGGTGGGAGGGTGAGAGCAGGCAGAAGGCTTGAGAACTGCATTTCTGGCTTCCAGCGTTCCCAGGACAGGTTTGGTAATCAGCCTGGCAAGTCAGCAGCAACTCCCAAACTTCTTGTGCTACCCAGGCAATGTTTTCCACGCAGTCGTGGGGGCCAGCCCATCGGTCATTGCCCCATAGCTCATCTTGGCACTTGTCCTGATTGGAATTAATCCTGGGGCATGGAGTTGTAGGATAGAGTGGTGGGAAGGAACCTCAGGAGGTTGCCCACTCTGTGTCCTTGCCTGAAGGCAGTTCAGCTCTGCTTAGATAATTTCAGGCCACGTGTATGCAGATCTGCATGCAGCATCCAGGTGATGTCTCAGCAGTGCTTTGTAAATTCTGTCTATTTCTAATAATTCAGGACTGTGCAAGCATTTTCACATCTGCATTCCAGTGATCTCCAGGGCTGTTGCTAATACAGCAGTGTCTCTTCTTAAGGCCTTTCTAATTAATGCTGTCCTATCTTACATCAAAAATGTTTGGTGCTAGTTCTCAAGATGCTGACTTATCACTTTGTACTTTTTCTTTTAATAGTATTTCTGTTATTTCCATTTTTTAAACCACCTAGCTGTACCTGCAGTCTTTCTGTGCAGTGAGGATAACTCCTTGCTTTGTGTCTGAGGCTAATTTCATTACTGTGTTCTTAATTTTTGTTCCAAGGTCACTTAGGAAAATGGTAAAGAACAGTAGGCTCAAGGACAGACCTTGAGGAATTCCACTAATAGCCTCCTTCCAGCACAAGCCTCTGTTGTTCCTTGCGTAGCCATTATCTTACAGTTCTCCTGCTAATTGGTGTCTTTTCTTCCCTCTCTTGTAATTCTGCATGAGGCACTCGATCAGATAGTTCACTGAAGTCCAGATGGATGAGATTCGCTGCATTTCTCCTGTCTAGAAAATCAGTTATCAAAGAAAAATACCAAATTGGTCTTCATTTTAGCTTATTCAATTAGTTCAGTTCAGTGACTAGTTCGTTAAGAAGTGAGAAACTGAGCATGAGCTGAGAAAGCAGGAAAACTTGTCCTTTTTTCTTCTAAATTATGAATAAAATCATCTGTGAGAGGATGAGCTCTTCCAGTTTTAATGTGCTGAAAAACCGAGGGCTGGGAAGCAGTTGGTTCAGTTCACCCAAATTAGTTACTTTGCTTGCTTAACAAAACTGTTTTAAATGTAAAGTGTGTTTTGGTAATCTCATTCTTTCCCTATATCTCAATATATCTAATGGTATTTATAGGTTGAATAAAGCCAAGTTCTAGGTGCTGTTTTCTTGCATTTTGATTGAAGTTCAATATGCATGTGAATGCACCTTGACACAGATCACAAAGTCTCATCTAGGAGATGTGTCAGTCAAGCCTTCTAATAGATAAAATGGAAATAACAAGGATATAATTGTTGAAAGAAAAGTATAAAAATGCAATCTGCCTTCCTGCCTGGCATTAGGTGGATGTTTGCTGTTGGTACATTTTAATTCTTACCAGGCAGTCAGCCCTTCCTTATGAACACAAAAATTGTAGATGCAAAATGAGGATCAAATCAATGACTTAAAATCAGCCTGCTAATGTAAAGCAGGAATATTGGAATTAACAAGGCAAGACCTTTCCAAGAGGCAACAAACCTCACTGCCCCATTGAGGAAAGGTCCCCCAGGCTGGATGGCTGCTTGGCACCCACTCCTTCTGGGTGTGACTGTTTCCTATTCACATCCATGTTTGTGGATGTTTCCCAAAATACCCTGATTTTCCTCATCAGCCCACCCGAGGGGCAGGGTACCCTGAAGGCAGGTGTGTGCAGTAGGTTGGTTTGGCAGGGGCAGGCTGCAAGGAGAAGATAAGCCCCTTGGGTGTCAGTCTTATCTCTGATACGGATTTACTGTCATTTTACAGGGAACTTGTGCCTCTTCCTTGCCTCCTCAGAGGAGCCAACTGTTGATGGCCTCACATCAACTTCCTTGCTGGAGTTTGCCATGATGTCCCACCTGGAGGCCATGAATTCCCACGAGCAAACCAGCCCGGAGGCTGCAGAGCCTGATCTTGCCCCCAGCTCTCTGCATGCTGCCCCAGGATCAGGCTTTGCCAGCGAGGAGAATGAAGAGTCCAAGATCTTGCAGCCCCCGCAGTACTTCTGGGAAGATGGGGGAGAGCTCAATGACTCCAGTCTGGACTTGGGACCAGCAACAGGTAGGTTATTTTAACCCCATTCTCCCACCTTGCTCTGCAGGTAGGTGGAAGAATGCAGGGATCTCTTTTCTTGCTTTGACACAGCTCTTGAGCCTGAGATTAAACGTCAGCTCTATTTTCTCACCTCAGTGCTTGATGTCCCCAGTGAACCCTGAGCAAGCACAGGCTTTAGAAACCAACTTACAGCTGAGCCTTATTCCTGAGCTGCTATGTGCTGGGAAGTGTTGCCTTCACCTAGTTTCCCATGGTCTTGTGCCCTTCTTTCTCTTTCCTTCCTTCTTTTATGCTCTCCTCTCTCTTCCTTATGTTTCTGTCAAATATAGACAACCTAAAGGTCTTCAGACCCCACTCAGAGATCAAGGCCATCTCAGGGTCTGAGTCAGAAATGGTTTCCCTGGGCCAATTCTGAATTCCTCATCCTGTGACTTCAGTGGGGATTTGGCCTGAAAAAAGACAGCTTTTAGCTGCCCTATTGCCTACCCTGTTCTGCCTGTTCTCCTGGGGAAGCCATGGCCAAAATCAGTTTAATTAGCATTTGAGCTTGCTTTGCCTTTGTGGTGTGTTTTTTCAGACCACTGAGTCCCCTCAGTCTCCCCTTCCCCTGAACCCTTGGTTGGCTTTGAGATGTTCTCGGGGAGAGGCAGAGGGGGAAGGAGGAGGAGCATTTGCAGGGTTTCCAGTAGCTTAGGAGATTATTTCACATGCTTCTCCAAAGTGCTATGTGGGACATGTATTAAGTGTTACTTAGGGGCCAGGCTTCAGCTTTATCCCTCTTCCCTTACCTGGCATCACTGCCTTCCTCTCAGCAGGGCTGAGTGAGGTGTGCAATTAGAAAGCACAAATCTTGTTTTATCATCATTCCTATTTCAGTGACCTTAAAAAAAAGACCTGTGCTCCCACAGGGCTAAAGGCCACCGTGGTGCTCCGGCTCAGGCTGACCACAGGGGCACGGTCCATACTCTGCAGGTCAAGGGCCATCCCAGCTTAGATCTCCAGAGCTCTTTGCTCACTAACATTGCTGCTGAACTCATCTGGCCGAGCTCTTGCTGCCCTGCAGTGCCCCTGGGGCACTTCCATGAGGAAGCTGCACAGATGCTGCCTCCACAGCCATGCCCAGGGTGGATGGTGCCAGTTCCCACCAGCGCATCCTTGGGCCACGCTCTGGCTTTGCTGCTCCCAGGCCCTGGCAGGGTGCTCAGCAGTGCTTTTCTGGGTGTGCCAGCAGACACCTGCGTGTACTCACAGCTCAGGACGTGACTTGGAGAACAGCCCGTGCTTGTGCATTGAGAGGGAGAGGGCACTGGGTACCCAACCCAGCCTTGCCTCTTGCACGTGCCTTGCCTGCTCTGTATGCAGAACACGCTCCTCTCTCCTTCCGTTCTTGCCTGCAGTGCTTTCCTCCACGAGCAGATGTGCTCTTTCAGCTGTCCTTTACGTGTACCCTGCCCTATCCACTGCCCAGATAACCACTCAAATTCTTCCAAGCACTATTTTTTCCCCCTGGCCGTTGCTGTGTCCAGAGCTCGTGTCTCAGTGGTATTTCAGAACCTTGGTTAATAGAACATTTTGAATTATTCAAGAGCTGGGAGCGCATTTCTACTTAAAATTTAATTAGAAACCTGCTGTGTGTCATTTTACAATAAAGGATATTGTAATAGCATTTCTAAATTGGACAGCCTTCTCCTGTCATGCAAAGCCTGTGCATGAGAGAGACACACAACCTTACATGCTGCATGTGTGACAGATGCCATGTGATACCTTGTGGAACTGTGTGATGGCATCTGTTAGGTTATTTTCAACATACAAATCCATTAAACACTTTCAAACAGCTGCTGTTTAAGGAAAGAAAAAAAAAAGGCTATGGTGTAAATTTTCCTTACTTGGGATTTTTCTCCAGTGACAGCCAAGTGTAGTTCTGCATAGCTGGTAGCTCTGTCCCAGGCACATATTTGAGACCCTGTATCAATCAAGGCACAAACCAGATTGTTACGCTACGAGAGAAAGAAAATTCTTTGATACTAAAGGAGACCTATTCTGGGTTCTTTCTGGTTCTGGTGTAAAGTTATTTGTCCTGGAACTGGTGGGCTGGTGGCAGATAGGCCAAATCTCTTGGGATTTCAAAGCTGTATTAATCATGTCTCTATTTTTTTTTTCACTATGTCCTTCTGAAGTCTGTGTGGGGAGACTCCTCTGCCTTTGTGTGACTTTGAGGCTGCAAGAGATAAAAAGCAATAACAATCTGCAGCTGCTGCTCTTTTTATTTATTTTTTTCCTTTTGAAGTGCACTCGAACATCCTTTAAAAATATTTCTGGATAACATGTGTCATCTAGGACCACCTGTTAGTCCATTATAAAGGGAGAACAAACTCCCACTGGCAGAGCACTGCTCAGCCTGGGGCACTGATTCTGAATAATGTGCTTTTGCTGACTTAGGCTACAGAACAGTAAATCTATATTGAGATCAGTGACTGCCAGCCTGTGGGAGAACCCTGAGATTGGTCTCATTCTTTCTGAGTGTACACAGAAGTGCATGGTTGTGTGTGTGCTAACCCAGGCATGGCTGCTGCTCAGTGGAGCTGCATCTGGAGGAGATGGATTAGAACTGGTGGGGAGGTGGATGCCCCATCCATGTGGAAAAAAGCAGTGTGTGACTCATACTTCAGCCTAAAGGCAAGGCAGTGGAGCTGTGAACCAGTTACCTCCCGTTACTTTCAAGCTTCCATAGAACCTGGAAGCTACTCAGATTGTAGCTTGGGTTTGGCAGCTTTGCTTCACCTTTGGTATCAAATTGTCCTAAGCCACAAATCAGCTGTGAAGATAGAGTGGACCTGCAGGGACTTGCATCTGGCCCTTCTTGGCCTTTTTTCCCACCTTCCCAATCTTATTTTGGCTAGAGGCTTCCAATCCCCCATTTTTTGTACTGTCACACTGGATTTTCTAGGCAACAGATGCAGGATCTCTTCTAGCCTTAGGGGTGGAAGATGGGAGTCATTAGGGCTGCAGGTCTCTTGGAGTCTCCAATTTTTAGTAAGAGAGTTACAGAGTGGATCCATCCTGGAGTGCTCCTTGGTTTGTACCTCTTGGTGTTCTCCTTTGGCTCGGTCAGAATGCAGTGCCCCACATGTTGCCCTTCAAGTGAAAGCTGTAGGTTGAGGTGTCCTAATCAGCATTTGTTGGGAAGTACAGGCTCTCAAAAACTGATGCAAGACTTGTAAATATCTGGTGAAAGAAGGCACTAAGTTCCTCTCCACCCTTGTCTAACAGCTGAGACTCCAAGGGTTGGAGCACATCATCACATCTTCCAGTGTGATGTTGGGCTGGCATTAAGTTTGCTTTGTTATAGCCAGAATCTGCTTTTTTAGCTCTAAGGTTGTGCCTTTGAAGACCAAAGCATGACTGTGCTGGGAGTTATCAAATCCAGTCTTATAGCTTGGTGATTCACTGGGATGGCAGGCAGTGCATTTTTTTTTTTTTTTTTTTTTTTTTTTGGGGGGGGGGGGGGGATGGGGGGTAGAGTTGTAATCTCTTAATTATTCATAGTAATTAGCAGAAGGGATTCTCAGGAGAACTAGGGATAGTAGGGCAGACAAGTTAGAAGGACTGTATTTAAAGAAAAGTAAGTTTTCTAACCAGGTAATGGGTTAAATTATCTTCTGTCTCCAGCTCATCTCTCACAGTGAGATTCGCTTCCCTCTGTGATGAATTACTTGCTTCTGGTTTGAGAGATCTCAGTCTCTCACAGCCTTACTGAAATGTGCTGCCTCTTCATCCAGACTGACAGTAAATCTGCAGTTCTAATACCATCTTCAACCCAAGCATTAATGAAATGAAGCACCTGGTAAAGGCTGTATACATAAGGAGCTTAATGCTGAGCAGCCCCTGCCTGAGCTCAGCTCCTGGGATGCCTCTTGTTTATGCCCTGGTTTGGTGTACACTGACCCGTTAGGTGATGTGTCCTGGGACAAGCCTTCTCAACCAAGACATAGCTGGCAAAGACTGACCTGGAAAAAAGAGGGTTTCTCTGTGTGTAGTGTTATTCTGGTGCAGCTGACTGCCTCTGTGTTTGGGTGAGGGTGGCTCATTCTAGCCTTACTGCAGCTTGTGGAGTGAGCAGGATAAGATGTGGGGCTGTTTGGGAACAGCTGTAGCACTTGGTGCCCAATCTTTACCTGAAGCAAATTCCAGGCATAATGAGACTTAACAATTTTGCTACCTTGAGTCTCTCTTTTAATTAGGATCTTTTTTATGTATGGACCTGTCTTGGAATTGCAGACAGTAACTTCATCTAGTTCTTCTAGAAGATAAGGATATCAGCCCAAACTGGCTCAGCTCCAGCACCAGTAATTGCATTTTGCCTCCTTGAAATCCCCCTGCAGTTTCAATCAGATGCAGTATGCCTTTTTGCAGTAAGCTTTGCTGCTCTATACTGCAAAGTGGCAAACAGCAGGCAGATACCACCTGAGGCCTGGCTGCATGATAAGCAGTGAGTAGAATGCACCTTGCACTTTGTGAAGTTGGTAGGTGCTGTAGTGTGAATGGTGCTGAGGTGTTGTGGTGGAAGTGCAGGAACATTCTTGTCATTATTACAGTGCCTTCTAGTTATCAGTGATTCAATCACTAGTTAACATGATCTTCCAGTTTAATCCCATAAAGACCTTATGGTCAGGTTTTGTGTACTAAAAACAATGAGGCTCAGCCTTTTGCTGAGCTGTCACAGTTGCTTTAAACAGCTCATAGTGGCAGATGCGGGGTAGAGAGCCTTGTAGGGCAGTAACTGAGACCAACTCTTCTGAATGAAGGAGACACAGAAATGTAATGAATTAAATTCCTGTCTGGGGAACTGTGCTTTGGCACAGTGCCAAATGTTGGTCCCTCTGGTGTCAGGGAAGTTTTGGGATTGATTGCAGAGGAAGCAGGACACAGCCTAAATGGAAGGTTTTGCAGAGGTTTGTAGCTCATGTTCATCTCTCACAGGGCAAATAATCTCCCTGGGCAAAGGACATGAATCTGTGTGATCCTGACCTAGGTCTGCTGGGAGATGCAGCAGAAGTGGCAGAAAGGATGTAGGAAATGGGTTCTTTATGAAATAGTGCCTGAGGGTATTTGTAAGAGAGCTTGGGAAAAAAGCTAGAGGGGGTTGAAGGAGGCAAAGGCAGCTGGATGCTGCAGTGTAATATCACTATTGATGGAAAGCATCAAGGGGTGTAGTTAAGGATGTGGTGGCAAGGAGGTGGGGGGGAGGTGTGGAATTTCATATTGAGGAACCAGACTCCCAAGGGGATGGAGTGACTGAGAACCCCTGGGAGACAACATGATGTGTCTGTCTGCTACACTCATCGGGTCTGTTAGACTGTTTGGCCAGAGATGCTGAGACAGTTTTCTGGCATTTCTCCCAAGGTGTCCCCCTCTGCCCTCTCAGACTGGCTCCATCATGGATTGGCTGCTCTTGTCTGTGGCTGGAAGGGGCACGTGCCACCTCTGTGTGTGGCCTCAAGTCCCTCATGCCCCAGCCTACTGCTGATCATGAGGAGAGACTTCTAGAACAGATCTGGCAGGGAAGGAGCTGATGATGTGTGCAGTTACTGACTCCTCCCTTTTCAGGTACCCTTAACTTCTTTAAATTAGATGAGCTGATAAATGAGCCTGACAAATCTGGCATTGCAGCTTCCTCTATAATACCTCTCTCCTTTAAGAGAAGACCCTGCCTCACTTCTGCAGCAGGAACACAGCTCACCTGAGTCTGTTCAGCCTCTGTTCCAGGGTTGCTGTTTCTCTCCACAAAAGCTGGTGGGGATGGCAGTGGGTGGCACTGGCATAGGGAGGTGAGAAAATCCGTGAGTGCCTTTCCATGTGCCCAGGGTATGAGGCTGCTATGGAGTCTTCTGAAGGAAGACAACCAGGTGGGTTGATGGGTTAAAGGGTCTAGAAGAGCACTTGCTGAAGAGGAACTGCCTCTGAGGGGGCATCACCAGGTAGTCTGTTGGGTAGCAGTAATCTTTTAACCTTCAGTCTCTTTGGGTAGAACCTCAGTCAGGATGGGTGCTTCCTATTGAACCACAGCAGCAAAGCAGACGTTGTCTCTGCCTGCAGTGGTCAGTAGATCTTGGTGGCCTGTTTGCAGCCAGAGTCGGGTGACTATCACCACATGATGACCCCAGAGATCAGCAGCTGGGTCATGCTTATCTTTGGGCAGCACCTGGAGGGAGCTGCTGACAGCACGAAGGGAATGAGCTGTGAGTCAGGGAAGTCAGTTGCCAACTGAACAGGAGCATCTTTGCACCTCGTGCTCAGGGTGGAGGGAGCAGCATGGTTCCCTGCTCAGGAGGGGTGTGGAGGAGCAGCACGGGCAGACCTGGTTGCAGGGGAATATTGGAGACAATAGATGTGTTTACTGCCATGGGCCTCCCTGCCAGGGAGCTCCCACCCACTCCAGCAGCAGTGAGTGATGGATTGGAGTCAGGGATGTATGGAGATTCCTTGTGCAGATCTCCTCTGTAAGGCATCCAGACAGCTGCTTTCCACTGTGCTTGGTGAAGCATCTGCTTTGGCAGGCAGGGGGCCTTGGGGGACTTCAGACAGTCACTTTATTAGTAACAGTAACCAAAGACAGGGCAGGGTTCTCATTCCTGGCTGTGGAAGGATTCTCTTCCTCCCCTTTCCCAGTTAGGATATGTACTGTACTCATCTTGGGGAGGAAGACAGCTAATTGGGATGCAGCCTTCAGAAACAGCTCCTTGGGCGCAGGCAATTTCCCAAGAAAGATGAAGGTTGATCTGTGCCTGCTGGCTTTACGCTTGCTACTCTGAGCTTAACGTGTCTGATCTTACACATACTCCCCTTATCCTGGGATCACTGGTCCTTGCTGGATTTCCAGAAACCTGCTTTGACCTTACATTTGCGAGGTGCATCTTTCTCCTTCAGCATCTACATTTGTCTAGCAACATTATGTGCATTCATGGTCAGAGCCACAGGACTGAAGTTGGAGGGAAAGGAGTCAGATTTGGCTCCTGTTTCTGGCTTTGGTTTCCCTGCAGCAAAACTGTTCTTTAATGGCACAGAGAATACCTAATGCAGATGTTTTGGGGATAACTTTTCTGCTGTGAAGTGCTGTACAAACTGAAGTTCTGTGTTGGGGGTTTGCTGGGATGGGACAAGGAGCTGGGAAAGCGTAGGAGGTTGCACTGCACTTGTCAGATTGTTCTTTTTGGTGGCAAATTACCTGCCCATAGAGAGTCTCTGCCATTTGACTCCATCTGCAGAGAGACTCAGAGGCCAGCTTTCTACCCTTCAGAGTTCACAGTTCCTCAGAATGTGACACAAAGTCTTTTGGATCTCTTTTTAGATTACAGCTTTCCTACTGCGTCTCAGAAGTCCCCGCTGAAAGGGAATGGGACACAGGTGAAGGACAACTGGGAAACAGCCACTGTCCAGACACCAGCAGAGTTTGTTGAGCCTGACTTGCACACGTCTTTCTCCAGCACACTGGAGGAAGAGGAGGGACTGCTCCCTATAGAACACTCAAGAGGAGGACTGGAGAGCCTTCAGACCTCTGAGCCAGAGGTTGCGTCTTCCGAACCCGTGGGACAAGAGGACTACTTCTCTCTTCTGTTTTCCACAGCTTCTGCCAGGCCAGGTGTTGTGACTGAGGCAGCCACAGGAGGGCAAGAAGAAGATTCAGTTCCTCCAGGCTTAGACCTTGGGAGCAGCATGGGACCAGGTCTTCTGCCTGTGTCCTCTATTTTTTCTACTACTAGTGCTGTGAAGTCTCCCAGTATTTCAGAAGAGCCCTTTGAGGTGACAGCTGGGAACACATGGGCTGTTGGGGGAGCAGATTCAGAGTTCACTATGACCACCACAAGAACAGAGCTTTCTGAGACCACGATGGAAGCTGCTGGGGAAGAGCATTCAGCCAGAGAGGAATTCTTGGACACCACAGTGGGGTGGGAGATGCTGGAGCCCACAGTGCTAACTGAAAGGGAGCAGACAGCAGAATTGCCTACAGGGACACCATCTCCTGGAGGCAGCTTCCCAGGCAGCCAGACTCTTCCTGGCAGTGAGCAGCAACCCACTTCTTCTGCGTCTGAATGGGACAGACCTGAGAAGCCTGCACTGGATTCCATTTGGAATGACACTGAGGCAGCCACTGAGACTGTGGTGACAGAGAGGAGCTTGTCACCACAGGCAGGGGATGCCCGCATGGCCATGCTGCCAACAGAGATGCCCTGGGACTCAGCACAGGTAGCTGTGGGAGCAGGGAGTGGGTGAGAGGTTGCAGTGGAAATATTTGGGTACTTCTCTCTGGGGCAAAGTGTTTCAGCCCTTAACCTTGCCCATGTCTCTTAAGTGTGGCTGGTGGAATTTTCTTTTCATGTTCACCCAAGCCAAAACTGAATTTTGGGGGATCTTTTTCACAGCACTTCTGAAGTGTATCCATCATCCTTGGTGAAAGCCCTGCCCTCCTTTATCTTCCCCAGCAAACTGCTGCTCAGAATCCTGTTTCTAATAAACACCTGCCCTTGGGGGCATGCACAGCAGTGAAATCTCCTTGTTTCCTCAGCCTGCATTATTGGAAGTGTCAGGACAAAAATGGCCCCAAGGATCTCTAGAAAGGGAGTGAGAAGGAAGTGCTATTTTTACTTCTGCTGCTGCCTGCAGGGACCAGATGCAAAGCAGGTGGAGCAGCATACAGTGATCTGTGAGGATGTTGGTGTAGGGGAGCTCACGGGAGAGGAGGTGTGAGGTGAGCTGCAGTTCCTGAGCTGAGCAACTGGCAGCCAGTTAAGGGAAGAAAGTTGCAGGAACTGGCTAGTGAGAAAGTACTGGGGAAAGCTTGTAACTTTGCTTTCTATCCCACAGTACTCAGGACCCTAAGCAAGGGACTTTGTCTCTCTGTGCTTCCCATCCTGCATGCAAAATGCTGCCCTGTCTCACCAGTTTGTTCAAGGACCACAGAGGCTCCTGACTGGGTTTTGTGTTCAGTCCTGGTCACATACAGAATAAGGCTGCAAGCTAGAGAGTTTTCCACTGACTACCTCTGACTACTGACTTACTCAACCTGGAGTCTATCTAGAGGTGGGAGGTTTGTTGGGCTGTTGCAAGCTGGCACACTACGTTCTCCCTGCCCATGTGCTAGCATGGAAATAGTATTTCCTCTTGAGTGAAAAGACTTTAGAGGACAGTTACTTCCTTTAAGAAGTGCTTCCCAAGGGTATGGCACAGCTCCTTGCTCCTGTCCCTTGTGTACCCTGTGCTTCCAGCAGGAGATCTGCATTTGCTACCCAAACCCATCTGTCTGTGTCTTGTCTTTCCAGGTGATCTGCAAAGACTGGAGCAACCTGGCGGGGAAAAACTACATCATCCTGAATATGTCGGATAACATTGACTGTGTAAGTCAGCCCAAAGAGATTTGATGGCATGGGGGGGAAGAGTGTTTAGAGATGTGAGAGCTGGCACAGCTCTTGCTTTTTGCTTTCACTACAAAACCTTTTAAAAGCACGAAATCTCAAAATCCCTAAAGAGGCTGTGGAGAGAACAGGCGTAGGACAGGAATATTCCTATCGTCCAAATGAGGAAAGAGTGAGTGGAGAAGATTTTGCTTATAGTCTAGCACATCAGTCCCATATTGGATTTTGACTAACTTCTGGCTGATAGTCAGTGCCACTCAGTACCTGGATTGTGGAGCTTTTAACATTGCACCTCTTACTGGTTGGAAATGTGTCAGAATTGAGGTGTGACTTTCGCCCCTTCTCTGCCTTTTCCTTCCTCTCCTTCCAGGATATAGCAACTGATGGCCCAGAGGAATTGGGATTCCCCATTTGTAGTGTGGATGGTTCAGTGTCAAGCAGCTGTCACTAAATCTTCCTTAAGTGCCTCTTCTCCCCACCCTGTTATCTTGTGTGTTATCTGGGTCTGTTAACCAGCCACGCTCTGCTAATCCAGTGCCTACCCATCCATCCCCATAAAGCTGCAGTTAATTCATGAGGCCAGAGCCCCTTGTGGATCCCTGCTAAAAGGGCTCGTTCACCTCTGCTGGGCCTTTTATCAGGCACTTTAAAACCCGTTGTGAAAGGCCTGGGGTCAAGGTGCCTTTCATAATTCTAAGAAATTATTATGAGCCTGACAGCCTGAGACCAAAATGTTTCATCAGGGAACTGTGTCCTGGCCTCATGTGTCAGCACTCTCACTTGCTGTGGCTCCTGCAATCAGCAGAGCCAGATGGTTTTCTTACTGCAGATTGGTTCTGTGGCCTATTCCACTACTGGTGAGTTGTTGAGGGGAAGAGGTTGTGTGGAGTGACCTTAAGGTGAACTTTTTGGGGACGGGGAAAATCAGGGGGATTCCTGTACACAGTAAAGCATGCTGACTGGTTTAAAGGTAGCTGAAAAGTCAGTCTCTTTTCCTTCTGACCTGAGGCACACCAGTTTGCCTTTTGGATGGTTTTAAATATCTCTGCTACAGTTCACAATTGCAACTCAGAAAATCAGTCGTGACAGAACAGTCTGGCTGCTCTGTTTCCTCCATGTTCTAGTCTTCATTGCTCTTTAGTCTATCTCTATGGAGTTTAAATGATGGTTAATTTTGTATTGTGTAGTAGCTTCCTTCCTGTTGTCATTTGCACATGGGTTGTTTAAACCACTGGAAAGGCAAGAACTGAAAAGCAGATGTGCAGATGTCTCTTGACCAAATAATGTGTCTACTGTTGAATCCTCCATTATGCCTTGCTGAAAGAAGACAGTGCCCTGGGATAGGCAGGGCTGAACTGTTTTTCTACTTGATTTCATGTTTCAGAACATATTTCCCAGTGAATGATTTGCATAGTCCTCCCCCTTATTCAAAGGGACACTTGTCAACATACATATTTAACATGAACATTGCTTCATTCTCTGCTTTTCGTTACCACTTTGCATGGCTGAAGCTGAAA
Source organism: Calypte anna (assembly GCF_003957555.1). NCBI lineage: Eukaryota > Metazoa > Chordata > Aves > Apodiformes > Trochilidae > Calypte > Calypte anna. The sequence goes on along the minus strand of NC_044258.1, from coordinate 10,301,427 downwards.
TCCAGCTCTTTGCCAGTGCTGATGCAGTTTGTTTCCTACCCGTGTTAATTTGCTCAGTTTGGGCAACTCGCCTGCCCTCTTGCCTGTCCCTTTTGTCTTCTGATTTCTGTATCTGAGCCTCATGGTGTTTGGATTTTCAGGGGCTTTGAGAGAGAATCTGCACTGCAAGTGCAGTAGTTTAAATCAGTGCAAATGGGGATTTCTCACATATTTCCTATGCTTTTATGCCCTGTCCTGGTGTGGTACCAAGTCCCACTGAAAAGTCAAGGGGCATGGAGGATGCTTAGTCCCTTGCAGAGGGTTGTACCTTGAGTTTTAATGTTCTTCATAGCACTGGGCTTTTACTTGCTGCTGGGATAATGTCTGTATTGCTGGGTTAAGCTGGCAGCCTATTTATCTTCCTAATGGGCTTTGGGCAAGGCAGTCACTTCAGTTTCTCTCTGGGCACATCTCCCACTAAATATACCTGGGAATTTTGCCCAAGTGAGGACTGCAGGATCTGACCTGATAGGGGTACTTGCCTACACATCATGAGGTGAACTCTGTCTCTGCTCCTGTGCATTCAGGCTCCTTCTCAGCTCCCTTTTCCCCACCACAAAGAACTTATCAGTACTCTGCAAACCTCTGCTTTCCCTGTCAATAGAAACATCTTACCTCTGTCTTCCTCCTGCTCTTGGGCTCAGCTGCTCCCCCTTCATCTGTATCCCCTAAACAGAGCAGCAGGCTGGCAGTGGGGTGGTGAGCCAGAGCCGAGCAGCACAGTGCTGCATCCCGGGGCTGCTCCTCGTGCCTCCCTGTGCCAGCACTCATAACCTGATGAGACAGGGCACTGGCAGGCCCTTCTGATTCAGGCTACAGTCATTGGTGTCTCTTCCAATTAGTCTGGTTTTGACACAGGCCTGTGCCTGCCCTGAGCGCTTTGAATTGCCATGGCAACAAGAGCTCTCCATTTTATTAATCATCTATGTGGCCTTCACGTTGGCATGGAAACCAGAGATAAGAATAGAAACACAGCAGTGAGAAAGCAGCAAAGGAGCCCGCTGAGGGATGGCTGGAGCATGTCAGGCTGAGCAGCACTGGCTGACCCAGTGCTGGCTGCAGGGTAGAGCCTGGCTGCTTCCATCCTGCCTGACACGATAATGTCCCTTCAGGATCCCTGTGTGCTGGGGGAGCTGGGCTTGACACAGTGTGGGCAGCATGGCAGCTGCAGGAACTGAGGAGCAGGGTTGGTGTGTTGGGAGATGTACGGGAGTCCAGCCTGAGGCACTGGGGATGTTGCACCAGGTTCATCATTGCTGGCTTTTGGGCATGCCTGGTTCAGGGGTCTCAGCTGTGCCAGCCCTGCAGTTCTGTATCTGCTCTCTTCTCACCATGTGCTCACCAAGGTCCCTTTCCTGTGGCAGGAGGAGTTTCGGCTGGAGAGGGGTCCCCAGCTGTTGGCACTGGTGGAGGATGCCTTCTCCAGACAGGCGGATGGACTGCAGGAGCGCTGGGTGATCTCTCTGAGCAAACCCAGTGAGAACGACAAGCACTTGCTCATGACACTGGCAGGGGAACAGGGTAAGTGCTGGCAGAAGGAGCCTTCCCGTGGTATATTTAAGGGTCTCTCAAATGGAGTTGCTCAGCCCTGCTGGAAGGAGCTTTTGCTCTCCAGTCTGTTTCAATCCCACCAGTTCCCACTGTTAACTGGACTTGAAGGCTGGAGGGGAACTGAGGACAGAAGACCTTTTTTCTTCACATCTGTGTTCTCACTTCTCTCACCGCTTGCAGGAAGCTCAGTCTTCTGCACTCTGCCTCCTGCTTTGCTCCCTCCCTGAATTGCTTTCACTCAAGCATCCGTCAGCTTTATCCCAGGGTTTGTATGCCCTCCCCCATGAGCAGGTCACTCTGGTGGCAGGACATGACAGCCTGCTTTTAATTCACTTTTTAACACTTATGTCTTCTCCAAACTGGGCCCGCCTTGGCAATGCTTCCCCTGCGTTCCCAAAGAAGCAGAAGCTGACAGTGAAAGGTGGGCTGGAACACTTTAACCATCATCTTCTGGCAGAGGGGAGGGGTTTGCTTTTCCTGTACTGCTTCTGATGCCTGCTTAGTGACAGAGGCCTCTAATGTTGACATTATGGCCTGTATGAAAAAAAAACCCAACACAAAACCAACAAACCAGCATTATTCTAACAAGCCCCACAGTGAGAGGAAAAAAGAGCTAACATTTAAGTGATATTTGCTTCATTGGTGCCTTAAATAATTGCATCTCTCCCAAGCCCTTGGGTTAGAGCATGTGCCAATGAAAGGGCTTTGGTGAGCATTTGGTCTTTTAAACTAAAACCTTCATGCCACCATGAGAGGGCATGTTTGCCTTCCTGGTGAAGAAAGCAGGTTAGAACTCCAGTGGCACAGCCAGGCTGGGAGATATCCCTGAGTTTAGAAACCTCAGGAACCAAGTGTTTTCTGCTCAGTTCAGTTCCTCTTTTTACTTCAGTGCAGGTGAAGGGAGAAAGAGGCTTCAGCCTCTAAATCCTCCCTGACTGGAGAGCATCCTGGGAGCTACAAAATATGTATTTCCCTGCCTCTGTCCTGTTGGGGATTTCAGAGTGATGAGCACATCTATCTGTGCTAATCTGAACTGAGCGCAGTGCTGATCTCTCCCTCTCCATCTTTACAGGTGTCATCCCTACAAAAGATGTTCTGATGGCACTGGGGGATGTTAAGATGAGCTTAGCTGAGGTAAGAGCCTATCTGCCTGCATCCATTTGTTAAGACTGGCTGTACAAATAAAATAAGCAACTTGAAAACTGGGAGCATATCTCAGTCTTACCGAATGCTGAACCCACAGAAGGCAAACAAATGAGTCAGACACTTGGCAAACTCCCTTCTCCCCTCTCTGGTAGTTGCCAGCCCATCAAATGTCTGCTCCCATTAAGGGAGTAACTGTGGGTTATTCCCTCCCCACTTTTCTGGCTTGATTGTGAAGCTTTTCTCACATTTATTTTGTTGGGCTACTTGGTCTCATCCCTTCTACACTATTGCCTGCAGCAGTGGGGGTGCTGCAGAGCCCCAGATTTGGCCCTGAGCACCCTGCATGTTTTACATATATTGGCTGCTCTGAGGAACTCAGGTTTTGCTGAAAGGTGGGAAAGATGCCTATACCAGATGGGATGCATTCACACACCTTCTTCCTGCAGCCCGAGGGTCTGCATTTCACTCTTTTAGACCACTGCCTACACAAGGGCAGACAGAGAACCAGAGGTGGTGGATGTCAGACTCCACTGCCTCCTGGCCCTCACATGTTCCCCTCTAACTGTGGTCAGCTTGGATGAGGACAGAGATGAGGACAACCTAGTCCCATAATCTCTGACTTTGCCCCTTAGGCCTACAGGATATGTAGGCACTGAGGGCCTGTTTCCACTTGGTTTTTTTACACTACTGGAGTAATTCTGCTGACTTCATCAGCAGACTTGGGCCATTGCCTTGCTGTCTGTCTGTTCTCAGGTGTTCCCTTGAGCTAACAAAGTGGTGCAGTTAGACAAAGCAAATTAAGTGCTCAGTGCTGTATTGATTGGCTTATGCCAGAGAAAGTGTGAAAAGCCAAGTCTCTAGAAATTGTGTGACTGAAGTATCAGTGGCAAGAACTGGCTGTCCAGAAAGGATTGGTGTTGATGCAAGGTTTGACTTCTTTGTGCAGCTGTGCCCCTACACTGACATGTGTCCTACAACAGCAGCCTTGTTACCTGCCTCCAGCTCTATCAATAATGAAACTCTGCTCACTGCACTGACCTTGTGCTAGCACGAGCCTGGAAGGAGGGTGGGGAGGATATTCTCTTACACCTCTTATACTCTTAACCATAGTTACTATTAAATTAATACATAGCCTGCTTGAAATCTGCCAGGTCACTGGGACTGAAGTTGGTCTTTCCTGACTACCACAGGGGAACCATTTCTAGGGAGCTTTGTGAATCAGCAGACAGCTGTCCACCTTGGAAAGACCACTATACCAGAGCTTTAAAGGAAGCTTGTGGTTTCATTCTCTGACATGCAGTCACCAAAGCCTCAGCACAAATCAATGATCTATAGTTTGTTTTGGGTACTCTTGGTCTTGGGCAGTTTCTCCTGTGAAAACCTCATTATTTTGCACATAGGTGAGATCTTTGTGCAGGTGATTGAAGCAAGATTGTACCTACTGCCATTTGCTGGTGTGCCAGATGTCATGGAAGTTGTTGTTAAATTTAGTCATGTGCCTTCTGGTCATGTAAGACATTGTATGCCCTGACCCCCCAACCCTGGCTTTTAGTTCCTCTGCCCACAGAGATGGTTCTGTACTTGAACCCTGGAAAGTCTGAACAGGATCCCAACTGACAGTGGGCCAGAGGATTTAGGGTACCCCTTTCTTCCTTCCAGATTGGCATCCAGAATTACTCAACCACGACAAGCTGCCAGTCACACCCCAACCAGACACGCAGTGATTATGGGAAGCTCTTTGTGGTACTGGTGATCATTGGCTCCATCTGTGCCATCATCATTGTACTGGGGCTCATATACAACTGCTGGCAGAGACGCCTGCCCAAGATGAAGAACATGGTGAGTGAGCACTGGAAAGGTGGGGAAGGTGGCTGGACTCTTACCCCTTGGAGACTGGGAAGCTAAGAGGGAGATTGTTTTCCCATGTCCACTTAACTGGACATAGCTGGATGCACTGGAGCAGCAAGGGAGCCTGTTCAGGTATAACAAAGGTGCAAACCTGTCTCTTGCTGTGCTCAGGACAGTTCATTTCCACAGGGAGGGTTGGGCTAGGAGTAAATTTACCTTTTCCCACTGATCCTGCAGTGTCCTTGGTGACCCTCATAGCCCGGTCTGACTGCTCTTCTCTGCAGTTGTGAGAACTGTCTTATTTTGTCCCCATTTGTGTTCCTCTCATCCTTTGTAGTCCCACGGTGAGGAGCTGCGCTTTGTTGAGAATGGCTGCCATGACAACCCCACCTTGGATGTGGCCAGTGACAGCCAGTCAGAAATGCAGGAGAAGAAGCCAAGTGTGAATGGTGGCAACACCATCAATGGCCCTGACAGCTGGGATGTCCTGATCAGTAAGCAGGCAAGCGAGGATGTGGATGTGTTTGAGGAAGACACGCATCTTTAGAAAGAGGAGGGAGGCAATCACCTCCTTAAATACATTTGTCTTTCTCCTGTCTTGACTGATGGACCATGGGATCAGGTGGCTTCTCAGGAACTTCTTAAAGGTTTGGGACAGGACAAGTCTTTGGGCAAGTTTTTCCAGCAGAAGTCCTGAGCACGCATCTGAGGCTTGGAGCCAGGAGGATCACTGAACAGAGGGAAGTGGGGAGGGGTGGGCGTGTAGGTCTCTGTGTGTGTGTTCCTATCAGTAGCACCAATGCTTTCATCACCTTTAAATGCACTTACTGTAGTTCTCTGGTAGTGGCTGGGCTTGAAAAGCAAGGTGGTGAGGCTAAGTCTGCCACCCAGAGTCCAGCTTTGGGGGCAGTAAATTCACTTTGGGAGTGCAGATGGAGCTATGGCAGCCAGATCTTGACCTTGAGATCATGTTCAGTCCTTGCAGGTGCAGTAAACCTGTGCATTCTGGATGGAGGGGAGCCAATACTCAGTCAATGTGCTGGACAGAATTTGCATTCCATGTGTGAAAAGGTTTTTTTAGTTGTGGGGTTTTTTTTTTTGTTTTTTTTGGGGGGGGGGGGCGGTCGGTTTTGTTTTGTTTTTGGTTTTGTGTTTTTTTTTTTTTGGTGTTTTTTAGCAGCATTCAGCTGGGCTGATGTTTACATCTGGGAAAAACATCCTGCTGTCATCTAATTTCTCCCCTTGCACCACAAACAGCCCCACTTTCTTTTTTAGTTCCACATCTCCAAGCTGAGTTTGCAGGTTTTGAGTGCTTTACCTTTGCTTGATTGCAGCAGATTTGGTGCTAGGGTGCAGCATCTTAGTGGGAAATCCACTAATCCACTAAATAAGGAAATTTACCTGCCTCTTTCATGCACCAAAATATCCCTTGTCTGAATCTCAGTTTCTGACTGGAGGCCTTCTCCAGTGCTGTTCCATTTTTCAGGATAGTTTGGTGTCAGTTGGTCTTTTCTTAGACCAAGGTAAAGACTGTGAGACATTTTAAACAGGAAGAGAAGTAAAAACTCAGATAATTTTCTGGACCTTCGGTTTCCTTTTCAGCATCCTGCCCTGAGGTAGGGGGAGGTGATTAATGTCCCATAGGTGTAAATTGTGTAATATCTTTAAAATCACTGCATTTAAGCAAGCTAAAAGCCAGTTCAGAAGAAATGAGAATCAGATCTAAGAGGTCCCCAGTGAACGTGTCTCAGGCATGCCTCAGGCAACTTTGAGGCTCCAGCTCCCTGAAGATGTGTGATAAAAGGCACGTGAATGTGCATAAATGTTCTCTGAGCCCTGCCTAAACCCAGACTCAGAACTACTGTCAAGCCTGAAATGCCAGAACATTTGTTTCTTCTGTCATCGTGGGACTGAGGGACCTGCTTTGGTCAGAGGCAGCAGTATTCCTGTCTACTGTAGTAAGCAAGCATGCAGATCACTGTAAGCTGCATCTTCACATTTGGTCTGTAAGGGAACCTTTGTACAGAAAGACTCCAGGTGCATGGCATGATGCTGAGCCTGTACATCTATCCCTGTATGTATAGATATTTTTAGCACGTACATCCCTGGTGTGAGTGCCTGAAGTCAAAGGTACAAGAGTCTGTTGTTTCGCTTTGCACACAAACTGAATCACAGATCACCTCAGTGTAGGACTGCATGGGTAACACTCTTGTTAGGGATTCAAGAAGGGTGATAGCCTTTGGCTTCCAATCCAGATTCCAATTTTCAGTGTTTTCATCCTGCCTCCACACCTTCCCTTGTGTTACGACGGAGAATGGTAACCATCAGCTTCATTTGGACCTTACTGGTAGGGTTGCAGAGATGCTCAGACAAGTTCCCTCTCCTGTCCCAGCAGTTCATAAAATGGGGAACAGTCCATGTCTGTGGACAGCCACCTGTGGTCTTTCTCTGACCACCCCTCACTGATGGCTCCTGCTGAGCTGGATGGGTCTGTGCAGTTAAACCACACGAGTTCAGTGGTCTGGTCACAGCACATTGGGACTCGCAGGATTAAACACCAAGTTGTTGTTATGGTGAGTAAATTAAAGCATGGAGTTAAAATTTGAGTTTGTGTAGCACTTAGCATAACAGGGCCTGGCATGGCTGTGGCCTTTAGGCAGTTTTCACCGTATTAAGTGTTTCTTAGTCCAATAATTTTCAATAAACATGTTTTTAATGCCCTGTGGTTATTAAAAAGGTAACCCCACCAATCCAGTGTGAATCGATTCACCCAGCAGACACTTCATTGTTGCACTTCATTGCTAGGAGCTGCTTCCCTGCCCTGCTTTTCCTTCACTAATTCAGAGTAACACCAAGGTTCTGACAAAGCAGTGCTTCTGGCTGGGCTCAGCATCTGCTGATCTAGTGTGAAGTTTTCAAACTTTAGGAAATCCAAGGGGGGCTGTGCAGACTTTTTAATATAGCAAGTTCTCCTGATTTGCTCTGCTTACGGTCTGAAGGTTCTCCAGAGACTATAGAGCTCCCTTCTGCATCTGCAGCATCCAGGCAACACTGAGAGTGTTTAAGGGTGGCCATCATGAGGCTGAGGACAATTTTCTGCTGTCTGTGACAAGGTGTACCTGACTGTATGATCTCAGTTTAGTTTCAGAAATCTACTGGTTAATAGCATTTCACTTTAGTCTGGTGGTACTTTTTATACCTTTACCATTTGCTTTTTCTCTGTATAACTTTTTTGCACTAGGCTGATCTTGTTAAGTCGATTGCACTGTTATCCCTCTCCTGCCAGCCTTGCAGAGATGGATCATCTCTGGGGACCTGCTGGCTGGGGAGCACTGTAGAGAGATTGTTGAGAGCCCACTTATTCTGTTGGTCGGTGCCTGGGTTTCCAGCTCTGTACAGGAAGGATTTAAAGAGGAAGAGAAACTTTGTCTTAGCATTTGTAACAGGAAGCTTTTCTATCACCTTAATGTAGTTAAAGTTCTTTTTAACAAAACTGTCAAAGCTGGACTTCTCGGAGCAGTGTGCCAGGCAACACAGCAGATGCAGGAGACAAAGTGATTCCTGAAAAACTCTTTTCCACCTATTCGGACTTCACTGTGGTCTCATCTGCCAAACGTCTGGTTGTGCTGACACCTGGTGGCTGTTGGGACTTGGAGACGAGAAAAAATTTTAAAAAGGACATTTTTTCCCCCCTCAGCTCTGGGTATCTGTTTCCTGTGACCTGGACAGTCACCTGGTTCATTCATGGGGGGCTGCTGGACTCGCTTGTGAGCAGAGGGGCTCACACACACAGTTGCTGTGAGGCATCCCCCAACTGCAAAGCTTTGAGATGGGACTTTCCCTGGAGTTAACCAGTCCAGAGGCCCTGGGCAGCTACACAGGATCTTAGCTCTATCTCCTCCTTTCTTCTCCGCTTGCCCCCTTTCCTCCCAGGGAGCTTGGCCAGAAAGCCAAGCAAGGCTCTGGGTTGAAACAGAGGTGGTTCTTCAGAGAGAGCATCATGTGCTGGTGTGAGATCTGCGCCCCAGGGAACACCTCTGGTGGCATCAACTGGCATAGAGAAGATGGGAGAGGCTCTCCAACTCTGTGGGGTGGTGACCAGATGTGGTCTGTGATGGCCAAGCTGCAGATGACTTCCAAATGTTGCCCAGATGTCTAGAACAGCATCTCTAATATGGAGTCCAACATGTGACAGAACTTTGCATCCTGCCAGCAGCTTCGTGGTACGTGGGGTGTAGAGGAACAATGAAAAGTGACCTGGTAACTGTGCTCTGGAGTATCTAATTCAAGTTCAGAATGCAGTTCAAGATACTACCCTCAAGGATCCCTCTGGGTAAAGGATGCAGCGTGAAACAGAGGTACTTTATCACATGGATTATTACAGTATTACCTTGGAGCTTTGCAGCAGGATCCCACTGCAGCCACTGCCATCAGCAGCTCATCTCTTCCCATCCATCTTTGCAGCTATGCAGAAGCACATCCTGTTCCTCACAGAACGTTTGGGGCAGCTTGAAAAGAGACCACGAACACCTTCATCTGTGGTGGCTCACAAAAGCCTGATGGGCTTGTCTCAGCTGACAGCCAGGCTCCCAGCTGTTCTTCTCAAGACTCTTGTTCCTGCTGGACCTAAACTGCAAGCCCTGGCCACTGCTCTGTGTTGCTGCCAGAGAACACTTAGAAACACTTGTGTCTGGCCCTGGGAGCAACAGGGTTGTGGTTTTGTTTTCTTTGCAATAAAATGCACCTCCTGGGTGTCTGAACACTGACCAGAGCAGAGTCCTTTGCTTGGCTGTTCATCTCTGCTGCATCTGTTAATGTGGTGTGGGCCAGGGCCCCTCTGCCAAGATGGGGGGTGGTCAGCCTCACCGCCCCCCTGGCCCCACAGAATCACAATTTTGGTTGGGAAAATGCTTTAAAACCATCAAGTCCAACCATTAACCCAGCACTCCCAAATTCACCACTAACCTGTGTCCCTCAGCACCACCTCTACATGTCTTTTAAATCCCTCTAGGGATGGTGCCTTACAATGCTTTTGGTAAAGTAAGTTTTCATACTACCCAATCTAAACCTCCCCGGACACAGCTTGAGGCCATTTCCTCTTGTTCTATCACTTATTCTCTGGAAGGAGCCACCAACACCCCTCTGGCTCCCCCTCCTCTCAGGCAGCTGCGGGGAGAGTCAGGCCTCCCCTCAGCCTCCTTTCCTCCAGACAGAACACCCCCAGTTCCCTCAGCACCTTCTCGTAAGACTCGTTCTCCAGACCCTTCCTCAGCTTCCCCACCCTTCACTCCACACTCTCCAGCACCTCAAGGCCCTTCTTGTCCTGAGGGGCACAAAACAACACAGCGCTGGAGCTGCGGCCTCACCACAGCTCCTCAATCCTCCCCTCCAGAGGCCCTGAGCCGCACCCCCTGCCTGTGCCTCGGGAATCCTGTCCCGGTGGGGACGGTCATTCCCCACAGCACCAGCCCTGCACCCGCGTCCTTCCCCCGGGACCCTTCGCCCCCTCCCCGCCCCGCAGCAGCCCCGCTCCCGCCCGCTCCCGCACAGGCGGTGTTTGCTCCTCCAGGCCGCAGGGGGGCGCTGTGCCCGCGCCGCTGGGTCAGGTGGCCCCGCCCCTCCCCGTGTTTACATCCGCTGCCGCTTCCGCTCCGCTGTTGTCGCTCTCCCTGCGCCTTTTCCCCGGCTCGGCCCGGTCCGGTCCGTTGCGGCTGCCCTCCGCTCTCCGTGTCAATGCGGCGCCGCCACCCCGCGGCCTGCCCTGGCCATGGACACCAGCGACCTGTTCACCAGCTGCAAGAAGGGGGACGTCAGCCGCGTCCGGTGAGCCGGGGCGGGGAGGTGGCGGGGGGAGGGAGGCGGTCCCGGCATTTCCCAGCCTGAGCCGCTGCACGGAGCCGCTCCGGTCCCCCGGAGGAAGTAAGGGAGGGCCTGGCGGGGATCCCACTGCAGGATTCTTACGGCTTCCCCGGGTGGTGTTTAGGAGCAGCCCGGACCCGGTCGCTAAACCTGCAGCCCCCGCAGCCCTGGGCCTCCCGGGACACCGGCCCAGCCCGGAGAGAACGGGGCTGTGAAGAAGAGGAGCGTTTGTTTCACTATAAATAAACAAGTTTTGGTTTCTCCTCACCCCGCGAAGCTGGGTGTTTGCTGCGGGAGTTGCCTGCTTTCTAAAAACCCAGGGGTCCAAGTCCGGGGCCGTTGCTGTGAATTTCGTTGTTCCGGGTGCTGAGTGTGGCAATGTCCCTGCAAAAGCCTTTCCAGTTGTTCTTTCCCTACCACCGGGAGCTCTTAATTGCACTCGTAGGAAGCTGCTTGTCTGGAAAGTAATAACCATGGAAATACGGAGATGCCTTGTGCTGTAGGCAATAGTATTAACTCTGAGGACCACGGGGCTCTCAAGCTCCGGGTCAGGCTTCCTGCTGGTGCTGGAGCAGTAGGACTGAGCTGCAGTGATTTCAGATGATTTGGGTCTTAAGAATGTTCTTCACCTGCTGATCCTCCAGTTCCCAACATGTGGATCTTATCAGATAATCAGAAAGAGCCTCTCTGTTTCACAGTGCTTGCTGTCAGGAAATAAGCAGGTATTTGAGGTCTGGGGAGCATTGTTACAAGCTGTATGTTCACATTTGGTTGTTATTGCAAGCAGGAAATTGCAGCTTTCTGGTAAAAGGAGGAGCCCTGCAGAAGTTTAAGATAACTGGTATAGAAGCCACAGTGGAGAAAGGATGGGTCTGGGAATGCTGTCACAGCAGAGGGGACAAGTTGGCCACATGGAGCTGATTGCTTGTGATTTCCACTGTGGTCAGTGGAACCTGAAGTTTGAGACTGGAAAGATGGAGGAGGTGAAAAGAGAGACTGGTGTGGTGGATGAGAAGAACAGCTTAAAAATCTTTATGAAGGGTGAGAGGGACTTTTACATGTGATGAGGAGAGGTGGTTGTTGCAGAAGTTGGGGACAGGCTATAATGAGAGCCAGCCTGTGCAGGAGATTTGTGTGCAAGGCAAAAGCTGGAGGGAGTGTTAGCAGCATTGATATATCCTGAATGTGCAGGACAAGGAAGCAGCAGGAATTAAGAGCAGTCTGGGGTGATATTCATGCTCTTACTTGTGGCAAAAGAAGCCACAAGCAGGATGGGAGTCCAGCCTTGGCCTTGTAAACTGAACCACATACTTGTGAGCATTGTAGGAGAGTGCAAAAGTACTGCTGAAGTGCTTGGGCTTCTGTTGTGATTGCTGCCCTGTTAGGAGTCAGCGTGAGGTGGGTTTGATTCCTTCTTTCCCCACGTGCACCACTTAAGATTGCATTAAAGCTGTCTGGCCATGCTGCAGCTTGCTGTTCTTTGGGTTGAAGATTTGGCTGATGGTTCTTCAGCCATAGCAGAGAACTCCCTTTGGAACTTGCTCTTTAAATTAAAAATCAGATCTTTTGGAAGAAGAGAATGTGACTGAGTGAACAGCTGTACTAAGTTATAACTTTGCTCATCTTTTTCTTCCAGATACCTTCTTGAACAGCGAGATGTGGAAATTAATGTCCGTGATAAATGGGACAGTACACCCCTGTGAGTCCTGCAGCCTGGGGTGCTGGCTGGGTGGGAGGAGAGCTCTTTCAGAGCTTTTTCTTTTCCTCTCTCTGTATCCACAGCTAGGAGCACTGTTACAAAAAGCCTTGGGGAGACTTGGCTATATATTTCTGCTTCTGTATGGGTGCTGTGCTAAATATGTCTTTGTCTCCCCATCTGACTGACTCTAGTGCTCAGAAGGTTGCTTAATTTTGTGACCAAATTGCCTGGATTAATCACTCTGTTCTTGGCTTGCTTAGGCTTTTTCTAAGCATTTGAGCACATTTATTTTGGATGAAGGTTTGGCTTGAGTAAATGTGAAGTGTCTGGCAGGCTGTGAGCATGAAGTAGATAGTGAAGAATCCCCATGCTGATGCTGAGGAGAGTGGTGTGAGCTTTTTAGCTTCCCACACACCAATTCCAAAGTGCCTTTACACATCTGCAGTAAGAATACAGAATAACTTCACAATGTAAAGGTACATTAACATTCTCCTTTTTAGGACAATTTGAGGTTCTTGTGAAAAAGAATCATGAAAGGCTTAGGTTGTGAAAGAGGAAATGAAACTCAACCTAAGTATGGCTTTGAGGAGTGAATTTATTGTACATCCAGTGTGGGCCCTGTTCCTTTGTTATCACAGTGTGTACAGTCTGACTGGCAGCAGAGCAAAGAGTGTTTTTTGAGAATCCACTGGAATTGCTGAGTGTCCCTGAAATGAACGCCATTAAAATGAGGATAGATTTGGTGCAACAAAAGATAGGGAACCCAGATTGGGACCTTGAGATCTCCTTGCTGGATGGCAGTGCCTAGGAGATCCTGCTTAGTCTATTGCTGAGTTTAGACTTCTAAGCTATTAGGGTAGCAGTTCCTCACTTCTGTAATCTTTTAAGCTTATTGCAGATAGCTCAGTGCTGAGATCTGAGTGCTCTGGTGTGCCCAGACACTGTTTTGCTTCCTGTTGTACCTCTAACTTTCTTTCTCTTGTTATTGTCAGGTATTATGCTTGCCTCTGTGGACATGAGGAGCTTGTACGCTATCTGCTAGCCAATGGTGAGCAAACCCCTGCTGGTCAGGGGTGCAATACATTTCTCCATGCTGGTATGTAGGGATTGTGTACTCTTCTAGCTGTCCCTTGTGGAAACTGCTTCTGTTAGAACCAGCCATCTGATCAGCAATCTCAGGCTGCAGTGGGAGCCCTGGACACACTCTTATGGTCCTCTTTACAGCTTGTTTGCTGCTTGAATTTGCTACAGGGAAGCTTTGGGTAGAATCTTACTCATGCCAGTGAGATTCTGAACTCAGAGGTGATGTTTTGTGAGGGTGTGTTGCTGTTGGGAGTATGCTGGTGTAAGACTTGTCCTTATCTGAAGAACTGTCTCTGTAAAGCTTTCTTGAGTTCTTCTAACAGTCTTGCTTTGCAAACAGGACTTAGAGGTGAAATGCAAGGGCTTTTCCTAATCTCAGACAAAGTCTCCGGGCAGAGTGCCTGCACGTTTGGCTCCCAGCACCCAAATTCCCTTAGGTGGTGATGATGATCTGTATTCTGGTGGAGGAATCAAGAGTGCAGAGTCAGATCTCAAAAGGTTTGTCTCCTCCACTGCATTCAGAGCACCTTAATCAACCACCTGTGTAATTTAAAAATAGCAAAATCCAAATTTCTAGCAGAATCTGAACTAAAGAAGCATCTCTTGCCTTGTGCAAGGCAGAAATGCCTTTTAGGAGGAGCAGTTAAAAGGCCAATAAATGATTGTACTCTTTGTACAGTGACATTCTTCTTCCCAGAACACTGCTGGAGCCGTGCTGAGAGGCTTATTGCCAGGGTCACTTTAAATGACTCATGACTTCAGAAAGGGATTTTGCTGTGGGAGAAGAGCTTTAAGTTGTGCACGTGGAAGGGGAGCTTCCTTTTTGTAAATATGCTCAGTAGCACAAGGGGTCACAGTGAAACGTCACCAGCCAAGAGCCAAGTCATGGACATTTAGTGACCCTTCTGGGACACTTGAGAAAGATGTAACTCTGCCTGCTGGCATCTGCCTGTCATTGCTTTGCAGGAGCAAAATGTGAGGCAAACACTTTTGATGGGGAACGTTGTTTGTACGGAGCTTTGAGCGATGCCATCCGGCGCCTGCTGAAGGAGTACAAGCAGATCACAGCAAAGTGCATGAAGAGAGACTACTATGATGTCTTCCTCCAGAGGTAAGCAGATGAGGCAGCTCCATGTGCAACACATTCTGTCTGTCACCCTTCCTTAGCTGTTAAGCTGGATATTCAAGTTCTCTGTCAAGGGCAGATTTGAAAGGTGACTGATCAGCAGCTTCACTCATTCCTTGATTGTAGAGCTTCCTAAGGGATGTTCCTTTGTACCCTAAGGGATGACTTCCAGCTATGTGTGCATTTAAAATGTAGTCTCCCATGATTTGGTTACAGACTCTGGAGCCAACAGAAAGCTGCTCTTTGTATTGCAGGAGGATTAGACTCACATCCTTGACTATCAAACTAAAATCAGATCACTCAAACCACATTAGCAACTTAGGATGTCATCTGAAATTAATTTTCTGGCCTGAATTGCTCTAGTCCTTGAGCTGAGTTTTCCAGTGGTAAGAACAAGTGTCTCCTTTCTGAGATAGAGCACCTTAAGAACCCTCAAACACAGTGCTCACTTCTTTGTTTTTGTTCTTTAAAATGTGTTGTATTTAAAGATGTTTCTCAAAGTTGCCTGTCATATCTTGTAGTCTTATCCTACCTGAGAAGAAGGCTGACTTGCTCTGGGAGCAGAGGAATAGTGTCTGCCTTTTTTCTGCTTGCTGATTTTTTGTCTGGTAGTTTTCATGTTTTTTCTTTCCCTTCCCATTGGGCTGACTTTTAAAAATACCCCACAGACAATAAGGTTTCAGCTTCTGGGTCTTCAAAATAAGAGAGCTCATAAGTGCTAGCAAGATCTGACAATCTTCCCATTACTATAGAGTCCTAATTTCTGAAGCTATGGGGAAAGAGGGGAGAAAGGAAACTGATTTATGTAAAATCAGATTCTGCCTTGCAGGGAAGCAGGTTTTTGCAGGGTGATTTATCACTTCCCTACTGAGTTTTTGGCTTAGTTGATGCAGGGTTGAGTGCACATGAAAAACAAAATACGCTGTATTCTGCTTCTCATTCCAAAAAGACTTCTAAAACTGAAACAGGGTAACAGTAGGGGGCAAACACCTAACTGCCTCTCTTGAAACAAAATAGAAGGACTAGCAGGAAGGTTTTTCTAGTGGCAGGAGATTGAGTTGTAAACATTCAAGACCCTGCTTTGACATCATCTGATGTGACCCCACACCTTTCTGTGCACCAGTCCTGCTCTCTAGAAGAGGTATGATGCCTGATGTCTGTCTTATTTAACCTCTTGGGGATGTTTGTGGGGATATATATGCAAGGGGTGATGTGCATTAGGAAGCACTGGAGATAGTTTCAGTAAACCCTAGAAGTAGCAGTCATGTGGGGTTTTTTCATTTAAAGAAAAGGGTGTGGGCATGCAGTCATAAACAAGGCTTTATCTCAGATGTGGCAATTGCTTGCATTTCATGCCTGTAACATCCTTCCTTCTTCTGGGTTCTGGGGTGGGTGACATCAAGTCCACTCCTATTTGCTGTGTGGTTAAAGCATGCACACTGACAGTGCTCAGAGAGCTGGAAAGTTGCACCCTACTGTGTGGTGAAACATTTTTGAAAATGTATATTTCTATAGGGCTTTTTGTCATCTGACAATTTCAAAACGGGATCAAGCTTTATAGGTGTGTTTGGGGGCAGCAAGTTTGTCTTTACAAATATATTCCTTGTGTTCAGGGGTTCACCTGTGGCAGGAAAGTTTCATTCTCCAGCCTGCCTCTTGCACTAGGGAAACTTTGAGTCACTGGAGGGAGTGAGAGATTCCAGACTAGTGTATGAAGTACAAGCCCATGTGCTGTGCTTCTAACTGGGCAGGGAAAGGCTGCAATATCCAGAGGTATTGCATTTAGACCTAATTGTGCCATGTCCCCCCCACTAGCTTCACTCCTTCCTTTTCTTTCTCATTCTGCAATAAATTTCCCCTCTCTTTGTTCTTTGCAGGTTGCTGGAGCAGGGTTACCAAAGTGACATTGTTTTCATTGTCCATGGCAAATCCTTCTGTGCCCACCGCTGCATTCTCAGTGCTCGCAGCGCCTACTTTGGAGAAATGTTTGAGACCAAATGGAAGGGGAAGAACATGATAGTGTTGAAGCATCCACTGGTGAGTAAGACTGAGCTTCCAGCTCTTCCTTTTCTTTCCCTGTTTCAGCTGGGTGAGAAGTAAGTAGGAAGGACAGCCTGAGGATTAACTTCCACAGTGAATAGTGCCTGAAGCTCAGAATGACCCTAGTCAAGGAGAGGTGCTTCTGGAGGCACTTAATGCAGTCAAATAGCATCTTACTCAGATAACAAAAGGCTGTAGACTGCATCCTTCCCCTTTGTTCCCTCTGTCATGGCCTCAAATGTATCTTAATTAATTACAGTAGCAGGTAGCTGTTACCATCTGCCAGCTGGGGCACAGCTTCTCTGTGGGATGAGTTGAGTCTGTCTAATTCCTGGTGGACAGGTGGTCTATTTTGAAGACACCACCTCCCTAATTGTTACTAATTGAGTCCCTTTTGTTGCCTTTGCAGTAAGAACTAAAGTGCTTTCCATCCATTAATCACCACTACTCCAGCATATGTTTCTATAGCTTGATTGCAGCTGTGCAGAGCCTCTCATTAAAAACATACTTCCAGTTTCTCAGCACATTACTTCATGTCTCTCCTTTTTCTTTGTACAAGAACACATCTTTCCTCTCAAATTAAGAAGAGGTGGAAACATTGGTGACCAGTGGAAGACTGGGTTTTACAGAGTTTGTTTTATATCAGTGTTATTGGAGCACCTCTATTAGTCAGGTCCTGTCCCCCTAGGCTTGCAGATTAGTAGCAGTTGATACTTTTAGAGAGCTGTGTAAACCAGGAGGAGTGGCAGTGTTAGTTATGTAGGGAATTAGGAAACTGGATGCAGTGTCTGAGGTGCTATATAAGTGGGAGTCTTTTTGGTTTGTGTTATTATTTTTTCTAACTGGTTCAGGGCCGTGTTTGCATCCAACCGAATTTCAAGCTTGTTACTAAGTTCCTGGGAATTCTAAAGGTAACTTTCTCATGTTTTATTTTAGATTAATCCTGCAGCCTTTGGTGCTCTTCTACAGTATCTATACACAGGTAAATGTCTTACTGTGTGGTGTCTGTACACATGGCTGGTAGGCAGCTGTCTGTGCCTCTGCCAGAGCACTGCTTGGGAGGCACAGGCTTGCAGACAGCCATGTTTGGGTTCATGAGTTGCCAGTGGGTCCTCTCTGCTGGCAGAAGGGAAGACTGTGAGCAATCCCCAGCTCTTCCAAGTTGTTTGTACCTTTTGCCAGTTGTTGTCCTGCCAATAACATATAGTCAATTAAAAAAAAAAAAAGAAAAAAAACAAGCTTATGCTGATTGTTGAATGAATGTAGAAAATGTGTTTTTAACTTAAGGAAGGTAAATCTGTCACCTGGGTTAACAATCCCCTAATGTGATGAAAAGCCAGGTTCCCACATAGGACGTTTTCAGTCTACCAGACCTGGGCAGTGTGTGCTGAATGATTTGAGTACTTTTTAATATTCTTTCTGAACAGAAGTTGATGCTAAGCCTTCTATGAAAATGCCAAATGTTGCACTGTAGGCATGCTAACTGCTGAACTATTTTACGCCAGGAGGTGGTGCCAGAAAATAACATTATCTTTGAGGCTTGCCTTCTTCAGTTCTCTGTTTTCAGGAATGCCACGTTTTTAGTGATGGTGAAACATTCTGGGATGGCAGCTTAAGAGCCTAAAGTCTTTTCTTATCCAAACCAGGTAGCCAGTGGTGCCTTTCATCTATGCTGCTGTTGTGCTGGTATTTTTTATTTTCTGAGGGACTTAGATGTGAATAAGCCTGTTTGGTCTTTCGTTTCTGAAATGGAACTGTTAGGCTAAACACTTGAAAGTGGGAATGTGGGCTAGATGCTAAAGTGAGATGCACCAGAGTGGTAGGGCACCAAGTCTTCTTGAACTGAGTTGTAGTTGTCTTGAACTGATTTGTAACCGAGTGCTGAAAAGTAAGGCAAAGTGTATCCTTCGTGAACTTACGCCCTCAAGCTTTCAGCCCATAATTTTTTTTGGGTTTTACACCTATGTGGTATGGGTTAAAAGAGCTGGCTGCTTTTTTTCTTGGCAGGTCGTCTTGACATTGATGTAGAATATGTAAGTGACTGCAAGAGGCTGGCCAAGCAGTGTCGGATGCAGGACCTCATAGATGATTTGGAGACCAAATGTAAAAAAGTCTATGAATTTGGTAAGCATTTTACTTGTTGCCTCTGCTGTGCCTGTGTGCTCTTTCAGGGAGAAAAAAGAAAGTGTGGTGGTGGGTATCTTGTGGTGCTCTTGGGGCTATCAGAAAATTATTGTTGTGGAATTCCCATGTTTGCATCATGGCTTTCGCTCATGGGATGGTGGGCCAGCTGTAGTGGTTTTGTAGATACACATGTTTATGTTGAATGTTTTCATTCTAGTAGAGAAACCACAGCAGCAGGACTTCACTGTGGTTGCCAGACATTCAGTGAAGCACTGTGGGGTGGGGTGTACTGTAAAGAGCCTTTCAGCAGAGAGCTTGTTTAAACCCCTGGGGAGATATAATATGTACCATTAAAAGTAATTTTCTCCGTTTATTGGACCCCTAACCAAAGTAAAACTAGCTTAAAATGAACGCAGAGAGAGAAACCCAACAGTTTGAGTTTATAATTCATCTCCTTAGTTCAAGCTAAAGCAGAAGTGAAGAATCGGCACAAATAGGACAAATCATGAGTGTTAGTCATTAAGTTAAAAAAAAAGGTATCAGGTAACAAAACCTTCAGGCTGAAACTGTCTGATTTCATGCTCGGAGTTCTTTACTTCAGTCAAGTTAATTTTGATTTGAGAACAAATTAAGCTGTAATCCTTCCTTTAAAACTGGAAGTATTTGAAAATGAATGTTCTGCAGTTATTTCTACAACTTCTAGTGCAAAAAGGTCAAGAACAAGGTTTGTGATGCTTGCCTTGGTAGCAGGGGCACTGGATGTACAGAATCTGTGGTTATAGCTACTCATGGCTTTGAGAGGAGGTTGTATAAGGCAGGTATCTGAGTGGGGCATGATTTTGGAAAGGTTTGGGAGTTGGTGGGATTTTTAATTTTTTTTTCTTTTTATGGTGCATTGGCTCAATGGAAACAAAAGACAAGGAAGTATTGAGCAGTAGAAACAAAGCTGCTGAATTGGTGGGTGCTGTTCAGTGCTATACAGCTGAGCTAGATTGGGAAGAAAGACAAAATCCTTCATTCTCAACCATAGTTGGTTTTATGGCCTCCAGCTTCCTGCACAGTTGCTCATTTCTGACAACCCTTCATTACTATTTCTTGCAAGAAAGCAATGGTCCCTGCTGCTTGCTTGAAGCAAACAGCTTTTTTCTCTCAGTTTCATTTTTATTGTTTCTGTTAGGAGAGAGTTCCTTGTGATACCAAATGGTGTGCTCTTGGCTTTGAGAGGTAGGGTGTCTGAAATATCTGATGATAGATGTGCTTTTTAGACAGATCATTGTTCATTCACTGTGCAACTGTCAAAGTGCACAGATCTGCAAGAACTCTTTTCCTTGCCTATGGTTTAAAACTTGCTGGGTCCATCAGTGCTTACAGACTGATTGATTTGGCAATTGTTATCATAGGCAATATGCAAATACAAATTATTCTTTCTCTTCCATAAAGAATTTCTAGTTTCATAGTGACAAATTTCCTTCTCTTGCACTGGTCTGGACAAGGTTCTTCAAGAAAATGCACTCAGCCTTGCTTGTGTTGGTGCCAGGTCTCCTCTGGGCTTATTTACTGTGCAAGTCATCTGTCTGAAGGTGGTGTTTAGTGTTAACAGAGCAGCCTGTCTCCTTGGTGGTGTAGCTCTGTGTGTGGTAATGGTCTTGTATTTGTAGAGTATCCTTCCCTTGCCAGCATCTTTCTGGGGTGTTCAGCCTACATGAGGTACAGTGGTGGCCTATCTGAAAGGTGCAGCAGTAACGTGGAGGAGGGGGTGGAGAACTTGTTTTGTGGGACATTGTGGTCTTGTTTCACCCACAGCATGATGGAATCATCTGATGGAGCTCATGTAATAATGCTGTGCAAAATGTCAGGAAAATTGAGGTCTTGAGGTGGCATGATTCACCTGCAAGGGGTTTTAATGAAGTGAATCATGCCTGTCAAATTCTGAGTGCTTCAGCACGCTGTCACTTCACTCTTTTGTCCTTGAGAGTTAATGCTGCCTCTCAGCAGAGAGCCTTCTCAAGCCTTCCACACCACTACTTCACATTTTCCAGTGGTGCTGTTTTTCCCACACTTCCCTCTATTCCAGGGACTCTTGCAGAGTCTTACACACTTCAGTCCTCATCCCAAAGCATGCTGAGCTGAAAATAAACCTGGGACAGTGAACTGTGAGAGGGAGACGGCCAGAAAGAGGGAAGACTGTGGTGGCAGCAGTGTTGTGACACAACAGCTGTGCTCACTTTAGGCTGCTGCTTCTTGAAGTTACAGTGAGCTACAGTGAGCCCCATGGCAACTTTGGTCATACCAAGACCACAGAAGTAGGATTGTGTGTTTGCTTCCCCTTTATCAGGCTGTTAAGTTGCATTGGCTGGTTGGGCAAGACAGAAAGACTCACTAGGTCTGAAGAAGGCAAATAATGTTGCCATCTCTGTATGGTTTATATTATCTCTTTGGTGGTAGTGATACTAATTTAATGGTTGTGAAGAACACAGGAGATCTACAGGACAGAGCTGGGTAAACAGAACTTATTACCTAAACAAGAATAAATCCCTTTGTTCCCTAGTGTGAATTTAGGATGGCACAGGTGATGTGAGACCCATGAGAGCATGTGGCTGGGAAGAGATTCATGGAAACAGCTTTATTTAAACCAAATACTCCTTGGCAGGGGTTTCACCCCAGGTGGCAATCTCAGTGGTAAGGGTGGTTGGCTGGGTGTGTGAGTGGCTCCTATGGGGATCAGGGCCAGCCTGATCAGCAGTCCTCACTACAGCTGATGATGCAGATCACAAGCTGGGCTTGATGAATGCCTGTGGCAACTTTGACTTTGCCACGGCTGATATTCTAGCACCAGGAATTAAGTGGAGGATTGAGGGGAGACAGCAATCCGTGCATCCCCTTCCAGCCCTGCTCAGCAGCTGCACTTGGGGTGCTGTGTGTGTGTTTGGCACGTTTTTCATGGAGTGTCTGTCATTTCTCTAAATGGGAGAGAATGTTTGTAGTGGAATTTAGGCATCTCTGCTCTTTTTTTTCTCTTTTTTTTTTTTTCTTCCAGTCTCTTCCAAGCCAGGGACCTGTGTGAAAGTGCTGACAATTGAGCCCACAGGTAACTGCCAGCTGCAGGAAGATCTGGCTCTCCTAGCAGACTGCGCCTTGCCAGCCGAACTGCGGGTAGGGAGCATTTTTATTACTTTGGGTCTCTGTGGGTCTGTGATATGTGTTCAGTTGTGGTCTCTCCATTTGAATTTAGTGCTTGCTTGCTTGGGGATGGCTCCAAATGCTGAAAGCCTTTTACTGCTTGGAAATGCTGTAGAATTGTTTAATGAGGCTGTCAGTGCTGGTCCTTTCCTATGGATTTTTCCCTCAGCAGGGACCTTGGTGAACAAAACCCTTGCCATGTGGTTGGTGGGGATTTCCCTGTTGACTCCAGTGGGACAAGAGTTGGCCTCCATCTTTTTTTCCTTCTCTCTGCCATCCTTCTGTAGTATCAGAAGTGTTTTATCAGCAGGCATTGATACCCAGAGGCATATAAATGGAAGATGGCTTGCTGGGCTTGCTTGCTAGAACTGGCATAGTATAGTTGAGATGTACTTTCAAACCATGAAAATATTCCAGCAAAAATGTAGGTCCCTCTGAAGTGAGTATAATATGGCTTGTTGACCCTTAGAAATAACCCACAGACCAGAGGTTGATGATCACTATGTTAAAATACCATTAATATTATTAGTTAGGCTCAGATATGTGGATCTTTACTCCAAATTGTAGAACAGATTAAATATTAGTGGTCTTCATTTTCCCAGCATGTGTTGGTCTCTGCAATATCAGCAGATTCACTTTGCTTTTATGTCTGTCCTTTTTTTTTCCCCTCTCTCTCTCATACCAAGTGCTGAATTTAATAACACGAAGTCATTTTAGGTGGCTGCTGTTCCCAGAGGTTGTATGGCTGAGTGATGTAGCAAAGTTTATTGCCTTTTCTTCTTGTCCTCTTCTGAATAAGGCTGCCTTGTGTGTGTGTGAGTGTGACTGACCTGCTGGATAAGGTCTCTTACCTGTAATAAGCCAGTGTGTTTTGTGCTGGCTTTTGGCAGACATTTCTCTGAGTACTTTATAGGGGGAGTTTTTCCTCCCAACTTTCCACCTTGCAGTGTTGAAATCTTTATTGTGTAACCTGCTTCCCCCAAATAACTGTATTTATTTGTGTCCTTTAATATGCTTTTCCATGTGTTTCCAGGCTTTAAAGGGAGGGGATACTATAAATAAGTGACAGATTTACCTCCCCAAGAATTCAAAAAAAGGATTGTGGCTCACAAAACAGTGAGATTTACACAATTTTTAAGACAATAAATAAAAAGACTACTTTGTTTGCTTGTTCCTAGACCTTGATGGCATGCTACTGTTTTGCTAAGCTCTTCTCAAGGGTTAGAAACACTTCCCTTTATATTCAGATATATTCATTATAATTATAATATTATTATAATAATATAATTATTCAGAATAAGAGCTGGAAGGAAAAAATGAAGCTAGGAATAATATTATCTGACAGCACTGTAAATGCCTTTGAGCTGTGGTTTTCTTGCTATGTTCATACACCAGAACAAAGTCAATTAAATTTGTTATGCTGTAAAAAAAAAAAGATGGCACAGGCACCCTCCTGTTCACTGGAGAGTTTGTGCACCATGTACAAATATGGGTGCTTTGTTTAAGGCTGATAAATTCTCAACAATTTCTCTAGGTTGTTTTTTTTTCTAACTTACAAAGAATATATAAATGAAGCTCTTCATTCTATTACCATTTATATCTCATCCTAATGTTTGCCCATTGTAAAATCCTGTAAATTAGGCACCTTTCTTCTAGGTCAGAGGAATCATGCATCCTCGTTCTTAGCAGGGTTTGATGCCATGCAAGGAGTGGTGTACAAGCTATGTAACCTAAAATGTCAGGGACAAATGTACTGTCACATAGAAACATCTGCATTCTTGAGAGGAACACACATTTTTTTCCAGCCTATGCAGAACAAAAACGTTATCTGACTTCTGGATAAAAGGCAGAATTTCTTGATGGCATTTCAGGTAACAATCTGAATTTGGCAGGAGACATTCTGAGCTGCTGCATGTGGTCTAATGCTGTATTGCATGGAATGGGGATGTATGCAACTTTGTTTCACTATAAACAAATAATTTGTTTATAGTAATGTCTTTGGTATTTGATTGATGTGGAATACGTTATGGATCCGTATTTTATAGATCAGTAAAATGCTGTATGACTAAAGGAATAATTAACATTTGAAATCCATTCTCAGTTCATTATTAGTTCTTAGAGCGGGAACTTTCTGTTCCTTGAACTCTTAAACATGCTATTATCATAGTGTTGTGTTTCTCGTTCCTGCTTAGACTTGAAAGCTTTTTAGCTTTCAGCATTTGTTTTTAAAACTATGGTTGTTGTCTCTTTTGTTGTAAACTAGTCATGGACAGAATTTTTCTGACCACAACAGCTGCTTCTTTGGTTTGTTGCAATAAAATTTAGAGGTGACAGATTTAAAGTGTCCATCAAAAGCCAGGGAACTGTAAAAAACCATGTGGCTTTCCACTGCCTGTCTGTCTTGCTCTTCATCTCACGTCTGCCAGGTGACCCCTGAGCTAGAGGTGCCAGGGCTTCCAGTCTAAGAGACTGCAGGCACATCGTTTCCTTGTGGCTGTTTTTTCATTACTTTTTAAACTGAAATCTTATTTTCCAATCCAAGAAGAAATCCAACTTAAAAGGATCAGAGTTTGCCATGAAATAAATACTGCTCTCTCTGTCTGTATTGACATTTGGTGTGGCTGCAAAAAAAAGTGATCATTTGTCACTTCTGAGGTGAAGCTCAATGTTGTAATAGAACAGTTGGAAGCAAGTGGATGGATTCCATGTTGTTTGTCTCCCCACCTGTGTAATTGTTGGTGGTTGTCCATGGCACTTATTCCTGTGCTTTGTGCCCTTGGCAGAGGCAGATTAACTGAACTATTTGCAACATGCTTCCAATTTAATTTTTTTTTAATACAATCCACTTGCATCTGGTTATGGCCTGATAATCTTCTCTTGGATCACTAGCCCCTGTATTTTGTGTTGTAATTTATTGACAAAATTATTGCTGAGATGATCTGGCCAAAATACAAATTGCTGCCACTGGTTTTTTTTTTTTATGTTTTTGCCTCCAGCAGCATTTCTGTTTAAACATTAATAGCAAATTTGTAGCAGTAAAGACTTCGTCCTCCACATGTGACAGCTGGAAGATTCTGTGCATGTTCAGGCTTATGCTATAGAGTTGTTGAGAATAATTCTGTATGGTGGATGAGTTACTGTGAACTCATAGGCCAGACTGTTTTCTGCTCCAGGGCAACACACTTAACTTTGGCAGCTGTGACTTGGACAGAGGTTTGCTGAGGAGGTTGCCTGAATAGAGGAGTGGGAGAAATAAGCCAGTTTTCTGTGGGGAGACCTTGAAAGGGCGTTTAAATTCAAGTGTGACAAGGGAGGAGAGTAGAGGTAGTAGAGACTTAAAAGGGGAGTAAAAGGGAAAATTCTGCAAAGCCACTTGATGCTGAATAGGAGAGACAAAGACATGAACCTGCTTTTGTAGTAGGAATTGGAAATGACCTTGTAAACCTGAGCATCAGGGCAGGGACCAGGCAAGGCTAGAAGCAAGAAATTGAGCCTGGAGGAGTTTAATTTAGGAGACAAACTCTGAAACAAATAAAACTCCCATGTCACATGGGACACATTACTTTTAAAGCCTTACTTTGGAAAATGAAAGGGGAACAAAGAAGGTATGCACATAGTTGTGGAGTTTGTCTCAACTAAAATTCTTGTGCTGCAAGGAGTGGCATTTTATCAAAGCCCATTTAGGCTTGGTTTACCCATAATGTGCCTAAAGGTTGTAGCCTTCAGAGTAAAGTCAGAATTTCTAGGAAGGAGTATGGAAGCTGTGGGGATAGCAGCAAGGCAAAGGGAGTAGGCAGCCGGATGATGACTCCAAGCATTTGTGGCACTCTGGTGCCACAGAGTGGGGCTGCAGATCTCAGACCTCAGATCTCATTGCCTTGAAACGTGAGACAGATAACAGCAAAATAGCAGCCTTGGGAATGGGACAGTCTGATCTTATCTTCAGTACTGAAGTTGTCCTTTGTGTTACAGCCATATGAAAGCCAGGTAGTAGATCAGGTGAGGAATGTTCCTTCAATTTTTATGCTCCTCCTCTGGGATAGGAGATACCTGATGGGGAAGAACACCTAGGGAAGAGGTCCCATGGAGAGGCAGCATTACCATGACAGCCATGTGCACAGTTTGAATGTCACTGGGCTCACTCCCCCATGGTTAGGAATCAGAGGCTGCCAAATGTTGCTCTGGGCAGACAAAAAGCCTGGCAAACGGGCCCAGGTTGCCATGTTCAGTGCTGGTGTGAGCTTTTGCCAGCTTGGGGCCTTGCCACATTCGAGAACCTCTTTTGAGAGAAACCTCAGAGCATGCAAACTGAGCTTGGCTGAGAGCACCAACCCAGTGTGTGGCAGGCTCTTTGTTTAGCTCAGGAGAGAAGAGAGGTCATCTGGCTCTTCAGTTAAGCTGAAAGTCAGTTGCTTCAGTTAGGATGGAGGCAGCAGTGTTGGAAATAGGGCTTAGGAAGTCTGCAGTTGGGAGACTGATCTTTACAGTCAGCCCAGGGTTTTTCAGGTGCAAACTTGGGGTGTAACTTCCCTTGGATGAGAAACAGCAGTATTAAACTCCTTGGCTCAAGCAGCTCAGGGGCATGAATTTGACAAGTAAGAACCAGGGGGAAACTTTTTTCTTTCTGGAGATTGTGTTGGTTACCTGACTATAAATATAAACTTTTGTTTTACAACTGAATTACCCTTTATATAGGATTGGGTGTAAGTGAAGATATTTGGAAGTGTCACTTTAAAATAACATGGGGCCAACAGAGTGTTTTTGTGTGTGTCTTCTGTCTTTGGCATGCAGGACTGGGAGGAGGTGTGTTGGTGTTAAAATAATTCACTAGATTATTAATACTGCAACAACACTATCTTTGGCTGCAAAACAAATGAGGAATTTGCTCTAGAAATGTTGGATTATTCAAGTGAAGCAGTAATTGTAGCCAGACCATTTCAAACTGGTGTGTATGTCTGTGTAATCTGTATGGTACTACATCTACCTCTACATCTACACAGTAGAGGGCTATTCCTAAACTCTAGTATGCTTATGGTGCTCACTACACCAAATGAACTTCACCCCCACCTGGTTATTTGCCTTGTTAGGTGGCACAGAAATGTGTGGAGCATCAGGGAGTTTCCACGGATAAGGAAGGAGGACATCTGTAACTTGTCCCAAGAATATCTTTTATCAGGAGTTCTGTTCCTCACATTGAAATCTGTGTTCAGAGCCTCTCTAGGGCTCTGCACTGTGCTAAGGGAATGAGTGGATGGTTGCTGCTGGGAAGACCAGGAAATCCAAACTTGGGACTCTGAATGTGTTTAAAGCACTAATGTTAATGGGATGGTTTTCTGATTTATCTTCCTAGGTTGGCTTTGGGGAGTTGCCATTTGACAGCACTGACAACTTTAATAGTTGTCCTGATGTGTGTTTCCGGGTGGCAGATTACAACTTTTTGTGCCATAAGGTATGTGATTGTGCTGTATTCTTCATTCTCCTTCCTTTTTGCCATGAGTCTGCTCTTCTCCCCCAGTCATCCAGTGCTGATACACTCTACAGAATCAGCATTGCCTCATCAGCTGGAAAACCAAAAGCTGGAAGCTATATTAAAGCATTTAACAAAAGAGTAAACCCTGCCTTTCTTGCAGAGGTGAGGCAATAAACTTATGGCTTCAGCTACAGCATTCACAAAATCTCCTACTGCTGGCTTGTGAGCTCAGTGTCTGGAGAGGGGAATGTAACAAGTAAGCAGAAGAATAGATTTTGAGATACAACCTCAACTCAAACTCCTGCCCTAATACCATGCTACTTTGAAATACCTTAAGTTTGCAAATTGTTTTTTTGCTTCTGAGGGTAGGCATGAACAGAAATAAGGTATGGAAAAATGTTGGAGATGCAGCTTTGCAATATGGGAGTATCAAAGTTAGAGTCTGTACTTCTGAAATACCTCCGAGCTGCTCTGCCAGCTGCTTGGCAGTGCTGTTTGGTTTGGTACCTTGGGAAAGATGTGAGTGTTTTGGTCTTTATTTCCTCTCAGGCATTTTTCTGTGGTCGCAGTGATTATTTCAAAGCCCTTCTTGAAGACCATTTCAGTGAGAGTGAGGAACTGCAGACACAGCCCAGCATCCCTGTGGTGACTCTTCACAACATCTCAGAAGACATCTTCATCCGGGTCCTCTATTACATCTACAGCGATGATACAGAGGTGAGGCAAACCATGGAGCCCCTTTTCGTGTGCTCGTTAATTCTGGAGGTGTTCACAGTGGTGTTTTCCTACAGGAGGGGGGGATGTGTGTGCTTTCTTAAATTCCACTGCCTTCCTCCACTACCTTGCTTCTGGCTCAGAAACCCACAGACTGGGACTTGCTGTTAACCAGTTAGACAGATCTAGTTTCTGCATGACAATCAGGAAGCAAATCTATAATCATTTTACCCTGCAACAAAAATTTGGAAATTGGGTGTCACAGTGTATGCTGGCAAGATGAGCACAGGGCTTTGCAAATTTCTCTCTTGGGCTCTGTGGAAGGGATTGGTGAGCAGCTGCCAGTAGATGGCAGATTGGACACATTTGGAGATAGGGAAAGGTTGAGAGGTTCTGCTCATTTGCTTTTGGCATCATAGCCCGCTTTTCCATTTGTAGCAAGTCATTATTTCCACTTTGATGAATTGCTGGGGTGGGCAGAGTCTCTGCTGGGAGACCAACGTCTTGCTGTGCTCAGTACCACAAGCAGTTAGAAAATGGCCCCAATCTTCCTAATGGGAGATGCAGCAACTCTCAGCATTTAAGCAGCTTCCTGCTTTGGTTTTGTGGAAAATGCTTTCAGCAGGTCTAGCTACAAGATGCCAGAACACATTCTGGCAGTAAGGCAGTGATCAGAAACACTGCTGCACCTGGCAGTGTCACTTCTCCCAAGCAATATTCATGCTCTGGGTTAGGTGCCACATACAGAGAGTGTGTCCAGCTGCGACCTTGTTTCTGCTGATCTGTTCACCTCTGGGTAGCAGCAGGGAATGTGGGGTAGGGAGAGATGTATTTAGCAGGCAGCAAGGGCAGGATTGCTGTTGGTGTGCCAGAGAGCAGATGCTTCACTCAGCTGCACTCTTCCCTCAGCGACACACTGAAAGGTCAGGCAGAGAGGGAAAGATTCAGGCTGGGGCTGTGAAGCCCCTCCTGATATTGTGACCAACACTGCAGTGTGACCCTGTCCCCTTGCACCTCTCCAGCCTGCCTGCCCTTCCCGTGATGGCTCACAGGAGGGATGTTTTGAATGCAGCCACCTCTTTCCAAGGGTTGCCTCAGCTGCCCTCTTTGGACTTGGAGCAGGAGAAAAACATCAATGTGTAGGAGTTCAGAGGATCTTGCTCATATTTTTTCTATGCAGAATGGTGTCATCACTGAAACTAGATTGGATTTCAAACCGAGCAGCCAAGATAACAGGCTTCTGCAGAGAGTTCATCTGTCATGAAAAACTACCAGGAAACATGGTCAGGAAAACAAGAACATAGCTCAAGTTTTACACTTACATGTGGAGTGTTCTCTCTGCCCTCTGTTTCTCTAGCCAAATGTCAGCACTCCCATGGTTTTTGTTCCAATCAATTTATATGTCCCTGTCTTGTAGTAGTGACCATGTTTGCAGTTGGAGGGATGAGTGTGTGCAGAGGACAGAAAGGGTTCCAGGCAGAAGAAGTTGCTGATCAGTAATAAGTACTTGTGTGAGTGGGCTCAAGAGGAAGTTTTGGAGGAACATTTGTGAGGTTTGTCCTTGATCAAGTGTTTGGAGCTGCTGCCATCAATGCTACTGACTCAGACTCCTCGAACTTCCGAGGTTCCTGGAGCTTATGAGAGGACAGAACAGCACTTCATTAGTAACCCTGAGAGCTTTGTTACACCATTTTGCACTGTAGCACTCCTGGCATGCCTCTGATAACATGTTGCATCCTTCTGCACAGCTGTTGCAGGGTGTTACCCAGCTGAGACATTTGCTGTGGCTAGTCTCTTCCAAACACTAGTGTGGACAGCTGTAGGTGAAGAAATAATCAGCCTTCACAATTGTCAAGAGTAAGCAACCACATGTGCAGGATGTGGACAGCAGTGTTTTTGCTGCTGACAAGTTACCAGGGCAGTGGACCACAACACACCAGATTTACTGAGTTACTCAATCCAGACCAGGCTTGGTCTTTGGATGCAAGTGATCTTGCCTTCTCCTCCCCCAGGCTATTCTGCACCTTGCAGATGGGCTGTTAAAATGGATGGAGGTAACTGTGCTCTTTGCACCTCACATTAGCAGGAACAGAACTGTGCAGAGAGAGGCTCTATTTCCAGGTTAGTGACGCATTTGGCTGATTTAAAATAGGATTTGCCCAGCCAGGGGAAAGAGACTGAATGAAGCTGGAGGTGGTGTCTCCAACATTATCTACATAATTTTTATCCTCAGCTGACTTGCAAAGAACAGAAGTGCCCAAGAGGGAAATGGGAAGGTGGTTCTCTAGCTCAAAATCCTGAAAATGTTGAAGGCCATTCACAACAGTGTAAGCTTGAGCATCAAGCTTGTGTTTAGTTCAGTGTGAATGCCTGTTAAAGCTTCAGTAGTATTTGATGTGCAGAGTCTAGTTGGGCCTCACCTACAGGTTCTTTGGGGTGCAATTTTCTGTCCTTGGGTGTATCCCTGTGCCAGGCAGGTTGTGCTGGCTGTGTTAGCAGAGCCAGTTTGAGGAAGGAACTTCAGAGAACTTTGCACATTTTTTACAAAATGCAAGTCCAGCAGTACTAAATAGGAAGAAAAGTCTTAGTGGGGACAGGTTGCACTGTTCTGCTAGGATTTTCCTTCTGTCTTTTTGAAGGGTTTTTGGTAGTTCTGGTAAAACCTTCCTCCTTCCACCATCATGTTGAACATTTCTTAGCAGCCAGCTTTCAGCTGCCCTTTGGTGTTTCAGCATTGCTTTGGCTGGAGGAGTGAGCTGCAGCGTGTCAAGCTTCTTGCTTTGTGCTGAGCGAGCTGCCACTGCCCCATTCTTAACTCCTTTGTGGTAACTGATTGAAAGACCAAAACCTGAAAGATTGAGCTCCTATCTCTCCATAGTACTGTTAACACTTGCCCAGTTACAGACCAAACAACACTTGAAGGAGTCTCAGCTAAGACACAAGAGGAGGCAGTTTGCCAGAGACAAGTGAAGGGGTAGGACTGGACAGTAATTCCCCTCTCTCCATTTCCAGCTGTCCCCAGAAAATGCCTATGATGTGCTGTGTGTGGCAGACATGTACCTCCTGCCTGGGCTCAAGCGCCTCTGCGGGAGAACATTGGCTCAGATCCTTGATGAGGAGAACATCGTCAGCATCTGGAGGATTGCAAAGCTGTTCCAGCTGACCCGACTGGAGGACCAGTGCACGGAGTACATGGCAAAGATCATTGAGAAGGTAGCAGCAACACTCCCCCCACTGCACTTCCCACACAAATCTAACTGCACAGTGAGCTGTAGATACAACAGATTAAGTGGTTGTACTTTGATCTGTAATAAATGGTTCTCCTCTCTCGCTTAATGCTTCCTGAAAATGAGCAGTGGTTAAGTAGCAGAGCACATGGTGAGTTAGGAGGTAGGATGAGGAGTGTGGCAGTACCTGATGTTGCTGCTGTAATCCAAATGCTGGTGGATGCCTAGCACATCCCTGTGGAGTGTGGGCTGAAAACCATGCCCAAAAAAGATTTGAGACAGGTGGCTTTCATGGAGCTTTCACCTACTGTGTCCAGAGCAACAGTGGTGCTGAATACACCAGCTGCAGCCTGGAGAATGCAGTGGGGTGTGCATGGGAGCTCTATGTGTGAAATGTTTTGCAGTCTTTGATGCAGGGAGTCCTTTCTGACATAATACTGTAGAAAGGTGTTACCAATGTGATCTCCACTCCTCCCCAAGATGACAAATCTGACAGTGGGGGTTTCCACAAGGGAAATTTGGCCAGTGAACTGCCAGAAGTAATGAATCTAACACTGAAGTTTTCTTCATGGAGTTCCATTTAAGTGTCATACTGAGTGATTATAGCTGATAATTTCAGGACTGTTGGAGAAAGTTGCCTTATATAAGGGTAAGCTAGAATCTATGGGGTCTTCTCCTGAGACAGATCTATATAAATGGCTTGCACAGTTCACATGGGAATGTTATATTTTCACCTGCAGCTTTAGAGTTGTGAAATTCTTTTTGGCATGTGAAAGCAGTGAAGGAAATGATTCTAAAGTTGTTAATTTCTCCAGTTTATAGCTTGGGGATGATAGACACATCAGCATGCACCCACATTCTGGTTTTTGAAAAATGGGTTTGGTTTGAAAGCTGAATGAATATCCCAGGTAGTAATCAGGGGTTTGCCTCTATGTTCCCCTTGCATTCCCTTTCTCTAGCTTGAGTGGGAGTCCTCAGACCCAGCATTGGCAATGTGCCTTCTTAAGGGTGTTGGCACAAATGGAAACACCCCAGCTGTTCAAACATCAGCAGCTGCCAACATCTTGTGGAGATACTCTGATGAGGGCGACAGGGAGAGATTTTGGCAGTGTGCATAGCACAGAGCAAGGCTCAGCAGCCTGCTGTGCCCAGGCACAGTTTGGTAGCACAGACAGACAGAAGCTGCTCTCGCCCTTCAGAACACCACATGTTCCTGAGGAACTTGATACAAAATCATTCATGGGTGACCTGATTCTGTCAGGTTGGGCACAGAACATAGCAGCTGCCTTGCTGTGATCTGCTGGTTGGCTGGTGGTGGTGGGGCTGAGTGCCATGGTGGGGATAGTCATCTGTGTGGTTCCTGGTTCTGAGCAGGGCCACGAGCAGCCACTGTCCTGCCTCTTGCAAGACATTTCCCCAAAGTGTCTAGCAGCATCTCCTGGTTCCTGCTGAGGAGCCTTTCTGGAGGAAATACTGTGTATATTCATGTGCCCTGGAACCATGGATGCTTAGTGGGTACTGCAGTGAGCAGATTGAGGTGCAGGGTGCTTACAGGTGTGGTTGTTTATTGTTTTATTGTTGGAGTGTTACTGCCTCCATAGGATGAATGGCAGAATCTCTGAGTGGTGTCTGTGGGAGACAAAGATTTCTGTTTCCATGTACCCTTAGCACTCTGCTTTTTGCTGTGAGATCCCTCAAGAGTGGCTGAGCCCATTATCCCAACCCTTTACATTTCCTGTCTTGTCTTCCTAATGATTCTCTTACTTACCCCATGCAGCTGGTGGAGTTGGAGGAGTTTGTGACTGCTGTGAAGGAGAATGCAGAGGCTGTGGAGGAGCGGCAGGAGACTGACTCCATTCCTCTGGTCGATGACATCCGCTTCCACATCACCAGCAATGTGCAGACTTACAGTGCCATCGAGGAAGCCAACCAGAAACTGGAAGCTCTGGAAAACCTCCTGGCCAGTATAGGGCTTGAGTGCTGATGTCTGCGAACCCTGCCTGTCGTATACAGCCTGCGTAGTCCCTGTTGGGTTGGCTCAGAGTGCAAGAACATCTGAGTCTCTGAATGTCTCTCTCTTTCTTTGTCTTCCTTCCCGTCCACTTTCAGGCATGGTTTAATTTTAATTTATTTGTATCTGGACATTTGCATGTCTGGTTTGTATTTGTTCTACTTTGGTTTTTGTTTCTCCTTTCCGACGTAGCTCCCAAAGCTCAAATCAAACCAGTAGCTGCTCCTTTGTACAATATAATGCAAACAGGGGACTGCAAGCTGTTGGGGGTGGTAAGGGAGCTGTTCTGGAGGACTTGCCATGGCCTGATGTTAGGATCCATCTTGTTCTGTTGCCCAACATCACACTCTGAATCTGGTTCATGCCAGGATATTTGAGTTGCCAGCAGCAGAGGAAGAAAACTGGATAAAAGTCTCTAAATAAGTATATGGGAAGTGAGGTGGCCTTTCTTTCACTGTCAGCTTTGCAAGATTGACAAAAGCAGGCAGTGCTTCCCTAACAGGGACACAGGAGCATTTGGGTATGTGGAAGGCAGTGTTGTCATCTGTCATTCTAGTTCTTAGATTAAAAAAAAAAAAGTGATTTCCAGGTCTTCCCTAGCTTTTCATTGCTTTGAAATGCTTAGAATTTAAAAGCTTTGCTTTTTGAACAAATATCTTTATGAATACAGTACAGACCAGAGTCCTTCCATTCTTAGCAGTAGCTTTCAAGGCATGTAAAGGGAGAGCACCTCTTCCTGACAGGAGGGAAACACCTTGTTGGAAACAGCACTTTTTCCTTTCTTTTTGTCTCCTGTGGTAGAGCAGAACTGACTTGCTGGTGGGTCAGGGAAAAGGAGTTACTAGAAATCCTTTTTTCTAAAAAATTAAAAGGAGCCTTGCAGGGCTCACTTGTCAACCTTCTGGCTTTGCTCACCCTTCAGCCTCATAGCTTCATTGTTCTCCAGGAAATTTACTGTACTAATGAGTGCTTCTGAATCTGTGTTCTGCAGTAGGTCACATTCTCTCATGTTGTTTCTCTAGACTCCTAAAGAGAGTAATGATGTTCTTTCTCCTTGGCACCAGTCAGCAGGTGTTAGCCCTGCATAAAGCCTTGCCCAATGGGCAGCCCTCAGAACTGTCCATCTCCAGAACTTCACAATCTGAGAGTCTCAGATCTCCAAGGCATAGCCTGAGTGTACTTTGCTCATGCTGTGAGTTGGGAAGGAGAAGAGGCATTGTGTAAACCACACAGAGAATCTTGCACAGGCAGTAAACTGCCATTATTGATGCACAGCATCATTTTGGTCACTTTGTGAGGCAAGAAATTGAAATTAGGTGTCCTTCTAGTATCTGAGGTGGGAACTGGGCATGGAGTGGTGCTTCATATGAATAAGGGAAGGATTTAGAGATCCCTAGTTTAGCTGGGACTTGCTTCAGGTGTGGGTCTATTGGGAGGGGTTTCTCATCTTGCTCACCTCACCAGGTAAGAGACTGATGCTCCCACACAATGTGAGAACTGCAGCCTCACTGCCCCTGCTCAGAGCCTGCATCTGGCGTGAATTGGAGTTCTTGGCATAAACGTGGGCAGGCCTTGGGCAGCACTTGGGCTGGGCAGGCTGCATTCACTGGCAGTGAGGAACAGACACTGGGATTTGTACTTGAGAGATGCAAGACTTTGGCAAAATCATGTCAGGATTGAGTTGCACCCAACAAGCTGGGGACGGGGCTGGTGGGGCAGCACTGACTAAACTGGACTCGGGATGTTTGTGCACTTTTTCACCCATGTTAATTCCTTTCTTTTGCACAACAAGCTCTCTAGGGCAGGGGCTTGTGGCTGCAGGGCTGCTCAAGCAGGGTGTCCTTCAGTTATTTTGTTTCAAAATTCTTGGGAGTGCAAAGAGTTCTTGTAGTTTTTCTGCAACCATATTAGGGTGAGGGAAGAAGATGTGTCCTTGCAAGGGTGTGCTGTATGAAAGAGGGGAGCAGCAGAAGTGTGCCTGTGTTTGGAGTGGTGTCATGGAGAGGAGCTGTGTGTTTGTTGTGTGATTTGTGGAATGTACCTCCATGCCCATCTCTAAGCTTGATGTGGCTTTGACAGGACCACCAAAGAGCCCAACCTCCCTTGCACAGATAAAGGTGTCTCAGTTGATTTGAGGAGGGGAAAAGCTATTGAAATTATCATTTTTTTTAATATTAAAAGTCACATATTTTGGAGAAAAAAGGGTGGAAGCAGAACTGCCTAGTCTCTTCTCAGTGGAGTGTCAGGCTCATGAAAGCCTGCCACAGAAACAACAAACAGCTTAACCCAGGTGGCTCAGTCCCTCTGTTTCTCCTCCCTATATGGCTGAAATTGACACCGAAGGGATAAGCAGGATGTGTAGTTTATCACATCCCCTCTGCTTCTCCTGCCTAAATTCCACATCTGACATCTTTGTAGTCAGCTTTCCACGGCAGTGGCTGTGACAGCCCTGCACAAAGGTTGCACAGAGCTGCCAGAGAAAAAAAACATGTCCTGTTCTGCTTGTACAGAGCGAGATGCAGAAACAGGATTACTGGGAAATGTGCTAATGCTTTTTCCCTGCAGATGCCTCAGCTGCTAAAGCAAAATGGACACTGGTAGTGGGCAAAGCAGGAGGAAGACAGAGGAGGGGCAGTGCTGGGAAGTGTTTTCCGTATGACTGCTTTTGAATAATTCCATTCCCGCATCCTTGGAGTGAGCCTGCAGTTGTACATGTGGGAGGAAAGGGCAGTGTGGCCTTTTGATCTGCCTCCCTGGTAGTGCAGTTCCATGTGGGCTGCCAAGCAAACACCTCCTCTGTCTGCCTGCACTTAGTGGTCACATCTGTGACTCGTGTCAGATTGTGCAATTACTCGGGGTCCTGTAAACCCCTCCAATCCCTTTTGGCAAAACAGGGCTATCAAAAAGCATGCAAAAGCAGATGGTCAGCATGCAGGCAAGCTCTCTGAACTGATTGAAACTTTGATTTGAATTCACGTTATTCTTGCTGCAAATAATTTTATCAAAAAATAAAAACCTTTTTATTTTTTTGTTCTGTTGCTAGTGTCCTCTTTGTGTTCTGTTGCCTCCGTCCTTTTTATTTACTATTAGCCACTTGTTGATTTAAGATTGTAAAATTTATGAGAGCAACATTATATTTAAGATGAAATGTGTAAGCATGTGTGCAGCAATAAAATAGTATATTTCACTATATCTTCTTCCTATGGCTTATTTTTTACCACTGACAACATCAACATGGCTTTATTTCTGAAAGAACTTGGTGGGCTCCTTCAGCTTATTTACCTGGGCTCTGCAACCTGGTGTCCAAGCAGTGAGGGAGATGTGGCTCTGCTGTCCTCCCTTGGTGACCTTTTTGTACAGTCCTGTTGGAACACAGATGTGAAGCACCATCTTGCCTTTACTGCTCCTTTCTCCCAGAATTGTTTCATTATCAACACCATGGCTCAGGCCTGCTCAGCGTGGTGGTGGTGTGTCAGGGAGATGACATCTATCTCGGAAGGTTCTGGGCAACCCTTGGCATTTGATTTGTCCCTACTTCTCCTCACTCTGTTTCTCTGTCACTGCTGCCTGTTAAATGCAGATTTCTCAGCCTCTGTGCTTCATTACTCTGAGTTGCTGTGTGCAGTCCCAGAGCCTCTGAAGCGCGTTTGCTCCAAAGCCTCAAAGTCCACTGAAGCACCAGGGCAGCCCTTCCTCTCTGAGGACACAAATACTTACTTTCTGTTTTGCCTTCTTGTATGTCTGGGTGTCTGCAGCAGTTTTGTGTCCAGCCCTGTTGACTTCAGAACGTGACTGGCATTGAGGGGATGAGGATCCAGGCCCTGAGGCGATACGCAGGAGCGTGTGCTTTTTGGCGGGAAAGCTGATAGAGTCCCAGTGGGTAATAGTGTGGAAGGGAGGAACTGGGCTTGGAGAAGTTCAAGCATTTCCCAGGTTTTTGAGGTAGAACAAGCAGTATTGTTGTGCTGCAAGAGCCTGGAGTAAACCATGGGCCTCTTTAAGAGGCTTGAGCTTTTATATTGGTACAGTCATGGTCAAACTGTGGAGATGGCACCTTCCCACGTAACAGCTTGCAGTCGGTGTGTGCTGACAGACTCGTCTGCTCAGGGTGACACCGAGTTCCTCTCTCTGGCTGGGGGCAGCCTGCTGAAGGCTGTCAGCCTGGGGAGCTGGATTGTGTCCATGCCCAGCTCCCAGGGATGAGGGAACCCAGCTAGGTGATGGGAGGCAAGGCTTGGCTTGGTTCTCTGCTCACAGGGGGTGGGTATGCTGGCAGAGCAGGGTTTTGTTTAACTTTCTTAAGCTAAAACAGATCCGACATAACAGATTTATTAATGGAGGCCGCAGTGGCAAACCATTTGTCATTCGGGGGGCTGTTCTGAATGCAGGCACTGGTTCAGCCTTGAAGAAGTGCTGAAGGGAGAAGAGCAGAGAGCCCCTTTTAGAGAGTTGCAAATGGTTTCTGTGGTTTTAGGTTGGAAATCTGAGGTGGGTTATTGGCAAAAATCAACACAAGGGCTGCAGAGTGGCAGAGGATCTGTTAGGGAACAGCAGCCACAGGTGGGTGCAGCTATGGCCCCCAAAGGCAAAGCCCAGCTTTGTGACCTTCTGTGATCAGCACCTGGGTAAGGGGGCAACCATGCACTTGCCTGTCACTTTTCTTAGCTGTGGTTAACTTTTTATAAGGCTCCAAGTTCAGGGCAAGGTTTGGAGGGCATTTCAGGAGACAGGCAGATCAGTACCGTGCAAAGAGCTTGCTCTGATCCCTAGGGCCTGGATGCTTGGTTCCCAAAATAAGCTCTGAGAAATGAATGTAAGAGCTTTCCTGTCTCTGAGAAATGAATGCGAGAGCTCCTCCTGTTACCAGCAGAGCAAGCTTGAGGGGAAAGAGAGTATGACTGAAGAGTGAGATCTGCTCCTTCCTGGCTGCAGCTCTGCCTGTGGGTCTCTCCCTTCTGTTGGCTGGAATGGCAAAACCCAAGGCTGCTGCTTTGGCATGGTGGGTTAGGAGAGAGGGAGGTGAAGGGAATGCTCTGGCCTGATGCATCAGTTCATGGGCTTCAGGTAGGGTGGGGTTGGTCATTTCAAAACAATCCAAAGTAATTTGATACAGCTTTGCTAGGGAGAAAACTGAGCTCATCTGTCACACTGGGTTATCATTTAAACCGCAGTAAGAATAAAATGCTTCCTTTATTCTGTTGTCCTACAACTGCTTTGCAATTCAGGGTCATCCCAGGACCATTTGTAAAAGGCTGCAGAAGTGATGAACCATGGGAGCAAGGCTGTGCAGAGACCTGTTCTGGAGGGAAGGCCAAGTAAGTGCTTTATTTACTGCTCCTTGAGATATGCTTTAGGAGATGAATGCTGATCTTCCATATCAAGGCTGAGATGACATATCTCCCTTCTGCTCAGAAGGTTTTATTCTAACACATTCTTGGCAAAGCGTAGCAGAACCACCAATATTTTTATGAATTTTATTAAGATTGCTTCCATAGTAGGAGCCAGCAATCTGCTCTCTAGAACTCCTTCCACCCCCTTCCTCCCTGGATCTAAACTGAATTTTTACCCAGGAGTTTTAAAAGAAGTTTGTTGGTGGCAAGTTCAATGTCTTTCCCTTTTCCCAAGGCTTTCATTCAGAAGCTGAAAATGCTTCAGGTGAGTTGTCCAGAAAGCTTTTTCTGCTGTGCTACTTCATCAGTCTCAGCTGTTCAAGGTGCTGGTGTGACAGCTCCTTCCCGGAGATGGCTTTTCTTTTTTCCTGATTTTATGTGATCTTTTCCAGTCATGCATGCAGTTAAGCAACAGTCTTTCAGGTCTGAAAGCACACACAGGGAAAGTACTTATCTTGCTCTGCTGACTGAAGAGTTCACCATGCTGGCTGCTGTAACAGATCTGTGAAGGTCAGTATTTGGCATCTGGGATGTGCCAGTCATGCACGTGCCCCCCAGGGTGTGTTTTGGTGCAGGGCAACTGCAGGATGGGATGCACACAGGAGCCAGAAAGGGGAATCTCAGGCCTCCATGAGGCTGGGTTGCCTCTGGACCCCTGGTGCACAGTGGCTGGGGAGCAGGTGCCAGCCATGCTGGCAGTTCAGCAAAACCAGAAGGCAAAACCATTTGCAAATACTATCAGCAAAACCATTTGGCTGAAGCCAATGACAATTTAATAACTTTCTGCCTTTTTCTGCTCACCCTCAGGATGGATGGCAGTCACCAATGATGCCTTCAGCCACGCTCTGTTCAGAAAACATAACTTTATTATTAGTTGCAATATACATTGTATTCCTTTAAGAATCCTAAACTTGTATATGTTTTTTTTTTTCCCACTGAAAATACATGTGTATGTATATATGTTTTTATATATGTATATATATATATTTATAAATGTATTTTATTGAACTGGAGCACAATGGAACAAGAGAGACAAGCTCAGAAATTACTCGGAAAATTAAGTGTGATCTCCATGAGTGTGTGCTGGCAGTGGCCTAAGGTGAGTGGTATAAAAAGAACAGGCTAAATAGAAAATGTGATGGCCTGGGCAGTGGGGAATGGTCTCTCAGTGCTACAGGTGGTGGTATATACAGTAGTTACACGTTGCTATTGCTCAGTCAGGAGTGCCACCCATCCCTAAAGGCAGAGCGGTCTCCGGTGTGGCTCTGCACAGCGACGTTCCTAAGGCTGTCTGTGCTCCCTGCAAATGGTACCTGCCTTTTGGAAATAAAGCATAATTACATTTCCCTTGGCAGCAGCTCTGCTCGTTACTAATCGGGTCAGTGAAGGAAGAATTCCTCTGGGACATGGTGAAACCTAACTGGGTCAATATAAAGTAGCTTACGGGCAGGGTGAGGGATCAGCACCAGCAGTGGGAGCTGAACTGGGAGGGCTGAGCTGCAGCTGGTGCAAACAACATCTCAGCTCACCCAGGGTGGTTTGCTCCTGGTTCCTTCCCTCTGGGCTCATCTCCCCACTTGCAAACAGGGGCTGCTCCCGCACAGCTAAGCAGCCTACCAGGAGCTATGTTCTTGGGGAAGGCTGCCCAGTTCTTGGGGAAGGATTTCTTTGGGTAGGTTTCCTTGTGTTCATTTCCTAGAAGGTAATTCTTAAGAAAACTGGCTGAGTGGGGGCTGTAACCCCTGCTGTGCTAGGGGCTTGGGGATTATTAGGGTTTTTTTATTGTTGTTGTTTTTTCAACTTTTTTGTTTGGTAACCTCATTTCCAAACACAGCTTCCCCAGGCCACATGCCATTGCTGAGCTAGACAGAGGGACAAGCCTTCCCTAGATCAATGTGACTGGTTTCTTTTTCTTTCTGGTGAGCTGCAGATAATTCTTGGGTGAAAGGACACATTTCATCAAAGGCACTGACCATGGACCTTCCTCTCCCTGAAGCCAGGCTGGAAGGAGCAGAGAGGCTCTGACCTTTCTGCTGAAGGGTCACTTCCCTACCAAAGTGCTTGTCAATTTGGGAAAGGATGTAAAGAATGTGGGCATTGATTTGCTCCT
This sequence comes from Calypte anna, assembly GCF_003957555.1. Classification (NCBI taxonomy): domain Eukaryota; kingdom Metazoa; phylum Chordata; class Aves; order Apodiformes; family Trochilidae; genus Calypte; species Calypte anna. The sequence goes on along the minus strand of NC_044258.1, from coordinate 10,260,810 downwards.
CCTGGCTTCCTCGGGAAAAGTGCTTTCAAAAATCCCATCCTTAAATCATCATCCTGCTGCCACCCCTGCAATGCCTGTCATGCCTGGATCACGCCTACGTGATTCCCCTTCCAGCTGAAGCAGCAGGTGAGGTTTATCACCACTGTAGTGTTTCTCCTCTTGCTGTCTCTCCCCAGCAACATCTGGCAAGGAGGGATCTTGCTTGGGGAATGGAAGTTACAACAAGCCAGGCTGCTGAGAGATACAGAGTGGGCAACTCTGCATCACCTCCTTCCCAAAGCAAGTGTCACCAGTGGTTTAGCTGGGGATCATGGGAACAGCTGATTGCCCTGAAGAGTGAATCAAAAGCTGATGTTGCTGGAAGAACTACATCTCATCCCTCTCTTGAGAGGCAAGAAAATACAAATATGAAAGTGCTGGATCAACTGCACAAAAGCTTTCCTGACTTGGGCCCCTTAGGGACACCACAAGGCTGTAACCTGTATGCACACATCCTTCATCCATCCACACTGCTGGGACTGAATGGGACCAAGCCCTGATTCTGACTGTTATTGCACAAAGGTCCCTTTCCTGAATCTTGCCAGAACTGGGGCAAGAGGGGAGGAGAGATGAGTGACCCCCTCCACAACTGCGGCAGGTGAGATCCAGCCCTGGGAGCAGTGGCACAAGGAACAGTGATGGTTCCCTCTGCCGCTGGGGAAGGCAATAAGGGGCTGGTTTGTCACTGGGGGGATGCCCCACTCTCTCACAGTGCAACATTTGCAGGTGTTTTCTTCTTGCAAAACTGGAGAGAGAGGTGCAGATTAAAGCCATTCCCTTTGGTGAATGCCAAGAAGTGTATTTATAACTGGGGCCATCACCCTGGACAAACTATCAATACAATGCCTCTGTAAATGGGGTCTTATGTCTTTCCTCTGGCCCTGCTGCTACCAGGGACTCAGGCAGCTCTAGGATTTGGCTCATCTGCACCACTGGACCTGTTCACAAGCTCCTGCATGGTGGCTTGTACACCAAAGCCCCTGGATGCTCCAAGTGCAGCAAGATATATGTTGGATGAATGATGCCATCCTATAGTCTGCCTTCAGATCCTCATGGTGCTCAAAGGCATGTGCTCAGCCCCTCTGCTCTCTGATCTGCCCCAGAGGTGCTTATGCTGATTATGAGGAGATTGGGGTGAGCTTGGATGAGATCTCTGTTCATGGGGTGGGCCTCCTGCTAAACCAGTGGACCATGAGGACACCCACTGCTAATCCCCACCTACCAGATGCTCTGCTTCTCTCCAGCATTATTTTCAGGATATTTTCCAACTGATGAAGGAAAACAACAGATTATGACTGTAAAGTTATGGTGAGAGGACTGGATCCTGATAGGACAACATTATTCCTTGCCAAGAGAAGGAACAATTAACCCCTTCTTTAGACTCTCTTCCCACCTCTTCCCCAGCTCCCAGCCACCTCTATATACATCATATATTATATTACTATATATTCTCTTATAACTTTGCTGTTTCAGTAGCATAAGTGATTAATTCCAAGAGAAAGAAAAAAAAAAAGAAATTAAGAAAGCAGCCCCCAAGAATATTTATAGCATAGTTCATCTTGCAGAGGAGATAGGGTTTGGCACTGGGAAAAGCATGGGTTTTGAATGTGCTGAGTGGGTTTGATTGCATGTTCTTCCTCTTCCCTCTGGGATCCTCCTCTGATGGTGAAAATTAAAGAGCTGCTCAACACACTTTCCCCAAGTGCAAACTCATAGAGGACATGCAGGAGACTCTCTTCATACTCTCCCCTGCCCTGCTTATGAAGGCAGTATCCAAAGAGCTCTGACCTTGAAAACCAGCCTTTCACCTTCAGGGAGCTGTCAGCTCCCATTTTTCAGCCTCTTCTTCATACCCAGCACCTCCATACTGCTCTCCTCTCAAGGACCCAGGGGTTTTAAGGTACTGAATGGTGGGGCCAGGGAAGGGACTGTGGAATTAAAACCATTAAGTGGAAGATACTGGCTTCTTTAACATACCAAAAATTATTGCAGTATAAATACACCCCTGTCACCCCAGCAAAAGCAGAGAAGGGGAAGTGATAGGGGAAGTTTAGTGGATGAGGGGCATTTCAGTAAAATCACCCAACCTGGAGAGCTGTGACAACTGCCCTTACAGTTATCAATTCTTCCCCAGATTAGGGCAATGGCCATTTACATCACCGAGTAGTGCCCCACCCTGTGCCTCTTCCCCCCTCCCCCCCCCCCCTTAAGCTGTGCATGATAAAATATCCCAAGAGTCCCTCTATGTTAGACCTTTTCTGGAGAGACTTCCATTAAGAGAAGCATCGATTACCAGAAAACCCCAGTACAAGGTGCAAAAACAATTGCTCTTAAGTTTGGCTGCTCTCCCCAGGTTCTGAGATCTTCTGGCCAATCCATGTCAGTATTTCTGTGAAGACAGCAGTAGATACCTCAGGCAGCTCTTTGTGGAGGGCGTGATAGGCTTCCACATACACCTGCAACCAGAAGAGAGCAGAGAGTAGCTCAGAAAAGAAGTCCATATGAACAAATCAGCTTTCATGTCCCTCAGCTCAGCACTTGCAGGTTTAACACATCCTGCCCACACTTGGTCAGGTTTTTTCCTAGATGTGTCAGGTTATGACATCAAAAAGATGTCATTGGTGGTGCTGGCTGTTGGCAAGCAGGAAGGCACTGACACTGCAGCTAAACATCTGTGTTACCCCAGCACCATGCCCCTGAGGGAGATAAAGCCTGGCCCCACCCCATGCATTTCTTGCTTCCTATCCCAATAAAAAGGAGGAAATACTTACCATGCCCTTGGAATTTAAAGGATAATGGGGGATGTTCCCGTCATGCCTTCTGCAATTTTACTCCTTTTATGTCCCAACTATCCAGTTATTTTTTCAGTGACAAAAGCTCCCTGTCTCTCTTTCAGGCTCATTCATGTGCTAACAATTGGTTAATCAGCTGTGGTTCTCTTGAAATGAACAGATGTGAAGTAGCTTTTGTTGTGGGGGGCTTTGGGAAAGCTCCCCTGTACCTTTACATGCTGGGCATGTGGTAAGGTTGGTGCTCACACAGTTGATGTTGTTCAGAAGAGCTTTTGGGGTCACTACTTTGTCTGCTTATGAGCCTTGCTCTACTTCTGTGACAAGCTGCTTCATATCCAAGAGGCCCTCTAGGTACACAGCCACCCCTGGGTCAAGTCTTTAGATCACTCACCACCCCTTGCCCACAGCCCAGAGTAGGTGGTGAAAGGCCACCCTTGGGAGGGCTGCCTTGTGGTGAGGAGTCTTGCCAATGCATCAGCCCTGCTTTGCCTCCAGCTCTCCCTCCAGAGTCCAATAGGCTCCCTACCCCTAACATTTGCTCATAGTCAGGCCAACACTGATGGGGCAGAACTCTGAAAATAAAGAAAGCAAGATGACCTTGAGTGTTTTGTCCTGACTCTGCACTGTGTCCATCAGTAAATAGGACCCTTTGATATCACAGAGCTTGTCAGAAGAGCCGTGGAGCACCAGGATGGGCAAAGTCAGCTTGGGCAGAGCTCTCTCAATTCTGGCAATGGCATTCATCAGCTGGATGACAAAAGAGACCTTCATGCCACCGTGGTAGACCAAGGGATCAGATGTATAAGACTCCATCTGGCAGAGAGAAGAAGGTAATTTAAGGTTAGCAATATTTCATGCAGAAAAGACAAAGCGGATCAGTCTGGTGCTGAGGAGTCTCTTCCCTTGGCCTGCCCAGTCATTTCCTGCTCTGTCAGGACATCCTGCCATCAGAGTCAAGGTCAAGGTCTTTGTGGCTACCCGGAATGGCTCACACAACCTGGCTGACCCCATGCTGTGTGCTTCTCTCTTACAACACTAGAAAGTATTCAAGGCAACACTCTCTCTGCAGGCAAACTGTCAGTGCTGGACATAGACTGCTCCCATGGGGGGCACCTCCCTACATCTTTCTGCTCTGCTGTGTCTTTCTGTCACTTAAAAGTGACAGTCTCTCCTGCAGAGGGTTCTTCAGACTGTGTTACTTGAAAGCTGATGTCCTTAAGCTAGGTCCTTATCTTCTCTGCTGAGGGTTCTGGTGTTCTTTTTCATCTTCCCCTTCTGGGGATGAAGGCCATGACCTACACCTGCAGACAAGTGACACATCTGACTGCAAAGCACCCTTATGCTGAGGGGTCTTCTCTGGGTGCATGGACAAGGCAGCAAATGGTGGTAGTAGGTGGTAGGCAAAAAAAAAAGTCAACAACTTCAACCAGACTATGAGAATTAAAATGTAAAAGAGTTGGTGCAGAAAGTTGCTAGGAACAAGGAGCTCCTGCAGCAGGCAAATCTACAGTAAATATTTGTATACTGTATGTGTAGACTGCCCACACAGCCACTGCCACCTCAATATTTGCCAGAATGCTTTGATTATGGGTTGGTCTCTGGCACAGCCTCCAGTTTCTCCCAGTCCTGGCAGATGTTTATAGAAATTATGGTTATTTATATGTTAGCCAAAAACACATCTCCTCCTCTCCTCGCAGTCAGTGGGGTCTGTTCTAATTCTCCCTCACTTTGGAAAAATGTGAAGCCCTCTGCCTTATGCATGAGGCTGCCATGAGGGGACCACTGGTGTGAGGTGACCCACCAGGCCACCCCAGGGACATGCAGCTATTAGGTGTAGGCACAGAAAGGCACTGTAGCAGGACAACATGGCCTGCCTGGTCCCCACCAAGAAGCCAGAAAGTCCTTGGGGTGAATTGTGCCTTCATCTCCCTGTGAGATGGGATTGTCAGGGTGGCAAAAGGACACTATGTGGTGGACTTTCTCTGCTGGGGGGATAATAATTTGCCAGTGGGTGTGCAGCCAGTTTGCTTTATTATTGTCTCAAATGTGCTGGGGCACAAAGCACTGGAAACAGAGCTGGCAGCAAGCAGTGCTGATGCTCACAGGTCATTTTCCATCACCTTCCTGCTTCCAATCCCCACAATCTCCTGCTGCTTGAACCCATGGTTCCTATCCCTGAGTGCAGCAAGAGGAAGGAGTGGGTGGGAATTTGGGACTATCAGGCAGTGGCACCCTTCAGTCCCAGACCACAGTGCTGAAGATGGTCAAGGGGGTGAGAACTGTAGAGTGACTCCAGCTTGTGCTAGAGATGGATCAAAGACATTTAAGTTGTTGTAGCACTCATTTAGGGACCCTTGGTTTCAGCAGATGAGAGACAAAGACAGAGGTCCATCACAGCTCCCAATATTAGGATCTAATGTACAATATTTCCTCTTGAAAGAAAAAAAGTACCTGTGCATGCTGTAGTGAAATGAGGCAACCAGGTGCCACTAATTACCAGGGAGTGGGCATGAGCTTGTGTTAAGCCCACCTGTGCCTGATTAGGGCAGGCCCCAACTGCACATGAGCAGGATTAGGGGGCCAATAAAAGGTGAGGCTCAAACTCACAGGCTCAGCTCAGTCCTGAGCAAGCCAGCAGAGAGGTCAGTTGCTCTTGGAGCAATAGCACCGATCTAGGCTGATCAACCCTGAGGGCTATAGCCTCAGGGCACTATTTGTGAGTTTCTGCTGGAACACATGGTTGGACCTTGGAGCGTCGTACCCTAAGAGAGGTTCATCTTGCAACACATGATGAGGGATTAGAAAACACTGTTTGTACAAGGCCACTGCAAAGATGAGGTTGTAGTTATGGTAAAAGGATCCACTCTAAAGACATGCTAAAGGCCCTCAAAAACAGAGACTGAACAGCATCTGGGCTGCAAGGACCCTCTCAGTGCCTGACCACCTCTTTGGGGCAGAAACCTCCACCCATGTCCTCCACTCCTCTCACTGCCCTGCCTGCCGTGTCTTCTGTGCACTGCAAAGTGCTGTGAAAGAGCAAGAAGCTGCCTGTGTTTAAAAAGAAGCATCCTCTTGGGAAGGTCCTCATGGAAAAACTCAGGCTTTGACTTGCAGCTCCCTACAGCCTGGTGTGGTGTTTCTACCTCTCCCGTTGACAGCTGGGTGTACCTGGTTGTTATCAGCCAAATGTGTTGATTTTTCATCAACATTTTGAGCAAAACTACTGCATTGCACGGGCTACTTAGCACCTGGCTTCAGCCTAACCTGGGAGTTACTTGTCTGCATCTCTGTCACAGTCCTGTGCTTAAATACACAGTTTTGAGATGGGTTTCTTTTCATTTTTTAGTTTGGTGGGGGGGTTTTGTTTGTTTGTTTGTAATTGAAGGCAACAAATGTGGGACTTTGCTGGGAGGGGGAATCAGGAGGGGTGTGTGGATGGACTGACAGAAGTTCCCTTCCCATGGAATAAAACAATGTTGATGAATTCATGTGAGTTGGCCTCTCCCCAGCCTCAGAAATGCTAAGAGAATGACCTAGTGAGTTTCTTTCTTTCTCTTCTTTTCTAAAAGAACACGGATTTTTTAGCCACTGAGCAGCCAACAAATATTTTTATATAGATGATAGGAATGGAAAAAAAAATCACCCAATCTTAACCCAGATGGACCAGGACTGGAGGGAAGGATCCTGTTGCCAGCAAATGGACAGGAATCCTTGTCAATGTTCAGTGCATGGGAAGACAGCAAAGAGCAGCTTGGTAGGACAGAGAGACAGAGAAGAACGGGCTGTATATTCTACAAGCTATAAACTGCAAAACCTGCAAGCTCAGAGCTTCTGTTGGCACATTGAGCTCTGGGACAGTGGAGACAAACGAGTGAGCATGACCCTGGGGAGAGCCTGCAACCACTTCCAGCCACGGTCCAGCAAAGGCTCTGCAGAGGCCATCACAACAGCTCTTGTTTCTCTTTATGTAATGCTAAGACAGAGGCAGCCATTAGGGCTTCTGCTGCATTGTGTCTCTCTGCTCGGTGGTCTGTATCTTCCCTTTGCATTTTGCAGAGCAGTAAATTCACTGTAAGGCAATTACAGCCTCACCCTATGTGGACTCTGCAGAAATGAGACAAGTCAGGGGACTATTCTGCTGAATTAAATGGAAACTAAAAAAGATTAATGGAGTAAAGGGGTGCCCATCCCGGTGATGTAATTCCTCCTTGGAATAACAGAATTGGGTTTTTAAGGTTGCTTCTTGCACTCTTTTGTATCTCTTGCATTTGATATAGCAAGCAGATCAAACAAACATCTCCAAACCATCCTGTGTCTCAGTCCCTACACCCTGAGGGTGGCCTGCTGGGAACACAGGCTCATCAGGAAATTCTTGGATGGTGTCCCAAAAATATTTCTAGAGAATAGAAAGTTGGTCTGGCAGAAGAATATGTTTAACATTTAAATAATGGACGTTTCCAGCACATTGTGTGCTTTGAAGCTGTGTCTTGAGTCCAAAAGGAGGGTGGGGTGTGCATTAGAAGCAGCCAGAGGGCCAAGATGCTGTGTTATCTTCAGTTAAGGGCCTGGAGCCTCAAATCCTGGTGCTTGAAGATGGTAAGAAAAGCTGTGGCAATCCACAGCTGCAATGTCAGCTGGGTCTTCACTTGCAGGTGTATGGGCAGCACAGGAAGGAGGGTTTCTTATCTCATTTTGAAGATACTCCATTATAAGCAGACCCACATTTTAATCCACTGTGAAAGGCTTTCCCTCGCTCCACAGAAAGGGAAAGGGCAGAGGCAAAACAACAATGCTCAAAGGAAGCTCTTGAGAATTAGAGCATGACAGAGCAGAGGGAGCAGCAGCAAATATTTGTGTAGGAAGGTAACAGAACAGCATTTATCATAAACTATGTCCAGTGGTTGCTGTGGTGATTCATAACATCACCCTAGCAGCCTACATGGAAATGCTCAGTGAATATTGTGCACCAAATTAAGAAAGCTCACTGACACGTTTCTAAATACATTATTATTTGGGATGTCCCCACATCAGCACTTTTCTCCTGTAAAGCTGTTTAGTGCAGCACTGGTGTCTTCCAGCAGAGGATCCAGCTGTTGGAGGTGCATTTAAAATTGCTGCCCTTGAGGGACAGCTGCAGCACAGAGCTCAGTTGCCACACAGCACATCACTGAAGGAGCAGGCAAAGAGCCACAAGCCCCAGCCACACTCATTCTTCAGGTAGGGGTTAACACTTAAATTCCTCCCCTTCTTTAGGGCATTGATTGCTTTTATCCTCCAAATACAAATGCAGAAGTGAAAGCTTTCCTCTGTGTGAGTTTAGTGAATTAATTCTCTAATTTAAACCTTTTCTCTGAATTATATGCAACAAATTACAGCAGCTGAATGTAATTAAGAAATTTAAGTGGAGCTTGAGTGGAATCAGCCTTCCCAAGTATATATTTTGTGCAGCCTCATATGGTACTTAAGAACACGTCATATGGTGCATCAGTTAGATACAGATGAGTTTGCTCCATGCTCATCCTGACAGTTTCCTAGAACATACTCTGTCTTCCTTTTCTCAGTTCCTTGGATCTTTCTGTCTTCCACCAAGTGAAATGTTATGTTCTGTTCACAGATAAGTGAACTTAAAGTTGTTTGACCTAAAGCCTTTTTGGCAGAGCCAAGAAACAATGCCGAATGCCTGGAGGCTGTTCTGGGTGACCCTCTGCTCTGCAGTTCACCAGAAGGGTGAGTCAAGGAGGTGGGATATGCCAGGCTGATTGCACTGCCCTCACACAGACACTGACATTGTGTTTGCTCCTGAGACTTCCAGCTTCAATTCTAATGTCAGCTGAGCTGCCAGCCCAGAGGAAGGCAACTTACTAATTTCTACTTAACATAATAACCACTGCATGAACAGCAGGAAAAATGACAGCGTCTGCCAGTGAGATACCAGTTGACATGGAAGCACAGGAACAACTGCCTACTACACCAGTGAATCTCTCCTGCTTTTGACACACATTCAGGTGCCATTTTCTATCATTCAAGTTGATTACTAAATTACACCAAGTTCTGGGTCACTCCCCTCTCCAGATGGGGCAACTTTGCTCACCCACAGTTCATGTCTCCCTCCTTTCACGTGTCCCGCAACACTGAGAAGGAAAAAAACCTCATTATGTGTTGTGGCAGCAGTTGCAGCAAGATTTGGTTTTGCTGATGATGGTATGAACAGGCTGCAAAAATTATTGCCAGGAGTGAGTATAAATGGGAGAGGAGCCCCAAGCTGCGCTGATGCTAAAAATCATCACCCAGGAACAGCTTCATACACTGTTGTGGTGGTGGAGCTGGAATTGCAGCTCCTTCAAGTATTATTCTCAGGCACAGCATAAATACATCTCTTATTTAGAAAGGCTGTAGCAGAGCCAGTGTGTAATCCAGGAGACCTTGCAGGTCTCTGGGGCAAGCACACTCTTTTCCTCCACATGCATTCAGCACAATGTGATCCAGTTTGTAGGCAGGAAAACAAATCCCTGGGATTGTAGAGTTTTGCATGGATTCACTGCAAAGAGCAAGGTTGGGAAAATTGACTTTAGCAGTGTGTCTGCAACCTGCCCGAGCTGTTTTTTTGCTGCTGCAATGAGTGGTGGTACTGTAGCAGAGACAAGCACCATCCCTACATGGTTTCCATCACAATTGTAGCAGAAGTCTCTGTTATGCCCTATACCTGGAGTGGCTGCAAAGGGAAGAACAGCTCATATCCCATGGTGAACCAAGCTTTCTGCTATTGTCAAGTTGGTTCCACTGACTTTAGAGATGGTTCAGCTTTTTACACCAGCATAGATCTTACCCTTGTGATTCAGCAAAACACTTTAAAAAAAAAAAAAAGAAGATAAAAGGCATTAAGGTTCTCACCTCTTTCTTGTTCCGGGAAATTGCATTTGGATCTATGGACCCCAGTGACAGGTTTGGGAGAACAAAGTTGAGCACTTTTGCTGCAAAAACCTGTGGGAGAGGAAAGCAAGTAGTTAGAGCAAGAGAGGTAACACAGAGGGAAAAATCCTGAGCTGATGGACATCAGCACTGAAATTAAATAGTTGAGAAATGGCAACTGATGCTGTAGAAAGATCCTCAGGGACTGGAACAACGGGATGTTCAGTTGAGCTGGAAAAGTTGCAACCAGCAAGAGATCAAATGGGAAACAAAAAAATGAGAGAATATCATGTACTTCAGTCTTTAAGGCATAGGCTGAGGGTTAACATAGGATTAATCACTGTGTAACTCTCATCTTTTTGAAATTTTGAAGATGGAGAGCTGAATTTTGTCCAGATTAGTTGAGGAGAAAGGGGGAAAGAAAGTAAGATCCCTCCTGCACTGGATTTGCAACTGGATGCTCCTGACAGGCCACAGGATTTGAAGGGCATTGATGACATTCTGCTTTAAAGAGCAGAATTTGACTTTCCTGCCTGTAGTCATCAAATGCACTGCTTCTACTGCTGCCAGGGCTGATAAGCAGCAAGGGAAGGTATTTCCAACACAGACTGAAGGACTCAGTGTGTAATCTGTGCCAGTGTTATTGTTGCCTTGAGCTCTAGTTTCTTTAGGCCAAGGTAAATTCTTGCTCCGCTGGAAACTTCCCCAGCAAAGGGATGAATGCAATGGTCCTTGGGAAATGGCCCAGGGCCGAGAAGTCGGACCAGTTCCAAGGAAAAACCAAAGCTTTTGTGCCTCAGATGCACAAACACCAATGGAATGATTTTTAGCTCTCAGAGGAAAAAAAAGCACGTGAGTGTTTCAGCTCGGCTTTACAGGAAAACATGGCTTACACAGGAATATTCTGCCTGTTCTCACTCCTTCCTCTTGCAAATACCTTTTCAACTCTAGGACTGATTTCAACTAAATTTGACAGAGCAGAGGTATTTCAGGAATAATTAATTTTTTATTAGACAATCTTTTATTTATGCAACAATAGATCTGAATAGATCTCAACAAGAAAGAAGCTTACTGTGCACTTTTAGTACTGCATGCAAGAAACTCTCTAGGAAAGGGACCACATAAACACTTCCAAAATACTTCAGTTAGAGATTAGCATTTCCTACAGTGAAATAAAGCAAAAATCTGGTACGGATCTGCAAGAAACCAGACTACAGTAATACCACTTCCCACAGAACTGATGAGTCCTTATTTCAGAAAGGCTTTAGCATCTAGCAAAAGGTATATTTCTAGAAGAAGAAAAAACTTCACATATTTTCCTTGATACGTTTTCCTTCCTAGAAACAGAAGGCTAACATTCAGATTTCAGATTCAGACTCTCCATATTTTTTTATTTTTAATATTTATTCATTTTCCCTTTCCAAAGTAAGAAAAAACAGGGGCACTAGTGCTTGTGTGACCATTATGCTGAGTGAGGTACAGCCTCACATGGGAAGAATCAGCTACCAAGCCTCCTAAAAGCACACTTTGGTGCTCCCATACCTATTTTTAAAAGTTCTCCTGGACTTGATGACTTCAGGATTCATTTCCCTTATGAAAAAGGGGTGGCACTGCAAGGGAGGCTCTCAGAAGGAAAGTACTGACTGGCATTCCCCCAGTGCAGACATCAGTTGGATTTTGCATTTTAAGGCTAGAGGTCCTAATGCTTTTTCTTCAGTGGAAGAGTGAGGTGATTAAAAAGCACTTTTTTGGTACTTGTAATGACTTATGGGGTCGGTAGATAGCTTTAGCCACAGCAGAAGGTGTGAAAAGGTTATACTAAAAGCTGAAGCAATGTTTCTTTTCCCTCAGAACAACAAAACCCAGGAGAAATAGCTTAGAAGTAGATTAAAACAAAAAGGTAGTTCGAGGAGAATAATCTGGAGAGAAAGGATAAAGGAACAAGTCCTGTGGAAATGAGATGGTCTGTCCTTCCTGCTATCTTAGCTAGTCCTTCCCTTTGCTTCCAGCTTATTTTGGGATTGTTGTTTATTCTTTTAAAATCCAGAAAGGAGGGGAGAGCTGAGGGTCAGTTGCCTTGCAGAGCCTCCCTGGGGAAGGGCAAAGTGGAAGCACAAATATGGATCAGAAATAGCTCTTGAAGGGAGATGTGAATGGAAGGGGGGTAAAGCCAAAATCCAAACTAAAGGAGATGGTCTGGACAAGGATCAGTTATAGAATCAATACATGGAACTCTGCTGGAGCAGTGATGCTTTAGTTGGGAGTCTCCTTTGAGGCTTGTGAAGGAAGGGTTCCTGGGAGTCAAGAGCTTTAGTTTTGTTTAGAAATTGGTCATCTCCCAAATGCCAGAAATAACCCTGGCCTGACTCAGCTAGCAGCCTGTGTTGCAACCATACCAGACTCTGTATGAGTCAGGAAGAGAACTGCAGGAGAGGAAGGGAAAGGACAGCACTCTGTGGGCTGCCACAGGGTGTGGTGAAGAGAGCAGTTTTGTGACTCTGATATAAATAAGTTTTTCTGGACAAATTCAGAATTCACTTCCCCTCTGGAAAGCAGGGGGAGCTAGGGGGGGGGAGGCACTTAGAAGAGAAGTAATGACTGGCACCCCAGTGGCACAGATCTCAGGGGCATTTTGCATTTTAAGGCTTTTTAAGGCTCTTTCCATGTTTCCTTCAGTGTCAGAGCTAGGTGCCTGGGTGTGATGCAGGTTTGTACTTACCTTGATGGGAGTGGCAACTTCTGGGCTGGCTACCACTAAAGGAGAGATTAACAGCATGCCTGAAAACTCGCTGGGTCTCTCACTAACTGTCAGTATGGAGATGGCTCCCCCCTGCAATGCAAAATAACAGCCCACAGCTTAATACAGGCAGCAACATCTCATTTATATAGCAATCCTGTTACTGGAAGGGGTCTATCCCAAACAAGCATATTATTTCTGCCCCAGGGAGAGTGCAGTGGGGTCAGTGAGGAAGGCTGGAGGAGCAGGGTCACTCAAAGTGGTTGTTTTTTGTTGTGGGAGAAGAAACCTGATTTCTGCTCTCATGTTGTAAACCCTCACACCCACCGAACTTAACTTGCCGTGCAATGTCTGTCAGCTCCCTAGGATGCCTCGTGTCCTCCTCTCTTAAAAGGACTAAGAAGAAAACATCTGAAGTGGTAGTTCAGGTGGGACTTAAAACTAAGTTGAGGCTCTGTCAGTGTGACAGACTGGTGCTGCATTGGAAAGATGCCATACAGCTGGGATTGCTCCATGCATTGTGGCACTGGTAATCTGGGCAACAGCGACACTGCCACCCAGCACGTGAAAATCTTCACTAATTACTGGAAGTTAAATATTCTTGTCAGTGTCCCCCACCCCTCCAGCCTCACAGCACTGTGCCCAAGGCCTGACAGTGAACACCCAGCTTGTGGCTCTGGGCTGAAGGCCAGGGTGGGCCCCTTCCTGCATGAGGACAGTGGCTGATGGCACGAGGAGCGAGGGACAGAAAGGACCTGCTGGCTTGCTTGGGAAAGTTTGCAGAGGATTAGTTGCCAAGGGAAATATTTGGTGAACTTCCACGCTGCTGGAGAAGCAGGGGCTTGTTAAATGGAGCAGCAGCAAGAAGCATCTCAAAGACCTCACTGGGAAATTAGCCCCTTGTTACAGTGGCTTTGGAGCCCAGCGAGCACTTCAGAGCATGCCATGCCTTCTTATGCAAGAACACTTCTTTATCTGAGCATGGCCTGAATCCCAAAGTACTTATTCATTTTCATCTCCTCTGGGAAGGCAGAGAGAGCAGATCAATGACATCAGTGGGAATATTGCTAGCTTGAATGAAGGGATTTGGCCCATGCTGTCAGAATTAGACTTCAGATCTGTTCACCAAATCAGTGCCTTTGTTTTTGCAGCCCTAATCCCTGGTACATTTTCCTGTTAGGTTGTTTAACAGAATGAGGCTACAAGGTATTTTCATGCTTCATCCTCAAGCCACTCACAAAGCTTTGGAGGGCTTAACCTCCTGGTTACTGCTGAAAATGAAAGGAGGAGCCCAGTGCTGCAGGGAAGTGGTGGGACTTACCATGTACCCAGTGTGAATGAATGATCCTATTATAAAATAGGCCTGTTCTTGCAAATGCACTAATTAGGGCCATGATCTGGGTGGAAAGTTGAGGACTGACTATACTCAAGGCAGACCTTGTGGGGTAAAGGCGTGTTGACAACTCAGACAGTGAATGAAGTGGAAGGGATGGTTGCTTGCAGTTGTGTTTTTGGTACTGTGGGCTGAGTTATTTACAAGAGTAGCACTGGGCCTGGGTGCAGCCCAAAGAGGGGGGAGTGGTGCTTACCATGGAGTGCCCCAGAATGAAAACAGGCAGCTCAGGGTACTCTTTCTTCATGAGATCAATGTGCTGCAAGCTGTCCCTGATGAAGACGTGGAAATCTGAGACAACCATACGATCACCCTCACTCTGCCCATGACCAACTGTAGAAGGAAAGGAGAGCAGGCATCTAAGTAATTTGAAGCAGTGGTTGCAATCAAGAAAGACTTTAGCAGAAACACCTCTGTTAGACTGTTACTGTCCTAACTTGACCTTCTCCTGCAGTCATCTCTCAAGAGAAAGAGGGCTGCAGAAATACAAAGAAAGTGCACAGAACTATTTTGAAAGTGCCATACTGTCTGTGATCTGGTTAAAATTTTTATTTCTGTGTTTCTACCTGGTCTGAAAACTGCAAGTACTGATCTAATCTCCTGCAGCCTTCAACATCAGGGGGAGGAAGGCAGAAGGCCTGCATCTTGGGAAATCAGTTTTTGTCCCAAGGAGCACAGCTGCTGGGGCAACTGTACTGAGCCAACTGCTGTGGAGGAATTTGGCAAGAAACAGAAAAATTCTGCAGACTGGATATGGTATGGTCTCTATAAATGTATTGGAGCCATGGACACAGCCTTTCCCAGTGCCTGGTGCTGACCTCTGCAGGGTCCTGCCTTTTCTCACTGCTACCCTGGAACACTGGTTGGGCTGAAAACCTTCCCGGTGAGGAGATGAAGCGAAGTGACAGTGGTTGCAACAGCCTGCAGAGGGAAAAGATCACATGGCATGCTCCTCCTAAAGAACTGTTAATGCAAACTGTACTGCCCCTGGTTGCTGTTAGCTCATTCTGTATCTGGGAATTATCTTGTCTGATCAAAGGGAAGGGAAAGACTAAAATGGGAGATGGTGAGTTGCTATGGGAACAGCAGCATCCCTGACAGAGGTGGAGCCAGCATCTCCACAAAGACAGTCCCAGGCAATTTGGAGCTTGCAAAGGCTTGAAGTTAACACTACGTTGGGGATGCAGTTTGCATGTTTACCTGACCTACATATTATCTATCACACATAGAATTCTCCCTTAAAAACAGCCTTCTTGCTTGTTTCTGTTCCATGCCAGACGCTAAGGAAAACTCTGTAGGGGAAAACGCATCCCATCCATATGGGACAGGGTAGAGGGAGCCTCAAACATCTCCCTTCTCCTGTGTGTCTCCCTAAGCCTCTCCAGCGGGCATTTCAGCTTACTTAAAAGCACAAAGGGGCTTGGCAAAGGATGTGAAGTGCCTAAGAATTGTTTACATGCTGGATTGAACCCCTTCTTGTGTTCAGCAAAGAAAAATATTACCCAACTGAAAGGTAAAGGTTTTTCAGTTAGATCACCTGGAAAGAGTCATACTAGAGGAAATCAGTATGTTTAAACTTATTTTTCTTGCAAGCCATCCAAAAACTCACTTTCCAAACTAGCAGAGCTCCTAATAAAATTTGGGTCTAAATACACTCCATCTAAACAAAACTGAACCTCAAACTTGCTCTTCTTTCTGGGTCTCTTGGCAGAGAACACTGCAATTAGTCCTGCTCTCTGCCAAATAAACCCAGAGACCCATGCTGGTCAGTTATAAATGACATACTGCCAGATCTGCTTTCCACACACACACACCTCAATTCCTGCCAAAATATGATATAGGAAGCATCTGCCATGGAGCAGTGACCAGAAACAAACCAAAGAGCCAGTTAAAATACAAGTTGCAATAATCCATGGAAGTGAAGCCATGTGAGTGGCTAGTGGATCTAGTAACTTTAAACTGATTTTTATTACAGATGGAAAGGGAGCTTTTCCTGACTTTTGTATGTGTCCAGTCCTCTCACTATGTGGACATCAAATGTCCGATCTGCTTATTATTTAAACTTCAAAATTAGCAGGTTAATATGAGTTGAATAGTCCAGAGAGAGGAACATTTTCTTTTAGCAGAGCTCTGCACTTCCACTTCTTTTTTCTCCTGTGCTGCTTGCACTTGCTTCTAGTATCTCTACAGTGACCATGTAAGACAGCTGAGCAAGCAGAAACAGCAAACCCAAGTGGCCTGGGCTGTCTATGGGCCATGACTACCTCACTATTTATGGTTTTGCTCTAAACACCAAGTACTGTATCAGCTACAAACTACTATTTTTTCTCCTTCGTAGTGCCAAGCCCTCCTGACAAAGGCAGAGCCCAATGCTGCATGCTCAGGTGTGGAGCAAATTCCTCCTCACAGCTTCAGCAGGAATATTTTGCTACAGAAGATGAGGTGACAGGGGAAATGGAGGGTCAGATGTTGACTTCAGCTATGCTGCTGTAAATTTACCCATTTCAGCGGCGTTCCTTAAAGTTCACAGTCATGGGGGACCAGAAAAATATGGGCTAGGTTGTTTTTTCAGCCTTTGCTCCCTATTTATTATGGAAAAGCCATAAAACAGGGAGAGAGGACATGAGAAATCTGCTCAGGGAGCAGTAACTCTCCAGGCAAAATCTGGATCTTGACTTTTCACATATTTTGAGGTTTCCACTTTAGGTGAAAGGGGATGGTTTGGATCCTTTTCTCATTGTAGTGAGGACACCATCACAGGCACCTGTGGTCTGACATGCTCTCTTGAACCAACTGGTGATAGAAACAATCAGGAGGACTGCAGAGCTGGACTCCTGCCTCTGGGTCCATCACACTGTTGCTTTCCCTCACTAGATCCCTAATTCCAAAATTTTGAAGTGGGAGAGGTAGGAGCAGGGAGGGTTAGGAGATGGTCTGTCACTCCATGCTTATCACTCCCTGAGCACCAGTACATTTTGAATTGCAAATGCAGGAGTGCTGGGAGTTTGCAGAAATAGTTAAAGGTGAGAACTGCCACCACCACAAAGTCAATGATGCACCAGCCACAGCCAAGAGCTGCTCCTGAACCACAGAATCCCCCATCACAAGGACACAATTCTGTCACTGGTGAGGCTCAGTGCTGTAGAGTCTCATTTAATAAGTGGAAGCGTGGGTGCAATTCATGTCAGCAGTGCTGGACACAGCAGCACAGGGTGAGTCCCCCTTACCCTTTTTTCTCTCACCCACAGCAGGTAATGTTGCTGGAGAGAGATGTGAAATAGTGTGTCCTTCCTGCTGCTAAACTGTTAAGAAAAAAATCCAACACCATAACTAAAAGATCTCTCTGCAGGTGCCCACATGGAAGAGCAATGCTGGGCCTCAAGCCTACAGGAGGGAGATGCCAGTGACAGAAATTTGGATGGCTCTTCTAGTGCAGAAGGTGCAAATATGCCAACCTAATCCCTCTCCCATGATTTTCCTGAGCTTGTGGCAGCTTGCTCAGGTAGAGACCTCGCAGTGGTGATCCACAACCTACCCTGTGACCCCACTGCCATGGGAAGGGACCACATCAGCAACTCACTTTAATATCCAAATTCCTTAGACTGGGAGACAGTGACCCTTGTCTGCCCTTGCTTTCCTCTCTGCCCCATAGGAAATGCCTTGGAGTTAAAACTTAAAGTGCAAGATGAAGCAGATACAGTTCAGGAGTGTTTCAGTTTTGGAAGCCAGTGCAGCAGCTAATAAAGTGGTGTGAGGAGGCACTACAGCTGATGCCTGTATTTAGGAGATCTATTGAAACTCGCCTGAGCAAGGACTGCCTTTTTTTTTGCACTTGTACAGCACCCAGCACTGCAGGGCATCATCACAGACCTTGGTCCAAGGAACTGCAAGATCCAAAAGTAATAATTAACTAATCTCAGGCTCTAAGGCAGCACAGTTTTGCAGAGGAGGAGATGAAAGAAAGCACATAGATGGAGAATGTGGGTGAGACAATTCACAAGACGACACTAATAATGGGTTTACATGGCAAATGTTGTGTGAAGCCTTGATTTTCTGCTTGGGTGTTTTAATGAAAAAAAATATTAATGAACTAGTAAACAATTCAAATTGTCATAACAGCTCACTAGTGAAAAAACTATACTTGTTTTGTAATGAATCAAGTACATGTCCTTTTCATCAAGTGCACAAAGCTCATTAATTAAACATACTGGATTTCAAAGCTCCCAATGTTTAATTATTTGTTTAACAAGCAGTACATCTGATCCACCATTCAGACACACAAACAACTAAAACAACAGGAAGAAGCTTCAAAGCAGGACAATCAACATCTGGAAAAGTCAACAGGCTGTGCTTGCATTGTCAGTAACATGTAAAGCAAATGTTCCACTCACAGAACAAATGCTCACAGGAAGCACCTCCGAGTTCATCCTGCAGATTCCTACTCAACAAAGCAGCCTCCTTGTCCTCAGAACAGACTTACAGCACCAAGGGACCCTGCTCTTTTTCCCATCTCTTGTCTTTTACCACTGCCCAACAGAATCAAGTCTCATTCACGGAGGGCATTCAGTAGTGTCTGCCTTCCACATGTACATACTCATCGTTTTGATTGCAGGTGGAAAGCAAAGGCAGGACAGAGAGCCCTGAGCTAGGAGAAGCAGGATAAAGCTGCCTTAGGATTCACCGATCAAGTTGCCACCTGGGTCAGATGCTGTGCTGCAGTGTATTTTGTAACTAAACCTTGGAGGGGAGCTTTTCAACACCCATCTGACCAGCACCTCTCTCATCCTCTCTGACAGCTCTGGCTTCCACAGGAAAAAAAGCAGTGCTTAGGCTTGAAGGGAGCTGTGGAGTGCTTCAGCAAAGCCCATGATCTCCACCAGGAGATAGGACCCCCTGGCACAATGCAGAGTAAACCTGCTCTGCTATACTGACAATCCTGACACTGAATATTTGATACAAGCCTATGGTCTAGGGCTTTTTCAGGAGAGCTACTTCCACATCAGAAGGAAAGCATTAGGAACTACAAGGAAAATGTTCCATCTCACAACTGCTTCCATTCTTATAGTCCTCCAGGATCTGAAATATATGCTGATCCTCAGTAATCTTTGACCATTCTTCTCTGGGTAGTCCTCAGCATCCCCTCTTTCACACCAGCTGTATAGATACAGTGAGTACTCTGGGTTTTCCATGGCAATAGGCACATTATAAAACCACTAGATACAGCTCCCAACAGAAATCTCTCTTCACCTTTGTGTTTTATGAAGCGTGTAACTAAGAATTTCAGATGGATTCTGTCTCTATCTTACCAAAATAAGCCTTGTCCTATAGCTCAAGTCTGTCAGCTTCCCTCTCCCTTCTCAAGGTTAGGAAAATAATTTTTCTTTCGGCATTTGCTGTATAATTTTTATTCACTTGCCTCACACAAAGAACGCAGCAAACCAAAAGCCTTCTCCTCCCACAACGGAGACACATTTGCAGAGCTGAGATATTTTTAGAATAGTGCACACACACAGTTATATTGTTTGTTGTCTTGGTTAGGAAAAAGGGAAGAAAGAGGCAGTTCTCTATACTAAAATTATTTGTGCCTTACTTCTGTGGAGCAGAGAGCTAGTCAGCTTGCTGAAGCCATTTAAAATCTTTTCTGTGCTCCAGAGATGACAAACAAAACGACCTGGTACATATCAGAGCATGTCTGACAAGGCAAACTGTTTCTGTCCATGTTAAGAGCCAATTCATCTCTAATGGATACAAGCACGACTATTCTGGCTTTAGAAGACTTGGCCATTTCTTAGGCTGCTGCTGAATTTGGCTCTGAACTCCAGTTTCTTAAAAGTCTTCCTGGAACATCGTGTTGCTCATGAAAACATACTGAAAAAACCCATCTGATTGTTTGTGTTACACAAAAATGAGCTCTTCATAGGCTGCATGTATAAACAGCAGTTGCTGTGGCCAGACTAGAAATGTGTCTCCTGGGACATCACATAATGAAAGGGGGCAAGACACTACGAAAACCTGCACATCCCATAGACACTTCCCCTGCTGCCTGGAGTAGGGGAACTTTGTCATTCCTATCACAAAATGAGGATGCTGCTGCAACATGGCTGGTGGCAGCTAAAGCCCATGAAAGAGGAACATGGAGCCTGGGTCCTTCTCCACAAAGTTCATACACAACAGGATCACATTTTCTTCCTCACTCCTTCTGCAATGCCACCTCTCAAGCCAGCTGTCAAGAATATTAAAGCAAAAGAAAGTTAAAGGGAATGTCCTCTACCAGGCTACTGGGATCAATGATTTGAAACTGCTGCACAAAGCAGGTATAGATGGTTGGGCAGATGTTGAGTTCCCTTGCAAAAAGAGTTTCTTTTGGGTATGGCTAAAGCAATTCTTATCTAATATATTTTCCTATAGGATGAAAATCACAATATAAATGCAAGATAGCTAATCTGTGAAGCACAACTTATGTTGCCTCTAGGAACTCTTATAACCCACGGCACTGAGATTTTACCCTCTTTTATAAAGAGAGGACAATTTGCTAAAGTACTTTTGATATGACTTTATTCAGCATCAGTGTTGGCCTTCAAAGACTTATTCTGGTATGAAACAGAACCAGCATCAGTGCTCAGGCACTACAAAAAAGTACCAGGGATTTTGCTGGAGTTAATCCAAGGTCTCACTGGTTCATTTGATCTATATGCTGCTGATCTTTCAAGAATCAAGAAGGAACTCTTTTCTGCTGTCCACATACAACTTAAGATACTTCTAATGGTTGCTAGAGTTTCACACCCACTGGAAGAGGAAAGCAGCCAAGGACAATCTCCCTGTCATCTTAACTTAGTTTTAAAATCACATATATAATTTTCCTCTCTTGTTTTAGTACCATAAAAAGAGAGCAAACTTTATTTTTTCCTGAAAGAAAACAAGGCTGAAAGTCCACTTGCATTACCTTTCTGATCCAAGCTGCAGCTTTAGAACAGCTGGGGCTCCCATTCAAGATGTCAGGGTTTTGAATGAAAAAGCCAGTGCTGGAGTGGAACTGCACACTCCCCTTCCCTGCCCATTTATTCCAAAGCATGGCTGGCATGTGGGTTGGCTCTCCAACACGCACATGCTATTAAGTCCTAAATGACAGCTTGTTTAACTAGAAAACATTTCCATTTTTTCCTTAACAAAGGCCATTCATTTCTTGCTCTTCTATTTGCTTAAAGACGGTTTCATTTGCCCTGCCTGAGAGTTTGCACAGCCCTCCTGATTGTTCCCCTCCAAGTAGCACTGGGAGTTAATGACCCTCCTCTTGATCTCTGTGTGGGGAGCCTTGCCCAGCACACTGCAGCAGCACCAAGTGAGCTACATTGCAGATTCCATACATGTGCCTTGAATATTCTTAATGCTTGAGAAAACAATCGAACCAATTCATCTCAGGGAAGGCAGTTCTAGTTCTTCACTGCCAGCAGTAGATCAGGCATCAAGAAGGAGAGAAGATGAAAGCTGGGTCATGTAGCAACTCCTTCCATGCTGTTGAAGAATGTCTTGAGGGACAGGCACAACTGCCTTTCAAGTTATCTTCAAAAGGTTCCCCTCCCTGCAGACCACACATTGGGAACCCACATCAATAACAAAAAAAAAAAAAAAAAAAAAAAAAAAAAAGGAGAAAAAAAAATTTTCACCCAATTTATTTACATGTTAAAATAAATACCAGTTCCCATATAGAGCAAGGGCTCCTGGTGGGTTCTGTTTAGTCTGTGAGATTCTTGGCACTGGAGTACAGCATTACTCTATTTCAAAGCAATCTTGGCATGGATTTTTTTTTTGTTACATAATTTTTTTCAGCAACCATCAAATAAATAATAATATTTCTAAAAAGTAGGAATCATGTTTTAAAACACTGGCAAGGTGTGTTACCAATTAATCTGCCAAAATGTCATTAGTAAGCCAGAGCTCCCCAACTCCTGCATTCGGGGTCAGCTCTCCCCATGGGTTGCACTTCCAGTTCTCAATCAGGCTGTCAGAGGGAGCTTTCCCACGGAGTTAAAGAGATTTTTCGCTTTTTGCTTCTCTCCTTTGCATTGCCACATGGCAGTGCCACCCTCATTAGACTGGATTTGTCCCTGTTCCTGACAAGGCATGAAGGAAATACCGCTCTTCCAGAGCTGACAGCTTTTTATACCCACTTTTCACAAGCTCAATGGGTGAGCAGCAGGTGGACTATTTGAAATAAGGGTAGGCTTCTTTTTTTGTTTGTTATTTTAACAGGGTACATTCGCATGGAGCTCCAGCTCCCTCAAACCCAACCAGACCTGACCGGGAGCAAAACCATTAGAAAAAAACCTTCTGATCAAGCAGTTCTGGCAGGGAGCATTCCTGGGTGGAACAACCCTGCCCCGTGTGCCAGAGTGGAGTCCCCTGGCTGCCAGCTGGCTCATGGCTGGGTGGTATTTAACTGGTGCATGGGGAAAGTCACGGGGAAAGTAGCAGGGCAGAAAATAGCTCTACTAAATTTGTCTTGCAGCAAAAGCTGTTGTCCTTTCTTGGTAGAGATTGATTTCAGTGTTATTGTTCCAGCTGCTTTTTAGCACTTGATACCCTTTTCTCTGTAACTCTCTTCCCCACAACTCTGAAATCCTCGCTACATATATATTTACCAAACAAGTCAGGATGAAACAGGCAGGTTACTGCTTTCTGTGCTGTATTACTCATTTCAAACCATGGCTGGCTGACAGTAGACAATGAATACTAGCTGGCAGTATTACTTCAGTAAACAATGTGCAGGTACAAGTGCAGAGCTGTTGAAGTTTATGTACTATGTTTTTTTTTCAGCTCTGCAACCTACTTTGCAATCAGTCAGCGTGGGTGTATTTGCAGCTCAGAGAAAGCATTCTTGAAAATCCGGCAGGTTGGGTGCAAGGTTCATGGAAAGGCAAGGGATTGTGGTGAAAATAAGAGGTCACGTCAGGCAGCCTCAGTTCAAAAAAACCCCGCAGGTTTCCTCCTTTCCCCCAGCCCTCTTCCAAACTGCTCATGAACTTGGCACCTCTACAGATCAGGCTGCCTGGTCCTTAGCATTAGACAAACTGCCAGGGTCTCCCAGCACTCTTTGCCTCTGACAAATTCAGAACCAGAAAATAAGTGCAGTGTGGAGAACGTCAATTTTAAGGGATTAGTGTTGGGAGCATTAGTCTTTGTACCATCTACAATTCAGCACTTTATTTTAAAGCTAAAAAAAGGATTCTCAAATTGGAGAGTACTGCCAAGCCCTGAATAACTCCCAGCATTAGAGATGCTGTGGGTATAACAGCTTTCCCCAAGAACTGAATCTGCAGACAGTATCTTCAGGGAACTTAACCCGCGAGTGCCACAGGACAGGCTCCATGGCATCAGTTTTAATGCCGTGGGAAATCTCACCTTGTAGTTAAAACAGGTTATTCTGACTCATGGGGCAATACTGGTGGAAGGTGGAATAAAACACAGGCTTAGCTGGCACAAAATAATTTCTGCATTATTTGTGTGAAGTGCTCAAGTTTCCAGGTGCAATCTTGAATACCAGTTCAGCCAAAGGCTACCAAACCAGCCAACTGGCATAGAAGTGTCTGACATAGGATTGTTTATTATCTATCCACAACCCCATTTCTTAGCACTTCTGACCAAAAATGCTTAGCATTTGGACATATGAAAAGGCTATGCAGTTGCAATTTAAGGTTTCATATTTTTCTGCTTTTTTAAAATTATTTTTTTAAGCTTTCTTATTTTTCTTATTTTCTGAGGTCAAGAGCTTTACCTGCGATCCACAACAAACCTGTGGCAAGGCTGAGTAGGGGTTTCCAAACACCTCCTTTCATGGTCTGCTACCACAATACATGAGCCACATCCTGAGCTGAATCATACAGAATCAATCATATGCTTAGTGGGAAGGACCACCTGTGAGAGATACCCACAGCTACTCAAACTGCTGCTCTATGGAAACATTGCAGACCACAGGCCAGCCCTAAAGCTATGTGAAATCCAGGGAAGTCTTCAGAGTACTGAGCAAAGGAGCTTTTCTAGTTCAGGTCACTAATATTTGGCCACAGATGGCGTAGACAAAGCGAGAAGTTTCTGATAGTCAGAAGAGCAAGAACAGCCTACTCAGCCAGAACAGTGCTGTGAGAAACCAAACTTGGTTAAAACTGATCTTTGACTATTTATGAAAAAGACTGAGGGATCCTATTTTCAGGAACAAAAGCCTAGATAACCCAGGGAGTGTCTTCCTGTCTGTGCTGCTAAGAAGAGTATGTTTTAATAAACAAAACAATGTCCTGTTTCACATTCAAAATGAATGAGCAACAGGAGGAGCATGATTATCTGAAAACACCAGACACTGAAACCACTTACGTTTCTTTGCAACTCTCAGATTGATTACAGAGGGAAGAATCTGTGTATGTAAATCAAAAAAGATTAATTTTCCAATCATTCATTGTCTATTTTTCTTCTGGGTCTTACTGGTGCAATATTCAATGTCTTGTTTGCAGTTGCTGCTGAAGAACATTTTTGGGTTTTTTTTTTAATTTTGTTTTGTTTTGGTTTTTTTTTTTTTTTTTTTTAAGTCTCTGCATCCTTTGTAATATGAAAGATGTCTGTTAGTTTTAGGACTTGTGAGAAAGCATTCGTGGTCTGGAACAAATAGGGCTACTCCCAGGAAGGGTTAGTTAGTTATGGAGGAAATACACCAGTTTGAAGGAAGCATATCAGCACTATAACAACATACCACACTTCATGAATGAGCACATAAACAATCAAAAGAAAAAAAATATGAGAACTACAAAGTAAAAAAAGCAGTATACTGGCTGCTTCTGCATCCTTATTTTGGCAAGTGTGACTCTGGCCCCAGCCCTCACCTTACCTAAGAGCATGAGCCATGAGAGGATGGTGGAGCTGCAGGGGCTGATGTAAGAAACCTGATGTTGGCTTACACCCTGTAGCAGCTCGTGGCCTTTCACACTGCTCTGACACACACAGTGCAGCAGCTTTGCCTGGGGCAGGCCCAGGGAATATATTAAGAGCAATGTTTTGGTGAAAAACAGAATCAGACTGCCACAGTTTTGATCTAAACACACAAATCCATGCAGCTTAAGTGAGCCTTCCCGTGACTTCAGACCTCATGCAACGTTTTGCTTGCTTTAGTGATTTCCTGATACAGCTGTTCAGTTCAGCAAAAGCTATTTTATTCAGTAGTTTTCAATGTAGGTAGGGCACAAAGTGCAATAAACAGGAAGATGAAATGGCAGTTTTAGGCCATTTGTTGACTGGTCATACATTTTAGTTCCCTTTGTAAAGCTGCCTGTCCTTTGTCTGTGTTGGGTGCAAATAAGAGCTCCTTGTGACTACCAAACTCCTTAGTAAGGCTCTTCCTCCAGGTTAGTGCCCAACTAGAGACTAACCTGAGATGGACTGTTCTCCTTTTGACTCCTATTTGAGCTTACCTATTTCAAAATGTACAGAAAGAAACCAAACAGTCTTTGAATTCAACAGGAGTTTTACACATACACTGTAATTCCTTCTGTATTTTTCAGATGGTGTTCAGTACGTTGGAACAGTCATTTGTGACTCAATAAAATGACAAGCTCCACATCTGCATGAAGATACATTTATAGGTGAGGAATCATCAGTAATTACCTTCTCCAAATTAGACCCATCTGACAAATAAACAATAGGAAAGCAGTCACATTAATGAAATGTGGTTGCTATGGAAAAGTTTCACCTGTAAAGGTGAAAATAAACACACTCCCTTTTCCTTATTGTGCAAATATATGAAAAAGCATCTCCCTGAAGATGAAGCTGCTCCTAATTGTAGATACCATTAGTCTGCTTTTAAAGAGGGTAATTTTTTCTCCCCCTTCAAAGCCTTTTGTGCTTTAATTTTGGAAGCAACATCACAAATATTAGCAACTAGGATGCTCTTTAGTTCATAAAGAATAATTGAGGCTGAAAGGGACATCTGGAGATCATCTAGTTCAAGCCCCTACTCAAAGCATTTCCCACTCAGCTATGCTGTCCAGGGTCTTGGTGAGGTTTAAATATCTCCAAGACTAGAGATTTCCCCACCTCTCTGGGTCCTGCTCCAGTACTTGACTGTCCTCATGATGAAAACATTTTTCCTTACACATGATTGGTATTTCTCATTCTTTGACTTGTGTCAGTTCCCTCCCATCCCATCACTGTGTACCTCCAAAGGTCTGGCTCAGCTGTCTCCACACTCTCCCTCTGGGGACTTGTAGACAGTAATAAGATCCCCTCTTAATCTTCTCTTCTAAGGCTAAATAAACCCAGTTTTATCAGCCTCCCCTTGTACATCTTGTTCTCCAGTACCCTAACTGTTTTGCCAGCCCTCCTCTGGCCTTGCTCCAGTATGGCAATGTTTTCCTCTTACTGGGGAGCAAATTGGACTCAGCACTTCAGACGTGGTCTCAAAAATGCTGAATGGAAGAGAATAATCACTTCCCTTGAGTTGCCAGCTATAATCTTTCCAACACAGCTCAGTATGTGGTGGCCTTCTTCGTGACAAGGTCACACTCTTGACCCATGTTCAACTTGTCTGCAAGGATCCCCACATTCTTTTCAGCAAGGCTGCTTTCTATTCATCCAGTGCCCAACCTTTAATGCTGAATGGGGTCACTCCACCCCAGATGCAGAGCTTACCAAGTGCCTTTGTTGAAACTTCATGAGATCCCTGCCAGTCTGTTTCTTCTGCCTGTCAAGGCCCCTGTGAACAGAAGCCTTCCAACATATGCTCCCTTGCCACAATTTGGTATGCCCACCATACACTGGCTGAAAGCACTCTCCATCCCATCATCCACATGATTAATTAAAAAAAGACCACTGATCATAATGCAACATCTATTTTTCCCCTTGAACAATAGAGATTCCTCTAATGCTTCTTAAGGCCGAAGTCCTTACTGATGTGAACTAATGTCCTGCATGGAAGTCAGTAAAGGAAATGACCCCTAGAACAAAATTTGAAGCAAGTTTGGTTTCTGCCCAGTAGCCCCAGATAACAGACATAGCTAGCAACATGAAATCATCTGTTCTCTCAGCCCTAGTTCTTTAATGAGCATCTGGTCC
This sequence comes from Calypte anna, assembly GCF_003957555.1. NCBI lineage: Eukaryota > Metazoa > Chordata > Aves > Apodiformes > Trochilidae > Calypte > Calypte anna. The sequence goes on along the minus strand of NC_044258.1, from coordinate 10,233,848 downwards.
TTGTCCTTCCACTCTCAACCATCTTGCCTGCAGACGGACGCCTACAACTAGTAAAGCTGGTTATGGGAGAGCAAGTAAGCTGTTGAAAACATAACATGGGGTTGCCAACCCTGCTTCACTAATAGGAAATGCAGTTACCAATACATGCCTGAACCCGCTCTCTGACATGATGACAGGGTTACCTGAGCAGCTGTCAAAGCAGAATTTGACCCCTGATGTAGGGATTAATTTATATATGTAAAGATTATACATCACATCACTGAATACAGGTGACAATTGCACAAGTCTTTGAGACAACAGAAGCAAAATGACAGGTTGTAAAATGAAATTAGCTTAGTTCAGCCAAGGGTATTTCCTCTTCAGTTTTATCTTATTCTCCATAGTGAAAGCTTTCATTGAATAAAGGATGGGGTTTTTTTCCTGATTATTAGGACCACTCATTCAAAATTCCTAGCACTTAGTCCCACCTTTATTGGCATTCCCCTCAAATTTAGTGCCTCGCTCCCCTTCATCATGGAGAGTATCTCTCATCTGAGAGGCAGAGTTACGGAAGGGAAACCAGAAGGACTCTGCAGTTGTGGGAAGAAGGAAGCCTTTTAAGTTTCCCAAATGAATGACATGTCTTTCCTCTGTCATGTTGGTCTGCCAACAGTTAACAATGACAGGTTGAGGAATATGGTCTGGAGAATGGCCAGTGCCAACAGTTCTATGCTCAAAGCCACTGTGACCAAAAGGGAGCACTCTGTGTCCCCTCTCACTGTGCCCGTTGTTACAGCCTCACGCCTCCTTGTGTGAAGGCCAACAGCGAGGCTTTGTTCAAGAGGCAGCTGCTGCGAAGATGAACTATCTCATGGAATGACCCACTGACACTTCTCCCTCTGCTCAGGAGTAAGCAGCAAATAATTAGGAGAACCAGGGTGGACTGCACAGCCCATTTCTTTACAAGTAAAATGCCAGCCCCTCAGATCTCAGGGTGTCCAGAAGGATTCCTTCAGAAAGTGGCCTTGCAGCAAAGCCAGGAGAGCTGTCTCTGCAGCACCTTCTCATCACCTGATGGAATGAGGAAAGAGAACAGCTTGTGCTAGAAGGTGGATGGAGGAAGGGTATCCCAGCTCCACTTCAGCTGGAACTAAAAGCAAACATCTGCTGCATGAAGTAGAAGCTCAGCTCAGACAGGACCTGATCCAAGGATCCTGTTTGACTGGATATTCTGTTGTTGTTTATTCAATCATCTATTGTTATAGGGTGGATTACAGCAGTGTCTGAGAGGTTGGAAGGAGCAGAGTGAGTAAGGGAATTGAGGAAACTCTAACTGAGAAAACCAAACCATAAGCATTCTTTGCACTCTTTACTGCAGTCCAACATGATCATCTAGTGGTGTCCCCACACAGGGGCAGTGATGAAGGCTCATCTGCTTTGCCTTCCTCCTCATCCAAACTATGCTGCATCCAGCTCTGGGTTGTGGGACAGAATTTAACTGCTTGTCTCATATCACTGATTACACCACATTGACTTAACTAACTAACTAAATAAATAGGTCAGATAAATAAATAGATTGCTTTGAGAAGCTCAGGTTTGGTTTGGCATATTGCACACATCAGATGACATTACGTGTCAGGTGCTCTTGCTTCTATGTGTCTGAGATAAATGTGTATCCAGTTCTCACAATTTCTGATGCCCTTGTCCAAAAAACAGGTGCAGAACTATGTTTTCCCCACTTTCACATTGGCATGGTTCCAGCATCACTCTTGGGAAGTCAATGAAACAAAGCCCTGAGTGCAGTGGAGGGCACACATCCCTGAGTATCTCCTGCTCCTTTCCTAACTCAGATGTTTTAAGCAAAACACTCCACTATAACTTATGTGTATATTGTCAGATCCATCAGCTGTGTGCAGCCTCTGTCTCTTTATTTTCAGTCTGCTGTGGTCTAGCTGCTTCCTGGCTAGACAGCATTGTTTCATTTGTCTTCACAAGAGACACAGAATAAAAAAAGCACTTGCATTTCTAAATCCCAGCTTGTGGCTTCCTGTAGGGCATGAGACATGGTAGGTATTTGCTTTCATGATTTACCTAGTGTTTGCTTGTTGTTGTGTGGTTGCCCTCCCCAAACACAAACCCTATTTACTGTCCTGAAAGATGCCATGCTGTGCAGGCAGAGATTTGGGACTCTGTCATCCCAGTGTGAAAGAAGGACGAGTGCTGAAGTGATAGAATCACTGCTGAGATGACTCTGACAGAGAGAGACTGGGCTGCAGAAGTCTGTAATGAGCTGCTCCGATGTAACAGGAACAGGGTGCACACCCCCCGTTTAATAAAACCCATCTCGAAGTACTTACAACTGCCTCTTGTGCCACAGGATACTCCCCTTGGACTACACTGTATCCTGATACAATTACAGGCACATTTCAGCACAATTGTGTTGTTGGAGGTGTATCCAGTCTCCTCCTTCCTGCAGGAGCTGTGGCCCCTCTGGAAGGTGCTATTTATTTCACCACCACCACCAGAGCCCAACCTGGCTGAAAATCCACTACCCAGTATAAAGCATGTTGAAGAGCCTGTCCCATGCACAGGGAAAGTTGCATCTTAGCAGTATGAATCAATTTGCATATAATTTCAAAGAGACTCAAACTGAATGACCTGTTTTCCTTAGCAAGCCATCACTGCTGCTTTGAGGTGCTGTGCTACAAGACCAGGCGTCACTCCAGAAGAGCTGGAGGAGAGAAGTAACTGGTTTAACTGTGGCTGGAGCTCATTTCTGGATGGCAGGCTGGTCTCTCACTTCATCCCAAATTAATCTTTGCTTTTTGGTCTTCAAGTTCCTAATTCCCTGTCTGTGTTGCAAGAAGCACATGTTGGAGTCCCACTTTACATGAAAAGAGTAGCAGAAAAGTGTAGCAGAAGGAAGTCTACTCATTACCTGCTCCTTCTATAGGACTTTGCTGAAGGTTCTTACAGGTTTTTCACTGCCTAAGGAGTTACATGGTGTACTGAACTCTCACCCTGTAATTAAACACTGCGGTTTCACCTCCTGTGTGGCCAGCACATGCTAAGCATTCTTCACCACTGCCCTGGGAGGCAGATAAGCCTGACTGCTGCCTTCCTTCAACATCTGGAGAAGGGAGAGTTAGGTAGAGTTATGCTGGCATAGAACCATACAGAATAGGGAGTCAAAACAGGGATAGAACTGGCAGCACTCTGCCAGCCAGGCCAAAAGCCATCTCCTCCAGGATCCCCCTGCTAAGAGGAACCTATAGCAGACGCTCACAAGAGAGAAATGAGAGGTGGGGCACAGCAGCATGACTTTTCTCCAGCATATCCCCTCAGCATTCTCTGCCTGCATGCCCTGCAGCAGACATCACTGCCTCTTTTGAGGTCACAGCTGTGTTTATGACTCAGTCTTCCCCTGGGTTAAAAAGGAGAGGATGGGTGAATTCCAGACAGGGCTCATGGGTCCATATGACACTTAACATGGAGGGAGGGTCAAATAATTATTTAACTGGTCCCTTTTATTCCTGTTGGTTTTGCTCTGTTGTGAGCTTTCAGTCAAGCAGTTTCCAGAGCTATTGCCACAAAGATTTATGTCTGTACACTCGTATCATGGTGGGGCAGATTAATTACCCCTTAGCAGCTCTCTCTCTCCACTCCAAATGAGTTCTCATAAAAGACTGAAAGACAGACAAGTCGAGGTAATTTGAAGAACAGAATGGCTAATTCCCCCATAGGGAATGTACTTGTGAAGTTTAATCTGAACTCTGAAGAACTTCAATCTTTGCTTGACAAGTCTTAACAAACTTTCAGCGGTAAATGGCCCTGCAGCAGTCCTTGCCTGACAAACATGGATGGGCTCAGGGTCTTCAGATGGGAACCATACATAAAATATTAAATTTTCCTGACTCTTGAAGAGTCAGAGGAAGTACACAGGGAGAGAGAAGAACTCAACCTGACAGCTGGGCTTCTGTGAACTGTAACAGCACCTTCCACCTCCTCACAATGCTTGTGTGTGGAGGTTCCCTCTGGTTCTGCAGCACTGCAGCTCTCACTGCCAGCCAGCCCTGATCCCTACCACGGGAGCTCTGCCTGTAACATGCACTATAGGCTTCAGGACCTGTATTTATACATGGGACTGGGCAGCACTATGAATTTCTCCTGAGAGAACAACCTTCATCACTTCAGAAAAAGCCCAAGAGAGGATGACTAATACAGGTACACAACTACTACTATATTCTCTTTCCTAACCAAGGAGAGCACCTGCCCAAGGCTGAGCAGCACATCAGTAGCCATCCAGCTGCTCAGAGCATGGCTGCTGGTATGGCTCAGGTAGTGCATCTTCAGGTGAAGAAGAAACAACTCTTTGTGAAGTTCTGCCTGCTGCAGGGGGCATGAAGGAGAACAGGATTCCAGGGGAGAGCAGGCATTTTGTACTCCTGCAAATGTCAGTGTGTCCATACTTCTGGTTATTTCCAGTAGTGCACATGGAAGATTTTATTTCCCAGCAATGTTCACGTACTATGCTGAAGGACAGAACCCCTTCTCTGGAAAAAAAAAATGCCCCCAACCTTTTGGAAGAATCCTGACAAAGGCAATGCAAACGAGTGCCTTTCTTCCCTATGCCTCTGAAGAAAAGTAGTTTACACTCTTTCCTGCTCTTGTGAGGTAGAGTCAATCAGAGGAAGCAGAAAGAGACCAGATTGCTGTGGGTAAGCAGGCCCACACCCAGCCTTGCTAACAGCCACCAAAGAACAGTTGTGCTGCTCTGCCAGCAAACCAGCTCCAAACAATGCCTGCCAAGGCTTTCCTCACTCCATCCCTGGAGATGGCCCTGAAGCCTGCCTGATCACCATATCAGTGAGTGCTGCTCTCCAGGAACATCCCTTGGTGCTGGTGTGCAGGAGCTGATACTTCTCACTCACAGTGCTACCCTAATTCTTCCTCCTATTAATGCTGACATACTTCATAGTCATTTCCCCCCTCCCAGCTTGACCATATTTGGTCCTTTTAAATCTTTCTGCATAGATCAATCCTTCCCAGTGCTATGAATAAATAAAAGCCTTCTGTTCTCATCAACAAAATGGTCTTTTAACAGTTGCAAGAACAACACTGCAATCATTTGGAGATAAAAAAATTAAATAAAAAAATGAGCTAATATCTGAAGCTTTTAAAAATTTCTGCTCCAGCTGTTTTCTACTTTTTAGAAGTAAGTGCTTTGGTAAATAGAGAAAACAGTAAGAAAATTAAAAGGGAGTCCAAGCAGCAGTAGGTGTCTGACCTGCTAAACCATCAGAAATGCTCACCACGCACAAGGTAGCAGCAGGGCTAAAAAGAAAGCTGAACTTCAGTTAGAAACATCTGAGGAATATGAATAAGCTGTTAGAGCTGCAACCTTTCTCTTTGCTTTGATCTGGCGTTACACATTACTCAAGAGTGGGAAATTCAACAGCTTCAAAGAGGGGCAAAGAGTCAGAGGTTTCTGTGTACCAGGACAGGTAGAGGGAGGTTGAAGGGGCTGTCCTCAAGCAAACCTAAGGGCTAGGAACTGCTGCCAAGATAGGGCTGAGTATTTCACCTTCCCCACCTTCATGTGAGACAGCCACAGCACCTGTAAGAAGCACAAGCAAGTCCAAGTGACAAAGAGGACCAGTGCCACTGCTGTCAAAAAGTGTAAGTACATTTTTGTGGCTCCTGCACCTTGGAAATGCTTTGGTAACTGCTGTTAGTTGACATGTACTTTTGAAGGTGAAATTGCAGTTGTTCTGGGCTTTGGCCTTGTCATGCAACCAGAAAGAATAGGGTATCAGCAAATGAGATGTTACAGGAAGAGAGATGAGGATAGCTGGAACATCATGTGCTTTACCAACTGAAAATGCTTGGTCTGAGAAAACAAAGCCACATTCTCTATTCTTATTTTCCTTGGCTCTCAGCTTAAAGATCCCTAAAAATACTGCATTGTAACTAAAGGAGCTGCAATCTGCCTGTGACTGACTGAAAAATTACAGTATCACTCTGGTTCCATGAATTTCCCACGGGTATTCCTTCCAAGAGGGCTTTCCTAAACTGATTGCCAATAACCCAGCATGTTTGTCTGTCTCTTTTTTTCTGTCATCAGAATGTTACCATAATAAAATAATAGTAATATGGAAAGAAAATTGAAAAAGTGAGATGTCATTTCCAAATACCTAAAGCTTTCAGAAATGCATAGTGAGGTCATCCCAGCAGCCTTAATTCTGCCTTCATGAAGCTGCATGCCAAGGAAACCCAGAAATCACAGGAAATGGTTACCTGCCTATTAAGAGCACTATATGAGAGACCACAGGAAAAACTCTGTATTACAAAGGAATACCAATTTCTTCTTCCACAGGACTGATATAAAACAAAGCACTTTAATAACATTAGATGTAAGGTCTGGAATTAAATTTTCACCACCACTGTGGAAAATTTCTAATACATATTTATGAGGTCCAGCAGCCTTGGGATTACTGTGAAATACCCCAAAGAGTAAATGTACAAATCTTGACATACTGAGAGAACTGAGCCACTAATACCTCACATTAGATAACTCGGAGACACAAACTTGAGTGAATATTGTTACTCTGTGAAGTGCCAGCCTTTTTGCTGAAGCCTTGGATAGCAGGAATCAGGGCTGCTGAGCAGCCTTCAGCAAGATTTAGAGCCAGTGCCTAAGTTCTCACAGACTCAGCAATATGAATGGAAATTATTTTTCCTTCTTTTGACTGATAGACAGAATATAAATCAGCCAAGTCACGTATACTACAGCCTTAGTAACTTCCCAAATCATTTGGGAAATCATGCCAGCCACGCTGTGGAACTGCATTAATAATCTCAAGGATAATGTGCCTATATTGGGAATTTTATCCATGGGAATAGCAGAACCAGAACAAATGTCCAGGTCAGGAAATGTGTGCCAAGCTCATGAGACTAAGAGCCTCTGTAAGAGATGGGAAACAGAAAGCATTCATATTGATAACATTGTTGAATAATTAATATTACCCAAAGATATCCAAAGGATGGAATGCCAAAGGGGAACACACTGCTGAAGTGATTTGGAACAGACAAAATGGTGGAGGAGAGGGATAAGCCTCCTGGTCTGATACGAGCAAATCTGGCAATAGAGGTGTTTGTGTCCTTCAGCCCTCACTGGCATTGAGCTCAGCCTGTAACATGTATTCCATCTAAGTTTTTCCTCACTGCTTGCCTGGTAAGGTGCAAAGATTATTTACAAAGCCTAAATTATGTTAATTGTCTTTCTAACAGTGAATAAAGACTCAGTTAAATTAGCTCTTTGTGTAACACAACTGTTACTCTCCTTTTGGGTTACCTTTTACCCTCTCTCCATTGCTGATGAAGAAAACCAAACTGAATTCACAAAGAAAACTGTAGGTTTGACAGGGTGAACAAAGTTGATAACTGGCCTGAGCAACCAGATTTGTACTAATTGAAGGGAACTAATTAATCCAGCAACATCAGACTACAAATAAAAGCCCAATGAAATATTTATGCTTCTCTAGTCAAAAAGATATTCAAGGAAAAAAAAATAAATAACTGTTTCATTATACAGCACAGAATGCCTGATAGGAGCCTTCACCCTTAATACCCTTCTCCATCAACAAAAGAGGGATTCTTCATATCAAAACCATGCAATAAATACAGTATTTTATTGTTTCTTCTGGATTTGTTACTTCAGATATTGTTATTTCAATTTTATGCCTTAAACCTTTATCAAGTTTTAAGGGAATGAGGAACAAAGGCACATTATGCATTCACAGTGAGCAACTGCAGACTCTTACAAGCTCATGGTGGCTCTGAACAAACTGCTTGTGTGTCCTGGAGTTCAGGAACTTCTTGTGTATATTGTCTGTGGTTTACCAACAGCGGCTTCAGAGTGGACAGCATGTGGCCTGTTCCATTGACTTTCCTATGAATTTTATGCCTTACAGATAAGCAGAGAGGAATGGAGACACTTTCTGCTGGGATCACTGCAGACTCCTGCCCACATCCAATTCAGAAGGAAGTCTATGGAAGTGATAGAACTTCCAGGTATTTAGGACACTGAGCATGAATCCAGCAGAAATGGCTGCTAGCCCCACCTCCACAGCAGACAATACCTCCTCACTCCCCAAAAGATGAGTGAAAGAGAAATAATCCTTTACAGAGAGGTTAAGATAGCACTAGCAATAATGTCAAGGATAAGGCTGAGGAAAACACAAAGTAAACAGGTATTGCTTTTTACAGTTTCAATACACAGAGCTTTACAAAACATCAGCTGATCCCATTCTCATTTATTCTGAGGTGTTAATATTTAATTGACTCTTCTCTCACTGCTCAGTAGCTTTAATGGCATTTACTTCAGTGAAGTCCTGAGCTGCTATAAATCAAGTACAGTTTTAGGCTACTCACCATGGTCATGGGCAAAAACAAACAAGTTAAGTTCTGCCAGCCTCTGGGCCAAGTCGTCATAGCGGCCGCAGTGTTCCCCAGCACCGTGAGCGATAAACACCAGAGCCCTAGATGGAGCATTAAGGTATAAATCATTAACTTGGTCATCAGCCCTCCAGAGCTGCAAGTGAAAACAGTATATTCAATTGAGTAACAGTATTTCAGACATCAGCAAACACAAGGCAAGCATCAACTGGCTGAGTTGGCTTTGAAGAGAAGGCAAACGATTGCCACACTGACCCAGCATCGACTTGGTGTCCTTCACCAGGTGGTAGCAGGACAGAGCAGATGGGAGGCAGCTGCCCAGGGGACAGACACTGCCCTTTCCCATTTGTCTGCCAGCATGGGCTGCTGCAAACAGAGGATGAAGATGGGCATGAGCTGGATAACTCCAGCTTGGGCTTGAGGAGTCTACACTGCTCCTACAGTCTAAGTGCTGCCATTTTATTTCTTTTAGGATTGGTATTTCTCCGTGGTTTCCAATAAAAATCCTGTCCTTAACTTTGTGACTTGCCACACTGCCTACAGAGCACTCTTAAAAGATGAAATTTCAGCTGAAGAAGAGGTTTCAAGCAGAGTTGAGAACTTTGGTTTACATTCAGAATTGGACCTTTTGACCCCAATTCTGGTAATTATACCATTCCAGATTCTGCCCCAATACAGCTGCTGCAATTTGGTTATCAAAGTGACTCTTACACAGCCACCACATGACTACAGACAGAGATCATAAAGAAAATTTCAGTCTAATAGGCGCTTCTTTGTGAAAGACTCACACATGGTTATCTTTGAAGATTAATGGAATGGAATCAAGTGAGAGTGCCTGAAGTTGAATGAACCTTCCCAGTGTTTTTACTGGGCAAAGTCTGGACAGAATTTGACCAGAACTATAGCAGAAGTAGCAATGATATTACAGAAGTTTTGCTGAATTTGACAGGTGACTATTTAAAATCCAGCTTTAACAACACAAATATTACTTGTTTGTGTAAAAGTACCACCTGTCATTGCAACATCAGCAACCACAAACCAGTTTGAAGGCTACAAGTTAGACATATTCAGTACATTTACAGTGAAATAGGAAAGGGACCAACAACATGAAATAATGACAGCAGTTTACAGCTAGTGACTTCCTCAACTTTATTTTGACTGAGGTTCTGAATACCTTCTTAGGCTATGTTTTCACTGCAACAAACTGCTTTGATCTTAATATATTTAAACTTTAAAAATATGTTGGATGATGTAGCAACTCCTGCTCTAGCTCCTTGATTAGCATCTGCTTCAAAGTATTTGCTCATGCTAGGCAACTTGAAAGAGCATCCATCGAAACCAGAAGGATTTTACAGAGCACACTGCAAACACAAAAGCAGCAACACGAAGATGCTGCTTTGGTATCTGTCTAATACTAATTAGGAAGGGTGAGGTTAGGTTATGTAGTATATTTAATTCCTTGTGCCTTACCAATGTTCTTTAGTATCACTGAGGGTTATGAAACAGTCAGGGTGGAGCAGTTAATTTTCCTTCTTCAGCTTCCTGGGTCAGCAGCTTTGACAAGTTTCCAGTGCACTTGCCAGACTGATTTTCAGAGTGCAGGGTCTATTATTATAGTTCCAAATACTGAAGAAATTGAGACACTATTCATTCCACAGCAAAGAATGTATTAACTTTCTGAAGCAGAGGTATCATGGCTTTACATGTCCCACTTCTCCCAGGTGCAGGCAGCCCAGGAGAGACACTCTGGCCAGTGCTGGTCAAGCAAGGCATTATTCTAGACATGCCTCTGAAAATTGGAGGCACCATCCAAATTCCTCTGCCTCCACCTAGGTCTAATGATCTGATACCCCAGCCCTGGTCCTGAGCCACCTAGAAATACATCACAGTCCCCAAATCTGGGGTTGGCAGATATGCCAGACATTAAGAAATGCAGCAGAAAGGGGTGGAGGGTGAAGCACAGCCAGGCTGAGAACCTACAGGCTCTGGATTCTGTGGTACAGCCCTGTGTGCACATGCAGAAAATTAGGAATTGGGAAGAAAATTCCTCTGTACCCATCACCTTGATACCCAACAGATTCAGCCAGGCCAAGCCTCTCTGCTGTGCACCTCCCATTACCTGGCTCTTGACACCTTCCCTGCGCAGTGCCTTACTTAAGCCCTTGGTTATTCTTTAAAGGACCTATATTCTTTCCTGCTGATTAGGCACAGAGATTAAGGTGCAACTTGGCTAACTGAATAAAGCCCTTCATTTCTCAAAAAATAATCTTTTGAGTGTATGCTCTGAAATGCATCAAGTGAATGAAACCTAATGAGAAGCTGGCAAAAGGATCTCTGACAGGAAACTTTTGCTGTTATTTCATCTTCCCTGATATCAAAGCCCTAATTTTGCTTTCATTCACACTGATGCAGTACCACGACTTTGCCTGACAGCATCCTGCTAGATGCTCAGCCTCCTCATCTTCTGTCAAACCAGTGGGGAAAGAAAAAAAACCTCAGTGCTTCAGAGAGGCAAGGTGTTCCTGCAGCCTCTCCTCTCATTTAGAGCAACAACTGCCAGGCACTGCAGAACTGAGCCTTTGGACACCAGAGGGATGAGACCTGGGTTATTACCTGTCTGCAAAGCACTGGATGTAATTCCTGAGACTGTCTTAGGAGCCCTAATGGCAGTAGCTGCCAATAAGACTTAGGTACTTTTGAAAGTTTTGTCCTATCAACAGTCATAAACAAGGAGTAAAATTTCCAAATTGTTATGTTGAAACAGAAGCAGCTGATTTTGTTGATCAATAAGAACTGAGAGTGGGTTTACTGACTGAAAACTAGGTCACATCTGCACAGCCCTTTAGCTCCAGCTTTCAGGTCTAAGCACAGGGGCCATACATTAAACACGACAGCTCGAAAAACTGAAATTAGTATGAGATTGAATGGTTTGTCTCTTTCACCTAATCTCCTGTTTTCCATTGCAAAACAAGTTGAGATTTGGCAAACAATACTGAAGGCAGTATAACAAATACATGGCTCAGGACAATTGCACTAGCAAGATGGCATGAAAATATGAGTGATGAGATTAACTGACAGTAGTTCTTTATTGTATGTAAACATTGCTGCAGACACCCCTGCTCTTGAATCACAGCCTGCTTTCTTACCACAATGGCTGGAATAACAGAATCTCAGAGACTTTCAACAGAGTTACTTAAAATTAATGTGAAATCCCCCTTAAAGCTTTAAGATTTTTCAGGACTGCAGTGCCCCTGTGCACAACCCCAATGGAAATTTTGTTCAGACAAGATTTGAGTATTGGCCATGAATCAAACTGATCCTGGGGAGAAATTTCTTCACCTCCAGCTCCTGCAATTTCACTGTTGAAATCCTTGGAAAATTACACATCTCAGGTAGAAAGCAGTGTGCACAGCCTGCAAAGCTTCCTGGTGGAGACTGACCTGTGCCTGAACCCAGGCTGACTGCTCTCTCTAACCACAGGCAGGAAACCTGATGTATCTTTGGATGCTTCAGCTGGCTCTGGCTGGTGGAACTGTAATTGCTGAACATCTTGAAATAGCATTGTTTGGGCATCTGCTCAAGATAGCACCTACACACACAACAGCACCATGCCCCCACACGCAGCAGGTGTGCCTTCACACAAAGCCAAGGTGTGAGCTGAGAATTAGTAAACCCACACACCCTTGGTCTCACCTAACTAGTGCAACAATGATGGCTATTGCACAAAACCAGTTTGTTGACCACTGTTTGCAAAAGCAACAGGCAGTTTTCAGAGATCCCTTCCTTTAGCCTTCACCACCTCCTCCTCTCTCCCCACTGCAGGTTTCTGCCTCCTGGTACTGACCAGCTTGGCACACAGATGCAGTTACTCATTACAAGAAGAGGGCAGGATGATATTTATTTATGCTGTCCAAATCAGCTACAGGCTGTGGTTACACCTCTCTCATCTGGAGGTGACCATTCCCTGCTGTCACATCTCCACTGTACTGGTCACCCATGGCTGGTGTCAGTCCCTCCTGTGCAGCAGCTGCAGGTAGCAACAGCCACAGTGCCACACATGGGGTAGGTACCAGGCACAAGCAAAGATCCCAGTCTGATTCGGGGGGCTGGGGATGTGGAGGCCAAGCTGCCACACAAACTCAGTGGGCACAAACCCATCCGAACACATCATCCTTCTGTCCTGCCTCCTGAAGTTGTCAGCAGCTGATCAAAGGTTTAGGTGTTTGCCACCCTCCCGTATTTCTCACTGTAACTCCACATCCTCTTAGAGTTAATTTCTTGTGCAGGAAGCAGCTTTGCAGGGAATACGTTCAGCTTTAGGTGCAAGAGAAGTACCAGCTTTATAGGTTCCAACTTTCTTCACTGCTACCTCTGCTCCCTCTGCCCTGCCAGTACAGTTGTTTATAGATGCAATTCCACCATCAATTACAGGAGAAGAATTGCAGGGAAAATAAAGAGCAGCACCCAGCTTACACAAATAAGCAACAGGCCTCTTAAACCAAGGCTTCTTAAACCTGTCATTAGAAGAAGCATACCTTGAAATAACACCCAGAAAGATGCTGTGCTATGAAACCTGGCAGGCCAGAAACACAACTCATGGCTTGGGTCTTGGTGGGCATAAGACCCATGTTCCTGTTTAATTTTCAACAAAAATGCTGTTGAAACTGAACTAGATGAGGAAGGTTGTGAGCAGGATAGTAAGATGTTATCGTAGTGTGTCCTCTGGGGACAGAGACATTTCTGTGGTACACCATGTATACTCTTTTATTGCCAGAAAATAACCCAAACCACTGGGACCAGACCAAAGAATTGAAGACAAACTTCCTATGACTGCATACACGAAAAATGCAATCTTTTTTCCACCCCATTCCAAAGCATCCCTCTTCAGTACAATATTTAAATACTTCCTTAACCTCAAGAAAACTATCTTTAACTCATGAAAGTCTGCAGGACTTACACAATACAAGATAAAAGGTAAAAAAGGATTTATAAACGCTGTTCTGAATAAGGACTGGTTTAATCACACGTGGAAGTTATTTCCTGAATCAAGTCCTTGCAACTCAAGCTAATACCATGTTATTCTACATAAGGGAACTATGCTTTTCATTTGGTATTATGTATTTTGTTACCAGAATCAGATCAACTCTAACAAAGAACATCTGACTTGAGCAGTTTTGCATACTTGACACTAAATTCCTAAAGTAATTTTTTAAAACTCACTGACAGGAAAGTTCTGAGTTCTCTGGGCTGCCAGAAAAATGCCTGGCTTACTGAAATTAAGTATTGCACTTTGTTGTGTTGTTTGAGATGATTTATCAGTTCCTTTGTAGCTGGCATCAGCCTGCGACTTGGAACTGTAATGAACAATTAATCTTTATTTATCAAAACCATTCCAAAGGTGACATTTTTGGCCAAGCAACTAGACAGTTGATCAAAAACAATTTTAACTTGTTAAGAATTTAATGTCATGTATACTTTGCTTCCAAAGTATGTTACACTGGAAAATCAATGAAAGGTATGCATTCCTGTGCTGGCTGGGTTAGTGGTCCTCACTGATTATGAAGTTATCTTTCACATAATAAGATTACACATTAAGTAGCTTGTGACTCTGTCAAGCTTTACCTGTCATTCCAATTTTCTACACTTGTTTATCTGGTTAAAGAATACCTTTTTTAAAAATAAAATTTCCAGCTAATCATTTCCAAGAACATACAATGAACTGTTTTGTTCACTGTAACAGGCATTGGTGACCTTTCTCTGCAGGGCTCTTGAGGGGTATAAGACCTCAAGCTTGGAAGAGGAATGTTTCTGTATCTGCTTTTTGAGCCAGCATTTTTTTTTCTTTTTTTTTTTTTTTTTTTATTTTCCTGAGGTGATTTGTGTCCTGAAGCAACTCTGACAAAACTTGGGCCATGGGATTACAAATAGTTTTGGCAATTTCTCTCATGCTGTGAGTGCTTGTGACCTCTACAGTTAGCCAAGAGTTCAGCCTGGTGACTCCATGTTAGACAGGAAAATTTATGGTGGAGTCAGGTGTGTCACTTCATGCCATCCTTCTGTCTCTAGGAAATATGCAGAGTTATGTCCCCCTGAAAGCTCAAGAGGCAATGACCTTGAGCTCAATTCCAAGCCATGTTTCAAAGAGCTTTGCTTGCTCTCTTGCTCAGTTTTTTTGACAAATGCATTTTTAGCCTCTGCTCTACCAGCCTCTATGTGCTCAGCTTTGCCATGCAGGTCCATAACCTGGGCAGCCACTTCTTTATTCAGCTGTCATTGAAACTGAACAATGTTATGTGAAACTAGCAGTTCCATGGCTACTCTTCCTCCCTTAGGAGAAAAAGGAAGTCAGAATAGCAATGCCCTGGAGCTGTCTCCATCTACCTTCTCTCAGTATCACAGACCATGGAAGCATCAGCATGGATATTTCAGAGATGGAGGAATTCACCTCTTCCTGACAGACTGCACTAGTTTAGTCTCTTAAAAACCCTTGAGCACCACAGAATATGCCAAAGGAACAATGCACTATGCACATGCTAAATAATTTCTCCCTGATTTTATAAGGTTTTGGGGGATTTAGGATTCTGAACATTCACATTTGATGTGGTTTGGTCTAGTCTAGCAGAGTCAGTAGCTCCATTCCTGTCCAGCTCCTGAACTGGCAATTAAAAACCAAACCCCTCCAGAAAACTCTGCTTCCTACTTTCTTACCTCACTTGCTCAGACTTGGAAGTTCCCAGTCAAGCCTCTCCAAAGGGGCTGCTGTTAGTTTGGGCAGCATCCTACCCCCTAATGTGATAAGAGATTTAGGGTTCAGTCTTGAAATCTGCCCTTGCTTCCACAAGCAACTCTCTCACAACACATCTGAAAGCCCAGACTTATCATACATCTCAAAATCAACACAATCCCTCATCAGCATAGAGTTAGGAGGACATCTGAGAACTGCCATGACCTCCAGGAGGAGTAACATGGGTAGGTTATTCAACAACACCAGAAACACAGACACTATAAATCAATGGGGCAGAGACAGAACTGGGTAGTACAGATATATTTCAAAACAAAAGGTTCAACAGGATCTTGCTTGAGCCAGCAGAAAACAATGTGGAGAAACAGCCTTTGCTGATTTATTGTAGCTGTTCAAAAAGCAAGCCCTCACTGAGAATATCTCATGCGTGGTCTAATACAGGGAAGAGAGGAAGGAAACTTCAGGTGGGGGTGGAGGGAAGGAATCATTGAAACCTGGCAACTTCACAGCTCTAGACAAATCTCTGCAAAGTTCACATTTGAGACCAGCTGCATTTTTCTTGAAGGAAACTTTGAAGTAGAATTTTAGGAGACACAAGGCTGAGAGCAGAGGTGAAACTTGAGGTGTGTAACTTGAAATTAATGGGCCAAATCTTCCCACCTCTTTCTTGGATAAAACTGAAGGGATTCTAGGGTTACATGGTCTGCCTCAGGGAGAAAGTTCTGTGCTTTGTTATCAGTGATGAGATGTTCCTCAGCAGAGCTAACTGCTGCTCTGACCTCACAAGGCAGACAAGGACCCTGGAGACACAGGCAGCTCAAGGTTTGGAGCTGCACTTTTCTCGGGGTGTTGCCCTTCCACAGGGTTCAGGAATCCTTGAAAGAAGAATTATTACTTTTGTTCTCAAAGAAGCAGCGTGCAGGCATTGCTCACACACAGATCTGGGGAAGGGATGAGCTGGTGGTAGCCCTGCCCCTGGACCAGTAAGGCTGGAATGGGAACATCCTGTTCTGCTTCAGCCTTTCCTCAGCACCAAGACTACAACAGAGATAAACTGGAGGTCATATCTCCCAAAGGGAGCTACAAGGATGAATGCACAATATGGGCAGACTCTTCCTAAGAAAACTATGCAAAGCATTATTTACATAGAGGACATCAACTGCAAAATTCAAATTGATCTGAAATCACACCCAACATTTTTAGATTAGCTTTAAGGTGTGGGGGAAGAATAGTCCAAAAAGCAAAAATTTCTGGCATAGATCCCCCTGGAAATCAGGAAAAATAATATACTTCTTTTTATTAAAAATTTATTTTCACTTGGAAGCAAAGCAACTGCAGATGGAAGATGGCAGCAGGACCACAACTCTCAGTGGAGAACCAACAAATAGGGAGTAAGAGCAAGAACAGTTTTTGCAGACCTCCCCCTCCTCTTTCATGAACTGGCACTGAACCTCTGATTTCCAAAGGGACAAAAATTACTGTTTAACCAGTCATGTAGTAGTTTCTTCTTGAAATCAAAATGCAGGCACTGCCTGCATTTCCAAAACAAAATCTTGGAAAAAGAGAGTCTTATGTAATTAGATGGACTGTCCTTTCAGAGCATAAGAAAGCTGCACTTGAAGGGCCAGAAGCTTTCTTCTGCACAGTCACTATCACTTCAACTCAGCACTACTCATGAGTTCAGGACTAAACCTGTTCAGCGAACAAAGAAGGGATTTTTTTAATAAAAGTACATCTCTGTTTCAGAGTACCTCTACAAAAACAGTTCTTTCTTACTGAGTTCACTTGCAATCTCAGCATGTTCAGAGCACCAGTACCTGTTCCAGTGACAAGTCACTACCTACTGCTGCTGCAAGTTCATAGCTTGGCAAAACCAACTCAGTACCAAAAGACAAGTCTTTCCTACTAGGAAGGAACAAGGTGTATTTGATTAAGGGATCAGCTCAAGGCATGCAAAAATGCACCCTACAATGGCATCCAAATCCAATTTTGACCATTTAATCTCACCTTTCTGCATAGCCCAGAGGATGGAACTAGACAGCAGAATCCCTGTATTGAGATAAGAGGTTCTAACTGAGTCTCTGTAGGTGATGAAAATTACTCTACTTAGTAAATCAATCCCTCTGGTTAGGTTCACTCAAGTACCTGCTGACTTTTAAGTCCTTAGGAACACGTTTGCTTGCTAACTAGTGTTTGTAGTTTGATACAAATCATCTACATGTTGAGCAGTGTTTCCTAAATTCCTCTAAGACAAGTCTGCAGTTTTTCTGACTTCACTTTTTTCACAAGGTATTTTTCATGCAGGAGCTGGACATCACTAGTGGTCTGAACCTGGGCTCACCAGGAGTTCATGGTAAGTCTCACTAGAAAAAAAAATGGTTCTTAAAAATGGGATTGTCCACATTTTAGAATCTAGCCATGGCTCTAATCACCTCCAGTCTCAAGATGTTATTTTAGGGAGTAGATGGTATAGACAACTCATGACAAGCAGTATCAAAAAACCTATTAAAGGAAGACTTCTGCTCATCACCCTGGCACTGGTGCAGGGAAGAAGCCAAGAAGAACACACCCAGCACAAGGGAGTCAGCACATTTCCAAGCATTTCTTGCAATAAAACTGCACAACTGAAGCACTTTGATCAGGTGTTTTGTTCTTATGTGGTCTTAACTAGCTTGAAAGAGAGCTGTGAATAAGGAAGGAGCATGAAAGGGGATGACACTTCATCTGTTGTGTGAACTTGAGGTAGTATATTATCACTTTCTAATAAAGCACTAACTGTGCAATTCCCAGTCGTATGGCAATGGTTAAAAGCAAAAAAAAACCACCTCAGTTCCCTGAAATATTTAGACCTGACAGCACAGTTTGTAACCAGGTGATTCCACCAACAATGTGAACCTCTGGATCACTTCCTGGACTGAATCAATTACCTGTCCTCACTTTTACCAGTTTCATCTGTGGCCTCCCTTCACAGGTTATCTTTAACAAACTGACAAACGCACTAAAAGTTCAGATGACACAGATAGCATGAGTCTCCAAATAGCCAATCTTTTTCTGCATGGTTTTTCCACAAGCCAGGGTGGAATTATCCTATAGACTTAAGAGATGGAACCTCAAGGATTGATTTCTTAATCATAAAGCACTTATGTATATTTTAACATACTTTGAGATTAAGCACATTAATTTCCAGTAAGTAAACCTATCTCGGCAGATCCCAGAGCTGCACTTCTGGCTTGCCCAGCTATGAGAGGAATCTTTTCAGTGAGAGGCTTTACAGGCTCTGTCAAAATCAATATCAGCAGCTATTCCTCTGGGAAATCAGTAATGTCACAGGCAAAGCATTTGCCAAGGCTTTGAGCATGTTCGATTAATTTACTATTCCTCGTTTGCTGAAGACCTGGGGTAGGAAAGAAAGCTGAATGGAAGCAGTTAAACCTGAGATACAGGAATGCTGCTACGACAACGATGGCTGCAACATGGGCTTTAAAAGCTGAAATATTTATTCATGTTTTGAACCAAAGTAAATCTGAACTGTGGCTGAGGTGCAATAGTTTACCTACAGATGACTTGAAAGTTCACAAATGGATAGACATTTCAGACTGCAATTGCCAAATCCAGGTCTGTGTTATTTCTTGGTACACTTCAATTACAGCTGAAGCTACCTGCTTCCTAAAATGCTCATTCATTTCTAGCACCAAGGCAGCTTCACCCATGGCAGAGATACCTACCACACCAATGTACATAAGGAACTACTTGCCGTGAGTTTTAAACACTGTCTTGTTGAATGGCTCTTAAAAAGCCCTAAATGTAAAAGCTTTAAACACCAAAGGGTGAATGGGGACCTGAGCAATGTGGGGTGCAACTACTAAAACAATGATGAGTGGTAACAATAAAATAAAGAGTATTCAGTTAGATAAATCCTTGGCTGCGATCGCTTTAGGTAGAAGCAAAGAAAGCAAAAGGCATGTGGGATGCCTTTTCTGCAGAAAAGCTTAAAATAGAAAAGGAAATCAATACTCATTTACAGTATCTGGCAGTCACTGAACCAAAACATACATGTACACCTACAGCAGAGCAGAAATAACAACATTTATTTAAACCACAAGCTGTTATTCTGCTGCAGGAACGCTGTGTTTTATGAGGAGTGCTGCACCAGCAACTGAGAAGTACCACACATTTCTGACCACTTTTAAAAAGCCCACGCAATATCAAGAGCAAATACTTTCAATACCACAATCATTAACCCCACCACTGCCAGACCAGCTCTGACTTCTCTGCTGGCAAAGAAAGAGTCAGAGCTCAAGTCAGAGCTAGCAGCAGGGAAGATGTTTTGTCTTTCCTCCTGAGTTTCTCTTCTGCCAACTTACAAGACACCATTTGTTGGATCACATGTGAGGGGAGCATCTGTCACAGCCTGCTAAGGAATGGGAAAAGCTTCATCAGCTCTAGCACCACAGCATGACTGACAGACAGACATTGGAATAATGTCCCTAAGAAGATTCCTCACCATTGGATGCTTTTAAGACTCATCTTGATAGGCTTAACAGCCACCTCCTCTAAATGGTGTTTCTACATAACTACATTTTAACCTTTCTGGTTGGACCAGATGATCCTTGAGGTCCCTTCCAACCAGGCATCCTATGACTCTATGAACACTGGGGATGCTCATGGCACCAGAGACAACAGAGCTCCCAGATGAGGTTTGGACCATTGCACATGCTGTGTGGGACACAGAGAGGAACAGAAACCTCAGTTCTGTCATGAGATAGGGACAGGGAGCACTGCAGCCCCCATTGCCCACACCCTGTGTGGTGTCTGAGATCTGGAACGGGCACATGGCAGCAGAGTTGGTAACTGCCTGCAGAGCTGTGGGCTGCTGGAGCAGGGATCTGTCCTACAGTGTTCTGGGCTTAGCAAAATGTAAACAGCCCTTGATGGTACATTTTGCCTTGATGCTACAACCATCAGGAGTCAAAATGTCACCATGGCTTCAGCCTCGTGCTACATGCAAGGGGCCACAGTGAACCTGGAAAGAAAAATGTCAGTTTTTAAAAAAGCTTCCTGTCCTAATGAACTTGTGGGCAGCTAATAATGTCAGAGCAGTGATCTGTACATTTTCAGGACAACCTGGGGTGAGGCACTTGGTGCTCCTTGCCAAAAGCTTTTGCAGAAGGCCAGAGAATGATTGAACACTGCTTGAATATCCTTTTAATAAAATGGGACTATAAATGCTACACAGAATGCAGTTTTAATACTCCAAATATTGTAAGCTAGCTCTCACACAAAATCAAAAATATGAAGAAAAATCTTACCCATTAAGTCAGCTTGATGTTATCTCTGCAGCAATTTAATTACTTACTGCTTCCTCAATGCTCCTCATGCCTTTAGCTCAGCAAATTAAGCCACTGCATATTTCTGGAATTTGACAGTTGAATTTGAAACCTCACTGAGATAGTTTTGAAAAT
This sequence comes from Calypte anna, assembly GCF_003957555.1. Taxonomy (NCBI): domain Eukaryota; kingdom Metazoa; phylum Chordata; class Aves; order Apodiformes; family Trochilidae; genus Calypte; species Calypte anna. The sequence goes on along the minus strand of NC_044258.1, from coordinate 10,213,208 downwards.
AAAAGTAAAAAATATGTTGAAAAATTATAAAGTAAGATCATCTTGCCAGCTGGTGAACTAGCTAACCTGCTGACAACCACAGCAAATTAAACCAACTTTATGTTCTAAAAAAAGGCCAAAGATGTAAGTGTTATTCCCTCACTCTGCAAGCTTCAAGCTTGATCAAGGAAGAAAGAAAACATATAGAGCAAGCCCTTTATATCACAAGTCAGACAAATGGCTGAAAAAGATCAGTAATCTTTCTTGCCTACCAAATCTATGGTAGTTTGTACATTTTCTCCTTACCTATCTACACACAATACTGGAGCAAATGATTACTGCCCTGTTACCACTAAATGCTTGGCTTTAGTCCAGTTGTCAATATTTTCTTTCCCTTTTTTATTCCCTCTCTTCTCTTGCTTTTAACAGACTGCTGCTGAGACAATTTACTTGTAGCTGAGCAGTGGATTCTCAAGCACTCTTCAACCACCAAAACCTCAATAAGAATTTAATTTTTCTGGCACTTTTCTAGTGATTCTAGATCCAATTTATATCACTTGCATAGATGGTTTCACCAAATTTTAGATGAGGAAACAAAAAGTACAGAAAATTAAGGGTCCGGTTCTGTGTATCACTGCTCATTGTGCCACTGACTAATGACAGCCTTGACCGTGTGTTTGCCTGTTCTCACTGACTTCTTTATTCTACCTTCTGTCATTAAATTTCCTAGGTCTAGCAAGATGCCTTTGCCATCACTTAGCTGGGAGGGTTCAGAGGCTTCCACCATCAAGGGGGTGCCTGCCAAGCAGGAATAAAGATAGCTCCTGGTTGGAGATCAAGTGTCAGTCACACAGAAGGGGTGACTCTTTCCTTCCAGTGAAAGTATTCAAGAAGTTCGGTGTTACACAAGGTGTTGGGACACTGAAAATGGCTACATGGCTACTACTGCAAAAATAATGAATCCCATTGGTTACAAACACACTGCATCTGTGTAGAAGAAACTAACACATCCCCAAGGAGAGCACACTCCAAGACCCATCCCTTCTCCTGCTCCTCTTAGATGAGGACAGCCCATAGGAATGTGCTTAGAAGCAGGTGAACCTGACTGGAGCACTCTGGCCACCTGCACTGTTTCCACCAGCCAGTTCCTACTTGTCACCAAGGCCACACCTTGGTATCACTGTCTGGACAGCGAGTCTGGTCAGCTTTGACAAACCTTCCTGACACCACCACACAATGACTTGCCCAGGTCTGGCTGCTTTAGAAGATATTTGTGGTCAGGACCAGCCCAAGGCTGGTATTTGGGACTGTTATACCAGTACTTCTCTTCCAGTTAGCTTGAGTGAGATTTTGTTTGTCTGCAAGGAGAAAGACTAGGGAGAGGTATAGTTTTAATGATGCTGAAAAACTTTACCCTAATGCTGCTAATTTCCTTCCTTTAGGATAATAAAGCCATAATGGTATAGCATCAGATGTCTGTACTGGAACAGTGAGGGTGGGGATGTGTGGGAATAGTTGAGTTTATAACAGGGGTGTGAGGAGGTGAGGGACCTGCCTAAGCATATCTTAAGGAATCTCATGGACAGGATGCAAAACCATCTCCTTGAATACTTAGGAGAATTAGCCATTTGCTATCAGGGTTGTGTCACATCTCTTGGATAAGGGACAAAAGGAGATAAGGAGATATAAAACACTGATGGCTTCCATTCAAGTGGAAGCCCATTAGGACAATGACATGCCTAAAGCTAGGGAAGGCAGCTTAGCCAAATGTGTCTGCAGGGACAGCTCTTAGAACAATGCAATTTCCCTAGAAGAACAAAGAGATCAGATGTTTGCCCTGATTCTGGAAAGCACAAAACCACAGCAGCTTGAAGGGAACTTGAAAGGATACACAAGCCAACTCCTTTGCACAGGCATCTAGAAAAAATGCCCTCTTCTAGCCAGTACAACTAGACCAGCCAATTCTTGCTGTGGATTTACTCACGGTGATCTAAAAGAACTCCTGTATGTTCCCAAAGGATGTTCAAGAGTGATGAAGATATTGAGGCAAGGAACTGTGTGCATCTGGTTTTATTGTTTTGTATAAACCCACACATTTCTTGTGCTAGTGAAGTGCTCTTGCATCTGGAACCTGGATAAGGTTGTCAAGTTTTTCTGCTCCAACTATTGCATCACTGTCAACAAACACCTGGTTTAGAGTGCTCCCAATCTGATGAGCTGAAAAAATCTGAAGCACCAGAGTCTGACAGGAGAGCTAGTGCAGGGTCTACCCAGGAGAAAGAGACCTGCTGGGACAAGCTCAAGGTCTCCAACTGCTGAGCGACCAGCTAGGGATCCAGCAGGATCATGGTACAAACCCAATACTGATGACCACACCTGTAACACTGAAAGCAAATGAGCTATTTACATGAGAGAAGCCAGGTTTGCTTAGCCTTCTGTCTCATGAGCAGAAACTGAGTTTTTCAACACAATCTTAACACCATTTCTATTTTCTTCTGTTTCTAGCTCTGCCTCTGACATTCATCGTGTTGGACAGCACTGTTCCCAAGAACCCATCAAGTGGCATCCCAAGAACTAACATATTGCTTCTTCTGCTGCTGCCTCAGGAGCAGGATGAAATTTTACTGCTCTGAGTTACAAAACTATATTTACTTCTGTTGAACATTCCTGCAGGTACTGAAAAAGATTATCCTGCTAAAAAAGCCTGCTGGAAGTATCTACACTGAGAATAAAAGCCTTTCTCCTGTTTCTCAGTGTCCTTCTTATGTGAACCTGGTTTGCTAATTTATTCTCTGAAATGCAGTAGAAATCATAAAAAGGATGCCCCTATTCACAATAAATAAGACAGTTCCGTGGAGGAAAGAGAATATAGGCATTAAGGGAACACATACACGGCTGATGAATAGGAAGGAGGCTTTAGAAACTCAGGCAATGAAATACAACAAGCAAAGCCTGGAACGTTGACTTGACAGTGATAACTGTTATTTCCCTTGTGCACTGTGTATGATGTGATCAGACACAGAGGGAGCTAAATTCATCCTACATCAAACTGTGCTGACAGAAGTCACTTTGTACGATACAAATTTAGTCCTTGTGCCTTAGTTTGAAATAAGCCCCACTAGTACAAACAAGTGTTCTTCCAGAGTGAATTTCCTTTCCCTGTTTATAGAGGCTAACAACACCCAGTATACTTAAAGACATTACAGTTAGTAACGTGATTCCTTTTGCTTTGATTTCACTTTGGTTTATTATTTATTCATTTTGGAAGGGTCTGAAAGTCAAATTCAACTTTGTCATCTGCTCATGCTGGGAGCTGTGCTGTTCTTCTGGAAATGCCATGGCAATGCTGGTAATGAGGTGCCAAAATCAGCAAGCAATATTCACAATTTCAGGGCCAGTTCAAATATAAAGGCAGTTTGTATTCCTGCACCACAGGCATCCTGTAAAGTCCTTAGGGAAGAAAGAAATATATTTTCTCCTTATTGGCTTGGCCTTTCAGTGCTAACAAGTCAGAATGAATGACAGGCATTTTTCAAAGAGTAAAACAAATTTTTAAAAGTAAACAGGAAAGCAGGTGCTTTCTGTTTGTTTAATTTTTTTTTAATCACCCTTGTCAGGTGTAGAACTGAAAGGACTCCTGCAAAGACACTGTTTACTCAGACAATTGCAAATCTGATCACTTAAATCAACCCTCACAATGCTGAAAGTTGAGGCAACCCATTTTAGTACACATTAACAATTGACCAGCACCACATCTGTGACCTACAGGTGTCTCAGCTTCAGGCAGCTCCCTCAGGCACCCCACTTCAGTTGCAGACAACCAAAGAAGTGCACGGAGAGACCAGACCACAGTGTGCAGAGACACACAAGCATCATGCTAACTAACCAGAGAGTGATGTCTGTCTGATGAGGAAGCTCAGAAACAAGGATGTCTGGAACCCACATTTTCAAAAGCATCCTCTAACCACAAATGTCTCAGTCTTCAAGTGTCTCACCTAGAGCAGCAAATCTACAGTGAGAGAGCTGAGCATCACTTTCTCAAGAGGCAGGCCATTGACATCTTTGAAAAAACTACTCCAGGTCAATAAATCTCACAGGGTTTATTTGAGGTCAAGCAGAGGGGCTGAAAAGTGCCCCAGAACAAACTGTTAGTGCTTATCTAGGTAGTGACAGGAACAGCTGAAGCATCCAGAAAAGGCTATGGGGATACAGAACAGAGAGGAAAAGAAGGTAATCTCTGAACCTCTCCGGGCCCTCTAGGGGCCTCAAAGGAAATGTCTTGACTTCTCCTCCCAACTTTCCTTCCCCTCCCTCACCCCACCTCTATTCTTAGCATCTTTGTCTGCAAGCTGGGAACAGAGCATGGATTCTAAATTCCTCATCTCCTATTACCTCAGATTTCGACTCAGACTGCTCAGGGTGGTGGCAGAGGTTTTAACCTCACACAAAGCCATTTGGTTTTGCTTACACAAAGACTACTTTCCCATTAAGTAGGATTTCCTCAGCTACTGGGACACACCACAGGCATGAGATCAGTCTGGTTTGGTAACAATGATTAAGTTCCCCCAAACACCATGATGTGCACCTTAAAATACTTCGCTTTGCCCAGATCTTCAGCTTTGGACTCACAAGTGAGCTCTCAGTGCCAAGAATTACCTGTTTTTATGCTCCACAAATCCTACCTTTGGCACAACCCATGAAAATTACACCAGAACATACAGCTTTTTCCTCCCTGCAGCATTCAGCAAGACCACTTAATTATAACTTAGGATGAAACTGGCTCAACAAGTTGGGCAGCTCGCAGGGCTGCTTGCTGGGAGGTCACACCTGCACCAACTGCCAGCAGAAAGCACCCAGTCCCCAGCTCTGATGTTGTCAGCTACTGCCCACCCAAAAAACAAGAGGAAAGCAGTGTTACCCTCCTTCCTTATTCCCATTACTACCTACTCTATCTACCCCATCTAATCATTGTGACATCTGAGTGCCTTTGTGTGTCAGCTTCCTGTGAAGTAATCACCTAAATCCCCCTTGGAAACAAAGCAGACCCTGCTGAGGAACTCACAATAGGTGCCTTTCACTCACAGGACAACCTTGGCCTCGGTGGCACTTCTAACAAAGCTTCCATATGTGCACCAGTATGGGCTGATCAGGCAGATCAACACCACACAGGATCAGAGCCTGGATATTTCTGAGCATGAAGAAAAAGAACCTCACAAATTTTTCCTTTCTTCCTGAAAAATAATTAAGAAAAAAAATGCTACGTCACATTAGTCAGCCACAGCCTTTATCCACCTTAAGATAAAAAAAGAGATAAAAAAGAAGCACTAGCTCCAAGGGGCCATGCCTGTTGGCTGCTCCCCCTCTCAGAGGCTGCAGAGACATTGTTTGCTCTCCAACCCCAGGCTAGGGCTACTTTTTAATTTTTCCTTTGGCAGATATCCCATTTTTAACCCTCCCTGGGGGGGGGATCAAGAATGGTAAGTTCTATTCTAATAGAAGACAAACCAATGAGAACCTTTGGGCATCTGCAGTGAAGAAGTATTTCTACAGGCCTAGCTGGGACTAAATGCATAATGGATCAATGGAAGATGCCACTGTTTGACAGTTATAGCATCATTCATTAGTGTTAAGATTTGAACCTGAACCAACAATTGAGTTAGAAGATTGAAAGAATTGCCTTCAGTATTTGAAAGAGAATAAATTGTAACGGGCCTGTAAAAGTCCCCTGAGGTGTCCCTCTCTCCCTATACATATATATAGATGACTTTCGATGAACATTTAAAATTAGATGAAAGCTGCTGAGCTTCTACAATATGAAGCAGAAAAAGCTGAGCTACTTATGAAAAGCAAAAGAGAAAAAAAAATGTATTTTTAGTTTGCCTATCAAAGCCCTTCAAGAGCATTTTTGACTGTAGGATTCAGGCACTAACTTCTTTTCCAGTCACTTACCATCTCTCTCATACACAATGATGCAAAAAGAGCTAATAACAGTGTGCTCTCTCCTTACACAGAAACATGCAAACACAAACACACACACACATGCATTTAGGAATCATGTTTAAATGAGCAAACACTGATCCCATCCACTTTTGTTGCCACAGAACTAGGGCGAGCTCATTCTCAGTCAACTGCTTGGTGCACAGAGCCCTCAAAAAAATTAACTACCCAGAGGACTTACACAGCAAGCTTTAACTCTCAACTCTTTATCATCCTTTCATTTCTGGATCAAAGACCCAACCACTTGCTACTAATTTGTTAAGAAATTAAACATAAAAAAAGAAAGCAATTTCACAACTGGGTGAAGAACTTTCTGGGCAGTTAATGATTAATTAGCATTATAATACAAGACAGTCTGGTTTCACAGTAGAAGCTTGTTTTGATAACTTTTTTTTTTTTCTGTAGAGAAAATCTTCAGGTTGGTGCAAAGACTATGTAAGGCAGCATTGCCAAAAAGTTTCCTCCTTGCTTCTGAAAGCCAGTGAATAGAAGTAACTCTAAAATGTTCTGTGGACCTGGTGATCTTAAAACAAGACCCATGTCCTACAGCCCAAATGATGCAGTTGAGCTATGGTGGGGTGGCTGCACAGTCCCCTCCCCTGAGGACAGTGTACTTAGGTGATCTGCTCACCTCACAGCTTTATGTCATTGCCCCTTAGACTGGCAGGCAGAAAACCCACAACCAGCTACCAAACCACAACTCGGACCCATGCCCATCTCTCAGTGCAGCTGAACACTGATTTGGACACAGGAAGATGTCTACCCTGTTGGGTGGTTGAGGAAATAGTTCAACTCCCTACTACAGCTGGAACAACTTTTTACTGTGACTGCTTTTCTGCTTTTCCTGTTGGCTTTCAGAAGAAGAAAACAATAAAACAACATCCAGACTTTTATGAAGTAGCTACCTATATTACAAGCGGTGGTAGCATAAACACATGCCAAGCCAGCATGGGAGGAAGAAGAAAGATCATAACTATTGATAGCTTTCTATAGCAGATCATAAACAGCACACAGTTAGCATAGAAAGCTATTACAATAAAGGGATTATTTACATTACAAAAAAAATAGAGAAATTTCTCCATCTGGTTCCTTGGCAGTGTTTATTACTCAGGTTAGTTTTGAAATCACAGTTGCCAGTGAAAGAGCTCCCTAAATCATTTACTAACTATAAATAACTTTTTGAAAAAACAAATGACAGCCAAAAAGCAACAGTCAAACCATATTCTGCCTGTTGCCCTGAGATTTTGGCAGCTGCTCTTGAAACTGAAGTCAGATGTTGATGTTTAATTTGTTGACACTGAGACAATCAAAAAGATCCTTAAGCCTGTATGCTGTCCCTCCCTGACTGCCCATGCCATTAGTTTCAACATAGTTGTTCATTGCTGATAGGCATCAGCCACCTGCATGTGCCACTCGGCAGCATTCTGAACTGCCAACCAAGCCAGCTGTGCATGAAAGCACAGTAACTCCACGTTTTACATCTGTGAGGCCAATCTGAGTGAGAAAAGTTTTGCACAATACAGTTCTTACAGCAGGGGCTCTCTCAGATGACAGAAATTTTTCCTAGTGGTTCTGCAAAGCTCCATGCACACAGCCCTGTAATGCCTGTCAAGCTATAAATAATTACACAGTCTTATTTACTGATAGTGAAACAGAACATTTGCTTGGAAGTGCTCACCTGGGAGTTGCTGCTGGTTTCCAATACCTGCAGAAGAGATACTGCCCATCAGCGTTGATGATATGGGGCAGGTCCTTGTATGGGATGTTTTGAGGACTCCGCTTTGGCGAACTTTCCTCTGGCATTCTGGAAGAATGACCTGCGTGGTGTTGGAAGAGACAAGACATGCTTTAAAACAGGTGAAAGCAAGAGAGAAGCTGATGGCCTTGGCAGCCAGACATTCAAGCAAGTCAGTCCATAAAGCAAGAACCACTGATGGAAGTCTCCCTCCAAAACCTCAGCCAAAGACCCCCCCAACATCTATACTGCTTTAAAACAGAAATGTAGCATTTTGCGTTCAGAAAAGGCTCACATTTTGGGGGAGGGCATTAGAGGGGAGGGAAAGGAGGGAAGATTAATCCACCATCGCTACTTCATTACAGCTTTCTCTCCCCCACTTCTCCCATCAGTGTTTATTTTGCATCATTTTGTGAAATGAATCCTAAAAAGATTATTTTCGCTGCAATCAAGTGCAGATTGTGCAGCAACCGCTACCGATATGAAAAGACAGCTGCATAAAAGATTTATCTCTGCCTTAACATCTCCAAAGAACAGCGGAGGGTACGCAGCAGAGGGATCTGCCACCGTGTCATCATTAAGATCTTCTCTGACATCTCAGACAGGAAGGTGGTGGCGGTGGAGAATGAAACGTTTCCAGGAGAATTTGCAACAAACCTGTTTTCATCCTGTGAAAGCGTTTGCATTCTAGTGAGGAGCCGGCATCGCGAGTCAAATGCAAGCAGATAAGGCTTTTTGCATCTCGCTGCGGAGCCGCGTTCACACTCCGCCAACCAGGCAGCCCCCGCGGTCCTCGGTGGGTGCCCGGTGGGTGCCCGTGGCTCGCCGCTGCTCCTCTTCCCAGCTCGTTCGCTCTTACAGAAAAGTCGCTGTGGTAATTCACCACTTCTTGCTCATTTCATCACTTTTTTTTTTTTTCCCCCCTCTCCCTTCTGAAATAAATTGCGTGTGTGGGCTGAAGTGGCGGTGGTGGGAGGGGAGGTTGGGAAGGGTGGGGGAGAGGGAGGGCTGACGAGTGGGGAAGCTGCAGTCCACTTTCCAGAAGCTGCTGCACGCACATCAAAGGCACCTTGAACACATGCAGCTGGAGCAGCTCAGAAAGTTCCTGCCGCTGCAGGTTGTTTGCAACTTTACTTCCTTCCTGCCACTTACTGTTCGGAGGCCACGGCGACGGGGGGAGGCGAGGGAGGGGGAGATCTTTTTCTCAAAGCGATCCCCGCTGCGAAGCCATCTCGCGTGTAAGCGCCACTTCCCCAGCCCCTCGCTGCCAGGCGGGGAAGGAGGGGAGAGCGAGGAGAGGGAGGAGGAGGAGGAGGGCTCCAAACACCGACGCGATTCCAGCTCGCCAGCCCCGCACACGCATCCTCCCCGCTGCCCCCAGCGGAGCCCGAGCCGGGTGGCTCCACCGCGCACCGGCGGCTCCCGGAGGCAGCGGCGGAGAGCGGGGGCGGGGCCGAGCTGGGCGGCGACCGAGCGAGCGGCAGCGGCCGGAGGGAGAGGGGAGCGGCGGGCACGGCAGGGAAGGGAGCGGAGAAGCCCCCCCGGTGCCCTCCGGCCGCGGGGAGGGAGGAGAACCCGCTGCCTCCTCCCCGGGGCTGTGGCGGTGCGGGGCTGCCCGGCCCGCCGTGCCTCCTCACCGGCTGAGCCGCTGCCGGCCTCCCCCGGGCCGGCCCTGCAGGCAGGGGAAGCAGGTGCAGAGCCGCCCGTAGCCCGGGCCGGCTGACAGAACCCCCAACACCGGGCTCCTGGCACAGGAGTGGCCGCTGGGGTGACAGCCGGGTAGCGGGGACACCCGGGAACGGGCTGGATCCGGAGAGGGAAGATGCTGAAGGCGCGCTGCCTTTTGGGCTTCCCCGCACCGAACCCCTCTTTGTAGTCCCAAACCCAAAGTTGTTTCTATTTCTACACGCAGCTCTTCGGGCTTTGAAGCCGTGCCGGAAGACCAAGACTTTGAGATACTGGTTCAGAAGAGCACCCAAGCCCCCTTGCTTTGCGCCCTCATCAGTTCATAAATACAGTGGATAATTTACACACACATCATCTTATAGTGCACATAATTACCATAGGTTGTATGAATTACATATGTTGCAACTATGCAATCTAAGCTCTGTTTGATGGTACCTGATACTTGCTTGTAAAAATTGTCACAGCAAGGTTCCCCGAAGTCAAAATAGCTCCCAAGCCTCAAGGCATCCCCATACAGAGCTCTGTCACTTAATACTGGTAAGTGCTTTGCATTTATTAAGCACTTTTAAATTGTTTACATTAGGGGACAGATTCATGCCTTTCATGTTTCATCGGGATAAAATTATAACCTTTAATTTTCCCATTAGTACATATACCTAGAGGTCTCAGGCCTTTTGAGGAAGAGGCAGCTATTAACAATATTTTTTAAAGCTAGGCAATGTGCTCACTGAGTGCCAACCTGGGAACAAAGCCTCAGGGAAGGAAAGAAATTTATGCTAACAATAATAACAATACATGCAAAACGTTGGAGATGACCCATATAAAAATAAAAAGGGAATAAAGAGCAGACTTTTTCAGTGCCATTTATATTAAATGCCCTAGAGGAGGTTTTAGCTAGAAACTGCAAAGCAAAATTATGTATTCCTGTAATAGCTATTGTATAGGGGAAAAAACCAAACCAAAACACACACAAAAAAACCAACCCAAAATCCCCAAAACAACATTTGTAATCTTGTTTATAATAAGCAAGATTTAGGTCAGGTGGGGTTTTAACCAGAGACATGGAAGCTTAGAGATGTACAGTTTGCTAGGCCAGCTACTGTCTAAGCCTGGGTGGGTGGAATTAAAAACCTATCAGAATCCAGCACCAGACCTGAGAAAAGCAAGGACATATATATTTATTTACAGGATAGAGATCAGATAACAACCAGAGTAAGAAGAAAAGAAAGAAGGAAAGAAGCCTCTTTCCCTGTTCACAGTTTATCTGCCTCCCTACAGTCATCCATGAAACCTGGTGCCGAGAACAGGCTCCTCTCCTGCTGTGATGCTGGGAATATCTGAGTTCCCAGGGACACAGAGAGGTGGAAGAGACAAGGAAAAAATCTCTTTCTGAAATTCAGGATAAAAATAGCATCTCAAAGAAAATGACCCTTGTCGGGACACAAGGGCAAGATCCTGTCTTTGAAAGCTTGCCCTGGTCAGGCCAGATATATGATCCCCTACATACCCTGTTAACTTGTGTGTAGCTAACGTTGCAGGCAGCAGGACTGTGGTCTAACCCTATGCTCTGCCAGGTCCAGTTTCTCCCCACAGCACAGGAGTGTATGATCAACCAGACCCTCTTTCCTTCTCCCCACCTTCTGTGAGCCCCCAGGAGCATGAGGATATTTCTCTTCATACGTAGCACACCTCCATCCCCTGATAACATCAAAAAATGAATGAGAAGCTGTCTAGTTACCTATTATTTTATGGAGTTTAAACTATGAGTGAAAAGTCATCTGAGAAAACTGGACGGAGTGGGAAGAATTCACCTAGATTATACCCAAACAATATACTGAGCCTTAGCAAAACCATTCTTGCACACCAGGCTCCCTGTGAGAAATCAAAGGGATGTCTGAGCATGTGGTATTTATGAGACTGCAATGTCTCCTCTTTTCTCAGTGGATTGAAGTACGTTTTTGAAATACAGCTTAAGCTAAATCAACTTCTTAATAAAAAAATACAAATACTCTTGGTGAATCTTTACACTAACTCAGCAATTACATAAGCCTTGCAGGGAAGGTGATTGGTTTATTAGAAGCTCAGCCCTGCTTAGTTTAAGCATCTTCACTGATTCCCAAGGTACCCACAAGAGTATAAAAAAAACGATTACACCTTCTAACAAAGCAAATTTTAGGAAAATAATCAATAGTTGCAATGACAGATAAAACACATATAATGAAGAGTCATTATCCCAGCAAGGGGAGAGAGAGAACAGGCTAGAGAGAAGGGAAGAGAAAGAGTAAGGTGGATGGCATGTAATTCTGACCATGAGGAAAGGGAATGAGATAGGATTTTCTCAGTCATTAGGCTTTCATTCATAAAATTAATTTTTAATGGACTCTATTCTGTTGGCATGCAAAGGCAAATGAACTCCTGAGATGCTTCTGCCCTGACAATACCACACTCTTAAATTGCAAAGGAGTATTTTTACTTGAGAAGTGCATTTGATGGGGTGTGAGTGCTAAACCATTTGGGATTCTGCTCACCAGCACCACAAAGAGAACTTCTGCTGACAGGAAGGAGGAAACAAGTAATAGTGGAGGAGGATGCAACAATAAAATATCTAAGAAGTATGTGGTTATGGAAGAATGTGCTCCTACAGAAAAATGCTGGAGTTACAGTAGTCAGGGAGCCACTGGAGAGAGCAACAGACAGTGGGAGGAAGAGAGCCTTGGGAAACAACAGGAGATGAAGCATGAAGAGGAAGAATAAAACCCAGTGACAAGCAAAGAAGCCAATGTCACTAAAACTGACAGGATAGAGTTGTTATTTCTGATTTGCCTTCCTCTTTGGCTATTTTTTAATTTATCCCTTGCCAGAATCCAGGCATTCAGCTTCACTTATGTGTCTAATCTGCCTTTGCTTGCCTGTTGCTATTCCTGAATAAGACCTATATGGGATGAGACAGGAGTGGGGGATGGGATAAACTGCTTTTTTTTTTCCTGTAAAATATCTATTTTCATGCCTTTCAGCCCCAAAATAAACCTGGTATTGGGCAAAATAGATTGAGGAAGAAAATGTTAAAGGCCAATATTTTATTGATCAGGTTAAGATTACCAGTATCAGGAGAAATTATAACTAGCTTGGCACTGAGCTGCAGTTTTGCAGTCATCCCTTCTTCACAATGTAAAATGGAGAGAGGTTGCAGGACTAGCCCAGGGATATCTGAGCATCACAGAAATTGTTTGCAGACTTCCACTGATTTGTTGCCCATCAGCAGTTTTACCTCCCATAATCAGAGGGAACAGAATTATTAGATTAAGTTACAAGTGGTTTAATAATTCTAGAATCAAATTACAGTCAAGTAATAAAGCTTTTTTACTATGTAAGTGAAAACAATTTCATGGTAAAAATAGTCCTATTTTTAATAGGTAATAAAAATTCTGCAAATCATGCTGTCACTAGAAGTTGCTTACAAAGCCATGACTGCAAAGTGTAGCTGTATGAGGGAAGTGAGCAGTATCTTTCCTGTGCTCCTTATCTGACAGAACCAAAAATACACACTTAAAAATACACTGCTTGAATAAAGGTTTCAGTTCTGTAAACTGATGTATAGATGATGACCCATCCTACGTAGATGCTAATTTAAGAACTGGTTGCTTTTAATTACAGAAGCAATACAGGTGTTGTTTGTTTGTTTATTTAGGTTTTTCAATTAAAAACCCCATAAGAATATTAATATCAGATTCTGTGGTGTTCTTACTATGAAATATATAAAACACATCCTCCAAAGGTAGGAAATTCAAAATGAAAGGTGGAAATTCCCTCTGGAGGGGAAGTTGACAGGAGTTATCCTAGCAACCCTCTTGCTTCAGAATAACATTTGCCTTGGGGAAAAAATAAGTCTGAAAGAGAAGTCTAGAGTTGAGGCACCTCAGGAGTGTCCCAGCAGGGGAGTTGCTCGGCGGGATGCTGCAGGAAGCAGCTCCCTGGTGCCTTCTCCCCACCGCAGAACCCGCGGGTTCGCAGGAGCAGCGGTGAGCGCTGCAGCTCAGCGGCAGCAGAGGGCACAGCGACAGCTCCTGTGTGCCCGGGAGCGTGGGGGAACCCCACCACAGCCCCTTTCCTCCGGAATTCGTTACTTTTTTTTTTTTCTTCCCATCAGTATTTTCATTTTTTCATATTTGCCCCTGTACTCAGCCCTGGTGAGGCCACACCTCGAGTACTGTGTCCAGTTCTGGGCCCCTCAGTTTAGGAAGGATATCGAGGTCCTGGAGCAGGTCCAAAGGAGGGCAACCAGGCTGGTGAAGGGACTCGAGCACAGACCCTATGAGGAGAGGCTGAGAGAGCTGGGGCTGTTCAGCCTGGAGAAGAGGAGGCTCAGGGGAGACCTCATCACTCTCTACAACTACCTGAAAGGAGGGTGTAGCCAGGTGGGGGTTGGGCTCTTTTGCCAGACGACTTTCAACAAGACAAGAGGGCATGGTCTTAAGCTGTGCCAGGGGAGGTTTAGGTTGGATATTAGAAAGAATTTCTTTACCGAGAGGGTGATCAGACATTGGAATGGGCTGCCCAGGGAAGTGGTGGATTCTCCATCCCTGGAGATATTTAAAAAGAGACTGGATGTGGCACTCAGTGCCATGGTCTAGCAACCGCAACGGTGGTTCAAGGGTTGGACTCGATGATCTCTGAGGTCCCTTCCAACCCAGCCAATTCTATGATTCTATGATTCATCATTTTCCCCTTTATCACGAGGCTTTGTTCCTTTTAATCTCTGCTGCCCAGTATTAGTTTCTAAATTGAAGTTTCCTGTGCTGGTATAGAATTAGGAAAATTTTTTCACGCACATCATGAGAATAAACTCGAGTGGTTTATCCCCTGGACAAGCACATTGCTGCAGAACTTGAAGGGAAATCCTGTCCTTGTCATTCTGGGGACAGACAAATTAATGAGTCCATTACAGGATGGCATTTCCTATTTTACAGCAATATGACTGCATGTTTCTATTGATAAAATGTTGGTCACCTTGGCAAAAACAGGGGTTTTATCTAATTAAAAGACATCTTAAAGGAAAAGGCTCTAAGCTTTAAATTTTAATATGCATAAAAATTAGAAGACAGCATTATAGATTTTATCTGGCTGGAATTACAGTCTCAATTTTGAGAAGTACCTGACCATTCCTTTTCTCATTTTTTGATGCTAAGAATGACTGCATAATCCACTTTACAGATGCAGCATCATTGTTTCAGAACTAAAAAAACCAGCCAAAAGACAGAGCTATCCTCTCATGGGTAGAGTGGTGCTTTATTTTGGTGGCCAAACTGGAAGCATTGACTGGAGAAGAGTTATTATTGTGCTGCCTGGTTTTCTTGCTGCTTTGCAATTGACAAAGCAACATTTATCATGCTTTGCATTCCAATTTTTCTTTGCATGTTTTCCAGCTCATCATAACATAATTATGTTTCTGTTTCTTCCAGCCAGGGGCCGATACTTTCTTTCACTAAGACAACAGCTGCACTGCACAACCTTGATGAATCCCCATAAGGGTAAAACGTGTCTGTGGTGCTTGTTTCTGCCTTGGCAACCCAAATGTTCAAGCTCTTTTTTTTTTTTTTAATGAAAAATGCTGTTCTAAAATGCACCCAACCCTGATGCTTTCATAGCATTTCTCCAAATGAGGTTTTATGTTGTCATTTAGATTTCAAATATTAAACATCTTGCCTGGTTTGTAGTTTTAAAGGCTTCTTTTGCAACAGTTTTTTATGGTGTTTATAGGTTCATAACCACTGAGATGGAATTTTAGAGGGCTGTAGTTACTGAGGTGCAATTTATTTTTTGAATGAAATTGATTCTATGTATGAAAATCAGCACAATCTGGAGGTCTGCTTTATGTCCCTAAGAGGCACCAGAAGGGAGTTTTCATGGTACAGGTAAATTATTTCATTACTTGGCCTCAGTTGCTCAGCCACTGCAATGTTAAGGTAATTTAATTACCTTCATAATTATCAAATATATTAACCTTACCTATGAAGTTCATTAACTGGTAGCAGTAGTAAGTGGCATAAAATCATAGAATTGGCTGGGCTGGAAGGGACCTCAGAGATCATCGAGTCCAACCCTTGAACCACCGTTGCAGTTGCTAGACCATGGCACTGAGTGCCACATCCAGTCTCTTTTTAAATATCTCCAGACACAGAGAATCCACTACTTCCCTGGGCAGCCCATTCCAATGTCTGATCACTCTCTCCGTGAAGAAATTCTTTCTAATATCTAACCTATGCATGCTGTATTTTCATTATTACTTACTGAAATGTTTTATTTAACTCTAATTTAGTTCTTTAAACTTGAGATTTCAAAGTACTTCATAATAAAGGATAAAATTTTTATTTTACAGGGCTCAGTGCTGGAGGCAAGCTGATGCAGAATCCATTTGTAATGCTCCTAATTTTGTTCACCCAGTTATACCATTACTAACTCCCATCTTATCTCAAAATCTATCCATCAGAGTGCTGTGAAAAACTGAAGCAGTAACTTTTTCAGTCATTAAAAATTACCCAGATTCACAAGTACAGGGAATATTGTGTCCTGAACAAAACCACAGCCTGGATAGCTACATTCTTGAGGGCAAAAGTTTCCCTACAGTATCCTTTTCCATCCTTATCTCCTGGGTGTTATTACAGCTGCCATAATCCTTTGAAGGTTTGTTGTATTTATATATAAAAATTACAATAATTCTGTACACAGAGGCAAGAGTTTTAGCTCAGATGATTAGTCCTCATTACATATGTGCATGTAAGGACACTTAAGGGTATTTCAGCATCAGGGTGTATGTAGCAAGATTTCAGTACTCTCTGCCATATTGGTCACTGATGCAGTTCCCTGAAGACCTCTGACCAATGTTAATGGCAACTGTACCTGCCCAGCCAGAGCTCATTTCATCTTTGATGCATGAATGGTGAGTGTAAAGCTGCTGTTGCTAGGAAAGGTGGCAGGCTTGTTTTTTTGGATATATGATGAACACATGGCTCATGAGAAGAGCTTGCCGTGTTCCTTCCTTACAACTCTGTCATAAATACTGACAGATTCTGCTCAAATATCTTTTAGCTTTCTTCTCATGTATCTTTGGTTTCTTTACTCGGTCCACTCACACATGTTCAGTGTGAGATGTACATTTTCTTCCTGATTCATGAATGGTAATTACTTCCGAACATCTGCATAACAAATTTTGAAAGAAAAGTAACTGCAAATATTAAGGCAAAAATTAATGTATGAAATCTCTGAAATCTCTTTTACTGGGGTTTATTATCCACAACTGACTGGATTCATTCCCAGCCAGGAAGCTGGTTCAGCAAAACAGCTGCATTAGTTATTTAACTGGAGGCCTGATTCTGCCCTTCCTCACATTGATGTAAATCAGGAGAGCCATTAGAGAAAATAAAGAACATCCCCAGTTCAAAATGCATCTTAGGAAAAAAGTAACCATTATGGCATGGAACAATTAGAAGAATTCTGGCAGATATTCTGCCATCCTGGTGTTGGTGTTAGATAATAGCTTAATGTCTTATAGGAAATGCACTGCTCACTCCTGGGAGTGTTCTCTTCTGTATGTACTGTGGTAACACCAAGCAGCCAACAAAATTAAGGGCAAGTTGTGCTCAGTGTTGCACTCTAATAACATGAATTCACATGTGACCTACTCTGCACTAAACACTACATTTGTTAATGTTTGCATCTGTTTCATTATCATTCCCTCTCAGTTATTTAATTTTTACAGCATCTGCTACAATTTACTTCATAACTTCTAGTGCAGGACAACACACCCACTGGTTTTCCTCCTAGGCAGAATTAATGCTCGTGATAATTAACCTAGCAGTACAGCTTGAGAAAGAGGATGTTAAATGAGGTGCATTGCAGTGAAAAATGGGACAAAACATCCATAGGCAAAATTTTTCCTATATAAGATAACAATGCTGTTTTTCTGGACAAGAAGCCTTGTATCCTTTAGAGATGGACATCAATCCCCAAAGCCATTGAACACCCTTCGAATTTGATCTTTCTGCAAATTAGCAGCATGTGCTGTTAACAGCATCGAAATTTTTGGTATCTGGTATTTGGTATTTTTGGTTCACCTCCCCCAACCTTCATCCCATTTCCTCCAACACAAGATACCTATTATATCATGGCTGCAGTAATTGATTTTCTTGTAGCAAAGGTATCTGTGGTTTTGTTTGTGCTTTGGAGTCATCAGCATCTGCAGCTGCTGTGGGCTGGTGATGTCAGTTCAGATTCCCATTCCAGACCTGTCAGTGGGGCTCCCTCAACTCTTGCACACAGGAACCTTTCAGGTCACAGTGCTGTGCTTTGATTTCAGTATGCATTGGTTTTACTTGCTGACTTTTCCTAGTACAGTACAGTAGTTACAGTGACATTCAAATGGAAATCTAAAGTTTGGAGGTGCTACCCTTTCAGGCAGAAGAGGAAATTGTCAGCTCCTGGACATATATATGGGCATGAAACTTCATCATTCCCAGTCCTTGGGAGGTTTTGAGGAAGAGGACTGCAGAGGAAAGGCTGCAACACTCAGCACCTGGTCCAGAGAGCACAAAGCATCTCTTCCTCTCCTGTGCTGTGAAACGTGTACAAGATGTGCTGAGCAACACCTATGTCCTCAGGCCCATACTGAGACCTGTGCCCAGTGCCTCTGCACCAGCAGCAGTGGGATTACAGCAGCATCTGCACCTTGCTTAAGAGCAATGACAAACTTCTTGTGGGGCTCAGTCTGAAATGAGGCAGGGCTGAAAACAATCCTGAGTGCAAACCTTGCCTCTGCTGTGCAGTTCAGACACATACCCCAGGCTTCACCCCAGCAGTACAGCTCTCTGCCATGGCTCATCTGCTTCCAGCTCTGCCCCCAGTTTCAAAGCTCTTCAGCAACACATTTTGCAACAAACAAGGATTTCTGGGGCAACTTCAGTAAGATCAGAAAGACATCTTTCTGCTGCTTTGAAATCTGTGAGCACAAACAATTCATTCATATCTATCCAATGATCAAGTATATTTTTAATTATCAATCTTAGGTGATTTTTTTTTTACTAGACAACATCCAACAGTATTGTAAGAGCTGTTGGGATTGAGCCAGAGAATTTGGCAGCAAGATATGGAACATTTGGGCTTTCAACACTTAGGAGCATATGGAAAGAGGTTTGGAAGATTGCCACATGGGTTATAATTTGGAAGATGCTACATTTCTTCATCCTCTTTTGTGGATAAAAGTAGAAGAAAATTAACTTTTTTGAAGGATTCTGATTCCCATTTCCTTTCCTATGATGTGCTGATTCTCTAGAATAAAGCACTATGCTCAGTTGCAAGGTCTGAGAAAATACAGCTGCATGTTTATGGGCAACTGAAGGTGGGTAATTCAAGGTATGACAGTATTGCTAATCTTTCCAAGTTTTTACCTCCTAATTCATTATGGCCCCTGTGAATGAACTCACAAAACTACAAGATTGTTTGACAGATCATGAGGTGAAAGAGGATATCTGGTGCCTAAGCCTGGATGTGGACCGTTTAGTGAGGTCTTTGAGGATAAGGCCCTGATAGGTGGTTCATCCTACTTTCTCCTCCTGTGACCATCTGTCTACCCATCACCTTGACACCCATGGATGGATGGATGGACAGTCCAGGTTGTCTGTCTGTCTCTGGGACATAGTTTCATTATGTAGGTTGGAGCTGCAGCACTACTCTGCAAATGCCAGCCATGGTTGGGTCAGGGGAGAAATGGAAGAGAGGAGGCAGCTCCAGCTCAGTGCTCACAACTGGACAAACATTGTCTTCAGACCGCTTTAGAGACAGATGTCTCATGCCCACGATGTGGAAAGTCCATTTATCTCAGAGTTACTGTCTCTCGATGTCTGAAAAACAATGTATAGTTTGCTTCATATTTCATAACTCATTCATAACAACTGCTGCATAAGAAAGTTTTTTTTAATGTATTTTTTTTGTGGCACAGTTGTGCATCAGGTTGGGGGTCTGCAGCAAATGCAGAAATTATTGAAATACACAAACCTGGATACCCTTCTTAATTTGCACAGTTGGCAGATAGGCCCTGTATCTTAGTGAATAGCAATTAATCTCTCTGACTGATAGAAAAGCATCCTCATCCTGGTTTTGTGTTGAGGGAAAAAGACCAAAGAGTGTTGCTGGGGCTTGTGCTGTGTGACAAAGTCCCAGAAGCCAGAACCATGGGCTTTGGTTTGCCAAGACTGCATCTGAAGAGCAGGATGGAGGCACTTCAGGGCCAGCTGTGATACCTCAGTTCAGGGCAGGCTGAAGCTCCTGTCCCACCCCAGGGACAGGAAGCTTTCTCTTCCTTGAGGAGTAAGAGCACTGGGGAGGAGATGTAAGCCAGCTCTGCCCGCAGCAAGGACCTGAAAACCAGCCCACATGTGCATTAACTTCTGAGAGTTGGGAAGCACTCTCAGACCCTGAGTTTTGGTTGTAGTCTTGAGTGTTCCTTGCCCACAAATTCACTGGGGCTTTTTAACTTGCATTTTCTGGTACCTCTTTTAACACATGCACCCCAATAGTGACCAGACAGGGCAAGTTCCTGTGATTCTTTGCTGGCAGCAGGCTGCAGGACTCTGTGGTATCTCTAGGTTATGGAAGGGATAAGTGAAGGCTGGGAAAGTGACATCCAGGGACAGGAATTGAGCATGGAAGAATTGCTGAGCAGAGCAAAAAGCATCTCCACAGGAGTTCAAAGACCTGTGGCAATAGCTTTTAAAGACTGACCTTGCAGGTCAGGAGAGCAAAAAAGATAGGCAAACCTCATCTCATTTGAATGGGGTTTATTTTAGAATTAAGCCTTTGCCTTTCTGAACAAAACCTGGGAAATATTGGGTGAGACTGGAACATTTCTTAGCCCTATACCCTGTGGCTGCAGAATTCCTGAGCTAAAACCTGATATTAAGTACCTGCTTATCACAGAACATGCCCTGAGAAACACTGTTATTTCTACTTTCTGTGGTCAAGATGCCCCAAGTTCTGCTATTCTGATGTTGATTCCTGAGTTGGGTCTGCATTTAGGAATCTTTTGACCCTGTGCTGGGTAAAAACATTCTATGCATGGTTTTCCTAGAAAGACTGAAAAGCACTAAACCTAATGTACAGAATAGCTAGTTCCATAAACCCCATTTAGCTACCTGCTTCTTTGCATCTCCAGTTCTATCTTTACTGATCTAAAAGGAGAAAAAATGCTCTCCTATCAGCTCATTCCTTCTGTCTGGTTAACTGTCCCTGGTCTTGCAGTGTGCTAATAGAGTTTCATTTCCAAAGGAAAATAATAATAATAAAAAAAGATGTTGAGCTCTTGGACTGTGACACCACTGCAAAAAAAAAAAAAAAAAAAAAAAAAAAAAAAAAAAAAAAAAAAAAAAAAAAAAAAATCCTAGGTTTCTATTTATACTGAAGAGCTGGCAGTACCTCCTTAATCAGGCTGTGTGTTCATTGGAAACCAGCAGATTATTTTGCCTAAAAGCATCCATCAGAGCAATGTAACTCAGTAAGAACTGCTTCTCAGGGGATCAGGGGGAAACCCCAGAAGAGAGATTGTAGGTACAGTCAGAAGCACCAGTGAGTAGTTGACTTTGGGATCTTTCTTTTGCCTTTTTTTTTTTTTTATTATTCCCTGAATTCAATGGAGGGTCTTTCATTTAAAAGACAGAAAGACTTACAAATTAAGCAACATCTAGATCCTAATGTGTGAAACTGCAATTTGCATACATCAGGGCAGCTGCTGAGTCGGTCCTTATTACCTCCGCTGGAGTGTTAATTTAGCCACAACTTTCTCATTTATTTAAATGAAAAAGCAGTGGGTGGCTGGCATGCTGCATTATCTGTCAGGCAACCTGGGAATGAGGTTGACAGAGCCAGAAAGAGATTTCAATTCAGAGGAGCTGTAGAGGTGATGCCCCCTGGACCGGTGGTCACAGGCGAGCTCAAGATTGCCCTTGGTCTGCTCTAAAGGTCATCACTTACTCCAAGAAAAAAAAAAATCTATGTTGTACTTGGACTGACATAAGACAGTAGATAATAGGATTAAACTGGAAATGTCTTTCTGTTTCTGTTTTTTTTCTCCCTGTGTATCCAAACTGGCACTGTATATATGGATACAATAACCAAAATACCATCACTGGTGCTAATGTAATATATATAAAATAATCTCTGTTTGTAGATCACCTCATGTGCTGTGGTCCACACCCACCACCAGGGCCTGAACACACCCCAGCTCTTTGCCTGAGCAGAAAGATGCCAAAGTTGGTCCTGTGGGATGTACTGGGAGAAGGGAGCAGCCATTGGTGCTGGTGCCATCACTGCTGTGGCCAGACTGGAGCTGCTTCCACATCTGGCTGAGTGGATGAATGGACATCAGGGTATTACTCACATGTGGGAGGTAAAGCAGTTGTGAGGAACCAGTCCCCCAGAGCAGAGTTGCCTCACCAGGAAAAGGCTGAGCAGCCCTGAGGAATTTCTGAGCTTGGAGAAATGGAGTGGCCACACTGGGACTCAGGCCTGAACACAGAGCCAAGCATGAAGGCTCTTCTCTCCCAGGCTATGGTGTTGGGACACTGTTTTATGAGAAAACTGTGTAAAACAGTAAAGAGTAAGGTAGAGCAAAACTGCAGAACCACAGCAAGAGTGACAGAGGAGATGTTACAGGGGTAGCAAAGAAAAAAACATGTCCTAATACCACCCAGAGTCTAACTGAGCTGATGTAGATCTCTTCTAAAGCTCAGATTCAAATGGCTCAGACTGTGGGTCCTCTCAAACAAACCATGGCACAGTTTCACCTATGGACAATTTGCAAGCCCACCTCCCATCAAAACAGCCTTCCTGCTTTTGGATGAACTGCAAATGCTGTGTAGCTGCTCCCAAAGACTGTACTCAGAGAAACACACTCTTGGAAACTGGTCAGTTTCGCCTGAAAAGGGGATGTTTTTCCAGTAGGTGAATCACTAGCAGTTGAGATTTAAAAGGGAATTTCTTTGTTACTGCAACACCAGAAGGGACTGTAGGATCAATGCCATGTAAAAATTGTTCTAAAACATTGAAATAGAACACATGTTTCTTAAACACTGATAAAATCACATCAAATGTGTCTTCTCTGTCTCTGACACCTACCTCTTATCATTGTTTTAAAATACACTCTATTAAAAGATCACCCATTTTTTGTGTTACCATAGATATTCTTCCCTTTGCCATTAACTTAATGAAGTTCAACAAAAACTTTTGTCTTCACCCACTTCTCAACCATTCATTTTTATAATTAAAATCACCATGACAACAGAGAATGATATCAGAACGAAAGGGCTATGACTTAATTAAATGAAGAAGATGAAAATAAGCTTGGCTTTCAGCAGAGAAAGCTTTTAATTCTAACAAAAATATTGGGGCCCTGATTCATTGTGGTGTTACTTTGTTTGTGTAATTGCAAAGTGCTGCTGAAAGCTGTCCAGCTGTTGCCTCACTGCAAGAGGGGATGTCCTGGCTAATTCAGTGAAGTGTAAGAGAAATATTCTGAACTTCATAAGCAACAAAAAGGAATTTGTCTTACAAGTATTAGTATTTTTGTGAAACAGACTCAGTACAGAAATTAGCTAAAAATATAGACCCATAAAGGAAATATGATTGTTATTATGGTGGTGGTTTCATGTGAACAAAATTCATTACATAAATACTCCATGTTAACCATCACCACACTAGAAATTGTTCAATGTAAGAGGAGAACAAGGCAATTTAGGGGATATGGTCCACTTTTATCACAACTGTGGCATTTCATCAGTTCAGTGTTCCATTTTGGCTTCTGTGAGAGCTATAGTATCAGATCGGATATTTTTACTTCCAAGATAAAGTTGAACTTTTAATAAGAACAATCTGGGAGTTTAGAAAATATATCTCTTTGTGATCTGATCCATTGAATTTTCTGACATGAGTAAACTTTAGTCACTTCGGTGTTTTTTTCCTGGTAATGTTCACAAATGAGATGAAATATGCTTTTTTAAGTGATGCACATCTTAATTTTCCCCCTAAAACCAACAAATTGCTATTAGCAATTAGTTTATTCCTGAACACTGGAAAAACTCTGTAATAGAACTATCAGACTAAAAATCTAGATAAGGAAATATATTTCTTTTTCAATTTTTCTCAGAAGCTGTTATGATCAACTGACCAATTAGTACAGTGAATAAATAAATGCCATTTAAAAAAGAACATTCTGAAAGCCCCTTAATGCCTTTCTGAAACAAAAGTATAGGCATGACATTAATCAATTTTATGACCCTAACCTTTGCTTAATCTTTTTTCCATCTTTGCCTAAACATATGGAGATATAAAAAGTGTATTATAACCCTTTCTATTCCCCTTTAATTTAAGGAGTACAAGATCTGCAGCTGATGTAAAACAGTGCAGCCCCACTATTACAGACTGATTTAGCCAGTGTTATTGATTTACATCCACACAAACAAGGAGATAGTCAGGCCTTATGCCTGGTTAAAAATATGCAGCTAACACTTACATTCAGTCAGGAATCCTTATTTTATGCACAACTTCAGCTCTCAGTGATCTAGCAAGGGCAGAAGAAACCGTTTGGGGAAATTCCTCTCAGATGTAGAGACGGTGCACTGGTTTCGGGAGTGAGCTGGACAGGGCCAAGGAGCATCTCTTGTGGTGCAGTACCTGAGGTGGTGGCGGTCACTCTGCTCATGGCCAACACCAGAGCCACTCCAACCACCCAGAAACAACAGCAGAGATGTGCCCACAGCCATGCCTGGGGACGGGGACACAAAACTCTTCGGGTGGGCCACCAGTGCGAGTGGCAGCTGTGCCCAGCACAGAGGGGCCCTGCAGCTTCTGAGCCCAGAGCCTGGCAAAGAAGGAGAGAGGGGGAGCCTGCGGCCTGAGGTGCCCCTGCGGGTGACATTGGAGCAGCTCTTCATGCCTGCCCCAAGCCCAGCTGGGGCTATTTATAGCCCTGGCCCCTCGCCACTCACCAGGAGCTCTGTGAGGTCTCTGTTTTCCCTCTCCCGCACACTCTGAGGCACCTGCAGGTCCTGCCGTACAGAAGGTACAGTTCGGTTCGGTCCCTTCTCCACCCTGGGCGGGAAAGAGGCGGGAATCCGGTGTGAGGCGGGCGGTGCGGAAAGGCGCACGCCCGGCAGCTGCAGGTTGCTGGGGTGGGAAATCTGTGGGCAGGGGTCCTGGAATGGGTGCCCTGAGGAACTCCTGGAGGTGCTGGAGGGGGACCTAGGTATGGTGGTGCAGGGTCAGCTGCAAGGCAGCCATGTGGGGGGCTGTAGGACCCCTTGTCAGTCCCTAAAGTGAAACCCTCTCAGTTCCTTACAGTGCCTTCTGTTCGGTTCGTAAAGGGAATGTAAGAGATTAATTACAAGGTTAGGATGGGATCCCCTGAAAAACGTCAACCTCGGGGTCTTGTTTGCAGCTACACGGGGTTTGCCAGCAATGTCAGGATGCAGAAATACTGCCTGAGGTCTGTGCATGGGGCAGGGGGGACCTTTGCAGACCCCACAACCTGCAAACATCTCGAGTTGATTCCAGTAAGGAATCCTGAGGAAACTCTGCTTCTCCCATCAAGACCTGGGGCTGATCCTTACCTTCAAAAGGATGAATGTTTTCAACATGAGGGTCCACCGAGGACTGCAGATTTCTTAGGTATTGAACATGTGTCAGTGCAGGGGCTATTTTGAAAGTGCTGCTGGGTTTTGCCATGGGTGGTGGTGAATTTTGTTTTCTGTGGGTACCCAGAAAACCCTGGTCTTTGGTAGTGATTGAAGCTGAAACTAGAGAAATTTATGGGGAAGGCTGGATTCTGACAGTAACTAAAGGAATGCTGACATCGAGTCATAAGGATTTACAGATTTCAGGTTATTTTCATTTCACTGCTGAGTGTCAGGGATACTCAAGCACTTGCATGCCAGCATTTGCCCACCAAACAGATCTACACTTTAGAGATTTATGTAAATATCATCAATAGAAGATCACAGTTTTTTCTGTTGTAAAAATGCAAATGCAGCCAGGTTTGCAACAAGTTACTAAATTGAATTTTTTAGACTGTGTTGCAGTTCTATTTACACTGTATAATTGTTCCAGAAAGTAAGCCTTTCCTCTACTTGCCATTACATTTACTTAAATGCAAAAAGAGAAAGCTCTAAGACCTCTGCCAGTCTGCTTGAAGAGCTGCTGAAATATATTTTAGAAACATATTTTAGTTCTGCTGGCATCTGTCATTGGAGATGTAAAAAAGTTATGCATCCTCCTTCTGTGAAAAAGCACTTTGCCATTTCAATTAGTTTTGATATGTAAGAAAAATCATCTACACATGTGAACTGTAAAAGAAATGGGCTCTATGTATGTATTTATCTTCTATTCTTCTCATGCAATTAATGCACATAATTGGCTCAGGCTGGGATTTGTGAACAGAGCCACATCTACTTAAATCATGGGATTCTTGTGACTGACTTCACTGAACTTTGATTCAGAGTAAGATTAAGGTCAGGTGAAGGCATATTTGAAAAGATGGCCCATAGGGTCTTTCTCTTTCAGCTGCTTTGATTTTTTGCATGAATCTATAACAGTTTAAGAAAAAAAAATATGCTTGGTATTTGCTAAGATGGGATCAATATTAATCCAATCCCAAATCTAGGCTTCTGTCTTGGCAGTAAATGGAGCTCAAATTGTCAAATCTTTGCAGAATAATAAACCACCCAAAGGCTTTGAAAACTGATCAAGGCATCTTCAGGTCTCCCAAACACAGTTTCTGAAGCTTTGCACACAGCTTAAAATCTCACTATTAGGTGTCAAGCTAGTCCTAGCCTGAAAAGGCCCATTTTATTTTTATTTTAAATTAAGAGCAACAAAATGAGAAAGAAAACAAGCTACTGGAAGGGGCTGGGCTGTGGGATGGCATTGCTGGCAGTAGGATGCTTACAGCAGCAGGGATGTGCAGAGGGGAATGCAGCACTGCCACAACTGTCTGCTTCTATAGCAGCAGCTTGTAGGTCAGCAGCCTCCTTCTGCACTGAGAACCTCCTTTTTACAGACCTGGCAGGCTGTAACCAGCTAAGAAAGCTCCAGTGAGCATGCCTGGCAGCACATGTCTGCTGGGAGCTGGCCCATGCTTGGGGAGCATGAGACCTCAGGCTGCCTTGACTCAGGCTCCTCAGTATCAGATGGCATGTGAAAACAAACACAGTGCCACAGGGACTGGGGGAGGAAACCAGTTGAAATCTCCCTCAGAGGGGTTGTTGTGCTTTATTTTATACAGGCTAATGACATGACTTGATTTGTAGTGTTCAGAGTTTAAAAACTTCAAAATTGCTGCTTCCCTGCCAGCCATAAATTGGTTCAGGTCACCTGAAATGTACCTGCTGTGGGGCTGGGATCAATTGGGTGGAGCAAGGAGATTTCTTTCTCTGATTTTAATGGGAAAGGGATCATGTGACATAGCACAACTTTTAAAACTGCCTAAGCAATTTCAAGCTGAAGTTCTGTCTCTAAAAACAATGCAGACACTTCAGTTCCTAAACTGCACAGTGAGTTTAAGTCAGACTTGTGCTTTTAACTTAGATACCTTTGAAAGCCTGAAAATCCTAAAACTCTAAGTAACTGATGACTGACAGAGTACAAACAACTTCAGAAAAGGTATCCTGGCTCCTAGTAATCTGGTGACAATTGAGACACATCCAAAAGCTAACTGTAATTGTAACAGAGAACCATTTATTTTAGACACTTACCTGTATGCCATCTCAAACTATACAGACATGCGTTTCCAAAAAAGAAACCGATGTTTTCCCACTTAATATCTCTGCCAGAATTTTTTATACTATCTGGACAGAATTGATGAAATTAATTCAACAAGTATTTTCTAATTAAAACCAAGAAGGCAGGTGTTCCCTGAAGCTGTAAGTGACCTCTTCAGCACAGATCTCTAGGCACAGACTGGAAATGCCTCCCAGCTTGACCACTGACAAACATCCTTTGAATCTGCTGTTTTTTTTTTTTTTTGCCAGTTGGGCACCTAATTTACAGTGATTTAGTCAGCTGATTTAATCACAATTAATTTCTGGTGCTATCAGTAGGATTATATTAGTAACTTCACTCAAGACAAAGTATCTAATTATCCCTGAAAAAAATGAAGACAATTAGATTGGATTGACACAATTTGTTCTTGATAAATAGGTGCTATAGCTGCTTTTATCACTTTATTGCCTTCTAAGTTCTTATAATTCAATCATGTAACAATTTCTTCCAGCATCTTTCCAGGTATAAGAATTAGCATAACAGTTCCTATTATCCTATAGATATTGGAACATATGTAATTCTTTGAAAGCTTCCTTTCTCTATCTTATTCTTATAGATTTTCCTTATATCAAGAATAGCATCATTAGTTGCCCTTCTTGAACACTGTGGGACGTTTTGCATAGTTTAAATTCTTGATCTTAAATGCCAGCACAGCTTTCATAATTAAACCCTGAGATTACAAGATTATTATAATCTGGGTACTGATTTCTGCCTCGCTGTGGCTGTCAGCCAAATGTCATGATGCATACAATTAACAGATTTGCTTCTCAGCTTTCTGATAACAAAGGAAGCACAAATAATTCAAAAGCAGAGGCACCAGTTCTTTGATCTGATGGGAACTCTGATCCCTTCAGCACCTGAAGGGAGGCAGGATGAAGGCAGTGTAGCCTCATTAAGACAGAGAAGAAAAAAAAATCCAACACAGCAGCAGAGGAAGAGGAGGATGCAGGAGGTGCCCCCCCCCGCCCCACATCCCCTGCCCCATGCTGTGTACTGTGACCTCTTCTAGACCAGGTCCTGCAGCTCCCACCCTCCCACCATGGCATGGGAAAGAACAGATTCCTTGGGACTAGGGAAAAAGACAAGAAAAATCTATGTCCCAGACAAAATAATGTTTCTAATTACAAGAGGTTAGGGTTTTTCCAGAGGTTTTTCCAGAGGTTAGGGGAAATTCCTGATGAGATACTTCCATCTGGTTTACAGTCCCTTTGCTCTGGGACAGTTCGAAGAGGCTGAAGTGTAACTGAGAATTGAGGACAGCATTTATTTTTAGCTTGATAACCTCATAAAAGCTGTAGAGCTGAGCTCACAGCAGTGTGCTTATATATGTTTTGAACTGCTCAGGCAGCACCCTACTGCCTAGCAAAACATCTGCTGTAGCTCCTGAATAAAATTATATGTGACTCTTCATAAGGTTCATGGCACACAGAAAAAAAAAATTTAAAATAGACTAACAAAACAGCTGATAAAAAAATAAAAGTATCAGCCAGAACTGGAGGAAAATTAACAGCATGGCTCTGAAATAAAGTAACATCAAATGATGATTTGCACCTGAGCCCATTTTTAACAATAGAAGAAAAAAATATACCAAAACTCTGAATAAGGCAATGACTCTGATTTCAGCTCCTGGTAACATTCCATATGATCTGAGCCTTGCACTGGAGCTTTTATAATGACAAGCCAGCCTCTGGCACAGTCTCAGCATAATGCCTCACTGCAAATTATATTTGTATCACATTTATCCTTTCTTTTAATATCAATGTACCATCTTTTTCCCCTGTAATCCAGAGGGAAAGCAAAGCAGCACCATTTCATTACTACCCTTTAATAGTCTTCCCAGTGATATAAACGGGAATATTAATATCCTTCCATGACCTCACCTAAACACTGCTAAAAGCCAGGAAGGGAGTGACAAGCTTGTAGCTACTGTACAGGGAAGAATTTCTGAAGTTAATGAAAGGATTTCACCCCTGGGTTTTATTCTTATTTTCTTTTTAACCTTATAGCTTCAGTTTCCTGAGCTGTAGGATGGAGAAAGTAGACTTGCCTACAAGTTGACAGCACTGTTTTATTGAGTATAGTTCAGCCAGGAGCTTGGTAAGATATCAAAGCAAGGAGATGGAGAAGGTGCGTTCTTATAGGGAAAGGCAAATAGAGTCTTCTTGAAAGTGGAAGGTGACAAAATCCTGCCTATAGCTCTGGCTGGGGAAGTCACATTGTCCTGCAGACCTTAACGAGTTGGGTGAAGAGGCAGCTGGAGGGTTGCAGATGAGCCTGCCTGTGAGGTGGAGACTCCTTGTACATGGGTAGGGACCAGCTCCAGGAGGTTCCTGCATGTCACTCTGCTGCTGCTCTTGGGGAGGATGGAGCTGCAGGACCTGCAGCAAGAGCTGCCCCATTAGCTCTGTGGCAACAGAGGAGACCACCCTGCACAGGGTGAAGTTGTGAAGTCCCCTTCATCATCTGAGTAGTGGGTGCAGGATTTATCCATCAGATAATTTGTGCCTGAAGTAGTACATTATGGCACAAGCTATGCTGTGCTCCAAGTTTCCTATTGCTAACATTTTAATGATGGAGAAAAGAGCTACAGGCTTGTTGTGCCAGATATCCTCCTCACTGGTAAATGAACACATAAAATTCACAGATCTGCTGAACGGTGTAATCAAAGACAAAGTGTTGCTCTTAAGAAAGCTAAATTACCAGTGAAAGAAAACTTAAAGGTGACCAGCAGAGGAAGCGAAATCATTACTCAGTGCTTCACATTGCTTCTTCCTGAGCTGTACAAAAGTCTGGGAAGGATGATGGTGATTAATCATCTCACTTGTTCTTCACATTAGAAATGTACATTTTGTCCTTTATGGAAAAGCTGGAGGATGTGTGAAGCTCTGACATTGCAAAAGAGAAAAGAGAGAAGTTGATAATTTCATAGGAAAAAACTCTGGTTAATCAGATTGCTAAACAGGGTTGTTGGGAATAATTAATACTTTTATCCAGTTGGAGAGTGAACAACATGATTAAAGATACTACAGCTCATCTGCTTTATGATATGTGTCCTTATAATTTATGATCTTTAGTGTATGGTGTGGTCCCTTTATCAAAATGCAGCAATAACCCAGAGTAATTTCTCAGAGGCGTTGCTCCTAGTTCCAGATTTGAAATGTGGAAAGAATTGGTAAAATTAAGGAAATGGTGTTCTTCAAGCATGCCTGGCTTTTAATTTAGCACCCAAGTGAGGGTGCTATATGAAGGCTGATAAAATGTACTAAAATAGGATGATGACTACTTCCAAAACCAACTGAACAGCTAAAAGAGTAGGTCTGAGACTGATGATACAGCTGTAGATTTCCTTTTCACCTGGGAAATTACTTCAATATTTTGTTTTAAAACATCTATCTAGCTCTGTAGAGAAATCTGGACTGTTTGTGCAAACACCTTTAGGTGCATTTGAAAGAATTTAATACACTCCTTTTTATGTTGATGCATATTTCTTCTACCCTTAGTGCCTCTAGGGTTGGAGAAAACCAATTCAATCTGTGGCACAAGAGCCTGATCCTGCAAATATTTAAGCTGGTGAGGAATATTACTCATTTGAACAGTCCCGTAAAGCAGTTCATTACATGTTTACAACATGTTTCAAACATGGTTATACCACAGCTTTAGGACTTGTCTGTGTATTGGTGAGGACATGAGGCCTTATTGCATTTCCACAACAGAACTGCCTCAGTATCCAATTAGAGACAAAACCTGTGTTATGGACTGGTATCCCTCAAGTGGTGAGTTAGCTCTCTTTCCCCACTGACAGCTCCACCACCTTACCCCACAGCTTGCTGATCTGAAAGCCTGATGCCTTCAGTAAAGTGCTCCCACACTAACACAGATACGGGACCATGAAGTTCCTTCTATTTTCCTCAATAAATAAAACCAGAGGGAGTATGTTAATAATTAGAATTTAATTAAAAATCCCATTTGAGGCTGAGGTAAGTAGAACCAAAACTCTGTCAATCTGCAGCACTTAAGCATCCCACTGAGAAGCAACTCAAAAACTGGTCCCTATTTACTAATCCTTTTTTATCTCAAAGCAAAGCAGTTGCAACTCTAAAAATCGGTGACCGACACTTTGGAGGGAAAGAGTAAAGAATCTGACCAACTCAAGTGAGTTGCTTCCTGCAGCTTCCACCATCATACTCCAGGGGTGGAAGCTGTTTCTGCCCACAATATTGTCTTGACTCTCCCAGCTGGAAACCTGGGGACAGAGCTAGTGGTAAAGTGGGGCACAGTGTGGCAGAGACAAGTCCAGTGGCAGAGGAATGGGTTGCCAGCTTCCTGATGGCTTTGTAAGGGTATAAGCAGAATCAGTTGTGCAACTGGCCCCTGCCCATAGCAGGGCAGTTGGAACTAGGTGATCTTTAAGGTCCCTTCTATGGTTCTATGATTAAACATCCACACATCCAGTTAGCACTCTGTAAAAATGTCAGCTGGGCCCTTTTCTGAAGTCTCTGCTTAGGCATAACTCCTAGTTTGAGAGGAGCTGTGAGCACTGAAGAGGCACTATTCCATTTGAGCTGTCTAACCTAAGGGGCTGTGGGCAATATAAGATACTTTCAGCATCTAAGCAAGGACTAATTTCCTTTAGGTGCACATGAAAGACAAAACTTGAATAGCTAAGGGACTAAGGGTCTGACTTCATTAAAGTCACTTGCAATCTTTCCCTTTATTTATTGGGCTCTGGATCAGGACCAGGGAAACGGGCAGCTGGAAAATCTGTTTTGTAGGAAAGTCTGAAATTTTCTTTAAATAATCACAAAACTTGGAGGTGAGGTGCTGAATATTGATGAACATTTGAACAGTTGATTTTATTTTTTTGTGTCTTGGAGACCTTGAGCCTAAGACCTCACTAACTTTTATGCATCACTGATTTATATCACACTTTATGGAATTACTAGCTTTAGGTATTAATGACAATATTAATTTCACAAATACCTTGTCCTCATTGGACAGTGTTATGGTTCTACCTCTAGAAATATACCTGATGAAGACCTTGAATTTTGGAAAGATTTAAAACCAGGAAGTTTGAAGATAAACCATGGATCATAAGGCTGAGGAGAAAAGAAAGCAGCGTCATAGCTTGACTTTATTGGAGCAAGTAAAGAGAATGAAGGAATCAACAGAGATAATTGATGTTGTCCTCATTGCAGAAGGTGAGAAATTCCCTTGCCATAAGGTAGTGCTGGCAGCCTTCAGTCCCTATTTCAAAGCCATGTTCACCTGTGGCTTGGCCGAATGCACGCAGAGAGAAGTGGAGCTGTATGACATCTCTGCAGAAAGTGTGTCTGTCATCCTCCATTACATGTACAGTGCAGATTTGCACCTCACGAATCAGAATGTGCAGACTGTTGCGCTTGCTGCATATTTCATGCAGATGGAAGAAGTTTTCAGTATGTGTCAGAAGTACATGATGGACCATATGGATGCTTCTAACTGTGTGGGCATCTACTACTTTGCAAACCACATTGGGGCAGAAGATTTAGCTGATCAAGCAAGGAAATACTTATATCAGCATTTCGCCGAGGTGAGCTTGCAGGAAGAAATATTAGAGATTGAATTCCATCAGCTGTTGTCTCTCATAAAATCAGATGATCTGAATATTTCCAGGGAGGAGAGCATTCTGGATCTCGTCATTAGATGGGTCAAACACAGCAGAAACTCGCGTGTAGAGCACCTTACTGAGCTCCTGAAACAAGTGAGGCTGGTACTTGTCAGCCCTTCCTTTCTTGTGGAAGCCAGGAAAAGGAACACCATGATCCTGTGCAGCTCAGAATGCAATGAGATGTTTGAGGAAGCCCTGAAAGCCATCAAGCTCTCATCCAGGAACCCTCCTCTCAGCCTGCGGTACGGCATGGAGACGACTGATCTCCTGCTCTGCATCGGCAACAACTCCCTCGGCATTAGGTCAAGACATGGTAGCTATGCAGATGCCAGCTTTTGTTATGCTCCTGCAACACAGAAGACTTACTTCATTTCCTCTCCAAAGTATGGAGAGGGTTTAGGATGTGTTTGCACTGGCGTTGTCACCGAGAATAATGATATTATTGTGGCAGGAGAGGCAAGTGCTGTCAAAATGTCTAGACAAAAGACCAGGAACATCGAAATCTATAGGTGTGTACCCTCTGTTGGAAAATCCCTAGTTACTTAAAAAAGATAAATCTAAATGTTTCGAGGGTCAAAAGAAGACCATTAGACAAAGAGTTCTTCCTTTAACATTTTCCCAGAAATTTTGATTACTCTAATCAATGTGTCACAACTGTTCTTTGTGGCACAATGAATTACACACATACAGCCAAATTCTGATGCCTTTTCTCTTGAAAGAAGAAGGATTTACTGTAGTGGCATCTCTGTGTAGATGATCTTGATTAGATCCTACAGCAATGTACATGCCTTTTATATTCTCCTTACTCAAACATTTTCCTCAGGTACACTTTTTTAGGGCATTTGCAGTAGTAGAACATGAATAAAGCAAATGACCCAAGGAGTCCAATAAGACAGAGATAACACAAATCTCTGTTAATAATAAGATTTCAGAGATTAAAGGATAAATATTGATAGCTTTAAGCCCTCATTCTGCATTTCCTCATGTCTTTTTCAGATGAACCCATTTAACAAAAACAACAGACGTTTGCTGGATTAAAGGAAAATTTAAAAAATAGTGATAGCATTTTCAAATACAGATGTGTAAATTTAAGGAAGAAAATACATACCAAGGCAGATGAATTGATGGTCTTATTTTTAGCAGTGCTGAGCTCTTACTCTTCCACTAACTTCAGTGGAAACCATTATTGAACAGCACATGCAGAAATTAGGCAATCCTTACTTTCATTAGGGTCAAATAACTTTGAAAGGATGCCTAAAGTTAGGATCCCTCACACTAAAAATATCGACCTTGCAAAAATTTGGCTCAATTTTATAACTTCTCTGTGAAGGAGGAAACTCTTCTTGTTATTGTACCATTGTCTGACTAAACAATGCTGATGATGGGGATGATGTTTCACAGCAGCTGATGGGCCCTCAGTGAACCAGGGCTTTTACAGCTTTGGATATTCCTACAGATACCATCAGCGAGGAAACCAGTTTTGGCACAGTCTGTGCAGCACCCAGCACCGGGAACTCTATGCCCTGGGCACTATCCATAACGATCTCTATGTAATAGGAGGGCAAATGAAAGAGAAAAATCAGTATGTGGTCACCAACTGTGTGGAGAAGTATTCCATGGAGCAAGGCACCTGGAGAAGAACGGCGCCTCTGCCAGTGCCATTAGCCTGCCATGTGGTGGTGGCAGTGAAGAACAAGCTCTACGTGCTGGGGGGCTGGACACCACAGGTTAAGACACATGCCAGTTGTTTTGTTTGTTTGCTAACAAGTAGAGCTATGCTTGCTTTAGATGATGCATGATTTTATGGTGCTTCTTGCATAGGAAAGGCACAGCAGGGATAATTCTAGGAGAAATTGCTCACCTTCCTCTGATTAAATATGTTTTGTAGAAAAAACTAACAGGGTGAAGAGGAATAACATCCATCTTATGCCATCCACACTCTACCAACTTTAGAAAAGGCAGTGCTTTCACAGATGTAAAAATACATCTTCTGTGTCAACATGGTTTGCATTTTAAGTAGCTACTTTGTTAAAACACCTTATTTGAAAAACAAACAAAAAACTTTTACTGAGTTGAAATAGATATTTAGTACTTACTTGACACTTTTTTGTCATCACAGGCTGTGAAAAATGTGTTGACTTCTGCATTAACTTCAGACATTCCTTTCCTTGTATATTGTCCACTTAATTTTTCAAGGTTTCAGTAAGTAATGGTATTTAAATCATACAGAGGTCCTTAACTGAGCCCTGTCTTCCAAAACCTGTGTACACAGGTAAAATTCAGGGACAGAATTCTGTTTAAAGTTCACCTGCATTTCTCTGGAAACCTTCTTAGTTAACCAGTTAATTTATTTGATTTTCATTAAATTATATTTTAAATTAAGAGTCACAGCATTCTCTGAAAAACAGACTTCAGTAATGAGTACATTTATTCATTTCAGCTGGATTGCCTGGCATGGAAAGTTTTAATGGAAGTTTTCTGCTGGGCCACAGATACCATATTCAGTAGCCTGGGGAATATACAGCACTATGCTACAAAGAAGATGGATGTCAGGAATACTGATTGCTCTCTCCAGTTGTTCCCAGTGCAAAAAAAACCTCTTTTAAGGTCTCATTCTTATTTACTACTCAGTGCAGTTTAAATTTTAGCATTCAAGATAAATCCCCACTGTATTTGAGAATAAAGTGGAGTATCTGTAATCCTTATTGCAGACAGCAGTATGTTCAGACTGCCATCACATCTCATAGAGTTGTGTTCTCTTGAAATAAATTACTGTTTAAAGTAATTAGAAGTGAGATGTAGCAAACAATTTCTACCTCTTTGGGTATTTTGAGTGCAGGAGTCCCCAAAGGAGAAAACAGAAAGATCACACTATTTCTGAAACTGAACTCACCGAGCAGGGATACCTCGCTGTTTAGAGAATTAAAATATGAAAACATACTAAATATAGAAACAATCTGCCTGTTAAAAAGATTTTAACTGAAAGATAGGCTGTATCACAAAGGCAGATGTTGAAGTCAGACAGCCAGCTTTGTCTTTCTTAATAGTTCTCCAGAACAGATTGTAATAGGGGAAAGTGGCTTAGAAGCACGATCCAGGTCAGGAATATTGAGGCAAGAATGGTTTTTAAAAATATACAGGCACCTTGGGAACACCTGAAGTGGATACTTGCCAACCAGTATTATCAGTAACAATACACTGGAGTCTGAATTTATCCATAAACAGGCTTGAGATGTGCAGATTAACAGTAACTGATTAAAACCCATACCTTTGTGGGATTGGGGTGTACCTGAATGAATCAGACCAAATTGGCTAAAGGTCTCAAAAAAAGTGGTTTATGACCAGCATGGCAGAGTGCTGAATTCTTCTGGTACCATAAACCTCCCACACTCAGCTGCCAGATGCAGGGATTGTGTCTGTGGGGTTACCAGAGCTGCACTGTGGAAGCAAATGAGTTTGTCAAGCCAGGAGCTGTCCCTCTGCTCAAGCAGCACTGAACGTTCTGTCAATCCTGAACAAACACTATGCAGCACTGATAGTGCTGTAAATGCATGTGTCCATTACAGGGCAGAGATAAATACATGTTCCCCTCCTACTCAGGCTTTGCAATTGAAACAAGACAAGATAAAGTCAAGCCAGGACAGAAAATGACAGCTTAGGAGGGCAAGGGCTCAACCCTCAGCAGCATTGCTCTGGCTCTACACTGCTCTAGCCTCACTGATGCAAGCGGAGTTTAAAGCCACTGGACATCATGTTTTCTGTACATTCACAGAGGTGAATGTTACCAGAAAAATGAGGTAGGATGTGCATTTACAGTATGCCAAATGGTGCCCACTCCCAAGTGTAGCCTTACTCTGTGTTCAAAGTACACAGCTACCCCTCTTCCAGTGAATAAATCAGTGTTTCACAACACAGAGAAAGAGCATGCCTCTGGTTACAGGGGGTAACCAAAGGGCTATATATTTATTTTCTAGTTTGCTTTCTCCTGTCTTGTCTATTACATCAGCATTGGAAAGGTCTTCTGGGAAAGAAAAATAACAAGCAAAGCAAGAACACATAACAACATCAGGAGTGAGCAAAGTAGTTCTCTCCTCACTCTATGTGAAACCCTTCATCCTGAAGTATTTCAGGATGCTTCCCCCACAGCCTACTGCTTATATTCAAGGCTGTCCTACCCAGAAGATATAATCTGAGTTCTCTGCATCACACTAGACAAGCAGAGAAAGGGGAAGAAGATTGGAGAGAACAAGAGGAGGGGGAGTGAGTATAAAAAGAGTATTATGGCAGCAAGGATATAGCAGGGGGCTAGGAGCTTGTTATAGAAATTATTGAAGGAGAAGTTATGGGAGCTGAACAACATTACTGTGGTTAGGCTGACTTTAAAAAGGTGTGAATGACTTGAGAATGAGTTATGTATATACACAGGACTAAGAAAGGCCAACTAAGTACCTTACTAAGGCTCACAGTACAGTTGGAGTAACAGAGGGAATAGACTTCAACCTACACCAGAAAACAAACAAACAAAAAAAGTCCAATGGGCTGGTTTTCCTTCTGTTATTATTAAGACTTTACAGTAGCCTTGTGGAAGGCATATGTTCTACCAGAGCTGGGCCTATGACCATACTGTTATTACCCAAATCCTCAGCTTTATTGCTGCAGAATAGAGATGCCTTCTTCTTTATTTGCCTTGTACAGCCTGCTCCCAGCCCCAAGTCCTGGGTGCCATTAAACCCTGGTGAGTATGAATCACTTTGCAGCTAGAACTGATGTGTTTATGTTATTTATCTGCTCAGCTGTCGGCAGTGATTAATTGCATGCAGGCGTGTGCAGAGGGCTCCAAATGTTGTATTATTATATGGCTGTCATATTTCATACAGATGGATCTGCCTGATGATGAGCCCGATCGATTAAGTAACAGAGTATTTCGGTACGACCCGGGCCAAGACAAATGGACAGAAGGGGCACCAATGAAGTACTCCAAATATCGCTTCAGCACAGCCGTAGTCAACAGCGAGATTTATGTCTTGGGTAAGAGGAAACAGATTTTTAACAGATAGCACCATGAGTTTTTCTTCTTTCCAGCAATTTGGCTCTGCAAAGTGAAATATCTCACCCTTTACTACACGCTGTAGGATGAAGTATGTTGGACTAAAGGGATAGGGATTTTTAGAGTTATTTTTCCCCATATAATTTCTTATTTCCTTAATTTATGTAGAAGAAATTGAGTGGTTAGTGTTTGGGATTAACATAATAAAGATACTTTTCTTTTTAAACTGCTTTTCTTTGGAGAACCAGTGTGTGCTATAAATAATACCGGATTTTAAAAGGTGAGTACAGAAGCCTTGTTAGTACCATTTCCCAGGTGAGCAGTGAAAAGCTAAGGAATATACCCAATGTCACAAAAGAATGACACAGAGAAAAAGAGAATTTGGATTTCCCAGTCAAAGCCAACATTATTGTGGATGCTGACAAAATTCAGTCAGTTTCTCCCACTTACCCCAATAGTGCATTTTTAAAAAAATACAAATCTTCCTTTTTGTCATCTTTTAATGGAATCTTTTTAATTTTTCATTTCAAAACAGTGCTTTGACCAAGTTCTAAGACTTGTGTGAAAGTATGCTCCTGCATACAAGTGTATTGAAGTGAACACAATAACTACAAATTAATACACCTGCTGTATAAGGGATGTTCTAATTTTGTCTGGTATGTTATATACCATGGGTAGAAGAAGGCTTATTCCTGGCATGTAATACAGGAAGTATTTGACAGAGGGTGTATCTAAGAAAGCTGTCTTTGAAATTGAAAGGGGAAATGGCTCAAGCACTGCATTTGTTTTCTTTTAGAGAAAATTCTTTCTTTTAGGTGGTTTGCCACAAACCCGTAGGCACAGACAAGAAAAGGGTGAAAGAATCATGTGTAGAAAAGAGAGTTTTGCAAACAGAAAATAACTTCATTGTTTTCAAAGATTAGTGGTAGAGAACATCAGTATACTGTTAAAGAGCAAGAGTGTTGGCTGTACAGCTTGAAAGATGCATGGAAAATGTGGAAACTCCATCCTTTGTAAAAGGTTAGATGTATATAATTATTTATGCTGACACTGATGCTCTAATGGACAGCAGTAGCAGCCATGGGAAGATAAAGGCTGTATTTCTGTCTTTCAGTAAGAGGCATTCTGAGATCAAGACCACAAATGCTGTGGTGACATGAGAGTCAGAGAGGTAAAAAAAGGAGCCACCTTGGGATGCAAGTGATTAAACAAACTGACAGCCTTCTTCACAGCAAGCCTGACACTGAGTGAAGGGAAAGGAGGGGCTAATAAGGAAAACTCCCTCAATTTTCTTCCCTCAAAA
The DNA here is from genome assembly GCF_003957555.1 of Calypte anna. Lineage (NCBI taxonomy): Eukaryota > Metazoa > Chordata > Aves > Apodiformes > Trochilidae > Calypte > Calypte anna. The sequence goes on along the minus strand of NC_044258.1, from coordinate 10,173,958 downwards.
CCTCAGAAAGCAAGAAGCATCTCTGAGTGATTACAGTAATGAAATGTTCAGGTTGAACACAAAGCAGAGTGTTAAATCTGAAAAGTGCCTATTTAAATGGCACCGAGGAAAGTTCACGGTCTCACAGACCTTCACAAGCATCTTGCTAACATAAAAAAAAATAAAATAAAAGCATTTTTTTATTATGTATAGCTGCCAGTTCTGCAGTGTTTGGGGAACTGAATATTGACTAGAATGTCTTCCTTCATAACAGCCAGTGACAATATTTTTTTTGTGAGAAAATCTTTGTTAACAAAGGGATTGGTGCATGGGCCAGAACAGGCTCTTGCTTGGTCTCTATCACTTTGCTGGTTCATGCACCTTCACATGAGGAGTCCTTATTCTACCAGTCCTAAGGGAACCAATGCACTTAATCCTGTGACTGACAATTTGCTGCACTGGACTCTTCACCCTTGCTACTGAATGTAATGAGGTAGATGTCAAGGCAATGATTGTCTGCAGTTTTGGCAGTCTAAATCTGGGATAATTTAACTGTAATGAACAAACTTGCTTGTAATTTAAGCTCACACATTGCTCCAGAGAGATTTTTGAGAAAGATTGTGGTATTTTTACCATCACATTTCTTACCCTGCATCTGTTGTGATGCTGTGACCACTCAGTGTGTAACCGCAGCAAGTACAGAGGGAAATGAGTTACCATCAGACAGCATGAACATTGATTGCAGGGAAGACAGTTTGACCAAGGTCTGGGCTACTTTTGCAAACTCCTTATTGCTTGTTTTCACAAACATTGTGAGGAGTTTAATGTCTGTAAATCTGTGAAATTTGGTTGAAACTTGCCAACAGGGCACCAAAGCTCTGAGTGGCAGACTAATGTAAATGCAGATACAGAACACATATATACTGAGACTAATTGCATGAATCTTATTTCCTTAGGAAATCAAATAATATAAGAACTAATTTTTTAATGAAATTACAAGCCTGACACTGAGCCAAAAATTATTTTACAATAATTAAAGACACTGGTTTAAATCCACCTTTAACTGTATTGGTGGAAATGAAGACCTATCTGTTAAAATCGAGAAAACAATGTGGTTGGCAAATGTTAACCATCACTGTCTGAAACCTCTGCAGAGGAGATGAAAGCATTTTCCAAGAACTCTCAAAATGAAGAAGCGATTTCCAAACAAATTCTGTTTGGAAACAGTGATGCAGTCACTGAGATCTCATGTTCTGCTGAGATCACACATGGCCTCACCTCCAGCTGTAAACTTACATTCACCAACTGTAATTAAAACCTCACACAGAAAAGCTACATTCCACAGTTTATTCCTGGTGACAGGTTCTTGTTACCTTATGGGCTCCCAGGCTGCTGGGCTGTGAGATGGGTAGAGTTCTCCTCCAGGAGCAATTGTGATGGAAAGCACAGCAGGGTGAAGAGGTATTCATGGAACTGAGAGGAAGGCAGACAAAGTGCTCCTAATCTCACTGGTGTGGTACTTGCTCATGCAGATGACATTCAGGAGAGAATGGGAATGGAAAGAATGGAGGCTGATAGTGACAGACCAAAGAATAGCAACTGTCACGAGGATGGTAAAACCACCAGAAGCTGTTCAAAGCTGCGGATCCCTCAGACATCACCCCATTTTTCAAGGAATGTTGGGCACTGTGGGAGTCTAAAAAGATGCTGTCAGTGGTGATTTGTTCCAAAAGCCACATTCTGAAGAGGATCAGAGCTCATTGGTTGTCCTTATGTAGTGATCTCAGAGACATATATGCTCAAGCATAATGACTAAGATTTTGCGCTACAGATGAAAGAGAGACTTTTGTGGAGTCTCTCCCATAGCCATTGATTCAGCTTCTCCCTCCACATGTGTGTTCCCCATGGAGAAGTGTGTGTGCACAGGACTTGAACATCCAAGCCCCAGCCACAGGGCATTTGGTGAAGGAGCAATTCAGAATCTTTCTTGATGGCAGTGCTTTGATTCCCACAAGCCTCACCTGCTTTTCACATCATATTTGTTCCCTATGTGGTGCAGTGTTTCCATGGGCTCCCTGCAGTCTGCACCAATCTAAGGAGATCCACTTGGGGCAAAGAAAGGAGAGGCAGGGAGGCAAGGTGGAAACAGGTAAATGCAAGATATCTTCAATATGCCATGAGGACCTGCTTCCCAGTAACAAAACCATGAAATAAAGAAATACATCACTTTAGCTAGATAAAGTAGTGTTGCAGAGAGATGAAACTTCTTTCAACAGTCCTTGAAAACAAAGTCCTTCAGTGAATTGGGTTTGTCAGCTCCTTCAGGCAGGATCTCTCTTCCTGTACAGCTCATACAGGTGTCAGCACACTCAGGATTTGGTGGGCCTCTAAGTAAATAAAAAATCACTGCAGAGAGGGTTGATCCTCTCTAGTGTCTCTGGTGTATGAATACAATTTCTGTCATAAATATGAAGAAAAAAGCAGAGATGGAGCACTAGCTTTGAGTAAGACACAGTAGCAGACTCTGATATACAAGTATAAATTTTGCTCTCATCCATGGAGGTGTAAATCTGTAGTTAGTAGTCTCTGATCTCAATTGTGTTGTGTCAGACTCATTTTGTTCTAACCCAGTTCAGACTCTGGTGCTTTAGCCTTTGAAGCGTTAATTTCTGAAAAGTCTTATTGGCACAGAACAGAGAGTACGTGGTCACTGTCCAAAAACTCTTCCCAGCCTAATTGCCAGCTCCAGTGTGTAAAATCCTAATGACTTAAATGGAGTTATTCTGGAGTGTGATGGGAGGCAAATAAGAAATAGATTGGAGTTTTTGGTTTGAGTAATAGCAGCATTCAGGAACCTCTACCATGTGTCTTAATCAGCAATCCTGCAATGTAATTGTTTGCAGTGTTCCTTGAGAATCTTACACTATTTATACAGTGTACATAATCCTCATAAGTAAATGAACAGCATTTCCTCAGGCTCAAAATCCTTTCTCCTATTCATGCCATTTGATTGGTTTTAGCTCTTTCTCTCCATATTTTCCCAGGAACATAACTATATTCGTTGGAAAGCCCAAGAAAGAGCAGTATTGTGTTCTTAATGACAGAGGCAATTGAGACACTTTTGGAAAAAAACCAGATGGGAGAGCTCTATTTAAGGTCATTCATTTTAATCTCTTGCTTAAAAAAAATATCCCTTCCAGCTAAGTCTCTGAAAATTTATTACAGCCAACGTACAAATTAGGAAAAAATATTCCAAATGAATCAATTTGAATGCCTATTCACTCGCTTAACAATGTGTCAAAACACATTCAGTAAAACTACCATCTCTGAAATACAGGTCACTCGTAAAAACGTTGTATCACCATGACAGCTTTAACCATGTGTTGCTTTTATGTTATATAATTCCAGCTTTATAAATAAGAACATATAGAAGGACTTAAATGAGAAATCCTATTAGGGAAGATTAAGGAAACAAAGATTTTTTGCTTATGCTCCTTAGCCTGGCATCCTACCTCTTACAACTTGGTTTTTTCCTCCCGAGTTCTTTCTGAGATCTTTTTAAAGTTTTAAGCAGTTAAATGAGGTTCAATTTAAATACTGAATGTCTTGATCATGAAATACTTTAATGAATATGTACTTTGGGGTCTCTCTGGAAAGGAAAGCATGTGTAGGGTGGGCTGGAAGGAGACTTGTTAGCTTTCATGCTTTTCATGTGCATTTGAATAACACCTTCTAAAATAAACAAGTCTATTTATAAATATGCTTTGGCCCTCTGACAAATAGCAACTTAGGGGCCTGATTCTGCTCTGTTATACCTGTGCAACAGCCTTCATAGTGCCTCTGTGCAGGGAGGAACAAAAAAGTCAAACGTTTGGAATGATAGATGAGGTCAGAAATGCTTTCTACCCACTTTAGGATTACCAAAGAAAATGAGAACAAGGCATTAAAGGAGAAAAGGAGATGAAACCAAGGAGATTTACCATGTTTTGGAAGACAATCACCTGTTTTTTCAGTCCTGTTTCTAATCAATCTTTTGCCCTTGTGTCTTCTATAAGCTGCATTACCTCATCCCCTTTGCTCTGTGTTAGCAAAGAATGACAGTGCTTCTTGGTTTCATCTTTGGACATGCCTGCCAGGGATAGCTTTATTGCTCCCTTATTTCTCTGAGAAACCAGCTACACATCCCTGCCTTGCAGAATAAAGCAATGTAAGTGCTGAGACTCTCAGCCTGAGTGCTGTTAGAGTAATGAAGGGAAATGTTACATAAGAGATTAGGGCTGTGAAATCCATTGTGCATTCCAGAGATCAATTTAATAGTGAATTATTTTGCGGGAGGCAAAGCTTGAATTTCACTTGCTTGTTGGAGATTTATTCTTTTCTCTTTTTTTTTTTCACTCATTTCCCAAGTTCCTTTGATAAAAATTCATAGGCACTACTAAGAATAAATATTGCTCAGTATTGTGAATTGAGGACTTAATTATATGATAAAGAATCACAGTGTCATTGCCCTGAGGGCACTAATTGGTTGTGATCATCCTGATTGGCATCACCTGGGGCCTCCACCCACACCCTCTGCCCATGGGTCCAGGAGCATCATTTCAGCAGGGACCTGGGGAGGATCAGCCTTTTCTTATCCCCCTTGCCTTTTCTGAAAGCTACTGGTAGGACCTTCTGCAACTTCCTCTCTGGTTCTGTGGAGCTGCTCTCTTATGGTGAGCTCATGACCTTCATCACCTTCCCCTGGGGAGCAGCTATGCTCTTCTTGCTTCTCAATACACAGCCCTGACTGAGACACTGTACTTCATGTTTAATTTTAGCTGTCTGTTAGTAAAGGAACCAAATTAAATGGTGTGTAGTCTGATACTCAGATGTCACAACTACTCTATCAAGAACATAAGCTGTTTCCAGTCCTATATGGACCACCAACAACTTTGTATGTGTTGTTTTGGGCAGTAATCCTGTCTGTGCAATGGACAATCTAGACTTGGATCTGGGTGGTTATCCTGGGTGGAAAAAAAATCAGCCACGTTGGATTCAGCTGCCTGGCAGATTTAGCTACATAAGAGCTTGGTGTGGGTGTGACTTCGAGGTGCAATTGCTCTACACCAGTGCCTGTTTTTACAAGTACCAGTGACATGGGTGAAGTGTAGGTAGGAATGATTCCTGTTTCTTGAAACTCAAGTATGTGTCAGTTTCATGGCTATAGATACATATTTAGATATATCTAAGGCACTTCTTTCCTTTGCTCATGCCAAACCAGTTATTACCAGCAACCCCACTGCTTCACTGCTGTTACAGGTGCTTGTTCTAGAGCACAAGTCTTACGAGGAGTGGCTGAGGGAATTGGGGTTGTTGGAGAAAAGGAGATTGAAGGGAGACTGTCATACACTCTAAAGTTACCTGAAAGGAGGCTGTAGTGAGGGGGAAGTCTGTCTCTTCTTCTGGGTAACAAGCAATCAAACAGGGAAAAATGGCCTCAAGCTGTGCCAGGGAAGGTTTAGATTGGGTATTAGGGAAAATTTCTTCCCTGAAAGAAATAATTTGAAGAGGCTGCCCATAGTGGAGGGATTTAAAAGATATGTAGATGTGGTGCTGAGGGACGTGGTTTAGTGATGGACTTGGCAGTGTGGTGTTCTCCTCCAGGTCTTTCCCAGACAAAATGGTTCTATGGGCATGGGGTAAGCAGGAGGTGGCTGACCTCAGTCAAAGCAGAATGTTTTGCTTTCAGCCAGCTATAAACAGCATGAGGGCATAGGAAGGCACAGAGCTGCACCTCATCAAAATTCTGAAGGTATGCTAATCACATCACCTACCCTGCTTTGCCTTCTGGTGTCAAAGGCTTGTCTTCTCCATCCTGATTTCTTAATAATGGTAATGTATTTTATTTATATATTTATTTTACTAATGGAGCTTCACTTTAAATTTAAAGTCCATTAGAACCACTGCTTACAGAGGGCTCTTGAAAGTATGTTTGATTGCAGAATCATCCAAGCGTGATATGGAAAGCTCTCAAGCATTAATAGGCTTGGGAACACAAAGGTGGCTTCAGTGGCTTTTTCAGTCCTTTAGTGGCATCCAAAATATCTCCTGGTGAAAGCGCATAATGTAAAAAGCCTAACGTGTTGAAAGGGTGTATTTGTAAGGGGCAGAGCAGGGGAAGACTGACTTCTGGGGTGAAATCCTCTTGTGTGATTAATGTGAAAATGACAGAAATGTTCAAAACTCCCAGTGAGAAATCCATCTCCCCCTGCACTACCGACATATAATTGGGCTTTATGCAGAGCACTGAGCCAGGTGGTGTTGAATTCACCTGCTCTGTTCATAAGATAGGCAAGTGTGGCTTAATGAAGGACTTCTCCCAGCATCCACCCTAGTCCAGGCATGGAAATGGCAACTGCTGCCCTTTACCCACCTGCTGGGATGCCCAGGAGGCTGTGACCACAGCATGTGTGTGTTAATTATCCCATCTATAGCTCTGGGTGGTTTAAGGCACCATTGGAAGTACAGATTCATATGATGCTGGTGGGTCACTTGGCACAAGAGTCTCCCCCAGATGACCCACAGCCCTCTGCCCTCCTTACTGAATTGTGCTACAGACTTTTAAATGTTACCCCTGTTTTATGTAGGGGCTCCTGTAGGAGCAGAGCATGAACTTGGCTGTTCAGCTGCTCTGCCCAGAGTGCATTAAAGACAATTGTCATGGTCTTAACTGCAATTCCATATGTCTCCACTTGCACTTGTAATGATTCCATAAATCTGAATGAAGAAGGCAGTGGGACAGAGTGATCTGGAGTCATGAGTCGGAGCATAAAGCATCCTGAATTGTCTGCCACAAAGTCTCTTTTTTTCCTGTCTGTCTTGCATGTTATATGCATTGTAGATGATGGGTAGCATGGTTAATGCAAGATGCCTCTCCTTGGCTGCACATGTGAATTGATTTAAATTTGAGATTTTTTTTTTTTTTCTGACTTGTGTGTTCAGTTATTTGGGAAGAGGCCTGAGACAGCAGCCTCCACAGAGGAAAAAGAGTATTGTCTCACAGGAGTATTTCTCAGCTACTACATCTGGGAACATGACAGAGCAGTACTGGTGGAGTCTAATATCCTTAGATTCCTATATTAGCAATAGTTCAGAGTTAATATTGCTTTAGAAGAGGTGATTGGAATTCCTGGTTAACAGAATACTGCTTTTCTAAGCTTGTAAATTAAATTTTATTCCCCTCTGATTTTTCCATCTTGTTTTCTATTTGCTAAGAATGTAACTTTGCTCATGTTGTAGATTGAACATGAAATTGAATTTATCTGAAATGGCTGTGGAGGGTATAAATAAAATGGAAATATTTTGTACCTTCAGGACTGTCTCTGATAATGACAGGATTAAATAAAGGAGGTTAAATTTAAGTTGCTTGAACTATGCAACAAAGACTTCATAAGTGGTTGAAAATATGTGGTAGCTCTTAAATTTTTTAAAAGATGCTCCAATAGATCTTAAAAGGTGATTCCTCTAATAACTAGACAGGAAAAATATTTGGAAGCTGGCCCCCTGGACTGGCAGCTGAATGTCTTCATTAACTGGTAACAGTTGTGATTTTTTTAGCAAAAAGTCTCTGACTGTGCTCTATCAGTTTTGTACTTGATTATTTCTGTTCTCTCTGAAGTTGCCATGCCCTACAGTTACACAGTGTAGAAAATGACAGTAAAAGCACACTAGGAAATAAACAGCAATTACTCTTCTAGAATAGTTCTGAGGCATTTTGTCCACTGTCTCCATTGAAATACTGAGGAAATCAGCAAAGCTATTGTTGTTTGACTCTGACATGCTGCATGCATTCCCTAGCTGGTACCATTCATTCCTCTGGCTGAACAAGATGCTCTTTCATTCCTCACATGGAGGCTTTTCCCTTGCACAAGTGTACAGTAACACCTGGGCTCATTTTAAAACAAGTGAGCTTGATAATCAGCAGCAGTCAGCACCACCAAGCTGCCTTTTGAACAGATAAAATTATTGTGTGGGGAGCTTTAATATTAATTGGTTCCCAGTTAAAACTGCCTTAAATATCTCTTTCTGTGTTGCACTGTATGTACCTTGGCAGCAAATTGTCTTGCATGCTTGTACTTTGCAATTCTGCTGAAAGATGCTATAGCATCAGAAAGACTATATGATAAGCTATCAATTAAACAGTCTTAGCAGAGAAATTTTAAGGCCTCGTAGCTTTGGTTTTTTTCTTAATAAATATAGAGAAACTTTGCCTTGTCCTTAGCTTGGCATCTCTCTTATAAGCCATTAAGGAGAAGTGGAGAACACTGCATAGAAGAGGACAATGCTCCTGGCATAAAGAACACTACAGTAAATAAATGTTTGAATTCTGAAACTTATTCTTATTTCCAAATAATCCCAAGGAATAGCTCAATCAGACTCCATTGTAAGAGAGGAGCAGTGTGATGATGTGTACAATTCCCTTTTTGGTGTGGAAACGATTAGCAAAATTCCATGACTGCAATTACTCCCTACCTCAGCTCTTTCAGGTGAATCAAGCCTCATAGGAGAAGCCCATCAGAGCAAATGCTGTTTAGTTGTGTTAAGCTAGTAATGAAAGCATTTGGATGTGAGCCTTGCTTAAGCACACACTGAGGAGAGGCTAATACAGACTGCTAGGATCATGTTGGTAGGTATTAGGTCAAATTAAGATATGCTGTGCATGGAAAAGGAGCCGAAAACCAAATCCAGTGAGGGTTTTCAAACTCAAGTATTGACCTGAATCAAATGCTGCTGTGTTCAGCTGGAGCAGAACTCTCTGCTGGTGGTAATGGACACTGAATTTTATTCTAATTTTGCAGCTCTTATGCAGCCATAGCTGATCTTGTCTTCACCTGGCTTTAAAATACAGATCAGAAATACCATGGTAGGAAATTAGAAGCAGTACAGTCCTCATTTACATGTTCCTGCCTCTTGCAAATACCTTGCATATGGAAAACCATATGCAAGTAAAACTCGAAGCACTAGGAGTTCATTTCTCTGACAGACTAGCTTAACAGCATGAGAGAGAATGTATTTTAAAAGTAGCCTCCCTAACCCTGCAAAAGTTATCCTTTCCCTAGGCATATGCAAGGCCATAATTACATGCCATACAATGCATTTTGAATTTGCACAATTGAGCAGTCCTACACGTGTATCTGGAATGCTAGCCTTCATCTGGAAATTGCTTGCATATTGCAGTCATTTTACATTTTAAAGTGGTCACATACATGCACAAAAGAACTGCTTGAGCACAGCATCAGAGCTCATTACAGGGTATTGTGTCCATTGGCACAGATGGAAAACCTGCAAGGGTACGTCAGCATATTAATTCTTGAGAACCAAAGGCTGTGAATTCAAACTCGGTTTTGATCACTGGGAAGGATTTGGGAAGGCAATGTTTACACCATGATTGCTGTGTACATCATCTGCAGTGTGTGCTGTGATCACAGGTATGTCTGCAGCCTCTTGGGGTGTGTCCCAGCAAATGAAAATTGGGATTTGTTTGAATCCTGCACACCAACTTCAAGCACCCTAATTAATCCTTCAGCAGTAGGGCTTGCCACAACCAACCTCACTGGCACTCCTGCATACTGGATGGGTTTTGTCCTGGAAGCTGATTGCCCTTAAGAAATGGATGTACATTTTTTTTTTAATTGAAGACAACCAAAAAATTCAAATGATTGCTGGTTAACAAGTGGTCAAATTCACTAACTAGCTGGTGACTTTTGATTCACTGCAACTTAATGATAAAGTAAAGCACACAGAATAAGTAATTGTGACAATTTCTACTGTCTAGGAAGAAAGCAAGATGAAATACCTTTGCTCTTTGTAGGCATGTTCCTTGTCCTTCCCTTGATACAGGACTTCAGAATGGATCTTGCTGTGATGTCTGTAGATAACGTGAAGTAGCTTCTGCTTTGAGTTTACTTTCTAAAATTTCTGGAGCTGTAAAAGGGAAAAGAAAGGGAGAAGCATGAGGACATGTAAACAACACATGATGCAGCCAGCAATGCATTTTTCAGCAGAACCTGGGGCTGCTACTTTTGACCTACGTATCTTTTGCAGGAGGAATTGGGTGCCTTGGTCGTGACAGGGGACAGACACGAAAATGTCTTGATGCAGTGGAGATTTATAACCCTGATGGAGACTTCTGGAGGGATGGACCTCCTATGCCTTCTCCCCTTCTCTCCTTACGAACGAACTCCACCAGTGCAGGCTCCGTGGATGGGAAGCTGTACCTCTGTGGAGGATTTCATGGAGCAGGTATTAAAATGAGTCTGACATTCATTGCAGAGCTGAAATCAGTTTCACTGTACACAGCCTGACCTGGTGACTGACCAACCCTATCAGTTTGCTCTCGCATACCCTGGAACTACAGAGCTGATTCAGCCCTTTGGACTGCCAGCTCCTAGTGTCAACATTAATTGTGTTCTGTTTGTATTTTGCTTTTCTTTTTCCTTAACAAAACATAAAAAATTAAAGATATTTCTGTTCTTTGCTAAACCTGTCCGAGTTACATCCAAAGCTATTGAGACTGGAACTTAGTGTGTTATGAATACTTAAGAGCTTGGACATACTTGTTAAAGATTAAGGCACTATCCAACTGTCCCTAGCCAAGCTATCTGGCTCTGCCTATTTACTTACATGCTTTTCATAATCAGTGTCGAAAAACCTTGTGTACTTAATGAGATACAAAGACACTGAAATTTCACATCTGGTGATTTCAGATAATCCTAGCCCTGTGGCCATCTTTCTCTTTTCAGGTCTTCTTTCTCTCAACTATGCTTGGCTCTGTCTAAATCCCTAGTACTGAAAGCCATTTTCCTTTCCATTAGAAATGCAAAGAGTCCCTCAAAAATGCACACTTAAACTCTCCTGCTACATACAGCTGCTGCCTCAGATTCCTTTCTGTGCTAGTAATTCAGATCCACTGCTGATAAATGTCATGGAAGGCTTGATGTTGCCCAGGTGGTATCATCACTGGGTGACAACATCCTTCACATTACACTGATTGCAGTTGCATGGACTTTTACTTGTATAAAAACTCTAAACTTAAAGCTGCTGTTATTTTTGTAGTGATGATTTTCATCACCTAGTTCACAACTCACCTGCCCCTCCCTCCATTTGCTGCTGTTTGAGGAAGCTGCTTCCTGAGAACAATTGCATGGCAGCTCTATAAGAGGCTTGTTCTTCTGTTATTTCTGATGGAAGTTCTGTGACCTCAGAGCAATTATGGTTTTGATACATTGCTGTGTTTCCATAGCAAACATTGTGCCATCATATTTGTCTCTTTCTCAGCACTATTAGGAAAAAGCTGAAAGTCAGTGCATATGAATCTCAAAAGGATGATCATTCATAGTGGCAAATGAAGCAATTTCATTCAAGATGACTAAAATGAGTGTGAGATTTTCTGAATAAGGTAGCTTCGGAGCCATAAAAGCACTCTCTGTACAATACCACCACGTTCTGGCACTGAGTCATGTATAAGGAGTGGTACTACTGGGAGAAGCTGAAAGTCCCCCCAGTGGATTTCAAGATGGTCATCTATTGTATGTCTGCCTAATGCCAGCTCAGTGGGTTCCCAGTTCCTGACTGTACTATCACAATCTATATAATTATGTATAGCACTCCCCTGCACTGTTATTTAGATAGGAAAATAACAGGTCAGAGTTGGAAAATGCCAGTTTTACTGTTACCTGTGCAACCTCAGCTCTGACCCCCAACGTGTGCATTTTTGTATACCAGCAAAGAAATAACGTTGTTAGTGATTAGGAGTAGTGATTGTGTTGTTGGCTGTTATATCTATTAACAAGGGAGCCAAAATAAGATTATAACTGTCAACTGTAAATCAAATGTACCTAAAAGGCTTGAGAAGCTGTGCAGTAAAGCCAGGTTTTTTAATGTCACTTTCCAATTACTAAAGGAACAGGATTTTCTAAATCTTAATAACAGTAACAATTTCTAGCTACCATAATGAAGGGTGGGTGCGACCCATATGTTAAACCTGAAAAGGCCATCTAGCTGGCCTCTCTCCCTGGCCCGGTGCTGGAAAGACCTTTTACTTGATCCACTGTTTGAGGGTGAAGAGTGGAGCAAAAGAGTTATTACTGTCACATGAGATTTTTGAGAGGGTGGCTTGATTCTGGTCTTTCACAATTACAGCTGCTCAGCAGCTTCAAGATATTCACAGAACAACATGTGCTGCTGCTGCCTTAGTAGCAGATAGGGTTATTTTAGAATGTGCTTGTTTGATTTTAGTCTTTTGGGTTCCTTGGCACATCAGTTTGGTTTTGGGGAGGGATGCAACCAAGGGAGGATATTCCAATTTTACAAAATACTGTAATTTAGTTTTAACCAACTGGAGCTTTTTGGAACAAGCTGGAGGCACAGCTGTAGTCTCTGGGTTTTCTGCCTGCTGAACACTAAAGGGCTGCTTTGAACATTCAAGAATTGAGTGCTGCTTAAAAAAAGAAAATAAGCCAAATGCACTTCTGCAGTGGAGAGTCTTAGCGAATGTATGTAGGGGCCTATAGCCAACTCTCTATATACTACACATCTGTACCCAGATCTGCAGCTTCAGCTTGCCTTTGCATTTGATTAAACCCACTCTTAATCCTGCAGTGTGAAAGCTGACCTACTAAGGACATTGTTAGATTTTAATTTTATTCATATGTGCCCTGTTCTATGTGCTTTCTTGCACAAGTATTGACCTAAATGCATAATTAGAGACCAGCAGTGCTGTATACAAACACAAAGCTGAAAAGCAACTCAAAGGGCCTTAAATTTGAATTAAAAGATGAGTACTGCTCAGCTACCTTTGCCTTCTGATGGTAGTGTTGTGACGCCAGGATTCTCGCCCTATATATTTTTCCTCTCAAATCTTTGCTTGAAGGAGAGCAAGTGGAGCAGCCCTAATAGCATCCTCAGGAGCAAAGAGAGATTGTAGCTACTTCCAGTCTCCAGAGGGCAGTCAGCTTGGCCAGCTGGGAGTAGCATTTGCAGAATGCAGGCTGCAGGCTCTGTGAAGGATGAGTGCATTCTAAAGTGTGTTCAAGTTTCGTCAAGAGAAAGTTTCCTCTGAGCTGCAAAAAATGCTGTTTGATGTTGAGCTGGGTTGGTAAACAGAGCTTGGAAGACCTCCCCTGCTGTGGCTTCCTCAAGTCAGAAGTTTGATCATGGCCTGGCTATGAAAGGGGGAAGGGGATTAATTCATCTTCAGTTTAGACACTTATCTGGAGTGCCTTCACTAAGACCTTACTGACCCCAGGATCACTGCAGCATGTGGAAGAGCACAGACACTTCCTAAGGGTAATTCACATCCTTGGTGCTTTAAAGCTACTCTGAAAGACCAGAAAACAGTTTAGGAGAGATTTATAATCTCTCAATGATCTGTTCTTTGGTTGGGATATGAGGGATCCTGACTTGGTTTACCTAAAGCAACCGCATCAGAAGCTTGGTGTCTGTGGTAGGTGGTACAAACCCTTCCGAGTCTTCTGCCTTGTGTCACTAGCTGACAAACGTTATCTTCTTACAATCATAAGTACCTAAAAAGCCTGCTTCTGTTTGATTTGCATTTGTTTCCTCCTTTAGCAAAATTTGCAAAACTTTGTCTGTTTGCCAGTGGTTCATACAAATCAGTTCATTATGGCAAATAGGAAATGTTAATCTGCTTGTCTCTGATGCTTGGCTCCAGCTCATATAGCCTAGTGTCATGAATGTTGTCTGTCATCTGTTAGCAGTTTTGTGGCATTCATTGAAATAATCAGAAATGTTTAAAACCGTTGGTTTTGTCCATTGGTTTGTAGATCTGCACAGAGAGAAATCACTCACTGTAGTGTGAATGCTCAAAGGGACTTGAGGTGCAGCAGGCAGCCAGCTTTCTACTGCTAAAATACATTGCCACATTTACTGCTTCCACTATGGATTTTAAACCAGCCTTTGTAGACTGAGTGTATAATGTTCTTGTTGTGGTGTTTTGTTGCCTTTGCCTTTCGCATGGAGCTAAACCCTGCCCCCTCTGCGGGCTGGCAGTGATCAGCATTAGCCCAGGCATGGCAGCTGCAGCCTCATTAGCAGCAAGCTCCACCGAGGTGCTGAGAAGCAGCTCTTCAGGTATGCAGCATCACATGCTTATAAAATTCCTGCCAGACTGGGTTCCCTTTTTTCTTTTTGTGTTTTTGTTGGTTTGTTGTTGTTTTTTTTTTTTGGCTGAGGCTGTGTGCCTGTTTGCTGGGACTGCCTCGTCTGCTGTCACTGTAGGCTTGTGAAAGCACGTGTATGGTGAATTGTTGCACAAATGCAGAGCTTGCAGCCTGTTTCTGAGGGGTGGGGGTTGTAGCTTTAGTTTCAGTTTGTAGGGGTTGGTCCAGCTGCCTGCCACACAGAGCTGAGTTAGTAATTTCAAATCCAGAGTTGTTGTCGGGTTGTTTTTTTAACTTGATGATTTTAATTCGAATGCCATCAATGTGACATCAGCTGATGTGTGAAGAAAAGGGGCAGCCACCTCAACACAGAGACCAATGTTTAACGTGTGTTAGCAGCACATATCACTTAAAAGGTCATCAGCACTTGACATGGAATTGTCTTTGTCTGAATTGGCTGTTTTCCCATCTCCTTCCAATCCAGTTCATAGCAGAGAATATAAATGTACTGCTTCCCTACTATATATGTTAAAGAATTCTGTACTGTGTTTAGCATCACGTGGGGGTCTAGAGATGCTCAACCCACTTCTGTTACCTACTTGCTGATATCAGGTAGAATTTTTATTTTTCACTTAGGTGGTGTTACAGTCAGAGGAAAGGGAAAGTGAAGAAATATCTATGCCCTTAGAATGTATGAATCTCAGTTTTGTGTTTGCAACAGTTAAATAAGATTGGTGATAGTGACACTGGGCCCTATTAGATCTGTAATTCTGATTCTACAAAAAAAAAAAAAAAAATCCTAGATTAATTTTCTGACCTCTTGTTCCTCGTTTACATAAATTGCAATCCATGCATTGGAATAGCAGTGGCAGTGCTTGCGGCACTGAAGTAATTATTGTATTCCAGCTGAGCTAATGAGTTTGTGTCTCTATGCCATCTTCTCCTGACAGTGCAGTAGCTTAATAGTTATTTATTTTGACTAATCTACCATAAAGGCTGCTCCCCCTAGCCTCCTCCATTATGTGATTGATATGGAGAATCATTCTTAGTACTTCTTTTTTTATTGTAGTGGTTATGGAACATTACAGGAATCAAATTAAATTTAGACATATTAAGCAGCCTAGCACAGTAAATACAGCACTTGTCAAGCTTGGAGGTTGAGGGATTGGAACAAAACCTGTTTCTCCAGCACCTTCCCATGTTCCCAGCTAAATAAAGCAGAGGGGCAAACCCCAGGGCTGCCGATCTGCACCACTGTTTGTTTCCGTCTGCTCAGATTCACCGGGCAGCGATGAATAATTAAAGTTCTCCTGCCCACAGTTGTTACCATTTGAATTAATATTCCCACCAGCGAGATGGATGCAGGGTCCCTGCGCTTCGCTCAGCACAGAAATCTGCTGGCAGCCGCCCACTGCAGGCACTGCCACATCTCTCCAGCCCTTGCCCCCCCAGCCCACCCTGCTCAGCCTTTCCCCTGCTTCTCCCCCAGTGCTGGTGTGAGCTGCTGGGGATGGGTGTGCAGGAGAGAGCTCCTCAGCTCCCTGCCTTCCCGGGGAGGGCTGCCCACTGACCCCTGCTCATTAGTGAGAAGCTCACTGTTGTAAATAAGGCCAGTACAGGTCAGGGGAATTGCTGGGGAGCAGCACCTGCTCATTTCAGACCCACATTTGACAGCATGGTATTAGCAATCCAGTCGTGCTTCTTACAAAGGTTCACTTATTGTTTATAAATGGTTAATAAATGCTTAATAGATATTTTAATGTGTTGTAATTAATTGCTGAAGAGGTCAATAGGTTGTTTAGAAACATGACTTGTAGCCATGTATGACATCTTCTGTTGTGTTCATAACTGCCTGTCATGCATAGTCTAAACATGCTTTATATCCTCTATTAATAATGTATTAACCCATTGTAAGGCATTTAGAAACAGTATCTCAGGATGGTCTGAGGCCAGTAATTTTTATTATGATCTTGCAGCTTTTACTCATATGAATGGTGCATTGACCTCAAGAGCGCTGATCCTGGTGCCTCTGTAATCTGTGATCCTGTTGTCACCTGCAGTGCAAGCAGGACCAATCCTTGTAAAACTATGTCTGAAAGAGGCCTTGCCTCTGAACATCAGGCACAATCTGGAAAGATTTTAAAAGCTGAAGTATCTGGATCAATCCCCCAAAAAAACAGCTGCAGCAACTGAATTAAAGTTCTTTCCTGTATACCATCCCAATATTTATATATATGCATATATATATATATATATATAAATATATATAAAGTTTAATACATATTGATTCATGAGTGAGTGGATGGACCATGAAACTATAGTCCTGAAGAATTACACAGCAGAGCAAGAGGCTAGAGGTCCTGTCTATGAGAGTTAGTATCTTACCTTACTCCACGCAGGTGCTCTGAAAACCGTAAGCTGCCACAGTTGTAAATTCAAGCCCAACCTGCCTCCCAGCTTTTGCTGTGCCTGGTGGGATACACTGCCTTCATACTTAGCATCACGAAGGCTGGCCAGCATGTTAAACAGCCAAGTCAAGTTCCCTCTCCTGTGTATTCTCTTCCTGCTTCTGCCCACAGGCACAGATGATGGATGTACTTGACCCCACCAGGGGTGTTGGCTGGCAGAGTTAGGGGTACCTTGTGTACACAAATGGGATTGAAGGCCACAGACTTGATGAACTTATTGCTTTTCCTACTGCAAAGGGGGAGCCAGGACATCTGGTGGTAATGATCTAAATGCACTTTTATCCCATTGCAACACAAACGTGAATTCCCAAGTCACCTAACTCCACATCATGTAATTAGGAAAGCAGCTATTAGTGATGAGGAAGATAAGTAGCAGAGGCTCATCTCGTATGTTTAAAATCATTCTCTGGTTTCTGGCAAAGCTAATGGCATGCAAAACCAGGTACAAACCAGCAGTGGAGTCTGAACTGCTTCAAGGCAGCTTGGGAGGGGCTGGTAGGTGAAAAGAACTGGGAAGCCAGTGAAAGAAAAACCTGAGTAAACATTTTGAGTACTGCTGGGGAACTGGTAAATATCTTGTGATGTTCAAGTGCTTTTTTCCATGGGAAGAGCTGAGAGTTAATGGTTTAACCACTACAAGTTGGAATTTTGGGGGGGATTTTTTTGGTTTTTGTATGGTTTTGTTTTGTTTTGTTTTTTTACAAACTGATTTATTGCAAGAGAAGATAGACCACAATAGTAAGCTGCAAGCTGGAAAGAAAAGGTGCTGTGGTGACCTAGGACCAACACCAGCAGGAGCTCAGGCAAGTAGCCTGTGTGAGGGTGTCCCAGGGCACAGAGCCCATGAACAGGGACAGAGACAACACTGAGACTATTCCCATGACACAGTGCTGTTCAGTGCTGAGGTTCCTGGCCCTGCTATGGATAAACTCACTTAGGTCTTGTTGTACCAGCATGTCAGTGTAACTACACTGCAGCTGGCAGGCAGGTGAACCCAACCAGAACTACTCTGGGTATCCCTGCCCTGTGCTGATGCAGAGGCATTGCCACTCGTGACTTAGCAGATGCTCTCACTCTCTCTGTAACCTCTGTTACCTCCTTCATACGATGGAGACAAATGTACCAGGTGATCTCAATAGGTTTCAGTAAGAAATAAGTATTGACCATATTTCAGAAAACTCCCCATGGATTTAACTCCAGTGAGCTAAATTTCAGCATGATTTTTTTTTTAGTTCAGTGCTCTCTGCCCATTGAACAGGCTGCAGTAGAGTGCATTTATCTGCATTGGCTTACAGACATAATAGCTGCATGGTTAATAGTACTGGATGACCTATAGATTTTCTACCTGTTAAGAATGTTGCTTAATTCTTCTACATCTGCCTCTCCTTAATTACATCAACCCAAAACCTAATGATTGTATCTGAATGTTCTGTTCCAAACAGGGGAGAAAAAGCAAGGTCAAAAAAGACCAGATGTGGTAATAAATACTATATACACATGGAAAGTTGTCCCTCTATCCCCAACCTCCAAATCACAAATGGAATGCAGTTGAAAAAAAAAAAAAAAAGAAGAAAGAAATAAAAAAAAAAGAACAAGAACAAGAAAAAGCAGATCAAATATTTATGTTGCCTGCAGTCATACTGGGGGTCTTTCCAAGAATGGTTCATTCTGATTTATGGCTAGACCTGATTCAAGTGACATGAGAAAACTTACAGCATAAATTGAAGTCTGGCCATATTTGGGAAGTGAATCATATTTGAAAATAAACCTTTTAAAGAGAAAATGTGATTGTATATACAGAGTGCATGCAATAACTTGATAAATTTTAATATTTTTATTGTTTTTTTCTGCACAAAGAAAATATTCACATGAAAAATTGTGGGAAAATGTTTTGTGAACAGACCAGAATATAAAAAGATTAGACTCAATTTTGCTTTCTAACTACTATATTTGCATGCTTGAAATATTTTAACATTTATAAAGGAAACATTTTTAGGTATAACTCCAGTTCCTTCACTGGGATGAAATGGGTTTGTAGGCTCAGTGTTAGCCTCCAGTCTGCACCTGTGCATCACAAAGCCATATCCATACCAAAAGAGCTCTGACTTGGTTTTAACATACTGCAATTTCTCGTGGGGATAAATTTCTGCAGGAATTAATGTTCCCTGTGCTGGTTTAGCCTTTTCCTTCCCTGAATAAGAGGGGACCATACTGCTACAAGAACTGTTTTGCTGCTTGAAAAGAACCTGTGCTAGGGTTAGGTTTGTACTACCTGAATAATTGTAATATAAAGTGGTTTAACTCCTATGCAGAAAAGCATAATGTAAAGAAAGTTCTTAAAACTTCTCATGGTTAAACAAGACTGTGCAGAAAAATACTTTCTGGTTTTGTAGGAAAAATGAAAGTATTTGGAAAGGAGTGAAATCCTTTCATTAGATGAGGTGGTTGTCTGGTAAGTGATTACAAATGATGCTGGCTATGACTGGTACTTCTATGGGTGGCTTTTTAAGTCCATTAATGTGTAATTCAGCCAATTTCTTTTTGTAGATGTTACATTATACTCCTATAAGGAGAAAAAAAAAAAAAAAGACAATCAAATAAGGTGAACCAATGAGGTAAAATCTAAAATTATTTGCACGCTCAAGCTTAAAAAGTTTCATTGGAAGTCCAAAAGTCCAACATTACAACTTGGAATCAAAGGTACTGTTACCTTTTTTTATTGTCCTAACCAAGAAATATAAGTTTAAAAAGAAAGACTTGCAAATTGAGATGTTTTAACTCATTTTACTCACTTTTCTTTTAAAAAGAAAGGGGGGATGTAATCTATTTCTGCAGATGACTGTGTTTTGAGCAGTGCTTTTCCTCACATGAACTTTTCTCGTCCAAAAGTTTCTGCTTCCTTTCGTATTAAACAAGATAAGACTAGAGAAATGATTGCTTCCTTTATTCCAAGAACATTCTCTCTTTATCTCCCAAGGGTTAAGAGTTAACTACCACTCCATATGCTGGAAAGCAGAATTTGTAGAGGTGAACAAAACCAGTTAAAACATCTCACAGAAAAGGGAAACAGGGGATACTAAAGGTTGGGAGTCACAAGGGTCAGGAAAAAACACAGCAAGGCCTGTAAGGAAAGGTTGCTGAATCTGCCTTTGATGTTTTAATTATGATTTCTTTTTTCCTCAAGTGTCACAATCACCCCCAGAAGGTCTCAGTTCCAATGTTTGATGTTTTTTCCCTCTGATTGTCTCGGTTTTGTCATCATCCATGCCAAAGAAAATCCAGGCTCAAAAATTTATTGCATAAAGGAGATGATCTAATAATAAATACAGGGACTGGAGCCTCCCATGTCACAGCTCAGGTCTGTTTGTGGCTCCATATTTGCTGCTTAGGAAACAACTGCTCACTCTTGCAGGGTAATTTAGAAAGGAGCTCTTTGCTGGTACTGGCATGTGCTGTTTGTTTGCAGTTTGTCAGTCATGCCTTTTCTCTTCCCATGTAGCTGGGGGTTTTTTTTTTAGCAGTTTGCTCTCTTCTATCTTGAATGGGTGCAGCTTTCCTGCATGATTTCTCCTTTAATATCCGGGTTTAAAAAGCAAACCACCATGGCTATTGTTTCGTTTGGAACAAGGACTATTCAGATGAGGTTAAATCCTTCAATCTTACCCAGATTTTTACACAAACAAGATCCTAGAGATCTGTGAAAGCCCCAGAGGTCTGGATTTGGACCAACAAAAAATATACCACAATTAGTTGTGACAGAACTGAGGGTAAAATGAGAACAGGCTGTGAAATACTGTGCTGCATTCCTTTGATCAGGTGAGAGATGGGAACAGATAGTGGATGGTTGGTGAGTGGTTTCCTTAAATGTGAAAAAGATATGCAGTAATTTCCATAAAGCTAAAACATCCACAACTCCTATATATGTGCAGCATGTGCAGTGAAGAAGCCTCGTTTCCATAGGACCTCCCCACATCCTGAGGCTACTTGTGGGGGAGTCCCAGGGGCATTTTAAATCCTTTGACACTACATCATCATAAAATGGACATCAATTTTACATGGATGCTAAACCACAGCAGCCTCATCTTGGGGGTATTAAACCCCCTGGGTTGCTGTCCTCTGGAGTAATCTGTAGTCTGTTTTTCCAACATGAGAAGCAATATAGGCATCTGGATGCTCTTCTGTAGTACATTCTTTTCCCACTCTTCAGTCCAATGCTGTTGGTTCCACGGAAGGGCAGAGTTGATGTATGTGAAGGATGGAGTTGTTTGTTGTTGTTTTTTAAAAAAGAGCTTTCTAGAATGGATAGCTGGGTGAGATCCTCAGTCTGGACCCTGTAAAGTTTAGCTTGTAACCAGTCTTTTAAGGCTAAGTAAAACAGTGTTGGGTATTCAGTGTTTCTGACTATGATGGTTCTTCTTCTGGTACATGTGAAGTGTCTCTGCTTGGAAATCTCTGAGGCTTGGTTTTGATATTTTATCAAAAAATGCACCAGAAGGAAGCCGACAGCAAAGCACGTACACGTTCTCAGCTGAAAGTAGAAGTTTACACCAAGGTTACTTGATGTGAAAAGCAACTTTAAGATGAGAAGAAGTGAGAAGAAATGAAAGATATTTTTATTTTTAGGAGAGAACTTGGCTTGGAGTAAAGTTGCTGGAGGTTTCAGGACTTTTGTTAGCAAAGAAAGCTTTTTGTGTTCTTATGAGAAGTTTAATAGAGCATTGCTGGTTGACAACTACTCTTGGCTGCATGGTGATCCTTTCATTGGTTTTTGTTAGTCTCAATAAAAAGCTTCTTGTCTTGAGATTGACTATGATTTAATGGCATTCTTCTAACCCGACTGTTCATGACAAATTCCTCAGCACTTCAGAACAGCCAAAGTACTTTTAAAGCCCTGGAGATCTCTTTCTGTCTTTATTTCTCCCCAAATGCCAGGATGTCCATACTTCACACCCAAGAAAAGCCATAGAATTGGACTGCTTCCAGGAGCCTGAGAGATGAATTTTAGTCAGGGGAAAGAAAAGACAACATATACTACAAGTAGGCATGCTCTCTAACCATTGCTGATCCTCTGTGTCTGAAGTATGAGCATTTGACAATCAATTGCACCATGAAATGCCACCTGCATACTTGTACCAAGGAGAAGTACTTCATGCTTTTTGTCCCTGCCAGCTGCACCTGGAGCCCAGAGCATGAGGACTGAATACACCAAGTAGATCTCCATCTGTGTTATTTTATTTTCTATATGTTGACAAATCACATGTTCTTTGAACAGGGAAGCTGTTAGTACTGCAAAAATTATCTTTTCATTGCTGCCTTATAGGAAGGTCATAATAACAACTGCACAAACCTCTCTGATCCTGTTTGACTTGACTCCTGATGCCTGCTCTTGTTGCTTCTCTTTTTCAGCTCGTCATGAAGTTATCACCAAAGAGATCCTCGAGCTGGATACATGGGAGAACCAGTGGAACGTGGTGGCCATCAATGTTCTCATGCACGACAGCTACGATGTCTGCCTCGTTGCTAGGCTGAACCCACGGGATCTCATCCCTCCTCCTCCAGATTTGGTGGACCAATAGAAGTTCAGTGACTTTCAATGCTTTCAGAATCTGTAGAAACTGAAGAATTGAGGGGGGAAAATGCTGCATTGGCTCTGGATGACAGCTGAGTCCCACAAAAAGGAACCAGCCACACATGCTTAAGGACAGAATTGCCTTGGAGCTGTGCTTCTCAGACTGCTTAATTTGCTAGTACTGGTACTCCAGACTTGGGTGATTGAAATTTGAGGTTTGCCAGCCTGTGTGTGTGGCTCTTCATCTTCCACCTGGCTGTGTAAGCTCCAGTGCTGGGCACAGCCTGGGCTTCTGGGATCCTTTGCCTCACAGGCACAGCAACAGCCCAGAGCTCATTTCACAGCAGGGCATGACACAGGAAGGAAAACTCTAGCCAGGGAAATCCCTCCTTTGCTCTTCATCCCACCTGGTTCCACTAAGCTACCAATGCAGCTAAGAAATATATTAAGTCAGCTGATGAAAACCAGCCCAGCTGTACCAAAGGGGCCCAGACTGTACTTGACTGATGCAGGAGCAGAGGAAAAATGGAGAAGAGCCTTTTTGTTTTAAACAAACAAACAAAAAAACTTAGCCAAGCTTCATTAGCCAAGTACACCAGCTACTACAAACATTGCCCAAGCCACAGACAGGAGAGTCAGGAGATTCTGTCTGTGCCAGCAGAGCTGAGCCTGTGCTTGTAGAAAAGCAGTGTTTTGGCAAGCAGTTACAAGTGAAGCTCCCAGCAGAGTTAGTAGGCAGTCTGTACCAAAAGCAAGAAGAATTCTGCATTTACACATAGATCCTACCTGTTACAAGGTCTAATGTGCCCAGATTCTTAAAGCTTAGTTAGAAAAAGCTCTTCCTTCAAGAATGGGATATAAACTAAAATATGATAAATGAGACCAGTATTATCTGCATAGCAGCTCTGCAGCTACAGGCAAAGAATAGATGTGCTGAACAACTGTTTATGTAGCAGTAGCTGGCTTTATAGAAGTAGCTTTAATGAAGTAGCATAAGGAAAATTCTTTTCTTAAAGAATTGGCTATAATAACAGGAAAGAGGTATAATTCAAACAGTGTTTCTTAAGGCTGTGTAAGCCTTAATGGGTCTTGAAGACCATAGATTAGAGAGAAAATTGTTAAAAGTACTGCTACCCCCTTTAAATTACTAATAGCTATTAATGACTTTTCTGGTGCCAGGCTTTGTGTATCTGTCACCACTTGGGCAGTGTGAACAAGAGAGCTGGAAGTCTCAGTTGTGCTCCTTGGCCATAATTGCAATGATATTATGCTGCAGTGCACAGTGAGTGGCAGAGGCAAATATTAAGAGTAGTCTGTGAAATAGTACAAGAATGATCATTGCCAGCAAGAAGTTGCTTTTGGTGTCCACAAAAGCAGCAACAAAATTAGAAGGAAATAATTGGCAAAGAAATGAGGGAACCCCTCAGACAATCCCAAAAAGTGAGGGAACCCCGTCTGTCATCACTTGCAGGACTTGCACTTAAGAGCATTTCCATTTTCTTTTTCTTCAGCTGCATTTTAGGCTGCAAAAATACCAGCTGGTTGTTTTTTTGGTTGATTGGTTGGTTTTTTTTGTGGAGGGGGCCGGGGAGCTTGCAATGCTTATGGCAGAGAGATGGGAGGATGACCCAAAAGCCCTTTACCAATTCTTAATTTTCTGGGTCATGAACTATAGTCTGAAATACCCAGTGGGAATATTAAACTGTAATATAAAAACAATTAGCAGGAAGGTCACTACAGTTTACCTGATAACTATAGTAGGGCACTGAGAACTTCTCAGACAGTAAGGGATTTAGTGGAGATGAAACTAAATAAAACATTTAGAAAAGGAGTAAATTTGAGAGCCTCACAGCTAATCTCTTTTCTGCCTTTATGTTTCCCAAGCAGAGTGTGTGTCAGCCTGAACATATACTCAAGTGTTTGCATCATTTCTGTATCATCCAGCCATTCTTTTTTCTTTCCATTATTCATGTGGAGGTCATCAACTGTCTAGAACAAAGTTGTGACAAAGATGAACTTCAGTGATGCAATTTAGTGATCAGTTCCTAGGGTCTTTACCACTCTGGTAGCTAGGTGCAGGTGTAAGTATAAGATCAGGAAGGCCAGCTCAGCTTTAATGTGTTTTTAAACAAAACTAATAGAAAGTTTTTCCAATTAGTAATCCAATATTGGAAATACTTTTTTTTTTATTATTTTTTACTTTCATTGTTACTGCAAAGTAAAGATTATCTCATTCTAATTTCTCTACAGAAAAGGTTTCAAGGTGGCTGGAAGCAATACTCTTGAACATCAGTTAAGTGTTTCCTTGTGAAATTTCAAAATCTGCAACTGTAGATTTTGTACAACTATTCTCTA
The DNA here is from genome assembly GCF_003957555.1 of Calypte anna. Taxonomy (NCBI): domain Eukaryota; kingdom Metazoa; phylum Chordata; class Aves; order Apodiformes; family Trochilidae; genus Calypte; species Calypte anna. The sequence goes on along the minus strand of NC_044258.1, from coordinate 10,149,428 downwards.
CAACTGGTTTTGCTTTCACTCTATTTGTTTTAAGAAAGAATTATTTAAAGTGGTTTTTTTTTGTCTTCAGTCTCTGCTCTGTGGCTTCTTCTTGACAATTCAAACCCTCCTGTGGTTTAAAGCCTGAGTTAGCCTGCTGGATTTCACTCTCTAAAAGACAGCCTGCTTAGAATATTTCAAGGAGAGAAGGGAGACTTTTGCAGGATTTCATTAGTTATATACATATGGAACACAGCTGAGATTCCTCTAGTAAACTTTAATTCCAGTAGTGAGCTGGTAATCTCTTTCCCACTTCATATGTTCTGCCTTTTAGACTGGTATTGAATGAGGTGGATGGAAGGAAAGTATGTACTCCCAGAAGGTCTGGCTCTGGAACTGGAGAGAGTAATTGCATGGTTTTTTCTACTGGCCTTACAAGCAGCCACTTTGAGCTGTGGTGAGCCTGGCAAGTGCCCTGCCCACACCAAGCATCCTGGTTCCTGCTGCCCAGGGGGTGGCTGGCAGTGGGGACTCTTGTGTGTCCACATCTCTCTATTTCTGCCTAAGTCCAAACATCTACTACTATGTATCAAGCAAGGAATTCTATTCTTCTGCATTAAATATCTAGAATGGGGGAGGCAGCTCCATGATTTTGTGTAGCCCGTGTGTAGTTCATGTTTTGCCCTTGGGGCAATTATGTTTCTAAACCAGTACTGGGAAGGGAAAGCTGGACTGAGGAAGGAAGGGAGCCGCAGAGAGCATGCCTATTGAGAGGTACAAGTCTGAGCCAAAATCCTTTTGAAACTGTATGAATGCTGCATGTCTGAGATGTCCATAGCTAATCTTGCATTGCTGGGAAAGTCTTTAAGAGTCTTGATTTCTTCTATTACAAATCCTGATGCAAAAGAATGATATAGAATATGCATTCTCCAAGCTTGTGAGTTTCACTGAAATAATAGTTTACTTGAGCCACTTTCCATATGAGCAGTAGTTAGCTGGGCATTTAATCTTAATTCTAAAAGGCAAACAAAGCAGAGCTGGCAAGCTACTAGCAATTTAAATGAATGGGGGATTATTAAGCAAAGGCATGTACTTCAGTTTCACTTGAAATGCTGAAGTGCATCACTAGTTGCCAAATATGAAGAAAAGTGTTGGAGAGGTAGCTGGTCGCAAGGCACACGGTAAAGCAAAAAATGAAATGCTATAAAAAGCTAAATTGAAGCTCTCCATTTTCATCTCCAGCTAATGTTCTGTTTTGAAAATGTCCGTGTGTAGCTGATTTCATGAGGATCCCTGCAGATCTCATCTCTGTTTTCATACATGTAGTCACAGGAACTGCCTGTATCTGACTATCAATCCTTCCCTGTCACTGCTGTGACTGCCCTCACCTCAGTCCCTGCCCATGACAGGCAAACACACAGACACATTTTGTATGTGTGCAATTTTGAAATTTATGGGGTGGTTTCTGTATTGTGTTCCAGCTCCATTGTGCCACTCAGGAAGCCTTGATTTCCCAACAGAAAATTGCCTTGGAACACACAGAGCTGTCAGCTCCTCTATCAGCACTCCCAAATATACCCCAGGTAAGAGGCTGAGGGAGCATCAAAACCAAGAGACTGGCAGCAGAGATGGGATGTGCTCCCAGAATGTTAAAACATGCAGTAGAGCCAAAGTGGGCTGGAGCATCTCTTCCTAGGAAGGGTTCAAACGTAGAAGGATTTGGCCCTGGATCTTCATCTTATATTCTTTCTCTATTTGAAACATACAGTGAGATCCTTGATCACCTGAAAAGCATCAAAACAAATGCTAGAATAATATATTACATTTTTAATTTTCAAATATATTCACAAAGATTGGTGTTGGCTTTCTGCTGATCTGGAAAACAATGGCATTCTTCTAATAAGCTGTTTACGTAGTGATTGCTATGTTAGCTGTAGTGATGGTTTGATTCACAGGCTGCTCTCTTAATGTATTATGTACCTCCTCTGAAATTTTATTTCATGAACCACAATGCTTTGAATCACCAGGTTAGAATTTCAGTTTCTCTCTTGAAAATTTCTGTGGCTCTCCCTATAGCTTTTCAAGTGGACTCTAGCTTCAGCTTCAAAGAAAAGCAATCTCACCCCCAGTTGTGCTCAGCTGGAAGCAGTACATATGCAATTTACTACCATTTGACAGGTAGAGGTTGAAAGCAAAAGAAATATTGGAAAACGGTTAAAATATGCATAGATTGTACATGGAACTACACTTCCTTATTTCCTTATGAATATGTCTTGGGTTGCTTCTCTGCCTGAGTGTCTGATGGAATAACTTAGTAATGACCCATGATTGCAGCCACAGTAAAGTCCATCCTGGGCCTTGGTGTTTGTGCTGCCAGTGCAGAGGGAACCAGTATGGTGCTGAGGCTTCTGACAGGCTGGTCTGCCTCTAAATAAAAGATTACCTTCAAATGAAAATGTTTAAGTGTTCCAGGATGTATACCCCTATGTGTTTTCTATCTATATGTATAAAATTATTTTAGAAGTTCTTTGCTGACAGCAGTAAGATCCTTTTTTTAACACATACCTGGCAACTCTGTCTTCAGCATAGCTCATCAAAGTCCTTTAAATAAATGACTGGTCTTGAAATATATGGAACTATTCCAGGCTTCAAGTAAAAAAGAACCTGAAATTCCTTGCTGAGCTAAGGAACAACTGAGGTAATCTTTTAGTCCTCACCTATGTCTCTTTCCTTCTCCTTTTTTTTTCTGTCTGTAGCACTCCCCTCAGAATCTCAGAGTAATTTTGAAAGATTTGTGCAAGTCTGTTCTGTTTCTCTTCCACCAACCCCATTTCTGCCTCAGCCCACTTGTCTGACCAGCCCTTAAACTCCTCCTTTTCCCTTTTAGTTCCCCAGAAGATGGGAACAAACACTCGAAGTATTCACCAGGCTTCTCAGGAGCCCATTCTTGCAGCAGCAGATCAGCTTTGAAGGACAGAAGGAAGACCACATCAGCTCCCTGGATTTGAGGGCACGAACCTTTGAGCAGGTTCTAGCCCCAACCCAAATTCTGTGGTTCAGTCTCACTGCAAATGGAAACTGCCTGCTCTGCAGTGTTCCTGATCCCCTGGCTATGTCTGGGCTTGGAAGGCAGTGACCTGCAGCCTGCTCAGCCTTGCCACTGTCTCGCTATGTGCTGCTGGTAAGTTTGACACTAAATGCCTTGCATACTGCATGTGCCATAGCTGTAATGATTGGAGGCACAAGCCAGTATCATTATCTCCAGTTCCTGAACAATAGTTACTGCTAAAACTGTCTGAAGCACAGAGGGAGGCACCTTCATTATTGCCTTGTAGCTCTCGTCTTAAAGCTGGATTTTCTCCTGCAGTTTCAGTCAGGCCCCTTTTCACTAAAGAACCTGGTCTCCAATTTATCAGGTTTCAGTACTGATATCTTTTTCCCCACTCTTTTCCATCTCTAGTAATTTTTTGTAAGAATGCAAGTGATTTCACCAGCTTTTCTATGCCTCCCAAGGCCACAGACTTTTCATTACCAGGGTTGAAGTAAAGCCACTGGAGTGCCAGTCAGCTGCATGACTTTATTTTCTCATTCAGCAGCTTTATAGCAGAGGGAATGTATTTCATACATACATACATACAGTAGTGTGAGAGGAAACCACTTCCCACATGCACAACTTCCTGACTCATTCCTTTCACACGTGGCTAAAACAACTGCTGAATCCAAACATAAAAAGCTATGATACCCATTCAGGAGGCTTTTCCAGGCTTTCCAGTATGAGAAGGAGGATCACAGAGGGATGTCTTGTAACTAGACTGGGAAATCTGAACCTCTGGGGTTTTCAGTTGGGTTACTTGGTTTACCTGGGCATTTCATCTCTGTGCCTAAGTTCACCCATGTGAAATAATGATATAATTCATTTGTACTCATTTTCTGGGTCTGCCCTGCTGTGGTTTTAGAGGGGGTGGCTTATGGATGGCTGTAATGTTACGTTGAGCTTCAGAGGTCAAAAAGTGAAATACAGTAGTAAAATATTAACATTATAGCATTGCTGATACCTCCCTGACTTTTGGCAACTGTTGTCCATAGCATACAGGAACGGCCTTTCTGAGAAAGAAGATGCTAAATGTTTGCAGCTAATGAGGGATTTTGTTTACTCCTTCACAAAAAAGCAACAAGAGACATCAAATTGTGTAGTACATTAGGCAGAAGAAGAAATTGTAAGGCTTGTTGCATGAGCCTTCATAACTAGTCACACAGACAGAACTAATCTCAGCAAATTGAGAGGTCACTAATTGTGGCTAAATTTGAACAGTAGTAATTAGAAGAATGAGTGAACTGTATTTTTCTCAAAGCAGATTTGATTTAATAAATTATGCTGCTTAGCCACAGTTGCTATGAAGCAAAAAAGAGAAGGTGCTTTACAGAAGTGTAGGAGATTTACTGGGTAACTGGGACCTGAAGTTAGGGAATCTGTCACAGCTTTGATAAGGAAGCTTCAGCTCTCTGGGGATTCCCATAACATATCTGTGATGCATTTAACTAGTCACCAAAAGGCACTCTTTCATCCAGGGAATCATCTATGCAGTGAACAAAGGAGGGTTTTAGGATAATGGTTAAGTGTAAAAAATGTGGCATCTATTTGTTGGCTTTTGAATTGATACTGGTGATTTTGTTGCCTTCCCAAACAGTATGTGTGAGTAATAATCTTTGATGAATTGACAAGTAATTTATAGTACTCACAGACAGGTAATTTATAATTCATAAGGCCTGAAGTTCCAAAAAATCTTCTAGGTCAAGACAAGTTTTGCAGGGTACAGGTTTTTTACTAAGCAGACAATGAGATGCACTGGCATTTCCCTGCAGCTAAAAGGCCCCAACAAAACAACAAAATAAATAAATGCAGTTATTTTCAAGACAGCTCTGATCAGAAAGCTGCCTAATTGCTTTATTTCCTTTTAATGTGCTAGGCTGGAAGTTTGTGTGCAGCAACTGGTTGAAACCCTTTAAAAAAATTAGTTCAGAGAGTTACACAAAACAAAAAACAGGACAGATCCTTCTCCCACCCACACCAGTGTGAGTGAAGTATAGCTATTAGTTAAGTAAATAATGAAACAAAGGTGTGAGAAGATCCTCAGACCTACCTAAAAATCTCTTTCCCATCGTGGAGAGGCTCACAGTGTTAGCCAAATCTAATGATCTGCAATGAAGATTCCATAGTCCAGATGTCAGCTGCCCTAGCAGTTGGGTGTGATCTGTAGCTGGCTTGGGCAGCCCATGCTGAAGCTCAAGCTGTTAGTGCTCACTGCTCTCATTAATTACAAGTTTTAAATAAAGCAAACTAAGGTATTCACTTATGTTACAGACAGAACACCTCAATGAGTATGTAAGAGGCTAAATCCTGTAGTTCAGCTGCAGAACTTGAAAAAGTCTTTTGCAGCCAGATCATTTTGTTGTTCATATTGCAATGAAGCTATAAAATTGCTTACATACCCACACAGCACAAAGGGAGGCACAGAGGCAGAACAAGTGCCCACTAATGGGTGTGTGGTACAGCAGCTGCTTGTGCCAGCACTGCCACTATAAAAGTCACTCATCAAACTGTGCCTTAATGCATCAGCATTCACCTCAACTCTGAAACTGTCCTCCTGTAAAGCCCACTCTTTGGAGTGCATTAAGGGGACAAATAGTCAAAGACTTCATAAGACAGATAATTGCTGCAAAGCCTTGTCATGACTCATGCATTAATAGCTCACTGCTTGGTGGCTTCTCGTGCTCTTATACAAAGATGCCAAATAGCATAACAAAACCATGGGATAGGAAGTTCACCCTCTTTTCAGTATTCATAGCTGATAAGTCCTTCCTAAAGGTTTTTGTTAAGTACTTTTCAAAATGGATTAAGAATCCACCCCTGCTCAGCACTGCAGGCTGGAGCAGTCATCTGATGTGCAAAGTGATAGTTACCTTGCCAGGAAATTTGCTGTACTGGTGCTGCTGTTCTAAGCAGCTCAATCTTTAATCTCATTTTCTTTGGTTTTTATTTCAAGCAATCCTCTGTAACAGAAATTGTCAGTAAAGACTGCTAAGCCACTTGGCAGGTCTATAAAACTCAGGCATGTTAACTATTCTCTTGCTCTTTCCAGTTGGCCAGGGTCCTGCTTGCTTGCATTTAAGGAGGACTTTAATGGGCCACAGATCAGATTGCAGTTACTGATTATTTTTTTTTCCTAACTGAGCCAGGTAAATCTTGATAAAGACTTATCTGGGTTACTTTTACACAGAAAGTAAATCTTGATAAGCACAAATTCAGTCTGAAGCTGTAGCTTGCTTTTTTTGGAACCATGCGTGCACTCTGTACTTAATCCTGTTTCTGTTGTTGTGGGGTTTACTAGATACTTTTTATAAAGTGCATTAGGAGATTCACAGGGATGTGATCTACTCACAAGATGTGACCCGGCAGGATTTTTTGCCAATGACTGTAATACAAGCAGGTTCAAACCAAGCCTGTTGTCCTGTTAGCATTTACAGAAGCCTTGTCTAAGATCAAGAGATAAATAGTAGTCAAAAGTCAATTAAAAAGAAGTGGTATCTTGTGGTTAATCTATATCTAGTTTTGATTCAAACATCAATTTCTAGAAGGAAAGAAATAAATATCAATAAAACACTTCTTATGCCCAACCTGAATCCAAGCCTGAGATTATCCAGGTGTTGAAAATCACTGTTGTTTCACTGAAAAATGTGAGTGAATTAATTATAGAGATGGAACCAACCACTGGGAATAACGTAATCATAGCATAAACCCCACTGTTGAATCATCCACAAAGATCATCTGCCCCATTTAAATTATAGTAGGTCTTTGAGGGCATTTGTTAAAAAATTTACTCCAAATTTCATGCCTGTTAAACAGTTGAGACAACACTGGAGTCAAAAAACAGTGGAAATAGAGCTGCCTGGGGGCAGTCCCCAGTCAGACTGCAGAAGTGCTGGTCACTGGGTTAATACTACAAGTGAAGCCCTTTAATAGTACAGGAAAAAATCCATTAGAAAAACCTACAGGGACATCTAGCTCTATTCCTTAACATCTGCAGGTGTCTGTCATACAGTGGTATAATACTGAGATAAGCAAGCATGATAAAAATATTCCAATAACCTTTAAAAATAGGAGACTGGAAATACAATGCTGGTTTTACTTGGAAAGTCTTTCTCATGCAAGTGTCCCTGGGAGATGTTTTATAATAAAGTATGAATGAAATACAATAAAAATCAAATCAAAGCTCATTCCCTGTATACCAAACAGAACTGCTCAGGTTTCAGCTTTGATTTTAAAGCCAGGAGGAGTATTTACTTGATGAATTTCTGCTGCTGCTTAGAATCTCAAAATAGAAAAAGACAGTAGCTCAAAAGGTAATTTGCAAACAGTTTTGATTTAAAACTTGATGTTGTCAAGAGTTCAAATCGAAAAACTTGAAGAACTGTACAACAAGCTGCAAATATCCATGAAATAAACATAATTCAATTCTATTCCAGGATCAAAAGCATAATTTTACATGTACAGCATTTTCTTTTCAAGTATGCATATGATGATTACCTCATGGGAAAATATTAATTTACTTATTTAAATGTAAAAAATGTAAAATTTAAATTTTATATTTAATTTACTTAATTAAATGTTTCCATTGCATTCAGAAGTTCCACAATTACAAGCTCAGTCCCCACTTTGTGTGCACCACCACAACATTACCCATCCCGGTGCATGTGAACAGTGTAACTCTTTATCACCCTGTGCAGGAGGTCATTCAGACTCAGTACCTAAACACTGGTTTCAAAAACAAGAGCCCATGGGGATGCAGAGTCCAATGTCCATGTTGTGATTTTTGTGACTATTGTCAGAACATTCCAGCTGGACCAAAGGGATCTGGTGTCAGTTAAGATTTGATTACTTGAGAACCAGGCAGCCTCCTCGTATGGGTACTTTTCCAGTCCCAAATAGATGTCCAATGTTATTTTAAAAAAAGAAAGTATTTTTGCTGACACCTTGTAAATTTCTAGATTAAATTAATGCTCTGTGCTAAAAGCTGTTTCCACACAGGTGAAAAGGCTTTCTCAGAGGGTTAATAGCAACAATTTCTAATCCTGGCCAACTTCCACACAGTGACTTACAATCAAGCTGGCAGTGATTTTTATGTAAACGAGTCCATTATCAGAACTCTATGTATCTGGTTACTGGACCATAGACACTTTAGGGAAAACTGGTATCAATATTTCCAAGAAAAGTGCTTTTTTCCCTTAATGCTCTCTTAGGACTGTTGTTTGATCTTGCTTTTTTTTTTCTTTAAGTGATAGTTCTGTGTCAATTACTTGATGATTTAAAACCATTCTATAAGTGTAAGTTAGTTCTTAATCCCAAGAAATATGAACAAGTTTGGGTTTTATTACAATTTTTTTACAGAATCTAGTTAGATAATCTGCAGCAAAACAAGTAGGATATGAAAAATTACCATTCTCTTGGGTTTTTTTACATTAAATATACGTTGGATATTTCAAAAAGCATAAAAAAGGCAGAAAGAGAACACAGGCAGCATTTAGACATTAAAAAGAGATTTTAACCTTGTATTAGACGTGGGCCTTTCAGTCTTGCTGAAATTGTCACCTGTTGGTTCCCCAGGAGCTGCTGTAATTTGCAGGCTGTCAGTAGACAAGCAGCCACTATCAGTCTAGTCTGGAGTTCTGTGGCCAGCAGTAGCCACTGCTGCATCCCTGGGGACAGGATATTAAAACCTCTTCATTCTTCTTGCAAATGGCTCAGCTGCCCATATTGCATCTACTGACAGGGGCAAGTATCTGCCCGACCTTGTTTGCTGGCCTGCAGTTTTGCTGTCATTTGTCCCCCTTGTGGCACATTTCAACACAACAGAAGGTAGCTTTGCTATAGAGGTTTTTCTGAACCAGTAGCACTGCTGTCATTCCAAACCTGCATGTTACATTTTGTTCCACCTTCAGATATTGAGGCTTCACTTGAAGATAAGAGGATGAAATTCTGGTCCTGTTGAAGTTGTGTTGTTGTTCTTTGACAAGATCAGGGTTTAGCCACTGGCCCTTTTTTGTTACACGAAAGTTCTTATCAGAACCAGAAATCAGGGTCCTATTTATTGAGAAATAACTGCTGTAATACTGCCAGCCAAGAGCGTGGCTGGTTAAAGTTACAGCATTATAAAGGATTTTAGGTATATTATTAAGTGCTGCCATGAATGCATGGAATAAAGTGATGTTCTTGGAGCACCTGGGTGAACAAATTGGAGAAAAAGAGGAGTGAGTCATCACAGGAGTTCAGGATTTAAAACATTTCATGCAAAGCAGTACAAAAGTATTCAGTTAACCTCTCATGTCCTGATAGCAGTGTTGGAAATTCTTCTGTGCATTGCAATGTTGGACTTAGGCCTGGTAGGGAAGCTAAGCTTGCTTCTTTTGATGTATCCAGGGCAATTCTACTTAAGCAGAGGTTTGGGTATCTCATTTTAGATATTTAAATTAGTTTGTTTTTTTTTTTTTTTCAAATACCCACTGTTATGGAACACCCTATGATCTTCAGGATAAGATACAATTTTGCATTTCTTACCCGCTTGGACTTAGGAGACATGAATTTCGTGCCTCCTAGAAATAGCAGGTTTCATGTTTTAAAATATATTCAACTGGAAATCAGGTAGGATAGGAGGACTTTACATTTTTTTAAAGCCCCTTCTATTAAGAAATCATAAGGTTTGATTGGCTAGAAACACAAATGGATTCACTCATTTAGACAGACCTTTTCACAAAGCATCTCTCACTGCCCTGTAATAAAGGTCAAGTCTGTGTAAGAAAATATTATTGCATGATTCTTCAACATCTCCCCACTGAAGATTCTGCCCTCCTTTCGGCATGCTGCTTCAGGTTTCTCAGGAAAAGCTGTGTGATTATCTCTGGAGTACAGACTAAAAGGGAAACTTTGGCTCTGCTGAAATCAACAGAGTTTGGCTGTTGTTCTTAAAGGAGCTGGCAGTGAAATCTCTCTTAGGTTGGCAGCATAGTAAACAAGAAATGTTGTCTACTCAGGGTTCTCTGAAGGTCATTCTCATGTCCATGCTCACCTGCCATTCAGCCCACCTGTGACCTGGATTGCTTTACCCACTGCTGCTGCCTGTGGAGCCCATCTACGTGGGTGGGTAATGAGCAGGGACATCTGACAAGAAGCTGTCACACAGCCTGAGAGACAGCATGGGGGTGGCAGGCAAAGGGGAGGTGAAGCTTGTCACATTTGTGCTTGCTCCCTGGAATGCTCTGTCAGGGATCTGGAGGGGAAGCTGCTGCACCTGCTCTGCCCCGTGTCCCCATCTCCTCAGGGATCTTCACCCCGGAGTGAAGGGATCTCTAACACCACAGCCATGCTGTGCAGGGATCAAGAGATCCCAGAGATCTCCTGGGGCTTCTCAGTCCTGAGCTCTGTGTGGGCACTGGGATCTGCCTGCAGGAAGCTCCCTGCGGAGCTGCTGGCTCTGTCACACTTCACACGAATGGGACCCGAATGGGACCCTTGGGCTTGGATGCACCGTAACAAATAATGATAGTAATAAAAGTTGCCCACACAGCTGAGATGGCATCATCGGTGAAGCATTTCTCCCACCTTGTGGTTAGATAGGTTACTGCTGGCACGCTGTGCATCCGAAATCAGAGGCTGAGTCTGAACCAGCCCCAGAGCAGAATGGCTGCCACAGAGCCCCTGGTGCAGAGCAGGGCCACAGAGACTGAGAAGCCCTCTTTTGTGAGATAAAGTCCATGTGAGTGTGTCTGCTCCTAAATGGGGGTACAAATGAATGGATTTGTCATGCCCTCTATCCATCCAGCCCACAGATGCTGTGGGGCCTGGTGTAACAACAGCTGGAGTGTCTCCTTTAGACTCCTTGGGGGAAAAAAAAGGCCTTTTTTCAATGCAGCATGCAAGCTTTGGCACACTGATAAAATTTACTGGTGTGAAAATACAGTATGAGCATGTCACAGACATAGAAAATGTGCTCTTTTTAAACTGAGACTGTAGCCAGTGTCTGCCAGCAATTTTGTTAGAACTGAAAGGAACCATTTGGAGGTGGTGAAAAATTAATCTGTGTTTCCCCATTTCTACTCTGTCCCTGTTTCCTGCTTTTTACCTCTGGCTATTGAAGCAATCACATAGAATTTGTTGTTTGCATCAGGGTACAGTTCAGCACAGTTGGGTCCAGCATCTACAGTCTGTCACCAGAGAGTGAAGTTCAATTTCAAAAGCAGTAATTAAATGTCAGGTTTGTACTGAGACAATACAGGTGTATGGACATGTATAATTTTGCAGTCAATGCTGAAGATTTACCCTGTCTGGAACAGTGGAACACACACTGGCTAGCAAACTTCAGAGTCAGTTATTAATGTTTTTAATGGTAACCTAAATCACACTATTTCCATAGCAGGATTAGTTTGGTAATATAAAAGGGACTGATTTGGTTTGAAGAAGAAGAGCAAAACATGAAAAGAGCAAGCTGTTTATGCCTGTTTCTTAGTTTAATAACTACATGCTATGTTCTGCCTCCTCCTGAACATCATTCCAGTTGCACCAGCTGGCACCACTCAACATTGATTCCTCTCTCAGCAGTGGGTGCTTCCCAAATGCAGTGTAAAAATCAGCCCTGGTTTATCACATTCAGTAATTCCTAGAGGAGATGCTTGGTTTCAGAAACCTGGAAGACGGGCAAATATACTGTCTACCAAAGTATAGGAAAAAAAACAGAAAATGGGAATTAGGATCAGTATTTTAAAGATAATTTCAGAAAAGTAGGGGTCAAATAAAGCATAACTAAGTATGTAACAGGGAGATTTGTGGAAGCAATTATGGGTTTCACAGAGCCTATAGGCTGACTCTAATTGCTTTGTAATGACACCCCTATTTGCTCTCCTCTTTCCTCTGTTTACCTTTAGTTTAGTGGCTGGTGATAAGTTACTCTGTAAAGGCCTGGAAAGCCTTCAGAAACAGGAGAAAAGGAAGAGAAACCCCTTCAGCAGTAACAGTGTGAGCACATTTCACTCCTTGCTGCTCCAGTGACACGGGGACTTGTTGGTGTACCCTAACTTCTCCGACGTGCAGCAAAACATTCCACATTTTCATCAATGGTTCATATTTTATTAGAAGCCCAGCTTGGTCTGGGTGTGTTGAACCGAGGCTCAGGTGCACAGGGCCCAGGTGTGGGGCACAGGGGATTTCTTACTGTGGAGAAAGGCCTGGAACAGCCTACTATAAACATGTAAAAGCAGAAAATAATTTGTACTTGTTTACACATGCATTTGCCTTTTGAAATATCTTTGAAAAAAAACACATTACAACTTCTAGCAGCTAAAACCACCTCAAAACCACCTACAACCTCCCCCAAGGCCTCGCCACTGCCCTTTACGGGGAGCAGCCCTACCCCTCCTTAAGATGGCGGTGGGCAGGACGGAGACTACAACTCCCAGCAGACCGCGCGGCGATTCGCTATCTGATTGGCTGCCTGCATCCGCGGCAGACCAATGAACAGCGAGGATCCTCCCGGGAGGGTGCCGGTCGCTCTGGCTGCGGGGCATGATGGGAGTTGTAGGCGCTTCGCCGCCGCGGGGGCAGATGGCGGCGGCTGCTGCGGGGAGGCGCCTGCGCAGTGCCGGCGGCGCCCGGCGGAGCCGGCGCGTGGCAGGAAGCGGAAGCGGAAGGGTCGGCGGGGCTGTTCCTTGACGTGTCCCTCCCGGGCAGCCGCCGCCGATCGCTCTCAGCTCCCGTCCGGCGGCCGCCATGGGCAGTGAGTACCGGGGCGCCTGGGCCGGACCGTGGGGCGGGAAGGGAGGGGAGTGGGGTTTGCGCGTCGTGCGGGACGGCCACCGGCTCTCCTTTCGGAAGGAGCTTGGGACCGGCCCTCCTCACGGTCGGCGCGGCGGCCTGCGTGTCCCGTCCCCCCCGCCGCCTCCAGCCTGCTGGCGGCCTTCTCTGAGGGGGCCCTGCCCTCGCCCTCCAGCCCCCAGCCTGGGACCAGACCCTCGAGGCTGCCCGCCGCCTGCCCTCCCTCCCTCCATGGCGGGTTTCCCTTCCCCCGGCTTTGAGGGCTGCCGCTGGGTTATAGATATTTTTTCCCTTTCTGGCGGTGAAAGGTCCCGTTTCCTAGTTGTGGTGGAGTTCCCTAGGGAAGGGAGCTGGCTCTGGGATGCCCGGTGACCGGGCTCGGCAGCCCCAAGCTGGAGTGTGCCCAGTGTGGTATTGGGGCAGGGAGAGCTGGGGCTGGGGCTGGGGCTGTCACGCTGGTCTTGGGTCGTGGTGCTTTCCACCAAAACCTCGGTTACATTATCAGAGTAAACGATAAAGAGTCATCTGCAAGCTGTAAGTAATCCTAGGGAACTGAAGGCTTTAGAGTCTGCTGCCTGGACCAAGCTTGGAAAGCCCCTTACTCCATCCGTGTGTTATTGCAGATGTAGGGCTTAAGTTTAAAACCACAACCCAGTGTGACTTTGTAGGCAATAAATGGTTTGGGACTAAGTAAATAGTTTTAACGGGATGATCTTAAAGTGTAACAGAATTGACACTAAAGTTGTTGCTTTCCACAGAGGAGTGGAAAGCTGCCAGCCAGCTCAGTTCTTCATTGCCACATGCTTTTTAATTTAAATCTGTCCAAAATCTGTGTGGAGTCCTAGATTAGTCTTCATAAGTTATGCATTAACTCTCTTCCAAATCAGCTCCCTCTGCTCATAGGAGCACTTGCAGCTTTGCAGATACCCTTTTCTCTCCTGTGCTTTTGGTAAGACTGAGCCCACTTTGACTTTTCTGATTTAAGGAGGTGGCCTTTGGTCTAGGAGGTGATGATTGCTGCATGAGCCATTCTGTAAAGCAACCTGAATTGTTGGTTATGAGCAGTGTGTGGGAATTCTTAAACTGTATGGCCTGAAAGTAAGCCCTGAACTAAAACTGTCTTGGGTATTCTGTTATTGTGTATCAAGCACAGGGAGAGGTTATGATGAATTAAATACTCAAGGGTATTGATGAGCCTGTGCAAAAGAACAGCTGTCAGTCTACTTGGTAAAAGGAGAAATTTGGCATTTTGGGGTGTGTTCTCTTTCTGTTTTGTACTTACACAAAGGTTCAGCTACTTAGATGCTGATAAAAATAGACTTAAAATAACCAGATAAAAATAGATAGATAAAAGATAGACAAAAATAACTTATAAAAACAAACAAAAGAACCCACAGAAAAACCCCTTTTGTCCTTAAATGTGACTTTTAACATTTTAATTTTTAACATGTCCAAATTCAGGTTTACTTGAGTTCCCCTGATGTTTTTGTGTACATGTGTTCACTTTGTCTTTAACTGATTTCCCTACAGTAAAATTTCTTGAAGTAATCAAGCCCTTCTGTGTGATCTTGCCTGAAATCCAAAAGCCAGAACGGAAGGTAAGTTATATAAAATTGCCTTCATAGGCCTCTATTTCTGTGCTACAAAATTTACAGCTTAGTTAGCTTTTTCTTTTTTTTTTTGGTCTTTGGTAGAATTGCAGTTCTGGACACAGCATTTTTTATTCAAGTGCTTTTCTAGTGCCTCCTGTGCTCTCAGCAGGGTTGTACAAGAACACATTTGCTGGTAAATGCAATTGTGCAGATATGGTTATGCCATAGCAGTGAGTGGTGAGATACTGAAAAAAGGACATACTGGAGAGTAAACTAGAGCAGCTTGAAATAGCAACTTGAAAAATCTTTTCTTTCCAACTTCTAAACTAAGATTATATATGAAGATAAGCTTCTCTGTATTTTATTTTCCCCATGCCAGAAGCTCTTATGAAAATGTAAGAAGTGTAAGATTTGTTTCTGTGGAAATACTAGAATTACCTTCTGCTGGTGAAAGCTTGTTTGTTTGGACTAAAATTTCAGCAGAACCATGTAATTTGATTTGACCTTGTATAATAAAAGAGATGAAGAGTTATTTTGTTTGGGATGTCCTGTACTTTCATCTTGTCCCTTCACAAGATGAAGCAAGCTTTAGCTACCATGAAAGTCTGCCTGGTTGAGTAGATCCTCTTATCTTGACAGCTTTATCATCTTTGGTTCTTTTGTGGTTTGTTTTGTTGTGTTCTTGTTTCTTTTTTTCACCTTTAGATTCAGTTTAAGGAAAAGGTACTATGGACTGCTATTACACTCTTCATCTTTTTAGTATGCTGCCAGGTATGTTTCTTTCCCTTTTTTCTAAAGAAGAGCTGAAATGTTTGAAGGATGTTATGAACTCTCTAATTTGATCCTCTTTTCCACTCCTGGTTGGAAATGCAGATTCCCTTGTTTGGGATCATGTCATCAGACTCAGCAGATCCTTTCTACTGGATGAGAGTGATTTTGGCTTCAAATAGAGGTATGGTCAGGCTATCAGGAGGGAGTTATTTTAGCTTGGATCAAAATGTTTTGGACTTGTTCTTACCCTGCACTCTGTTTTAGTGAAGGTGAACTCTGAAGTGGTGAGGGGAAAGTAATTTTATATATTAAGTAGTAAACCAGTGGGATATTAGGGAAGGCACAGCTTTGTGGACAAAATGAGTATAATGGTTGGCTGTGAGGAATCTCTAAAAATTAGGGAGCATTTTGGACCAGAAAGGGTTATGGAAGAGACAGTTCCTAGTTACCTGTATCACTGCAGTTTGAATCTTCTGTATAAATTTCAAGCTTTTTGATTTTGTCTTTCAAACCATATTAAACGTGTGTTGGGGTTTCCTGTGTGACATCTCTGAATTTGTCTCACAGAAGATAAAAATTCATCACAGTTTGTATAAATTCAGTTTCTTGTAGAGGCTTTTTAATGCAGGTATAAATTTAAAATATTGGCAGTTTCTTGACATCATTTTGTCATTATATATCATTTGGGGTAGCTGTCAGTTTATATCATAATAAGATGTGCACACATGCAGCTTGGTGTACTCCTAAAAGAGTTTGGGGTTTCCTGTTTCAGATTACAAATAATAAGGTGACTGATTGTCAGAGGCAGAAACCAAATTCCAACCTTGCTTTGTGCAGAATGAATCTGTTCTTGACAGCAAAAGTCTTTTTTTCAGCAAACATAGTTTTAAAAGTTCTGGGCAGTACTGCATTACTTACCAGACTGACTTTTAACAAGCTTCTGTTGTCACTGAAACCTTTTACATTTATGGAGATTGGAAGTGCTGTGTCTTCTCTATTGTTATGTAAGGGGTGTGAAAAACAAATTTGGAACTTCAAAGGTGCCTGTGTGTTGTACATCCCACCATTTTATTTCATTGTTCTCTCTGTGTCTGGCAGGTACATTGATGGAGTTGGGTATTTCACCTATTGTCACTTCTGGGCTCATCATGCAGCTCCTGGCAGGTGCCAAGATCATTGAGGTTGGTGACACTCCAAAGGACAGAGCTCTCTTCAATGGGGCACAGAAATGTGAGTACCTGATACTGAAACCTGGTGTTTTGGTAAATTTAACAGTAGGAAGTATAAACTTTGAATGTGATGAATGTTGGGGGTCAGATACATGGGCTTCTGTGCTGTGTGTCCATGTTGTGCTGCAGATTTCTGTATTTCATTTGTCTTTTGTTGACTGCTCTCTGGCTTGGTAGCTGTTGAGCTTCTTCTAGGTTTGTAAAGGAAAGATATTTGCAGTTGGCATTGCTGCTGTAGTCTGATCAGATAAACTAAGTACATAGACTCATGAGACACAGGCTTTGAGCTGTGTTGGTCAGCATTAACCTGTTGAGATCTTTGCTTACTTGATAAATGGCTTCTAGAAAAAAAAATACGTTTTTTTTAGCTATTTTGTATTGTACCACAGTTCTTACTGATCTGGTTTTACTGGAAAAAAAGCATAAATTGCTTGGATAGTATTTTAACACCTCAGTGTTTTCAGTCTCTAAAGCAAACCTCAGTAACCAATGTCCTTGCTTCTAAGTTCATTTGTTGTTGAAGTGTCTGTGTGTATTTGTGGCTTTTGTGCCAGATTTTGGACAACAAATTTAACTCGTCCTTGAATTGAAACGTCCCATGACTTATATAATCTTTCCCAACTTTATCTACAAATAAGTGATTTATATTTTTCTAATTGCCCACTGGCAGAAGTCTCCAGAACAAATGCATACTTCTTTTTTTGTATTCTGCAGTGTTTGGAATGATCATTACCATTGGGCAGTCAATTGTCTATGTAATGACTGGGATGTATGGAGACCCATCTGAGATGGGTGCTGGGATCTGCTTGCTTATCACAATTCAGGTAATTTCTGTTGTGTCCTCTCAACTTATGCTTCCTCTGAAAGAATAAAAAAATCATTACAATTTATTTTTTAACAAAAATAAAAGAGATGGGACTAATGCTGTATTTATTTCTTTTTCTTTTTCTTTTTTTTTTTCCCTTCACCATAGCTTTTTGTTGCTGGATTGATAGTTCTGCTGTTGGATGAGCTCCTACAGAAAGGATATGGTCTTGGTTCTGGCATCTCTCTCTTCATTGCTACCAATATCTGTGAGACTATTGTGTGGAAGGCATTCAGCCCCACCACAGTGAACACAGGACGAGGTAATAGGGCAGAGTCCATTTCCTTTACTTCCACTAAAGTTGGGCTGTTTATCAAATGAAACATAAAAAACCAAGTAGATTCTGCCCCATGTTCTTGTCAAATTCTAACTCTTAGGTAACTATAAACTAATTCTAAAATTCTTATATAGAATAGCACAATGGTCATTGAAAATATACAGATGTCAGTTGTAGAAAAGTCTTAATTTTATACAAAAAGGCAAGGTTTTTTTTTTTTTTGCCATGTGGTCACTTAAATGGCAAATGCTGTTACTACATCTTAACTATGTGTTTGCCATGCAGTGAATCTTACTGTACAGCAAGTGCTCCTATGCAAGTAGGAAGATTCTTCCTTTTAATTTTGCAGTATTTTGTAAGATATTTCATCAAATTAAATTTCTTACAGTGCCTCCATTAGAACTCAAGAATGGTAGACTGCTGTTGTAGTACACCTGCTACCCAGCTTACTGACAAATACTGATTGTTTCTGCTCCTTGCCTGTCTTACCCTTTGCCCCAAAGACATTATTCTGCAAACATGGCACGAGGTGGCCTTGTTTGGTGCTGTGTAGCAGAAAACATAAGTGAGGTCATCAGATCTTGGTCTCTTTTTCCAGAAGACTTTCAACAAGACAAGAGGGCATGGTCTGAAGTTGTGCCAAGGGAAGTTTAGGTTGGATATTAGAAAGAATTTCTTTACAGAGAGAGTGATCAGGCATTGGAATGGGCTGCCCAGGGAAGTAGTGGATTCTCCATCCCTGGAGATATTTAAAAAGAGACTGGATGTGGCATTGAGTGCCATAGTCTGGGAACTGCAACGGTGGTTCAAGGGTTGGACTTGATGATCTCTGAGGTCCCTTCCAACCCAGCCAATTCTATGATTCATCATTTTCCCCTTTATCTCCCTTTTCTATGATCTGCTGTAATGCAGACAATAACTGGTGTCTCACCATCAGTGATACCAGTGCTGCATCCCTCATTTAATTTTATTAAACTGGGAAGGAACTTAGTGACTGTCAGTGTTTCTGGAGACCAGTAGAGTTACAACACTTGATGGTTGGATGGTGATTTAGTTTGAAGACCACTGCTGGACTACTTTGAAAAAAAAATTGGAAATACCATAGCTGATAGAAAGGATAAGTAGTAGAAGTCTGAGAGCAGGCTCGAGGTGAAAAAGACTTGGAGAAAATCCCTTTCTGAAGGGATTCAGAAATGTGCAGAATGAGATGAAGCACAGTAGAAGGTGATCACAGAGCACACTTGACTTGGTTTTCCTTTTCCAAGGCATGGAATTTGAGGGAGCCATCATTGCACTGTTCCATCTGCTGGCCACTCGGACAGACAAAGTCAGAGCTCTCCGTGAGGCCTTTTACCGTCAGAACCTCCCCAACCTCATGAACCTCATCGCCACCATCTTCGTCTTTGCTATTGTCATTTATTTCCAGGTCAGTTGGAATAAAGAGAACTGCAGAATAGTTTGTATAAAAATAGATCTGTAACCTTACTTCTGCAGGAATCTGTATTCACTTTCTCCCTTCAGAAGACTCATTTTTGTACCTGCAAGATCTGGATGTTTCTTTAACACCAGCTTCTCTTCATCAGTTTCTGTGCTTAATGTAGTCACACAAAAGACTTGAGACCTACTTTGTTTTTTGAAAAAAAACCAACCCAGATGAATGTGTACATGTACCATTGCCTAAGCCAAATGCTGCTGGTTTTTGCTGGAAAACCCTTTGAAGTCTTTAGTATGTATGTTTCTTACTGCTTGTTGCAGCAAACTGCAGACAAACACAGAAAGTTGTAATGTTTCTTACACTATGTTCAGACTTGAGACTTCACCTTTCTTCTCATGTCTGTGTTTTTTATATCTTCTTCTACACATATGTTTAGAAAACTCTGCAGAGGGGCTGGAAGCCTGCAGAAGTGTTGGTATGGATAAGCCTCTAAGTAGAGGATGTGTGCTTGCACAAAATGATGGCAGGGTTTTTTTTTCTGTTGCCATCAAGTCCTTGCACTTGTAGTTTATGACCTGTGTGGTTAATGTCCAGATATAATGGATGACTTCATTTTGAAAACTCTTCAGGGCTTCAGAGTGGATCTTCCTATCAAGTCTGCACGCTACCGTGGCCAGTACAACACTTACCCTATCAAGCTGTTCTATACTTCCAACATTCCCATCATTCTTCAGTCTGCCCTGGTCTCAAACCTCTACGTCATCTCCCAGATGCTTTCTGCTCGCTTCAGTGGCAACTTACTGGTTAGCCTGCTGGGCACTTGGTCTGTAAGTATTCCTTCTAATCTTAAATACAGGTTTATAAAAGCACCATTAAACCACATGGTTGAAAAGATAGAGATCATGTACACTGAAACTCATAAATTAGTAATTTGTTTAAATTTAGTGGTAGAGTCTGAGGCCTGCTGTGATGAGTCTCCATTTACATACTACCTTGGGCTTTTCTTTGCTGTCCTAGGTATTTTTATTTTTTCTTGTATTTCCTTTCTACATTAGGAACTAACAGTGATAGTAAGGTTGTATCTTTGAGTGGTGCTGTAGTGGTAATTCTACATGGTGCCATGAAGGTGTGGTAAAGTCAGGTTTATCTTTATGACTAAGAAATTGTGAGAAAGTTGGTGACTGCTTGCTTCCTTCTTCTAGGACACATCATCCGGAGGCCCTGCTCGTGCTTACCCAGTTGGTGGACTTTGTTATTATTTGTCACCTCCAGAATCCTTTTCTTCAGTGTTAGAAGACCCTGTACATGCAGTTGTTTATATTGTATTTATGTTGGGCTCCTGTGCTTTCTTCTCTAAGACATGGATTGAAGTCTCTGGCTCCTCTGCCAAAGATGTAAGTTTAAAATGCTTCCATGTGAGCTTACATGATGAAAACAGATGGTGTGTTGTAAGAAAGACTTTCTTCTGAAATAGCCATTATGCTGGTAGTCTTGTTGATAGTATTTATCATTTGTGTAAACAGTGACTTTATGATGAAGTCAGAAAGGGGTAATTGCTTTCCCCTGTTTTCCTCACTGTTATTTCAAAAAGAACAACAAAACTCAAATAATTGCTTTCATTGCCATTAGGAATGTTCCTACTGCACATTGCAATGTAACATCTATGGAGTGTGAGGGCAGGCAAGGTAATAGGAGAGGTAGAAATTTCCAGTGCCAAGTGACAGATGCCCCATGTGCAAGGCAGTTACCATTTCAGAACTTGCAGGTAAAGCTTGAATACCCATACCTGGCACAGGGAGGTTTTTTTGGGGAAGGTTAACTAAAAGTTATTTTTAGCTTGAGCGTGCTGAGAACAGAGTGCAGGATATTAATGTACCTGAGTGTAGCTTTTCAGAATTTCCATTTGCTACAGAGTATTTTATATTCAGCAAGTGTGTCAGTCTGAAAATGGAATTGGAAAACAAGATGGAAAATAGTTGTCATCATGGTATGTTTGTATTGTGTGGGTTTTGGGTAGGAAATGGAAGTTTGGCAGCCAAAGGGAATGGTTTAAGCCATTCTTTAGCAAACATGTAATAGTTTCACAGTTGTTCTAACAGCATGGGCACTCTCTTGTTTTGGACTTGAATCTGGCTGCTTGTTGTCAGGCAGGCAGGGGTGCACTCACAGCCATGTATAGACAGATTTATTTCTGTATAAACCAACATACAACTTTTAACACTTTATTTTACTTTATGTATAGTGAATAAAATGATTTAATGTAAACAGGGGCAGAATAAAAATTGATTAAAAAATTGATACTAAACCCTAACAAGGGGAAGGGTAGGTGGCAAAACAAGAACAGGATTGTGTGTATTAGAGCCTACTAATTCCCAGATTGTCCTTTTCACAAGTGGTCTAGAATTATCTGAAAAGCTTCATGTAATGGACTGTGGAAAAGCACCTGTGACTGCAGTCTGTCTGAAGTTAAAGTACTGGATATTTTAAACTCAGATGAATAATGGAAAAAGCCAAAACACCAAAACAATACAAAACCCCAGAACCTACCACCATTTACTGAAGTGTCTTGTTCCTGTTTTCCCATAGTTCCCTTGGCAAATGACACTGATCTGGTTCCATTCCTTTGTTCACTACAGGTTGCTAAACAGTTGAAAGAACAACAGATGGTAATGCGAGGCCACAGAGAAACTTCAATGGTACATGAACTGAACAGGTGAGCTACACATTCCACAGGCTATTGATGCAAAGTGTCATGGGGAAACATGGCAAGTTTTGCTTTGAGTTCTGTTTTCTAGATTCTCTTAAAGATATTTATTCAGCTTCAGTTTTACATGAGACATAGAATATTGTCTCATTGATGGAAGACTTGTACAGTACAACATGTTCTTGTCTTACAATTAGAGAATGTGCCTTTAAGTTCTGGAACTTGTGTTTTCCTGTTAATTTTTTAAGTTTTTATACTTATAGGATTGCTAATAATGGGGCTTTGAGTGTACTTTACTGACTGATGCACAAGTATTTTTCACTGTGATTTTTAGTCTCAAGTTACTGTTTTCATGCAGACCTTGCTTAACAAGCAAATAAGTAGTTGCTTAAATCTATGAGGTGCCGGGGTTGGTATTTCTGGTGCAGGGTAGGAGCTATGCACCCTTCATGTTGCAGAAACATTACCATAACTTTAGATTTCAGTCATCTGCAAATGACTTGAAGAGCTAGGAGCCACAAGCTTAATCTTTGTGCTTGGTAGCCTGTAATACCTTCTCTTCTGAGCTTAGCATTTTTTCCCTTCAGTCAGTTTGAGGTTTCTGTTTCCTTACCTTGTGTCCTGGCACTTGGACTGTTCCTTACTTTGCACTGTGGACCCATGAGGGAAGAGCATTTCTGCCTTTTCCTTTTATTCCACATGTGAAGTTCCTTATTTTTCTTACCACCTGGCTAGACTATCACTGTAGTGTTCTTTCTGTTTGATTTGGATGGGTTTCTGTAGATCCCACTTGCCCCTGTGTATTTGTTAATGTCCTGAGCAAACTCTAATGGTGCCTTTCCTGTTGTTGTGTTTCACAGGTACATCCCTACAGCTGCTGCCTTTGGTGGTCTCTGTATTGGTGCCCTCTCCGTGCTGGCAGACTTCCTTGGGGCAATTGGGTCTGGAACTGGAATTTTGCTGGCTGTCACTATCATTTATCAGTACTTTGAAATCTTTGTAAAAGAACAGAGTGAAGTTGGCAGTATGGGAGCTCTTCTCTTCTAAACCTAGCTTCTTCTCATGGACCCAGGAAAAGAGGGGAGAAACATTCTCAAAATCTAGCCAGTCAAATGAAAAGAAGTAACATAAACTTGATAATGTCATTCTGTGGGAACACATATTTTAATAATGTTTCCAAAGTGCATTCCCTTATGTTTAAACTTTTCTAGCATACTGTTTGCATTTTATAACTTGATGAAAAACGTAGAAAAAAATTTTTTAAGAAAATTGTTTTGTAATTGTGTTAGGAGAATCAGCTTTTTGAATTGGATTTATTTCAATGACTTGAAATTTTTTTGAGCCCCTTTCAGATTTAGTGTACCTGAGGCCTTTACAGGTTTTAATAAATAATGGGAGGGGAGGGGGTTTAAATGTTTGGGAGGGATTTTTTTTTTTTCCATTTAACTTGGTTTTGCAGCTCCTTTGTAGTAGGGGTGAGAAAAAGCTCTCCCTCTAATGCTCAAGTTTCAAAATTATGGTTGTAAGCACAAACAGTGTTTAATATGTTCAGTTTTGTGGGGTTTGTTTTGGGTTTTTTTGTTGTTTTTTTTTTTCAGTATGGCAGATTTGGAAGGCAGTTATTTCTTTTTACTAAATGAGATCTTGAATTCCAAAATGTTTTGTCTTGTACTTATTTTGCTAGACCTTGTCAGATGCTGAATATTGGCTTGAGCCTGTTGTCAGGTTTCTGTATAAGACAGGAATGTGTTCTTTCCCACCATCCCTCCTCCACAAGCAGAAAACTCAGGTCAATCTAGATTCTGCCAGGGTCTGTGTCTAAGAGCTGCAGCTTTGAAACTTGGTCATACTGGCAGCTTTGTAAAGCCTTCTAATTAGTTTTCATTGCCATTAGAGGTAGAACTTCTAGATCTGATGCTAGCTGAAAGAAATGGATGTTATGGCTGCTTAGATGCAAAGCCCCTTGTGCTCTTTGCTAAAGCTAAGTTTCTCTCACTGATAATAAATTCTGGTCATGTTGCAATCAGGATATTATCTCACTACTCATAGCTAGTGAATTTTGAGCCTCATTATGATAAAGGAATGTGAAAAGAATGTACATTTCTAGTCTGTTTCTATGGATCTGGAGATGAAACCCTTGTCAGATAACTCCTGCTCATGTAGAACGCTTTTCCATCCTGTAATCTCATTTGACCTGAATGGTGTGTACAAAAGGACTTTTTTAGCAGGTATTGGGTCTTTTCATTTTTGAGGATCACACGTACAAACCAGAGAAATTACAGTAAAAGGCATTTAGGGACCAGAATAATAAATAGTTTTCTATTTTAATTTAAGATTGTCAGTACTAACCAGGTGCCTAGGACCAAATGCAACTGTTTGTGTATGAGTCTTGTAAATACACTCTTCCTCAATCAGTATTGGACAATGTGGAAACCAGAATGAGACATTATAGTTCTGGGATGTTTCTCTGCACCACATCAACTTGGCTGTTGTGTGTTCTTGCATGTTGGGCTGACAGAATATGAATTAATGTTTCTGCTTGGAGTGATGGGACTCTGTTGCATACCCAAAGAGCACAGGTGACACCCAGGAACCTTTGTTAATGCACTGAGCTCAAATACCAAATGCATGAGAAACCTGCAGATTTGGACTGAGATACACCTATCAATAAAAGTGAAACTCATGGGGTGAGGGTCACAGTTGGAAAGAAGCAAAGGTATTGGGCTGAATTATCTGTGAATCACTCACTATCAAGCATTCACTATTACTTCTCACTACATTCAGAATCTTTTGTCTTTCACAAAGTGCTGGATGCCACAGCACCATTTTCATGTGAAACAAGGGATGGTTAAAAAGTGGCTTTGAAAGGGGAGGAGCGTGGTGTGGTTCTTCTGCTTTGGGGATATTCATATTGTTTTTCCAGGAAGCCCAATACAAATTTAGTTTTGAAATAAAAAGGATTCCACTTTTGTACATACAGCTCTGGCTGGGCTGAAGCTGTACTTGTATTTTTTTTGTCAGATGATCTGTTTGAGCTAGCTGCAGTTTAGACCATTATCTCTTCAGTGTCTAAGCAGCACTTGTTCTCCACATGTGTTTTTGTTGTCTAGTGCTGGAATCTTTGTTGTCAGGCAGCTGTGTCCTCAAAGCAGGACCTGCTGATCACACAGTGGATGTTCACAAGAAGAAATAATGCCTAAACAATCTGCTTTATAAGGTAATAAAGTACATCTTTGGAGCTAATGATTGGCTTTTGGTGCTTTCAATACTGTTAAACTTCTAACACTTGTAGTATAATGTTACCTGCCTAAGAGACCATGAGAGTGATCCCTTTCAAAACAGCTGTTCAGAGTGTCAGTGTAAAATAAAGACAAATTGCATTTGCTCCAAGGTCTTCTCAACAATAGTTTGCCAAAATAACAGAACCTAAACCATTCCTCTGGGCTTTCCTGTTCCAATTCAAGTGTTCCAATTCAAAAGGCACTACACAAATAAATAGTGGGAGAGTGAGGGTAATGCTGCATCAGTTTATTAAAAACTGTATAACTGTATGAGAGTGTGCCAGTCTTTCAGTAGTATGATAATAACAGGGTTTTAATTGAAACAACAAAACTCAAAGCTGATGAAGTTCCCAATATTGCTCTGCCCTCTGAGGTTCTTAAATTTCATGTTGAGTAAGGAAAACTTTTATATCCTCCCTAAGAGAAATATGCTAATATGTAAAAGCAAATTTACTTAAAATACTGGTACTGGATGCAAGAAGTTTGGCCAAGACTTTGATCATGTGCGAAGTAGTTCTAAACAAGAGCTTGATTTTTCCACTTCACTGTTTTATTTCTTCCCAGGGAACTTGCATTAATAACTGTGATTATTGTAGGAATATTATGTCTTCAGGCATGTGTTCCCAGAAGTAATTGAAGTTACTGTAGACATGATGAGTTACCCACAAGACAGCTGGGTGGAATCCTAGCACCAGGGCAAATGGTAGTATTTCTTCTGGTAGTGCTAAGTTCTTCTCATTGCCTTTTCTCCTGCACTGTGTTTCCATGTGAAAGCCTCTGCCACAGTGCTCAAGTGCTGGCTGTTTGATTTTTGCCCCGTCACCATTATTCAGGAAGCCTTAAAAACTGTTTTTTTTTTTTAGTTTATTCTAATGCAGTAGTTCCTAGAGCCTGTCTCCATGTAATTTTGAGATGGGAAAGAAAGGGAAGAAAAGGACTTTTTTTCCTAATTCCTTGAATGTTTCCTTTGTTGTTGCTGGTTTCTGTTTTGTTTTATAAAAGATAATTTTGTCTGCAACTATAAAGGCTATGGTTTTATTCAGTGAGAAGTTTCATGTTTGTGGTCCCTTGATTTCTTCTGGGGATAACCCTGTCCCTGTACTGTAAACACAGGGTGATTTGTGACAGATTTCTCAGCCAGCTTCCAGTAAAGGAGGAAGCGGAGTGGCCTAGCGACTGGATTTTTTAGTTATTCTCCCTCGCAGCAAGGAATAATAAGCTTAAGGTGGCCTTTACATGCCTTGCAGGTTTCTGTAAGCTGTTGTTTGCCTCCTGGCATGCTGTGACACGGGTGACAGATCCTCAGTCAGCCCTTGCTGAACACCCCAAACCATCTCCCTGCCGCGCAGCCCCGCGCCCAACGCGCCTCCAAGTTTTCCCTGGGGCCAGTGCCCATCTTTTCATGTGCATGAGAGCTGCGAGGTGTTACCCCCAGTAAGGAAGCTTTTAGGGGAAGCGTGCAGGGGAAGGAGGCCACTGATATTTCGGACAGCGAAATTTTATACCTGGTACCCATCTCCCTTCCTCCCGCCGCTGCCCCTGCCAGCTTTCTGACACCGAACCCCGGCCGTCACCGCCTTCCTGCCGACAAATGTCAGGGTCTGAACGGCAGCCAGCTGGCACCCCCGGCTCTGCTGGGCGATGTGCAGGTGTTCAGACAATGCCTGCTTGTTCGGGGGGGCTGGGGATGCAGCTCCGACCCCCCCAGCTTGGCCAGAGCCGGGAGGCTGCTGGGGAGCTGCTGCCCGCCTGGTGGCGATGTTGCACCGGGCTGGGCAGGGAGCGGGGAAATGGTGTTAAATCTGTTCCCTATGTGTGTTCTTCTTTTCCCTTTGCTGGTGGGTGTCGTGCAGCGTAAAAACTTGGGAACAGAGTTCCCCAATATTTATTTGCACTTCCTAGAATCAGGGCCAGGATTGAGGTTGCTTGAAGCTGAAATTATCACCCCCTTTTAGAGAGTTTATAATGTTTAAATGTTTATAATGTTTTCTCGTGGTTTTCCAGCATGCTAGGTGTCAAGGGGCTATTCCTGTTACAGCTGCTTAGTCTGCTGAATATTGCCACACAATAGAAGCCCAGACTGAGACACTCTATGGGATTGGAAAGAAGGAGAGAAAAGAAGCATTTAAAACCAAAATCGGTATTCTAAGCTGGGGACCTAATTAGTCAGCTAGATTTTAAGCTTCTGTTTTATAATATGCTACTGGATGGATCTGCTAAAACTGAAGCTCTTCTGTGGGCCAGGTTCTAGCAATCCTTTGGCTATTGCTGCTGTGATGCTTGCCAAGCTGGCAGTGCTTGGCAGAAAGGAAATACCCTGACAATTGGCACCTCCTTTGGCAGCTGTGTCTGAGGGGCTGGAGACTGAATGAGCACAGACATGATATACTTTGTCATCATGGAGTGCACTGTCAAGGTCAGAGATGGGATACCTGCTCCAAAATATTTCTTGTTGGAGAACAAGAAGATTGGGACAGTCAATTTTCCAACAGTATGAATACCTAAGAACTTAAAATAGATCCAGCAAATAAAACAAGAATCCTAAGGAGAGTTAGGATATAAAATTTTTAAATGCTGGTTCAGACATTTTTGGTTTGCTTTGGAGAAAGTCAGGATGCACAGCACATATGAAATCCCAGATTCCCCTTCCTATGTATTAAGGCTATAGTGGATGGTTCCAAAAATGGTGTGAGCACTGTTGGGGAATATTAACTATCTGAAATCTGAGATTTGTATTATCCACTTTAACCTTCAATCTGTCTTTAGCCATGTGATGTTCTTACACCTCTGACGTGTCTCTTCTCTATACCTGTGGTGTGGAGCTTTCTAAAAGAAAAAGGCAACTCCAGACACACAGGAGCAGGGAACAGTTGAGTTACACAGAACATTTTGCATAATTAACTTCAGTATGTGTGAATTTTGTTTAAATAGCTTTGTCTTTTGCCAATGCAAAAACAAGGAATTGTTGCTGCTGCTGCTGGATCCTCGAGGGCTGCAGAACCATGCCTGATGCACCCAGAGCAAGGGTTCACCATGACCACAGGTGTTGTCATTTATACAATGATTTGGGATTGCAGAGCTCAGCTGCAGGGAGTGAGCTGTGGGTGTGTGGTGAGAAACCCCAGCTCTGTGGAGGGATTGTGGGAAGAAGGAGCTGAGTCAGTGAGGAGGAAGTGCAACCTTGAGAAGCCAGAATGTGTGGGCATGAGGTTCCTGTGCTTCAGTGCATCTAAGAATGCTCTTGGACTCCAGGATTTTGATGACTGCTGACAACAAATTGTGAGTGTATTGTGTGATGGGGATTGTGATTAGTATTAAAGGGGGGGTAGCTGCCTACTGGATCTGCTCGGTAAGAGAAAGCCCAGAATACCTGGGTACTGTAGAAGTCATTGGTTTGTTTAACCTTGGTATCCCAGCCTGACCTGCTGTTCTCTTTCTTCTATACAAAATTTTCTTCATATTTTGTAGATGGAGAAACTTGTAAGGCAGGGAAGAGTTTGTTGAAAGTGCTTAGAAAAGGAATTAGTTTATCTCAGATGTTTGGGGGTGGAGCTTGAACTCATGGTCTTTACATTAGAAGAGCATTTTTTTGACCTGGCCTCTCTTGCCTTTAGTAACTCTTGAAAGGAGGAGAGATTTACAGAGGGGAGGGGAGTTTAAGTTCTTCAGGTATGAAGAAGAGAACTACCTCTTATCTCAGTGCCTCCCATTCCTTAAGCAGTCCAGGCTGGTGGAAGCAAGCTAACATTTAGGATAAGACTTACCTAATTTAATGATGAAACACAGTAGCACAAAGCAGGGGGTCTGACACAACTTTCTCCAACTAAGGTACATTGTTGTCGCTATTTATTTTATTTTAAACACTTGTATCTACCTATTTGTAGTGGATAGCTAGGAACTTGTATGCTCCTTTAAATTGTAATGATAAGAGGGGTATCTTGTGTGCAAAGAAAAGAGCCCTGGTTGAAGAGCAAATAAACTTGGAGGGTGTCTCCTTTGATGAAGTGCATTCTCAGTGTTACTTGTATTTCAGGGGCTGGTTGTTTTGCAGGTGAGTGCCCATTTTGTTGGATACTGGCTGTAAATACAAAAGGAGAGAGATTTCTGGCTCCAAAGATTATATAATCTGAGGTGATGGGGTTTTTTGCGTTTTTTATTAAAAAACAAACAAAAACCCAACAAACACCAACAAAGGAAATGCTGCAGAGAAGAATAGGGCTTATTCCCAGTCACCCAGCTGGTCAGTTCATGAGTCCTGACTCCAACAGTGTCTGTACCATACCAGCTCTGTGCTCACCTCTTCCATTGATGTTGCCTGCTCCTGAAGCACCAGAAAGAAATATTTACTCTTTAGAAATGGCTGCACAGACCCAAATTGCATGTGTGTATATATATAAAGTAGGTGCCTTTAAAACATAACTATGAGCAGCTAATTAATGAAGTTATATGCATCGTTCTGTGTTTAGTCCCCAGATCAGTGTGTCAGCAGTGAGCTCATGCCTGCAGGAAAAAGAGGGTCAGAGAATCGAGTGGTCTATGTGCCAGTGTGGTCATGTTTTCCTTTGTTCTTGCAGAATTGCTGAGAGATCACAGCCTTGATATTATTTCATCCTTGTAGAATATATCTGCTTCTCCAGAGCATGTTTCCTTTATGCATAGTCCATTAAGTGATGGTCAGAACTTTGACTGCCTGCAATTCATCAAGTTTAACACTTTACATTACTATAAGAGAAGACAAAACCATTTCTCAGTGGTTTTGGTTATTTAAAATAATTGCTATAAAATCAGCTCAAATCTGGATCATCTCCCTAGTAGAGGTGACAGATGCTGTTAGGGTTCAGGACAGTATTATTGGGAAAATAATGAAATTGCCTGAAGACTGCTACATTGCCACAGACCAGGGAGCTTTATATGCATGTAATGAAGTAGAAGCACCCTCTAGAAATTGGGAGAAAGGATATTGGTTAGCTTGGGATTCAGCCCACAGGGAAAGACATAAAAGGCTCTGTCCTACTTTCTTGTGTTGCATTGGTGGTCAGTGGTGGGAAGTTCTTACACAAACCAGGTACTGCTCATGTCAGAGCTTCAGTCCCTTAGTGAATTTGTCCCTTAGACTATCCACACCTCACATTTCCCCATCATCATGTGCTGCAGCAAAGGTGAACACACTGAAGAGCATTGTGTTTCCATGAAGATGGGGCAGTAGGGGAGGAAGGAGGGTTTAAATGGGACAGAATTTGTTCCTGTGGTTGTAGTTTACCAGAGCATCCCTGATGTGTGCTGAGGTATAGCATCCTCCAGCATTTAAAGGTGTGACTGAAGTGAAGGAGAGATAAGAAAAAGAAGGGGAACCCTCTCACCTGTGTGCAGCCCACTGGTAGGAGTAGCATCTCCTGAGGAGCTCAGCTCTGCTCTGATGCCTACTTGGGTGGGGGGAGCAGAGGGGTCTGGGTGCCAGGTACTGATAGTATTTCAGTACCTGGCTGGATATCTGTGTAAGCCTGGGAAATGTCTATCTGTATCCAAAGATAACAAAGAACTTTTTTGGTGTTCCCACAATTAACGGGAAGATGCTGTTATGAGATGGGGAAAGTGTGAGCAAAGACATGATGTGTCCCTGCTGCAGAGTTGTTGTGTTTCCCTAGGGCTGAGTATTGGTTGTGCTGGCTCTGTCCCCCTGTGAGATTTGATCTTTCTTGTATCAGGTTGTGGGGATTTGTTAATGATCTGAAGCATTTGCATGGGGAAAGACATTCACAGAAGAGCAGTGCAGTCTGTACTGAATCACTTCCATGGATTTTGTACCTCCTCCTGTTGGGTGTTTCTGTTACTATCAGCACTCCTTAGTTCCCTGCTACCTTGAGCAGTGGTGAGCAAGGTGCCAGCCTCTGGGTTTCCTGTGTAATGGCTCACAAATGCATTATGAAAACCCAACCAAATTAAAACCACCTGTGTGAAACACAGCCCTGAAGCATGCAGGGGAGGCTAAGCTGGAGTGTGCAGCCCACCAGTGTTTCCAGAAAGTGTGTGGGGTGTGTGCAGTCTGTGAGACCTGAGCTCAAGCCTGACCTCATAAAGTCATCTCCCTGCCCATGAGGCCAGTGCTTTCCTGTACAGGTGGGTGTTCCAGGTCAGCATTCCCCAGCCTCCAGCCCTCCCAGTGGGTGCCTCTGTCATTCAGGAAGATGCTGCTTTGTTCCATTACCCAGCAAAGCTATTGCTGCAGCAACAAAATGCAGATCTGACAGGGCAGCTTTGCCTTTCTCTTGTAAATCCTCTGGCAGGAACCTCATGTGATTCTTGCCAAAAACCTCTGAGTGGTAGGAAGACTCAAGAGGTTTCAGGATGAATGCTCAGAGAGGTGGGCAGGAGAAGTCAGACATGGCTTTTCCCCAGTGTACATCAGAGCTTTGTGCTTACGTGGATGTCTGCTGGGAGGCACCAAAGACTGATGCCCTTGGCTCCCAGATCAGATGGGGCACAAGGAGCTTTGTGAACTTGTCCAATGTAACCTGTTAAAGGGGGTGAGATGAGCTGCTCAGAA
This sequence comes from Calypte anna, assembly GCF_003957555.1. NCBI lineage: Eukaryota > Metazoa > Chordata > Aves > Apodiformes > Trochilidae > Calypte > Calypte anna. The sequence continues at coordinate 10,117,892 of NC_044258.1, read as the reverse complement.
ATTGCTTTCATCTTGCAACAACAGCAAAAGCACTTGATTTTATGTAAAGCTGGTTTGCTGTATTTCTGTCTAAAAGGGGTTTAGCAATTCCTGGATGTATGCTTTTAACTTTCTCCTAAGTATGTGTTCCGTGGGTCTTTAAATGCCATTTGACTGCTGCTGACTTTCTGTCTCAATCTGGGTGGGACGGGGTGATGCTGGGTGAGACTGTTTTTTCTGAAGAGAAGTGATGATATGTGTGGGTGCTCTTGGCAAGATCCTGCCAAAACAGGACAAAGAAAATTCATCCTCTAAAAAAATCTATCCGGATAGACAAGACCCTTTAGGAATATACAGTTATCAGTCTCTCTAATCTTAGGTGCCTATCACCAGCATCCAAGTTGTACAATATAGATGTCCAGAGGGGCCAGAGCCATTCAATAAAGCTGTTGCTATAATTCTTTACATTAATACTGAGCTTGAACACATCACTCCTGTGGCCAGTGGTCTGGAAAAACTACATACAGCTTTCAGACCTGGGGAGCACTTGGGATAATAAAAAAAAGCACAGGCAGGGCTGGGGGTCCTGATGGTCACCACTTGGGACCCAGAAAAGATGTTTCTCTGGTGCTGGGGGGTGCTCTTTGGTCTCTGTAGCAGCAGTTGGCTTGCTGGTTCCCAGTATTTACCCAAATATATTTTGAATTGTTTCGGGTCCTATTGTTTGTGATAAAAGGTTGGACAAAAGGTCCATTGATCAGGCAGTTCTTGCCATCCATCTCTGTCTGCCTCTGGAGACAGGGAGTTTGGGGTTGCAGTGATGCTGCGGGACAGGAGGCACAAAGAGCTCTGCTGGCTCGGGGGGGGGAAAGGTGAAATAGGGAGCAGGAAGCTTGCAGAACCTTTTTGCTTTCTGCCATGTGAATGTGTGGATCACTGTGTGAGTGCAGTGCTGTGTGTGATGGGCTCAGCCAACTTGCTCTGCTCCCAGCCCAAAGCTGATGGTGAATTGACTCTCATCTTTTAGTTTATCAGGGAACAATCTGCCAGGTTTGGGTGCAGGCAGAATTTGAGTCCTGAATGGGAAATTATTATAGACAAAGATGCTGCATTTTATAAAGATAAAAAAAAAATGTGAAAGCTACTGAAGGGTGGAGAGAATCTTGTTTCTGGAGGAAAGCCCCTGATTTTCTTAGGAAAAGTGAAATATCACCTAGTTGTTGTTTGAGCTGAACTTTTTCTGCTTTTCTGTTGATGAAAAATGGTGCTTGGTACAATTACACAGCATATGGAAAATAGTGATTTATGAAATACTTATTTCTTTTACTGTGTCATATTCAAAGTACAGCCCACGTTAGAAATGAAATGGCATTGCATGCAAAGGTTCTTGCACTGAAGAGAAATGAAATACCTTTATCCCTAAAATAAAAGGCAGAAAGGTATTAAAAATAAAACATCACTGTTGCTAATGTACATACAAAAAGGAAGGTTATATCTCGTGGCTCTGAAGTAGAATATAAATCCAGACATAATAATGCAGATTGACAAGAAACTTCTGTTTTAGAGAGCTAGCTGGGGGAAAAAGAATGTGAGATTTCAGTATAGATTCATTATAATGTGGTTAACAGAATACAGTATTAAGGACTGACAGTAAAATTGGCTGGCAAGCAGTAAGTGGGAATTATAGTTCACTACTGTTTCAACTTAAAATAACTCAAATTGAATTACTTACTTCTTTTATAGAAAGCTTATTTTTCAGGGTACGGAATACAAAAGTAACATTATCACTTAAAAAATTAGAATGTGTAAAAGGATGTTATTATATTTTCCTAGTTACATTTTCAACTGAGCCTTCCCTGTTTCTTACACCTCCCATTCCTGATCCTGCTGTTTGGGAAGATGGGCACAGGGTGATCCAGCTGGATCCAGGGTCTTAGCTCTGCCCTTGGCTGTGCAGAAGCTCTGGCTTTGGAAACTGAGGTGGGACTGGTGCCTGCTGGGGATGGGCAGGGTCTGAGCTGGGGGTGATGCCAAGGCAGAGCTCCTGACCTGGCACTGGGAAGAGCTTCCACCCTGTGTCTGTGCTGTCCTGCAGGTAGGACTGGGGATGGGGGAGGATGGGGAAGGGCAGCCCGTGCCTCTCTGCAGGCTTTGGGCTGTGCTCAAACTGGTCCCATCAGCTAAGCCTGTGAAGTGTGGAAGTTAGTAACTTCACCCAAATGGAAAAATTGGCTGCAGCTCCTGCTCCAAAGGGAGCCCGTGATGGTTTCCTCTGCATGATGAGTGGTGGCCATACCTGCTGCCACTGGGTGACCTTCTGGCTCCTTCCTCCTCTCTCTGCTCCTCGGGCCCCTTCTCTCATCTCTGGTTTGCCGTCCCTCACATCTGCACAGCACAGGGCCCCTCTGGCAGCTCTTGCTGAGGATCTCTCATCGTTGATGTGAGCCTCGGGAAGATCAAGGAGAGCTCTGACAATGGGGACATTGTGCCCAGGTTTCTGCACCCTGGCTGAGGGAAGGACCCCACCTCCCCACAGCCAGAGCCCCGTGTCCCTCTCCCTGGCCGGGTGACACAGGTCTAATGCTGCAGCCATGTGGAGGAGGCTTTGGTGGGAGTGGAGGGTGGTGGCTTTCAGCTGGGGAGATAGTGGAGGAGAACAAAGCTGCCTGAGCAAACAATGTGATAAAAGGGGGTGCAAGATTTCAGGTCCCTGTGCACACTGGTTTGGGAAGAGTGTGGCCGGGGAGGTCTCCCTAATGCAAATTGAATACATGGTTTAATTCATAACTTGAAGTGAAACCTCTGCCTGGAGTTTTCGTGGATTTGCTTCTGTACTCAACACACTCTCTTTAATTCTTTCTTTTCTTTTACTGGCATCAGCTTCCTGGGAACAGCGTTGTCAAGGAGCCTGCTGTGTCCTCTTGGGGGTCCTTTTCTTTCCTTTGCCTTCTTCGTTTTGCCTTTCTGCTCTTCCTCTGCCTCTTTACCTTCTCTGTTCTCTAATTCAAAGCCTTCTTTCAAACACCTCATCTCTCTTCTGCTTCTCCTCCTGCTCTCCCTGGGATTACAGCCACAGTGCATGGGGTTTACTCCTCTTTGATGGAGTTAGAATATTCTTTTCTTTGCCTTTTGTTAGAATATTTCCACCTTTCTCTTCATTCTGTAGGTTTTTCTTCCTTCTCCTCATGCTTTCCTCTCATGTTTTTTTGAATTTTCTCTTCCTCTTACCTTGCTGGTTCACCATCCTCCCTTGCAACATCTGCTGCTTATTTTTCACCCTCTTTCCTTCAGTGTCTCTTGCCATCTCCTTACCCCCCAGGTGCTGAATCTCTGAAATTAGATGGTCAGCTCAAGGTACAGCAAGCTGCAGATGGATTTGCCAAGTTGCTCTGTTGTAGACCACATTTCCCTCTTGCTTGTAGCAGAGCTCCTCAGCTCGCTGGCTCTGAGTCAAACCTGCACCACAGGAGTGCTGTGGTCCCTTGTGGAGCTGTAACCAGAGGCTGGAGGAGCTGGATGTTGACCTCTCTGCAGGGCAAATCTCCACTTGGGTGACCCTCTGGCACCCAGGGCAATGGTGGAGAATGGAGTCAGGGCACATGGGATGTGTTGCCTTTGTTCATTTAGATAACATCATCCTGCAGAGCTCTTCCAGCTGAGGTAGGAAGTTCTGGCTGCTGTCATCCTGGCTGATTGGATTGCAGGTATGAATCACAGGATTCAAATGATGCTCAAACAAGTCCTTGTGGGTTGTCTCTCAACAGGAAACAGGGAAACTGGAAATGGGTAAACGTGGCCAGGCCAGAGGTGCTGCCAACTGTGATGGGTAAATCACAGGCTGCCCAGCCCTGAGAACGGGGTTGGCAACTTTGTATGCTCCAAATGGACAAAGGAAGGAAGAGTGATCTGTGTGAGGGGACAGGACTGAGGCTGAGGAAAACTGTTCCTGACTGCTCAAGCCTAGTCTCAGTGGTTCTAGAACATTTCCTACTTTCTTTCTCAGGCCATATGTTTTTCTAGACTTTTCCAGAGTGCGTGGTGTTACTCTGCTCCTTTGGGCAGTCATCTATCACCCTGAGATGGCTGTCACTCTGGGGCAGATGAAGTTGAAGCACTACTAGGCTGGGCCACTGTAAAATATGCTTTATTGAAAATGAATGTTGCAGAGACTGCTGTAATTGTTTTAAAACCACTACCACTCCTTTTTCACTTTTTTTTTTTTTCCCTATAGGAGTATTTTTGCTACTTAATTAATTTTTTTTAAATCTCTAGACTTTTTATTCCAGCCCCACTGCCTGCATCCCTGCGGGGTGAGCAGAGGAGGGCTGAGTGACAGGCTAATAACCTGCTCCAGCTCTCGCTCCAAGCCCAGTGGCAGGTGTCCCAGCTCCCCTATTGAATGCCACCATCCAAAAAAAAAAAAAAAAATTTATCAACAATCTTCCTTCAACAATGATTTATTATTGCCATAATTTGCTTTGGTACAATGAGCTGCGGAGCATATTTCTGCACCCGGCTGACAGGGATTTGATGGCTTCAGGTTCCTATTTTATTTAGTCTCGAGCCTAATATGATTTGGTTACCCTCGCCCCCTCCTTCCCATCCCTCTCCTCCCTCCCCACCCAACATTTTCTCATTTTGTTTTGTTTTCTATGAGTGTGTGTTTCGCATAACCCTGGGCCGGCTGACAGCGCTTGTAAAAACCAGAAGTCGATCTCGCAGTGGCTTTTCACCATTAATCAAGCTGCCTGGAATTGGAAAGTAACACTGACAGGCTTTTATCTTGGAGAGAAGGAGGATGGCAGATGTATTTTATGGTGGATGAGCCTTCACGGCTTCTATTAGACTGGGACTTCAGTGGTACAAGGTGGTGGTTTGGGGGAGGAGGGGAGTGAGGGGGAGGAGAAGCCGGGGAGCAGCCTATAGATAAATAGATCCGTCAGTCAGGCGATGCGGAGGTCTCCAGGCGGCCAGCCATTGTAGGTGACAGAAAAGGCAATCAAAGACAAAACAAATCAAAAGGTACATCTTATCAGCAGCAGGCCAGCTGGACTTCCACCGCACTTGGAGGCCCCGCCGAGGGCAGGAGAAATTAATCGTGCTGTCGAGGCCAGAGAAATTGTCGCCGCTGAAGGTCCAAGTTCAGGCGAGCGGAGGTGGCCAGCGTTAAAGGAGAGTGAGAGCCAGGGGCAGGAGGAGAGGAGGGAGAAGCGAGTGCTGCCATCCCACCACCTCTCTCCCTCCCTCCCTCTCCCCCCGGCCGCCACGGGCTCCTGACAAGTGCATTCATCGTGCGATGATAGCTCGGCACCTATGATTGGTACCTTTAATAATATAGCCCTCGCTCAGCTGTCACCCTGAAAGAACAATTTTTCCTCCCGCTTTCCCCGATGCAAAGATACATCTGTAATGAGAAGGGTGACAGAAAGTGGGAGCGCGGGGAGCCAAGGAAAGTTTGGAAGAACATTAATCAAAAAGTGAAGCTGGAGGTGATGCTGGCTCCTCGACGTGCCCGTGCCTCCGGTGGGGAGACAGACTTGGGTTTGGAACTCCTCATATGCTCCCCAGACTGTAGTGATTCACGGTGCCCTCAACAGGGGGAGAAGGATCATTCACCCTCCCTTGGAGAGGAGCAGCTTTGAAAGCCACCATCCTCCTGCAGAGCTGAGCTGGTCGTGGTGGGAAAGGGATGAAGGAGGGAGGAACCCCTTCCATGGGGAGTCCTGGGTGTAAACCAACACAGCTCTTCCTTGCAAGAGATTTACAGTGAAGTGAGCACAAAGGGACAGAGGTCTCTTCTTCCTTCTACAGCCTGTCCTGCTGTGGGTAACCAGGATGTGGTCAGGCCCACCACACTCTTAGGACTCCAACTGCATGGAAGGTGCTTGTGTGGTAGCCCAAAGCCCTGTGCTGGGGACTGAGTCACAGCTCTGCTCAGAGCTGCTGCCTGCAGCACCCAGCCCAGGGCCATGGCAGGAGATGTCCCAGGGCTCCCAGTGCTGGGAACACCCATGAAATTTCCTTGTTGTCAGCCCCACTGAGCATCTGTGCCTGCGGGGGCAGGTTTGGCTGGGGAGATCTGGGAGGAGTATCCCATCCCTGTTGTAAAAAAGACCCCGAGAGCCCAGTGCTGGGGGAGCAGCAGGCACGGAGGGGCCTTGTGTTTGTTGTATTTAAGGAACATGTCTCTTTTAATTTACGGGATAAGCAGCGACGTCCTCAAGCGTGGTTATCTCCTGTGGTTTTCAGCAGCTTTCCAGGCTGCCTGGCTCTGCTCTGTGGTTGTCAGTCCCTCCCTGGGACGAAGCCCTTGGGCTTGAATTCTTTAGCATTAGTGTTTGGCAGTCGGTCCTCTCATTCTGCGCATTTGTTCCCTTGTACCTACAACTGATTTGCTAATCTGCATCTGTTTTTGTTTTTATCCTAATAAAAGTGAGGATTATAAGCAGATCTGGATCAAACAGGTTTGTCTGTAAAAGCTGGGGGTTCTGGTCTCTGGTCTGTCATCTCAAATCCTGTAGGATTAGAAGGAAAGCAGGGAGGGGTTAGGCAGCATCTCTGAAAGAAGCAGTTTGTTCTAGAGGGTTTCCAAAAACTGAGTAGTGATTACTTTCTGCCTTCTCCATGAAAGCAGGTAACTCCTGCAGACTTTAGTTGGTGACTGTGTGAACCATATGGCTGGGATAAAAGTTGGTGGTGAGAGCAATCTTTGAATATTTCTCTCATCCATATAGAAAAGTTGAACCCAGAATGGAAAAGCACAGCTCAGGCAGGGCTCCCACCTCATGCAGACCTCCTTAGCAAGACCACAATGAAGAGGACATGGGTCCTGGGCTTGGTCTGTTCATCCAGGAGCTTCAGAGCAGAAAGCTGAAAGGATGAACCTTTCACATCTCCCCTCCAAAGATCCTACAGGTGTGGTTTGCTGGTGCTAAAATGAGGAAATAATGCTTTTGTCTGCTGATGTTTTGTGCACTCTGTAGGGCAGTGTCTCCATGGCTGGGAGCTGTAAGAACAGGGTTCTTTGTAACTGAATGCCTGAGATTATTTTTTAAATTAAACAACCTAAGTCTGATCTTAATGGCCACTTGGGCTCCTTCTGGCCACTGAGGTACTTTGGCAAAATGTGAAACCAGTATCTTTGTTCCTGAATTTCCACTAATCCTATCAAGCACAGTGTGAGAACATCTATGCATCTGAAGTTTGAGTTTTGCAGAGTTTTTTTTACTCTAATGTGCCTGTGATCTCTGAAACTTACATGCCCAATGCTGGGCATTAATACTGGGAAACCAATGCCTAAGGGAATGAGCCACTGGAGAGTAAATCATGATTAGGATTGGGTCTTGAGATATTGGGATGTGATTCCCGAGTTCATTTCAGCTGTTACTTCTCCATCAGAAGGGTGTGCAAGGCAGGCTTGGCTTCATGTTTTGGACCTTTTAATAAGGGAATGGCTTTATGTCTGGAGTTACTGTGCCCACCCCAGGGGCTCATGAGCTGGGAGATGCAGAGCTGGTAACAAACCTCTGCCAGGTGGTTGCATCCAAGTCAACAGGAATCTAGGAATCAACTTCTTACTCAGTGCAAACAGCTGTAAAGCTGAAAGGACTCTCTAGACTTGGCCTGAACAGCAACTTTTTGGGGCTGAAAAACCCAGGTCTGTTAGGGAACCCTGCAAACATCTCACTCACTGCTGGGGAAACAGTGTCCCATCCCCTGTATGAATGAACCTCAAGATTACAGTTGTAGGGATGGTGACATCCAACACATGCAGCGACCTGTGTGCTGAGAAGATGCTTTTAACATTATGCCACACTGCTTGGGCAGGGACAGAGTCTGGGAGGCCAGGCCAGGCCCAATGGCCTCAGCTTAAATGGACAAAATGATGGAGCCTGGGCTCCATTCATAATGTACAGCTGGTAAATAATAAAGGAAAGGAGGTTACAAAGTGCTTTCTTGGCATGTGGTTAATCTCTTGCCAACTCTAACACTGAAGGATTGCACCCAAGAACCAGGCACCACGTGAAGTCTCAGTAGAGAGGCTGTCACCTTGGGCAAGATGCATTTCAAAGTGAGATGAGGTTATGTTTACATCATATTTATGGTTATGGCAGAGCACAGATAGTTTGCAGTATTTTGATTGCTTTTACAGATGGGATCATATTGTCCTTTAATCACATTAAAGAAATTGGGTTACGAGCTGGCTGCTGTAGCACCATTCCACTAAGATGATTACGAGCAATTTGATTCTGTCTGCAAACTTCTTAATGAAATGGGGAAACTACTCAATGTAGTTGAATTTGCAGTGTAGAAGTGACTCAGTCTTTGGTCTCCTCTCTTACGACCAGACTGCATGAATCTTCTGGCTCTTATAACTTCCTAAAGCACTGAAAGTCACAGGACCAAAATCCCACCTCCACCCTTGCCATGCACAGACCAGTGCTCTTCCTTTCCTGGCATCAGGCTGAGCCCTTGTACCCTGCCACATTTCCTGGACCTCATTGTCCCATGGGGTGTTCTTCATCCTGCTCTTGCTCCCTCCCTGCTGGAGAGGGGCTGTCATTCCCTGTGTGACAATGGGAAATAATTCTGCTATGGCTAAATTTTTTCTGGCCCAGCTTAAAATACTTCAGATGGCCAGAGCTCTTGCCAACTTGTCCTTCCAAGTGCAGATGAGAGCAGAGCCTCCCAAGATTCTGCTTCCTCTCAGTCTGTGTGGGATGGTTGGTGGAGGTCAGAATTAGGAGCTTATTGCAAAAGGCAGCATGACACCAGGTCATGGAAACTGCAGGGGGTTTTAACAAGATACTTCACCCTACAAAGTTGCTGTTCCATCCCCCAAAGTGTGCAATGTATTTTCTAGCCTTGGAAGGTCTATTTTAGGAGCCAGAATGGCTTGTCCCCAGCAGTGTCCCCTGCTAGGAACTGCATTTGACATCACCATAATGCCCATCTTCACTGTGAAGGCTGGAAGCTTTCCAGGACAGAAATCATCCCTTGCTGTTGGCATCTTGGGCAATGGAGCCATGGCCCCAGCTGGGACCTCCAGCCACAGCCAGGAAACAAATCAAGGAAACAACATGTGGTTGGCAGATGTCCAAACGGGGCCAGACACAGGGTTAGCAGACAGCCTTAACAATCTTTTCTCATATGCTTTAATTTTATTGCAGTGCTTTGGGGCTCAGTTCAGTTGCCTGAACACGGGTGTGGAGGTGAGGTGTGCGCCAGTGATTGGCAGGGATTGGCAGCTGCAACACATGGAGCTGTGGCACTGGGATCTTATATGGGGACACTGTGTGGTTGCTGCTGGCCATAGGCAGGGACTTTGCAAGCAAGGCTGCAGCACTTTGTGCTCTGCTGCTGCTGCTCTCAACTGCAGTGGTGGATTCAGTTGGGATACCTGGGAAGCTGCAGGTTTCCCCAGATGTAAAATCTGTTCTGTCATCTGAGATGATACACTTGCTTCCTCACAGTTACCACTCTGGGTTTTGTAGGGGGTGTTCTGGTTTGGGCACAGGACAGAAAATAGCAAGGCACCAAAGGGAATGAATTGCTGCCCCAGAACACAGGTGTTACAGTCAAACCAGTGCCCTGGGGAACTGGCATCTGTGGGGACAGAGCCCCAGATTTAGGGGTGCTCATGCTGGGGATGCTGCTTTTGTCCTTGCTGAGGCTTGTTTAACATGAGCCCCTCACAGACAAATGTCCTTTGCTATGGCCAGCACAGAGCCACCCCCTGTCCCCCTTTACACAGCTGCAGCCCCAGCAGGGAGCTCAGGGGGGGCTGGAGGAGGAGGGCAGAGCTCCTACCCTGCTCTGCACCCCCAGCCCAAGGTGTGGAGCTGACTTTGCTGGCTGCCTCCTGCCCTGCACAAGCTTGTTCTGGAGCTGGGGGGGGCACTAACAGGGTTTTATTGGGGCTGCCTTTGCAGGCCCCCATGGCTTCCACCTTCCCATGGGAAATGGGATCCATGTGGGGCTGTGGGGTCAGGGGTTGTAAAATCTCAGCAGTAAAATCTCAGGTTGTACCATTTCCCACTTGTCATTGCAGGCTCGAGGATGTGAGTTTTCTTTTTTTGGAAGAGTCAGCTGCAGATGTTGAGGCAGATGTGAGCGTGCTCTTTGCTTCCTTGCTGTCCCTGTGCCCCTTCCTATGCCTGGTTTCCAATCTGAAACGTGCTCACTTCTCTCCTTTCTCCTTGTTTGGCTGGTTTTACACCAGAAAACTGTCACAAGCTCTGCTGGCAGAGCCACAGGGCTGTCAGTCAGTGGAGAGGGGCAGCAGCAGAGCTGGGGCTAGGAGCTCAGCAGAGCTGTGCAGCTGTTGGGTCAAGTGAGAGGTGTTAAGTCTGCTCCTCTTTGGAAATCTTCAGCTGTCACCCCCAAAAAAACAACCCAGGTGAAGGTTGTTGGAAATGCTTGTAATAAAAATAAATTGGTTCTTAATTTTTATTGTTTAAAGGAAGAAATGTCTGCTCTTTCCCTGGTCTGCTTGCTTTATCAAAATCTTCTGACCAAATAAATTTTGCTATTGTAACCTCGCAGACTCCCAGGATATCCGTGCTGTCTCTTTGTCTGGTGTTAATGACTCTCTTGGACGTGCACAATTAAAATATGTACAATGGTGCACAGGCTCCAAAGCTATTAATCAGCAGAGGAGATGTGGGTGGTGAACTGGGAGCCCAAAATGTATTTATACCCAGCTCCCAGAACTGACACAGACCTGGGCACTTGTGCTTGTTCCTTCCAAAGGTATTGAAATACCAGGCAGGAAAATGTTGTGTTATTTCTGGATGCTCTGAGACTGGACAAAAAGAATAGTTAAATTCCTGCTGGTAATGACTCTTGATTACCAGGATATTACCAGGGCTCTCAGCAAAGCCCTTACCCCAACGTGAGCTTCTGTATCCACTCTGGTGCTGTTTGTTGGTACCCCAGAAGAAACAGAAAAGGCCAATGCCAGAAAGGAACCACAAAGTTTTTCCATTGAGAGCATCCGGACCAATTTTTGATGAGGAAAGATTTTAGGGTGTGGGTGGCCTTGAGTTCTCTTGACATCAGTGGCCTCCTAGCTGGGGCAGTTGTCAGAGTGTCTCCTGTTGTTTTTTTTTTCTCATAAAGGTTAATTACATTTTAGATTCTTTTGGCCACATGAAAACTGAAGTCAAGGCAATTTCTGACCTCAGTGTGGATAAAAAGAGGGAATCAACTTTCAGTCACTACCACACCATGGCATCTGCACAGGAGGCACGTACACTGGATTTATGTGCACTTACTGTCTCAGAGCAGGATCTGAGTGTGGCACCGTTCCACATGAAAAGGAAATCACAGCTTATAATATTCAACTGGTTGCTATAACCCCCACCCACCCCAGGTTTAATATTAGAACTATTTTTCACGTTGAAACCGAAATAGTACAAAATATGGGCTTGCTGTAATTGTTGTTAGATTATGTGTCACCCTGATAAGATGTAACAAATATTTTCCTACACAGCAGGGCCCGTTTCCCTGCAAGTAATGGATGGAGAAACTTCTCATACTGTGCAGGCAATCGGTCGTAAAAACTTCGCTCAGAAGATTAATGCCTTAAGTGCAACCTTTGTGGAAAGTAGGAGGAAAAGAATTAAAATAAGTTTGTTCTCTCACGTTTAATATTAATAACCAAACTTATTTGATGGGAATGTTCCTTGCTGCATGTGCCTTCAAGGAGCAGCTTTGTGTCAAATATTTCTATTTTTTTTCAAAGGCCTTTCAGCAGTAGCTGTAGTGTGTGGTGCAGTGATTCTTGCAACAGAACTATTTTTATTGGAAATATGAAAGACTATTTTCACGGGCAAAGCTTTGACACCAATAAGTCTGCTGGGCATCACTTAATAGGCTAGATAAACATTTGCTCACCATTTAGTGCAGAAGGATTTTCTCCATATATCACAGGTTTTTTTTTTCCATAGACATTTAATGGCCATTAGGGAGTTGGCACCCTCAGGAGAGAGCTCTCCAGAACTGGTGTATGGTCAGAGATGAGGCAGGGGCTTGTTGGATGCTGTGCAACAACATTAACGTGCAGAACATCACAGTGAAACCCTTCTTGTCAGAAGCTGATTTGAACTGAATGGAGTCCTTCAGGAGCAGAACTGAGGGTTTAGGAGGAGCACATCAGTGGGAAGCTCTGAGAGCATCCTGCACCAAACTGTGCTGTTGCCTGTTAGAACAGTTCTTGCTCCTTTCTGGGGAGCTGTGCTGCAGAGCAGTGGCTGTGGCTAACCTGGAAGATGTAAGGATGGTCTTAGGTGATGATTTTTTTACAGACTGATCAAGGTTTGGGAAAATGCCAATTGAGACTGATTGCTGTTGCTTTCCTCTGTGTATTTTGAGATCTCTTCTCCCTAAAGCATGCTGCTGTCAGTCTCAACTGACAGGTACCATCAGTCATGAAGTCAACTATGAAATTAGGGTTGGGTGGAAGTGCTCATTTTCAGTGTGTGGCACACAGTTCACTTCTTCCTAGGTCTCTGCTTGCTCTCTGAGGTCTGGTCAGATGCCATCCAGCTTCAGTTTACAGAGGATCACTTGGTTTGCTACTTGTGAGATATTTCTTCCTGTTCTACAGAGCTTGAACTTTCATAAAGAACACTTTGTAAACAAAGAAATAATTGATTTGCCAAAGATAAACAAAGAGTTTACCCTCTCCTGCCAATGGTAGGCAGTGGGAACAGTGGTTGTAACATTTCAGTATTCCAGGAGCCACCACCTTTCACTGCCCCAGGTCTGCTGCTGCTGTGCAACCAGAGCTGCATTTCTGAGGAAAAAGCCAGTGTCACCAAATGTTGCTTGGGACTTTGAACAGCTCTGGCATTCAGAACTCCTTAGGGCTTATTCAAACTGCTTTCTAAATGGATCAGTAAGATATTTTGGAACACTCAAAGAAAAATGATACTTACATTGGTAAATAACTGCATTCATCATTTAAACTGCAATGGGGGGAAAAAAAAGTTTAATTTTGACCATGCAGCAGCATAATTCATTGGGTCTCTTCCTATGGTGCTGTAGCTCTCAGATAGAATGTGCCATCCTGCCACAGGAAAAAAAGATTTTAGCAGTGCTGTGGAAATTAGTGATGGTGTAGTTCCAATCCCCATCCATTTGGAGTTGGTGAGGGGGGTTTAGGTTTGAAAGCAACATTGCTCCATGCCAAAAATATTCACAGATAAACCAATAATCATTCATTCAATATCTCTGTCACTGCTGTTTAGTTTCATACGTAAAGAAAGGAGTAGACAGATTATTTAAAGTACAAAAGCTAATTAGGGTTGGCTGACAGAGTACTGAATTTTACTTTGAAGAATGGGACAGGTTTTTTCATGACTGAGATGGCAGAATGTGATCAAAACGTTATTAAGTCCAAACCCCCCAGCTTCCTTACAGCTTTGCTTTTTTGCCCCAGGCAGTCCCTGCTGTCCAGTCCATGTTTTTTGGAGCTGAAAAATCATTAGCAGTTTCCACAAACAGCACTTCAGCACAAGGAAGACAAGCCTCTAGAGCATTTGGGGTGAGGACAGAGGTTTTTAGCAGCTGGATTCCTTCCCCACAAAGATGATGACTGAGCCTACACATCAGTTTTAGGAGTCTGAATTCTGTAACTTAACAAAGCTTTGTTCCATATAATACATAGCAATTAAGCCATGTAAATGTATTTTACATTAATTTTATGGCACCATTTTACCTTCTTGAGCTACTGGGAACTCAAAGAGAAACCTCTTAGGAAAGCAGAATGAGATACACAAATACTTTCCACCTTTTAATTTTTTTAAGAAAGAATTGCCAGTGTCTGCCTAATGTAACCCTACTGAGATTCTCCCTGTGTGATGAACTGGTGACTTTCTCTACAGGATTCATGGAACACTGAGGAGCTGTATGTTTGGTGTTTGTCAGAAAGCTTCTCAGTTAGGAACGTGGATTAGAATTTTTATAAGCTAAAACTATCAATTGAAAACTTCTCTACTTTGCAGCTGCTAGCAGGGAAAAGGGTACTTATTAAAACTGGCTTCCTGTAACAAGCTATTTCTTCCCTTCCTACTCTCCCCTCAGACCTACTCTTATTGAAGGAAGTCTACATAAAGTGTTTTAAATCACTACAGGCTCTAGTAAAGACCAGGTTAGTCAATTTATAAAACTACTACTTTTTTCTTCTTAGTTCACCTATTTACACGGTTGCATAAATTTGTATTTCAGTGTTCAAATGATACAAATCTTTAAATAATTTATCCTCAGTGTTGTGAGGTAATCAAGTATCCATGTTTTAGAGAACATGGAAGCATACTTTGTGAACAAGGGGCTAAGGCTAAATCCATACAAAGTCTGTGAAGAGCTGGATTTCAAACCTTGAGTGTTGGGCTATTATTTTCACTATCAGTCTGCAAACTTTCATTTTAATGTATGAATATTCATACATTTTTAGTTTGCAATTTTTGATCAAGAAAGGGGGGACAGAACATAGGAAAAAAATAACCATGATGGAAAGTAATTTTTATTTAATCTGCTTAAGGAAATCCAAAGAAAGGGTGAGTTACTTGTGAGGAGAGGCTTTAAATAGGTCTATGACAATTACTACTATGCATTTCTGCATTCTCCAAAGAAATCTTCGAAAATAAAACCCAAAACTGACACACAAGTCAACAAACACTTTAAAAAGGTCTTATTACTATTTCTTTCATTTGTTGTAGATAGAGTTTTGTGTTGCAAATCCCTTTTACTCATATTTGGTTTATTAATTCCAACTTATTTTTACTTGTTTCTTTCGGAAGGTGAATACCCAGGGCAAACATATAAAAGTTTCCACTATTCTTGAAATATTTTATTATAAAGCATTCAGACAAACTTTTATTCAAAGAAACCTGTGAGCTCTCATTTGTAAAAGGAAACTATTTTAAAACACTGATAAAGAAAATAGACTGATCTTAAGCATCAGCTTTAGTTAGAGTTCTTCTGTAATGAAATCTAAAGACAAAACTGAGGGGTCAAGGAGCTATTAGTTTCATACATACTCATAAAAGGGAGACTAAGATATTACACAACCGTGGAGCATCTTATTGTTGATAATGAAATAGGAACACCTGACAGTTAATTCTGGTCTGACAAAGCAGTCCAACATTTAAATATTTTTCAGTCCCAAAAGAGACAAACCATTAACATTCCTCATTCAATAGCTAAGCCAGCCCTGGGTAAGGGTTAAACCTGCTTCAAAGCATCTAATAGGATAAGCTCTTCATTTCATGTATTTCTCCTGTTGATCAGCCAAGATTTTTGCCGAGGATTTGGCATCATAGAAAAGTTCATTTATTTCTTCAATATGCTCTTTCTCAATGCTGTCTTTCCCATTAATCTTGGCAAGCAGGTTAGCTGGGGTCAGTAACTGCACAGCATACCTGTGATCAAACAGAGATGGATGAATAATTACAATTCAGTGCATCACAGTGAACTGAATACACCTACAGGCCCCAGACTTGTTAGGAAACACAGAGCTCTACAAGCAGCATAAAAAGACTGCAAGACCCTCCAGTACCTACATTCCTTACAGGAGGAAAGAGGAGGATTACCACTTCATGTTAGCACTGTTCTCAACAGACAATACTGTTGTACAGGAGAGGGTTGTATTGCTTTCACAAATGAATTTATCCTACAGCATTTTTAGACTCAATCATACTTAAGAGAAAAACCAGCAGTGCTCAACTTACCTTAAGGTTGTCTTGGTACCAATTTCCCCTAAATGGTTCAGAGCTTCTTCACTGATGTTTATTCCTTCTGTCTGAGCACGAAGCTTTATGATCTGTTGGGAGGAATGAGTAAGTGAGGTGCCAGCCCAAACAATTATCCTGCTATAGCACTTAGCTTGGTAACTGTGTCATCTTAGAGATGAGGCATGCTAGAAAGTGAGATGGTGGGGAGAGTTCTCCTAGTGCAACCTGCCACTAAACTAGAATTTGTAGGATTCTGTCTTTGAATAGACAAATATAATGTTGAAAACCTGATCACCACAAAAGACAGGTAAAGTAACACATCTGTACTAACCCTTTGGGATAATTCTGCATGGTTAGCAAAGCACATCTACTAATAAGGAGCAGAGTATGATAACTTAGACAAGAAAATGGAAAAGGTATGCAGGAAATAAGTAACAGCTGGAGTCATGTGTACAGCTACACCAGTTACTAAATTTTGCAGTGAATCCTTGCCACTATATACTGAAGCCCTCCAAGAAGCCCTAGAGAAAGCTACACCCTTTCCTTAGTAGCTCACAACACACTTTTTATTCAATTGACAAGGAGATAGTAAAATAAATCAAAAAGTTACTTTCTGTGATTCACCTATTCCTGCAAGGGAAAAAAAATCACTAAGAAGAATCTAATCTTTCAAGAACAGTCTCAGGCTTGCACCAGTCTGAAGATCTTTACAAAGTTGGAGAGCAAGATATCACCAATAAGCCTGAGCATATAAAGCTGTAACAAAAGTGGCACAAGTCTCTGGGTAGTCTGTATTACCAGCTGAGTGATAAGGGGCAGACTGGATAATGATGTTGTGTTGTAGTGCTGAGATAACTCTGGAACTGCAAGCCTCATATAATACAGGTATTTTTCACTTTGGCAGCTTTGTAAACAAGATATCAAGAAGCACTCGTTTAAATTAAAGCCATAAAAATGTGCTAGGGGAGGCAGGGTAGGGAACAGGGTAAAAGAGAGGGGCTTGGAAAGGCAGGAAGTTGTGCTATGGTATGAATACTGAATATTAGCAATGCTGCTATAAATTGTACTTTCAGATTATAGATTTTTTTCCTATCTTTTATATCACCTAAATGACACCTTCTGTTTATTCAAATACTGGAATTTCTGCTAGAAACAAGGTATCTTGAATGCCAGATCTTTAACAACCTTTTTTTTTAAAAAACTATCTAGCAACTTGGTAGACCCTTCCTGAAGGACTGGGGCCCAAGCCATTAACCCAGCAAACACATACATAAGCAAGCTGCTATGAAATGGGAAAAGAATTATCAGGTAAATTACACTAGGAACAAAAAGTCCTGGTTATAACCTCTACTATTGAACAGCAGGCACATATGCAAGAAAAAAAAAATTGTTTACAATAATACCTGACTAGAATAGTTATAGAAGTGAATTTTCTTCCTATTCTGGCTGCACTAAGGTAACTGTGGGTCTTGCTCTCAGAGCAGTGCTACACAACAGGATTTCTACTTTATCAAGGACTTGTTTGGAACTTGTTCCAAACTTGCAGTAAATAAATGGACAATTCTTGTGCTGACAAGCAAATGAATTATGAAAGGACAAGGTAAGAAGTGTCACACAGAAACATCACAAGGGAAAACTTCTTAACATGAATGAAAAATGCAAACAAAAATAAATTTATGGATGTCTTATTTTTAATCCACCCCAACTCTACTGTTGGAAATCAAAGGTAGGTGTTATAGCTCCTCCTCCCAAAAGAAGCCACCATTCAAACCCCTTAAGTTAAGGGAAGATGAGATTATCTGACTATGGGAACATGATTTATGCAGCAAAATGTCTGGACTCTATTTCTAGCTTTAGGAAATGCTACTGTAAATACTTCCTTTCCCTCACCTCTGGGAAGAGTGGCACTTGCAGCACCTACCCAGCTCTTCTGAACATCGACAGTTCTTTAACAGTGTATTATTATCTGCACAGTAATACAGCACACTAGGCAGGTATTACATACAGCAGCCTCAACAAAAAGCAACTCTTTACTCCTGGAGCAGTATCTATTAGTTTACAATTCTTGTGTCTTCCCTACAGTATAGAGAAGTCCAGACAACAGCCTTTAACATCTCCAGACTCAGTACCAGTGACACTAGAATTTTACTTTTTTTTTTGTATACAGACAAAACACAATTATTATTACATCACTGGGCTCCTTCTACTGCAATCTATACCATAATGACTTAAACATGTCCTTGTAAGTACAAAAAAAAAGTCCAGGGAGTGGCTCACAGCAGCCTTATGTGAAAAGCTCCTCAAACCAAGTGAAATGAAGCTTTGCCTCCAGGTTTATATTCGATAAATGCCTCGGCTTCACCTTGGCACTTATCCAGCAGCAGGAGACTATTATCTTGTGACAAGGCTCTCCTCCATTGACACTATCTCTTAAATAATACAAAGAATTGGCATGATAAACCCTAATGTCTTCTGCATTGTGTCACTTCAGAGCATTGAGACGCTAATGAGGGGGATCTTTGACACGATGCATCATAATGGCACCCAAGCTTTATAATCGATACACAATAGGTTGTGATGGCCCCACAGGAAAAGTTGCAGGCATTCAAAGCCTATCTCTGCAACACTTACTCTGCTTACATTTCCAAACTTGACTAGGAGCACTGAAATCCTCCCACTTTCAGGAGACAGCCCTAGCAGTTTCAAGCTGTAGCAGAGAGACAAAAATGCAGTGCACAAAGCTGCATTCCTCAGTCCCTTTTATCTGTGGAGGAACAGCCTGAGATCTTGAACCAAAGGTCCTAAAATGTGACTTGTCACCTTGTACCAACTGAAAAAGCACTGCCTGCTGCAACCTACCTGGAAAGCAGATCTGCTCAAGACAGGAGGTCAAGTAACAATTCATGCAAGTAAGACATCCCTTCCAGTTCTACGTATGCTTAGCAATACAGCTCATCAGTGCATGGAAATCAGACAGAGAAATTGTGTGGACAATTTTAACCTGCTTATTGTAAATGATTACCAAAGCAGCATGCACTTAGGAAGCTGTAAGCCTTCTGGCACTGGCTGTGGTGACCACAGAGTCAAACAGGTCTATAGTAACAGAATAAGCAAACAGCAGTCATCCCCATAGATCAGAATGCTGTGCATACTTGCTTCATTTCTTGGGGTGTATACAGCATAGTTCGGATAATCATGACTCTATCCAGCAGGTCCAGTGGTATTCCATGAGGAGACACTATATCCTCTGTGCCTCTGAAGGAGAAACCAAACAGAAAGAGATCAGATACTACCCCGAGTTCAATACATTGATTTGACTGAGATCAGTAATAATTAGGCAGCTATTAGTTTACAGCTCTTGTGTCTTCCCACAGTGACACACCTCCCAGGAAGAGACAAGAAACATTCTAGTCTGATGTTCATACTGGATAGCCTGAGGGAAACAAATAGTTCTGGAGCTCTTAAACATGGCATAGTCAGAGGTGGCACTTTGCTTCATGCTTTCCTGCACTGTATTTTACTGTACAGACTTACCTCATGTTCCAAGTTACCTTCCAGCAAGGAACAAATAATTCTTGGTAAGCTGTTTAGCATATCCATAGAAATCATATACACTATCAGGCAAATGGAAAACATCCCCTCTTGCTGAACTCTGTCCAATCCTTTCCCGAGTCCCTCCAGTGACTATTGCAGTGGTTTCCATTACATGCTTGCAATCCAGCAAATTGAAAAGTGGGAGGTCTGTGCATGATGGAAAAAGCAGATTCTAGACCCCCAACTATTTTCTTTTTTGACATCCAACACAAAACAGCAAAGGCTACAGATAGATCTATTCCTGGTTTTCTAAAACCACTTTGATTTGTCACAAAGTCAAGATTTCATCAGATCCCCAGAGAACCTGGCTTGCAGGTAAAAACAGTAGAGTGCTGGTGGAGAACTCCACTTCCAAGCTCAGTGATAAGATTTAGACACTGCAGCTTTGGTCATGGTCCTCCTTGGGAAATGAACCAAAATGTCCTTCAATCATCTTCTGTACCCTTAGTATAGATAGTGCTGTCTCCTCTGAAGCAATTCCTCCTTTTATGAGATTACAGATTACTACTTGGAGATGTTAAACCTTGCTTTTAAAGACTTAACTTACCAATGTTAGGTATAAGTATTATATGAAAATCTTCCTTTCTCAAAGTTTTTTTTCATAACAAGATCTGCAGTAAATCCATGCTGAGAGATTTGTATTTGCTCTGCTTTTACAAGACAGCCTTTTTATGCCTTTGCAAAGAGAGAATTTCTATGTCCACCTTAAACATTTTCTAAGGACTTGCCACCTTCATTTCTAAGCAATGGAAACTGAGAAAAATTAATACCAGATGCCACTAAGAGGGAAAGGAATAGCTGGTTACACAGCTGAATTAAATCAATTTAAAGAGTAGCAATCATTGCTAATGACAGCTTGTTTAGACATAATTAGACCTAGGCCACAAATTAGCTGTAGAGTTTAGGGAAGAATCTGAAAGAGGAGAACACTTTTACTGAACATGTGAAGAATGCATTGTGTGGGTGCAAAATATTGAAGTAGAGGCATGAACAGGAGTGAAGGTGAAAAACAATTTAGTTGGCAGGACTGAAGAATCACAAAAAAAGATCAAGGGAGTAGGAAATAATGAAAGGCAGGGAGAGAGGGAACTGTGACAGTAAGGACAGGAAGCTCTAAGTCTGGTGCAATGAGGATAGCAAACAGAAAAATAATCCAGAAGCAGCAGAAAACTACGTAGCCTTGGTGCTTTTGAGGTCCCTAATGTGCAAACAGCAGATGTGTTGAGGTATCCAATGAGGAAGGTAATTGTTACAGATGACCCAGGAAGTAAGCCAATTCAGAAGCTGTTAGAAAAGAGGGATGTGTCAGTGCAAATAAAAGGAGGAATTTCATTGTGCTTTAACTCGGTCAGCATGGCATTAAACACTTGTCCTATCCTGAAGCTCAAAAGCAGTTTTTGAGCACTGGATGCAGCTTCCAACCCAGGCAGGGGATTATCACAGATGTCAGTGTCAGAGACAAAAGCCTTCAAAGATGATTATAATTCTATTGTTAGAGTTAATTCCAACATTTATTATCCACAGCAAACTGGAAAATTCAAGCTTATCAAACCTGATAACACAGTTCCCTCGGTTGGAAGCAAAGATGACAATGGGGGAAATAGAAGATTCCAGTGCTCGATGCAGGTATGTGAAACATTCAATATCCAGCATGTGAACTTCATCTACGAAGAGAACCCCAGGGACAAGCTCTGCAACACCTTGATCGATGTATTTATTTACCACCTTGTTTATCTCCCCTCGAAGTTTGTCTGTGAACAAAAAGAAATAGTTTATCATGCTATGTGTGAACCAGTAACTTGTGCTGTTTCAAAACATCACAGTTCTAGCAGCTGTTTCACTGTGTTTTGAAATCTGAGTATCTATGCACAAATATTATGTGTTAATTTAGAGATGGTGCATAAATAATACCCATTTAGTCCTTTTTTTGAGTTGCAAACATATGTTATTATGGCCTAAAAATCCCATGAAGGATTCATACCAGTGATCTCGGTTTTCTTGGGCTTCATCAACTGTCCCATCATAGAAAGGATGTCCTGCCCACCCTGGGGAAAGAAAGTTACAAAGAGCTATGAGGTCTCCCAGTGACACATACCATGAGAACTGTAGAAATCAGGGATTGTTTAAAGAATTTTTCTTGCACTTAACTTGATTACTTTATTTCAACAGTGGCTGATAATCTGTTAAAGGTTATGTCACTTCACTGCAGCAGTATTATAAACAAAATCATTTAGCTACCTCCTCTCCCTTCTTTTAGCCTTGTTCATTTGAAGAACATAAAAAATCAAAATGAGAAAGCCTCTTTTCAAAAAAATTGTCACAGAGAAGCTCATAAGGACTAAAATTGTCAGGGTACATGAGGACTTGATTGCCTGTCTGCACAGAAAGTGTTCAACCTGTTAACATAGGAACAACTATGCTGAGTTTTAAGAGTTTCAAACACCTTGATTTTTATCATGTAAATTATTTTATTGGAAAAAGGATGCTCATTTTGTAATGGAGTAAGTTAAGGGCTTGTAGCACCCTACTGAGGCATACCAGCCTTTAAACAAATACAATATTGTTGGGTGCTTGTGTTTCTGACATAGATGGCATTCCCTCACTACTAGGTTTATAATAAGATACTGCAGGGAGAAATGTCCCTATTTTCAATTTTTTGCTGCAATATGTTCAGAACCCTACTGAAAGTCACAAGGAAATTTAACAAGAGGTTAAGAAACATTATTGAAGGTAACAGGAATATCAATAGAACCTGTGACAGTCAAAAATACTTACCTTTTATGCTAGTGCTTGGAGTTTACAATTCATGGGCAAAAAACCATAACACAGAGCAGAATAAATTAATCTGTAATCTATAAAAACCTGTATCTATAAAAATAAAATTTTGCAGATCTTGCTACTGCTATCTCACATCTGCAAACAACTTTCCTCCTGGAGAGAAAGCAATAATCTCTTTTGCAGGCCAACATGAGTAGCCAACACTGCTCTTTTTAAGCAGGGGACGGAGGGGGGAGCTAGCTCTGGATTATGCTGTGAAGGTAGCAGATCCCAAATATCCCTGTGGAAGCTCCACTATGGCTAAAAGGCTTTCCTCTGCAGTGTTAGAAAAGCACGCTGATAAATACTCCATGACCAGGCACAAAAATCCTAACCTAGCAACTGCCTCTTTAACCCTGGTGGGGCAAGCCACTGAGGCAGCTACCAGCAGCATGACCTTCCTCCAGAGAGGTCCTCACAGTGTAACACCCACTGCTTTTCCTACAGTGGAATCTTTTGAGGGTGATTTAGGACAGCCTGACTTGCTACATCTCCTTGATTATTCTAGTCGCCATCACATCTATGTCAAATAATTTTTCTGTAGAGCCTTAATTTGAGTCTGATACCTGAGGTCGAGCATTGGCCACATCCAAGTCATGCAGGGTGACATCCTGAATAATTTCCTTTTTCTTGTGCACATCACCCTTTGGCAAGGGAACATACTCTTCAGCTTCAAGGTCAAATTCCGTAGCATAGATATCACATCTACCTTGCCTCTGAGAAAAAGCAAAGAAGAGAAACCCAGGTACAGCATTAGTTTCAGTGCCAAAACCTTGAGTGACACAAACGTGATAAAGATTAAGGGCTTGGTTCACAATTTCAGTCCTACACAAGCCTCAGCTGACAACACAGACATCCCACTCCCTCCTTAGCAACAGGCATTCACTATCTACTGATCAAGTGCAAAAACTGTTGAAAAACACTTGGTATTTTCAGTGGTAAGAATATTCCATTCTTTTCCATTCTTGCTAAAGGACAAATCCAGCAGATTAACTAGAGATTGGGAGAACTGTTCAAGACTCCTTTGTAGGTGGGTGATTTATTGTATGATACAAAATATTATGCCCATCCATTAAACAGCAAGTATGGCTCTACACTACTTTCTGAATCAGACATGGAAAGAATGCTAAGTAATGCAGTATTCCCTTCTACATGTATAAACCTTGTGAAGAAAATACCAGAGTGATAAAAGAAAGATTAAATACACTGCACATGACAGCCTGAAAATAACTAAAGTTGCTTGGCTGTTTCCCCCCATCCCTTAAAGCTGTCTTGATCTTACAGAAAATAAAACTCATCCAGACAGGATCAGTGATAGCTTCCTTGCCAGATGACCTTAATTGTGAACCAGATGACCACGTTCTCTCAGTGCAAGAGAAAATTTTCTCTCCAGATAAGGAAAACCTGGGCTCTTACTTAAAACTTTCACATAACCATTTCATGTCTGTTAAGGGTAATAAATGGGAAAGCCTTTTTCTGACAAAGGCAGAGAAAGGTCTGCAATACATACACCTGCATAAAAGTGCAGAACTTTTCTTTTACCTTGACAGCCCCACTGTTTGCTTCAATGTAAATAACATCACCAGTTTCCACTCGTTCCTTCTGCAGGCTCTCAAATATACTTGGGTCCAGCTGGGGACAAAGGAAACTCACAGTTGGTCAAGTGTTCCATATTGTTATGGGAATCAAGGAGGAGTAATTTAGTCTAAAGCCCACTCTCACCAGACAAAATTAAACTGCAACTGCAATTTTATAAAGCTATAACACTTGGAGTAGTGATAAAGAATAAATCTGAAAGAAGATCCATAGGGCTTTCTTAAAAAAAAAAAAATTGGTATCTGAAGGCAGTGACAGTAAGTGCCAGAAATATGACACCAGTTACTATCACAAAGTATGCCTTTGTGTAATGTGACAATGTATTTATACCTCAGATGCAGCACTTTTCTGGCTTTCTAACAAAACTTTTATAAAAAATGTGGCTATACCAGTGTATTATGCAATTTTTTCCTTGAATCTGTATCCTCTGCAGCTACATGAGAGTGAACATTAAGTGCTTTTGTTTCTCTCTGTAGAAGTTTATTCACTTCTGCTCTGCATTTTCCTGTTTTCAGAGTAAACAAATGCAAGATGATACTTAACACTAGAGACAGCTTTCTGTTCTGTACTCTGACAGAGAAATTGAACAACATGGACAGTGACTTGTACAAGAAACAGGAGAGGGTGTGAGCTGACAACACACCAGCTCAACTTCAGTTCAAATCAAGAATTCAATAGAGTGTATTTCCCCACATAAAATGAAGGGATGTGACAGAAAGAGCATTTATACAAAAAAAAATTATACCAAAGCAGGCAAGATTTCCTAATTCTTAAAAAGCTAAGAATCAGGACAGCAAAGACTCATACAAGACCCTTCTCATATGTTTGTTACCATGAACATGACTTTGTAGCCAGGGTCAGTCTGAGTGTATCAAGGACTGAGAGAGATCATAGTTCAGATACCAAACTAAGCCCTGATTTCTGTGCTATCACAATTATCCTGCAAAACTGCATCAGGGTATCCTCCTCCTTAAACTCTCCTTTAACTTGCTAAAGACATGCAAGAGCATGCTGCCAGACAGAAAAATAATGGGGACTGCTGAGTGAGTGATGGGTTTATCCCCAACATCAATTAGAAGGAGACAAGACAAACACCTAATTTAAAGCAGGTAAGCTTGCATGCTCAGGAACAGGATAAAATTTTCTAGCAAAAGAAAACAGCTTAGTTGCATTCCCACTCTACAGAGATGTGGATCAAGTGCTTAAAATGGAAATAGGAACTGGTAAAATAGATGGACACCCGAAATACTTTAGGAAATTTGAGACTCTACTGTACATACCTTCAACTGCTTGGTCCCCTTTGCAGTTTTGAGACCTATAATTACGTGGCTGATGGTTTTGCCATAACCCCCCATAGGATTTTCAGTCTCACATGGAGTTAGTTCTGTGACTTCTCCTTCATAAACCTCCTTAGTCTCTTTAATCCTCAGCCCTGCAAAAAGTTGTTTAGAACAGTTTCAGTTCATAAATCAATGGCTGTATAAACTGGGGAGCCTCTTGTATTTCTGCCAACAGAAAGTAACATGTTATTTGGATGCATTACATTGAATGGTGATTTTTTACATTCAAAAGCAGCTCAATAATTATCTTCTTCAGTATTAAGTGAGATCATTCATCCTGTATCATCAGAGGGAAAGTTCAGTCCAAGTTCTGACCTACAAAGCATCTTATTAAACTCTAAAGAAATAATTTGCTTTTAGTCTGTTATTATTAGTTCTTGAAACAAAAGTATTCTCTCTCTTCTCCTTTCCCTTAAGAGGGGATCTGCTTGATATGTTCACAGATGCTAAAATCAGAGAAAGTTCATCTTCAGTGACACTAATATAACTGTTAGTTTTCCACAATTTTTGTACTATCAGAAAAGCCCTGCAAAGTAAGGAAAAAGAAGCAAGTAATTTGATAAGAACTCTAAATGTTATGAATTTGTTATTTTTAACTCTGTTGCTAAACAGGTAATTGTGTTAGAACCTCATAAAATTAAGAAAAGGTTAAGGTATGATTTAAAATATTTTTCAACTTAATAACAAAAGGTGAGCTAGATAAACTTCAGCAGATTCTGCTATCATACAAGCTTAAAACTCTTTCAGAATAGCTGAGAATGACATCCTTACTTTGTTGCTTTTCAGACTCTTGATCAATCATCATAGTACCTGGGTATCTTCTGTTATAATCACAACTATCATAATTAACTAAGTTATTTTAAATTGATGAATAATTAAGAGCTGGAGAGTTTTATGGTTAGACTGTTCCAAAGAAAAAACACTATCATCACCACTACCACTACAATTATGCAGATGTTCTAACTACATAAAAGTTCAAAGAACCCACATCTGAAGAGACACTATAAAGTATTTTATGAGACACACATGCCATACCAAAAATAATGAATGGGCTGTAACAAGATATAAGGAAATCATCCTGCCCAGTCTGAGGCTATTAGGACTTGATAAAACTTTCCTTGTTCCATAACTTTTCATTTTGCTTTGAAATAGATCAGACACTTCACCAGTAATCTTGAGTTGCTGATAAGGAAATATAAAGAACTGACAAACACGAGTCTGTCTCCCTCTACTGGACCCAAATTAAGATGGGTTTAAAAGGAAAGAAACAGATTATCTAGTTGTGGATAATATGATTTGCTTTCTCTTACTTAGTACCACAGTAAAAGTTCTAAAAGTTCTGAAGTTAATTTTGGTAATTTAAAAAAAAAAACATTTTTCAGTCAAAAAATTATGAACCTTTGAGTTATAAACCTGACCTAGACAAGGCTGCATCACACATGTGATGTACAAAGGAAGGACTGTGAGGAAATAAGGGAATCTACTGCAGAACTGCTGGTGTTGAGAATTGGATGTTCACAGGCTTCATTTTCCTTTTTGTTTTATTTTTAAACTTTCAGCATGAGCTCTATTCTGCTCTGAAAAACTGGAAGACCATTGATGTTTGGGGTTTATTTTGTGTGCTGCTAAGGCACATCTTCCAGTTTCACTTCAACTGAACAGAATCAAGTTCACACACTCAGTGAGCTCCCTCCCCAGCACAAACCAAAGCTGAGCCAGTGAGGACAACCTGGAGATGTGCTTCAAGAGCATGGCTCTCATCTGAACTAACATGCTCATACAGATGTGTCTGTAGAAAATATTTAAGATGAACATGATCTAAACCAAGGCAATCGATGCTTTGAACCTCCTGCTGATTATCCTTTTCTTCCAGTAAGTCTACAACTACAAACATCATTCTCAAAAGAATTCTTAGATTTAAACAGAGACCTCTCCTACTCACAAACCAGAGGCATCACTAAGGCAGTGCTGGGCTATCCCATGTTTTGGTTCAATAGCATTCTGTGGAGTTAAATTGTGCTTGTCTCACCTGCAGATAAAATTTAGAGACACGGGGAACTATTCCAGCAGCTGGTATCTGACTGCAGCCCAGCTCTAACATCAGCTACTATGTATTAGCTCCTATTAGCTACGACATCCTTGCTAATCAGCTCTATGCAAGATTAATCTCAGCTGAACTTTTTTAAACTGTACAAAAATTCCACCTCCTCATTTCCCACTCTGTCCTTGCATGTTTTAGATATTACAAACTCCCTACTTCAAGTACAATTTGGCCATGAGGCTATGTCAAGTCTGTTACTAACAGATTCCTAATTACAAAAACTCCGTCAACTCTTCAATCATCCCAGTTTCCTTACAGTGATGGGTCCAAACCAGTGAGACTTGTTTCCAAGAGAAAAAGAAAATAAGTAAAAAATTGGTGTTAACATCCCTGGCCATTCTTATGGATCGAGCTGCCTAACCCCTCTGGAAGAAAAATGCACAACATGAGCAATACCTGATGTGTACAGAACCCATTAACAAGGATTCACACACATCAAACCCCTCCCCCCCCCAAAAAAAGCCAAAAACCAAACCAAAAAACACCTCAAAAAAACCCACAAAAACTTTAGGTATTTATTGACATGTGACCTGAAGCTTCTTTTGCACCAAGCCAGAGCTGACTTTGAGCTGTAAATAATAACATTTTTTTTTTTTTAAAAAAGGTCCTATGTAAATTATTTATTTGCCAGGCAGGTAATATAAAGGAAACTAAACCATAATTAAGAATTTAAACATTATTGAGAAATATCCTATTATGAGAAGTGGTAATTACTGGTCCTCTAAAATATGTCCCTTTTGTTATTTTTTTACACTGATGAAAATATCCAATAAAGGCTGTGTTAGGAAAATGTGACATGGAATTCAACAGAAAGGAATAAAAGAAGTTCCATCTTTCATTAACACCAATATTTGTTTAGAAGTGTCTCTGCTGACATTCAGGGAATGCAGGGAACTAACAATGTAGCTGGCTGTTAAATCTTAGAGAGTTAAACCACTGCTATCTCTGGAAATAACAACATGGACGGCCTGAGTTTCATCTGTTGGTTCAGGTTTCCAGATCTCTGACAGGGAACTTCATCACATCAAGGAAATACTGCAGACTACTCAGTCTCTGGCTTCCCTCCCCCAGGCTCTGTGAGATTCACAGTAACCAGAAGACCAAAGACTGCTGAGAGTTGCTTTCTTGTAAAAGTCAGTGGAATACTTTTGTTTCATTCCAGAACTGAGAGACTTCTTCACCTTGCTGCCACCAAAAACTTAAGATGAAGTCCAAGGGGAAATATGGCACAGAAAGCAGAAAAATTAACTGTTAATTATCTTCAGTACTAAAATCATGGTGTTTATCTTCTGCCAATCCTCATACAAACAGCCACTTCCAGCTGCATTTATCAGCTTCAGCAGCAATCACAGAAGATTTTTTACACACTCATTAAGGTTGCATTGCAAATTTTACAGTTTCCATCAAGCTCCTAAAGGCACTCTAGAACTGAGGAAGACATTAAGTCAAAGAATTTATTTTGTTGGCTTGGAACTTTCTTTGTGCTTGCTGGAATACTATGCCAGGCTGGCACTGCCATTTGGGAGCCTGGTTAAGGCTGTTTGCTTAATAGGAAGAGATCACTGAAATTAAAAAAAAGAGCATTTTTATGTCTGAAAGTATTTCTGGTAATCTGAGGAACTAAAAATAATTTTTCTTTGGGCTTTATTCAGTCACAGGTAAAACCAGGAGATGAACCCGGAGAGGTTCATCTGGAAGAACAGTACAAACCATAATACAATTAAATTATGGTTTATAAACATAAAACCTGACTCCATCCCAAAAGCACCACGACCACTGAAAAGTTTGTAGATAACTGGGAAAAAGCAAAATAAGTACCATGCAAAAACTCAACTCCCCTGTTTTATGGAACTTACCAATGGCACGTCGGAAGTTTTCCATCAGAACTTCTGTTTTCTTGATCTCAGTGGAATAAACCTCACTGCCAACCATGGGGCAAAAAGGAACTTTACTTCCCAGTTCTTGAGCAATAGCTAAAGCCAAAGCAGTCTTAAAAAAAAAACAACAAAAACCTACTCATTAGTTTTTATGAGAATTAACAAAGGATTATTTCTGCATGAAGCTGACTTTCCTCATCATATCACCTTCCAGATAGTTACTATCAATTTAATATTCAGACTGTTTTCTCTGACATTCATCTCCCACATAGAATAACCCCCTCCCACCACAACAAGTTACACATAGAGACATTTTTATCAAAGACACCATCTGTTAAAGGAACAATTCTGGGCATTTAGATCTGAAATCTGATGCAAATGCAAAAAAAACTTAAACTGTAAAAACTAAACAAAGCAGGAATTATTTAGGCTTTTAGGTTAAAATGAACTTCTAAGAGCTCTCTTCAGAGACCACACAGTACCTATGTGCTTGGTGACTGCAGGAGCTGCTCTCACACTAATGATGCTTAAACACAGCAGCAGGCAGTGCCAGTGTGGGTGACATGGCAAAATCAAAATATAAAGCATGAAACCAGGTTAACATAGTAATGAAAAATTAATTATAGTAGATGAAAACAATACATAATCACCACCCTAAAATGGTTGTGATAAATTAAAATAATTTAGGAATACTTTATTTGAAATTAAAAATAGTACCTTGCCAGTTCCAGGAGGTCCTGCCAACAGCACAGCTCTGCCAGCCATTTTCTTGCTTTTGATTAGTTCCACTATAACCCCACAAGCCTGCAAGTAAAATAAGTATTTAGATTGTTAACAAAAGTATTGCTGTCTTTTGTTCCAATATCAATAGAAAGGTGCTGAAATAGGAGGATTTGTGCGCCCACTAATAATAAATACTTCAATTTTATGCATACAAAACCCAAGGCAAGATCTGAACAACCTGCTTCTTACAACAGTTTTATCTGACACAGACATGAAAAAAAAATCAAAAAAAATCAAAGAACAAAACTCAAACCTAGGAGCACAGGCTCCTTTCCCTCTCTCGCAATTGAAAGCCTACATAAGGGTTTGAAAATAAAGCAGGCAATTAAATTTCGGTTTTCAGAATAACAGATTAGCCCAAGCACCAGCCCACGGCCAGGCACCGGACTGAAACTAAAGTTCCGTTCCCCGCTTGCACCAAATCTCTGATTTTTGGCAGGTTTCTTTGCCTCTGAGCTCCCCAGCTCTGTGCCTAAACCCAGGAGGCAGAAAACAAGTAGCGGTGCAAGCAGCAGCCTTGCCAACCCCCCCCCCATCCCTTCTCAGAGACTTTCACTCCCTAACGGGACTCAGTGACACCCAGCGCGGATCGGATCCGTCCCTCGAGCCTTTACACTCCTCGGGGCTGAGGCTGCGGGGCCCCAGAGATGCCCGGGCCTGGCCCCGCCACCCGCCCCGCTCACCTCCCGCGCATTTTCCTGCCCCACCAGCCCGCCCCCGGCCGGCTTGGCGGTGCCGCTCTCATCCAGCCCCAGCCCCTTGATATGGCTGTGGGCGGCGATGCGCTGCGTCTTCGAGGTGCTCTTCACCTCCTCGATCTTCATGGCGGGGCCAAATCCCTCCCGGAGCCTCCGCGATCGCCACACGCGGCCCGCGCGTTACCAAGGCTCCCGGCGCGCGGCCCCCCGCGCCCGCCCCGCCGCCCTATTGGCCCGTGCCGCAGCGTTCTCGATGCTTATTGGACGCGCCGCCTGTCTGTCACCGACACGGGGTGCATATTTTTAGGGTCCGTCCACTCGCTTCCGTGTGCGGCCCTCTAAAAGTCCCGGCCGGCTACAGCCACTGCCGGGAGGGGGGCCGGTGGGAGGGACTCGGCAAGGGCTGAGCGGGGCGGCGAGCGCGGAGCCTCTGGAAGGGAGAAACCGAGGCTGGAGCCAACGCTTCCCCCCGCAGAGGGTTGGGAGGGAGCAACCGGGGCAGAGGGAGCCATGAGTGTCTCCTGGCTGCGTGTGGTGCTGGGTCCCCCGGGCACTCGGGGTGCCCAAGGCCGCTGGGAGGGTCCGGAGCTGGAAGCGGCGCGGCCTGAAAAGCCCCTAAACCCTGCTGGGATAAGGTACAAAGCAGGGTAGGGTTTTGCAAGGGGTCTCTGGATCCTTGTGGTAGAAAGAGGAAAGGCGAGCTGTGAGCTGCGTGGTGCTGCTCGCTGACTGCCAGCTCTCAGATGTGGCAACGGAGGGGGCCCAGTGCCGCGCTCGCCAGTGCCGCGCTCGCCAGTGCCGCGCTCGCCAGTGCCGCGCTCGCCAGTGCCGCGCTCGCCAGTGCCGCGCTCGCCAGTGCCGCGCTCGCCAGTGCCGCGCTCGCCAGTGCCGCGCTCGCCAGTGCCGCGCTCGCCAGTGCCGCGCTCGCCAGTGCCGCGCTCGCCAGTGCCGCGCTCGCCAGTGCCGCGCTCGCCAGTGCCGCGCTCGCCAGTGCCGCGCTCGCCAGTGCCGCGCTCGCCAGTGCCGCGCTCGCCAGTGCCGCGCTCGCCAGTGCCGCGCTCGCCAGTGCCGCGCTCGCCAGTGCCGCGCTCGCCAGTGCCGCGCTCGCCAGTGCCGCGCTCGCCAGTGCCGCGCTCGCCAGTGCCGCTTGAATGTGTTGATTTGAAGGTCTTGTCCAACCAAAATCATCCTATGATTCACTGAAACTGCAAAATAATTCTATTCCATCTTTATCTATTCCATCCTCATGTGTCCAAAGCCTTGATGTAGGCATCTGAGGCTTTAACACACGCTGTACCCACAGCATTTCTGTCCCTCCTGAGCTCTGGCCTAATGAAATGAGGGAAAATGCTCCACATCCTCACGGAGTTCCATGGCCTCTCAGACTGCATCCTCATCTCGGGTCTGGGAGGCTGCAGCTTTCAGGCTGCTACAGATTCCAGCTGTGCTGCAGCTGTTATTTTGCTGCATCTTTTATCCAGTGTTTTAATGCTTGAGCTGAAGATCACTCACTGAGAAAGTTTCGAAGGGATCTGGGAAAACTGCAGTTCCAATGACTTCTTGCTTGTAGAGAGGCCTCTCCCCAAAAGAGGGGGGACCCTGTCCCTGTGAATTTGTAGTGTTTTCTATGGTTATAAAGCTATGGCAGTGTCTGCAATGTTGAAGGCCAGTGGATCAGCATCCTGTGATGCAGGACTGTGGCCTTTTGCAGAGGGATGGTGCCACCTTCCCTTTCCCAGGCACATCCCGTGCAAAGGCTGCCCTGTGATGGACCAAGCTGGGAGAGTGCAGGGTAGGAAGGGTGTGAGTTATGGTTCAATTTGCAGAAGTCCTGTGACCAATACATAAACTATTCGTTCCCTTTTTGTCAAAAGAGCTTCCATTAGTTTTGTTACAAATGAGGAACGACTTTGCTATTTGTTGCTTTCTTTGTGTGTTAATTGTTCTGTCAGTTTGTATTCACATATTCTAGTTTAAAATTGTAATTACAATATAATTGCACACATATGTAGTTTGACACCTTTGTAGGGGTATCCTGTTATACAACTGTTTGGCTAAGAAATCCTGAATATGACAAATTCAAGCTTTTTAAGTAATTAAAAAGGCATGTCTACTGCTGGACTCCATACATCCTCTCAGGGTCTTATTAGTCACAGAATGCAAATGCCTAATATGTACTGAACCACAGACATTTTCCTTTGTAAAAGAGCAAATACACAACTTTGATTTCTCTGGTGCATTAAACTGCCCCCAGTGTTGTGGGTAAGTCTGGTCAGAGCTCAAGTTTCTGCCAGTTCTGGAAGGATAATTAGCAAGTCTTCTAAAAGCTCTGAAGGCAGTGATACTGTTAACAAGAGGTCCAGGCTAGGCCCCCATTTTAAGAAGGCCTAGCAATAGGTGAAATGCAGAGGAATTTGTTAACTTGGGCTAAAATCTGCCCTTATGCTTCATCTTATCTTGTCTGATGTTGCAGATAGGCCCATTTTTTAATATGGCATTTAAAGACTATGTATATATTTTTGTGTGTGTGAAATTCAGTAAATGGGAATGTAGGTGGCAGGAATCAAGAACTGGTTTTATAAGAAGTTTACTGTAGAGAGAGGAGAGGAATGTTCCATACATGTAAAAATCAGATACACTACCTAAGGGACTTCAACTGTAGAAGCATTAATTCAATTAGAGATTTTTCCTTATAGAAATGAGTAGCAAACAGAAGTGTTACTTGTCAGCCTACAGTGACATGGTGTCTCAAAAGCACAACTGGAGCAGAGCTTAAAACTGTAGCCTGCCAGTGGCTGTTGCAATTCTGGAAATAAAATCTGACATAATGAAGGTGCAGAAATCAATACAAAAATGGTCTGGGGTTGTATTTGCAGCAGAAGAGGAATATAAAAAATATTTGGAATATAAAAACCCATAAATAATTGCTTGCTTTATAGGTGTGAAGCTGACTTCTGCCTCTAGCTTCCTCAGCTTAGCTTCACTTTCCAGGGTTTGCAATCACACAGAAGTTATGGGTTGGCACATCTTATTTTATTGATCATTTTTCTCATTCCATGTGGTCTTTGAGCATTGAACTGAAATGGCAGTTGAAGAGAGGGAGGAGAATATGTTTGGGTGAGAGAAAATAAACAATAATCCTTTGGACCACACAGGATTAATTGTTTATCCCCCAGAAAGAGCTGAGTAGATGTGGAACTACTGGAAAGTTTAGAAATGAACTTAAAAATCATTTATGATCTTTTATAACTGATGTCGGGTGTGTTACAAGGAGTCAGTATGAGGAAATATTGACCCTCAACTTTAGCATGATTTTTGTGTTTTCATTAATTAACACAGTAGAGGGGCAGGGTAGAATAATTGTGTTGCAAAGCACGAGGCATCTTTCTGCTTTGTCTGTGCCCCCAGATGGAACATGAGTTGGTTGTTTGACCCTTCTGCCTATCCCCTGCTATAGACGCTTTGAGTATAATTTAATATTTCACTAGCCAGCTAACCAGAAAAAATAATACGTGTCACTAACAGTCTGAAGTGTTATTCTCCAGGTTTAATCAACTCATTTTACCAAGGTTTCTTTTGCTCTCCCCCTGTCTGGGGTCTCCTGTTTGGCACAGACGTCATGCGATACCCGATGTGGGAGCTGGAGACTTGAGAGCTGTTTTCCTAGACTAAATGTTTGAGGTTACAGGACGTGGCCCAGTTTCACATAAGCTTTCAAATTTCAATGGGACATGCTGAATCCTGAAACTGTCAAATAGTGTATTATTTTTGGAGTGAGAGAGAGTATGTGTGTGCTGGTGTGTGAATGACCTTTACATTTTTACACTATCCCAAAAGTCTGACTTCCTGCCCTTTCTCCCATGAGTCCATAAACTTTAGCAAGTAAAGTGAACACTTTTTAAGGAAGAAATTTGGTATAGGAGAGAACTGGGAAGGGGAATGGTGTGTCAAGGAGAAAACAAGGAAAGCAGCTAAATGCTGTAAACTACTTGCTTGATGAGGATTGTAGAAAAACCTGGGGAAGGTGGAGTTCTTTAATTTTGCCACATTCTTTTCTTCTTAGTAGCAGCAAGACCTCTGTGTGTGGTTTGGGTTTTTTTGTTTCTTTCTTTCTTTCTTTGGTTAGTTTTGTATTTTTTTGTTCTGTGTTGCTTCCTGGAAAAAAAAAAAAAAAAAAAAAAAGGGCAGGAAGGTTTTTCTTAATCTTCATTAAAGCAATAGGAATAATGGATCTTAACAAATGCCAGTACTTAATTTCCAGATCTGTAATTAATTCTAAACTTTGGAAGGTAACACAATGAACCTCTCTAGACATTAAATAAAAGCACTTGTGTCCCTGTCAGATTTCTCCTCCTTGATATTGGTTGTGTTAAATGTCTCCATTTCACAGGTATCACCTGCACCCTGCTGTGATGTGTTGCAAAAACAGCTCCACAGACTCTAAAATCCTGGAGACAAGAGGTGTGTTCCCAGTTATAACAACAAAACTGTATGCATTGTAGCCAGTGTAAGTTTATACTTCCTCCTGAAGTGCAAATTGTTAGCTTTTTTCTTCCTGCACAAGGACAACTTCCTTCCTTCCCTATCTAGAGAGTTGCAAAGCTTTCCTGTATCTGAAGAAGGAAAACTAGGAAGCAACCCACATCTCTGCCTCACACCCCTCCTTGCATGCCACTGAGGAGCATAAGGTTATAGAAGAAATGACACCATTTTTATGTGAGCAGTGGAATTAAATTAATTTTCCTATGGATTTTATCTGTTATTGCCTTAGCAAAAAAAAAAAAACAAACCAACCAATCTTTGTTTGTCCTGTAACTTCTATTCAGTATCCCTCTAACTATTGCCTGAGCAAAATGCAGCTCTTTGTTTCATTGGTAAGTTGGCAGCCCAAGGAAAATTGGTCACACCTGGCCTCTTGCTGCAGCTTCTTCCACTGTGTGGGCTGCCTGTTACCTCATTGCTATTTTTCACATGAGTTTTAGAAACTTTTAGACCACTCTATTTCAACAAAGCTTGTTGAAAACAGCAGGTATTAGAGATGTTTTGGGAGGTGTTCTGGATACTGCAGTTCTTCATCCAGAATGAAATATGAAATTGGGCCTTTTTCCACCTTTTCCTTCTGAACTCCTCTAGTAATGCCAAAACAAAACAAAAAAACCCAAACCAAAACAAAAACCAGCCCAAACAAAAACCCCACATCATATGATATGGGGATATCTGTGTGGATTATAACTGTGCAGGGCCTTTTCTTATGAGAACAGAAGTAAACTTTCCCTTCAATTTGCAAGTATGTATTGATATAATAGATCGAGACATTCAGGGCAATGATGTGGTCATGAAACTTATGACTTAAGAGGAAACTATTCAAAGCCTGGGAACTAGGTCTGAAAAGTGACATTATACTTAATTTGGCTCCCATGATGGAGCTCCCATCAAGCTGAACTGTTCTGCTCCAGAAATGGGTTAGCCAGGGTAGCTCAGAGCACTGGCAGCACTCCTTGTGAGTCCTTGTGAGCCTTCCCTTTAGGGAGATAGTTGTCTCTCAAATAGCAGTGCTAGGAATGTCTGCTGCTTTTTCTCTGTCACATTAATTCTGTCACCCTGACTTCTGTGTGTTTGGGAAGGAGGGGTCAT
This sequence comes from Calypte anna, assembly GCF_003957555.1. Lineage (NCBI taxonomy): Eukaryota > Metazoa > Chordata > Aves > Apodiformes > Trochilidae > Calypte > Calypte anna. The sequence continues at coordinate 10,081,736 of NC_044258.1, read as the reverse complement.
TTATTACCCAGCTTTAAAGCCCTGCAAACTCAGATTCAAAGTGTTCTTGGAAGGGGTTATGTGTAGCAAGTTGGGTTTTTTTGTACAAAAAAGCCTGGAGTTTGGAGTCAAAGCCTAAAAAATAAGTCTGTGATACTGACAATAAACTTAGGGAAGTCATCTTATGCTTCTGGCTCATTCTTTAGTTATTCAGTTGTGAATTCCAATACTTTTAAGAAATATGTATTACGGCATAGGGAAAGAAAAAGAGAAAAGCAATAGCACTGTTTTCAAAGAAAAAAAAATCAATATACTATAGTGTAACTTTTTAGTCTACTTAAGACACCTGTGGGAGGTCAACAGCAGGGTATTAGTTTTTTGGCTTGCAAACAGCTGTTATCATTTGAAGTGGTACTTACTGCTGCTCAGTACTTACTGCTGATGCAGAGCACATGTGTTGAGTTTAATCACACAGAGTGGTTGGCCCTGTGTGTCTCCTGGGCTATCAGTAAAGCCAGGGGACTCAAACCAGTGAACTGTGCTGTCCTTAGCCTCCCAAGTGCTCATCCACTTGTTTTTTTTTTGGTGGTTTGCAGGAGAGCTGTTACTTGCTGCTAATAATCTCCCTCATTCTTAAGCCCTTTAAAGTATGGTTTTTAGGAAGGATCCCACATAATAGACTGTTAAAGGAAAACGAGTTACACAAACCCAGAAACTGGTGATTAAGGAGAGGCAATGCTCCAAATCTTGACCTGCTTTTCCACGTGAGTTTCCAATGTCCCCTGTGACTTTGGACTCGAACCCCAGCACCCTGCTCCTTGCAGGGGGGAATCCTGCGGACAGGCTGAGGGGACAGGGACTGAGCAAGGTGAGGACAAAGTGACATCACCCCAGGGGCTCTATTTAGATCCTGCTCCTGGCTCCCTCCTCCTGCAATTCGGGCTGCCCTTGATGAGCCCTGGGTGCACAGCTGGGGTGGGCTACCAGGTGCCGGCTGTGTGGCCACCAGATTGCAGGTGTGTGGCCACCACCGCCCTCGGCTTTAACTGCGGCCCCTTCATAAGGAAGCCTGGCAGGAGCATCAGAGGAAACTCTAAGGAGGTGCTGAGGGGTGAGCTGGGGGTGTTTGCTGGCGGGTGGGGTGGTTTTCATCCCCGTGAGGTTTGGGTGTGTGAATAATGATGAGTTTTATCAATCTTGCGCCTTTCTGGGTCACCCTTCCGCAGGCTAGCGCAGCGCCCGTGGTGTTTTAGCCGGCTTGCACGCCGTCTGCGTGGCGGTAAATGCCGGCACGATGCGGTGGAGCCGCTCCGCGTTTCTCCCGGACTTCGCGTCCGGACCTCCGAACCGGGCTCTCGCTGGGACCGGGACGAACCTTCCCGTCCCGCGCGGAAGCCGCGGGAGCGTCCGCGGAGCGCGGAACGGGTGCGGCGGGTCCCGCGTTGCCGCAGGGGCGCTGTTGGGACGGACCGGCCGGGTGCAGCGCAGTCATGGCCGCCGGGTCCGCGGCTCCCCGCGTCCTCAACGTGAACGTGGGTGTCCTGGGCCACATCGACAGCGGGAAGACGGCGCTGGCAAAGGCCTTGAGCACCACCGGCTCCACCGCCGCCTTCGACCGGGCGCCGCAGAGCCGGGCGCGGGGCATCACGCTGGATTTGGGCTTCTCCTGCTTTCGCACCGCTCTGCCGTCGCAGCTGGGCCCGGAGCCGGGCGAGCTGCAGTTCACGCTGGTGGATTGCCCGGGTCACGCCTCCCTCATCCGCACCATCATCGGCGGTAAGGGGGGGGGGAGCGGCGGCGGAGAGGCCCCAGCTGGGGGGGTTGTAGCGCCTCTCGGTGCGTCCCGGCCTCCGGGGAGGTCCCGGGTTCCCAGCGCTCAGCATCGGGGCTGTTCTGCCCTCCTCAGCCCAGCTCTGCCCGCAGCCTGGGCCCGGGGTGTCTGTCTGTCTGTCTGTGTGCCAGGTATTTCACCGGCCCCATCGATCTCTTGTGCTTTGTCCTAATTGCCCCTCAAATAAAATACCGGTTCGCGTGGTTTGTAAATGTAAATTATTTGGGTGCTCTCTGGGCAGTCAGGGCTGCTGGGGTTACGGAACTCGGAAAAGGAGTTACCGTAGTTGTGTGTGGAGCTCTCGCCGATGGGATTTAAATGCAATGTCAGTTTATGTTTTCTCTGTTGTTAAAGCTCTCGGGTCGGATGTTCCCTGGGGCTGAGAGCTGCCGTGTACTTGCTGGACGTGCTCATGCTGTGCTCCTCTCTTGGAGGGACTGGGAAGTTCTAACGTGATAATCATCTGTTTAGAAAGAATTTTGCAGATTCTAGTAACTTTCCATTCTAGTATTCGTGAATCTTTGTTGGAAGGTCAGTCAGGTTTGCAGGTATAGCCCGTTTTCAAGTTAGTTGACCTTGTGAGAAAAACACTTGCACTTCTTGCAAGAAGAGTTTAGAGGGCTTGGTGCTTGCCTAAGGAGTTGCAGCTGCAGGCTGTTTAAAGTAGTAACAGGTTGATAAACTGCAGCTGAAGTTCAGTTCCTCTGAGTTTCTTCTGCTGGTGTCTCTTCAATCAGGTGGTAGGTTTTTAACACAGTGTTGTGTTTTTCTCACCTAGACTGAAGTTACTTCTCATAAAGCAAAATTAACTCTTGAACAGATGCATTATTTTTAAAGTGATGTTAGGAGTAACTGTTGTATTGTTTGTATTTCTTTTGGTTAGCAGGATGAACACTTGTCGATTTCACTCAGCCATTAACGGGTGTTGCACAGCTGCAAGGGAGGAGTGGCTGTGTGCTGGATTCCAGAAACCTGTGGTCTTTTAGTCTTCATTTGTACTTCACAATCAGCTGTCATTCCTAGGTGATAATGGGCAGCTGGTTATCTACTAAAGAAGAAAGTTTACTTTGGCAAATGGTAACTTTCCTTCTATGTGCTCAGGAGTGGCTTATAGTTAGTCAGCCCTTTCTGCCAAAACCAACTGATTGGACTGGGGTGAACTTTGTAATGAAAAGGACGTGGGAAAAGTTGGAAAAACAGCTTTTAAAATCACTTGAACAGTCATCTGGGGTGACTGTTTAAAACACAGATGACTTGTTGCTTCCTTTCATTTTTATGAAAGACTCCACAGCATTTAATCTCGGGTGTCCACATTGGTTGAGAAGGATAAACTGATAGGCCAGGTTGGGAGAAGAGGTGGGCAGTGGCTAGATGAAGTGGTATGATAGTTTTCTTCCTGGCAAAAATGATTCTTTACAGGTAGTAATTTAAACACAACTGCATAAAACTTGCTTAGTTCCAGTTATACCAGATTAGGTATTTTAGTGAAAACATTTGATTAGTGTGACTTGCTGCAATTCTAGGTATTAAGGAAGAGTTGTAGAAAAGATGCAGTACAGTTTTAATACTTCATTTGAAGAGTTAGCATCTTCAGTTTTCTGGTTGGTAGCATGTGTGCATCTTGCTAGTGGATGTTCTTTTGTTTTTATTGCTAGATTTAAAAGGTGAAACATTGATAAAAAACCTGATCTGTGCCTGTGGGGCTACTTCAGTGCTTACAGCTTTAGTATGGTTTGGTGAAGCTCAGAACTGAAGTCTAGCTTATCTGGCATAACAGGATAAGTCCTTCAGTGTTTAGGTGTCAGTATCTCAACTTCTCTAGCTCTTCAGAAATAGAAAGCCAGGCCTTGCAGATAAAGGTACTTAAAATATTTAGATTATTTTCATCTGCTTCCTAATCATGTGTTCAGGGTTCACTATTCTCTAAGTGTTTTCTTTACTGCCAGGAATGCTATTTTATTTTTCATGGCATCTGTGCTTTCCCTATTACAGATTTTTCTACGCATAAGGTTTTAAAATAAAACGTAAGTGCAAAGTACTCTATCCTCCTGTGTTTATTCTGCACCTCAAATTTCCCACACCTCTTTAAAATATTCCTGTTCTGAAATTAAGTCCTGTGATGTAAGTTAACCTACAGACAAGCTAGAGACAGGAGAGCTGTGGGGAAAAGGGAGCTGGGTGTGAGGAATCAGAGGGTAGAATTCAACAGCCTTTTCATATGTGCCAGTGATGCATGGAGCTTTTCCAGTAGAAGCTACCAGATGTAAACATGTTGTTACAAGTGTTTATTGCTTCAGTCTCTATTTTCCTATTGAAGGTGGTGTAATCTGGTTGCCTCCCCTGTTCTCTGTGACTGAGTCAGATCAGTATTATTCAGTCAGGCCCCTAAAAAGAAATTAGTTTGTGCATGGGGTACCAGCTGAGGAGCTCCTTACTTGCTTCATGAGGAAAGGCAGTAGTGTTTTGGTGTGGGTTTTTGTGTGGTTTGTTTTTTAATCTCTGCTCTTCCAGGATGCCTTTTTAATCAGTGGTATCCCACCCTATCTTCTACTCCAGTTTCATCCTCTGTCATCAATTCTGTGCTACCAGAGAGCTCTAAGGGTAAATTTCTTTGCTATACAAAGCTGATAAATCTATTTATGGGTTAAATTATACTATTTGCCATTCTTTAACATATTTCTGTATCTAGCTAATTCTTGAAGTGTATTTTTTCATGGCTTAATCTAGTATTGCATTTCTGCCATACTATGGCAGGTAGTGCTTGACCTTGCAAATACTTCTCACAGTCACTCAAGATGTTTATTTGGAGACAATACTTTAGGATTAAATGAATACAGAATATTTGAGCAGTAACCAAATGGAATGGAAAATGGGAGTCATATTTCATTGTGTGTGGTTACATTTTTCTTGCAGAGCTTGTCCTTGAAAACAAAACATATCAAATGTTAAATCAAAAGATTTTTTTTTTTTGCCTGAATGCTGGGAATTAGAAATGTTGCAGACAGTTCCACCTGAGATGCTTTCTTAAAGTTTTAGCTGGAAGGTGATAGTCAAGGTTGGAATGGAATGACAGGTACTTGACTTACTACATTATGGCTTTCACTTGTATTTAAACCACACTGTTTTGTTTAACATCAGGCTGGTGTGTATCTGATATGGCAGGAAGGTATTAAGTTATTGTGGATAGGTGGATGGCTTGGACTGTGGAACATATTTCTTCTGCTAGTGTTCTTTTTCAACAGCAAGAGCAGAACTCTGTTTTACAATAATTTCCAGACCTCCTGTGTTCTAGCAGCAGCTTGTCATATATCAAGCAATGCAACATTTACTGCATTTTGTAGTTGACTTGCTAAACAGAGAAAATAAAATTTGAATAACTGAATTTTATTGATCAAGTCTATCCTGTCACAAGCATTTAGGAGCCCTTAACTCAGCCTTATGTTTGCTTTCTGTGCTGAAGGAATGGCTGCAAAATGCAATACTACTATTTTTATTATTACTGCTTTCTTCTATTGCTATGGAGACCAAGTGGTAATTTCTTAAAATTTCACACTGAGATGGGGTGACTTGTGTCACAGTCCTATGGTTGTTTTTTGTAAGCTGCCAATTTTAAATTCTGTTCTCTGATCTTTGGCAAAGCCGACGTCTATGTCATCAAAACAAAATAAGTGTTGCTTTTACATTTATTTGTCACAGACCTATGCATTCAGTAGGGTCTGGAATGGTTTCTCAAAGGAGTTCAGCAGTAAGGGATGCCTGCAGAGAGGTTATATGAGTTAATCTGCCAGAAGAAATTCAATCCCCATATTTCATTTTAGGACCACTTTGCGTAGCAAAGTAGTTTAACCAGTAGCAGATTTTTTCCTTGCTGATGGTTAATTTCATGCCCTACAAAGGGTCAGCACACTAATACTGAAGAACATGATTACCTCATCCAAGCTTCCCCCACACACAGGCAGTGCAGGGGTGCCCTGTGTTTGTTTTAGGTGAGCTGTTGTCAGATGCCCTTTATCTGTTTGATTTTTGAGATGGGTCCTCAAAAGAACTTTAAAAAAAAAGAAATGAAGTTGTCTTTTTCCCTATGAAGTTCAAAGGACAGAGTGGCCTTAGAGGGTTTTAATTGACCCTGGTTGTCTAAACCTGGAGGGGGGGGAGAATTCTGACAAACTTGTAGTTTTGTAATCCTTATGCCTGTCTGAACCTTTGACCTTTTTACTTTATAACTAGAGCTTCATTGTCACCATTTGTCCTGCAGTTCCTTTCAAAGAAAACTCCCTTGCAAGTGTCTGTTTCCACTTTGCTGCTGTGTTCTCTTAAGGAAGGGTATTAATTCATACCTGATACATTGGAGGGGCCAGGACTTTTGAACTTGCACAAGAGCTTGGGGAGGGGGAAATGAGCGTAGCAAAAGCTCGTCTTGCTGATGCAAATGAGTACAATGAAAACAGTCTTGGGAGATCAAGGGAAATGTGGTCTTGCTACCAGCATTCAAATTCAGTCAGATGCAGATTATTTGTAAGATTAACATAGTGTGCACACAAAGTATTTTTATTGCAGATTGGTTGTTTTGCTGATTTTGTTGTAAGCTTTTAAGAGGATTTGTAAACTCAGCTTTACCTTGGCTTTGCTGTCATGAATTGTCAGCGTCAAGCTTTGCTTGTTGACAACTTTTTGAAGAAAGGATTCTTGTTTTTTCCATTCCAAGTGAGTGAACAAGTAAAGTTGGGGTTTTGTTATAACTGTATAGCATGTAGAGCATGACTTCAGTGTCTGTGAAGGCCTCTTGCTGTTGAGGGCACACATTGAAGCCAACATGTTCTTCACTGAGGAAGAGTGTGTTGTGTTATTCAGTGGATTCTATGAGTCTTGAGGACTTTGGCTATCAACTTGAAGTGAGAATAACATTCAACCTTGTTCTGATGCAAAAAATATTAAAATACAACTTGCATGTAATATAATTTGAGATTTTGTGTAGTTGTTGAGGTTATGGAAGTACTCATAGGCCCAGAGTGTTCAGCTTGTGTTGGTGTGAATGTTTTCTAAACCCTGTTAAACCTGGGCTTATGATACTTGAAAATTGTTAGCATTACTTTGTATTAAAAATGTAAATAAACTATTTCTGTAAATGGAAACATTTCTCCTGAAATTGAATTGGTGCCTTTCATTACACTAATTAATTGGCTGGTGCCTGATACTTGTCTGACAAATTTATGGAGTAATTTTATTGATATTTTAAATTTAAGAGTCGCTTTCAATTTAAAGAACTATGCAGAAAGAGACGGCAACTGGTATAAAAATATTGCTCTAAGAGTCCCCTTTCCCCAGTCCCCAAAGAGGTGCTTTGCCTGGTGGCTGTGGCAGTGCACAAGAGGGCAGTGTTTGCTTACAATGTAGGATCTTAGTGATAAGTACTGAGGGTAACAGGTCAGTGGGGACCTACTGACCTTACTTTGAGTTGAAACAGAGGTAAGTAGAAGATTTGGCACACAACTGTGACTTAATTTTCCCATTCCTAAAGAAAATATTCTCTGTGTTTTAAGGAAGGTCAGTTTGATTTCATCTACAATTTGGAGAGTTGTTTTGATACCATAAGCAATAAAAACGTGTGGTGTGTTTTCTTGCATCTTAGATGAGATGCAAGTAACAGAGGTGACACAAACCAGCTGATTTTCACAGAAGTGCCATGTGAGTGGTATGACCCATCATCTACAAAGAAAGGATTGGTTGGGTTTTGTTGTTTTAAAAAAATTTGAGAAGTGTTATCTAGTTTGACCTATAGAGCAGCTGGAGATGTGGCAACCATGTTATTCAATGTACACAATTATTTCTTCATTTCTGTGTCATTTAATAACTGAGTGAAAGCAAGGTAGCTGCATTAATTCTGTTTTGAATCACTTCTGTGCTAAACAGTTTGTGTGAGATAAAGAGTAGAATGAAAGTTGGTTTTGTGTGTGTATGTACCACTGGGTGCTTTAAAATAGTGGTTTTCATGGGGAATTTTTATCCATCTATATCATGACCTTAAGGGTTTTAACTTTCCATTTATTGTGCATCACTTCTCATTTCTGTGTCTGCTAATGTTGTTTGAGTCATGTGACAGGGTAGTCTACTTGGCTGCTGTGATTTATATGTTATGCCCTTTTGTGCTATTTTCCACTTAAAGCTTATTTCCCTCTTAAAGTTACACATGTTCAGCAAGCTTCTGAACTATACATCAACTCTTCCTTTTTTGCTCTCTAATATTACTTAGAAATCTTCCTTTGCTTCCATGGGTTGAAAAGGAGCAAGAGAACATTTGTCTTCTTTCAAAAGTTATAGTGAATAACCACTTCTACTTGTTAGTTGTGTCAGAAGTGTGCAGTCTCCTGTGTTCAGTTAGAAGAAAATTGTGTATCTTGTTCTGAAGATGTAATTTATACTTGAATTCTAAGTCTTAAATGCAGATTTTAAACCAGAGTGGCTTTATTGAACTTTCTTTGAATGTTAAATTGTTACTGATATAGGACAGTTTTTCACAGGGCTTTGGAGTGGTTGTGTGCATACTTGTACACAACAAAACTGTGCTAATTCACACGTCATTATTTGACTGAAAAACTTGACATCTTCTCAGGAAAACATAATAATCGAGCACTGTAATGGTGCTGACTAAATCTGTTTGATCATTCTTCCTATGGATTTAAAAACAGAATTTCTTTGTTTCATCATACTGTGTGCAAGCATTCATCAAGTAACCACATGCCCTTTCATTTCAGTTTTGCTTCGTTTCTCCTTACTCAAAATTATTTTGTAAGCTGCATAGGAGAGTGGTCAAGCTTTATTAATCAATTTTTAAGTGGTTTAGAAAATCAGCTAATATAAATATTAGGTGATTTAAATATTTAAATCTAGAACAACTGATTGTAAAATATGAAGCACATTCATAGCTAAGATTACCCTTGTTAAAATTAATTTAAAGCATGTTGTTTTTTTATGGATGCTGGATATGTTTGTTTGCCAAGTGGTACAATTTAGCATTTCAGTGGTCAACTAATAAGAAACTGGCTTAATAAGGTTCTACAGTGTTTGTCCTCCAACTTGATTTAGAAGTTGTTTTCAATTAGTAGATCTTATATCTAAGTTGAGTGATACGTTGCCTATGTTTAGAATGCACTTTTAATAGGTAGTTTAGCTTGATGGAGCCATGAACATGGTGCTTCCTTAACATGGTGCTCTGGGTTTTTGTTTGTGCTAGGAGTAATGATTCATGTTCTTGGATGTCTTCTACTGTTTATCAAAACTTTTAGAAAAACATAAGGCAGATGGAAAAATTTGGGTTATAATTGTAAGAGTGGCACGTGATAGATGTATCAAGTGAGCATATCAAACACCCACATTGTCATTGTTAGAGTCCATTAAGTGGAATAAAATGTTAGTGCTTTGTGTGGCAGGTAGCTGCTTGCTGTTGGCCTGGCAAGCTGCAGAGGGAGGGCAGATGTTCTGTGGGGTGATTCCCAGCTGGATTCTTGAATGCATTCTGTGCTCTGGGTCACAGCTCGTAACAGCAAAATTGAGTGAGAGCTCCAACAAAGATTTGAACAGCTTGTATGATAGCTATGATTGCAAAGATGCTGTGCATTCTGTGAGAAAATATTCTCTATGCTATCTGTAAGGTTCAGATTAAGTAGCAATTCTGAAGTGCTTCCTTTAAACTGTTTACTTCTAGCTAGTGTTGCAGGCTAAGTAAATACCAATAATTCTAATTTCTCATCTCCTTATCGGTTATTTTACCAAACTGTTCTTGCTCAGTCTATCTAATCTCTTCAAGTGATCATGAAATGGTTAGTGTTGCCTTATGATTTGAATTATGATCTACAATTAAAATTTAAACTGATTAATTCTACATTATCAGTGTTACCTGCACTACAAATAATATGTAATATTTATCACAGAATGGTAGGAATTTGAAGGTTCCTTTGAAGATCATTTAGTCCACCCCCTCCTGCTACAGCAGGATCACCTAGAATAGATCACACTGGAACCCATCCAGATAGGGTTTGAATGTTTCCAGAGATACAGACTCCACAACCTCTTGTACTAGCTGGTCTGTATATATATATACACATATATATATATCTAACATATGAATGTAACAGCAGAATGAGCTTGTGAACAGTGGAAGAAAAGGAATGGAATAGAAAAGATATCTTAAAAATTAATAAATTGTATTCTGGAGCATCATGGGGGCAAAGACTGATGTGTTAGAATTGTGAGAGTTATAAAAGTTGACCTGGGTAAGAATCCAGACCCCTCACTCCAGGTTCCAGAGAATATATCTTTCATCTGGACTTAGTTTTGTTTAAAATATTATGTTCTTCATGCCCTAGAACAATATTTTGTCCACTGCAGATCTGCTTTTTCTGCAATGCCAGAGAAGTGAATTTAATCTGGTTCCCTGTAGCATTTCCTTGCCTTCCATTTCAAAATTTTTCTTTGTCTTATTTGTCAGATAACACATGGATGGCACATAATGAGAAGCTGGTTCTCTCAGGCACTCTTTATAACTGTGGAAGTTTGTTCATCAAAGTTTCACCTGTCTTTCTATTAAATGTGTTGTAGAGCAGGTGAGCATATTTTAAGGATGACTCCTGTATATGTCAAATTTGAAGTGGTTTTTGAGAACCTAGTGACTAATGAAAAACTATTGAAGTGTCTGAGAACTGTCAATAGAACTATCCAATTAGATTAACCAGGGTAGGCAATAGGAAATGCCTTTTGTCATAAATGTTTATTCATGCTTAAATCTACTTTTCTTCTATTAAAGACTTCCTTCCTAGCAGTATTGCTCTGGAGAAGAAAGTTCCCAAACATGCAAAAACTGCATTTCAGAGAAAGAAACAAAACTATTGTCATTTTCCTTTTTAGGATCATGAAGAGGGGGAGGGAAAATGGTTTCCTTGTATTTGACTCTGCTGCTGGATAGAAGACAAAGCTTCGTCTCTCTTGCTGACTAATGTCATCATCAAGGCATTTCTTTCTCCCACAGAGCAATTTTGTGTCCATTGAGACCTCCACAGCCATTGGCAAGACCATGGTCTGAGATTAAATCTCATGCATGGGTGAAATTCTAATGACTGTAATTGTTTCCTCTTTTTAAGTCTGTGGTCCCTTCATCAAAGAGTGGTGCGGAAATTATACATTTATGTTGTAAAAAGGGAGGTCATGATTACCTGAACCTGTGGTTGACTTTAGGGGATTCTGTGTCGTGTTCTGGCAGTGGTTATCCACGCTGACATTCCACTATGTGAAATGATTTAAAGTGTGGTTTAGAGTACTTATGTAAAGTAGTAGTGGCAAGACTTAGTCTTCCCTTCTTTGGCTGTCACCCACTGGTGGGGAGATGGGTTTTGGTCATCTGCTGGAATAGGAGAGAAAGGAAAGTAGTAAATGTGGGTTGAGGGAAGTTTCTTTTGATGATGTTTCAAGCTCCTAACCTAGTGCAGCCATGAAAATACTGCTGGAGTGGTGCCTTCCCTGGGTTGCAAAGGGCTCAACTAACATTTGATTTGTCTTAAAGCTGCTTTGGCTGTTGAAGCTCTTCAGCATCCTGTAGGAGGACACCAGTGTGGTGGTGCTGGTTGTGGAGGAACTGAACATAACTGTGTCTGAATGTGGACATGAAAAAAGAACCTGCGTGCAATTTTATAGAGGTAACTTGCCTGATCCTGCAAAACTGGAAGCTACAAACACATCAGTGTTGCTGTGTGGCAGAAGTGTTTTGTGCAGTTCTGTTTGCACACAGCTTTGGAACCATACTCATCCCCAAATTTGAAGATTTATGAGAAAATCATATACTGTGTGTTAAGTACAAAGCTTTTGGAGTTTGCACTGTAATCTATGAAGCTTTCTTTAAAGATGTCAGAACAAACCAAGAGGTATTTCATCAGAGAATAAGGAAAAAGGGTTAAATGGTATTTAAATACTTAGACTGCATTTAGAGAGTGAAGAAATGTCAAGGTATTGCCATTCTTAAAAGCAGTTGGCATCAGAATCATTCCTTGATATCAGTGAGACAGTAAGTGTTCAGAGTACTGAAAAGTACAACAAAAAAATCCCAGGAATCAGCAGTGCCCTTCATCTTTGGACACTGTCAATATCATAACTTCATACAATAGGATAATAAGCCCTATTTTAAAAATTCATATAAGCCTGAAAAAACAATTTTTTACACCAAAATTATATGCAGGTGTTTATATACATATAAATAAGATCCATAATAAAAACCCCTTGAAGTAATTGTGGATAATAACAGTATTGCTAAACACTGAAACATCAGAAGAAAGTAGTTTTGTTTGTTCAGTTTGCTTGTTGTGGGAGAAGTTTGCACACGTGGTAGGGACCAGCAAGTGTATTTTTGTTCCCTGAGTAGACTTTTCACCTCATTAACAATAGAGATCCTCCCATTATTTTGAATGCTGTGATGAAGTTGTGGCTGGTGATGTTTACCCATGTGTTTGTAATTGAGCTCTCCCTTTACTCTCTCTGGGGTGTGTTAGCATATCCAATAATTCTGGCTTTTTCTGTCCAAAATTGCTGTTTAACTGGAATCTGCTGGGAGGAGATTCTCTTCTTTGTGGGGCTGGATAGTGCATCTATAGTGTCATGTATGTTCTACGTATACGTCTATGTATAGTACAATATAAAAAGTGTGTATTTGGTTAAATTGGACTGTACCAAACTTCACATGTAGAAAATATTCATGGTTGAAGGAAGGAAAGTTTTGAACTGAAGCTAAATTCTTAAAAACAAGAACAAGAACCAACCAACAAACAATCAAAAAAGCTGTGTCTGAAAATCCAGTCTTTGCAGAGCTCATCTCCAGATGTGTTTTCATTACCGAGCTGTATTCACTAACAAATTTCGGGTGGGTGATTGGGTGTTTTTTTCATTATGTGTCCCTAAATAGGTTTTTTTTTGAGGCTTTATTTACTGTATAAAATACTTGATTATTCTCGTAATAGCCAGCACTGCTTTTGTGGGTATTAATGTTTTCTTTCTTGTAATTGAAAGCCAAACAAATAAAATGTGAAGATATTTTTTTAAATGCCAGCCCTACTGTCTGCTTCTTTACCCACCCTGCACCAAGAAAACATTGAGTTTTCAATTTACTTTAAAAGAACACTTTTTTTTATAGAGCCATAGTCAAATCGATGTAGTGGTTGAAAGTTGTTTTTGTGAATGTACTTGTTTCTTTTCACTTTGAATGCTAAAGATGTGTATTTTTGTCCCATTAAGAAAATGGCACATCACAGCTAGGAAAACTGTGGACTGTATATAAAGTGATGTCAGGCTTCTGGAATTTTTGGGGGGATTCTTGCATGTAATTAAGTCAATCCTAGGTAAAACCGGAGCTGACTGACGTGAAACTTAAATTACTTGAAAGTTTCCTTTCAAAGATTATGCATACTGTTTGAAACCTTTTTGCAGTAACTTATGGACTCCTACAAGAACAGTTTGAACAAAATAGTTACAAGAACATTTGAGATTAAGCTGTCCCATATTTATTTTAGCAGCATATGTTTCAGCAGCACTTTCACTTTGTATTGGAGAGCTTCACAGTGTCTTAGGATGCAACTGCATTTATTGCTTTTATTGGATGCTGAAAATTTTCAGGACACCCAGATAAAAATCATCCAAATGCACATATTTTGGGGGTTACTGTTACTCATTTGGAAGCTGTTACTCTTTATGTTAAAGATCTTTATTTTGTCCCAGTCTTTGTGCTTTCCCCTTTATGCACTGTTTGTTCAGAAGTGGGAGGAATTAGTTCTGTGAATCAGAAATGTGTTTTTGCTATGAGGATGCTGAAGTGGAGTGTGATGTTCCCTAAAGAAATGTAAAAAATTACTCTTGTAGGAGTCAGAAGCATAGTGCAATATAGATGGACTGAGAACAGGCAAGATCAGCTCAGCTGAAACAGTGCACTTAGAACTTGTGGTAAGAAGCAGAGTTGTGTGGTAACAGTTGTGATTTTTAATTTTTATTTATTTTTAACTTCCATGTAGACCAGTCATTAAAGACTTTCATATTCTGTACCTATATTACTTACCATTGTTCCTTTTCATATGCTTTATTTCAATGTTAAATTCTTACAAAATGTCAAGGGATCTTTTAAGATGCCTTAGAAGATTGTTAGCTATGACATTTTGAATATAATGAATGAAAAATGATTTTTTGGAAGAACTTTAGGGAACTCTAACAATTTAATTAAGTCTATAGTAAATTGTCAGTGAGAATATACTTAATAAAGCTCCTTTGTATTACTCTTCCATTACTATTATATGGTTCTTCAACAGCAGTTGTCTTCATCATTTGTGAAGACCAAAGTGGCTGCCTAACAAATGAAGTATATTTACTTGTTCATTTGAAATTAAATTCTGAGTTTTCCTTCTGTAATTCCAGTTCTTCTTGTCAATGTTTAATTTAGAATCTGTTGTTCTCTCAGAGTCATGAAGATGTGAATGGGAAACAAGAACTAAGAACATGTGAAAAGTAATAGTTAAGATTATAAAAACCCTTCATAGGAGGTTACAACACCTAGGAGTGGGTTTCTCTGAGGAGGGAACTGTGTAATCTTTAAATATTCCTAATATACTTTTGATACTGGTTTGTATTCTTACTTGGGAATTTCTTTTCTGAAGTCTCTGTAAACTTTATGTTGTGAGAATTTATCTTGGGGAGGTTAGGTTAGGAAGTACAGATGATTTTGCTGGATTTTTTGGCACTTCATTTCTAGAATCCAGTCTACTACCCGAGCCAGGTAGTGATGGCTCAGTGCCTGGAGCTGCTGCTCTTGGAATTTTTGCTGTGGACTTTTGAAAAGTGCTGGTTATGTTGTTCTGTTTATGTATACAGTGAGCTGCAGACTCACAGGTATGGCATACTTTGGAGCAGAAGAGTTACTGGTTTTCTCTCCATGATGTTTTGTATGTTTGTTGCATATATTGAATAACAGAGCAGTGGCAGCGTTGCTGAGAGCTGGTCACATGAGCTTGGCAGAGCTGTGAGTATTCTGAGCAGACTTTTTCTGTAGGCTTTCTTCCCACTTCCCTAGGGATGTTTTCAGCCTCTGTTTAGCTTAGAAACTTAGATTTGGGAGAGAAGTGATTGAAGTGAAAATAGCAGGGTGTAGGATGCAGAGCTGGGATACCTATTGTACTTTTTCTTCTAAAGCTCTGCTCTGGTCTTGAAGGTTTTGAGCTTGAGTGAAGTCTTAACCAGCAGATGGTTCTGCTCACAAACTTAGTTTACACAAAGTGCCACTGCTACGTGTAAAATGCATGTACCTTTGGATCAACACTTGTATTTAGTTCAGTAGCTCATTCATCCTCAAGAAAATGGTGGAGGACTTGCTCTCAGTTATTCTGAAATGTCCCTGATAATCGAAGCGTGTTCTGTTTTATAAAGCATTTGAGCTATTCTGTGAAATTACTGTGCAGAGTTGTGCTTAACAACTGCACCTTTTGAAATTCTTCAGAATATCTAATAGAAAACATTAGTTCAGAGAGAAAATAACTGGTTTTCTATTTTATGGTTTCTGTATATTCACCTCACAAGATCTGTGGTTGTCTAAGTGTAAAACTTGAAGCAATAAAATAACCTGGTTGTGTCTTGTAATAAAATATTTTCATTATTCTGAGGAGCAAATGGTATAAAATTGGCCTGTGAGCTTTCTGAAGCTGGGGTCATGTTTTGTGTTTATCTGTGAAGTGCTATGGATGCATTTGTGGTTCTGTAGAAGTAACAATTCTGAGTCCAACTGCGTGATCAGCTTCCATGCAGCCCAGTAGCAATGAATTCTGTGAGAGAGCTTGCAGAAGTAAGGTCCAGACCAGTAAAAACTCAGACCTGTCTGTATTTTGCTTCTCAGTTGGCTGCAAAACTTCACTTGCATGAGTATCTCTTTTTGCATAGTAAGTAATGAAAGCTATTTAAAATTATATTTTAAACTAATACTCTACTGTTGAAATTTGGATATAAATCACAATGCCCTAGCTTTTTCACCTTCCCTCTTACTAGTACTGTTGAAAACATTTACTCAAGCATTGCTACTGTCTCTTATCTCTGTGTGGTTATAGATCATTAAATTTCACCCCCTCTAAATGCAGTATAAATTCTAATCCTGGCAAGTATTGTGTCTAGTTTTATTTGGTAATTCAGCTCTGCACTGCTTTCCTCTTTTGCAGTGAGCCTTTTATATTACAGTGGGCTTCTATTAATTATATGGGGAATTGATTAATAAGAAACACAATTGCCACACAACCTGCAACATCTGGAGTGCTTTGTGGTGTTGACAATCCAGATAGCAAATCCACTGGGATACAGTTTGTTTTGTGCTTGGGTGCTGGTATGTGATATTTACATGGCTGAACCCTTGGGACTACTTTGTAATGAGGTATCTTGTGCTATCCTAGTCAGCAAAAGTTCACTGTTTAAAAGACCTTCTGTTGGCCTGGGAGAAGAATTAAATAGTGCCTCAGGCTTGGTTGTGGCTTCCTTGGAGAAGAGTCTGTGGCACAATGTGATGTGACTTAGTGAGCAGACAAGCTATGTAGGATGCTTGTTAGAGCCTGATGGCTGCCACAGAGTGATGGCCAGAGAACTGACTACAAAATAAATCTCTTAGAATTTGAGTGGCGAGTCAAACTTACCTCTTAAAGCAGTGAGGATTTAGTGCGTTCACTTAAAAGGAGTTTCCAACATTCGCAAAGGCTGTAAATTTGTCTTTGTTTTGAGTTTGGCTTCCACTGGCTGTTTTGCATAGGAAAGCTTTCCTTGGTAGTGTGTTAACTCTTAAAATATTATCAAGAAAAATTTAAAGGCAAAATTAACTCAACTACTCATCTCTTCATCAGAAACCTGTAAGTTAACAAAGTACCTGATACTCAGCATTACAGCAAGGTAGGTTAACTGACTTCTGGCTAGACTGACCAGAAAAAATTTTCCAAAATACTTCTGTTTGCTTTGGCTCTGATTATCTGCACTGAGAGAGAATGAAAGTATCCTATTTCCTAGAGCTGGCATCTTTAGTTGTTTGGGACTGATTTGTTTTAGAGATTTCTTTTTTCCCAGTGCTGTACTACTGTAGCTGTGTAGTAATGCAGGTGCTTGAAATAAAATTTGACGTAGACACCCTGCATGCAATCAGTGTTTTTTTCTTAGGAAAACCTTACTTTTTATTAATTTATTTTTTTGTTCTTGATCCAATGCTGCTCTTCTTTTAAGGGTTATAATTCTTGCTGGCTTCTGGAGATAAAGTTTTGGCAGTTGGAGTGTTAGAAGTCCCAAAGAACTGTGTAAAAAAGATGAATTAATTTCTTGGCTTTGCATACTGATGCAGCTGTATGTTGAAGTATGTTACAAAAGGAATTACATATATTTTTTTTTCCATTTGGTTACATGCTGCAACAGGAGTACCAGCACATCAGTTTCATCAGTTTTCTGCACTGTTGTCAACAGAAAACAAGAAACTTACACCAGAGTTGTGGTTTGCTTCAAAGTATGGGAGACTGAAGGCTATGTGAGGTATAGTCCTGGTAGTCTTCCCCCCCTTAACTTCTTGCTAAATATTGGTAGCTCTTCCAGTCATTCTGTTTTGAACTTCTTGACAGAGAAGCAAAGTTCTAGTTGGTTTGTATAGTAGATGTAAATAGAAAAATCCATGTTTATTACTGCTAGTTATCACTATCTCATCTTTGCTCCTTCCCCTGCACCCCCATTTGATTCTTGATTGTGGTGAGATTTGACTGACATAATTTTCAAACTCCATCCGTGGCATTCTGACAGTGCATCAGTGATGAACAAGTAGTACTAAGCTGTACAGCCCTGATGTTATTCTGCAGCTGAGCACCATGTTCATCTTTTGGGCAAGCTGTCATGGCTCCTGGTCAGAGCTGAGGTTCCTTTTGAGGAAACTCTTTGACCCTTTGTACTTTGTACAGTATCTGCCTGCAAGGAGCAGAATCTGCTTGCTCTGGAGCCATTGTCTGGAATGCATGTCTAATGTGTTCCACTTGGGCCCTCCGTTCCATTCCCTAATGTTGGCTTTAATTGGCTGTTTTTAAACTTTCATGTACAATTTGGTTGTACACGGTAAATTACCACCCTCTTTGCCTTTTCCTAAGAGCAAGAAAGTAGAACCCAAACTGTGTTCTCTTGATTCCTTTTACTGGTGCCCTTAAGCTCTTTGAGACATCACTGGTGGGTAGTGTTTCTGTCAGCAGGCAGAACCTTTTTCACTAGTGGTTTTTTCCTCTGATCTCCCAAAGACTTTTTTTAAACATTGCATTTTATTTTTTGGACTCACCTCAGCATTTGAAAAATTTAAAATTAATACCTTTTGTTTGAAGAAGTGTATTCAATCTAGCAACTGTTGCCTGACTCTTAGAGTGGCGAAGTATCCAGTGTGTTCTCCAAGTAATTTTTAAATAAATATTCATATATTTTAATTTATTTGTTTGTTCATATGAGAACATAAGGACAGAATCAGCTGTATGACCATGGTTAGTCCTTACAATATAAAAATGCCTTTGTATGTGCTTCTTGTGAGTCCAGATTTATAGCATGAGCAGAATGATCGTCTCTGAGTGCCAGGTTTCACCTCTGCTTAAGTACTGGGTTTGGAGCATCAGTAGAAACTGTTTTTGAGCGAGCAGTACTTACTTGAGGGAAAAAAAGTTGACAATACTGCATGATAAACACGTTTTGCTGTTGTAGCTAAAACCAATGATGAGTCTCTTGCTCATACTTGGTATGAGTAAAGTAAAACAAAGCCTGCCTTTATCCTCCATAACAGGCTTACGAGCTCAGGTTTCAGATTTTCCTTTCCCCTCCTGTTCTGCCATGGACTCCTTTTTTTTTTTTTTTTTTCTTTGCTAAATAGACAATCACTCTGCAATATTTTTAATCTTAACAAGGCATCCAGTGGCTGATGATGCAGAAGTGTGGCATCAACAAAGAGGGGATGATAGTTGGAGCATTCCAGGTCTGAGGTTTTTGGCCAAGGAGCTGTGTGTATTGTGGCTGCTGATTCTTCCCTGCACAGCATGCTGGCTTTGGGCAGGAGGCTATGTTTCAGTGACTCCTGTTGTGTGCCTCTCTGCTCATTTTAAGCTTCCCCAAGAAGTTATGACTGGGAGTCTCATGGTTTTAGATGAAAGAGCCAGTTGTCTTGTTGAATTATCTCCTTTCTGTCTATATTTAAAGCAAAGCTGGCAGGTAAAAAAAAAAAAAAAAGTCACAGTAAAACAAAAGCTCTGTTATAGTAGCATCTTTTGGCTTGGCTAGAATAAAACTGAATGAATTAATGGTGGTTTTTATTTTAATGTATTTGTTTAGACTGCTTGTTTACCTCTAGTCCGTGGTGCACTTAGGAGTGGAACTGAGCTCATTGCATTCAGCTTCAGATTGGTTTCTGTGCACTGGTGGGATCTAGCCCACCAATATTTATTAATTGAAATACAATTATTTCCCCATTTGTGTTAAAAGTTGTGGTTATGCAAATTGTATATTATGGAATTTAAGCCAATGTGTAAATGTAAATTACAGAATTTAAAACATGTAATCATGCATATTGACTAGCTATCTTGTATTCATAGATTTTTGAGCAAAAATATTTAAAAAATGTAAACCATGTATATAAAAAAAAGTGCAACATTTTAAAGCTCTGTCTTTTTTAGTGACTGAAGCGTGAAGGCAACTCATGATACTTTTTGTTCTCTACAAGTACAGCTGATCCTTTAAAAAATGGGTTTAAGAAGTTCCTCTTAGCAGCTCAACTTCTAGAATCCATGTAAAAACCTGCTTAGAACACAATATAGTGATGCAGCACTGGTTTTATTGTGCAAATAAACTATCAGAAATTGATTTATAAGCTAGTTGTTTCATAGACATGCCTGTTTGTTATGTATGGCTGTTGCTGTTGTAGTCTGTATTCCTTCGCAGGATAAAACCTTCAGACATCTCAGTCCTGTCTGTTAGGTGGTTACAACCAGGTACTTCTTCTAGTCATGATGTTTTTTCCCAATTTAATAAAGGCAAGGTGGGATAATTTGTTGATTTCTACCTGAATGCATCATTAGCCATTACAAGAGGGGAAATTAGGGCATGGGTTTGTCTTTTTTTTTTCTTTTCTTTTTGTAAATCTTATTTTTGATGCAAAGGCAGTTCTGTCGCCAGCCAGTCCAGCATGCGTGGACTCTCCCCCCCACCATAAAACAATGAGCACATTCAGGCACAACTCGTGTTTTCAGTTATTAAAAAACGGAGCCGTCTGTCTCTGCCTGTGACTTTAATCTTTAAGCCTTTATTCCCTGTACCCCACCCCCTCTTTCTTTCCCCAACCTTTTGTTTGTGAAGTGCAGAGCTACAGGATCTGTGGGCCTGGGGTTTCTGAATGTATTGTACATTCCCTTGGCAATTACAGATGTTTATAACCCTGACTGATGTTATTTCAGTATTGTGGAGGGTGAAGAGAAAATTGAAGAATGCTTTTTTCTTTGCCCCTAGCAATCTTTAATTTTTCTTTTTAATTTTTTTTGAGAGGGAGGTGGGTGGGAAGAAAAAGGTAAACTCTTTCTTTAAAAAAAAGATCTTGTTTAACATCCTCAGATGAAAAATATGAGCTGCGCATGAATCTTCCCATAGCCTGCCATAACTCTGTTGGGATAGTGCATTTCATTGCAGTATTGTGAAAGCATAGTTCTGAGTTCAAAACAAGCTCCTTGGTGTGGGCTCTCTGACTTTTAGATACTTTATTTTAGACATATAGAGGCAAGGTAGCTTAGGACTTAAATGCTTCAGAGTAGAATTACATTAGTTTATTTCCATCTATACATGGAAACTGGGTTTTCCTCTTTGTGTAAGCATGATTTAGCATTGGAAATTTACTTTTGGATTTGTGACTAGGAGAATAATTCAAGAAAATTTGTTAGTCACGAAATATACTCTTGATCTGTACAAGTTTAAGGTTTTTTTATCTGTGTGTTGAGCTCTCTAAAGCTGCAAGCGCACTATAAGATTAATGTCCTTGAATTGATAAAGGTGATGAGAATCTTGCCTTGAATCTAAGATCAAAGTGTTAATTTGTGTGCTTCTTTGAGATCCCCGTGTATTTCATGGTCTGAATGGTTGGTCTAAAGCCATTGAAACAAAGGGAGTTTAAATGAGTTGTGAATTTCAGGGTGGTTCTGCAGGATCTCAAAGGTACAGCTTCCATACCTCTACCTGTTTTCCAGTTGCATGCAACCTGCTGTTTGTATGCTGTGCAAGTTTGGAACTGCATATCTAAATGTGTATTTAGGTCTGTCTGGCTGCACCTAGGGTACTGATAGACCTTATTCCTTACAACTGCAGCATGAAGCTTTTTGTTAAAATTATTCTTTTGCCATATTTTTGAAAGATCAACAGGAATTCACAGTGATGTAGCCTTTGGCAGGGCAGGACTTTGAGAAGTTAACACAAAAAATGTCAAACAAGTCTTACTGTCATCTAATATTGAACTGACTAAAATAGGCTTAAAAAATTCTAACAGCATTCCAAGATGTTAATTCAGTAATTCTCTTAAGCACCCAGAGGGAGGCAATAGATGCTCTGTAAAAACCAGCTCTCCAGTCCTTTGGGAGAAAACCAAAACTAAACTGTTGGTCATTAAACATAGTTGTTTGGTTTTTTTCCTGAGATAATCAAGTACCAAGTTGTCCATTGCTTCTGTAATAATTTCTTAAATTTGCCATTTCTTTTTGCATTACAGCATGGGCGTGGATATGATAGAATCCCAGATATGCTAATGTGACAATACCATCTTGGAAGAATTTTAAAAGAACTTGAAATATTGACTAGCTACAAGGTAGCTGAGTGAGAAATATTGCTGATTGGAGAATAAAATTTATAGGAAGGTTTTAGTTAGTTAGGTGTCTAGTCTGCTAGTACTGGGCCTGTATGAAATACAATATTTAAATACATACAGAAGTATAGACACATCAGATAGGAAATGTTTCAGTTGTGCTGTTTTTGGAAAACAAGGTGCTAAACTTTGCAATAGAGAAGTTCACTGTTTGAAGCAGAGGTTTGAAGGAAAACGTGTGCATTTGTCTGTTCATGTGCCACTCTCTCCTTCAAACAACCTTGGAAACTGCCACGTTATTCCAGTCATCTTCTATGTACCATTTTTTCCTTTCCACTTCAAACCTGGTTTTGTATGACTACAGCAGTGGGAGGCATACAGGTAACATCCTGCTGTATACTGAACTCCTGGACCATGTAATACCAGGGAGGGGGCAGGAATTTCTGTAACTACTGTAGAGACTTTCACTGTTTGTTTCCACACCCCAATGTTTATCATTAGTGGGGAAACTTCAGGTGCAACATTCCTGAAGTTGTTTGGTGTGAACTTGGTCTTTAGAGGTGCATCAGGAGACTCCAGATGGCTGGAAGTCAAGCAGAACCAGAAGTGGACTTGTGTCCTCATTTATGTAGGTTCAGTACCTTTGGAATTTTTCCACAGACTTGCTTCCTTTTGTATTGTTTAGCCACTGTTTTCTCTTTCTAGTCTTGGAAATGTCTTCAAAGATGATGTCTGTACTCTGAGAGAGTGGGTAGAACAGTTACACCTTGTGGTCTGTTTTTGTTTCTTGCAATACATACAGTATTATTGTGTGCAAATAGATGTTTTTCTAAACTTAATGAGAAACCTTGTAGAGAGCAAATGTGAAGCTGGTGTCAGTCAAAACTATAAAAAGGGTGGTTTTTAAATCTTGTTTCTTCTGACCTGTTTGCTTTTCACTGTTTACTGTGAAGACTTTATGGACCTTCAGGGACCATTTATGGTCACTAAGTGAGGCCCAAATGTAATGTTATCTTTAATTCTTAGGAGTGGTGCAAAAACACACGTGGCCAAATACTTTGAAAAAAAGTCTGAAACTTGAACCTAATCACCTATCAACTGTAGGAAAGCTTACTAGGACCTTGAGCACACAATATCATCTGAGGAGGTCAAAATGGGGTTTTACAAGTGTCCATTTTTTTATTTTGCATTTTTTTTTTCCAGAAGCATTAACAGTGTTGATTTACTGTGTAACTTACTGCCTTGTTGTTTTGGAAATCTTGTTTTATGAACTCAAGCTTTAAGAAGAAGGAACAGGGCATTTCATTGTAAACCTTTAAGTTTGACTTTGATGTGAGTCAGTGTAATTATAGGTGCTATTTTTGTACGTCAGTTGGGAACCCAGAAAATTGACATGACTTTTTCTTGTTGAGATATTTTATAGTCTGCATGCCAAGTTATGGAACTGAACCTTTTTGTGCTAGGTATAATAGGGACATGTGCAAAAAAAAAAAAAAAGGCTACAACCCAAATGTTAACAACCCCATAGTTTTCTTCTGTACTTTTTTTTTTTTTTTGCTTTCAAGTTTTTGAAAATGAAATGACCACTTTTCCTACTTTATGCCACGGATTATACTCCCAAGGATGATGAGCTGTATAATGGCATTCAGTCTGAAATGTTAGGTTATGTTTGCTCTGGTTTCATGCAGTATCCTAAATATTTAAGTTTCCAGCTTTACTGCTCTCTGTATTTGCATACACATATATATGAATGACACTTTAAAAAGTTAATGTTTGCTAACTAATTCACAATTTATGCACTTTCAACTTCAAGCCAAGGAAGAAATTAATGCAGCTGAAATGCCATGGCAGTGTGTAATTCAGCACATGCTAACTTTTTTGGTAGCAGTAATCTGTGTCTACTCAGTGTGATTGTTGCTTTTTCAAGATATGTAGGCTTGTTTAACACCAACACAGGTAATGCTTTCACCCTTAAAATAAACAGAGATGTGTTTTGGGTTCTCTCCAGTTTGTGCCTTGTTAATATAGAAATTCATCTCTACTAATAGGTAATGCTAAAGTAAAGGATTTCACTGCAGATGGAAGAAGGATGGGGTCTCTGATATGGTGCTTTACCTCAATTTTTACACATGCCATGTATGATGTGGCATTTCTTGTTACAAGGCAAGGATTGTTTACTTTCCTGTAGTCAGTGAGGGGAGAGCAGTATCTAATTTTCTGAAGCAATAGCACTTGTTTTGTATAAATACACATGTACTTAAAAAGTTTCTTACAACACTTCTTAACAATTCATTGACAACTTATTCAGCTTTCAGTTTCTCTGAAATTCCTCAGGCTTCTGTTTCATGAACAGTTTTGCCCATTGCATGGTCCTGCTGCCTTTCTTGTGCCAACTCTGGCTCTCCCTGAAGCCCTGTGTCAGCTGGGACACCAAAGGAGAGCTGTCTGGTACTGCTGAGTTGAACTCACTGCTCTGAGCTTCAGCTTTGCCTTTCATCAGGCCGTGTGGGAGACCTAAATAAGCACAGTGCTGGGGAAGTGTTGATGGGAGCAGGAACTTTCCAGGGTGACTTCACTGAGGACTGTTTCTAGGTAGCTAACTGTATAGAATCAGAATTGTTTTGGTTGGGAAAGACCTTTAAGATAGATCATCAAATCCAACCTCTAACCAGCACTGCCAAGTCCACCCGTCATACAAATAGCTATGTACATAATGTAGTACTGAAGTAAAAGATGTGATTGCCCTGGCTTGGGACTAGATGGGTAGAATGTCTTTTTGACTTCCATGTTTTAGCTTCACAGTGGAATTGAAGGAGGAAGTCTACTCTCATGCTTCTAAAAGTGTGCATAAAGTGAAATAGAGCCTTTCCTTGTCTGCAGAATCACATATCCTTAGCTCTTGCTGTTACTTGTGCTGCTCTCACTTAAGCTCAGGCTGAGAGAAGGTTGGATGCACTCAGCTTCTGCTGATGTTGGGGAGAGAGAGAAAAAGTGTAGGAAATTATTCTGTTACCTAAACTAAAATGGTTCATAGCAATCTCTTACTAGTAGTGATTTCTATTAGGGGGCCTTTGTTGGAAGTTGTCTTGTATTATGTGTAGTTTCTACACAGATACATGTAAACCCCATGTGTGTTTTTCCAGTGAATTCAGTCAGATTGTACTGAGGCCTTTGTGTACCTGCCTTGTTTTGGAATAGTCTCCTATAGTGGTGGAATCTGTAGATGTGTTCAGATGTTTCTCAGGCTGATGTGTTTGTCTCTTGGCCAAAGCTGAGTAAAGACCTCAGTGCCTTCTCTGGAAGGATCTCTGCTGAATGAGTAGTGCCAGCCCTTGCTGTTCTCTGAATTAATAAATCATGGTGCCACTGGAAAATAATACATTGAAGGATGTCAACTCAATAGCTCAGTGCTGAATTTTTCCTTGTGTCACAGAGTCAAGTCTACCCAATTTTTCTCACATTTTGAGTACTCCACTCCAGCTCCTGGGCCTCCTGTGCTTGCCTGTTGTGGGCTGGAAGGCCCTGTGGCTCCCCTTGCACCGCACCTCAAAGTTCTTTAAAGCCTGACCTTTCCTCATGAGTAATAATGCTTTTTTAAAGAATTTTCACTTTAAGGTTTGGTTTTTGGATTTGTTTTTTCCTCAGTAAATAATCTGTGTCCCATGTGCAATATTGAAATAGCTAGATCAGTGTATAATTGTTGGGAGAGAATGCCTCAGTCTGTCTTAATGTGACCTTCATGGAGGCCTTATCAGCTTTGTTCGTGCTACTTCAGCATGGCCAATCAAGCTTATTGACATGCTCTAATCATTATAGACATTTCCTCCCTTTGAAGAACACAGACTTGTTTCTGACATGTAGTTAGAACATATTCAGACAAGTAAGATCCTTGGATGACTTGACAAAGGAGAGAGTGGAGACCTTAATTACCTTTATCCTCTTCAGGATACAATTGCACACTTCAAACTGAGAGATGACATATCAAGCATATTCTGTTTGGATTCTAGTGTGAATTCTTTTGCAAAAGAATTCTAAGTCCTTGGAAATTATCTTCTATCACTTACTAGTTACAGTTAAGTTGAACTCAGGATTACAAATAAATAATTTTACATATAGGAAATGGACTTCATAGATTGATGCCCTTATGTTCATCCTGCTTTTTCTTTGTAGCTCTCAGTTGATGAAAGACCTTAGCGGATGGCTTTCATTTGAACAGAATTTGTGCAACCAGTGGCTTCTTCATTGTTCAAAAATCAAATACAATCCATACAATTCCAGCTTTTACTGTGTTTTAGGAAAGAAGTCTTGTGGGTCACCAGTCCTCACCTCACTACCAGAGATTTCTCAAGCTATCCAGAGTTTGAAGCTGTACAGCTCCCTGTTTGCACTCACAGCTGCTGAAACCTTTGGAAATGGCATGCCTGGGAAATGGTGGTGGGATGCTTGAACTCCATGGGTTCCTGTTCTTTTCAAAGTGCTTCCTAACCAAAGTTGTGGTATCAATTTTGATCCATGATTTGCATTGCTTTACAGAGGGTTTTTTTCATGTGTAATTCATGCACTCCAGTCGTGTGCATGTCTCTCTCCCCCCTCACATCTCCCAGTTCTCTAAGTTTTGAGAGATTTCCTATCCCGTAAAACGTCTTCCTTATTCATCACAATGCCTCCCCTAAGGTACCTACCAAAATCCTGTGTGACTGGTAGCATCTCCCAAGGTGTTACTGTATATGAAAGCAGAGAATAATTTAGTTGTTTATGAATAAAGATTCTTGACAAAAAAAGGGAGGGAGGGGGCTGGGAAGGGGGAAGTTTCATACTCACTGCATGATATAGACAATATTTCCTGAGACAGGAGATACTAACCTCAAAGAATTTAAAATAAGACATTGATTTTATTATTTCTTTTGAAAGGGGAATAGGGGAGAAAAAATGGTAGAATAGTTGGTCTTTTTATCCTTTGTGCAGATGAAATTGATTAAACCTTAAAAACTCGCC
Source organism: Calypte anna (assembly GCF_003957555.1). Classification (NCBI taxonomy): domain Eukaryota; kingdom Metazoa; phylum Chordata; class Aves; order Apodiformes; family Trochilidae; genus Calypte; species Calypte anna. The sequence continues at coordinate 10,055,052 of NC_044258.1, read as the reverse complement.
TCAGTCCACCCGGTTTATTAATTGAAGAATTTCCTCTTCCCCAGAATGGGAAGTGCACATTAAAACAGAGCTTTGCCCCTGAGTAGCAGTGATACTTGAGAATGCTACGTTTTCTACAATCCTATTTTCTCTTCTGCACTAGAGGAAATCCTAACATGGTAAAAAGCATATATATATATATAAAAATGTTTAAGGAAGTTCTCTTTCATTTCCTTGTAAAGCGTGAAATCAAATTATAGCCCATGGTCCAGAATTATTTTATTTTTACATTTCAAATTTCATTTTCTGCTTCCTTTTGGTGCCTGTGAACAGGAGTTTTACTGTTTGTGCAAAGTCAGCTAAAAAGATTACCACAAACAGGACAGAACACAGTAGCTTAAAGAAGCCAGGAGTTGGAATCATTGCATGTGTTCTGTGCTTGCATGGCAGGCAAAGCTTCCCCTTCATTCATTCAAGGACTTGCCCACTTCTTGCCTTCACTATTTTGCTGTTTGGACCAAATCAACTTTATATTGATGTATTGTGGGGACTGTAATGCAATGCTAAACTTAAGCTTGCCAAAGTACTAGGACTTGTGAATGTTCTAATATTCTTGATCTACATTTGTTACTGAGAAAACAGTTGAGATTCTGCCAATTTATGGCAAATGCTTTTTTATTCCCCTTTCCAGTAAGGGTGAAATTGCTAGTTAGTTTAGTGCTTGGACTTTATAACTAAGTGGTTCTGAAGGTGGGCACAGTGCACATATAGTAAAACAGTAATAAACTTTTGGAGCTGATAAAGTAATGTGAGATGCTGAAATGTTTTGGGTTTGTTGTGTGGTTTGTGTGTTTTTGTTTTTTTCTTCCCCTAGACCTAATAATGTCCTCTATAACTTACTGTAAATGTTGTGCTTTGCTTTAGGGCTCCATTCACACGCAGCTCAGTCTGGGAGTTTGGGTTTGTTTACAAGCATGCAACAGGTTGCACAAACAAAAGGTGTTTTGAGTTCATGTACATGCAAAACTGCAACAGCTTATGTGATTGAGGCTGAAGGAGATTTATTTACTATCTAATGTTCTGTTCCAAAATAAGCATGGCAGTTACAGTGCTTTACCGGTGTCAAAAATGAAGCATTTATGTTGGGTACTGGCACAGTGTTTCCCTGTGAACACTGGTATAACACATCTGTGTTTCACTAGTTGAACCCTTTTTCATAAGGATGTGAGGCAGTAGCATGTAAATGTTGCAGAATTTGTTTAGTTTCAGTGAGCAAAATTAAGTGTATTTTACTTTTAAATAAGAACTTAGGTTTTAGGTACTTAAGTAAGCTGTGTGGCTCTCAAAGGTGGATGTTTTGCTCTTCCTTTGGAGAAATGGAGCGAGTGGGCAGTTTAGGGGAAGTAATTGCTGCCTTCTGTGATTCTGAAACTTGTCACAATCTCTGACATTTCTGATAGTCCCATGAGTAAAGTGTGATAAATTACTTCTCTAACAACTGTTCTTAAGCAGATACTCTCCAAAATTAAGAAGCAAGAGTGGGTTAGATGTGATGGTTCAAGGCAGTGGTTAGACCTTTTCTTTCTCTTCTCTGAAGGTCATTTCTTAACATCTATGAGTGCTGTTGTTCCCTGTCACTTCAGTGGTAAAAATGAGTGCTGCTGCTTCCAGGTTTAGCTGATGCTCCTGTGATGATGTGATGCTGGTCGTGTATTTTTCCTCTATCTGGCTGTCATCCAGATTTTCTCTGTGCACGTTATCTTCTTTGTTTGTTTTTCTTCACTCAGACTATCAACTTCACTTTGTTTTCGCTTCAGTTTAGCTGCTTATCTTGCAATATAATTCCCATCTTTCCCCACCCCCTTGTGTTTTCTGATGACAACTAGTTTGTTTCATTTGCTTTTTGCAGGGCTCCATCTGAGCTGTATGTCATCACATGGGGAATACTCTGATAGCTGATCTTTCATTTTTGAGCAAAGTGAGAAATCACATCACGAGGACCCTTTCTTTATCTTCCTGAACACCTCTTTCTTAAATGAAACAGCAAATAAAAGGTTAAGCCCCTGTTTTGATTCTGTAAGGGAAATAATTTGAATACCTTAGTTTAGCTTTGTCATTGATTCTCCATGACCTGCTTCAATGCAGATATTCCTTGCAGTTCCTTATTTGCAGAAGATTGTGTTCTTTGCTCGTGTCTCTGCTTCATTCAGGATAATTTCAAGTTGTTTGCCTGTTTCGAGGGCTTGAGGAACACTGATCTCTTCTATATCATTACTCTTAACTGAATAGGACCATATCCTGTCTTCCTTTTTGAGCAAACCCTGTTTGTTTCAATTCTCGTGTTCCATTTTGCACAAGAGCCCATGGCAGACTTTCAGTGGTTAGTGCAGGTTTATTGAGTGATATTGTCACTTTCTTTTGTTACTGTTTTTTGGAGTCTTTTCTTGGTATTGCTGTCATGTTTCTATGCCTCAATTAAAAGGTCTTTCCAGGTGACAATACTGACACCAGAACACTCTCATAATCCATCCTCTCTTCAGCTTCCTTACTCGAATCTTGCTCTGCTGTAGGAAATTATTCAGGTACATTGTTCCTTTTGTTGGCTGAAATCCAATGTGGGTGAGAGTTGATTTGATTACTGGTGTGACAGATTATTTAAATAGTGAATGTGAAGTTAAACATGTTGTAAATAGCAGTAGTATCAGGATACAGTGTGCTGTACATGGTATCAGGAAACAGTGTGCTGAATGAGATGTCCCACGTTTTAAGGGGTGGTGGGGGTGGGATGCTGTGTTTACTGTTTTGTTACCTGGTCACAAGTGACCCACACAATTTCCTGATTAGAGATGCTACATTTGTATCCCTGTGCACTTCATTTTGACTTCCCTGGATTGTTTAAGTTTAATATTAAACATTTATGCATGGCTGAAAGACAACTGAAGTCTAAAACAAAATGTAAAATTGTCTAGGAAAAGACTGAGGGATTGGGAAGAGGGAGAATTGTCCAGGCTGGCTCATTAAACAGCTCAGAAAGGAAGCTGGGGGGCTAAATCTCAGCATTTTTTTTTTTTTTTGCCCTATTACCTAAGGGCCCTCTAAACTTGAGCATTCATGTCTTGTCTACTCATGCGTATCATGTACCAAAGCATCCTTGTTTCCTGGTGAAAATGCTGTTAAAGTCTGCCTGTCAGTGATGTCCTGATGTTTCCTTGGCCCTACCACTCTGCTGAAGGGCATCACCTTCCCACTGTGCTTGGGTCCCTGCCCTGCTTTCTGTTCCCTCTTGCAAACATCTCTTTCAAGCTGTAGCCTCTTTGCACATTGAGGCTTGGGAGGAGGCACAGTAGTTTTACTGAGGCACATGTTTTTCTGAACTTGGGTATGCTGCCATTTCTTTCAGTATAAAATGTTTTTGTCTTGGGTGTTGTGGTATGTTTTCTTGTGTTTATGGAGTTTTTCCATGGACTGTACACTTATCTTCCCTTTGTTCATCTTCTCTTTGCTAGGAAATGCTCAGAGTTAAAAATTCTTGACCTTTTAGCAACTGGACTGATGACTTTTATGGCTCTTTTAAAGTGTTGCTAAATAGACTCATAAATACAAATACTTGTTTTATAACAAATGTATTCAAAGCAGTAGATGTAGTGTTTCAAGATAAAGTGACCCTTGTACTGAAACTATATATAACAATGTAGATTTTGTCCCCTCCTGGAGGGAAGAGATACCATATGTTAATGCATGTCATCAGCCACCCTTTTTGAAGCAAGATTTGGATCTGGTTACTTCAGTAGTCATAACAGAGTTAGCAAAAATTAAAGCTGTGGCATTGTAATTTTACCAGATGAACTTTTAATAGTAGTTATAATCAGTTTGATTTGGTTCTAATTATTAATTCCTGATAATTAAGTACTACTGTGTTGTAGTAATTACTGGGCAGTAGAGTTCAATGCAAAATAAGTGTTGTATTAAGGTAAAAAAACCAACAGCATATACTTGCCAAAATATAATCTGGTTGAAGTCTGTGCCTTTTTTACAGTCTTGATGATGCTGATGTTATAATGTAAGCATGTTCTAAATGAATACAATTCTTGAAACAATGGAAATAAAAAAATGCTTTTGAAGACATGAAGTCTGTCTTTAATTTGTCACAATTTGTCAATTGATATCTGAAATGATTGGTGAAAATTCTGCAGGAGCTTTGGAAATGTCATAATTATCCAACTAGTGCTCTGAAGGGTTTAGCATGCATCATTACAAGATGAAAGCTTTGGTGGGTTGAAAATAGTCATTTGTAACCATCATTTTTTTCTTGCTGTGGCTCCCACCCGCTCATTCACCCATGCACTTCAACCTCAGAACGATTTCCTATCTGGAGTTCATGGGAATTCCAAACAAGGAAAGCTGTTGTCATAGCCACTGTAAAAGCCTATTTAAAAAAAAAAAAAAAAAAAAAAAAGAAAGGTGGGAGGGGGAAGGTTCGAGAGAGGGAAAGAACAATGAACAGTTGTATTGATTTCTTCTTCTGATCAAAAGTTTTAGGCAAATATTATAAGTACTTGAATTCAGAATGCTGCAGTTTTGCAGGATTTCTAGCTTCTATTGTAATTCAAACTGGTTTTGACATGTTTCTCTCGTAGCTTAGCTTTATTCTTGTTTTTATGAAACTTACTTTTTAATATTAAAATCTTCACTTTTTTTGTTGTTCAGAGTATTCTAGTTACCTGGAGCAGAACAGGAAAATTTTGTATTAGTGGAACATGTTCATCAAAAGCTTCCTTGAAAACTACTTAAGGATTAAGGGTTCATGGCAGCGGTACTTGGAAAAATAAAAAATAAAAGTAATCTATAATAAAAGTAATAAAAAATAAAAGTCTAGCCTGAAAACCTTTCCTTGAAGAAATCTAAGAACTGTATCTGTTTGTGGCTGTGTACACTTCTCAAGTTCTTTAGATGGGAACTGGGAGTGAGTCACAGTGTACTGCAGGGTTTAAATTCCCTCTCCCCACATTAAGGGATTGTAGGAATTTTAGACTTGGGGTAAACCTGTCTCTAGTGGTTGTCATCCTGTTTTCACTCTTTTCAAATATGGACTGAAAGAAGAAATGTCAGGAAGCAGATAGGGACTGAAGGTTGCAGATTGTAGTTAAGTGGGATGTAGTTGACTCTTACTGGGGTTCTGTGTGTTCAACAGACTGCAACAATGATGTATGTGTGTCTTTGGCTGTACCATATTCTTGTTCAGCTTCTTAAATTCTTTTTAAATTGAGGCAAATTTCATGCTTCTGGTGCTGCAAGGGCTAATCTTAATTTGTTTTAAAATGCAGTAATAATATTCTTAAACTTGTACTGTTAATATGAAGGAACATGTAAACTATCATCTGCTTCTCTATTTCTTATGACATTGTAGCTCAAACTGGAGCTTAAGCTCCAGAGGTGGTCTTGTCAAAAGCAGCTGTGCATTTGATGCTTACTTGGACTTAGTTTTGTTCATGTACCTAGTCATTCCTTCATATACTGACAGTTTTTATGCAAACTATTTGAGAAAATGATCCTTAATTTTTTTATGCTGCTGTGGTACTGACTGTGAATTCCCCTACAGGTGCCCAGATTATCGATTTGATGATGCTTGTAATAGATGTGACAAAAGGAATGCAGACACAGTCAGCAGAGTGCTTGGTAATTGGGCAAATTGCCTGCCAGAAGATGGTGGTAGTTCTGAACAAAATAGATCTCCTTCCAGAGGGGAAGAGACAAAGTGCCATTGAGAAGATGACTAAGAAAATGCAGAAGACCTTGGAAAATACTAAGTAAGTTAACAGTAATATTTATAGCTAACTTGTGCCAAAATGTTTAACAAAAATACTTCACCCACATTTCCCTTCTGACATGCTTCTAAACATACTGAGACATTGAACAAAGGTAAGAATGGAAAGATTACTAGAAATTCAAAAGCAGTCCTGAATTTTCATCTGTAAGGATTGCACGTAGAGGAATAGTTTCCTGTAATTAAGCTTTTGGTTATAATTAAGCAGATCAGATTAAAAAGTGCCAGAATATCCAAGTGAAGCAACTGGTGTGTAGGGAAGGAAGGGGGTAGGAGATGGGAAAGAAAGTGAATTTCTCTTATGAACTTTGAATCCTACAATTATCAATTCTGTCTGGCAGCTGTTGATTTAAGGGAAATAGTTTTCTCTGTAGGCTGCTGCCCCTTGCTTTAGGGGAGATAAAGGAGACACCTGTAACATATCAAAGCATTTTGGATCAGTAGCTTTTTTTTTTTATAGTTGTGAGTTTTTTTATAGTTGTGAGCTTGTTGATCAAATTCACAGGTAGTCCCAATGAGAATAGCATTAAGAAAGTTAAAGATAATTATCTAATGGCTTTACTATGATTTTGTTTGTTTGAAAGGTTGACATATAGAATATGAATTAAGCGATGTCACAAATAACTTTTTTTAATGACTCATCTATGCCCAGAAGTTAATGATTTTTAAGAGTTTATATGTGGCTCGGTTTTATATTGTCCTTCTTGTAAAATTTGTTTATTCTCTTTGAATGATGGTAATTGCTGCTGCAGTGGGTACTTCATTCTTGGTTTAGTCCAAGATTGTATTGCAAATGACTGTAAAAAAAAGACCTTTCTAGTTGCATTTTCCTAAAAAAGAGAATTTTGTAAGGAAACTGTTCAGAAATACTTAATGTACATTGTTTTAATTATATCCTGGAGTACAGTCAAGAAGTCATTTCTTGAAACAGTTGATGTGCTGACTGTGAGGTCCTTACCTCTAGGGCTCTTTAAAAAAAAAAAAGGATGTGTATCAGCTGATCACAGCAGCTGTGATTTGACCTGGAGAGAAATGGTTCTGTCAAAATGTTTTAATTACTTATTTGAACTCTGAATCCTGGAAGTGCTCTCTTATTGTATGTTTCTGTGTATTGTTCTCATAAAAAAAAACAAAACAGTTTTTGCATGTGCAGTCTGTGCTTTACAGTGCTTTGAAAGCACTGCTGACCTGGGCTTGATTGTAAAATGCTTCTCCTGGAATATCTTCAGCATGTGTTGTTTCCTGACGGCCTCTTTCCCCTTGACTTTAAATTTCCATATGCATGTTTTTAACTGCTTTTATATTTCTAAACTACTTTTATTAGTAGGGGATACGCTAAGACCATTGGACAAGTATTTCTCACTCATAACACTTGATAATGAGTTTTTTTCCAGGAATAGTTACTTGTTATTTCTCTGCACACAGAGGCAGGCCTGCACAATTCCATAGCAATAGGCAAATCTCAAGTCTGTTGCAGCTCTAGGAGTTGCCATTGATGCTGGGGAGGTTGTGGTGTTGTTAGGAGATTCCATGGAAGATGAAAATAATAGGAGGAGAGAAGTAACTGGGACATTTTTTAATAGCTTGACACTTGTAAATTTAAGCTAGTTTAAGCTGTCTTGTTCCATGGATTGATACCAGAAGTAAAAGCAAACTGCTGCTGTGAATGGAATGTTTATTTTGTCAATTTTTTACACATTTATCTTTGCTTTTATCTTTTTCAGTCAGAGTCTAAACTCTACTGACTGCATAAATCAGTGTGATGGAGTAAGAGTTTTAGTGGAGCTGAATCATGTTTGGAAGTGCTACTAAAGACAGCATATGGTTACTTGGGTTTGTTCTGGCATATGGGAAAATTAGTGAAGCAACTGGTTCAGTGTAACTTTGTTTATTGAAATGCAGTGCCCTAAAGTATTTGTATGAAAACAGTTTTCCAAAAGTTTTATGGTTAATCACAGACACTTTTAGTGCACATTTTTATTGCCTTTTGGCCCTGTATGCTACAGATTTATGGCATATAAACAAAGCAAATACCATATATGCTTGATTATTGTTTGGTCACTAAATGATCTCTCTCTGTAGAACTGAGATTTTATCTCAAAAAGGGAGTGAACTGGAAGAGAATATCAAGGCACTGTCTAAGAAAAAAAAAAAAAAAAAAAGCACCTCTATAGGGGTGAATGTTAAAGGAATGACCATAGTAATTTCTTCTGGTCTTAATCTGTTGCATAAGAATCAAGTATCTGTGAGACTACATCACTTCTTTGTGTTATTGCTGACTGTTATTCTAGTGCTTTAATATAGATAGTACATGGGAAACCTTGAGTTCTGCAAAAATGCAATAATTTATTTGCCTTATAGTCCAACGTCCCTTTCCAAGAAGTAGGCAAACCAAGCCATCAGAAGATTCAAACACTAAATGCCATTTTAGAGAGCTGAAGTTTAGTCTGTTGACTGAATTTGTAAGAACATCTGCTGAAAATTAAGGGCTTGAGGAGTAAAATTAATTATAAGAGAAGCTAAACTGAGCTCACTGGTGGAAGTGCTGATCTCTTTTGAACCTTTGCATGTTTGAGATTTGGGAGTTTCATAAACTCTGATTTCAGTAGATTTAGATCTTGTCTGCAGATTTTGCAGCCTGCCTGCAGACTCGGGTAGATATCATGTGCCATCTTACATTTAACTCTGGTCATGAAAGTTCTGACTCTGCAGCTGGGTTATAACTTTCATTACAAAAGTTGAAAACACTCGATTGTCACTTGTTTGCTATGTGAGAACAGATAAATAAGAACTTGAGGGAGTTTCCTTACCTTTGCCATCAGATGAGCCTGGACCTACTTTCCATTGACATATGGAGGAGATCTGTGGTCTAATGGTGGGAGTCTTTCTCTCTTTCAGGTTCTGTGGGTGCCCTATTGTTGCTGTTGCAGCAAAGCCTGGTGGACCGGAAGCCCCAGAGTCTGAGAATCCACTGGGTGTTTCTGAATTAATTGAGGTACCTGCTGAAGAACATAATAACATAAAATGTGCTCCGACTTTTATTTACGCCTTTTGAAGTGCACTCTATTAGTATCTAGAACTGAGTAACTCCTGTATTAATGTCAGTTTTAAGGAACCTAATTCCTTCCAGTGAATTAGAGAGGTTGAGGTTGCATGCCCCAAAAGTTGGATTTCCTTTTTCAATACCTTTGAATAGCTGTGTCATAAGAAGAGCTATCACATGTATGGTTAAATTAGTTTAAAGTTTTAAAGAATTATGAAGCATAAGGAATAAAAAGAGCTTTAAAATACTGACAAATCCCTGGTAGATGTTGCTTCAAAATTGTACTGCAATTAAGAAACCAGTGAAGTTGAGAAGTTAGGCACTCAAAAGTTACTTTTTGGGAACAGCCTTCTTCCTTCCTGTGCATATTGTCATTCAGTGTTTAAGTGCATGGTTCTTTATTCTAAGCAACCCTTACTTCATTCCTTGCAACAGATGAACAGGGCTCAGCTACTGAGCAGGTAGTCTGTATTTTGGTTTAAGTCTTTTTTGCTGTGTGGCTTCATGACTCTATTCAACAATTCTCTGCATTCAGAATAATTAATTTCCACCTGGACTTCTCTTTGGCACATTTCACCGTGGTCTTGAGCACTTGGCAAACAGTTAATTTACTTCCAAAAGACTTATAGGTTGTGTAGAGGTGACTTGAATCCATATTTAGTTTGGGAAGTTGAGGCACAAGGGAGTTAGATCCACTGAGTTTGCTGATTTTGATTGCTTAATATGAGGAAACTAGGAATTACTTTGGGACATTTTTGTGTTCAGATCATAGTACCTGCCAACTTGTTTGCAATTGTGAGTGCTTAGCATTTCTGTTAAGCTTTGAGGTTTCTGCTTGGACAGATGTATAAAGTCAGTGGTTATGTGTGGAAAGTTTTATTTTTTGGAGAGTTATCAGTATAGAGGAGCTCTGGCATAAGCAAGTATAGAATCCATTCTTGGAAGGAGCAGCACCACCTCACTTCATGATGAAACCTTCCTTCTCTGAGATACTCTGCCTTACTGCATGCCTTGTACATCTGCAAAATATAAAAAGCATGGCCTGGATTTACCCTGTGCCCTGATGATGTAGGGCCTGAAAAAAGCTATATGATTGTGTAACTAACATATCAGACCCATATAAACAAGAATGGACTTTAAGGCAACTGATGCTTCCCTAGTATCCTTAGGTCCAGCGATGTGTGGGGTTTTTTGTTGGGTTTTTTTTGGAGGAGGAGAGAAATGCTCAGGTTTTCAGAAAAACTGAGTTGTACAATAAGTTATATGGTGTGAAACTTATACTGTGGAGGGCAGGACACTTAAAAATAGCTATTTGAGAACAGTTTGTAGTAGATTTGTCACCCCTTCTGTAAATAAATTTTAAGCAAATGTAACATCTTTGCCTGGAAAGGTGGCACTGTTTGCAAGCAGCAGAAAGTAGTCCTAAAATAAAGGCATCATTCTTTGCAGACTCTTAAGGTCTAGTTTGGATGCTACCAGGTTTAAAATAATTGCAAATTGATGAAGATAGAGGACAGTGTCAGCTATTAAAGATCTAGGGATGTCTGGTCCAGGGCAGTCTGGCTTGTACAGGGGCAGGATGTTCCCCAAAGCTGCTGAACACTGAATGTTGTGCCACCTCCCAGGCCCATGTGGCCTGAGATGGGCATGGAGGGGTGGTGTGGTACAGACTTAGCAAAAATCATGTTGTTCACATCTGGAGAGCTGGAGATGGGCGAGTCCTTAATCCTGTCTTCATATGGTTCTGAGTGGATTTACTGGGATGTTCCCCAAGGTTAAAACCTTTGAAGGAAATACCCATGTTGCAGCTGTTACTGTCAACTCTGAGACAACTTAGAAGAGCTGGCAACTGCTGTGTGAACCCTGACACTGAGCTTCAAGGTATTATCCTTTCTGTCCTAGGGAAGAGACTCTTCATTGTTCTGCCATTGTGACTTGGACTTAACCTGCAGTTTCTGACTTTAAGAGCTGACATTGAAGGCAGTGCCAAGTTTATATGCTGATGTTTTAAGAGAGGCAGAGATCAATAATTATTTGAGATGGGTAAACCAATTCCTCTGAAGCACTGTTGGGCACATGACTGTGTTTCCATAGATAAGGTCTTCTGTTTGTGATATATTTAAGAAAACACAGTTATTTGTCAGCAAAACAGAAATCCTAAACTTGGAGAATTCCCTTAGAAAATGGTACTGATGTAGCCATTTTTCTTTGTGTTTTGATCCTTCAAGAAGTGTTAACAGAATTCTGAAATGGAAATTGGCTTTGAAAACTTAACTGGGTATAATAGTTTTTCTGTGAGAGGCAGAGGCAAGGGTGGGCTTTATGGGGCACTAATATGTGTAAAAGTTAATTTTCACAAAATCCAAACCAAAATCAAAGTAGCACAATGCACTGTAAAATTGTATTTTTGATGGGGAAGAGGGAGGGGGAAAGGTGTGTGTGTATGGGGGGGTACTGTTTTTAATTTGCTTTGCTGTAGTCTTAATATTGAATTTGGCAGCAACTTTATTTCCAGCACAGTTTTGCTACCCATGCTAAATGTGCAGCATCAAATCTTTCTCAAGCATAAAATCAAACTGTTCCTGCTCGTCTCTGGCACACGCTGTTAATTTGACATTGGTGTGTTCTAAGCTCATTGGGAGATGCCTGAAATTGGTAAAAACTGCAAGTTAGTTCAATCAATCACATGCTTGCCTTCCTTTTGCTGTATGGCTGTCATGACTTCACCCAGGCATGGTGCTGCTTTTATCTTTTTTTTTTTTTTTCTTTTCTTTTTTATACAGGTTCTGAAGTCTCAGGCTTACTTGCCATCAAGAGACCCCTCGGGACACTTCCTTATGGCAGTCGACCACTGTTTCTCTATCAAGGGTCAAGGCACAGTGATGACAGGGACTATCCTTTCAGGCTCTGTTAGCCTTGGTGACAATGTGGAGATTCCTGCCCTGAAGGTGAGTCTCTCATTTTAACTCCCCCTCAAATTTTCCTGATAGAAATAGGCTCACAACAAAGACGACAGTGTTCTCTTCCAGTCTAAAACTATTCCACTATTTTGTTTGTCCTTTTGTATTCTACTATAAGCCAGTTCACAGTACTTCTCTGAATTTGAAAGTCTAACCTGCTGTCATGCCAGGTGGGTGTGTTTCTGAGATATGATGTGCCCAAGGACTGAACATGGTTTGGGTGTTGCGCTGAGGAGGCTTCCAAAAGAATCTGAGTATATAGGCTCCCCTAAATGTCTGGAAGGGAAGAAAATGACATGAAAAGGGCACTGAAATGCTTCATGCACGTTCTCTTTGTTTGCTGGGGCTTGAATTGATGTCAGCATTTTCTGGGACAACTGCTGGGATGCAGTAGGTGGCTTTCTGCCATTGAGCTTTTTGAAGAGCCTGCAGAAAGTCAGAAGGCCTTTCAGTGGCCTTTGAACTGCTTAACTATTGTTACTGTTTTATTTCCTTACAATATATTAATCCTTTAAAGGAAAACAAGATGACTTTATGCTTGGAACAGTTGAAACCTATTTCACAGATGCTGATTTGAACTGTTCTCAGTTTCCCTTTTTATTAATTGCCCAAAATGAGTCAAGAATTTTTGAGCATTCTACAGCTGGCAGTTAAAGTGGACCCAGGTGGTTACATTCTGTGGGTCAGTGGTTTTTGGCTGAACAGACCTGGATGGGACCATTTTGGTGCTGTCAGTATTATCCTCAAGTTGTGTTACTCTAAGGGCTTTACTTTTGGGTAAGCATGCTGCTTTCTCATTTTGGCTTCTTGTACTTTTTTGGGAAGTGAAGGACTAAGTGAGGCATTGTCATTTAACCTGAAATATTTTGCTTATAACTGATATAATTTATTTCTGGTCAGCCTCTTCTGTGATACTTGTGGCCATCTAAATTAAATCATATTGTCTTTAGTTAAAAAAGTTATTTTGTTATGTACCACATGAGGTCTGCTTTCCCAAAGGTGTTCCTCACTGCCCATACTCTGATTTGCAGCATATAGCCAGTTCTGGGAACCACACTTGTAATTCCAGCAGGGAATATGCTTTGCTAAGGTTGTAGCTCTGGTTTTAGTCTCTCCTGCTTTCACCTCGCCAGCATTCTTTCCCGTTTCTGTTGTGCTCTGCTTGCTGCCCTGGGTCCAAGGAGACAGACAAGTAGTTGGGAGTAGGAGGCTGAGTGATGGGTCATGCCCAGCAGTGGCCTCGTGTTTTGGCATTGCACTGATCAAACTTCCTGTTACTTAGTGCTCTGGAAGCTGTGGGTGAGACAGGAGAGGGTAATTTCTTCTTGCAGAGAAAGAATGTATAGCTAGCTTATGTCTGGAAATGACTGGTCAGTTTGTCATGTGTAGTCCAAGAATGTTTTGGAGAACTATATTTAGAGTTAGTCTGCTCTTTGAGAATCAGCATGAAGGGGAAAATGACAAAAATGTAATGAATACCTTGCAAATTGCAAATGCGTGTTTTAAAAGGACAATAGGAAAGGTTTTAAATCAGATTTTAAAAGATGCTTTCTTCCCAGGTGATTGGGGGACCAGTGGGGTGAAAGGTAAGTTAGCAAATGAACAAGTCATTGGCAAAGAGAAGTCAGATCACTTGGCTTTTATTCACAACTTCCCCCAAAGCTGGTGATTTTCACTCGCTGCTAGTTAATCCTTCCACTGCCTTGTGTGAAATAGGAGATGCATCCATACCTCTGAGTGGTGGTGGTAGTGGGCAAAGTTTCACCTTTTTTTTTTTTTCCCCACTAGCATTTTGTGCCCATTCATGCTCATATTTTACAGATATGGAAACTGAGGCACAGTAAAAGGAAGTGACTTTTGTAAGGTTGAGTTGTGTGTTGTAGTTACCCCTGCTAGCATCATAAGGAATTGGGTTAGGGTATCTATGAAAGGTCAAACCTTTCTCAGGCCTACAAGGTAACTGAGGAAGCACATTTCACAACACATTGTGGTTTATGGCTCTCTCTGACCTTTTTTTGCCCTGACCCTATGGTAACTGAGATTGACAGCTGGTGCCCAGTGGGCATTTAAGGACACTACAAACCAGCTGCTTTTTAAATCTGAGGAACCCTCTCACCAAATGAAGTGGCATCACCTTCCAGTTCTACTAATGGACTTCGACATCTTTGACCGCTTGAACCTGCACGAAGGAGGGACACAGCAATTAAAAATAAACAGTGACATTCTCAAACGCCCATACTTGCTCTGATTGAGGCTGAGAGCACCAGCAGTGCATGGATTCCTTTATGCTGTTGCCTATGTAAATTGCCATCTGGGGTTGATTATCCATATAGTAAAAAGAAAAATTATATGTATGTGTTTGGCAAAAAGCTTTGACAGACCAAACAGTTCACTATCCAATTGAGTTAGTACTATTTGCTCACTAGCACTTGAAATCCACCTTGAAGAGCATGACCCCAGGATTTCTGCAGCAAAACCAGTGTTGGCAGGATACTGAATGTCCTTTAAGATTACTACAGTGGTCTTTCAATCTCTCCAGTCTTCCAGTTTGTAAACTGTAACAACTCATGACTTTTTTATTTTATTTATGTTTTATAAAAGTTCTGGAGTTAGAATAGTAAGGATTCTTTCAGTGTAGATTAATTTATTTTTTTCTATTTGTTTGGCCAGGAAATCCCTTCAAAATATTTATCTGAGTATATTTTAATTAGTCTAACCTGAGCATGAGTGGCAGATTCTAGTGCTGCTGTCTTTTTATAGCATCTCTTAATTGAGAAAGGAAAGTGAGTTGTTTTTTTTTCAGTGGGACAGAAGCATCTTTGTTTTCCTTATCCAGGTGAAAAAAAATAATCTTAGTACCTGAAGTACGGCAGCTATTCTAGAATACTAAAACCCAGACAAGAACCAGGACTTTTGTTCTTATCATTTGTTGTCTCAAAACAAACAAAAAATCATCCTGTGAAAAGTAACTAATAAGTGTTGTGTGGTATGTGGTCTCTTATCTTCAATGTTAGTGACTGTACCTTTGGATTGCACAGTTGCAAGCACATTAGAGATACTGGAATATTGGGTAAAACAGATGACTATATGTTTGTATTCCTTTAAAGATATTTTAGGGCACAGAAAATGTTCCGTGCTGGTTAATAGGAATTGCTTTCTGACTTAAGAGTTCTGAAAGATCATGGAAAGTGTCAAGTCTGGATTGAGTGAGCAGGCAGAGACAGCTGCACACAGTTAATGGATATAAATCTGGTTGTCCTGCAAGCACTGACTCTGTTGCATTACCTGTGATCAGGTGCTGCAGGTATTTAGCACCCACAGAACATGTACATGGCAGCCAGATACAAAGACCACTGTGGTTTCTTTCAGGAGTTGTAAGCAGGTAGCACCTTTTCGTCTTGTTTTATAGTCAAGCTCCTCTCTGTTCTGCTTAATTAAATGACTGAAAAACATTATGGCAAGTTGATGCAAGCTGAATAGGGGGTGGGTGTTAATAGTTTCATTGAAACCTAGATAAAAGCACAGTGTGCTGCCATTTTGTACTGCATTTTGTCAGAAGTTCATGGGTGCCTTGAAGGCTGAGTAGCTGTGTTACTGGTTAACACCTACATTGATGGCTTGCTTGGGGGGATCATGTGGAGATGTGTGCTGAAGCTGAATAATGCATCTGGTGTAATGCAGGACGAAGTTATTTCTTCTGTCATAAATCATGTGAGCACACAATTATTGGACTGACCTTGGGAGGTGTCTCTATAGGTAGTAATTTTTTTGTCTGGTAGGTATTATCATACCAGGTCCAACCTTCACCATCCTTGAGGTCTGCAGTACACACCTACCCTTACTAAAGTTGAGCATCTCATTTTCAAAAGTTGCAAGCCTGTTTATGAAATCCTTCTGTTGTAGTTGGAGAGTAGTCACCCAGGTGTTTCAGCATTCTGATGTACTTTCAAGAGGTCACTTGAGACATCAGATACTAAAAATGTGAGAAACTTGCTTTGTTTATCTAGTTCAGCTTCCTAGCAAATGGGAGTGTGAGTTTAAACCAGTTGTGGATACTGTATTGGCAGTGGCCTGTTGCTGCCAAATTACACTGACTTTTTGAACTTGTAAGAAACATGATTTTGTAAGTGTGATACTGAGAAGTTTCATGGCTTTATATACTTCTACCATATGAAAAGAGATTTTTAATTTTTTTCTTGGCTAGATAACCTTGGCTTTTTTTTTTAAAAAAAACATTAGTAGTTTTTATGGCTTATCCATCAAAAATAATCTTCAGTGTCTGATAGTAGTCTTGCAAATACTATTTGGGTTTCTTTCTTCAAACTACCATAGTTGTTCAAATCATAACAGATATGTCTGTTGTTGTCCACGTGTCTTCTTCAGCCTATCTTATGTCCCAAGATGTCTGATTAGTGAGCTTTAGTATACAAATGTAATGAAACCTGATTTCTGTGATTGTGTGAAAAGCCTTTAAATACATGGAGTTAGTTGCACAGTTAAGTCCTGTCAGAGAACATTTAAATCTCAGAAAATGAAATCGAAGCAAACTGTACAGAGTTGTCTCACGAAAGCATTTGTATGTGGACTTCCATGGTGAACATCTTAAAGTTTTTACCAGTATTGTTTTGAGTTCTGTGGAACTTACAAAGTACCCCTTCCAAATATCAGCCTATCTTAACTGGTTTTTGCACTGCAAGTAGATAAAACCCTTGCTACGTTTTTGGAGATATATGAATGCTGACTTTGCATCTTCCCCCCCCTTAATTCTGCTGTGGTTTTTCTTGTCCAGTATTTATATAAACAGCCTTTAAAATCTGTTCATCTGCTGGGAAAGAAGTCTAGGTTGCTTTGAACATTTTTCATTGAAATGCTTTGCATAAGGGCAGTTGCAAAAAATTGAGCTGGAGGGGAGAATTGGTTAAATGTAAAGGATAGAATAATGAAAAGGCAGTTCATAATACATATTGAAATATGTCAGTGATAAAATGCAAGAATCTTAAATCCTAAATCAATAAATTAAACATAAACACAGTGTTAGACATGCGGTTTAATTCAGTACAAGTAATAAACTTTACTTTGTTTCTTTAATTGTCTACCACTTCTAAAGCAAGGATTGTGTTTTTTGGAGATTTTCTCCTTTCCTAGAAAACATCAGCATGAATCCTACTGGTTTTGCATCTGCTGTGGCATTTACTTAAAAGCAAAACATGCAGGATTTGGCTTATACAGAAAAGTACTCTGCTTTCAACATTTAGGGATATTATCAGATGTTTTGGAAGAATTAAATTCCTCAGCACAGTTCTTTGTGGTTAAGTAAAGGATTAAAGACCTGATCCACTGCCTGTGGAATGAAATTTAGAACTGGCAGTAAAAACTTCTCAGATCTTTTTGGCTCAGTCTCTTAAGACAATAGGAGTAGCAGATGCTGAGCACTTTTTAAAAGATCAGTTCCCTCTTTTTCAATGTATAGTTTTGTAGCTATTTACTGTAGGTTTTGTTGCTTTGCTTTTTAGTTCTGTTTTAGTTCACAGTTTGGAAAACCACACTCAATTCAGGCCCTCAAAAAAAAAAAAAGTTTCAAACACAACGAAAAATCCAACCAAATCCCAAACTCCAAGAACAGAATTTTAATTTTGTATTAAAAGAAGAAAAATATTCTGGGTAACTGTAGACTTTAAGATGCAGAAATAAAAAAGCAGAGGAAGAGATTTGTATATTGCTATTCTTTTATTACCTTTTCCTAAAGTATGGTAGTTTAGTTCATACTGCTTGCTGGTTTTTATTAATTATAATATAGGTACAGTAAAAAGAAGGAACAAGATAAAGGATTTTGTGTTAAGGTTTGTTATATTCAGGACCAGGGATAGACGTAATAGAAAGGGAGCTGGATATATATCATGGGGTTTTCAACTTTTTTTCTACTTGGTCAGAGCAGAAGGGAGGGAAGCCAGGGGAGAGCAGCCAACCTGAGCAGTACTAATCTGAACCATGCACAGTGTTTTTGGAGTTAGTGTTTTTAATGTGATCTCTGTGGGCAGAAAAGTGGCCAAGTCAGTGTTGACCAATTAACTCTTCAGATACTAAAATAAATCTTCAGCTTTTTTTAGTGGTTGAGGTGTACTCTGTGGTCCCTGCCAGTTAGAGAGTTGGGGTACACATTGCCTTCTAATGAATTAGAAAAATTACTCAAAGTTTCTTCCTATATTGGATCTGAAAAGGAGGAGTTTTGCATGTTGTTTCTGTCCACTTAAACCATCTTTAAATGACTCTTGGGAATATGCACCATTTCTGAAAGCAGCACTCTTCTCCAAGGTAGACTTCAATTTCTGTAGCATTTCTCTGATACTGATTGCTTGTTCAGGGTTATCTGCAGTGCTGCCTGGTTGTGGTTAATGCATGAGGTAATTTGAAGTGTGGATTTTGTGCTATTGCCATGCAGATAATTTTGCCTTAATATTTAGAAGGTGCAGAGATTTATTTATTATTGCCTAAGAACTGCTACACTCTTCAGAATGAAGGAATTATAGAAACATCTTGCCTCTCAGTAAATGAAAATACTGGAAGATGATAATATTTTTATTTATTGTAGTGACTGATCTTGTTAGATAAATCCAGGTTGGTTTTTGGTTTTTTTGGCGGTGTTTTGGTTCTTTTTTTTTTTTGGTACAGATTTCAGTAAATCACTTGTCTCATGAAAACTGTTAGAGGAGTACAAGGTAGGAATGAAACTGTATTTCCTGTGGAACAGTTACTGTTCCAGTGGATCAAGTGGTTGTGTTCTTGGGTTTTTGTGTACCCTGGAGTTCAGGATGAGTTTGAAGCTAAGTTAATGGATGTTGCTATAATAATCACAAGTTTCATCCAAATGCCTTTTTTGTTTAAACTTATGGTAAGTTTTTAAAGCAAAGGGGGGCTGGTTTGTGTTTGCATAATTTGTTTGCTTAAGCATTGCTGCTTCCAGGTCATTAACTTTATTTTTATTTCTTTTAATTTATCAGGTAGAGTTGTTGTCAATCCAATTGAATTGAAAACAGACCCACATGCATCTACACGTACTGTTTGAGCAGGAATCTTAGTGGAACGCTCAAATAATAGTTGGAAAGGTAGCCTTCTGTATGGTAAACATAGCTTTCACATGGCATTCCTGCTGTGAATGTAACTTTAGCATGAATGGGCTTAGGGCAGTGAGTAACTATCATGTTTTAAATATTTAAGTTGAAGTGCTGGAGGCTTTGGCAAAATTTCAGTAACCAGAACGAAGGAAGGGAATGTCACTTTTTGTTCTTCCTTGTTTATTCCCATACAGTACAATTCATAATTTGATCAGGCTTTTAAGAAGCAGAACAATTCAGCAAGCACTGCATTAACTAAGACATGATCTGTGTATTTCAAAGTTTTGCTCAGATCTGGGCACTGGCATGAAAAGGATCTGAGTATAGGAACTATTTAACCAAGACTGTTGAAGATAAGTGTCCAAATTTGATCAAAAGACAAAAGAAAATGTCCTGGTGCATAAGTGCCCAGGAATCTATGATTAGTCTGTTACTTTCTTGAAGTATTGCTATAACACCACAGCAAGTCCTCTGGATTTCATGCCTTGTACTTTGTGTTCCTGACATTCCTTCATTTTTAAAGCTCTATATTTTATTCTTGGTTACTATGAGGAATGTTACCTGAGAACTGTCTTTATGCTTTAGATGGTTGTCCAGCTCATCACTTGAGTCTGTTGTCGTATGCCTGTGACAATAACATACAGTATTGAAACCAGGTGTCATCTCTTGAGTATTCCCATAACTTTATATTCTAATATATGGTGCAGTTTGAAATGAAAGAGAAAGTAATAGTAGAGAGAGCTAATATTTTTACAGTATCAGCTGTAATAATATAATTATGTAAGCTGCCTAGATAGCACTGTGATGAACATGATACAAATGCCTAGATACAGATTTTCATTTGCAACTGAAAATGAAATGAAAACTACAAACTCCCAGGCTTTTCATGGTTGTAAAGATTAGCTTGAAAGCATATGCCAAGAAGTGCAATTGGCTTTTCTTTCTTCTTCTCTAATGAATAAATAATAATGAATAAATGTTTCGCACTTTAGAAATCACAAGGAAAGGTCAAATAGCCTTTTTAAAGAGTCACTGTAGCTAATACATCTTTAAATGTTTAAATTATAGACTTTAAAGCTATCAGGCCTTTGTGAATGTCAGATTTAGTTACTGACCTGCCTTCTGTCTAGGCAACCTGTTTAAGATATGTGCTATCTATAGGGTTTCTAATAATCTGCTAAAGAACTGCAGAGATGGTCTTGCTCTTTATGTTTAGGTGTCAGAAATCAGCCATGAGAACAGATTAACTCATTGGAAGCAATGACCTTGTTACATATTTAGGCATCAGTTTGGGGGTTTTTTAATACAGAAGAGGGAGGTACTGGAAATTATTCAGCAGCTTGTTTGTCACTTAAGTTGGGTGAGGTTTCAGAACCTCTTGATGTTTTCAGCTCTTTCTCAGTATCCATCTTAACTGCTTTGGTTTCTTCTTATCGGTTACTATGTTGTAGTTGCTTTTTCTTAATGTTATATTCATGATACAATGAATTTCAATAGACTTTTATGCTAACTATCCCTAGAAGGTAGCCTAGAAGAGGTTTTTCTGGCTGAGCACCTAGTGTATAGGACTGCAGCAAGTTAAATGGTGGCTTAGGGAAAAGTATTGCTATAGTAAATCCGTTTTGAAATATGGGTATTATTCATGTGGTGGTTTCTTTATCTTGTTGAAGACATTGATCCTGCTTGTGCAGATTAGTTGGCAATAATTTCAAGTCTCTGGGGAGTGAGGAATATGCAGGTATACTGCATGCAGTCAAAATAAAACTGCAGAAAAGAGGAATGTAAGGGGAAACTTGGAAATATGTATTTTTAGTAAAGGATTGAAATAAATGGCTAGTAAGACTGAAATAAGTGCCCAGTTTGGCCTTTAAATCAACACAAAGCAACATGAAGTAATTTAGTCTAAATGCAAAGTAGTGTGCAAATCTTTGTAAAAATAAAACATTAAAAATCCCACCCTGGACTATTTTGTGTTTAGGTTTGGAAGATAATTGGAATCTGGATTTATTTGAATAAAAATGTATAAGATTTGTGTTTTTTCCTTTCTGTTGTTGATATCATGCTCTTGTTTGTGGAGAGAGAGTTGTTTGTACCGATGTATTGAGCCAGCAAGGACCTTCAAATTAATGCTTCATTCCAGTCTTGTCAAAAGTGCTTGACTGCTTGGGCTTCAGAGGAAGTTTTTAAGTATCTTGGCCTCAGGGTAGGACTTTAATCTCATAAGGGTGGAGAAAGTTCTCTAATGTGGTGAAATAGAATGGGGTCCTAACTTGCTCTGAGACCTCCTGTGAGGCTTAATGTGAGTTTCAGATGCTACATGAGATTGAAACTCAACAGAATTTATTTTGACATATTAATATTTCTCAGGCATGCAGTTCCTTAAAGAGTGGGGACATGGTGGAAATCTCCAAACTGGTAGAAATCATGTTTCTGCTTTTCCTTGGGTCAGCAAGTGCTAACAGATTAGTTGAGTTCAAAGATATGTTCCTAGTCAAATGCTTTTTTGTAGTTCAAATTTTTCTGAAGTCTTTCCTTGTCTCCTTTCTTTGTTCTCCTTTTTGCTTTAACTACCCACCCATCCTCAATGCTGAGGCTGTTAAAATTCCATTTTAAAATCTTCTTTCCTGGTGTGTGATATGCACAGACAGCAAATGAGTGATTGTCCTCTCTGAGATCACAGGCTCCATCACCCACTTTTAGAGAGAGTCTAAGATTTTAAAGATCTGTGGAGGGAGGTAAGGCTGTAAACTTCAGGTTTACTGTGGGAATAGTGTATAAGAGTAACAAGGATATGTTTAGAGAGGACAATTGTGGCTTCGTTAGCCTCTGCCTCTTTAAAACATGTATTAGCTAAACTGATTTTGTGATCATTAAGTATTTTTTTAAAAATGACACTAATTTTCAAGTAGAAACACACAAAAGTGAAGGTAAGGTTTCTATTCACTTAAATGAGTTTCAGGGGGCTGGGGGCTTTTTTTGTTTTTACATAAGTTTCCTGTTTTAATTTTGATAAGAAAAAGAAAAAGCATGATAAATTGTTAGTTGTGGTTTTCTTAATAAAGGATTCTAATTCTTGTCTGGGGACTGCATGAAGCCAATTAATATTGGCAAGATGTTTTAGGGAGTCATATGTGGGAAGAGAGATGGGCAAAGCAATTTCTGCATCAGACTTAAATGGGAGGAAGGAAGAAAAGTTAACATTAAGGCATAGTTTTGTGGTTATGGTGTGACTCACAAGAAAGGCCTAGGCCATCTGACATGTACATTACAAACAGTTGTAAAAACATACCATTAGGTATCCACAATGTGTAGTGGGCTGAGTTAATGTTATTTTGAATCCATAATGTAAAAGTTATCTGGCACAGTGAGTGTAACTCCACAAATCAAACATTGTATTCTTGCTTTTTGTT
Organism: Calypte anna; assembly: GCF_003957555.1. Lineage (NCBI taxonomy): Eukaryota > Metazoa > Chordata > Aves > Apodiformes > Trochilidae > Calypte > Calypte anna. The sequence goes on along the minus strand of NC_044258.1, from coordinate 10,032,724 downwards.
TTACATTACATCGTTGTCCCTAATGGACAAGGTCCTTTCTGATCAACTTGGCAATGAAGTTTTATTCCTGCCTTATGTTTGTTCAGTGTCATCTAGCTATGCTGACACCAGCCAGGGCTTTTGACTTCAGTTGGGTATTACAAACTTTAACAGAGAGAATACATTGATGTGATTAAAGTTTTTATAATTTTGCAGAATGGTTTACAATATGCATGCTTATTTTCTTGCTATTTTCCTGGATATGGAAAATCAAATTTACAGAAGGTTAGATCTGTGTTTATGACTATACTTTTGAGCTTTCCTTAATGTCTCTCTAATTGATTGTGTGATGATAATTTTTCCTGATGTGAAACTTTATAATTTTACATCTATTTGGCCTATTGCTGTATCTGAGCATGACCATGTAGAAAGGGTACTTTATATTCCTAATGTTTCATATATTATTAACATTTGCTGGGAACCTTTGTTCAGAGTTTTAGTTCTTGTATTTTGCTTTCACTTTTAAGAAGTAGTAACTCTTGTAATGGATTCCTTAGCTTCAGTCTTGGCTCTGAAGGAGACATTATAAACATTTAATAGCTTCAAAAGAAGCTTTTTGGGAACTACAGGATCTGTGTTATGTGCTGTATGTAAGAGAGGTTTGTTTTCATTTCAGAAGAGGGTTTTTTCTACAAGGCTATAAAGATGATCTTTTTTGCATCTTTGTGATGGTGAGCTTTAGAATCTTGTTCAGATTCTCGTCCAGGCTTTATTCTGTCTTTAAATCCATTCAGAAGAACAACAGATTCCATCTATTGTTTTTTTGCCTGTGTTTGCAAGTCAAATATTAAGACTCTAAATTGATATAGAAGCTGAATGGCATTTAAAAAAAAATTATCTAGCAATTGGAATTTGGACTGAGAAACTGCCTGTGTCTCTTGCACTGATAATAAGAGAAACGTACTTTCCAGAGTGCGTGGAGAGCTGGCACAGTAAGTCTGGAAACCCAGGAATGTGGTGGGGTTTTTGTGGGGTGTTTGCTTTTTGGCAGATTTTTCTAATCTGGGTGCTGAAAGTTAGGTTCCTAGAGGAAAAGAGGTAGTCAGCATTCTGGCAATCCCAGTTACTCCTCACGTTATTTGCAGCCAAACAGAAGAGCAGTGTTCATGTAAATCAGCCTGCTTTTGTTTAATGATAGATTTAGTTAAGACAAAGACCAATGAGGAACTGTAATTGTTTTATTTGTATTACTAAAATGGTACTCCAACTTTTTGAAAGTTTTGAAAGTAATGCCACTGCCTAAAAAAAAGAATCTAAGGCTTTTCCCTGCTATACTTAAAGATCATATTAGATGAATTTCTCATGCAATCTTTGGTGTGGAAATTCTATCTAGTTTGAGTTCGTAGCACCCTGATAATGATCAGAATCCTTCAATAATGAAAAATAAATCAGTGCTGGAACAGGCAAATATTGGGGCTTTTGAACTTTCAGAGTAATCTTTTATCATGTTTTTGTTCATAAATACAACAAGCTTTAGTTTCTGTGAAGCAGACAGCTCAGAAAATGGGAGAAGCCGAAACCGGCACAAGCAGGTGTTGAGCAAATGTCTCCAACAACCTCTCACAGGGCTTGTTATGGATCTTTGATTCTTTTCTGCTCAGAATCTCACTTCTCAGATTTGGACTTAATTGCTGTGTCATTCTATGGTGTAAGCAGCCAGATTTATACCACTTGCTTCAATCTGATCCTGGCCAGTCTTCCAAGTAAGATTTGTTTATGCCTTGTGCATCCCAGGCTCACTCAGGTAGTGTTACCTCAGAGCTGGGATATCGTTACTTCAAAATAATTTTAACTGTTCAAATTACTAGACCACACACTTGGGGTATTTAGTTATACCTTGTGAACCATACTTACAAAAATACAGGAGACTTAAATGTTGAAAAAGCATGCACATTTTTAGCCTCATCAATTATTTTTAATATTAAAAGTCAGCAGATGGAGCCAAAGGCTTGTAGAAAAATTACTTGGGCTGGATATATATTAAACCACAAAGCACACTAAGTTGAACTGATAATGTTTCTACTGAAATTTATAATAGCAAAGCTATCTATTTGCTGCTAAACCTCATAGCAACATTCCATTTTCATTCCCTTGTCTGTGCAGAGTGAGAGTTCACCCCTTTGTGTACATTAAAAAATGCAAAATTTGAGCAGGGGCCCAATTTTCTTTGTAGTTTTATACCTGTGGAAGGCTTTCTAGAGCATTGTTCACCACTTTAGCAGAAAAAAGTTATATTTTGTCAATATTTTTATATCTTCTGCAAGTGCAGTAATTGAAATCCACTACTGAGGGATAGATTGGAATTTGTTATGACTTCATATTCATTGTTCTGCAGTTGGTAAGGTACTGGGGTTTCATGTTTTTCTTCAGAAGCAGCTGAAATAAGCCTTTGCCTGAGATAACTTGTTAGGATTCATATTCTAGTGGGCTAACCCTATGCTTTCATTAAATATTAACTTTTTTTTTTGGAGATTTTAAGTAAAACCTTTAGAAATATAGGGATGTGAAATGTTTTCCAAACAGTGTGCAATTTATACCTCCCTCATAAAATACAAGTCAGGTCAGTAAGTGATACCTACCTTTTGCATGAAGAGGGAGAAAAAACTCGTATTTATAAGGCACAATATTCAAAGAGGATGTAAGTAATTATGGTGACCGAACAGTAAATATTCCAGTAGTATGGTATTGTTTTGACTTTTAGTAAAGGTAGAAAAATTAAAATATTAAGTGAATAATGGCAGCTGTTTTGTTGAAGGTATTAAACTTTGTTTTAAAAATTCTTCTCTAATCTTCCTGAAGGATTTTGAAATATGTGTTACACAGACAATATAGAGTAAGTGGTATATAAAGGTATGCCTAAGTATTGCATTTTTGTTTTACAGATTTTTTTAAGTTGGATCTCTTAAGTTTGGAGCAAGCATATACCTAGAGTGACTTTGGTAACTTGGCTTACTAGCAAAGTTAAAAGCTTTTCATATTTTTCTGTTTATCTTTGGTCTCATCTGTGTTTAAATTATCTTTCTTCCACTCTTCCTGTTGAAAGACAGTGATAAAAATTCAACCAGTTGTACCAGGTTGCTGACTTAATTTCCTCTAATCAACACTGGCTGTAATAGCAAGAGTTTCTAACATTGACATTTTTCTTTTGAATTGATATGATCAGTTCTTAGTCTCAGATTCTCTCCTGACTTACTGTAGGCTTTTCTAGTTACACATTTTTTTTTTCTGAAATAAAGCTGTACCCAGTCAGTTTGAATAAAATTTCTATTTTCTTTCCAAACAGTTTGAATTCTGCGAAAAAACCTCATAAAATACAGGACTGCAGGATGCATCTCAAATTATATCTTAGTTCAGTTTTCAAAAGTGGCAAGTAACCAAAGCCTGCAGTCTCACCACGATGAGTATTTTCTGTACCTATATTTACTGTAGAAGAATACCAGTGCATTTAAGAATAAAGAGAACACAAAATTGTGACACAGGAAGACCGCTTTTTGCTGTGCTTGAGCCTTCTGTACATACAGTCTCAGTTCACCACTGTTTTGCACAGATTTAAATGCCAGTATCCTCTGCATAATGTTGCCCTTAAAGAGAACAAATACTGCTTTGGCTTTTAAGAGAAGAAATATATGGCTAATGAGGCAGTAGATGTGGTGGCCAGTGGAGCGAGGGTCTCCCTAGCAGAGACATTGTACAAAAAGCAGCAGTAACTTCCTAATGGTAGTGCTACGTGTTTCTAATTGCATGTTGTTGCTTTTGTTTCCCTGTAAAACAGTCTTCTGGTAGTAGGTATCCCTCCTAGACTGTAGTAATAAGCAAACCTAACTGGGTGCTTTATGATTTTGGGGTTTTTTTCAGAGATGTTTTCCTCTATAGTGTGTGTGGGTTGTCTTTGGGTATTTTGTAGTCATTTCAAATCGAGAAGGTGCATAAAATGATGTATACAATGTGTCATGAGAGTTGTGAGCTAGTGACTGTATATAAGGAAACTTCATATAAGGAAAATGGATCATTAAAAATATTTCTAAGCTATCTGATGGAATTTTCAAAACTGCAGTAGCAAAGAAAAAAAAAAAATAGTGATGGGAAAGAAATCTATTGGTGGATAAGGTGGATAAGCTTCCTTTGGAATTGATCCAGCCCTCTCAGGGAATTTCTTGTGGCTCACGCACTTTGGATTACATATAATTTTAACATTAAATTTAAAAAATGATCCTAGCTTTCAAAATAGCAAAGGAGCAACAGTGGCAGGTTTCCAGTCCTGACTTTACACAGAGCTGTGATTTTTTTTTCAAGTCTTGGAATGTTAATTTTGAAGTACAAAATTGAAATGGTACTTTGTGGTACTTTGAAATGTCATTTGTCATTTCTGTGAAGGTGATCTCAGCAGCTGTCCCTGTGCATGCAGCAGTCATCAGACCCAAAGCACAGGAAGATTGTGCAAGGAAAGAAATCTAGCAGAAGAGATGGACATAGGTAGTGTAAAAAAAAAAAAAGGGGGGGGGGGGCAAGAAAAGAAGGTTTTTGTGTGCTTCAGATACTGGATAAAGTATTCAAAGATTGTTCTTTGCTGTGTGAAATACCTTTATGTGCCAGCACTAAGAGTCTGCTCTTCCTTTGTAAGCTTCGGTTTGCTCTCCTTACTTTTGCTTACAAGTTTCTGTTATTGTTGACCTGCTCTCAGGTATTTTTTCATGTAGTCTCTAGTGCTGTCTTTTCTGTTACCTGTGTGTGTTGTAGCCTCAGTCAGCCTATTTTAAGGTCTCTTTGTGGATCTCATTTAGCTTTTAGAAGAAAGACCCATAATGGATTAAAATTACTTATACATTGACAGCTGTTTTCCATCTCTTCCTACTGACTGACCATTACCTTATTGCTGGTATGTGAACTTCCAGACCAGATCTTCCTTTTGTTTTTTTCTGAAAATATTCTGACAGAGTGAATCCTAAACCAAATCAATAAATAAAAGCAGAATTGCAAAAACGCAATAGTTCCTATTCACCCTGAATATTTTGGCAAACATCACATTACCCAAGAGAATCCTGTTGAGCATTCACTGTGCCTCAATGGTTCTTGCACATCTCTGCAAATGGGCTTGGAGCTGCTGTAAGTTTTTCATGTCCCATGTTTCTGCTACAGGTGCCTGTGATACTTGGTACTAGAAGATGAGGTAGCTTGTTTTAAGTATGAAATTAATTTGTGCAGGTTCTCAGAAACACTGAAATATGTTGGTGATAATTGTAATTTCTTTGGGCCTTGAAAGTTTTTAAAAAATAATGTCAGAACTGCCACTGAAAAGGGTGTGTGTGTGAAATGAAATACTTATCATCCTGATGACAGCTGAGAGGTTTAGGCAAATAGTGTGTTTAAAAGATAATAGTTTGGAGTTCTGTCATTTGCATACAGCTCCTGGCTGTCATTGTCAGACTGAGCTAGGCACACATGCAACATGTATTGGGAATTATTTCCTTTATAATCAAGCCTAGAGTTTTTTCACATTGGACAGCTCGTCCATAGCAAGTTAACAAATCCTTGAGAGGCAACGAAGTCACAACTCTGTCTATTGTAAATGCTTGTTGTATCAGAGGTGAGGGACCCTTTTCATGAGTTAATCAAAAAGACCTATGCAAACAAGCAAGGATTTTTTTCTTCAGTCACTACAGTTACAGAGCCTGACATTGTTAGGTGAACCTTCCTGATCTCACAGGCTACTGCATGCTCTGTGCACCCGGCCCCTCTTAATAAGAATGTGGGGCACTGGATACACAAATTCATAGCAGCTGTCACAGCTGGGCTGTGGTGAAGTTTGGTCAAGACCCTTTGAACTTTTTATTTCACACTAATCCCATTTAGTGTGATCAATATATGGACCTCCAGCTCCTAGGTCTGTTAATTAGGTGTCAAGTGTTGGGTTGGCTGGTGTCAGGCTGTAAAATACAAACACAGAAGAGACGATCAGTAGGGAAGTGGAGTGTTTATTGTCTGAATGTATATAGAGCCATGGGTTCTGAAAAGTTGCCTTCCTAGATATCCTTAGGGATTTCTGGGAGGCTTTTAATCCTCAGTAAGGTATGTGTAGAGTTAAATAGTTATGTTTTTATAGTTCATTATTTTACCAGAGATGTTGGTGTGGTGGAAGGGGCTGTAGAGTAATGTGAAAGATCCAATACTACTAATAATTTGATTTTGGAATAGATTTTGGCTTACACTACTCCCAGCCCCATCAACTCCTTTCCCTCTGTTAATAAAAATGCTTAATGATTGCTCTGGTAACTATTGTATTGGGTTAAGATGGGAGTTCTTTCATGTTTTTCGTATCTACATCTAAAACGAAACTTCTCTGAATTTACCAATATTTTTTTTAACTTGTGCTTTGTAGCATTCAGGGAATAGACAGGATTACTTAGATCTTAATTTCCTCATCTGAAGGAATCTCAGGAGTTTTTTTGAACTCCCCCATCTTTAGTACTCTATCATTCAGAGAAGGGTAAATATGCAGAATGATATTTCAGCTCTAATACATTTTTGAGTTCCTTTATTTAAGTCTTCCAGTGACAGAAAGGACTGGGGAGTTGTGAGTAGTTTGTTTCATCTCCTTTGAAGAAAACCTAAAATTTATAATCCCAGATCAGACCTTTCCTATAACTCATGCAACTCATCCTGTTAACTGTTTTAATATATGGCACCGCTATTTCATTAAACAACATCCAGGAATAATTAGTTCAGCAACGATGCCTCGGAACAAAAGCCCTTGATTTCGTTTGACTTTATAAGTTGGTCTCTTTTGATCTGCAAGAACACATCTGGGGCCTTTAAGAAAGCAGAAAGAAAAATATTAAATGTTTAGTAAGGCCGTTGGTGAAGGTTTCAAAGCACAGTAACCCTTTGGTACCAGGGTGTAGCTCAGAGGCAATAAAGTGTGAATTTCTTATTTTATAAGATATCACATGGCACCTCTATATGGTAAATGCTGCTTTTGCTAGCTGATGATCACTACATTTTGGCTTTATTTCCAGTCTTTTCATTCTTTCCCCAGTTTTTTCCCTCCTTTTGTCTGTTATTTACCCCCTTCCTTCCCCTGGCTGCACGTTGAATGGATGAATCAGAATCATTACTTTAAACGTGACTTTCTTTGCTATCTCTCTGTGCATTAGAATTTGATTTTGCTACATCAAACTTTGTGCTGTACTGCTTTGTTCCTTTAATAGCATAATAGTGTTTGCCAAGCTGGTAGGGACAAATCCATTTGTTACTCTAGACCTTACTCCCTAGATTTTGAAAGTATCGTGCAGTACAGAGGATATAAATTTACTTCATCTAATCTTAATCACTGTTACTAACTTGCTTTAGAAATTGCTTACCAGTTGAACTTAAAATTTGCCACAAAGAAAATCCTACCTCAAGGAGAAGCTGTAAAGATTTTCTGTACCATTTGGTTTTTATTTCAGAAACCAAAAGTGTTGCAAAAAACCAGCCTGATAGTAAATCTTTTTTTTCTCCTCATAGCAGAGGAGGCCTTTGTTTTGATTATAATTAGCACAAAGAATTCACTAGGACTAGCACTGTATCATTTGATTTGTTCTGATGTGCATAGTTCTGTTTGCTTGTGGTGTTGTACTGTGGTGGTGTTGTGTTTATGTTCCAGTATTTCATAGAAAATGTACAAATCATCACAATTAATGTTAACAGTTGCCACAGCTTTTGAAGCCTACCAGATATCTTAGTAATTATTCATCACCTTTATTTCACGTTGTATAAATTGTGGCTTCTATTAATGAGCTTATTTTAGAGAAGGGACAGGAGAATTTTTTCATGACAGAAATTTGCAAAAGAAGTTTGGTCTTTTTCTTCCCTTTGACCTGTCATAACAGGAGTGAAAAGAGCTGAAAATATTATTTTTCATTACAGGTATTATTTTAAAATGCAGCTTTATGTTCTCTCCATGTTTATTTTTCTTAGTGAGGCTTTCACTCCAAGGTTGTGACCCAATAATGACCTCCTCTTTCCACTCTCAATTGCTTTTGACCTACTCCATTAAGTAAAAAGAAATAACCTAACAGAAGGGTAACCAGATCACTGCTACCACACCAAGGAAACAGGCAGGCTTTGGGATGCTCTTCTTTAATCTCTCTATCCACAGAGACTTCATTTTAATTTGCAAAATTGAACCCAGATCGAGAGCAGTAAAGCCTGAATACGGTAAATATTCATGCCTCAGTGATCTAGAGTGGCTCCATTACATTTCAGAGATTGGGAGAATTACCTTTTGGATTATGTATATTCATGGACTGATTTTTATTTAAGATATAAATATTACTCACATTGGGCTACATGTCGCACATTCTACCAAAACCAGCCTTCTCACAAAGCTCCAAATGTTGCTTACACATAAGTTTCACTCCTTTACCCTATAGTTTCCTACCTTTTATGCTTTTCAAGTACTGTTAGTAAAAAAATTTCTTTTAAAGAAAAGGAAAAAAATCCCAGTAGAAGTTCTTCTATAAAACTTTCAACGCTGTGTTTACTGTGATGTATTCTTTTGCATGTGACTTTGAAGTCTTCAGATAAAAGTATTATTGTTGTTCTAAACCTAAATCTATTTGAAAAAAAGAATTGAGTTCATTCTGCTGGAAGAAGAAAATTCCAGACAGTCTTTCTTTAACCTATCATTTTGCATTAGTTTTGACTTATTTTATGTTTTATTTAAATATTTGTTTATAAGTTGCAGAAATTTTAATTGGTATGTAAATGTTAAGCTTCTGTGTCAGTTTTATTATGAGTCTGGAATTCTCTTCATGGATACTTGCTGCCTAAACTCATTGGCATTATGTTTTTAAAATGTATACTTTGTTATCTGTAGTGATATATGACTCAAGCTGTACCACTTAATCTAAGGATACTTGACATCTTAAGATTCATTTTTCAGTTACAAAAAAGCTAGGAGAGATTTTAGTCTTTTGGAGATGAAAGGATATGCAGTGTAGGTATCATGCTTTTGCTTCCTCTCACCCATCCTCAGAGCCTGGAGATCTCATCTCTACCAACAGCCCCAAATATTCAGCCTGTATGGGGTTATGTTCTTTGGCCAGAGAGCTAAAAGGGGAAATGTGCTCCTTCCTCTCCTCTTTGCCAGAGTAAATGTGTGAGCAGATTCACCCAGTTCCTGAAGAGACAATGCAGAGAGATAATAAAGATGCAGTTGGTCTTGGTGTTCCTCTTGTGAATGCCATGTAGAGGAGATGTAAGGGGTAGGAGCCAAAGAGCATAGTAAGGACATGGAATTACTGGGAAATACTGCAAGGGCAAACAAGCCATGCTTGGCCAGCCTAGTCACCCTAGGTGGCAAAATGTGGAGACAGGAAGAGTCATGACTTGAGTAGGGTTTGGGTAACATCTCAGCATTGTCATGTGGGAGCTGGGGACGTATGAGTTGGATTTTGGGGGTTTTAGTGGTAATTGAAAATTGAAGTGGTTGAGGCTATTGCAAGCTGTCTTGTAAATGAGAAAAATGGCTATGAAGTGATAAATATTATGAAAAATCAGCCTTCTGCTTTCAAAAACTGAACACTGGGTTTTTTTTTTTGAGAATTTGGGTTGTGATGAATAATGCAGTTGTGTTGCCTGTGTGCAGTGAGGAGTAATGCCATGTTATGTAACAAGGGTGACAAAGGGACTGAAGTTTGCTATATAAATACTCCAGTAAGATAGGATATATGTAATACTATGTGAATTTTATGGTTTACAGTAAGTACTGTATACAGGGCAGCTCAGTCACAAGAATAAAATAAGTAGAGGATAGTTTTCATATTTGATGAGTTTTGTCCAGCCTTTGTGTGGGATGGTTTATTTTCTGTGGAAAAAAAATTAAGATTATATGCTTAAAGGCTACAGAGAATGCATAGGGCCAAGAGGTCACTTCAATTTATGTACAACATCTTAACCTTAACACTAGTTAATTTTTGATTGCATTATTATAGCATACATTATAGCATACATATAATTTAAATAAAATTAAAGCAGAGCAGCATGAATGTAAGATCACACCTGCTTTATTTACTGAGAGTATAGCCATATTTTAGATGCTGTGAGAAGAAATGAGCTAAAGGGATTTTGGTATTCCCCTGCTTTATTCCAGTGTTGTAGTGCAGGCTCTTCAGGCTGGGATGTTACTTTGTCAGGAGAAGTATTATATTAAATAACATCTGATAGTATGTGTATGGCATTACATAAGCACTGCAGTGGTGAATAGCTATGGTGAATAGCTTTATTAACTTTGCAAAAAAAAAAAAATAATTAATTTTTAATGTGAAATAGGTTTTTTTTCTTCCATAGGCTATCTTTCTTTCCCATCTGGAGACAAAGGCAATGGACAAATAATAGATTCTAGAAATACTCAAGATCTTTAAAAAAATGTTAGTAAGCCATATGGTCTTGGTGACACCTGCAAACTTGTTATTTCTGACTTTCTTTGAGGTTTCAACTCTTTGTAACTGTTCTTAGCTGCCATTGTTCCAGTGACTCAGAGATGGCTTCCACAGCCAGGGCAGTGGGCAAGGTCTGCTTCACGTGATTTGCTGTTCAGCAATGCACAGTTAACAGCTCCTGTTTTATCTCTTTTTTTATACTGCTCTGAAATACTGGTTGAAGATTTGGACCTAATACTTCTCAATGGTCACTGGGATGTGGTATAAACCATGAAGGCATCTTGGAGAATTTAAAAAATATTCCCTATCTTGATTTTTAAAATAAAATATTTTTTTATTTGAAGGGAGGATGTGGATGGAGTATGGCAGAGGCCTTGACCCATGATTTCTGAACACTTGTTGATGCTGTGCTCTGCCTTCACAGCCTAGGCTAGGTATCCTTTTGACACTAGTGAGCAGGAGTAGTTTTTGCCTTCTTTGCTAAGCTCGATGCTTATTCTTCTATAGGATAGCTTTGCTTGTGAAGTCTTTGTAAAGCTAAGAGTTCAGTTTGCTTCATGTTTAGAAGAGAAATTTTGAAAATGTCTGCTTTACATATAAGAACAGTCTTATGTCTGAATTAGAGCTTTGCTTAGTTTCAGTTTATGTGCTTAGACAAGTGGCTGGCTGAAAACTAAAAACCTTTCATACAAGTGAGCTGTGGTGGGGTTTTTTTTGGTTTTGTTTTTTTTACAATGTAGGTTGATATACCCTCTGGCCACCGAGAGGTGATACTGGAATCGGGGAGATAAGATGCCTTATTCTTTATTTGAACTTGTAGCAGAGCAATAGGTAGTAAGTCAATCCTTGCTTTCAAATGCAGCAGGTATGGGATGCATTTGGTTGTGCAGTTGGGCTTCAGCTTGCTGCTCCTCTTTGACTGTGAAGATGCACTTGTACTGCATGATGTTAAAGTGTTGTTTCATGTCTTTGGCACTCTGCTGAAGTGTATGGTCATTTTGTGCCTCTCAATGGTTCTTGTTTGAGTGTTGATTCAGGCAAGTTTGTATTTCTAAACCTCAGGGCTGGAAAAGTGCCTTTGTCACTTGCCAGTTCTTCCTTCTTGGATGTAATTTTTAAGATGCAGCTCTTAGCTGTGATCTTCATTTTAAACTTGTCAGAGTCCTTCAACAAGTAGGGTCACTTTTTGTAACACACATATAATCCTCCTTTCATATAATCAGTATTTTCTCTAACAGATTATTAACAGTGATTTTAACTTTGTAGTTTCTCAACATTATTACAGGGAAGTATGGTTGCTGTATCTTTCAAATCAGAAAGATGCACTCACAGCATTGGGAGGCAGCAAGCAGCATGGCTAGGTTCTTATCTAAAGAAACTATGAGCCATGGCATATGTTTGATAACTTAATGGAAGTTGGATAAATAAAGGAAAAGAAGCTCTGACATATCAGGGGAAAAAGTCATTAGTGGACTTTTTCTGCATCCTGTTTTCTATTAGTCTGTACTAAACTGCTTTGAAAATCTTAGTGGGCTTTTCCTTTGGTCTTCAAATAATGGGTTCTCTTCTTATATTGAACACACTTGTTTATCTCAGGGGCTGAACTGTTTGGATGCTTTTGATTTCTGTTTTGCATTTTTTAATCTGTATTTGAACACAAACTTCTTTTTCACCCCTTTAATAGACCTTTCCATAAAGCTTTAGGAACCTTAATATGATTATACAAATAAAATTTAAAAAGTGAAGCAAATCCCTTTTTGAATTATGTAAAGTTTCAGCACATGGCTCCTGATTTATATGAGATACAATTGATTCCCTTGTGCTGTTACTAGAAAACAAAATGTAAGTGAATTTTGTAGCAAAGTTTGTGGCAAGTTTCATAATGTTATCTAAGCTTCCTGTGTTTACCTCCATCGTTTGTGCTGAATAAAGTCTGTCTCTGTAGTTGCACTCAGTATTGTTCACTTTGTGTCTAAATGCCTTATTCCCCAAAATAAGAAAAATGTATCTATTTTTGCTAAAAGAGACCTTGCACTGTTTTCAAAGATAGGATGAGGTAGAAGTTGTTGGTACTACTGAGGACAGAATGCTCTGTATTTAACATCATTCTGTTGGTAGGTGAGTGAGCCAAGAGATCCAGCCCCAATTCCTTACTTGAAATTTCTGTTGCTCTTAAGCTGAAGAAAATGTGAAAGCTTTTAGAACTATTCTGTAACTTGTGGGGATCCTTTACATAGGGAAACTAGATATGCATAAGAGAAACAAAACTAATACCTAGGGTGATTGCATCATTTTCAGTGCTTTCAGGTTTGTATTTTAAAGGCCAGACAAAACAAAGATGAATTTTAGTCATGTGCTTCAATTTCTTGAAAAAAAAAACCCAAACCAAAACAAAGCCCACCAGCCCTACACTTGGAATATTTTAAACCATGGACAAATGTCTCTGTCAGTTGGGGTCAGAGTGAAATGGAATGAAATACTGTACTGATGTTCATGGTCTGCTCAGAAAACAGGAAGCTGGTGATTTAAAGCTACTCTGGCTCTTGTTATTTGATCCATTGGGTGCAGATCAGCTCACTGATTCACTTCTCTGCTGTTTCCATCTCTGACCTTTTGAAGAAGATGCAATTCCAGCTCAGTTCTCTTGTGATCTAAGCCACCTCCCCCAGTTACCTACATGCACTCTAGCATTGTTCTGGTCAGATTCTAATTCCTATGTACTTTTTGCACTTGGAAGAGAATTTATGGTCAGTTAAATTACTGTGCTGTAAACTCCTTCCACAGTTTATTCTGCTCTGAGAACACATAGGGAAAAAATGAATGGCCTTGAATGTGTACTTCCCATTTAATTTTCTGTCTTCTGAGATGTGTATTGGAACTTTAGATACAAGAGCAGATCCATGAATACAAAGGTGAAAACTGTTTATTTTTAAAATGAATATAGATGGGCCAATTAAATCATGTGCAAGGTACTGGATAAGTCAGCATGTAGTGCTGATTTTTAGTAGGCTGAGTACTGCAGTATCTCTCTGTTGGCATTTCTCAGGACTGACAGATCAGCCTGAAAACCAGACTCAGCTTGAAAGAAATCAAGGTGTTCTTAAAAGTTCTGGCTGATCACAGCTGGGGTGGGGAGTTTGCCTCCTGGTGTGAGTTGGGGGCAACTTGGGCAGTCTGGTGGTGGGGGGGGAAAGCTTTACGGTACATGATTCCACAGATTTTCAGTGTTTGGGGTTCTTTTGTTTAATTAGTATTTTGTTTTGTGAAAGAGCATTTCCCAGGATCCAAGACTTTTCTTGAGCTTATGTTGCAAGAGCCTGAGTGGGAGCTGTCTTGTTAAAGCCTTGTGCAACCCTGGAAAACACTCTTGTGCTGAGACTCCACTGCAAATTTCTCCTACACATAGGAATTACAGCAAACTTTTGTCATGGGAAGTAATACTTTAGAGCTATATATGCTCTTTAATGTAGATCAGCACTGAGCAATGTGGGAGAACACAGCTGCTGTTCTGATACAAACCAGCTCTGTATGTCATGGTTGATAACTGCAAATCTCATGGAGTAAGTTTAGTCATGTGAAGTGAATATTTTGAGAGTACTTGTTAATTCTGCTGATCAGTATTTATAGGCTGCATATCTAATGCATTAAGCCTGATCTTTTGAGTTAATGTAGAGGAAAGAGTAGGCATAAAACTTTTGAAGAATGTTTCATACATCTCTAAAAACTGTGATGTATTCTGAGTGCACGTGCAGAAGAATAGGTATTTTTAAAACAATCTTTAATTTTATCTGAATACTGTGAAGTTTTAGCTCAATATACATAGACTATTTTGGAGACTGGCAAATATTTTCTGTAATAATAGAGCTCAACTGTTTAGAAGTAGTTTGTAGAAGTAATTTTGTAAACTGGAATATTAATATAAAGAAAAAAAATGCATTGTGGCTCTGTGTAAGGTAGAAAACTGCATCAACCTTCTGTGAATCTTAGTTCCAGTTTTGTGTTGGGATGTGACAGATGGAAGATTCCTTAAGTTTTGGCAGTTTATTTACTCTGTCCATGACTCCAGAAGATGGAAGATTTACTGCCAGTATTATTACATATGAAATTTCAGAAGTCTTTCAATCCCCCATGATTTGTCCTGTTACTTTTCATGTGGCAATTTCAATCTTGTAGGAGTTATTTATTTCTTTTAAACAAATATGTTTAGAAAAGTTCTCTTTTTTTGGTCACTAAACATGTATCACCAGTGGTATAATCACAATGGTTAAAACTGGAGAGGAAAGTGTAATTGATAGTGAATGAAAAGATGGGTTTGATTCAAGCCATCAGCTTTCAGAAGTACAACCCTGTCAGTGAAAAGAGATGTGGAGGTTAACACTAAGATGTTTATAGTCTAGCTAGAGAGGCTTGGCTAAAGGAATAATGAGTATATGTTTGAGGAAAAAAAATGCTTGAAGCAGAAATCCTAGTGAGGATTTAGAATGCTCTTTTAAATCTGTTCTGTTATTGGTTGTCATACCAAACTATGTTGGTCAAGACTTTCTAGTGAGGGGTATTTCTCTTGAGTGAACACACTTCTACATCTCCTTTCTCATGTTCTGTGAATTCTTCAATAATCCACAGGCATTGATGTGTCACTGGATTTGAAAAATATTGCAATAATAATTTATAATCTGAAAAAGGGTGCTTCTTTTGGTTAGTAGCCAGAGATCCAGGGAACCCTAACAATATTTGTAGCAGTGAAACTCATGGCCCTTGTTATTTGTGTAAGTGTGGTTTCCAGGACGAATACAGGATTTTTGTTTTCCAGAAGCTGTGCAGCTGCTAGTTTTTTTCCCTTTTTGAGATCAGCTTTCTGTATATTACCTGTGACCATTTTTTGCTGACTTATTTGGAGAGCTCTTTATATTCCATTTACTGAAGGTTTCAGTTCAGCCAATAGCCTTTTCATCTACTACTCCAATTTGGTCTAAGTTTCTGCAATTTGTTCCCCTCAGAGTCTTTTTTCCCCTAAAGTTTTCTCTTGGTGTTGCTTCGTTTGGTGATGTTAGGAACAGGCAAACAAATATTTATCTGAAGCCAAGTACTATGGCCTCTGTATGGGCTAGCAGGTTTTGTAGGAAATGAGAAGGTTAAATCCAAGGTTTTGTTTCCACTTACGCATTGTATCCAAGATGTAGGAATAAAGCTGATGTTTTCAGTATTATTTTGAGTAAATAATTCTGTGATTGAAATTAACAAGGTTAACTTCTCTGAACTGTTCAGAGTCATTTAATCTGAACGTGCTCTAAGCTGTGTGTGTGACATACTGAGGATGAAGCCCAGATCTGCTGAGTCCAGTTCTTCGGTTTGGGATTCTCTTCGTTGGTGTTTGCGCATTTTGGTTTCTTACTTTCAGGAGTCAGGAGATAAATGGGGTAGGCCAGGATTAGACAGGACACGCTGTGGGTTGGAGATTGATTTGAGAACAGTTCCTGCTGAGTAAGACAGTTACTAATGGCTGGAATGCTGAGAATTGCACAGTGGCTTTTGACGTGAGCCATTTTGTGATAGTTGTAGAATGTGTCCTAAGAAAAGGGAGAGAGAAGAAGAAATTGTACTCAGAGTTGAGATCTGTTCTAGGATTGATGTTGTTCTGTACACATTCACAGAATAATCTATTATGTATTGATAAAAACATGGAACGGAGCATTCCCATGGAGAGTTCAGTTCTTGGATCTGAATGTTGAGTTTTCAGCCCTTTAAAAATATGTTGTATATAACTTTTCTGTACAAAGGATTCTTGTCCAAGTACTTAATAGTTATCTAGGAGGTGAATATTTTCTAATTGCCAAAACTATGAGTTCAGTATTAAAAGCTTGGTATGTAATGAAGGGACTTCAAGCAGAGTGGTTTACCAAGCATTCAGCATTAAAATAAATGCAGTAGGTGACAACATAGACATGTTGTTATAAAACAATTTGGTTATGTGCAAACTACAGGCTGGGGGGGAAGCTGGATGGATGATTTTACAGGTCTGAAAGAAAAGCCTAAATTAAGCCTTGATAAATTAAACTGGTTTAGTTTGCTCAAGCTCAACCTAGACTGATCTTTAAAGCCGTATTTCATTCTTCTCTTGAACTTCTTGAGAGTGTTAATATAGTAGCAAGCTCATTAAGTTCAAAATTTTATAGCACCTTGAAGACATGAAGAAATTTTAAGTGGTGGCCAGTGCTGTAGTTTTCCAGTGCTAATCCTAACAGGTGGAACCTGCTTTTTCAGTGACAGCAACTCTAAGCCATATATTTAGGAACATCCAGATCTTTTCAAGAAAGGTTTTGAGTGTTTTTATATATGTAATGTCATTGACTAGGAGATGGTATTTTTTTGTTACCAATTAATTTGCAGTCATAGTTTACGAGATTTCCTTGTATTCAGTTTAGTATGAATATATTATAAGGAAATGTTTTTTATTTTTAACATCTTACAGTTGAATCAAACCAAGTAGTTAGAGAAATGTATGAAATTATTTTCATAGAAGAGAGGTAGGAAAATGATCACATAGGTGCGTGGATGGGTGTTTTAGTGCCACACTTCTGGTTGTATATCTGTTAATTTGTGGAAGATATGTAGGTATTGCAGCATGGATGATGATGCAAATGTCAGCATAGTTGTACCCATGATCATCTTAATCTCGTGAACAGAAGTAGGTTAAGCTAAGAGGCTCAAACCTATGGTAATCTACATTCAGTATGTTACTTTTCTTTTTTTTGAGCTCAAAGACTTCCAGACTTTTCTGGAAGGTCAGTCATATTAGAGTTGCAGGGCATGACATGTAGCCTTGTGCTTGTGTAGCACTTGTGTGCAATTAATTGGTTTTTTGTTTTTTTTCTTGTCCTTTCATCAATAGGTAACAAAAAAGGTCAAGTCCATGCAGATGTTCCATACTCCTGTGACTTATGCTATGCAGGGTGACAGAGTAGGTATCTGTGTAACCCAGTTTGATCCCAAACTTCTTGAACGAGGCCTGATTTGCACCCCAGAATCCCTTCACACCATCCATGCTGCTATCATTTCCCTGAAGAAAATCCAGTATTTTCGAGGAGCTCTACATACCAAGGCCAAGTTCCATATCACAGTTGGTCATGAAACAGTTATGGGAAGAGTGATGTTTTTCAGTCCAGCCCCTGCTGACTTCAATGAAGAAATTAAAGAGAATGTTTTTGATTTTGAAAAAGATTATCTTTATCAGGAGGAATACTTATCCAAGGACACAAATTCTTCAGAAGAGAACAAAGAAAATGACCAGGCAGAAGTCCAGCTCCCAAGACAGCAGTGGGCTTTGCTGGAGTTTGAGAAGCCTGTCACTTGTCCTAAACTCTGCCTTGTCATCGGCTCCAAGCTGGACACCGACATCCATGCAAATACCTGCAGGTTGGCATTCCATGGGGTACTGCTCCAAGGCATGGAAGACAAGAACTACACGGAGACTTTCCTTCCGAAGCTGAAAGTGTACAAACAGAAGCATAAAGAAGGGCAAGTGGAAAGGGTAAGTTGTCTTGTAGGAAGGGGAAATATTTGTTCTGTATAACTGGGTGTATTGGTAAGCCAAAGAATTTTCCCTGCTATGTTCCAGAATCTTTATACCTAATATGTTACATCTTGTCTGTTGCAAACGATGTAAAAACCACTGCTCCAAAGTGATTGGTTTATTCACTTCAGTGCAGTGTTGAGTAATTTGATGCTGGTTTTTTACTGATCTTTTTGGTGCCTAGCCCACTCTGTTCTTCCTGCAAACTTGCTTTGTTTGGGTATGTTCCTAAGTTGCTCCTCTGCTCTCTTCCAAGTAGACAAAACTTCCAACTTTTCATTGACATATATCACAGTTTTTCTGCAGTAAAGCATTGGAATATGTAAAGGCAATGTATACCAAATAGGAAGTAGCACTAGATTAAATAGCACAGAGAACACTAATTTTCTGCATCTTCACATTTTATTAAATAAGAAGCTGAATTACTGTGATTTGTTTAACCAGGCAAAAAATTTCCTACAAGATGCCTTGCAGAGTTATAGCATGCTACATTTGGGATCTAGCTGGTGACACGGAGAACTTGGAGCCTTATTTTAATGCATGTTGTTTCGTTGTTGCACAAGTGTTAATCTGCTGTAGTGTCCGTACTTGATCTGCCTCACTGGTGGAAAATGGGTGTGTAACTTCTGGGGAAGTTAGCACATGGCATAAAACTTAATTGGAATTTTTACTGCCCCTGCAGTACAGGTAGTCACTTTCTGTAGTAGTCTGGTATTACTATATTGCTGTTCTAAGTTTGATTTTTGTGGTGGTTACCTTTTGCTAATCACTGAAGAACTATCTGGTTGTATATCCTGAAGTGGAATTTTTCATGATGAACCATTTAGGTGAAGATTTTCAATATATAAGTTTATTGCTTACCCCTAAATGAGCAGACTTGATGTAAACTTTACTTGATGTATTATATATAGTGTGCTGTACATATAGGATTAACTTTCAAATTGTTAACTATAGAACTGCTAATTTTTAACTTCCCAATCAAAAACCTGGTTGTTGGAATAAAGTTGTGTCTTTTTTTTTTAAATCCCACAAAGGCTGCATTGAGTACTGCATAATATCCTTATTTTACTGCAGGAGACTAAACACTTGGGATATCTTACCAGGGTTGCAATTTACAGTGCAGACTTAATTTGTTTGTTGCTTTTCTAATTTAACAGTCAAAAACAAATGAAGATCCTTGTCAGGGCATGATTTTGATTTAGTGAGGTTCTTTTCTATATGCCTCACTACATTAATAGATCAAATGGGTAATTTGTACTTCCCTCTTTTCTGTGAGGTTTCTTCTGTGACTTCAGTTCTGGGTCATTATTTAAAAAAAAATTAATTCTCCTTTAAATTTCCACTACTAACTGTGGACCCTATTCTTTTCAAATGAGTTTACAGACCTGTGGTGGTGTGTTGGTTCCTTGGATGCCAATTTTGCCACTAGGAAGGAAGATAGGAGGAGGGTATCTGTAACTTTCTGAAAAATTTGTCTCTATCAATATGAGTTATATGGGACACCCAAAATCAGCAGACACTTTTGATTCAAAATGTTGGTGTATTGTTTTCTTTGTTTGAAATGTCTGTCTACATTTCTCTATGGCTGATGGTGTTGAATTAGAACAACAGATCTGAAGTGTTCTGTCCTGTAAGCTTCAGAGAAGCTTAGGCCAAATGTCTGGATATCAATTGTTGGGATGCTCTAGAGCAATAAGAACTCATGAAACATTTGTCTTTATCTTCTCTAAAAATGTAATTGCTTCTGCATGGCCCATGCTGCAATATCCAGTGAGACCTGGCTTACCAACTCCTTTTGTTTCACTGTGACTGTAGGAATATGAATGAGAACAGAAGTTTATGTGATCCATGGAGACACATACTGCTTTGCTTTGTTTAACTGAAAATGAACTGGTCTCAGATTCTTTGTTTTTGCTCCCAATGCATGGCACTTGTCTGTGGGTATTGAAAATTTTCAGAGCACTAACTGTGTAATTGTGAGTTGGCTGACTGGGTTAAGAGAGTTTGCCATCAACCTTGGCTGTGCATTTTTAAATGATTTTAGTGTTATTCTCAAATTCCTTGATGGTGTACTTATTCTGCTATTGCCTTTAATTATGTAAACAATGAAGTAATGTTAATCACAGAATCATCCAGGTTGGAAAGAACCTCTGAGATCATCAAGTCCAACCCTTAATCCACTGTGGTTACCAGACCATGGCACTGAGTGCTACATCCATTCTCTTTTTAGAAACATCCAGGGACGGAGAATCCACCACCTCCCTGGGCAGCCCATTCAATCAAATTGCTTGCATTTTATTTTCTGGTCCAGAAAATAACCAATGAGTGTCGGTTATTGAACATTTGTCCAACAGTGTAATTTATTGGACTGTCTTGAATCTCTCAATGTCTCTTAAAATACAGAGCTGGGGGGCTATTTTATACTGTTTTCATATGTTATAACTTCTGCCCTGTATATAGTACTCGAGGTGTGGCCTCACCAGTGCTGAGTACAGGGGCAGAATCCAAGGAAGTGAGGCCACACCTCGAGTACTGTGTCCAGTTCTGGGCCCCCCAGTTCAGGAAGGATATCGTGGTCCTGGAGCAGGTCCAAAGGAGGGCAACCAGGCTGGTGAAGGGACTCGAGCACAGACCCTATGAGGAGAGGCTGAGAGAGCTGGGGTTGTTCAGTCTGGAGAAGAGGAGGCTCAGGGGAGACCTCATCACTCTCTACAACTCCCTGAAAGGAGTTTGTAACTGGGTGGACGTTGGTCTCTTTTGCCAGACGACTTTCAACAAGACAAGAGGGCAGGGTCTTAAGTTGTGCCAGGGGAAATTTAGGTTAGATATTAGAAAGAATTTCTTTATGGAGAGAGTGATCCAGCATTGGAATGGGCTGCCCAGGGAAGTAGTGGATTCTCCGTCCCTGGAGCTATTTAAAAAGAGACTGGATGTGGCACTCAGTGCCATGGTCTAGCAACCGCAACGGTGGTAAAAGGGTTGGACTCGATGATCTCTGAGGTCCCTTCCAACCCAGCTAATTCTATGATTCTATGATCACTGTCTGTATGAATATGTTCCTGTAAATGAGCAGCTGCCACCTGCCTGCAGGTTAGGTTTATTCTTGGGTTTTGCCTTCTGTGGTTCTGTAGATACTCCTTTGCTATTTTCTGTGATGCTGAAAGATGAGAGGAACAAATGTCATAAAAAAGCTCATGATGTAGAGTCACAGGGGGTATGCAGGGACCTGGAAGAGTTGGTGGGAAGAGTGCTGTGCCAGTTATAAAAGATCTGATGGGGAAGTACTTGCAGCATTGGCTGGGGTAGCTACTATGAAGCCTGTGCTTTTGCATAGCAGAGTAGCAGGAACAATTGGGTGGTACAGTGACTTATTTTAGTACACAAAGTCTCTAGCTAATAGAAAATCTGAATCAGCTGGTCCCACCCTGCTGCTGATGGATGGCTGGAGATTAGGATCGCTGAATTTAGGGTGTCTATTCTTGGCACCAATACAGGAAAATTTCTGTCTCTGTTGAGCAAGGAAGCTCCCCCCTCCTCACCTTCCCTGGGGAGGCATAAAAATAATAATAATTAAAAAATACATGTTACCTTTCACGAGAAATGAACTTTTCCTCCAGAGAATGCTGCTGGGGAAAATTGACTTCATAGCTTCCTGAGAGGCTGGGAGAGAGGGAGGCAGGGGCACGGGCACACAATGTCTGCCCTCCTAGGTTCAGCATGGGGTGGAAACATTCTCTCTGGACTGGGCTGCAGTGGAATTCAGTGGTACTGGTCTGTAAAACACTGCAGCAAATACGAGGGCTCTCCCAAGCCCCCTGCTTGCTGCTACAATTAAATGTAAACTCCCTGCTGTTTAACTACCAGTTTACCCAGGAGAAATAAGGCATTTATGGTTTGGTGTTTTGTTCTTATTCTTACTAATTTCAAAGCACTGATGGAATAGTATGAATTGTAAATTCCTTAAATTTCAGCATCACTCTACTTCACTTTTTTGCCCCTTGTGCACAGCACCCCCTGGATTTTATGGTTTCATTTTGGTTTTCGTTGTTTTTTTTAATGAAAGAAGATAATTTATTCTCAAAGACTTTGGCTCTCTAGGAGTAACTGATGTGTTTGCTGTTTCACCTAGAACATAAATTTCTGAACTGGATAAGCACCATATTTTACAAAGGTAAAAAAAAAAATCATATTTAAACTATGAAGCCATCTTGAATTTGTACATTTTAGTAAAAAGACACACCTAAGCTCCTCCTGGTTTTTATCACCTGCCCAAGTGATGGTAAATGCACAAAAATTCAAGTACCCCCACACTTCTATACTGCTCACTGTTTACTTGGTATCTTGCCTTTTAAAGCGTAAGACTTGAGTAGACCACTGGGAGAGAGAATCAAAGCCTTACTACTGTTGTTCTGCAGGTTCTTTGAATTTAGCTGTGTTCAGCTTATTCTTGAGTCTCTCTTTTCATGTCTTTACTTATTTACCTACTAGGTTTTTTGTTAGGGTTTTTTTGTTTGTTTTTTTGTTTAGGTATATGTTACTATTGCTGCAGTATCTGAGAAACTGGGCTTTAAAACACTTGTCATCTGCCTTTTTGATAAAGTCAGAGTTGTCTGAGGTGCTACATAGTGCAGGAAACTTGGTTCTAACCAGCATGGGGAATTTTTGGCTCTGTACCTATGCTGGGATTGTGTCTTTGTTATGAAAAAGTTACACAATTCAAACTGGACTTGGGATTTTATCTGATGTTTTTGAGCTGTTGCAGAAGTGTGTAGATGTTCCCGTTTTGCTTTACACCAGATTTGTTTTGGGCTTAGAGTAAGACTTTCAGTGTTACTTTTAAGGAATATCAAAATCTGTCATTCCCTCAGAACTGAGAGGGCACTGGCAAAATTTGGTTAACTTGATGATTTAAGAATGATGTGAAATCCTTGTCCAGTTTTCTTTTGCAAGGAGGACTTGAGAGAGGACAGAAGTTCAGTGGGAGGAAGTTTGTACTGAGCATCTTTCTGGTGTGGTTATGTGGAGGCACAGAGACTGTTGCCTTCTGGACACTTTATTTTTGCAAAACCTTGGCTGCCTGACAAATGCACTTTCAATAGGAAAAAGAGCTGGGCTGGTAACAAGTGGCTTGCACTGATAAAAAGGTAAAAGCAGGGCTGAGAGTGCTATTGTGAACACCAGTGTTGCTTTAAGGAGTGTGATGGGTCAGTCTTGGTGAAAAAGGGCAAATGAGATGCTGTGACAAGTTTATCCCTCTGAATTGGTGTATAGTGTGACTGTCACTAAACCATGGCAGGTCAGCAGCCTCTGGAGTCTGAGACAGGCAAGTTGTGAAGATAAACAGATCCTGTTGGCCTTGGTCTTGAGCTCCTGGAGACAGAGTCCTCACCAGCCAGCTCTTTGCAGTTCTGTGGGCAGAGACTTGTATTAATCCTGACACCATCTCTGAAAAGTCTTCCTTTCTGAATTTTACCTCTGTGCAGCATTGCAGATTAATTCCAGTCTGACTCACCAAGTGGTTTCTCAGTTCCCAGGATAAATCCCTTGTATTTATCCCATTATTTGGTCTTTGTCTTCCATGGGCATACAGGTTGAGTACAGCGAGTTTCAACTGAAAGGTGAAGTGCAGAAGTGCATCATGCTTTCCTGTGTGACTCAGATATTCTGCCTGTTTTGAAAGTGTTTGCACAAGCAGGATTTATCTTAGGATGGTTGCCACAGAGTCCTATTGTCAAGGATGCTCGTAAATCAGTAGCTCTGTGGCAGAAACAAAAGCAGAAGGAAAACTCTCCCTTGCTTGCACAGTGCTAGCTGCACCTTCTGCACTTTCAAGCTTGTGTAGTGAAAAAATACATTCGTGTCTTGGCTGTGGTTGTTTTCCATTTTAAGCATAGAAGAATGTTTTCATATGAGAATGGGCTTGGCCTTCCTAAAGATGCTTTCTCTGTGTTTCTCTGATATTAAGAATTATCTCTGTGTGTTTCAAAGCTTTTAAGGTATTTTTCTCCTTTGTTTTGCTCTTAGGCTTTATTATTCAATAATAATCATGTTGCACTTTTCTTCAGCAGTTTCATGAGTCACAACCGTGCAATGTCCCATTTCATAGTCGCACTGCTCCCCACTTTTATGGGTTGCTGGATAGTCAGGTTTTTTTCTGAACTCATTCTTGTGGGACTGGGGCCATCATGTAGCTAGCATGCCTAGTTTCTGGAGGAGGGAAGAATCACTTATAGCAAAAGAACATCTTATTAATTGTTTGGCTATTAGTGTGATATAAGTGTCCCCATGGAGGAAAGTATTGTTGCAGGAGCAAGATGTGAAAGCAGGGTAAGCTATCAAGGTTTTTATCAGAGCATCTCTTCTGAAGCTTGAATGGAAGAGCTTTGTTTATCTTTTAGCATCTTTTAAGTGTTGGGCTTTTTCTGTTACAGTAGGATAATGAGCTCTGTCAGAGCAGGTGCATTACTTGATTGGCCAAATGGAACATCTTTGTCACCATCACTTAACAAATCTTTCTGGCCCTTCAGAAGAAGGATGAGATACTGTGGAGATAAGTAGTAAGTAGCTCCAAGAAGTTTGGAAAAGTAGTATTTAGATTAGGTGATAACCAGCAGTGACCCAGTCTATCTTGTTAGGATCTAGAAAGATTGCTGAGTGGAGGCTCATGTGTGATCATGTACTTATTCATGGAGTTGTTTCCCAGATATCAGTTATACCAGACTTTGTTTCATAGACTTGTGCCCGTGCAGTGTATTTAAAACATTTGGCACAGAAATACTGCTCCCTAAATTTTCTGTTACATGGTTGCAATGCTGCTAGGAATGAAGAAAGCTAAATTATACCTGATCAAATAATTAGCTTTTTCCATCTAACGTTTTTCCAGATAAAAGGGTGTTTTGTTGGTTTCCTAGGGTTAATGTTTCATATGCTGTTTTCTTACTGTGGCACTGTGGTTCCAGCAGAATAGCAAGTAAACCACAGCATCAGCCAGGTGATGATGCTTGGGTAACTGAGACAGTGTTCAGGCTCGTACAGGCTCAAAGTGAGTAACAAGACCAAATGGTGCAGTGAAAACTGAGTGTGGCCTGGAGGTACAGGCAGTGACCTGGGCTGTCTGCAGAACCTTCTGTGGCTCTAGCTGGGAGAAGTGGTGGAAGTCACTCCAGCTGCTGTGAACATGCAGACGCCACAATTAATAGTTTTCCTGCTTTAAAGTCTGAACATGAGTTTGTTTGGTTCTGCTTGGGTGCTAATGGTATGCTAAATACAGTACTAATGCAGAGATGAAGGCAATCAGGTGAATAAAAGTACACAGTACATTCACTAGTGAAAATGCACTGTAAAATAGGAATATAAAAGATGCGTTTATTTATTGCCTTTTGTTTAGTTTTTGAGTAAAAGTGTTTGAGAAGCTTAGTGGGGAAAAGGGAAAGGGAGGGTTGTATGCTCATCAAACAAATGCCATTTTTCTTAAATGGTACTGAGAAAAGAGTGGTTATACTGACTGACTGACAACATATGGATTAACACATTAGAATAAATTTGTCAAAGAAGCATAGCAGCTAAGTCACAGATTCTGCTTGTTTACTCATATGAAAAGACTGGTATTTTGTGCATTCACCAAGAAAAGAATGGCTTGCTCCACATGGCTGGGTAGTAGAATTTTGCAAGGTTTGAGTAACACCAATGGTTATTATTTATATTATTAAATTTAAAATACAGACATGCTTTTGGGTCTTACAAGTGTATGGACAGCTGGTCTTGATTTTTCTGAGGTTGTGCAAGAGTCACCTGTGGGGGAATCGGTTTGTCAGCAAGGCAACCAATACACCATTTTATTTATTGGATACAAAAATAAATGAAGAATTTTACTTGGATTGCAAAATCAAGCGCTTGAAAGTTAGGAAATACCAGATTTACAGTTGCCTATGCAACATTAATTCTGTTCCCCTGTGCCTCTACCCTATGTACTTAATAAGCCAAGGTTTCTGTGAAATTTTTTTGAATGTGGTCATGTAAAGACTGTATCATGGGGCATATCAAAGAGAGACAGGAATAAGGTTGTATGGACATCTGGCATTTCTTAAGTGCCCAATTCTGCAACTAAAGTAACTTAGGTTTTATATAAATGTAATTTCCTAGGCATTTTTAAAGTTCAAAAATAAACCAAAACCTTTGTTATTGCACTGTAACCATCCCTTTACTGTACACCTTTACTTCAGTAGCGTAGCGGAGGCTTGTATTGCTTGATATCACAAACCTTGTCAAGCAAGTGGCAGAAAGAAGCTGCTGTCCAAGAGGGATGATGGATTGTTCAGCTTTGGGCAGAGGATCCACACACTGGAGTTAGAGATCACTAGAGGAGAGGACAGACTTGGGATGTTTGTATGTCCATATGATGCCCCCAGCAGGGGATGCAAGTCTGTGTCAAAGAGTCAGCTCTTGCTTGTCCCTTGGCATCAGTTTCTTCAGGCAGCTCTCTACAGGTCTGTCCTTGTAGCTTAATTTCCACTGAGGATTTTGTAAGCCTCAGTTGTTTGTTCCTCTTTGCCTTCCCCAAGCTCTTTGTGGGCAGTTTCCTTTAGAAATAAATTAAGTTACTGTCACAATACTTGACACAGTGCTCTGTGCCACGTGTGCAGTCTTCCAGGCTTACCAGGTCTCACTGATACTTCCTTTTGTGTGTTTAAGATCTCTCAACCTGAGATCTCTACAGTTAAAGCACTTGAGAATAGTTGAAGTAAGTGCTTGAGTGTTCAATGGGATACCAGCAAAGTCCTTCTGGCTGCTCAGAGCCTCAGCCTGAGAAGAGCCCCCTTCTTGGCAATCCTCTTTGCATCCTTCTTACAAGGCCAGGTCAAGACTTCTGCATCTACAGCTCTTCTGTCTTGCTTTGTGCTTGGATAGGAAGATTTACAGGGTTTTCAACCTTTCTAGTGGTTCAACTCAGGGCTGACTGACCTGGAGGTGGAGGTCCTGAGCAGTGTAGTAGGTACCAACAGTCTGTAGCCTCCTCTGTTCCCTCTCTTGTTGCTGTTCTTGCATAACGGGGACACAGCACAGAATGGTATAAACATTCATAAAATCATAACATCAGCCAGCTTATTCTCACTTGACAAAATGTGAATTTGTTCTTAACAAGGCTGTGTCAGGAATTTAGTGGCTGTAGATTTTGGGTTTCAACCTTTCTAAACTTCAAATAGAATGGAGACTTGCATTATAAAGGTGTATAAAGAAGTTAGTGTCTTTTTGTAGCCTGTGTGGCTCTAGAGATGAACTGGTATGTGTAGGACTTCTAAAATCTAAACTGGGCTGGTTATGTAGTTTTTTCTCATTGCTGTGAGTCAGTACTAAAGGTTCCTTTTCCACTCCTGTACTTGTAAAAACAGGTTATAGTGATGGAAAAATGCACAGCAAAGGGAAGGGCATTTATGTCTCCTTATTAAAAAATCTCAAATGCACCATGCATTTACTGAGGAACACAAGAACCAAAAAAGATGTTTCTTGGATACAAGAAACCTAGGCTGGGGAGAGAGAGCACAAATATGAGAAGGCCAAAGTTTCCTGGATATGCAGAGATGTCTGAGTGGTGGCTTCTTGCTTTATTAAAACAGCAGTACATGAGACATGAAGTGCTGAAGGAGATGAACTTTTCAGATCCATTTCTTCCTCCTGGATGCATGTCTAAAGGCAGAAGCTTAGTTTGCTCAGAGAATGGTGAGGTCTTTAGAGCCCAGCCACACAATCAAAAGCTTTTAGTCCAGAGGGAAGTGTAGAAAGAAAAGCCTTAAATATTTCTATACTCATGTAAACTCTTGACAAACAACATGGCTAACCAAATCTTCCTTTCTACCAAGTTGTTCACTTAAGTTTCAGTAATGAAAAACCAAATCAGCAGTGAAGTTCCTCCCAGTTCCTTTCTCCTCCTCACCCTTTTTGTGGCCTCATGTTACCATAATTTTCTCAATCCACGAAGCCACATTTTAAGGATGGAGAACAGGAATTTGCAGCTGCCGAAATATTCCCATTCCTGACACAGAAGTAGAAAGTGCTTGAAACTGTTTTCTAGAAATAAATGAGCTGTCTCTGATCATGATGAAGATGTCTCAAGTGTACTTTTTCTAAAGTACAAGAAAGTAATAAAAATGCTTTGTCTTTTCTGAGTTAGTCATAGGTTCCTTTTTTTTTTTTTTCCCCCTCTCCCGTTGTTTTCTCCTTGGGTTTCAATGGGCTATTTTTTAGTTTGAGAATAATTCCTCAGACCTGTTTTTATTCTTTTAAAAATTAATTTTATTTCTTTTTGTCGAAAGATATAAAATATAATTTTAGATTACATCAGAAAAGGTTATTCTTTCTCTGTGTCTCTTTCTAGTATTTAGTATTCAGTGCTTCTACTTTCTCTGTTTCAAACCTCTCATTTACCAGTCTCATCCTGACACAGCTTTTTCTCCTGTATGTGTCTGTTCTCATCCCTTTTTTTCAACAGATACACTAAGACATGGAATTACTTGTTTTCAAAATGCACAATGGTTTGTTTGAGAGCGTGACAGTAATTTCTACGCTACTTAAAAACGAGTGGTTTAACAGGCTGAACAGTATGGTTTGCTATCCCTGCTCCAAGGGAAACACCGGAGTTATTTTTTCTTGGAATTACATTATGGTTTGCACTGAATGCCAACACATGTAATGTTAACTGTGGTTTTGTAAGCAGTGTACTGTGGTGTAAGTGCTGCTTAGATGAGGTGAGGTGGCTAATTGGTTTTTTTTCTGTGAACTTCTTAGCAGAAGTGTCATGTGCCAGAGCTGCATGTACTTCACCTGTGGTTTTAAAGTGCTGTTTACTTATTCTCCTGTGAACACAGAAGCCAAGTGGGACGGGATATTTCATAAACTCAGTGCTATTGTGTCCTCTGGTCTAAGCAGTAAAACAAGAGTAACAGAGACATTCCCTTTGAACTTGAAATCCCTTTCTAAGCTGCTGATCTAACCTAAGTAAGAGGGGGAGACTCTACCAGTCAAAATTTTTCTCTTTTGGGTAGTTCTCCCCCTCCCATCCCTTTTCTTTTTTTCAAAGTCTTTAAGTGAGTTTGATGCTGCACCTCTGCCCATAAATTTAAAAAAATATTATCGTAATGTAGGTCAGTGAACTGAAACGCCACTGTACACCATGGGGGATTAAAGTCAGAGAGGCAGCCCTCTCCCACTCCCACTAGGTCATATGACAACATAAACAAGAAATGCAAGGAGCCTTCAGCTTTTTCTTGCTCTAATCCTTTGTTTATGCAGCACTTAAACCGACTTTTGGGGTCGTCTCTGTCTGGCATTAAAGCCCTAAAGCTTTTTGAAGTTTCCCTGAAGTTAATAAAATTAGTCTGCCCTCATTGCTAGGCCCCTTGCTGCAGCTTCAGAGCAGACTGCAGATCCCTTACTGTCTTTGCGGCATTTGGCTTTTTAAGTTAATATTTTATAACAAGAAGTGTTTGAGAGAAAAGCAGGAAGGTCTCCCAAAAGGCTGTTCAGCTAATAGGCAAAGTGATTGCCATTGTAGATGTTCTGAGAACTTAAAGGGGATTAACTTAAAATCCAGCGATTGGAGTTAAATTGCTGGTGAAGTAATTGGAAGTGTTGAGTTTCAGTTGGGGAGAACAACATGCATTTCTGTGGCTTTTTATGAACTGAGACTAAAGCAAAATAATTTTTCTTTTATTTTTATAGAATGGTCCTCAAGTTTAGAAAATGAAGTTTCTGTCATGGCAATTATCTCTCCTTCCCCCGTTTATTTTACTGCACAGACTGATCAGTTATCTTAGTTCTTGTTATATCCGGCATTTGCTTATTATTTACTCATCTTTGGGGATAAATTGGTAATAGGCTAATGGGAGCGGGGCTGTGATGTGTAGTATTTAGTGTAGGGGTCTGATACTTAAGGTCATGAAGCTTTTATTCCAGCCACTCAGGCAAATCACTGATCACTTAATATCTCAGTAGTGCTAAAGTAGTTGTTCTTCTAATGGCCTGTAGAGATGCTCAAGGAATAATGGTGATGTGGACAGAACATACCAATCAGCTGAAGGAGGGATTTTTTTAACAAGTTAACCATCTGAGTGAAAGCAGCAGTGCAGCCAGAGTCCTCAGTTACTTTCCTAGACTGTGTGTGCAAACACAGGATCCTAAAGATCAAGTTTACTTAAAAAAAGAGAAGGGGCTTTAAAATCAAGTTATTAACTGACTATGGCATGCCTAAATGGTATTTTGTTGCTGATACAATCATCAATTGTAGGTCATCATTACCAGTTTACTCAAAGGTATATGATGCCTGTAATCCTTGTTACCTGAAATAACAGGTTTTTTCTGAAAGCCTTCCCAGTAAGGCTCTGAACTGAACCATTCTAGGCTAGTATGGTTGCTCACCCTGTAATTCAATTTTAAATAAGGTTAAAGATAACTTTGAAGTGCTCTTGGAAAAATAAATATGTTTATGTTGTCTCTGAAGTTGGCTTCCTGTGCCGTTTTGGGGGCAGAACTACAAAAATAATAGATATATGGAAGACCCTTACTGGAGTGTGTAGGAGGCTGTCTGAACATAGGGATAAGAAGCAAGTAGCCAGCAGTGGAGAAGAGGGATATTCAGTTTTGAAATTCTTGTTTTAGGAATAAAAGCTTTATACAAAGAAGTAATGTTCTCATTTTACCAGCTAACATCACTGGAAAAAAGGAGGTTTTGAAAATGTAAATGCTTCTTTGGATTGGAATTAACAACAAGTTTTTCTGTTAGTCTTGTATTTCAGACCTGAAGAAAGGCAAGTGTGCCTGAAAGCTTATCTTCCCTCTGTTCCACTACCTGTTATCAGTGGTTCTAGTAAAAGACATTATTCAGTTTTAAATTTAAACCAGAGGTTGCCAAGCAGTGATACTACTGTTAATGGGAGAGGTTTGTTGAGAGAGGTGAGAAAGGACAGACACACCAAAAAGAAAAAAAGAAACGAGACCTTTTGGGGAAAGATAAGTGGATGTTCAGGCAGTGAGCAGTCCTACAGCCTTGATCCTGCACTCGGCTCCAAGTGGGGCTGTGTGTGCTCTTGTCTGCAAGTGCCAGAAGGAGGTAGAAGGGTTGTAGACACTTCTCATCCTGCATGTGTGTCTGGTCTGTGATGGGGTGAGGTACTGCCAGTGCCCTCTGAAGTGGCCCAGCCCTTCCAGGGCTGTTTATAGCTGAGAGAGTAAGTTCCATTTAAAATAAAAATTAAATTTCTGATCCTAGATTTACTGTGATACTAAGGTTGGCATTGAAATATGTAACAAAATAAAACCCAAGAATGCTAAGGGCTTTGAGTCTATTTGAACTGTTCTTTTTATGGAAGAGGCTTCAGGGAAGGAGAGAAGCTTAACAGACCAGCAATACTTAGAGTCATTGTTTAAGCTGAATCAAGGGGAGTGTTCAAAATCTGTTAAAATACTTCACCATTTTAAGTCGCTTTTGTCTCTGAAACCCTTAGGTTTATCTAAAAATTGTTCCTCAGATACAGAGAAAAGCTGCAATGCTTGCAAGCAATTAAAAAATCATCTTGAAAAGGTTGAAGTAATATCTTCTTATTTCTTCTGATAAGCAAATAAATGTTCTTTCTGCAGCTCTGAGGTAGAGTAACTCTGGGCGTTACGTATACAAGGATATTCACACCTGCAGGATTAGGCTCACTTGGCTGCACCTTATACTCTGTAATGCCTAAGGGAGGGTTGTTTATCTTCCTTTACCCACCAACCTTGCTGCCTCTTGTTCCTGATAGCTTAATTAAGAATTCAACTTGGAATGGTTCTTCCCACTGGGTTACAAACCTTGAAATTAAAATTGGATATAATGGTCATAAGGCTTTTAGTTTAATAAATTAATGTGTATGGGAAGGTGAATATTTAAAAGGCTCTATACAGCAACTGAGTAGTTCTGTCATTTCTTTGTAAGTGTGGCTATTGGAGTGCAGCTCTGGAGCAGAAAGACAGGGAATGTTTATGTAGGTGATAATGTGCTTAGCAGTGGGATAACTAATGGAATGAACTTTGCAAGCATAGGTACTTAAGTGACTTTCATGGAAAGGTTTCAAAGCAGGAGAGATTTTAATTAGCTGATCTTTACAGCATGTTCTGATGGAAGTTTTGTTCTTCTTATGCTAGAAGAAAGGATGTGAAAACTCCTGTACTTTTAGACACAAATTACCTCAAACTCAGAAGTTTAGGTGACTTGTCTTATAGAGCTTTGGGTTATTCTGGGGTAAATGGTTTTCCAAGGGCAGGATGGTAGAAGTCACCAAAATTATTATATTTCATAGGTATAATTTTTCTTGTCACTCTAGATAGTAAACTTATGCAACCCTATTTCTTTTGCAGGTGATGGATGATTACAGTGTGATCGGTCGGTCACTGTTCAAAAAGGAAACAAACATCCAGATCTTTGTGGGTTTGAAAGTCAAATTATCTACTGGAGAAGATGGAATAATAGATGGTGGTTTTGGACAAAGTGGCAAATTTAAAATCCGAATTCCAGGTAGGTACTTACCAGCTAACAAATATTAAAAATAGAGTAGTTTGAGTTGGAAGGGACCTTTAAAGATTATCTAGTCCAGCCCCTTGTGATTACCATGGGCATCTTCAACTAGATCAGTTTGCTCAGAGCCCCATTGGACTAATGTTTCCAGGGACAAGGCATCTATCACCTCTCTGGGCAACCTTTTCTGGTGTTTTTTATAATTTAAAAAATTTTTTTCCTTATCTAGTCTTACTCTTATACTCCTTTAGTTATCTGTTTCAAGTGTAGAAGCTCCTTCCATATTGCAAATGGAAGTGTCCTGAAGTTTTGAAATCTGTTCACAGCCAATTGGACCACTGATGATTTGCTGGATTGTACCCTTTCTAATTAGGTGATGGTGGCTGTGACATATGGTGTGAGACTGAATGAGCTGAAACCAGATCTCCCTTCTCAACAAAATCCAGTTTCAAAATGACTTCTGATTTAGTGTTAGTAACATCAAAATTGTCTTTGCCAAGAAATATTTATGGAAATCTCTCCTCTCTTAATATACATATGATTTTCACCAGAGCCCTCTGAACAAATAAAGGAAAACAAACCAGAAATCATTCTTACCTGTAGCTACTTATTAAATACAGTACAGTTGATGCAAATGCCTTAATTTGACTCTCTTTTGCATGTTATTACCTAACTTGCCTTCAAGCAAAAACTGCTTGATAAATGAGTTTTTAGAGATCTTGAGAGGTTTTTTTATTGCTTGTGTTTCCTGGCTTTATGATATTATATATGATTATATTTTTCATCTTTATTCAATTACACCATGATTTATTTCTCCTTAGCTGGAAGCATGGGGAATGATAGGTGCTAGAATTTGTAAGTGTCATTACTATTTGTTTTCTGCTTTTAAGGTAGGAAAGTTGTTCTGAGCCTTTTCAAAAGACACTGAGGGTGCTGCATTTAACTCATATTATAGGATAAGATTTTAATAATACTAGAAGTACTTTGTATTTCTGTAGTCTTTAGCCCATTTAATCTTCCACCCTCTTTAAGGAGATGAGTGAGATTACTTCTGTTGTAGAAGTGGAATAAAGAAATAATGAAGTTCTATGACAGCAAGCAATCAGGTAGTGATTGATCTACAGAGAAAACTGAAGTTTCCTGATTCCTTGCTGAAGATGAACTGTTTTCCACTCAAGGCTTGATACAAGTGTACTAATTCTGACCCTCAGCAAATTTTCTTTTTTCTTTCTATCACAAGGCAAGAATTTCTGACTAGACAAAACCCTCTCCTGTATTCCATCCTAGCTGTAATTGCAGTTTTGCCACTAAATGTTAAACTTTGCAAATAGGTCTGAGAGCCTAATTAGCAATTGTGGTGCACAGCTAAAGAAATAAGGCACACCATAGAGATACACACTTTGCATTTTCTAATTAGAGAAGCTTTTAAGTGTTTACTGAGGTACTTGCATTTAGGCAGGTGGTGAAATTGTGTGAATGATCTTAATGCTGAAAAGGATTTAGGCTGAAAATCAATACATCTTGCTTAAAAACATAGTATGCATAGTAGCTTTTATCTCCTGTAGGTAGAAATATGATGAAAGAGGAGATCAGCTGGAGGATGGCGTTTATGTTGCCATTTGCACATTTTGGGTGGAGGCAATAGTTCTGGGAAGGGGAGAAGCCTAGTGAGGTATCTTTGTCACTGTTGTAGATGTAAGCAGAAACTGTAATTGCAAACCAGCAATCACATTAAGAAAATTGTACACATATTTAGAAAATTGTGTTTTGCTCAATATTGAGTTAGGTGGAAGTAATGATGCCTTTCACCAAGGTGTTCCTTATCTAATCTTGGTTATATTCTTTTGGTATTTAACAGCAGGCCATGAAACAGGACCCTTATAGTTTGTACTTTCAATTAGAAGAATAAATAGCAGTACACTAGAATTCAATACCTCTCTGAGGTGCGCAGAATAAACAGAAAATATTCTGTTTTATACAGAATAAAACAACTTAGTTTTCTTTAGGCTGGGTTAAATTTGGGTACTCTTTCTATCTGGAAAGCAGAGGCAACAAGCTAAATGAGCTCAAGCTGAAAGTATCAAAGTGTGGCTGGCTGAGAAAAAACTCTCAATTTGCAAGGGTCTAAAAACCTGTGTCTTTAAGAGTTGCAGAGATTTGTGTGTAGGGGGAGGGCTATTGCTGTGATGCTGTTTAAGTCAAATACAGTTCACATTCCTTTGTTAGGTCAGTGTTTCTTTTTTAATGTCTGCATCCTGTTTGTGGGTTTTTAGATTTTATTCTGTTATATTTAACTGATCAGACTGCTTTTCTCCTTCCCTGTTCTTAAGCCTTTTTTCACCTTGTAGTGTCTCTTAAGGTTTCTTTTGTGAAAAGCTTTTTGCAGTATTTTTTTGTTATTTCCCTGGGATTCCTTCACAAATGTATTGGAGTAGAAAGGAAGGGAAGGAAACTTGCAAGTTGAAAACTGCCTTGCACTGCCTTAGCCTGGTAGTCTGTCAGTTCTCTTGTATTGAAAACCAGTTTTAAGTTCTGTAATTTAATAGCTTGTTCGGGTAGTTAATTTGATGATAGCCAAGGGCTGGATTTAGAAACAAACCTCTACAAAGCATTAAAAATCAGGTAGATGTATTGGAGACCTTTGTCCTGACCACTTAAGGTAATAGCAGCCCCTGGCACACTGTAGGGTGTTACCTGGTCCTGCTGGTGCCATCAGCTGCCAGCATTATCATTCCTACTCAGTGAGAAGGTGTTGGGCTCCTCAAGTGTTGTTCCACAGTTTTTTGGGAATGGCTTGTGTTTGCCTATAGATCACACCCTGGGAACGTTGTCTTCTGTAATCTGTGGGCTGAAACTTGACAGACCTCGTGCCTAGGAATGGCAGAACACAAATCTGTTTCTTATCCTGGCAGTGCTTGTGTGCAGTGATAATTCAGATACTTCTCTCTGCTCTTCTGCTCTGTGAAATGGGGATAATTACTATCCATTCTAGATTATTTTTTTTTTAACAATTCTGATTTAGACTTATTCCAGACCTGGACCATTAATATTTCTTGAAAAGGCTTAGTTATCTTTCTTTAGAGTACAAAAAAACACATCTAGAGTACAGCATGCAATTGGAAGTTCTTCAGTTGCTGAAAGATGTCAGCAGTTTGGAAGAAATTCAGGGAGGAGCAGCAAGAATGCTGGAGAGGCTGAAGGGGTTGATTTATGAGGGAAAGAAGATGAAAAGAAGTGTAGGGAACTTGGCTAAATGATGTCCAAGTGGGAGATATGGTTATCTGCAAGTATTTGAAGAACATAATGGAGAAGAATCCCTTAGGGTGGTCCAAGGAGGTAGAAGTAAAAGCTAATAAAATGAAATAAACCGAAGTCTAACTTGACTATTGAGAGATGTTATTTATCAGAGATTTCTTGCACTGTCAGATCATATTTGCAAAGCAAGAAGTTGTAATTCCATTTTGAGAATATTCATGTAGTTTGCCTGGCTGTTTGCTGGTGCCTCTGTTGGCTTAAAACAGGCAGCAGGGTGGTGGAAAGTAGGACAATGCATTTTTTCATCGTGTTTTAGGTTTGGGGTTCAGGCACACTTTTATTGCTTGAGTGGCAAGGTGTAACCTGCTTTCTAGACTACTTACAGCAGTATGTAGTCTAAAGAAATATTAAAAAGGGTGGCACATCTGCTATTCTGTAGGTCTAGGTTTGTATTTTAACTGAAGAAAAAAGAGGTGTGTTAATCACCAGGATGACTCTTTCTTTCCAGACTGGTTGTGTGATCAAATACATTAAAAGGGGCCATAATCTCTAAATTGACAGGAGAGTTTTGCTTAGTTTAACAAGCTGCTTAAAAAACAAACAAGATTTGAAAATCAATTTAAACTTCAGTGCTTTGTAAGTTATGCTTACAGTGTGAGTGTGAGCGAGCTACTGCTGAAGTGCTTCTTGCTGAGGTGTGCGATGTGTGGCAGCTCTTTTAGTTATAAATGGGAACACTGGATTATAAAGTCAAGGTAAACGAGTGAAAAGTATTGTTCACCTTTGGGATCAAGGACAGGTTTGGGGAGGCAGGAACTGTATGTTTAAGTGTCTTATTCTAAAGAAGTCAAAAGCTAACAATGATGGTCTTTGGAAAATGCTTATTTCAACATAAGTTGCACCCAGGAATGTCATGCTGGATAAGAAATTCAGATGAAAGTTCAGTGAATTGTTTAAATAACGTAGTGCTAATTGTGGATTTTGTTTAACCATCTCTCACCCAAGAACTGACCCTGTAAAACTCTGCTTCATTTGCAAATCATAATCTGTTGATGGGTCTCATGACATCTTTTAAAAGATTGGCTCTAGGTACACCCATTTCATTGGTTTTGGCATGTTGCATTTGTCCTGTGATAAATTATTGTAAAATGAAGTGACTTTTTAAATCTAATTGGAGCATATGTGATATCTTGGGCACAGTTCACTTTCCTTTGTCTTTACTGTCTGCTTACTAGAAAAGTGCTCACCATTTCTGAGGCACTGCAGTGTGTTTGACTGCAATTCTTTTCGACTCAATACAGCTATACATGAGATAAGTTAAGAGCTACCTTATTTCTTAATGCAAAAGAAGCAGTGCATATCTAGCACACATAACAGCTGAACACATTTCTCAATTGACCTAACTTAAAGGTAATAAAAGGCACACTTTTCATAAGAAGAGATACAAATGAGAATATTAGAATATGAGCTTTTTTACCTTGCTGTTCTTTTTACCTGTACAGGATAATAGTAGTTTTAAGTTTTTTTACAGCAGAAGACCAGACTTGTTTGTGACCCTGTCTTTTGTTGCCAGTAACTTCTTGCCTTGCATTTATAAATGTTATTGCATATGAGAGCACAAGTCTGTTCTCCCTGTTTCCACTGCTTGTCATGATAGAGGGCTTGAATGCACCATAAAAGTCTGTTCTGAAGTACTCAGCACCGATGTTCTCCTTGGTTCAGGGGACACAATACCTTTGGGATCCTGCAGTGTTGATATAAGATGGCATAAAGTGGTAAGAATTAACCATGGTGCCTTATTCTTGAGAAACTCTTGTATTCTGATGTTTAATATTAAGGTCAGAAATGCTGAATATGTTCTTCTCCCTTAGTGTACTATGAAGATGGTGTGTCCTTCTGGTTTGGTGGTTTTATATTTCTCCACATACTTTTTTCACTGGATGGGATCCCACATTGGCTTGCAAAAATGGTTAATAACATAGGGAGAAAGCTTTGTAAAAGCTATGGGTGAGCAGCACTACTCTGCATAACTTCAGTTCCAGTTAAAATTACATTTTAAAATGGTGGGGTTAAAAGAGGGATTCAAGTCAGTTTGGTTTTATCACTCCACTTAAGCAAGGAAGTAATATGGAGTTATTCAAAGATGGGGGAGGGAAAAAAAAGAGGAAAATAATTTCTGTATC
This sequence comes from Calypte anna, assembly GCF_003957555.1. NCBI lineage: Eukaryota > Metazoa > Chordata > Aves > Apodiformes > Trochilidae > Calypte > Calypte anna. The sequence goes on along the minus strand of NC_044258.1, from coordinate 9,994,720 downwards.
ACATTGTTTTCTATAGCTTTCCCTTTCAGAACATCTTAACTAAACAAAACCAAAAAATCCCACAGTTATTTTTCAAGGGATGTCTTGCTTTCTTCAGGTAGTTCCCAACACACCAACAATAACTGGTGTTTGTGGAATATTGGTTGCAGGGATTTTCTAAAAGGGGTTTTCTACAGGGATTTGTTTGCTTTAAATAATTGTCTGTAGATAAATGTCATATTCCCAACTTTGGAGATAGTCCTTACTGACATCAGCAGAATTGTGGCATTCTAAACCTTTTCTTTTCATGGAAAATAAACATCTTGTCACTAAGCAGAATGCTTTTTTTTTTTTTTTATGGGGACTCTTGACATTTGGAATTTTTTTTTGTGTTGTATTAAAATAGGATAATCTTCATCTCTTAGACCAAATGAAATTTACGCACATTTGAGGTCCATGGTTGCCCAGCCTGACTCTCTTTAAAAAAGAAAAAAAAATGTTGGCTGCAGGGGTCTGGTGGGTTTCCATCCCTGTCAGTATCAGGTGAAGCTGAGTGGGATTTCAGTCGAGGAAAAACAGAGGCCCAAGGGCAAAGAAATCTGTGTAGCTGTGTTTTATTTAAAAGCTGGAGATTAACTCCGCTTGTTCTTTCACAGCCTCTCTTCCCCGACCCTCTAAAGCAAACAAAACCTAAAATCCTTAAGGGGTACTTCAAGCATAAATCTTCTTTCCTTTTTGTGAAAGTTGGCTAGTGTAGTATGGACAGAGGTTGGGAGAGGATTATTGCCAGGGAAGCATCCCTTCCCTGTATGATCCCCTCTTGAGCGGATTAAGCTGTAGAGATGTGAAAGTCCTGGTGACCACATAGGAACTAGGAATTTCTGCTGCGTTTATTCAGAAAGGTTGGCCTCAAGAAATCAAACCTACCTTTTAAGCAGTGACATTCCCTAAGCCCATGTTGACCTTTGAAGCTGAATATCCAGATTTATTGACCTTAAAGTGTTGTTCTTGTGGAATTAAAGTCAAGATCTGCATACATTCTTTCGGAATGAAAACAGAGGTCAAGGAGGTGTTAATTTATAAACTGGCTGGCTGCCTCATTCGTGTTAGTATCAGTAGATCCTGGTCTTGATTGTAATGACAGAATTGCAGGGTAAGTGTCTTAACTTTGAGGAGTTGTGTTGACTGTTAGATTGGGTTCAGAGACATTCCCCACTAGAGCAAATTGTGTGCCCATGGGGGGAGTCAAGGCTCTTTGGGTATCACGTTGCCATTGGAGTGCCTGTTCAGCAGGTTGCTGTTCTGGGGTCAGGCAGACAGGGATGATAAATTATCAGAAACCAGGTGACATAGCAGTGTTTTTGTGCTTCTGCAGAAGAAAAAGGTCCAGCTCCTGTGTGAAAACTTTTGCTGGGTACACTATAGGTTGCACAGTGATCTTCTGGGTAACTGAAGTAATGAGATGGAGCCTTTAAACAAGGACCATTGCACTCCCTTTGAAGCTTGGGCTACGGGTGGTCTTCAGGATAAACACATTTTGCTCTGACCAGCAGTTAAATGGTGGCAAAGAGCAATGTGTACCAAACCCTTCATCCTACCCTAGGTAGCAAAGCACCTTATATTTGCCATAGTGTGAGTTTAGCTTTAGAACAAGCCCAGCTTTAACTCTGGGGTTTGCTGGCTTTTGTTTTTGTGCTTAGGTGATTATTTGTATTACCTCTACTCTGTACACCACGTTCTTTTGTTTAGAAAGCAGTAAAGATGTAGGTAGTGCCTCAGTTTAAAGCAAATTACTTTCAAAGGACAAAAGTATTAAGGTAATAAAGTTAAGCATTTAAAACTTTGGAATATAAAAAATAATCTTAACTAGCTCTCCATTATGCAGTTGCATTATATGTGCTCCAATTATGTGATTACATTGCCCACACTGACACACAAGGGGAAAACATTGCTGGGTTTGGGTGATGCTTTGTAACTGACCTCTTGTCCCATAGTATTTTATTCTCCTCAGTGAGTAATCAAGTATTTTTTTCACTTCCTTTCCTTCTGTAAATATGTAATTATTTGTGCAGTTTTTAAGGAAAGAAAATCCTATTAAAAATAATTCCAGTAGATGGGTTGCTTGACCATAGTGTGGGTATCTTTACTTCTACAGAACCTCTACCATAGTGTCACTGCCCTCACAAGAATTTTTTCCTAATGTCTGTCTCCCCTAAATCTTCCCTCTTCAAGTTTTTAAGCATTTCCCCTTTTCCTCTCACTACAAACCCATGCAAAAAGCTCTTCCTGAGCTTTCTTGTAGGCCCCTTTCAGAAAAAGGGAAAAGCAGATGTGAGATGACCTAAGAGCCTCCTCTGTTACTGCTGCTGTTCCCCCTACCCATCTTTCTTGGTCTCTGAAGTCTCATGCCAGTGGCACCTTATTTTGTCCCCAATATTTCTGCCAGCAGTTTGAGAATGTTGTAACAGTGTGCAGGGTAGAGGGGATTTGTGTCTCACCTCTGGATGCTTTAATATTAAACTGTGAGCTTGTGAAAAGAAGGGCTGAAGACAAGGACCAGTTCTGCTCTGTGCTCTTGATTGCCCTCTATAGATGGAAGCTGTAGAGAATTTAGCTGCCAAAATAAGTTTCTTTCTAAGGTTGTGTTAATTAATTTTGGCAGCTTGTGCTTCCTTTTTTTCCTCCCAAGAACAGCAATCACTCTATTAGTACCCTAAACTTAAGTTTCAGATCCCTGTTGTAAAACAGAAAGATGCTGCAGTTAAAATTTGTTTATCTTAATTTGCAGATAAATGTGGATCTGATTGTGTGGAGGAGAGTTTAGGAGACGATTGTGGGTTTTACAAGTATTTTGAAAGTGAACAGTTGTTATTTCAGTTGGCAGTGACATTGGTAGTCAGCTGTCCAAAATACTCACAATGCTAAGCCCCTCAAAGAATGATTTTGCTTTTATTAAAAAAAAAAAAAAAAAAAAAAAGAAAAACTTCTGTATAAAGATTTCTTTTTTTTTTCCTTCTCTTAGATAAACTCTAGTCATATATAAGATTCTCCTAAGCCATAGGAGCTGGATACATTAGTTAAACAAACTTGAGATTTGCACTCAGTTGCATGTTTTTAAGATCTGGGATTTCAAAAGGAGTGCACTTATCTTGAGATTTGTGGTAAAACTGAGAGCTGGCAGTGCTGCTGTGTATTGCAACCTTACTGCTGTGTAGGGTCTCTTGTGGTCATAAGTCTTTCCAGTTAATCCAGGCTTTGTTATTCTGAGAGAATGTACTTATTGTGGAAAGTTGCAGAGAAAAAAAAGCTTTTTACATAATTAAGGCTGCTACTTTGCTGAATTTTTGAATAATTACAACAGCAACTGTGAGCTACTTGGGCCTTATTGCACAGTCTCTATTGCTGGTGGGGCATGTCTGTAATTGATGTAGCTGAGCAGGCTGCTGGGTTTTAAGCTTGTGTTTGCCATCCCATCACCACTAACTTATCTGGTGACCTTTTCCAAATTATCTAATCTTTAGGGTTCATACTGCCATTGTGTAAAACACCCCTGGCAGGCCGTCACGAGCCTTGCCTTAATGTGCTTAGGAAATCCTTTCTTAAATGGAGTTGTTTACTGTAGGTTATCTTTTTTAAGGAAAAAGGGAGGAAAAAGTGAACCATGTTGGCGAGTGACAAATATTCAGAATGAGAAAATGAACAAGTTTATTTCTGCTATAAAAGTGATTCTTAGAGTTTGGCTTAGAACATGGCATGAACTAACATGATCACTCTTCTGTGAAAAGACCACGATTTCATCATACTACACACAAGAGCAGGATGCATGTGCTACTTTGTGTCTGGGGGGGGTGTTTGTTGTTCTTTTTAGGTGTTTCATTTTGCAAATTCAGTATACACTTAGTGTAATTTCAAGTGTGAAAACTTTTCTTTTTTCTTGAGAGAGAATACAGCAAGCAGTGGTTTTCATTATGTGTCTATGCAGGTCAACTGAGCAAACTTAGAGCACCAAAAAAATAATCCTATAATACCTTGTATCTCCCAGGGCAAACAGGAATATCTGGTTTTGGTTTAATTCTCACCTAGTGCAATATAAGGACCTTTATATTTTCCATTACAGGTTTAGGATGCTTCAGTGTATGCCTTGAAAAAAATTATGAAGAGATCAATTACAGTTTCTTCCAAAGGCTAACAAAATATGTCTGATAAAAGGAAAATTAACATTTTAATCAGCTTTGAAGTTCACTGCCAGTCTGTTAAGCTTTGTCCTTCTGTGAAGGAAAGGCCCTTGTTCTTCTAAGGACATAGTTGATGACAGTACAGCTAACTGAGGGATTCAGAGGAACCCTGTGGATTCCTCTATGGGATGGAACTGCCAAAGCATGATACTTTTAAAGTGCTTGTTAAATCTCAAAAAAGTGTGTTGGGGGCTTGTATGTTTTGTAATTGCTGCCTGTACTTCTTTAGATGCTTAAAGTGGAGTTTTATTTTGAAAGGTTACTTGTTTTGGTGAGGGATGACTGTTAAGTACTCCCTGCAGGTGGAACATGGGTTTTCAGGACAAGCTGTTCATGAAGAACTTGTTCTTTCCTACTTCTGTTGGGCAGCTTTGTCCAAGAGCCTTCTTATTTACATGAAGCAAGGAGGTCAAGGCCACAAGATCTGTATTGTATTCCCAGGTCTTCAGTTTATTTATTTAAAAGCAAAGAAGAAATTTATTTCTTTCATCTTTCTGCTTTCTTATGTCCTAAACGGGATGCTGCCATCTTTGGATGTTACATTCCTCACTTATGGCTTTGCAGTACTTGGGTGGAAAATACTTATGTTCCAAGCCATTACCTAATTTAACTTTTGATGTTATTAAATTTCTCCACAAGGGTAGCTCATACATCCATAGTGCCCTCTTGCAATGAAATTTATCTGTCTTTCTGTAAACTGTTTGTGCTTATTTACTTGATTTTGATCGTTCATCCCTTGGGCCTTTCACCTTTCCTTTCCACCAGTGTTTGTTCTGGTATCTTTTTGAAGTCTAAGTAAAAACATACACCATGGGGGCTTCCTGGAGGCATAGAGCTTTGTGGTTTGCAAATTGTAGGCTATTTGAAGTATTGACTCACAACAGTGGCTGGTGCTTGGTGGATATGAGAACTGCTGTGTGACAAGGACGTTAACCTTGAGAGGCTGATCCATGTTTTGAGTTTTGGGACAAAAAAGTAGTTGTTCTTAATAGCATGCATTGATTTCAAGGAAGTCTGTGTAAAGCACTTTTTGGGTTGTGTTTTCACAAAGGGATTTCAGTGTTTAATAACGAAGAGGAAATAACTGGACCTTCAATAGACCTGTTTTGATGGGGGGGTTCTGCTGTAACATGATTTTGTATAATCTTATACATAAGCAACAAAAGCATTTCCTGCTTGTAACTCTAGAGTATTATTGCTTTTTAAAAGCTGCAGAAAATACTTTAAAAACATTTGGAATAAAATTTATAGGTAGAGTAAACCACCATCTTGTTTAAAAAAGTCTTTTGTCTAATATCTGAGGTTGTAACTTTAATCACAAGAATTCCATGTTGTGCACTTTGATGCTGTGGGTTTTAGCATACCAGTTCTTTAAACTTCTGAGCCCTCAATTGCTTCTACTGCTTGCCCTTCACTCTCCCCCACTTCTTACTCCTACAGCCTGTTCCTCTGCCAGCCATCCTTGTCCACACAACCCTGACCAATCTCAGCTGCTTTTTTTTCTTGTAAAGTTAAATATATTAACAAATACATAACATTCAACTAAGAAAATGGACCTGTGCCATCCCTTCAGTTGCTTTGTTGTTTCATCCTAAACTGTCTTTTTGTATATAATAGAACAACATTTTTTTAATGGTACGATCTTGTGCTGTGCACCTGAGGATTTTTAATTCAGTGTGTGGTTTTGCTGCCAGGTATGTATTTACTTCTGAATGTATTTGTTTACCTTCTTGGTTTTTCCATCAGTGAAAGCAGAATAACATTCCCTCTTTCTAATTTGACCAGTTAATGTATGGATGTGTTAGGCAAGAGACTGGCTACCTGCATGTTTCTCAAGTATCAGCTCATCAGCACTGGTATAAAAATGTGAGTCAAACATGAAGAATATGCATTTGTGTTCCTTAAGATTGCAAAGAATTCCCTTTTCAAGCTAGCACAATGGCCAAGCAGCATGTGCCAGGTAACACTACAGGCATGAGAGAAAGAAGACATTTTCAAGAACTGAAAATGTCCTAAAGAGTGCAAGTTCCTGCTGACAGGAGAAAGCCGTGTATTATGAACTAAGGATTTTCTTTTGATGGCTCATTACAATTGGCTGTTCTCACAAGTACTTCCTCAGAAGATGTACCAAGATTATTGTCCCCCTGGACTTCATGTGGAAACTGGTGCCTGGTTCTGCAGTCCCTGACTTTTTTTTCTAGTTCCTTGTATTTTCCTTGTTATGAGCCAAGTAGTTTGAGAGCATAATATAACTGGTTTTAGTAGTGGTTTTTATTTTTCTGTTTTGAAGTTGTGCACATTCAGAACAAGATTGTCTTATTTGGTAAATTATTGCTATTTTTATTCTTTTAAGTGAAACTTCAGTTTAGGTTTAATAACCCAGACTCAATATAGAGTCCATTTTCCTTTTAGAACAAGTTGAATATTTTAAGAACCCATTTCCATTGACTATGAAGGCCAAATAGAAATGTAAATTTTTTGAGAAAATCCTGAATGATGTATATCTTTTAATATTTGCCAGTTTATTCCTAAAAAAAAAATCAAATTAATTTCTCACACCTGTGAAAATAAAATAACCTGACTATCTGTCAATTTGATCATCATGCATTTCACTAGTGTTTACTCTTAAATGTATGCTTAGGTTTCAGAGTAAACGTATACTGGAGCAAAAGCAGGAGTGATTCTCATTTAGAACTTGTTTCTTATAAGCACAGGGAAGAAATCAATTTTATTTGGCATTTGGAAAAAATTATAGGTAGATTAACAACAGATTTTAAATGTCTTTATTAAAGCTCAAAATCTTGCAGAGAAAATGCTGATACTTTTAAGGAGTCTATGCTATGGAGTTCTGCAGATGAATTTGCCTAAATAGCCTTAAAAAGTTGGGTTTAGGATATACACAAATGATTGCTTTTTGGGATGGTTGAGAGAGAGAGAAATCCTGCAAACATGGGTGAAGGGGCTGTGTTAGAATAGGAAGTTTTCTGGCTTTGCTTGCTAATAGTAGTGAATGTCCTGTTAAAGACCTGCTGATTCTCTCTGTACTTAACATTTTTACTCTTGCATTAGATGTGGTTTTGAGTTCAGGGCCCCCTTACATATGGATTACACGTATAATAAGTGGAAGCATGTTATGGATTGCTTGCTACTTTCATTGAACCCCAGGTAGTTAGAATTGGTTTGGGATGGAAAGGAGGGAAAGACCAGCTGTAAGCAAATTGATGGAGGGTATTTCAGTCCATCCCTGCCCATTATTTCTAATTGAAGCTGTCTGAGCCAGTCTTAATACAATTTAGTTATCACCAGCCAGAAGGATTTTATTTATGGAATGGAGCCGGTTGGAACTTCCTCCGACCCCGGAGAAGCTGTGAACAGGAGGGAGCTGATCAAGCAGGCATGCCTGGCTAGCGTATGCATTTCTTTAATAAGGCAGGGATTGATGTCTTTTGCAGTTCAGGGGTTAGGTAAACAGCAGTCCCTTGGTTCAAGGCTCTCCATGTTCAGTTGTTTGTTTATACGAATCTCAGAAGGTTAGGTTAGCCTTCTTGACATCCCAGGGGAGCTTTCCTGACCATGGTATAACCTCATCTGTTCCAAAGTTGCTCAGGAGGTGTTGCATCCCTTTTTAGGAAAGGTACAGGGCTGAGTGGAGTGTCCACAGTTTGTACCTAGTGTCTAGGGAAGGTGGGTGTAATCTGGTTGGAACACTGGGTCTGTCTTTAGGAACTCATAAATAATTTGCATGTATTGTATATGTAGCTAATTACTGTGCTTCCATTTTCAGACTGTATATTTGCACACAAATATGACCAGTATGTGTAACTTACGCTCTTTTTGAACTGCAGTTTTGAAAAATCAGTAACATGCATGACTGATTTCACTAGAGCTTTGAGGTTAAGACATACTGACTAATGGCAATTGTTCATTTGACTGAATAGGATAAACCATGAATAAATAAGCAGCCAGGTTAATAATTTTTATTTTAAAATTAGCAATGGCTGCATGTTGAACGTACTGCAAATTAGAATGTATCTCATCAGGTTCATTTTCATGGCTATCATATCTTGGTGTTTCTCTTCCACAGAAGGCTGGTGATGGTTGCGTGAGAAGGGAATGGTGCAAATTCATCTGAGAGTAGTTCTGAGGGGTGGAGTTTTGGAATTTGAGGATGACTTTGCTCGGGGTTAGAAGTGTGCTTTATTGTATGTGTGACTGCTGCCGTATTGCTGCTTTTAAATGTGACATGTTGTGAAGCTGGCTCAAGTCCCAGAATTCATTGAATTAATTTTTGCTGATTTGATGTCTGGCAATTTGTGCTTCATTTTTCTGTAGTGCCTCCAGTCTGTAGCCATCCAGGCCCAAACATCTATTAATGAAGTAGCCACACCACCTGCTTGTGAAATATGCTTGCATACAGAGAGAGGAAACTGAGGCACAAATACGGGCTGTGAGTTGCCACTAGACATTTCTGAGCATGCTGAGATTTGTCTTGTAACATCCAGTGTCATGTTGCTTGACCTGCAACGTCGTAGTTTCTTGAAACAGGTTTGTACAAGTCCTATAGCTCTTCAGGAAATCTGAACTTTGTCCAGTGATCTCAAAGAGGACCACATAATTTAAGTCTCCTGTCCTGTAAAAATCCAGATGGGTGGCATCCCAGCTGAAAGGTGAGGTGTTCAGAGTGGGAGGGGGAGGCCACTTCCACGCTGACTGAGTTTTCACAGTGCCAAAATATGAACCTCTTGTCGCTTTTGAATAATGTGTGGGGTCTGACTTAAACGTTAGGTCTTGTATTTAATCAGTATTAATATGATAACAGGAATGTGACAACTGAAGTGAACACAGAGATTATCTTCTTAGCCAAATGCATCCATTAGCTAGGAAATATAGGTTTCTATTAAATGAAGGAGACAGATGGGCTATTGGAGGTGACTGAGAACATGAGGGGGAGCGGGCTAAGAGGTGAAAGTTGAGGTTTAGAAAATCTCTATAAAAATAAAAACAAACCATCCATCTTGATGGCTGGCGTTTTACCCTCCCGTTGCACTTTAGGGATGGTGCTCCGATTCCTATCGAGAACATTATGCTGAAACTTAATCTAACAGAGCTCTTACTCCTGCCAAACTCTGGCTCAGCAACTGCTCTGCTCTCCCAGGAAAAAGTGGCCAACAAGGACAGTGCTGTGCCATGATCAGGAAAATTGTTGCTTTGAGATCATGGGGGAGGGCAGATTAGATCTTGTCCCTCTGGTCTTTTTTCCTTTTTGATAGAGAAGCTTTTTTGAGGAACTAAATCATGTTGCAACATTTCAGAGCAGGCACAAAGTTTGTTCTTCATCTCTATGTATGAGTACCTGTCTAATAACTGTTGCAATGATGTTTATAACCAGTGAAACCAAGATTATAATACAAATAATTTTAGATGGTGCTGATAACAAAAAACTAGAACAATTTTACAGGATGGAGAGTTCACTAAAATAGATGGAGTAACACAATGCACTAGTAATCTGTAACAAGGCAAACATGACACTGGTGACAGGAAACATCTGTCTTGCCAACCATCCCTTGGACTGGCTACAGCCTCACCTCTCCACTGCTGGTGCAGGGAGTCCCGTGTGCTCCATCACAAGGGTGGGTGTCAGATTCTCAGCATTAAAATGGTGACTCTGTTCTGCCAGGAGGTTGGGGTATTTTTATTTGGGGTTTTTTGTTGTTGTTGAAGTTGATTATATATTTTACTTGAAAAAGAGATTATAGGAGCCATGCAGGATGTCACTGAAAAAATAAGAGTAGAATGACTGTGAACAAACAGTTCATTTTTCTGAAAGTGGTTTTGAATAATTGAACTTCATTATTGTGGAAACAATTCCGCATGTGAGCAGCGAGAGTCTGGTTGGCTGCAAACAGTCGTACTGCTCACTGGTTCTTATCTCATCCCATTTAGATCTTACTGCCTGTATTTATCCTCCTCCTGGATTTTGAGGACCATGCCAAACTTCCTTTGGCCAAGTTTTGTATGGAGTTTCAGATTTGGTAATCGTGGGGAGATAGGAAAAAGTGTGTGGCAGGAGTCAGAAGCAGTATTCTTCTGTCTGGCATTTCCAGGCATCACAGTTTCAGAAATTAATTCTATGTTCATTTACTTAAATGTTCTTTGTCTGCATTGCTTAAGCCTTATTTTTCTCTTAAGCCATGAGTATTAAAACTGGGAAACATGGAAGTCCAGAGTAGACTTCTCCCTTTTTACTTGGCCCACTGTCCATCTCTAAAACACTACGAAGTTAACATTGCTTTTGTAAGAACATATGGTTCATGCTCCTCAACCTCTGGCTTCAAGATGCTTTTAGAAATATGAACATGAAAACCAGATTGATTTTGTATGTAGTCCCTTGTTTATATATCCTGAGGTTTTTTTCCCCTTTCCCAACAGATCATAGCTAACATGGAGGAAAAAGACCTCAAAGAAAACAGGTAGGGGCAGGTGCTGGTTATGAGAAGCCCATTTCTTGTGGTATCACTGGGCTGTGACAGGGCCCAGTTCCCAGGGCAAGGAGAGAGAGAGGGAAAGGTGTGTGTGTTCTGCTGGCTGCATGAGAGGGGGTGCAGGAGGTATGAAGCCATTTTTCAGGGTGCTCTGTCATTCCTACTTGGGAACCTGATGCTTGGGCATCTTGTGTGTGTTCTTTTTCAGGAGAGAGAAAGGTGACTGAGCAGCTCGCCCCTTGACAGGGCAGTTTTAAAATGTTCATAAAACTTTTATAGGGCTGCCACCCTTCCAGATAAATACTTTCTGAGTTTATGGGCTTATTTTAAGGATTGGAACCTAATAGCAGCCTTGTAGCCCTGTCTGTCCCCAAAATTGTGTTTTGGCAAAACTCTTCTCTGGAGGTTTTCTAGGTCTTTCAGTTTCTTCACTGCTAAACTGTTACCCTTTTGCCTCCTTCCAACTTAGTATGGCTAAATGGTACCTACTGTTAAAGAAGTCTCCTCCTTTCCCCCAGCCTTGCTGAGAGCTGAAAGCTGACCCACTGTACTGTATTTGGTCATCATAAAAAGAGAAAGATTGCAGTAGTTACAAATTTATTTTCTTTATTAAATTAGGTTTGTTAGACCCATTTGATTTGTATATTAATTGCTGCATGTGATTTTAAGATGATACAGGCTGGTGACATTTCAGGTGTGTACTGGCACTTTTCAGGCACTTCTGCAGTATGCTTCCACAAATATAAAAAGCTTTGCAGCACATCTCAGCATTTAAGTGGTGAAACCAGTGGGCTTGCAGCCAAGGCTATACAATGGAATGCTGTATGTAGTGCTCAGAGGAAGATGGAGCTGCAGTTTGAACATCCAAGCCTTTTGATTTCACTGTGCTGTGTCCAAAGAGACTTAATGAATTTCAGCACAGGCTTTTGCTTAGCACTGACCCAAGAAAATGTGTGCTGCTCTGGGGAGAGCTGTGTTGTGTGATCTCTGTGTGTTCCAGGTCCTGAAGAGTGAATGTGTTTAGCACCTGGAACACTACTTCATGTTAACTAGCAATTTGTATCCCAGTGCATTTGCTGATCCTCTGTCTTTGCCTACCAGACACAGTTGTAATACTTAGAAGGAAAGTGTACAATTTTTTTTTTTATTTGCCTAGATGTGTATTATGACACTACATTTGATCACTGATTTCCTGAACAGCAAAATTCTGCCATGTGGGATTGTATTTGGCATCCTTCGTCTCCTCTCAAGTGGTTCGGGGGGATGAGGCTTTTTCTGTGCAGTGCACTGAGTGCAGGAACCCCTTTTCCAACATGTGAGTGCTGCTCTCTCAGACATACTCTGAAAAGAGGGCATGGGGTAGGAAACAATCTTGAATGTTGGATTCAGAGGTTCTTGTGAAAGACTGGACTGTAGAAAGGTCTAAGATAAAATAAGAGCTCTAAGATAACAGACTGGAATAAACTTTAACTCCCTTAACCAGGGTCACTTGGTCCTAACAGATCTTAAAAACAACCAACCCCACTTGCTTTAGTTTGCATGAGGTTGACATTTTATATAGTCAGGGAACTCCCTTTTTCCAAACCAGTCACAATTCAGCAATGTGTTGGGTTTTTTGTTTGTTTGGCTTTGGGTGGGTTTTTTTGTTTGTTTTTGTGGTTGTTTTTTAAATGCCCTCCTAAAAGTAGGGGAGGGGATTAAAATAGAAGTAGAAATATCTATTTGGATACAAAGCAATACCTTGAGATTTCTGTTTCTGTATTTCCATTACTCTGTCATTCTCTGTTGGCTCATCCTGGGACTTGTCCTGAAAAAGGAGCTGCTATAATAATGATGGCTTTCTGGACATCTGGATCGTCACTTCTCAAAACCTTCTAATTGGTTGCTTATATGAGCAAGGTATTTACTTTTGCAGGACAGGTTTCCTGCAAATGTTACACTGATTAAAGAAAAAAAAATGAGAATGATGAAAGGTATTTGTAAGAATTAATTCAAACAGCCAAGATGCTTAAATAACTCTCCACAATCTGTGCCTGTCTTAGTAAACTGTTTAAGGCACAGTTTTGTGCAGATGACTGAAATCTGCTACTGTACAGGTTATGTACAGAGTGTTTGTCTGGCACAGTTTTGGGCAAAACTGGACAGTTTGAATTTTTGTACATTCATGTGTGCATTTTGCTTTATTCATGGTGTTGGCATGAGTGTAATGTATTGTACCTACTTCCTATCCTTTTCCCTGACACTTTGTGGTGATAATTCTCCTGCTAGTACCTAAAGGCATTTATTCTCTTTTAACCCATTACCTGTGTTCCAAAGATGTGGAACAGAGATTTAGAGAGATTAAATAAGTTGCCAACAGGTTCATGGCAGTGCAGTGAAGAAGATTCTGAAGCTGTTTCTGGTGGGATTTTTGATTGTTTTTGGGGGGGAGCTGGTTGTTTTTTTCCTGTTTTGAGGGTTTTTTAGGGGTTTTTTTTGTTGTTGTTGGTTTGGTTTGGGGGTTTTTTGTTATTTTATTACTGCTATAAAGCTATCCCCTGAAGCTTTTGCTGTGTGTTCAATTATTGAAATATTCTAGGTTATTTATCAGGTCAGCCAGCACTCTGTTGTCATTGCCTGTTAATTTTTCAATTGCTTGTCACAGTGGTGTGTTTTCATCCATTGCATTAATTCTCAGTTGGGGATTCATCTTTAGTAGAAAACTGGTGGTTACCTGATTTGTAAGATTTGTAGAACAGGCTGTTAAGGTAAAAATGTACTTTCATGAAACAGCCCATATTAAATTGTTTCCTGGATGATCTAATAGGTCTTAATTTCTATTATTTTATAGTTGTAAGAGGACAAAAAGATGGAGTTTTTAGCACATGCATCCTGAGTTTTCTTGCATTCTATTTCTGGTACCTTCTGATCATGTTGTGACAGGACTTTTCCCTTTTCAAAGCACTAGATACACATCAGTGTTCCTGCCACAAGGAGATAATGTCACTGCTAAATTTCCACAAGCCCATCTCTGCTGCCATTAGTGACACTTGGTGCTGGGCTGTATGCAGTGAGGGTACCTGACAGAACTGCATTAAGGCAGATGTTTGGTAGAATGTGTCCTTTCTTAGTACATCTCCATGCAACGTGCATGACTCAGGCTTGTTTTTCAGTGTCCTGGTAGGGATGCTCTCCTGTTCTTGGCAGGTTGCCATGCAGGAATAGGTACTTGGTTTCTTAGGTGCCTCCTTGCAGGAGTAGAGCTTGCTCCAGACCTAGGAGGGGCTGTAAAGACTCATGGATTCATGGGGGAAGGGGCAAGGCTTGCAGGGGCTGCCCTCCTGGACCCTGCCTGCTTCTACACTTAATTCTTGTGCTACAAGAAGAGTGTGGTGGTGCTTGTTTCTTGGTTTTGTATTTTTTTGGTTAAAAGCCTGGAAGATGGTTTTTAGGTTTTAATGCAATGGAAGTAGCAGGTGCTGGTTTATCACATGCCATTTTATGCTGAATCTTTTACCAGTTAAATTTTAAAGGAAAGAAACAGAAAAAAAAATGGTGACAGGATTTCATCCTGCTTGTGAACAGTTTTGGAGAAAAATATTGGAATAGTAACTTCACATATACCAAACATTCTAGCAAATTGTTTCCCAAAATAACAGACTGGAGGTAGAAAATTTGTGTCTCAATCTACATTGTAGAAGAAATGGATACAAGAAGCTATTCCTTACTTTCTTAATATACTGTTGCCCAAAAAGTAGTCATAATGAGTGTCTAGGTACAGAAATTGGTGGAAGATACTATTCTTAATTTACTAAAAAATGCAAAGAATTTAGAAAGTTGGGGTTTTTTACCAGCAACCTTGGAACCACAGCCTGAGCAAGTTGAGAGAGAATTCTGATTCTTATTTGACTTTTGAATTCTATATCTATGTTTTCTTTTGTTGTGGTTTAAGTTTGACATTGATCAAAAGTTAATACTTCTTAATGATATAATTTAACTTCAACATGTTTCTTGCTGGTGTATGGATGGATCAAACATTGTGGTTCTGATGGGAAAACAAGAACTACAGAATTCACGCTCTGGAAGCAGAAATAGTAAAACAATGAACAAATACAGCTTTAGGGGAAAAAAATACACTTCTCAAGTTTTGTTGTAAAATAATTAGCCTTCTGTGGTAGACATGGAGACCATAGAAAAAGCACAGGAGCTGCTCAGTTGCCTCTGATTTGACTTAAAGTTTATGACCTTGAGTAATGTGCGTGCTCAACAGTACTCAACAAAAGCTTATTTGATGAAATGTCATGAATTACATCTCCACGAAAAGCCTTTTTTTGGAATTTGTAAAATCAGAAATAAATAAATCTTCAGACCCCAGCAAAATTGTTTAAATATGAAATTTGAAGGAACAGGCTGTTTCATTAACACCAACACTTTGTAGACTTAATAAATAATATGTAGCTTGTTTCCAGATTAAAAAAAGGACTGTGTATTTCAACGTATTGTATAAAGTACTGTAGCATTATTAACTCTTCTTTGTAAGTGGAGAAGCTGAGACAGAGATGAAATAATATTGTGAACTAATAGAAGCCAAACAAACAAAGCTACCTAGGTATGGATTTTCAATTTTCCAGTCTAAATCTCTACCCATTAGGGTGCTAACAACTTGAGAGCTGTTATTACAGTTGTATTATGGTTTCATAATTACTGTGTAACAATGAAAGTACAATTTTTGATTTCTTGGAAGGGATTTTTATCCCTATTTTCCCTCGCTTAGGGATCAGATCTGATGTTAATGCAATGTATAAAACACTTCTGTCAACCTGGAAATTTTCCTGGAAAGCTGAGTAAGTTTTTTTTAGGTCACAAGAAAGTTGGAAATGCACAATAGCTCTGAACATTAACTTTTCACTTTATGTCCCTGGAACGTTTGAAGAGCAACTTGCATTTTTTGGCATTGGTCGAGTGGTCTGGTCTTCATAGACTTGGAGTCTGTAGTGTCTTTGTGCTAAATGTTCCCCCTGGGGCACCATCTTATGCTTTAATTTGCAGTTTCAGTTGCTGATGTATGGGCTCTTCTGTTAAATAACTTCTATTTTCTATGCCATTATGCCTACATACTTTACTTGATTTGTGTTGCATACGCAGTGTTTTCCCCCCTGTTGTGTTTAGAACTGGTTTGTAATAGAGTTACTGTTGTTTAATTCCAATTGAAAGTTAAAATTTTTCAAGCAAAACAAAGCGCTTGTTCTGTTAGAAAATTTGTGTTTTCTACTAATCAGGAATGATTTATCCATTATGTGTGCTGGGTTTTAGTGTTTAAATAAAACAAACCAGTATTTCATACATGCTACACTTTAGGAATTATTAAAGATTCCCTGGTATGTAGAGCACTTACTGCTGTGAGCACAAGTGAAGAGCTTCTGTAAACAATTGATTCAAGATTTCAAAATAACACAAGTGCTGAGAAAGCTATTGCATTCAACTATACTGTCACATTTCCATGGATTAATGAGTTGCTGTTTGTTATCTCAGTGATAGCGACTGGATGCTCAAGGTCCATCACAAATGTGCTATAAATTCATAACCTTAGATCTCTCTTCAAATCCCAGTGAAGATGTTCTGTCATGCATATGATGTGCTGAAGAGTATATTTGCAGTTACTGAAGCTCAGCTGATAGGCTCTAACTTGCTTCTGTGTGTGAACTGTAAAATGACAAATGGGTGAAAAATATATCCTTTGTGGCAAGATCAGGGATTTCTGCCTGCAATTGTAGAGTGCTTTAGAGCAGTTCAAGAAAA
This sequence comes from Calypte anna, assembly GCF_003957555.1. NCBI lineage: Eukaryota > Metazoa > Chordata > Aves > Apodiformes > Trochilidae > Calypte > Calypte anna. The sequence goes on along the minus strand of NC_044258.1, from coordinate 9,978,246 downwards.
TATTCAGATATCAGCTGGAGAAAAGAATACCTTGATTCTTCTGAGCTCTCACTATTCCACTGCTCTGTGACTATACTTTTGTCACTGGTACTCAAACCTACTGTGCTCAGAGGTTCTTGTAGGGCTCCTTGAGCTTTCTGGTCTTTCTGCTTCCCTTATTTCACCCCTGCACATTTTTAGCTCACTGCATGTGTGATGAAATATGCCATGAATATGAAGATAAATTTCTGGCCTTTGTATTTATTAGTTAGGTGTACCTGTGGTAGGCATGTTAATGACCTTAATGAAACGTGTTGAATCTTTTCTAAGTAGCATTACAATTAACAAATTATTTCATTAATGAGTCCTTTGGAAATTATGCCCCAAAATTCCAGAAGCTTTGGCTTGGTGAGGCTGAGCACTCATGCACTGCACATCACTGATATATACTGGATAATATTTTAGTATTTTAAACCAGACAGTATGTTCTGTGTGGAAAACCATATGCATAAACACCTACACTCTGTGCATATTGTGGCTGCACATCTACAGCTTGTGTGGTATGATGTACACACTCATGTGCACGCCCACATACTAAACCTTTGCAGGTCAAAAAGTGAGGATAAACTTTTGAACCCAGCTGCTTCCAAATTAAGTACACGTGCAGGGACCACCAGAGCTGGGGTTACCGTATTCCAGAAAAGTGCTGGACGCTGACACCCACATATTGTACTGCAGGAGATTTCTTGTTCTTCCTTTAGAGCCTGAAGGACAATGCCTTGAAAAGACACGGTCCTCTTTGCCCTTTCCTTGTCACCAGAAAGGACAGGCAGCAGTTTGGTGACTTCTCCCTTCGTTATGGAAATGGGACTGATACAGTAATCAGGATGCTACATATGGAGCTTTTTAAATTACTGTTCTTCAGTCTTTTGTTAGCCTTCATTATTCCTGAAGATTTTTTTCAAGTCATAAAAATTACATTTTTAATATGCAGAATTAAAAAAAAAAGGCAATATGAAGAATACATTTTTGTCAATAAGCTTTTACCTTTTAAACCAGTTATCTTAGTTTCTGCTCTAGGTATTTTAATTGAAGATTAACTATTGTTAAAGAGTATACAAATTTAGGTAGTGTATATTTGGAGTAGTAAAATAGGACTGAAAAAAAGGTGGGAATAGAATGGCCTGTCCATTATAATTTTAGATTGCAGAGCACAAACTAACCTTCATTTGAAGTCAGCACAGCTGACCGAGAAGGTCTTCTAAAGCTAAAGCTTTTTTTTCCTCAGTGAAATCCAGTAAAAGTTTACTTTGGAGTTTCAAGTTGAGCTGGTCTCGTCTGCATGTCTGTTTTTTTCTGCTGGTCTTTTTTAAATAAAACATTGTCAAAGGCAAGGCATGTAAAAATGAAACAAAATCCTAAAAGTAATTACTACGTACTTGCTTCTGACTTACTGTGGAAATGATCATGATGTGCTCCTTGCTCATTGTCTCTTCGCTCAGTATAGGGAATCAGACTGATTAATTCCTGTTTGCAAAGTGAGCATTTTTCTTGCACCTAGAACAGCATTTGGATACCACACAGATTGTCTTAAGTGCATGCGTTTTAGGCATAGAAGACACAGAGGCCGATTATTTTTTTTTTTGTTTGAGAGGGAGTTGAAGATGTTGCTTCATTCTTACCACCCACGTGTCTCTTTGGCAAGCTCCTGATTTCCTTCTAAAGAGAGCTGTCATGAGGAAAAGCTCAAGACATTGATTAAACCTATTTGGAAGGGGGTGCATCTGATAGATTTTGCAAAGACTCATATTTTTCTTGGAGTTTTTACTAAGTAGTGTAAGTGTTAATCTAAACTTATGGCAGATCCATAGCCTTGATGTATGTAAATCAAATGTTTTTAAATGAATTTGCACTTCATCAGGATACAGGATGAGCAGCAATACGCTGCTGCTTCCATTTTGTTTTTTTTTAAGGCTGAAATAGGTTAATGAAGCAGGGGGTGGGGGTGGATGTTAGCCTGTTCTGATGTGTTTCCTCATGAGTTACCTGAGATAGCTCTGTACTCTGCTGCTGTCTGCAGGGCCCCTGGGTCCTTAAAAGAAGAATGTGAGTTAAGGTTGCAGTCCCCACCTTCTCTTCCTCCTGTGTCTGTGGGTGAGGAAGGAACCTGGCTAAGACAAGACCTCAGGCTTGACTCAATGTGGTGCAGTTGTCTCTCTGCTGCTGGCTTTGCACAGGCAAAGTAGTTTTTGGCTAGGGCTGTGTCTTTTATACATGACACTTTCTCAGTCCTTCCCTTGTGCTTGGGTTTTGGACTTGGGGATTTTTATTTTTGTTTTTGTTTTCCTCCCCCATGTAAGAAAAGGAGGTTTTGAACCACAGATTTGCCATGATTCTGATGCAAAATCAGGAACAGCTGTTGGAATTGTAAATGGCTTCTTGGTTGCCGTCACAGAACCTGCAGTTGATCAGCTCTGCCTTGAGCAATAAGTGGAGACCTCAGGACTGCTGAGGCTAAGTAGAGAGTAAGGGTGGAGGGAATTAAAACTCAGAGACAGGGTTCTAAATAGACAACACAGGCACAGATGGGTATGGGAAGGGACAGTTTCCTTTTGTTGGATGTTGTCTTAGAGGCTGTGAAGTGCAAAGCTGACTGGAGCAGTACCATAGCATGAGCAGTGGAAGCTAGGAAGAAGATGCAGAAGAGCTTTCAGAGAAAATGTAATTCAGAGTATGAATTTCTCCTTCCCCCAATGAAAACTCAGTGGCATAAGATATTCCATGCTTTGGTAGGGTCACTCATTTTTGGTTGATAGGCCTAATTATGTTCCTGTGTTGTCTTTGAGTGTTAGGATATCATAAACATTGATATGTTAGTTCAAGGCAAATGTTTTACAATTATTTGTCAAGAAAAATAAATCTTGAGATGGGAGAACTCCTCCTGAAATGGACTGTACTAGAATCCAAACTCAGTGAAATCAAGTCATCACACAAGGTGCTGCCTTTGCGGTTTTGGTAATGGGGCTAATTTATTTTGAGCTTGTTTGTGTGTTTTGGCTGATCTTATTACATCTTCTGTAATCTAAAGTTTCTCTCCTTCAATGCTGCCTTTTACTGCACCCTATAGAATTTATTTGTGGGGGTTGGATTTTTTGCAATGCAAGTCGAAGTGAGTTGGTGTATTGGAAATGTACAGTAACTCCTCAATCCAGGTTATCAGTCCACAGAACTGAGTAGGCTGTTGTAACATCTGAAAAACCTACCTGTTGTGAACCTCTCCCCTCTCACTGCCAGGTTCACACACAGATACCAAACAGTTTGGTGTCGGTCAGGGCAATCTTACAAGCTAAGTGGTTGCTGTAATATGTTCTTTTTCAGTCAGCCACCTGGCATCAGGACACCTGTTATTATTTGTATCTGAGCCTTGTCGATTGCCAACATCTTATATCTAAACAGTATGACCACCTGGAAATTTCAGCAAGGTGGGGATGGCTCAGGAAAACAAATCTTCTGCAGCCTTGAATATGAGCTGCTTCCCATGGACTTGGGCAATGGCTGTACCTGCATTTTCTGACACTTGACTTCTCTAGGTTTTAGAACAGTCTGTGCCCCACGGAGAGTGTAACGAGGAAGGAAAGCCAGCCCTTGGGTATTTGTCTAGAAAAGTGGGGGTATTGCTGTGGCATGGATAAAGGTAGTAAGTTCTGTGTCTCTGTAACATGTGCTGTCTCCATCAGTCTGACTTAGTATGCCTGCATCTTTAGATAAACATATGATGCTTTCTCTGTGGTCAACTCTGTCAGTGTTGTTGTTTGTTTGGAGCCCAAATATTTTAAACTAATGATTAGAAAATACTAATTTTGGATTAAGAAGTTTATTTCTGGTCTTTGTGATTCCTGACAAAAAGAAAAAGTTGAACTGGAAAGTCTTGGTATTGAGAGGGGGAATATAAATACATTACATCTTTAACACTGATATTTGTTTGAAATTTGGGTTTGGAGGGTGTGCTGATGACTTCTGGTGGGTTTTTTTGAGATTAGTGATGTTGAAGCAGCTTACAGGAAGAGCTTCCATTCTGCAAATCTTTCTTCCCTTTCCCAGTTTCCGAAATCACTGGCTAATTAATTTCTGTAAGAACATTTGTATTATTTAAATACTACTATTTAAAAAAATCAGTTAAGGCTCAACCCACATGTGCTGAATAGGGAAAAGCATAGTGTCTTAATTAAAAGAAATACAGGGAACATAGCTATTTTTTTCACTGCTAGAGGATTTGTGGGTGACTAAGAAATGTATAGACAAGTTTTTTATTTTACAAGTTTTTTATTTTATAAATAAAAACCAGATACATGTCTTCATCCGTTGTGGGCTTGTTGACTCAATTTACTTGGAATTTTTCACCATTTAAAACAAATTAAAATTCATGAATCATTTCTGCTTAAAGGCACAAGTTTTCATAGATATAGCAGTGGAAACTTCAAACTGGTTACATACATAAATGCTGTTTTGGACATTCAAATTTTGTGCTTGCTTATTTACGGTAAGACACAGGTGAATGTTTTAATAGCTCAGAGTGGGTATTACTGGTCATAAGATAATTACTGTTCTCAGTAACTGTTTTAGCATTGCTTTGTCCCTCTGCCCTGCTTTCTGCAAAAGCAGCAATTAGTTTGTAGGACAGATGTGGAGAAGATATAATGCCATGGCAGAGGGTGATGACATGCAGCTTTATGCTTTGTGAAGCTGTTTCGTGCTGCCTTTGACACCATCTGCAGTTTTTGGTACTTATTGAGAGAGGTTTTTTGCTGTAGTGAGCCAGATAAGCTCTTAAACTTAGGTTTTATGCTTCTGCACTTGTATGGTGTGACCCTGTTCAGGAGGGGGAGGTGTCATTTCATCCAGGGAGCATGTGCATTAGATTAAGATCAGCATTGTTTTACTCTATGGTAAATGCAGCATGTGAATTTTTAAAAATTGTTTTAATTACTGTGGCAAGTTGATTGTTGGTTCAGCTAGGTTGAGCTTTTTCACAAACATTTTGTGAATGTGGCAGGCTTTATCCAGATTTTAATTTGAGTTTTCCTTGAGTTTGCTTAAAATGTGAGTCAAGGAGGGTAAGCAAGCAGTCAGTAGGTGCCAACATAAAATAATATTCCAGTTGAAAATATGTTATTTCAGAGATACTTGAGCTGATTTGATGTTGTTCAGGATCCATTTAGGAAGCTTGTTTCTCCATTGCTGTGTAACACCAATGCCCCCAGTCACTGCAGCTCTGGGCACTGTGTTGTTCTAAGAAGTGCTAACCCTTCCCTGCTTGTTTCTTCTCTGGAGTTTTCCTTGCAGAGGAAAAGGGGGAGTGAGGAGAGGTGTTTGTAGCTGTACATGTGAACATGAGTGTGTTGCTGAGAACTAAAGCAGTTGCATTGAAACATAAAAACAAGTTTTAAAAAAAAAAAAAGTAAAATAATAAGCAAATTGGGATGCAAAGCAAGAAGATGGTCTTTTGAATGTGCCTTGCTAAGACTGACTTGTACCATAGCTGAAATTCACTGGAGGCTTTGTTCATTTTGTCAAGAAGAGACTTTGAAATCTCTCAGTGAATCACGGAGAGACTTCTGGAATCACTGAGTTTTGTTACAGGGGCCAGGTAGTTAGCCCCTGAAGTTTAACCAGGCAGAGGATCCTGTAACTATAACTGGAAAAAAATGCAGTGCTGGCATAAACCAATTTGTCTGGTCTTGTCCCTTGGGTGGCCTCTCCTGGTTTGGTTTTTCTTTGTTTTTTTTTTTTATTATGTGACCCTCACTTTTCTCATGCAGCCTTCCTCCTGATTGACTGAGATCTGCTTGGGGATGGGGTTTTATTCTGGGAACCTCACCAGGGACATGTGCCCCATCAAGGTGCACCTGAGAGGGTTTTGCCTTCTGTGTTGCTGTGTTCCCCAGGCTCAGTGTGTGCTGCTGATCTTGGCAGCCTGTGGAAGACATCGGGAGGGAAATGCATGTGGAACTCTGAACCTGAAGAGCTGTTTTAGTCAAATTAATATGATTAAAGGAGGACAAACCTGCAAACATTTGAATTTTTCTTGGTAAAACAAAATTACAAAAATTTCTAGAGTCTTTTTCCCATGGAAAGCCATAGAGAAGGAATTTGTAGGTTATTAGACTAAAAACTTCATAGTAACTCAACATTTTCCTACTGTTTCTTCTCTGCCTCTCACAACATTGTATTTCCCTTGTAATAATTAGTTTGAACTTTCTTCTATTTCTGTGGATCAAGTAATTTTCATACAACTTCGGGATTTTTTTATGCTTTAAATCTTTCTTCTAAATAATGTTTTTTTTAATAATAAAAAGCCATGAATACATTATAATTTCAATTTTCGTGGTGTGTGAAAGATTTCTGCAGTAGGTCTTTGTTTTTGAAGAATTCATCACCCTAGTTAAGAAGCTTAATATAAATTAAAGAAGGTATTAAGGAACATTAAGACATCAAAATCATTCTTTTCCTTTCGATTGCTCCAAATGCAAACAAGTTGAATAAAATGCAATCAAAGGGCCTGTTTGGAGAACATTGAGTGGCTTTACAGCTGTGTTGTAGAGAACCTCTGGTAAGAGCATAATTCAAATAAAAAGGCCTTTCTTTCCTTCTCCTAATTCCCTTTGTTGTGGTGACAACAGAGTACAAGCCCGATAAAAATTTAATCACCTTATCTTTTTAAAGCAAATTGCATATTTGTTTACACACAATATACATAACATAAAAAAGAAAAAGCTGCTATCCAATCCCCCTCCCCCTTCTAATCGCATTAAAGGCCCTTGCCTAGAAGTTGGTTGGGGCTTTTTTTAAATGTTTTATTCTTTTATTCTCAAGTCCCATTGTTCAGGACTGCTTTATAAAGGCAGCCCAGAGGAAGATGAGTATCGCCGAACTTAAACACTGGACCAGTGCTGAGCAGCTGATCCTGGGACACATCAGGGGGGTTGGTCCAGCTTAACTGGCTCCTGGGTGACAACTCCACATCAAGAGTTGCAGGCAAGATGGGAGTATTGGAGCCAGGGCTGTGGATCTAGCACTTTGACTTGAAGCTGCTTTGTAATGAGTTGGCTTTGATTCTGTGTCAGAACTGGGAACCTGAACTGTTTCAGCATTTATGCATTTCTGAAAGGCTGCTGGAGGAGAGGTTGTGTATTGGTACTGGTTTTGTCATTGCTTTTTCACTAGGCTGATGAAATCTTAGTCCCTTGTGTTGAATTCCAAATGTGTTTTCAGGTGTTTCTATTCACTTTAGTGCACAGAGCAAGAGCATTACTGGTTTGGTGTATTTACTGTTTTATAAGTACCAGGATACTTGTGGAAACTCAATAAAAAGTTTCTTCTGGCCCATTGCTGAGTGGCTCTGGGCTGAGAACTCCCTCACTGTATATAAATGTAGCCCCAACACGATATTCTGGTGGTTTTGAAATTATGAAAGCTTAATGGTTCCTTGATCAATTTGTATAAACTTAGTTGTAATCTTTGGGATGCTTTCATGGATTTTTGTTCCTCTTGATTTGAGGATTTAACCTTCAAGGACCACCTTGACAGTAAAACTTGGCAAAATTCATCCTGTATAACAGCTGTTACAGACTCTCCCAAATTTTACTCATTATATTTATATCTATCTGCTGCTTCCCTTTGCTCCCTTCCTGGAAGAGTACTACTTAGAGGTCCAGCAACAATAATTGTGCTTTTTAGACACTGTTCTGACTTTGACTCTTTTGAATGGTTTTGGATATTTCACACTGACCTGTATGTAGGTTTTTTATTGTTGAATTGTAACAAGGGCCCATCTACATTCCCAAACTTCCAACTACGTTGCATGTATTTGTTTTATTAAATTGGTGTCCTTGTTAGTTCCTTTTTTTGTTTGTTTTCATGGTTGCTCCTGTTGTGTGCTGGGCATTTTCCATGCACTCAGTTTTTGGTTCAGGGAGCTTGTAGAATACGCAGACTATGAGCACAGCATCAGTAGGTTAAGCATAACCAGCTCTATCTTTGCATTTCTCTTCCCAGAGAGTTGCCTCTTCCTGCTGATATCCTGGGAAAATGAGCATAGTGCTTAGGCATGATCTCAATGACTGCATGAACCTTGAGTGGCCATCAAGTGAAAGCAGAGTTTTACACATAATTGTTAGTATGATATATCAGTTGGCATATTTGCACCCTTGCTGATGTACTGAAAGCACATATATAGCTCATGCAGAAATTAATTTGAAAATATTTTCATTTAAGCTAATGGGATAGTGTTGGATTTGAAGACAGAAGGATTACCTTAGTGGTTGTCTTGCATCTCTGCAAGTTGATCCACTGTATTGTGTATAGACTTAATTTATTTAGCCTAGGAATCCTGGTGCACTGTTCTCCCATGTAGGCTGTATTACAGCTGGTGACTGGATACAGGATACAATTGTACACAATATAATGAGCATACAAGTCATAGTTGTGTTCTGGGAGAGCAAATAATAAAGTAGTCATCTTTAGGAGACCAACCTTAGTCATAGCCCTAGCAGATTACAGTGAGCAAATGGTTGTGGCACACACTGTAACAGCAGCTGGAATATATAGCCTGGAAAACAAGGTCAGGTTTGTACTTTCAACCTATTCACACTGCATGTTGGCCTGCTAGCCAAGAACTGAAAATCTCAAGTGTGTCACTTCATGTCAGAGCTGTTTTTGGAGCTGAAGTGCATATTGGGTTTTAGGGTGTGTTTTGGAAAATCCTCTGCAGGAACTGGAAACAGCCTTCTGAAGTATGTGTGGGTTTATGTAGGCTGCTTAAATAATGAGATGGTTGTAGATCTGTGGTATACATGGTTAGGATTTGTCAATGCAGAAAGTCTCTCCTGTTACATGGCCTCAGATGCCAGTGGTCCATTTGCCATCATGATCTGGTGTTCAGTTATAACGTCTTATTCTTGCCATATAAAGTTAAAATGTGGGTCTAATATGTGAACTGAGGAAACAGGATAACATATCCTGATCATCTTGATAGAAGTTGAGAAGTATAAAACTGAATATACAGAATTCTCAATGCAATGGGGTATGCTGAGTGTCTTCTGTATAGGTGACAAGTTTAGGACTAAAAGAGCATGGACAGGGCATATATTGGGAAGTATTGCATTGATGCCAGTCAGCAGCCAGTAGTTATGGGGTGTCCTGGAGTCTGTGCTCCATGTAGCAATATGAACAATATCAGACTGCAAATCAAGACGCTGACTTCATGCAGAGGGTATGGCAGACTAATTAAAGAAAAAAAATGTGTACCAATTGAGCGTATAAAACTCTTCCTGACCTTGAGAAAACTCCCAGAGAGCTGTGGGAAACTCCAATCTGTCCCCTCTGAACTTTTTTTGTGTTGTTGTTTAAATATAGTAACTGCTTTTTTAATTAAAAAGAAAAATTAGATGGCATTTCAAATTGTGTCCATGGTGCCTTGGGGACCTATTACAGTACAAATTACCCTATACTATTTAGTAAGGTCTTGTTTACTATTGTGTGAAACGAGGGTTACCAGTGTAAGGATGTAGGACAAGAAGGGCCCTTCTTTAAAGTCTGGCTCTGCACATGAAAGTGACGCCAGCAATTGGAAGCAATTTGTGGAATTGTTTGATTATATTAATTATGGCACCAGCAAACAGTGCTTGGGAAACAGTTTTGTTTTCTTGCATTCTTTCTTGATTGCTTGCAGCAAAAGCCAAGATACAAAATGTGCCTTTAAGGACTGCCGGAGAGAGCTGTTCAAGCCATTGTGTAGAACTGGCACTGAGCTTGAAAGGGTTGTGTCCAGCTTGATGTGAGAGTTTTCCAAATACAGCTTTGACCTGAACTTCACCTAGGTCAGCCTCTTCAATTAAAATCACTTCTGTCTTTCTCATCAAGGAAGAATAGCTCTTTCCCTGCTAAGTAGGAGCCCATAATGAAATTGGTGTTATTTCAAGTAGTACCGCCTCTTATAATAATGTATTTCAGTCTAAAAGCCTGAATAAATTGATAAACAAGGCTCATTGCAGCTCACCACTGAACTGCAGCCTTCCCTCCTGTGGCATGGGGCAGCTGTTTCCCAGTTTATGGTAAAATGTTTTCATAGTAAAGGATTTCCAAACAGACCCTGCCACGCACAGACTGCAGGAATGACTGGTGGTGCAGGGTGGCAGTCACAACAGTGACATGGGGAAGGATGCTTCTGCTTAAAGTGCTTCTAAGAACTTTCCTATGGTTTTGGTTTTGGTTTGGTTTGGTTTTGTCCTCAAACAATGGGTTATGGATATTTTGTGTAGATCTCAAGTACCATACTGAGGCATTAGTGTAATTCTCTCTTGGAAGGAAGAGGTCTGCTTTCCAGCCTCCTTGGAGACTGATTGCGCCTCCTGGCTGTAGTCTATTCACAAGCCAGACAAGGTGATAACAGCAGACCTTATGCCAGCCTGAAAAGAAGAAATACATCTACTCTGGAGTTTGAAACTCGAGAAGAATCTTTAAGAGAGCTGACGAGATGTGGGAAAAGGTGGTGTGAATTCAAAATGGAATTATGGGAGAATTGTGATGGGATTTACATAAGTAAAATTCATTGCCTTACCTGTGAAAGTAATTGAATCTCAAATTCTGAGCTCCTGAGAGCAGCAAGGAAAGGAGTATCCCTTGTTTCTTGAGTGAATCTCTGGCCAGCTGTTACATTGAAATTGTCTAGGTAATCATCTTGTTACCATGGTGGTGAATATCTAGGAGCAAAGTAGATCGACTCCTGGAGGAGCACTGTGCTTGAATCTTTTGGCTAGGAAGGTTGGGAGGTGTTTACATACTGGCCTGCATGTCAGGTGGAGAATTCCTACACCTGATCCTCTGCTATAGTTAGCTCAGGACACAGTTTTCATCCCTGCTTTTTCTGAAGCACCATATATTAATGACAGGCAGGTGGGATGCCAAATTAGATAGGGCTGGCAGTCTCTAGATGACCAGTCATCCAGTCTACTGTGTGGTGTGACAGATCTGATGTTCCTGTCATTGTTTATAGGAAGAGTAACATGGCATTTTTGGTCTTGGAAAGCATACAAAGGTTATTTTTTTCCTGACTAGCTCAAGGTGGGTTTTGTGTCTGATTTTTTGGTGTGGGGTTCTTTTGGGGTTTTTTTGGGTTTTTTTTTTTGGTGTATGGGTTTTTTTGTTGTGTTGTTTGTGGTGTGTGTTTTTTGGTTTTTTTTTTTTTCCCTGGGATATTGAAGCTGAAAATTTACCACCTTAGCTTGAATAAAATCAAAAGTTAGAATTTTGTCTATCTTGAGCAAAAGGATGAGAAAAGCAGAGTTGCTGCCTAATAGCTTAATGTATCAAGTTCAAACTACAGGCTGTTGTATTTTCTGTTACTTTTGTCCTTTGGGTCTGATTGTAGAGATAATTGTAACAGGCAGGGCTGATCAAACTGTCTTCTGATTTGGTATGTTTTTACTTTGTTTGAATCAGAACTCTTGAATGGTATTTAAAGGATAATTACATGACCTTGTAATTATTCTTAAGGCACAAATGAACAAGTTTTTTAAAGAAATAATGATGTATTTTGGGAGATATATTTGACATATTTGAGAGAACAAGTGTGTACTTACTTGCTCATGCACTTTGGACTCTGTTGCAAGGGAAATAAAAAAATCAAATTAGTTGTGTTGTGCTGACATACTGGCTGCTTGAGTCCTGCAGTACTAGTGAAAAATTTCTACTTCCTCCCAGTGGTCTGTCATTGCAGTAAGCAAGGGCAGGGATTGGTCTTTATTCACTGTCAAGCACAGGCCCCTGCATCAGACTGGGATGTGGATGTCTCCATCCAGGGCTCCAGTTATTTCTGATTTTCAGGTTAATCAGCTTGTGTACTCTCTGTGAGCAGGAGAGTTGATGCAGGCACTCACTCCTTAACTGTCTAATGAGGGTTCAGGCTCTGAGAATTCAATTTAAGGAAGTCCTGAAATTATGAAAACCACCTGTTACAAATAATCCATTGTGAGTAAGGATTATCCCCAACCCTTTGCCTCTTTCAAGTTTTGCTCTTTTGCCATCACTCAAGAAGAAAGAAAAATGTCTCCCTGTCATACTAAACTGTTGTATTTGGCTCTGATAAAAGTTAATTCCAGCATCAAATGTGCTGTGCTAACTTGTTCTCTGATGTTCAATCCATTTTTAAAATTTGAATGTTGACAGGGAACAAGAAATTACAGGTAGCTGAGTCTTCTACCTGCAGTGTTCAAAGGAAGCACACAGGATATTTTGTTTACAAATGGGAGAAAGTTTCCTAGTGAATCTCTGCTCATAAACTCCTGAATGGAATGGCAGTTTTGGAGATATCAGCAGGTCAAGAGTAGTCTAGGAATTTCTTAATATTGAGTACAAAAAGGAATATTTTCTGTTTTGGCCAGAGCTGAAATGTAGCCTCAATGTGTTTTTTCCTAACAGTCATAAGAATCCTGAGCAAATGCTTTCCTAGCAAACCATGGCAAGTACCACTGCAGGCAGCTGGTGTAATGTTTGCTCTCTATTGACAGGATGAACTTCTAGTTTTGGCCTGAAAGGCAAGTTCTGATGAATCAGACGATCTGAAGTCTTTTAATATGTTTTTTGCTTTTTTCCCCTGTTACGATTTTCAGTGTCTAAGAAAACCATGTAATGATGCATGCAAATAACTTTGTTTGTCAGTGCTAGCTGGTGTAGTTAGCAGTTGGATTTTTTTACAAAGTGTGCATGTGAGAAGGGAGTTGTTGAGGCTCAGTAAAATAAATTGTTCTCTTTGGCTGTGTTGGAGAGGCTGCCTTACACCTATATTATTACACCTGTTTTCAATGTGTGTTTATCAGTTGCTTAAAAAGTCCTCCCATCTCTGGCTGGGCTACAAGGAGATACTGTATTATCTTGCTTCTCATCTACAGTGTGTCTAGCATTCAGCCTTTAAAATCTTCCATTCAAACAAAATGTTTCGTTAGCTTTGGAGGAGACAGGACTGTTCCTAAATATTGAAGAGATCTGTGGAAATAAAAATGTGGAGATTGAAAATCCAAGAAATAAATCTGGAGTGGTATAAAGCTCCTGAAGGGTGGAATAGCAAGTGGGATTGGGAGTCAAGGAAGGAGGAGAGCTGGGAGACCACCCTTGGAGAACTTTTGAAGGAGCAGATGAACAGAAGACTAATAAACAAAGACAGCAGATGACAGAGGATGCTGATAAGGAATTACAATAATAAGTGAAGGAGGGTGTGAAATGGGGAAGTCACATAAAAACGTTAAACATTATAAATGGGTCAGTTTGGATTAAGTCCTTGTGACTGTGCTGAGACAAAGGATATAATCTTAAGAGTCTATATTCTTATTTGTTAATTATTAAGTATCTGAAACTAAAAGAAAAAAATAGATTAAACTTTTTTTCAACTGATTTCAAATCAAAACTGGGTTAGTTTGTGCTGCAAGTACATTTTACGTAAGACCTGAATGGACACTTCTTGTTACAGATGTGGTTGTGATGGGTGGGAATGTATTTGCTAAGCTTTCAGATATCTAATGTGCCTCTGAGGACTGTCCATTAATAAAGTTAATATATAGATATTTCTCACTGTTGTATGCAAGGCATTTCTTAGAACTTTGAAGCCGAAGTCTTTTTTTAACACACAGACCTTTTCAATTTAATCCATTAGCAACTTGGCAAAATAAAGTAATTGTCCAACAGAGGAAGAAAAAAAAAATCTATTAACATTTGCTACAAATCCGAGTAGTACAGGCAGCACTTAATTAATGGAACAGATTTCTCACTATGTATTCAGGCTAACATAGCTATTGTTCAGGAGAGATTAGACCCTTAATGTAAGTAAGTTAAACTAGACCTCCATCTAAAAATATCCGTCATTTCAGCTATTAAAGGTCTGATGTCTTCTTTGGTGACAGATATATTTCCCTTCATTTCCTTGGTTTTGTAAAATGTAAAGTATGCATTGTGTGTAACGCGAGAAATCCGCAGAGGTAGATGAAACCCTGATTGTGCCTCCCCGCCTGTCTCTCCCTGCCTGCTCCTTTGTGCTGCTCCATATCACCGAGCCTCTTCAGCCCTTAGACCTCCTGGCACCAGAGTAGAAAAACAGAAAATGCCATTTGTTAGGGTATGATGCCAGCCACCTAATCTGTTTGCAGAATGAGGGCCGTGGGATCTGATTAGGTAATTTAGATACCTTGTGAGTTTATAATACCTGAGCTGCCTTTGGCTGTCAGCCCGTCATTTCACTGTGTGGAACTGCCACTTCTTCCATTTCTTCTGTAGACTTCTTACCCATAAGTACTGTATTGGCGTCCAAATAGGTGCTAAGGAGGTGAGGTATAGGTGAGGTGTATCTTTCCTTCTGCACATGTGGAAGCTAGCGATAGGGTGGAGGAGGTGAGATTGCTTATTTTGAATATGTTTTCCCCAGTACAGTTCCATGTGCAGCATATGCTTTTTTTCTTGAAAATTAATATTTTGAAACATTATTTGTTTCAGATGTGCAGGGCAGACTCACTGATGCCCCTGGCAGGTTTTGAATCTGGTTTTATCTGAAGGGGTGGTCTCATCCTCACAGCTGAGAACTCCCCCACTTGCTGCCCCAGCTGAGTTTTGCCCCAGGGCAAGGGGCTGGCCTGCCAGGGGCATCACCAAGGTTCTTGGTGGCAGCCTTGGTGCTTTGCTTCACACACCCACAGAGGAAAATTTTGGCTCCACTTTTAATGCCAGATCTCCTCCCTTCCTCTCTCCTTTCCGCCAATTAGCATTTTTTGGAAATTAGAACCTTGTGAAGCCTACTAACATAAATAGAAGTGTTTTAGGATTTGTTTGCTTTAATTAATTTAAAGTGTGTCTTTCTGAGAGGATTTAGTTAAACATCTTTCTTAAACAGTAATGTGCCAGTAACAGCAACGTTAGTAAGTGATAAGACCCAGAAAGGGAAACCAACTAGGAAGCAAAATGAAATGTTTCTTTGCGCAAAAAATAAATTGTCTTCCCAGGAAAGTGGAGGAAACTCTGTTCAGGGACACTTTCAGTTGAGTTGGTCAAAACAGTAGAAAACATGATGTGAAATAAATCCTGCAAAGGTAGGGAGCGGGACTTCATAAGATTGCTTTTTGCATTTTTTATTGTTTTTCCTCTTTTTTTGACTTTTTTTATTTTTTCCTTAGTAGCACCCAAGATGTTCTTATAGCTTTCCAAATAGGAAATAAGTTGTTTTTCATTTAATGTTAAAGTATTTTTTGTAATGAAGATGGAGTGATAGTATCTATGATATTAATGGTATTTATATGAAAGCATATAATTAGGAAGTCAGAATAGCTGCATCTAACATGACTACACAGTGTAATAAAACCATATAACAATATGCAGTTGGCCCACACCATATTATCTGGTTTGTTTAACTGAGCCTTACACATGTAAAAGCAGTCAGTATCAAACTTCTCAGTCATCAAGGATAAAGAGGCTCGATTATTCTCAATTGTTTCCACAATGAAATAATATTTTTTTATTTTAATTCTGCCATCTGAAAAGAGAAAACAGCTGCTGCCTTGACTGTGAAGTATAGGATCTTGCAGAACCATGCAATGTTGATTCTGCTTGATGCTGCACTTTTGGAGTTTTGGTGTAAAATGGAGTTTGTTATATACGCAATGTGTTGCTTTTCTCCTCTCTTGTGCCTTGCTTTTAAAAAAACATTTATTGGGTTTTTTTTTCTAAAAAGAAAAAAAAGACCCCTCTTTCTCCAAAACTCTCCCCCTAGCTTTGCTGCAGGGTTTAGGGCTGTTGCACAGCCCCTGGTTATGAAGTGGTAAATTGGCCCTTTCCTGGATTTGCTTCAACACATCCTCATTTCCTCCCTTCCCTTTGCTCTGTGGTGGGGATGCTGAAGGAACAATTTGCTCCCTGACACAGCAAGGTGAGAAGGTGGGCTCTGAAGGTGGGCTCTGGTGCTGTGTCCTCCTGCAATCAGCTGGAAGTGCCTCTGGATGTGTCTGTGCTGCAGCAAATCACCTGTGCTTGTAGACCTCCTGTCTCCAGTAAATCATAAGCATCTCAGACTTTTTGTCAGGCTGTGATGTGAGAATCCACATCTGAATTTCAATATGAGGGGAGAGAAGCTGATTAAGTGTTTGAGATAAGGTTATGTGACACCACAGGTTAAAAATACCTGAACTGAATTTGGCCAAATGCCTGAGAACCACATTGCAGCATTTTTCGGGAGGCTTCTGAGGAGTTTGCTGTCTGAAGCTTTAAGTAAACAATTTTTCAGGAGTGGTCTTTTAGTAGCTGCATCTCTCTTGTTTTATGGTGTTTCTTTGGACTTCACTATCTTGCATTTTATATCTAAAATGTCACCAATGTGTCAAGTTAAAAGGAAATATAAAAGTGTAATAAACCCCAGCCATTTAGGAAGGAAAGAACAAATATTTTTGTTTGGCATAAATGTGTAGAGAAAGTCTTAAGTTAGAGCCCCAGAATCCTACACAGGTTAATTCTAGTTCTCCTAAAAGCTAAGAGTTTAAGCCCATAACAAATGCTGTGCTTTAGCCAAAACAACCAACCGAATATCTCCAAACACAAAACTGCAAAATTTGTTAAAACCTAAGTAATGTGCTTCTGGCAGGTCTAAACTAAAGACATTCAAGAACCTTCTGACTTTTTGGACTCTATATAACTTTTTATAGTGTTTTGCTAGTTGTTGTTTTTCATTCATGACATATATTTTTACTAACATTCATAGTGATGAGAAGAAATTTTAGGAGATATGTATAAATAATAGGAAAGGTCAGCAGAGTTAGAGGCTTAGAGTAGGCAGGTTGGTCTGACACGATTCAATTTTGCCCTCTATTTAATACCTTAAAAATGAGGAAGGTACAGCCAGGATATGGCACTGGATTTGGGTAATCACTTTGGTGTGAACTGTGTTTGAAGGCTTCTCTTACTTTTCCATGTGAGTTACCATATTCTGGAAGCATGGTGTAGAAATGTGATTTTTCTAATGCATCAGATTTATTTTATTTTCTTTGGTAATTTCAGCAGTAAACTTGCCTGTTCTTTTTTTCCAGTTATATTGAAATGTGATGTAGAGAGTTTGTCATGCATGTTCTTATTTTTACAGATGGGCTGAAGCCAGATACCAAGATGCTTCTTACTGCTGCTTCCAAGAAAAAATCTAAGGCAGGGAAGGGGGATACAACCAAAGAGGATGAAAGCAACAAGAATGATTCAGCCCAGCCTGTGACCATCTCCCTTGTCTTTAAAAGATATGTCTTTGACACACAGAAGAAAATGATTCAGTCCTGAGAAAGCAAGAGAGGCCTTTGTACCTGAAAAAAACAGGCTCTGAAAGGAATTCAGGTGGAATATATTTCTTTTCTGAGCACATTAGACCTGTTCCTTCCTCACAGACAGAGGCTGGAAGCAACTGATGACTAAATATCCCCTTCCACAGTCTCTACAATCTGATTTTGTTCTGTTAATATCTGCTTATTTGGTCATCTTTGTCATGTGAATTGCCTGTCAGAGAATGTCACCTGCCAGAAGAGCACATTTGGGTGTGCATTCTAATAGCCATGTTTTGCTGGAGTATTGTTTTGATGTTTCTCTTGATTTAAAAGTTTGCCACCAATATTAATCTAAATTTAGTCAAGATGTGCATTTCATGTGACCCACAAAGTGAAGCTGATTAGTTTAGGTTTACTTCCCCAAGCAAAACAGAGGACAGAAAGCATACGATGTAATAGGTGAAACCTAAAATGGATGTTTCACATTCCTTCAGCTGCAACTGTGTAAGATGCTATCTGAGAGATGGTATGGATCTTTTTTATAAATCTGATTTATATCTAGAAATGTTTTTCATATTAAACATAATGATATGTGTAACTGAGAGTCTTAATCGTTCTGTTTGCTGTTCTGAAGATTCAGAACCTATCTTCAGTGACATTTTATAAAGCTTTTTTGAATTTCCTGTCTGTGCTGCAGTGATCCTAGACCAGAATTGTTTTCTTTTTTGTAACCAAGGTGTCTTGCGTGTGTGAAACAAAAAGTTGCCTCTGGAAATAGTCAAGGGCTTTATTTCATTAAAATAATGATAGAAGATTGCACTATAAGCCTTGTAAAATGAATATCTCCAAGATGCTTTAGAAACCATTAGTTGTATAATAGGGATTTCATGGCTACTTTAGTTCTTCTCAATTTCATGTGCTAGGCTCATAAAAAGGAGAGTACTGGTAATATCCCTCTTTTTATGTACAAAGTGTATGACACCTTAACATGAAAACTAACAATAATTCCACAGGTACAAAAGCTGCAATCTGGAACAGAAACTGGACTTGGGCTTGGCAGCATAGAAAATGTTAGCTCCTGCCTTTCCAGCAAAAAGAGTACTTCTGCTTGTTAATTTAAACAGCAGCCTGTGACCCATTCACTGAAACCAGACATAGAAAATGCCTACGTGTATAATGTAAATGCATTACTTGCACATGGAAGTAAATAACTAATAGATTGCTATACTAATTCTTAATAATCATACATTATTATTATTATCACTTAGTGTTATTAATCAAATGTCCATTGGTGGTTGTGTTCATCATGATAACATGTTCCTGGGTTTTTCAGTCTTTTTCTTCTTTTAATTTATTTTTTTCCTTTTAATTTCCAGGTGACTAAATATCAGCTATTGAGAGAATATTTACAGCTGGACAGTCAGGAGGCAGGGCAGGTCTGGTGTCTAAAATAGGTTGGTGGAGCCCCTTTAAATCAGAACAGAATTAGTGTTTTGTGGAATAATCCCAACAGTTTCTGCTGAGTGAGTCCCAGCAAAGCTTTAGCACATCCCTTAAGATTATGGGGTATGCTTTCAGTATGATCCCAAAGGAATTAGGCAGACAACTTCAGCTGTGGCTTAATGTGACTTGTGCTGCTGGCCTTGCTGGAAAATGTATCCTTCTATAATGAAAAAAACGCATTTCACACTCCTGTCTCATCTCCTTCCCCATTTCTCTCCCCTTCCCAGACACCCCCAAATGCAGTCCTTGGAAAGTGTTTATTACGTTATCTTTCTTTTAAGCCTTTATCAAATCCTGTTGGTATCCTGCACTGTTACCTCTGCTTAAGATACTGCAGTGATGGAAGCTAGAGAACAAGATAACACAGAAGGAATGCCATTATTACCATCCCAGGTTAGTCTAAGAATTATTAGTATAAAACCCTTAACATTAAAAACAAAAATCAAAAGTTAATTATTAAGGAACTTACATTTTTACCTTTATAATTCTAATGTTCCTGCCAAATTTTAAATGAGTCACTAAATTCTGCCAGTTCTGCTGGGAGTTTTGGGAATAAAAGAGCAGCCATCACAAGAGGTTTCCTGCTGTAAGATATTGTTGGCTGCTTTAAAGGTGTTAGCCTTGCACTTACGTGTTTTGTCTCTCATTTGTAAGGCAGTTTTGAATAGTTCTGGAAAGGAGACTTCCAGTGTAAATGGTGGTCTGTATTTTTACAAAGCTCTGTCTGTGATCAGTGTTTTGCCCTCTGAGCTGTGGGCTACCTGTAGCAGGATCAGTGAGTCAGTTGTTCTGGAACTTTATCCGTGAAAACTCTTTAATTCTGAACACTTTGCATCCCTCTGTTTGGCTGAAGTGTCTTCTAGTGCTGGGAGTCCCATGGTTTAATTGTTTCAGATGCTCCAAGGGAGGGAGTGGCAACAGCTTCCAGAGTTGGACCTCCACCCCTTTCTTGTTGGGTCTCCTGTGATACACTTTTTAAAGATCTTTCTCACCATCTTCTCTCATTTCCAGACAACAACACTAACTCGGCCTCTTTTTTTACATCCTCCTCAAAGTCTAATTTCCTCCTCATCACTCTTATTTCCCACCTTGGCTCCATACTTTTCCTTGCTCTGGCTCTGCTCTTGCCCCTTTAGAAGGAGATGTAAGTCTCCCAACATCTGCTGGGGAGCCTGGCATGGAGAAGACTCTTGCCCTGAAGCTTCTGCCAGCTCCTGTGTGGGGTGAGTAGCTGCCTGTGTTCAGGGACTTGATGAGGTCTTGGGGACAGCTGCTGCTGACCTCATAGGAACAGGCTGTGCAGGGACACGTTTGCTGTGCCTTGCTTGGGTCCCGTCGCTGCCACCATATCCTGTCCTTGTGCTTTGTAATCCTCGTGTTCCAAAGCCCTGTCCTTTGCTCCCTTAACAGAGGTTTGTGTTGGACAGACAGCTGGAGAGATATCTGTTGAAGGCAGGGGTTTGGTTTTGTGTTTTTTTCCATTTGTAATTCCAAAAGGAGAACATAAGTGTGCCCGAGAACTTTGATTATAATGTGCTATTACTGCAGATCTCTGGCTGCTGTCCTGAGGCTGTTGGATACACATTCGAAAAAGGGTGAAATGGTGGAACAAAATGATTATGGGAAAATCAAAGCTTTTAAAGACATTTGTAGGATGAACAGATGTTCAGACATTCTTTTATTTGGTTTCCAGACAGACGTGGAGACTTTCCTTTCATCCTTGTAATCAGTGCATTATGCTGTAATTTGTAAAAATGGCATTAAAAAAAATATTAACAGGGTCATATTGTGATCTACTGACACTGTGTCATTAAGCCGTGAAGTTAAGAATGGCAACTGGGAACAGGGGTTAAATGTAGCAGAATGTACTGTACTAGCATATATTGCCAGGCTGTATTATAGTGAATCTAAAATGGAATAAAGATGTAAGGCAGTTTTTTTAAATACTGTTAAGGTTGTCAGTGTTGCAAAACTAGAAATTGTTATGGCTGTGCAGATGTTTGGTGAGTAATACATTTTTGGGTTGTGGAGAGAAGGAACAGTGAGGAAAGCTTTGTTTTTCCAAGGCTGTTTCCTGCTTTTCCTAGGAATATGTTTTGGGACTGCAGTCTGTCTTGTAATCCTGCCAGAGGTCTTGAGCTGCGGGGGTCAAAGCATTCCAGGCCAGTAGCAAGGATTCAGTAGATGGCATCCTTTACTTGGAATCCAAATTTAATCTCCCCACCTAAAAAATGGGGTATGCACTGTCATCAGTAATGAAGATTTTGAATCAGGTTTACAAACCATCTCTCTACAGAAGAGTTTCTAATAAAAACTATGGTACATCTAATGACTTGGGCAGTTCCATTAACTCTAATTTGTTGACTAAGCCCTGAAGTGTGTACCAGGTTTTTTTCTGGTTTAGTTGAAAATAGCTCTTTTCCTCAAGTCCTACCAGTTGTATTAATTTGTGGCAAGTGCGTGAGTAATGAGGAATGAGCCATTTGCACTGGCTGGGTTCTGGATGTGTACAAGACATTTCTGGGCAGTGAGCACTTACCTGCTTGTTGAAGCTCTGCAGTTTAACAGCCACAGGGTGGCAGAGCAAAAGTGAGAGCCCAGCAGGATGATGAGTTGTAAGGATGTCCTAGAGCAGCCATATTCCACCCCAGGACTCTCTGTCTCTGCTGGGGGAGCAGCTCTGTATTAACATCTGTAAAGTGCTCTGGGATACTGTGAAATGAAAGGCAGCAGAGGAATACTAGTTATTAGCAGTTTCAGAAACTGTTTTCTTTTAGTTTAATATCCACAGTGAGCTGAAAAGCACTTTATTTACTAACACATGAGTTTTTAATAACTTACTGAAGATATAAATAGCATAATTTTAAGATAAAGCCTAGCACAGGGAGATAAGCTGAGTCTGAGAGAAGGGGAGTAGTCTGTGGTGAGGCCAGCATTGCCAGATGATGGGCATCCAGAAGGAATTCAAGGTTTTAGGGAGGTTGTGTTTACGATAGACATTGGAGTAGTCTTCTGGGGTTCCCCACAAATTCTCCTACTGTTTTGTGCAAAAATAGGTTAAAACCATTGGATGTGGTTGTAGCTCCACCACAGCCAATACGTAAGAAGCGAGAGTAAGGTGAGTCTGCTCACTTCCTGTTGCCAATGCCAGAGCACAGTCATTCCCACATCTGCTGCTCTGCATGCAGCACTGTGTTTATTTTAAGTTGTTAGTGGATTTCAGAATTTAGAATAGAATTGGGTTTTCTTTTCTCAGTAAATATTGAAGTTCTTTATTTGTGTGTCTGATATGGGTGCTTTTCCAGGGTGGTATAATTGGGCTGCAAGGTCAGAATCTTTTTTCCTTCCCCTCAAGGTATCTATTGCTTGTCAAAGATGAATGCTCTAAGGGACCTCTTTGTCTCAGAGCCACACGTTTCTGATATGTTTGTTATTTCTTTCTAATAAATGGCAGGGGAGGGAATCCCAGGTACTTGTTTTCTTTTTGGAGCTCATGGTCAGAATCAGTTGTGAAAGGAACTCCTGAAATAGAATCAGAAAGTACTGCAAGATCCTTGGTAGATCTGAGCCCCACTCATACATAGCCATCTTTTTGACTATTGAGTTTTTGCCAGTCCTGCTTGTAGTTCATGTTTCTTAACCAACAGGTAATTTGGGGTCTGTATCAAGAGCAACTAAACTGAACAACCCTGCTAATGACTGAGTCGCCTCCTGGCACCATTGTGCTGACATTTTGGCTGAACTGATCTGATTGCTTATGATCCTTTAAGGAATCTAGACTTTTCATTAGCTCTAGAATATTCTGTTTGGATCAGGTTTTTTCTCCTTTTCTTTGACTAGAAGTCAAAGAGTCTTTTTTTATTGCTTGCTGATTTCTAAGGACCTTTTTAATGTCAGTTAGACCCCATCTTGCTTGTACTGCAGAATTGCTTATGTGAGCCTGTATGTGTCCCCCATTCAGACACGTAGGAACTAGTTCTTTTATATTACTTGTCTATGAAAACTTCTATTTTAGTACCTATAACTTCAGTCTGACAGTTAGGAGTAATCCATGCCCTTGTGGTGGGGCCATTCTCAAAACAGCATTCCATAAGGACAAACTGAAACTTAGGCCCCACACAGTGTTTTTGCCTAAATTACTTTCTTATAGCTAAGATAAGCAATCTATAGCCTAGTTTTGTTTCTTAAACTTCATTAACCTAAGCTGAGTTGAACTTCACACCTTCCAGAAGCTGTTCTAGACACTCGAAGTTACTCAAAAGTTATCTACATTAGTGCCCACCTGTATTCATGTGTATGTGATTTTGCTTTTCTGCAGAATGTAGATTATACTCTCCATGAAGACATTAGAAACAGAAGCAGGGTATCTAGAGATAATAATTGGAAGAAAACGTTGATTATTGTGCATGAATCAGAAGTAAGCAAAATAACTCCTTCCAAAAATAAAGCATCTGAGATGTTTTCATTGCCTATGCATATTCTTATAAATTGTGTCCTTGTAGTTCCATTACTCAAGTTGGAGTTGTGCTGGCAGCTCATAGCCAGTCAAGATCCATTGCAGTCTTGCAGAAGGAAGTGGAGGAGTGAAGAGAAGCTGATGTGCTGGGGAAGCAGGGCCCATGCAGCTGCAGGGAGAGGTGAGATGGCATCAACAGAGGGGTTTGGCATGAAGGAGGGAAGTTGCATAGCTTGAGTATGATAGACTGTGAAGTGTGTTTTTTCATGCACAACTTTCTTGGGGTTTTTTTGAGTGAACTAATGTAGGTTTCAGTTGTTAATGAGTATAGAAGGGGTAATTGGCCATCTTTCTAAACGTATAGTTGGCAGACTCTGGCAAGAGAAGCATTTTGTCTGGAGAGAAATCTACATAATTCTATACTTCACTCTGGGGTTTTTGTTTAACTCCAGAGTTTTGATCTGTGCCTACAACCCGACTTAAGTGCACAATTTGGTCTCCATCCAGTTCCAAGTTGAGTGTAAATCTAATTTGCTGTATGCCAAAGCATGGCATGACTGGGCAGTTCCAGGGAGACATTGGGGTTTATAACCCCTCTGTGAAGGGCAGAGAGGTTTGTCAGTTTGGGATAAAAACAGCTGCCATGAATACACAGCTGAAAGAGAGGCATGGGTTTAGGCTGAAATGTATTTGTTGAGGTGTAGGGACTGCTGGAATAACAATAACTGCACATTTATGTAGTAGTTTAATTCTGGTATATAAATATTTAAGGTAAAAAGTTATATAAATATTTAAGCATTATAATTTTTTTAACATTATTTCTTTTAAAGTTGAAGTTGTTTAAAGGTCAGCACAGAGAAAAGTTCTCTGTAAAGCATTTTGATATATTGATTCCAAGTGCTGGCAGCATTTGGCAGTTTTTTCCCTTGGTATGTGATGCATTTCAAAAGCAATGTACAAGTGACTCTTAGTGGTAGTTTGCACAAGATCCATACCCAATTGATGAGTACAAAATCAGAAGAATGAGTTCAGTGAATTGTCCACTGTCATATGTGGGATGTTGCAGGGATGGAGCTGAATCTTCAGACTGTAGCTCCTGCTGTTCTCCCACATTTCACTTGTCTACCATGTGAAGGCCTCTTATGAGTTTACTGAGACTTTAAGGGTAGTTAGCCCAGACACCTCAGAACACTCCTTTCTTTCCTGGAAAGTTTGAGATAACTTCTTCCACTGAGACAATGTAGACAGAATTTGTCTATTTGGCTTTTTGGTCCTTTTTTATTTGATCTGACTTCCCAAAGCAGATGACAAAATGGATTGTCTGTTATGTGCCATGCACCCAAACAAAGGAGGCATGTCCAGCAAATGTTACTTGTCTCATACTACCAGAATGGGCACATGGGAATTAATGGTAACTTTGTCCAGCATTGTTTGTATAAAATACTAACATTAATATAATCTGTGAAAGAGCAACAAAGACCACCTTCAATTTGTATACAAGGCTTGCTAATTTGCAACATTAGTTTTGCCAGTTTGTGTTTTTCTCCTCCTTTAATTAGAAATTTTAATTAGAGTGTGCTGTGTATTAAGATGTTAAAGCTTTGACTGGCAGCTCGGAATTGCAGCAGGATCAGCTGTCTCTGTAGGGCTGTAGCACAGCAGGGATTAGCTCGCACCCTTCTGCCTGCCAGGTATGCTTTGCTTCTGTACTCAGATCATCAGAAAATATTCTTCAAGGTAGCATTCATCTTCCTGATCAGGCCCTGTGGGTTCCAAGGGACCCCATTTCAGGGGAGATGTACAGATTCACTGATCATGCTTAAAGTGAAAAAACAAAGTCTCAAAACTGACTTGCAAATAGGGGCATTGTTGGAATATTTCACCACGGGGCTGTATCAGCTTTGCCCTCTTTATCTCCTTACTCTGGTTGTGATGCTGCCAGTGCAGGAAGGATTCCCTGTCCCTGTCTTTGGAGATCAGTTACTCTACTGGCAATTTCTGCAGCTCCTGTTTTCAGTCCTGCCTAGTAATGTAGAAGAGAACTGCCTGGAGAGTTTGCACTGTCTTTGATCTGTTGATGTCAGCTGTCTATAACACACCGTGCATAACATGTTACTGGGTGTGAGGGAGCCCTGAAGGCTGATGTGTTTTCTGTTCTTCGAGCTCCCTTACTTCATTTTTCTTCTCGCTTGCTTTAGAGCAGATTTATGGGAAGATAGGGATAGATTCTAAAACATTAGCATTAAATATTTCAAGCATCACACTCTTGAAAAGTACAAAAATTTCTGCCATGGGTAATTATGGAATAACCTACTTGGAAGGGAACTGTTTCCCCAGACTCCTCACACTTAGTGGATATCTTATGTCCTTTGAGCCCAAAGATCTGGGTTTTTTTCTATCAAGTGTAGCTGTGGGTTTTCTGTTATCCAGACAAATACTCAATCATTTGAAAAATGCTTTTTCCAGGATAATTTGTGACATTCTAGCTCACAAGCTAATTACGAAACTGCACTTCTAATTTTCTGTTTTCAGTTGATTTCATGTTCTGCTGGAACAGAAATCGTGATTTCCCTTCCTTCTTGCTGTTAGTTTATTTGCCTTTATAAGACACCATCTGTCTTTGAAAGCGCCAATCTTTGCAACCTCTCTTGGTATAGAAAACTATCCGTGCTTCTATTGGTTTTATTATATCAATATGTTCTTCAAATGAAGATTGATCAGTGGCATTTTCATAATTTCAGTAGTATCTGTCCCTTTTCTTAAGCATCTTAATTCCTGCATCCCCTGGAGTCCTGCTGTGCAGGGTCTGTGTTCTATCGAGCTGTTCACAGTGGTGCCCAAATCTTTTTATCTTGGATGCTTCTGTTAATGTATCAGTGTAGTTCAATTTATACTTTCTTTGTGGTTACCTTTCACTTGTCAATATTCAATTTCAGTCCAGCTTTGGTGGTGTTTAAGTTCTTCATCCTTCTCTTCCTCCCAACTATATTAACTTTGGGCTATTTGCAAGTCTCAGTTCCTGTTCTTCCCTCGGAAAATTAATCACTGCTGAGGTTAGCATGGAGGTTTTTTAGCACTCTCTTAATCTTTCATTCCATTAAAGCCAGACTCTTATGTTACTGCTGTCCTTTTCTTTCTCTTTATGACATGATCAGCTTCTCTTCCTGAGCCACAAAGTCTCTTTCTTAACATCTTGGGGAGGTCTTCAAATACTTCAAGACAGATGGTCTATGGTAAGCCAATGATTTGTGAACGTGTGTAGATAATTCCAGTAGAGTGGAGATGCCCATTTTTCCTTTGCTTTTTAGTGCTTAATGAATCACATTAATCAGAATGATTAGCTAGCCTATATTTGATTGTTTCCTCACCACTTGCTTCACCTGACACTGAAATAAGCTCACACCGGAGAATTTTTACATTGCACTTCAAAGAGATAATAGGGAAGGTAGACATTTCTGTTAGTGTGTGAGTATTTTAATTGTACTGTGGGTCATGGAACTAAGCATTGTAACTGGTGTTTTCTGATGATGGTCTACTCAGTGGACTCTTCCATTTTTATGCCAATACATAGGAGTAAGGCTACCCTGGCTACTTAAACAAATAAAAACCACAAAAGAAGTGAGTCTTAATGTAGTTTAGGAACACATTCCTGTTTCTTTGATATGCAGTAGTAGAATAACCTGAATCAAGAGTTCAGAATTAGTGAATGGTGTCAAGCTTCTTCCCTTTGAGCTGAGCAGGGCTAATCCAAAGTCAGTTCACCAAACTGATATGGGCATCAGCACATATTCTTGTGTTTTTCACTTGGTTGTGAAACCAGCTTCTGTTTTAAATTAGTAAAACTGAGTTTTTAGTTATTCATCTCAACTTTAAGCTAGCACTGTCAGAAAACACTGCAATGAGATTTTTCTGAAGGACATTTGCATCCTGAGCCAAGCAACCCTTGAGGGTTGAGCAAACCCAGCATTTACCATTCTGCACCTGGATACTCCAGGCTTCTGTCCCTTCTACTACTATCCAAGTCCAGCATTTCAGTGCCTTAAAAAAGGAGCATAGAGAGAAGCTTTGCAAGAATCAGAATATGAGTAGTGATGTAGAAAAGGTGGCATGTGTAAAAAGGCTGATTTAATTAAATGTTTATGGCTGGGACACTCTGGTGTAAACAGCCTGTGGCTCCTGGTTTGTAAATTAGGTGTCTTTCTCTTTGTAGCTCACCCAGCTCTTTGTGCTTGTGGTACCAGGGTGTCTGTCACTCTGAGCTCAAGTATCAAATCCGGGTAAGTGACTGAACTATGAAATAGGAGAATCTTTTCACTTAATTGCAGATGTGCCACCTATATTGGAGAGGTGGTCAGCAACAGTGCCCCATCCCTTCCAGCTTGTGTTAAGAGAAGGAGCTCAGTTACATCCATGATGTGGAGGACAATACAGTAGTGTCTCATTCTAAGACTGCACCAGATCAGATGGAAAGTAGTGTATTTTGAGCTTCCAGTCTGTTTCTGACATTTCAGTTTTTGCTTTGGAATCCTGTGGCTTCCTTTGCCATGTGAACTTAGCAATGATCTTCAAAAAAGAAGCAGTTGTTTTAAAACTCAGTCTAGGAGCAACTGACTCCCTCTTAGGATCAATATCAAGATATTGAGAAAGCAAACCCTCTTTAGTTCTATCTAGGTCTATCTAAAGAGAGTTAGCAAGAAGTCTTCTGAATTTGTCATTGATAAGCATCTCTTTGTGCCATTAGAGTGTAAGGAGTTGTCATCTATTAGATGTATATAGAATGACAGGGATTGTCACTTCTTGAAGGGAATCTTAAGGTCATCTTGTCCCTTTCTGTACCCAAAAGAAGTATCAGCTGTATGTATGTAATTCTTTTCAGCTCACTTGCTTTTAGAGACTTTTGTCACTAGGTGTCACAGGACTTTACCATCCTTAGGCTTGTAAACTTGGGAGAGGGACCAGGTTCTTTCTGCCTGGTATCTTACTTGGATCTTTCATGTTGTAGTGTAAGCCTATTTATATATAGATAGATATTTTATCCCTATCCACTGTGGTGCAGAGAACAGACTTCTTTTCTCTTTGCAATGCTCTTTCACATACTTGAAGACTGATTACACCCATGCTCAATCTTCTTTCCTCTGGACTAAATGTTTAGTCCATGCAGTCCCTCTCCTTGGGTGAGAGTGTTTCCCGTTTTTTTTCAGGCTCTTTCCCTGATGTGATCACTTAAATTCCAGACCCTTCCTCCAGCACATTCATTCCCACCTGATCTATTCAGTCATCAAGATCATTAATGGAAATAGTGAATAGAACTAGTGCAAGGACAAACTTCTGTGTATCATGATTAATATATACTCCCAGGCAGTGTGTTACTGATGATTATACTATTAATGTGTTGTCTAAGCAGTGTCAAACTCAGCCTACAGTGAGTTTGTGTGGGTGATTTTTCCATAGCTTGCTTATGCAAATGTATTGTAGAAAAAACATCAATTTTTTTTCTAAATTGAGCTGTGTACATCTGTGTTTTAGCTAGTTTTTTCAGAGTTTTTCACTCTACTTTCATTTAGCTCCAGCTGCAAATCTGGACCTGTGTGGAATCTGTGGTCCCCAAGGCATGTGTTTGGTTTTGTTTTCTAGAATCCATTTTTCAGAGAAAAGTCAAATTTTGTTTTTAATTTATGAGAGGATGCTTAGGAATGTGGACTGCTTTGGTGCAAAATATGTTGTATGCAGGCAATATGCAAGTTTTCCTGGTTCTGTAGGTGCGTTTTCATCTTGTCCTGCAAGATTCAGTCTTCACAGCCTGAACTTCCTCACCGAAGCTACAGCCCTAAATCAGAGCTGTCAGCAAGCACTCAGGTTCCAACCATCAGAACCTAGACTGGATCTGGTTTCTGTGTGGCAGCCATTCTTTCTCATGACTCATTTCTACATCACAGCAGGTATGTCTTGGGGCTAAGAAGCAATAAATTTTACATCTGAATTGAAAAATAGTGTGATAAAAAAGATGAATCCTAAAGAGTTGGAGGAGACATTCACACTCAGTTTCATGTATGAAATAAGTGGGGAATTGAATTGCTGGTAAGTAATCTAGTCCATTTTTGTAACACAGTGCTTTCAGGTGTGATTAAAATGTTTTGTTAATACTTAGAAATCAAGTAAGACATTTGCTGATAATTCCTTCTGCTTTCTTGGCCTTGTAATAAGCATATAATAAATTGTTGATGATGTTGTCAAGAGCTATTGGATTTAAGCCTATCTGAACATGTAGATATTAGGACACCTTCTGCACCTTTGTGTGTAACAAATGGGTCTTAGTTATTATAAAGCACTGCACATCTTCACCTCTGTGCAGGATGTTAGGAGAACAATCCTCAGCAGAAAATGTTTGTGATTACCTAAGCCATGGGAAATGCTCTTTTACTCCATTAGCCTTGCTGCACTTTCTCATTTTTTCCCCTCCTAGCTCAAAAGAGGAGGGAAACATATCTTTGCAACCACGCAAGCAGGAATTAATCCAACTGTATTTTACAGGTAAACTAACAAATAAGAGGAGAATCGGAGCGGCCCCCAGGGACCTGAATTTGTTTGTGCCTGGGCCCTTCTATCTGCAGCTGGCATCGGTGGAAACCTGAGTGCTCCATTAAAAGTCGACAACCTCTGTTCACTGGGGCACGGGGCAAACAGAGCTAGCCTGTTCTGCAGACAGACTGACGGCCTTTATCTCTCCCCACCCAGCTTGTGATGGGAAATGATGAGACTCTGAAACAAAAAGCTTGAAACTAGGACTCGGTACTCTTACCCTGCAGCTGTTGTACCAAGGAAGAGTAAGGACAAGGTTACCTTTCAGAGGCCATGTGGGAAATACACTTGAGTGCAGCACATTAAGCGAGGATTGGGGCTCATCTGGGGGTGCTACTGGGAATAGGGAATAATACATGGTGCTGGTGTGGGCCCCAGATAGTGACCAGGAGGGTGTGCATCTGAAAATCTTTATTCCAAAACCTCAGGAATTGCCTAAGTTATGACTCTCAAAGACAATAGAGACAATAATCTCTTGTAGTGTCTACCCTTTTGACTAAGACCATGAGTTAATGCCTTAAACAACAGTTTTCTCCCCTCTCATTCACCCCAAAGAGGCTTAAACCCCTAACCAGCTGCCTTTTGTTCATCTAAATTTCCACTCAGTGTGGGTGACCTTTCAGTAGCAATCAAGATAGTTTGTGTTCTAGAAGCTTGGATATTGAAATGAACACTGCAAATAGCCTTTTCCCTTTAGCTTTCCACACCATCTTGGGTACATGGGTTGAACCGTTATTTTAGCTACCTTTTGTAGGTAATTGTATGGTATTCCATGAATGGGATTTTCAGACTCTGCCCTAAACCTGCTCTTAAAACAGTTGAAGTGAGTTTTGTGGCCAGCTTTGGTGGGATGGGCATTCCCACAGCATCCAGCTGAGAGCCCAAACCAAGTCACTACTGTGTAGCTTCATGAATGTCCTTGGTGATGTCCAACACAGTTTACCTGTTGCACTGTGTTCCTAGAATTACTGGGTTGTCCTCTCATCTGTAGGATATGCTTCTGTGCTTGTGTAGTCTCTCCTCACATATACAGCAAACTCTGGCATCCCTGCAGAGGAGGAAAAAGAGTGGGGGAGATGGCCAAGGTAGCACATGAGCACAGACCACTAAATGTGTTTGGATATTGTCATTCAGTTATAACAGTGGGTGAAATCTAAGGATAACCCACAGCAGAAAGCAGAGCAAGGATGGCTCCACAAAAAAGTGCATTTGGCTTAGAGTTTGTAACCCTGTTTTATGTTAGTTTGACTGTGGTGTTGCACTGTATAAAAGAATAATCTGAAGCAGTTGCATGTTGAATGAAGGAGTACAAGATGTTGCTGGAAGGGATTTGTGGATGTGCTCTACTGGTATATATCACTTAATGCAGAAGTCTCGAAGATTTCAGAGTCCTCCCTGGGCTCTCTGCTAGTTTGAAATATCAGCGGGTGCTTAATGTCTTACCTTTTTTGTAGCTGTTTCTCAAATCATAGCAAAGAATCTAAGTGAAGGTTTGTA
Source organism: Calypte anna (assembly GCF_003957555.1). NCBI lineage: Eukaryota > Metazoa > Chordata > Aves > Apodiformes > Trochilidae > Calypte > Calypte anna. The sequence continues at coordinate 9,946,902 of NC_044258.1, read as the reverse complement.
ATGAAAGGAATGGGGGGCAGCAATACTACACAGGCACTTTCTGTTGATTTGTGATGAACTTCAGCTTTTAAGCCCCTCTCCCTGCACCATGCTGTAGGTCCAAGCCTACTGCTTGGCTCTGTGATGACTCAGACTGCAGAGGTAGTGAGAGCAGGGGAAGAAGCCCAATGGTCTGACCTGCAGCAGGAGTTTGGCAATCCTTATCAAGTCTATCTGCCGTGCATGATGAATATTGTCTGCCAGGTAAGTGGATCATGTGTCTTTTTGGGTTTACTTTAAGCTACTTTGTGTCTGTCTCTAAATATTTTGGGGGATGCCTTGGTTTTACGCTCATCTCTCCCTCCTGGTTTGTGACCAGTTCTTTTTCTCCCTTCCCTGTTTTATCTGGCATTCTTCTGGTCAATAGGTTTTGTTTCTTATAGCACCAAGAGCAGAGTCAGAGGCGGAAGCAATGCAGAACTCAGATAGGTCCCCATCTCTCTCCAATCTGTTTATCTTCCGCAAAAGCCTGATAGTGAATGACATTCATATAAACAGTGGGTAAAGGACCTGATGTGCACAGTTCAAACATCCTGTCATGATCTGGGCACATGTGCTTGATTGAAAAATAAACACCTAACATGCATAAACAACTGATGTGTTTCCTTGGTTAAAATCTTATGTCCCTGTGCTGTATTTTTTTAAGACCTACAGCTTATAGCTCCAGTTTCCCACCATCCGTATGGAATAACCTGGTTTTAATTCTGCTTTGAACTGCTGGCTGAGGATTGACTCCTGCTGTAGACAAGTTTACCTGAATGTAAGTTTGTGATATGACAGTATTTCAGGGAAATAGAGATGCTTTTATCTTTCCAGCAATGACCTCTTAAACTATTTTACATATGTTAATTCAGTCTTGTCCCTCCTGCTCAGTATACTTAAGGGAAATTGCAGTGTTTCAGTCTAGAAAGCCAGGTAGGTAGGATCAGGCTATCATTTCAAATTGTGGAATCTCTCTTGCAAATTTTCTGAAACCTGACAGGACAAAGTCCTGAACAAGCTGCTCTGAACTAACTTTGCTTTCAACAGAGGTTGGTGCTAGATGGTCTCCCAATATCTTTTCTGATCTGAGTGATTCTACAAATCTGTGTTAGATTGTGTGCAGCCCTAGTTGAGATCAGGTGCTGAAATCCCTGTAGCTTAAAAGAAAAATTTTGTCCCCTGGGAGGTCTTCCACTTTGGAGTTGATCTCTTACTCTGCCAGACCTTCACAACACATCACATTGCTTTTTAGGGGATTTTGGAAGCTCTTGCCCTGGGATGAATGTCCAACTACACAACCCTCCCAGACGCTGGCAAAGAAAAAACTGAAGGTCCTGGGGAAAAGATGGGATGGGTCTAAATAATTGGGGCATGTATAGGAATGATGCATTGGCCATCAATGTTGAAGGTCACAAATGTGCTTCAGCACCATACTTGTATAGTTTTTTCATTGTCAGCTTCTCCATCACTCCTGCAGCAAGATTCTTTTTTGACTTGAAAATTAGATGTTTTCAGAAACTGAGGGAAGATTAACAGATGAGTTGTTAAAAAAAGATGTATCCAGAAGTTACAGTGAAAACTTCTGGATAAAATTCTTCTATTAGTGGCGTAATTTGGAGTAAATGAGGTTTTCAGGTTCCACTTGTGCTCAGTGCCTGCCAGTCCTGAGCATCTCTGTATGTGATAACCTGTGGGTTCTCTTTGCTGGGCCTATGAAGATAAAACTGACCCAACATTCATGGCTGGGAAGTTACTGACCATAGGTGGCAATTTCACTGTGCTCAGCTTATCTTGGTGGAGGGGCATAGGAGTGTCCCAGAGCTGTGTTTCCAGAGAAGAGAATTCCATTTCATGAGAAGGGGCTATGCACTCACCCATGCTGCTCAGGGAACAGACCCTGTAGCAAAGACCTTCAGATTTGTGCGTTCTACATCTGGAAAAGCAAGCCCAGTTCAGGGAGTGCTGATGTTAGAAAGGTTCAGGCTTGGAGCCTTAAAATCCTCAGTGACAGCCATGTTAGCATGTAGAAAGGCTTGGTAGTAGGATATCTGGCAGGGCCTTGCATGTGCAGTTGACTGTTTGTCCATGAGAAGTTTATTTTTACCGTGAGCTGCATTGTGTGTGCTGTTCATGCCTTGCTGTCTCTTTGCCCTCCCACTATCCTCAACTCTTTTCAGAAACCTTGGATTTATCACTCTTGGATCATCTGTCTTGTTCTGGCTTTTAAAAATAAAAGCTTTCCAAAGGGCCTTTGGACCCCGCTGTGTTATTTTTGGCTGGGGCTCTTAGTGACACTCATTGCAGAATTAAAACTTCTAATTAGAAAGCAAGGAAAAAAAAATGCAAGGAAAGGAAAACACATCTCTGCAAAATTAAGGTGGATATTTTAGTTGCCCTAGAGCCATGGAATTCAGGTCAGAGTTTGCTCTGCCCCAGAAGATCACTATTACAAAAAAAAAAAAAAAAAAGATATCACTGCTTTCCATAAGTAATCTAGAACCCTTTAATTTTAAAACCTCAAACAAGTATCTCTGCCAAGACACTTGGATGCTGCCTCAGTTGATGCAAACATCTTAATAAGAACCACTTACAGTTTACACACATGATGTGGAGAGGACTAAATGAGGAGGAAGTACCAAAGGATGGCAAGGGAAAAGTTGTAATAAAGCATAAGATGCAAAGGAAATCGAAATGCAGTTGACTTCTGTGGCCTTGGGTTTTTCAAGTGGTTCATTTACCCTGTGCAAACTTCTTGAAATTTGTTTTGAGTTCATCTGCCTGCAGGCTCTGTGCTGTAGCAGGAGGAGGTTTGTGTCTGGAAATGTGTATGGGCTGCTTCCCCCTCTGAGTGGGTGCTGCTTGATGCTGCTCTCTTCTCTTTTCTGTGGGTGAATGCTTGGCCCTGGCCAAACCCTCAGACTGTTCCATGGTACCTTTCACCAGGGCAGGGGTGGCATCCTTGTCCTTGGTGGTGGTTGTGTATGCCAGAAACCCCTGCAAGGTCCCAGTCATGCTCCCTGCAAAACTGCTTTGAGAAAAGGGGAAAAAGAAGCAGAGCAAATGATTGACAGGAGCCCTTTAGACTTGTGTTGTTAATGCGCCAGTAATAAGATAAGGCTTATCTTTAAATGTTCATGGAATCGAGACTTTGATGGAAACAGGCTTTTGGGTTAATATATTTTTGATAGATAAAGCAGAATGAAATGGAAAGACCAGGGGAACATAGAGTATATGGAGAAATACATTTTTCTTTTAAATCTCTCCCCTCACATGTTATCTGCATGCGAGTGTTGGGTGTGCATATATAAATGATTTGTTTGTAAATGCACACACTCTGCAAGTGGTTTTTGGGGGGGATGTGGGGGCCCTAAAGGGGTGTTACTTCTGTAAGAGGCAGCTGTGAGGTGAAATCTGCTGCTTCCCACCAGTTGAGGTGACAAATCTCACCTTCTCTCCCTCCAATTCTGTTCAAGTCCAGCTATTGTCAGGTAGGTAAATGTGAGCAGATAAGAGGTTGCAAAATAGCTTTGATTTTGCCTCCAGCTCCTCTGTCATGGAAAAGGAGTTGTGTGCCAGCCCTTTAGAGGAGTTTGTAGAGCAAAGTTCTGGTGGTTGAGCTGCACAGGAGGTGGTTAGGATGTCATAGTCATTTAATGCATTTCAGCTCAAGCCTGTTGTATGATCTGTTTTGCATGTTTGCACATTTGGATGAAATTATCTTGCAACCGTGTGTAGTACGGTGTCTGGGAAGGCCATGCCAAAGGAATGCACTCTCCTTGCAGCAAAGAGCTGCAGCATCTGTGACTTAGATCACAGAGCATTTGGTTGCTCTCTTTCAGTGGTGGATGTAAATCACAGTTGTTGAATTTTATTTACCCAGTCTCCTCCTTCTCTTTTTATCTCCCTGCCTGTGCTGTGGATGGGCAGCCCACTCCTGTGCTGGAGCCCCAGCTATATGAGCTGTGCAAGTAGATATGGCAGGGAGGTGGGGAAGGCAGATGAAGCCTTGTCATGCTGCAGTGATATTCTGGGGAAGAAAGTAGAAGGGAAACCTCCTCTAGTACTGTACTGCTATGTAAAGTACAGATTTAATGTGCAAAGTTCACATTAAATTTCTGGTGAAGAGGCGAGTTTGCCACTGTAGCTTATGGGGAAGGCATGAGAGAAAGTCAGGTGGATTTAGTGGGGGTGTGTAGAGTGGAGGTGAAGGAGGAGATAAAACTGTAGGCAAAGAGAATTCAGCTGTGGGTATGTATGGATGTGTGTTGAGCCTGGTGAACACAGAACAGGGAACTGTGAGAAGGGCTGAGCCTTAGTGGCAGAAACAATACCTGCTGTTCCCATCTCCCAAACCATGGTCTAAGAAACAACGTTCAGTAACTGCCGTCATAGGGAAAGAAGAAAATCAAATGGAAAGCAAGGTATTAATCAGGCCCAAATCCATATAGTCTGGAAGGTGGATGGGATCTGGTCCTGTACTTACAGAAATGCATCCTCTTAGCAAGTGTCCAGGCTGTTTGCTTTGTCTGTAAGCTGCCTGGACTCAAAATGATCTCTGCCTCTCAGGATGCACTTGCATGTCCTCAGCATTTTACCACTTGTTTGTAAAACATTACTGTAAATTGCTGCTTAGAGCATTATGTTTAACTGCTGGCAAAAGTTGCCTGTCAAGTGACTGACACAGCTGGCAGGGGAAGGGCCTAAAAAACCTTCTTAATTCAGGTGAATCTGGAAGAACAAAAGACAAATTTTCATGTGATTTCACCAAATCTTTAGTGTGACAGTGCCAAAATAGGGCTTTGTTTTCTCTTATTCTAATATCTCTTAAGCTTAGTTTGGATTTTTGCTTGGGTTTTGAGGAGTTACAGAGTTAGCTTTAAAAATGGCATTCGTGGAGCAAAAGCTTCAGTTCTTTTTGAAACTGATGACAGAAGTCTCACTCAGATCAGTTTTTCAAGAGTAATTTCTCTCGGAACAGACTGCAAGGGTAGTAAAGTACAAATTGCTTATGTATTTATCATTTACAGCTGTTTCAACCTTTCAGTGAGTGCTAGGTTCTTGATTCTGACTACCTGGGCTTGCCTTATCCCTGGTGGTGGTCACATTGGTGGCATTTCTGCTTTTAGCTGGGTGCTTTTTGCTTTGCTTATCAATGCTTGTGAGCACCTGTCACAGGCTCCAGTATTTGCGTCACCCTGAAATTAGCTTCCTTTGAACAATTTTCACTGGTAAAGCTCTGCCATTAGGAAAGATGCCATTATAGAAACCTGCATAAACATTGGTTAGAATGTATTTGTGTAACTCATGGACCTCTACATTTAATTAACGTGAAACAACTGTCTTGAATCTAAGAAGCTATCTAGTTGCAATTAGTTCTTGTTTGCTAATTAATTACCAATGGATGATTAAAAACTTGTTTACTGAGGTTTAGCAGCTATCAAGACACATATCTAGTACTCAGGGGATTTACCATGCAGTAACTGGATTGTTGAATTAAATTCTTATTGGGGACCTTTAAACTGTGACCAGAGAAAGTGGCTCTGCAGCCAATTTCCTCTCTTGTGTCCTCCTGGATCTGCTGCCATGGGTAGTGTTGCTCCTAAGGGTGGAGAATATGTGGATCCTTCTGCCTCACTGGAGTTGAGTAACGTGTGTTTTGCTGCAAATTCGAGGTAGGGAAAACAGGATCTTGGGACTAGGCTGTGTCAGGTCTCACACTCCCAAACACTGTCTGTCTAGCCTGACAGTTATGTTTCATTTTTGTCTCTTCACTGATGCTCATTGCATATCATACTCCAAATAAACTGCCACAAATGAAGTCTTTTTTCTTTTTATATTGAGTTTTATTTGCAAACTGTTTTTTGCTTCTGCAGTTAGGTTTTGATTTTTTTTCACAATTTGCTCAGTGGTTATGTTGAATTGTTTTAAGCCTGTGGGTTTGTTTGCAGATTTAGTCCCTGTGTTTATGGTCTCTCTGGTCACCAAAACACAAGTTTCTGCCACCACTTGATGAATGAGAACAAGATTTATGGTAGTAATTAGTGGCTTGTTCGTGTAACCAGCTTGAAGAGCCTTGAGAAAGTGGTGCGTTAGCTGCCCTCTAAAAGCCAAGCTCTTGAGGTGTCTGGAGATGTGTAACCATCATTGCTCACTGCTTTTGACAGCTCTGCCCTACACGGTGTGGATAAATCAACAGACAGGGAAGTTAAACACCAGTATTCACACACAGAAGCTTTTGGGTTTACCAGTAAAGGGTTGTTTCCTATAGACTGGCATGAACAAAAGCTGTGCGTGCAGGTTTTGGTGAATAGTAAGGGACAGAAACATGGTTTATGAGAGCATCAGTTCAGAGTTTGAAGGGATGCTTTTAAAAGCTGTTTTGCAGGATCCTTCAGCCTCCTTATCAGGGGTTGTTCTCTGTTTAGGTTTTTAGTCCATGGTCATGAAGAGAAGTAGAAAACCAGGAAGGGTGCTGGGAGTTTCTACATAGAGAGAAGGCTGGTAGGATTTCATGGAATGATTTCATCCATTCTTTTATTTTCTCTTGTGATTTCCTTATTTATAAGCCTGAGGTTTGGATTGTGTTTCTGCTGGCCTCTCTCTCTAAGCAGAGCTGGCAGGGAAAAAAAAAAAAAGGCAAGAGAATGAGCAACTGCGGCAGAAAAGTGATTAAAAAGAATAATTAGCATTTGCCCCTGATAAATGAGCAAAGCCATTAATTAGACTGATTTACTCCTGGCTTTTTTTTTCTTTCTCCCTTTCCTCTCTCTCTCCTTTTTTTTTTCCTTCTTTATCAAATGGCAGCGCCGTGACTGCCCCTTTGGTACGTTTTCATCAGCTTTTCACCAGTTGTCAGAGCTAACACCCTCCTTTCCTGGAGCCCGAGCAGCCTCTTGTAGCTAATGGATATGGAATGCAGCCAGAGCTGATAGCTGCTAGATCTGTGCTGGCTTACAGGTGTTTCCATCATTACTGGCGTATTATCTACCACTGGGTCCCCCTCTTCCTCCTCCTCTTCTCTTTTCTCTCTGTTTTTGCCTTTCTTTGCAGTGTTCTAGAAGTAATTACAGTTGTTTGGGTTTTTTTATATATACATTTTTAAAATCCTGGCAGATTTTTAAGACACTTATTTAATGCAACATGATTTCCTGGTGATCAAATCAATTTCTTTTTTTGGCATGGTGACAAGCAGAGATGCTGCTGCTGCTGTCGCCTGTTTGAATGTAATTACCAGGATGAAAGGGAGAATTTTAATTAAGACAATTTCCCTCACACACCTTCTTCCCTCCCCATTATTCATATTATGAGCTGGAGGCTGTGGTTTTTTTGGTGATTTTTTTTTAAATGTATGCTTTTTTATTAAGAAATATTAGTAATCATCAGGCTATTTCATATTATATCATGAGTCTGTCCTTGCCCCTGCTCCTGCCCTGCCATATGGCTCTGTGCAGAGTTGGAGAATGATTTGTATGCAATCTCAAATGGGGGTTTGGCTCTTTAAAAGCAAATATGAGCATAAAAGTCCTTGTTTCAAACCTAAATGATGGTGCAAATGCCATCACTGGCATATATATGGTGTTTGGAGCTCTTTGTGATTAATTATATGCATTCCTGTAATGCCCAAAAGCCAAATTCTTCATGCAATTTAGAGCATTGGAAAGAGAGACAGGCCCAAATGACTGCCTAGGAGCCAAACACCACAGGAACATTGCAAAAGCTGGGTTTAACCTTTGTTCTTCAGACCCTGCCTCTAATGTAAGGAAGCATTTCAATTGTGTGCTGGAAAATGGGTAAGAGAAGGTGCTTCTGAGGAGGGGGGTGAAGTTTTTGGCAAGGGGGAAACATGAGGTGAAGTGAGGAAATGCTGAGGTCTGTCAGAAGCTGAAGAGAAGTAAATGGCAGCTACTGTCATGGAGTTTGGAAAATACGGGAATGATGCTTTATCTGGAGCAAGCTTTACTGTCAAGGTTCAAGCAAAGAGAAACAGGTTTTTTTTTATTAACCTCTGGCATGGTAGGTGCATTTGCAATAGGTTTTTAAATAAAGACCATGAATTACAGTTAGAACTTTGTGGGGACTTGCTGAGCTAAATTAAGATTTTGGGGGGGGCTAGTTAACCAAATTCACTAGTCATCTGGTCCAGGTGAGTCTTGGGGTGTTCTTTTGTTTTTGTTTCCTGTTTTGTTTTTTGTTTATCTCAGAGGTATTGCATGCTGGGGATCATTTTAACTGGCTGTTGTCTTGTCCTGGAGTTCTGTTCTCTCTGCTCCTGAATCCCACCACCATTTGCCACAGTTGTACAGAACTCAGATTCTCTGGGACTGTATCACAATAGAAACACAGCAGCTAGGGAAGGAGCATGGAGAGGAATTTTTCTTGTTCTTTGTAAGAGGGGCACAAGACACCTTCCCTGTTCTGCTGAGGTTTGCCCATATCTGTTTTCACCCCATACCTTGCCTCATAAAAGCCCTGTGCTCCCAGGCACGGGCAGGACATCCTCTGCAGCCTGGCCACGCAGGTCTGTTAGCAATCCAGAGGATGGTGCAGGGTAATTCAAGCTGCCTCTTCCCCCCAGGGCAGGCCACACACTGCCTCCAAAGAAGCTATTTAACCTGCAGTCCTTGGGACCAGGGCAGGGCCATTCTTGGGATTGAAATTAGGTCTTCAAAAGGTTGGTGTTGGAGGGGGCTACAGAAGAGGAAAACCATTTCCCAGCTGTGTTTTTGAGGCATGTCTCATGTCAGCAGAAGGTAATTCAGACCAATGTGGGTGCTTGATTTCCCAGAACAACTTCAAGTTTATTTGCAAGTACCTTAGGTGTGAAGTCCATGGCAGGCTTTCTGAGCAGGAGTTGTCCCCGGTCTCCTTGCACTTCATTCTGCCTTCGTGGGGATCACTTCAGGCATGACTTGAAGATTGCTGGACAAATAGGAAAACCTGCAGAGCAAGGTAGGTGCCTGCCAAAAAATGAAGGGAACGAGCTCTCTTTGATTCTCTTCACATGTTCAGTGATGCTCAGAGGGGTTAGACCTCTGCCTCCCACTGTGCCTGTCATGCCTCCTGCCATGGAGCAGCAGAGCTCAGGCATTTGGGCAGAGCTGGTTGAAACAGCCAAAACAAGGGAGTTGGTAGAACTTGAATCCTGGCTGAATGGCTTTCCTTGTCCTCACCAAAGAAACTATTCCTATTAAGCCCATGTGCTTACACCTGTGCTTTCAAGTCCAAAGTGGAAAATTTTCTCCTCTGGTCATTCCCAAGCCAAGGGAAAGGTGAGCTGTGGTGGGGTGAGTTTTGAGGTTTACTGGATAGAGGAGGTCAGAGCAGTCCAGGTAAGGAGCAAAACAAAAACCAAGATGCTAGGACAGAGAGGAGGGGACATACCTTTATACTTTCAAAGGCTTTGGGCTCTTCTGGATCTGTCCTAAGCATAACAGAACCATTCAGGGGCTGGCATTGACCATCACAATGGCCAGTTGGGTGGAAGAGGTTTTTCACTTTTTGGATGCCAGCCCTCAAAGGTTTGGCAGAGCTTGGATGCACTTGGTTAACAAGCAAGGGTCAGTATGCATGCCCCAACCCACACACAAACAGATGCAGTAATCTGAATTATTCGTGTGCAGACCAGGTCCCTGGCTTGCTCAGTCCCAGAGTGGAAATTGCGCCTGAGGTGAATGCACTGCAAAGAATGTACGGGAAATGTTTTGCATTTTAAACAAATAAAAGTCAGTGCGTATTTTTTTAACTCTTGCTGACCAGCTCTTCACATCCTGTTAAACTAAATATTTGCATGGTAGTAGTGCAAAGAAGGCTGAGCAAGGAACCTCCATGTTTCGTTTGGGTAGTTGTATATTACGATCAGCTGCTCTTTCCTCTTCTGTCTGTTTTTCTTAGCAAGGTCAGGACGAGTTTCACAGTCCGAATGGTTCACTGCAATTCTCTACAGGATATCCTCATTTTACTTTAATGAGAAGGAAATTAATGAAACATACAGGCCCTGGGGCTTTGAATACTATACATTAATATTATCCCAACGCATTGCAGTATGTGCGCGCTCTCAGACTAAACTTTACACTGGACAGAGGAAGTTGTGATCAGATTCAGGTGCCTGTGAAATATAAGTGGTGGGGGGAGAGGGGAAAAAAAATAAAGGATAAGAGAAGCTTGAAGCAGTTTCCTTCCGTTTCAGCCCCTGATCAGTGTGAGAACAGGGATATTTAAATAGGATCAGGTCAATACAAACCAAATTATCCCAGCTCCTAGGGCAAGACTATTTAGCTGTATTTGTGTATCTGGGAGGTTCATTCTTTTGATTTGTTGGTTAAATCTTTGGAGGGTGAATTTGTCTGTGTGTAGACCACTAGTCATGTACAAGACAGTGGTGGTCTGTGCAGAATGTGGGCTGCTAAAGGACTGCAGATCTTCCCACCTCTCTTTCCTCAAATGACCAACACCATGAGTGCTTTTCAGTGCAAGCCCTCTGATAACAAAATGGGATAATACCAAAGAAATAAAAGAAAAATTAAGTTCAGCTTCTGTTTTCTTTGCTGGTAGCTGGAAACAATGAGAAGACAGGCCTGAGCATGCAGTAATTTGCCCCCTGTGCAAACCACCTTACAAGGCAACAATTGCCAGGCAGCAATGCATGCCCATTTCAACACTGCTTAGAACCTAAGGGCTGAAGGTTCCTTGCCCTGCCAGTTGACCTGTAGACTACAAAGCTTCTTTAGAAGACCCAAAAGCTTTGGTCATGTATTGGAACAGCTTAGACCCAAGGCACTGGGTCTGAACTGCTTAAATAGAGCTGCTTTGATGGCAGTAGTTGGGGTGGTTGGAAGGTGGCCATCAGCATTGTGCTGGGTCAGGCCCACTACTCAGAAAGCTGCTGACAGTGAATTCTATTTTTCCTTCTGGGATTTTTGTTTTGTTTTCTTTCCCCTCGTAGTGTGATTTCCTCATATTACAGCAACTGGCACTGCCTTTACATCAAAAGGAATGGAGCCCTTTCCTAATTTTGGTGGAAGAATGTGGAGGAGGGGACCTTGTTTGGAGAAATTTGCTAGATCAAGGAAAAATAAGTTAAAAATAAGGTCATCACAGTTTTGGTCTCTCAGGGTATAACAAAGCATTTTTTCTTTTTCTTAGAAATGTGCTAAAATACTGGAAATTTTCTATGGGCTGAAGAAGGAAGCAGCCCCCTCCCATTCCCATATTCCACATGCCCATCTTTGTCCATTTGATTTTAAATGTTGCTGAACCGTTTGTGTGGTGGAGAAAACCGCAACTTGAATATTACCACATTTTGCAAACTGAAGGCTCTGCCTTGGGATATGGGGACAATTTATTAGTGGAAATATCTTTAATTAATTTGTGCACAAGTTCGTGTTTTTCTTTAATTCTTCTCCCCAGGCACTTGACCCATAGTAATGAAATCTGAGAGCCCTTTTCAGAAAATTACTTTCTCAGCATTTTTGTTCCTTTTAAAGTTAAGTGTATCGCATAATGACCATGAAATGTTATCCTTTATTAGGAACACACTTTTCACTGAGAGTCTTCAAATAGACTTTATTACCAGGAACTCCATGGTAAGCTGCCATCCACTGCCTTCCAGTCAGGCAGGCCTGGCTTTGAACTCCATGTGAGTGTTGGAGGACGAGTGCTCTGCTCTGGCAGCCCAGTCAGGACTGGTGGTCACTGGGAGGAGGTGGCTCCTTGGTTTGGTTCCAGCCTCGAAAGCCATGCTGAGGAGAGAACAGAACTTTGACCATGAGTTGCCAAAAGCAGGCTGATGGGCACCTGCAACCCAGTCACGTCTGGCTCCCCAGGGGATGTCATGAACTGACACTGGGGTTTTGGAGCCTCCTGTGTGACCTGACCCCTGGGCAGGTCTAGGATAACTTGTAAATGTTACAGATGTTTGCTTTGTCTGAGTGGGGGCTACAGCCAGAATGGCTCTTGCTGGCCCCAGTCCCTGCCAGTGTCACATTGGGGTGTCAGTATCTCAAAGGTTTCCTCTATTACAGGCTGCCCTTGGGGAAAGTTTTCAAGCTCAGAAAATGGGGCCATGCCTCTAGAGCTGCTTATGTGTCTTAGATACACTTCATCTCTCACTGCAAACAGTCCTTAAGGACGGAACGGTTTCCTTTTGCACAAAGATGGATCAACAGTCCCCTGTGGTTTGGCATGTGGGGACGTTAGCCCTAACACAACAGACACACTGGTGATTGAGGGGATGTTTGGAGGTAATGCTGCCAAGGCAGAATAGGATTTTTCCGTTTTTTTGCAACAGAGAGAGATGGGAAAGGGGGTGCTTAACAACAGGCGATGAGCAGTTCTGATTTATAACCCATCTGAAATGTGTTATCTCCCCACTCCACCTCCTGCCCCTTAACTGCCACTCTCAAAGCCTCTCAAAACCTTCTGATGCAACATTTAGGGTGCTGATTCAGAATGGACTCTGAGGACACGGTGTCATTGTAGACTAGCTCAGTGTGATGTTTCTTAGGAAAATCTCATTCAAGTGCTAGCCAGGCTTTTACCCCCACCCTGAACACATGCCAGGTCACTGACATCCTGTAACTCTACCATGTGGTCCTGGAATGGGCAGTGTTGGCCAGAGCTTGAGTCACCTGCACCTCCCCAACTCCAGGTCTGAATCCTTTTTTGGGGCGGTGACATTTCACTCCCTGCTCCCTTCTGTCTCTGACTCTCAGTCCAAGTAGGATTAAAACCCCAGGGGTCAGGGTCAGCTCCCTGGAACCAATTCACATCATGCTTAACTGATTTGTCTTATCACAAAGATATTATTAGTGTTTAGAAACCTCCCACCCGCAGCAGAAAGGGCTGCTTCACAAAGGGCCTGTCTCTATTGTTTTGAGGTCATCTGTCTCCCTGTCCTGGTCCTGTTTTCACTCTTAATTTGTTTAGACCGCAGAATGGGCGCATGAACAGCTCGTTTTGTTTTTGTTTTTGATGGGCAACCACAAGAACATTGGCTGCATGTGCCTTTCGTTTGGTTGCAGTTTAACAGCTGTTCCCTTTGAAATAACCCTGTTTCTGCTGGCTGTGTTTCTTAGTTGCTCTTACCCAACTTTTCCGACCAGTAAGGCTTCTCCCTCCTCCCCACCCACCTGGCCCTGTTCCCTGCCCTCCCCACCACTACCCTAGGAACCTTTTTGGTTATTTCAACCTTCGTGATTAAACTGGCCCCCAATTGTTATCAAGAAGATTCAGGAAGGAGGATGAAAAAAGGAAACATAATCTTATCTGAGAATAGAAAATATGATAAGGGCCCCCTATCTGGAGGCTGCAGTGTCCCTCGTGGTGGGGCTGCAGCAGTTCCTTTGAAAATAATCACTGACACCATCTTTGCTAAATCACCTTTCACACAGCTCGGGCCTTTGATACAAAGGCCCCTGGCAAAATTAGAGCAGGATTGAGTAGACCCCAGAGCAAACGCATTAAATGCTCAAGAAATGAGAATTAGGGGGCACCCAGCTATAATTGCATAGGAGGAACTTCTGTTGTTGGGGAGGTGCTGGTGTGCCTGGGTGGGTGTTTGTGCATTTGTGTCTCTGGCTGTTTGCAGATGATGGCTACAAGTTATTAGGGCATGACATGAGGTGCTAATTAAACAGCCTTTGTACCTTTTAATCATCTGCATAAGAGATGAATTAATGCTGGACCAAATGAAATGTTAGAATAATTCAGAGTGCTCAGGTCTCAGAAAGTCTCAGGTAGAACATGTACAGAGCAGTCCTGTACTGGCTATGTAGAAAATAGCAAGACCAAGCAAGTCTTTCTTGCTTTTAGCTGCCTTTTTTTTTTTTTTTTTCCTCTACCTGTTTTGCTGCCAGAAGCCTCAGGGTTAAACTTCTCTTGTTTTATTTCAACTGAAGTGAGTTTCATAGTCTTGTATGCTAATAGACCCTATTGGGCACATGGCAAAAAAAAAAAAATCTCAGTGTGTTGCTCCCAAGAACTTGGCAGCCTTTTGCATTGAGATACCTGACCTGAAACAGTGCTGGTGTGTTGAGGGGAGGCTGCAGGGTCTGGGAAAGTGAAATATCCTGCAGGGACAGGCCAGAGGTATATTGAGTGAATGTGTAGTGTCATAAGAAATATACATATATGGACCATAAGTGCTTATTTATGTTTATTTATACTAAGTAAGTAGTTCTATTTACTTCTTAAGGTAATTCTGAGGTTCTAAGTAATGCCTAAGGATTTAGGGTATTCCCTCTTTGGGTCCTCATCATGAAATGGCTTTCAGAGGGTGGTATGAAATAGCCCTTTCTGAAGGCTACTCAGACATTAGTAACTGAAAAACAGGTTCCCTGAATCCCAGCTCGCTTCTAAAAATTGTACATTGCTAATTGGCTCCATACATTTGGAACAAACGTGGCTTCTGTCTTTTAGGATCTGATTCAAATTGAACTGGAGAAATCTCAGAACAACCACCCTGTCTTGCAGGTGTTATCCATCAGCCAGATTACCCATTTCCAAGATATTTCAAGACAAAAATTAAAAATATGCTTAAAAACCAACCAACCAAAAACCTACTAAACCTCCCTCAGCCAAGCACACTCCAGTTTTTTGTGACTATCATGTTAGGAAGTTTTGCTTGAGGCATAGGAAGTGCTGAAATTGTCACATCTTGTGAAATATTTAAGAATCTAAGCAGAATTTGGCAAAGCTCAAAGTGTAGTGTAGCTCCTTTGCAAGGTAATCATCAGGAATTAAATCCCTTTTTCTCATAGAGGAAGAATTCTTTTTTCTTTTTTTGCAATAGAGGGTAAGGACATTATAATGGTGCCACCTGGTATCTCAAGGCAAGGTGTTGACTTAAGCACCACATTGCCATTTAAAGGTGAAAAGCTTTTAAAGTAACAAAATTTAAAGTGCTGGCTTGGAAGCAAATTACTGTGGTGGGAAACTGGCATGAAAATTGACAGATAAGCTCAGAAATCCTTGTCTTTCTGCTGATCTTTCAGGGGCTGGCATTTGTGAATGCAGCCCATTGAACAGGAATACAGAAGCATCTTGGTCTGTAACAGAGATGTGGTCCATGTGGGATAAGGTTGTGGAGGACTGGCAGAACCTTCTGTCCAAATTTTTCCAGATACACAAAGTATGCCCTATAGGTCTTTTCCTCCTATTCTTTCCCCTTGACAGTGAGAATAATGGAGGTGCCAACCTCAAATTTCCTGTTGCATGTTGATTTGTGGGATATTCATGCAAGCAAAACCCACATTTGTTTGTGGAGCATTCACAAGGGGATAAACAGTGGATTTTGAACATAAATCCATTTTACCTTTCTTAAATGGGTGGAATTCTTTCAGCCACTTCTGTAACTGGCAATGAAATACATCTAAACCATATCCTCAAATTTTCTTGATCCCACATGGGGCTAAAACAAAAAACCTGGGTTAATCATAATGGTTGTTTTAGGAACTCTTTATAATTAGACTTCATTGCTGACCCAGACACTGCATCCCAACTCATTTTCAGAGGAATGAAGTGAGGCAGGAACCAACCAAGGCAAGCTGTGGTTTCATCTCCAAAATTCTTTATTGGCACCACAGCTCAGAGGCAGCTTTGTAAGGTTGTGCAGTGAAAACACCTGAGGGAACTGATTTGTTTGCAGAAGAGAGAGGAAAAATCCTGGTGGTGTCCCGTGGGTTTCTTGTTCCAGTGTCTGGGTTCCCCTCTCAGGCTGGTGTCACGCACCACTGCAGCAGCACACGAGGGGATCCGGAGGGAATTCCTGAAGCTGGTGTTGCTGCTGAATTTGTAATGTGAAACCACAACCCCAGTAAAGGAAGAGAGGACAAGTGTGTGAATAGTTTAAAGAAAAAAATTTAAAATAATATTAAGAAAAACCCAGTAGGGTTCGCTTTGGCAAAGGGAGTACTTTAAAAATCAACCAAAAAAAAACCCTGCAGAGTAAATTATTTTTTGTGAGAAACAGCTCAAGAGCAGAGTTCTTCTGCCTGACCCCACAGTGGAGAGGGAGGGCTGTTTCAGGGAGCTTGCAATGAAGAGGGGGAGAGAGGAAAGAAAACTAGGAACACCAACAAATGCACAGGCTGTGAGTTTTAAGTCCTCATGTAGGTTTCAGCAGGAGGTGTTAGTGACCATGAAGGGAGGAGAACTTTCCCACAAAGTCTGACCCCCAGCATCTTCTTTTGTGCTGCTAGAAGGGGCTGGGTGCAGGGCTGGCATGCTGCTCCTGTTTGCAGACCCTTTTTATGGTTGCACCTTTTAAAGAGGGGTTCCCAGGCACTGCTAAATCTGTAACCTTTGTGTGCTTCCTGTGGAGCGTGCTCTTAAATTATTTTTTATCAAAAAGGTCCAGAAATTTGATAGGGGAGATGAGAAGATGGGCATGATCAGGGAGGATAATAAAGAACTGTCACTTCCCTGGCTGTAGCTTTGTTGGCCCTCCTGCTTTCTGAGATAAAGACATAGTGGCTGGTCTGGGTTCTATATCAAAAGGCTGATTTGGCTGCTTGATTATATATGAAATATAGATTTAAAGCTTAACTTATGTTCCTAAAAGTGAATCAATCATAGGGTAAAGCCTAACACATTTGTTATGATCACTAAAGATCTCTGCTGGGCATGGTGAGGTGTATAGTGGCTAGAGGGGCTTTTAAAAGCTGTTTGGATCCAGTTTGCTGAAATCTTACCTGTTCAGAAAACATTATTTATTAATAACAGCTCAGGGTGGGAATATTTTTCTCCCTTATATCCTTCTACTCCAGAGTTTCAGGAACCACCTCCAAAGGAGTTAAACCTCATTTTACCAGGCAGAAAGAGAAAGAGAGGCAGAAAAACTTCCAGAGGCTGTGTCCAGAGGGGCTGTGATCTGACCAAGTGCTTAAGTTCTCTGAAGATGACCTTACTCAGCTCCTTGGTTAAATGCTTTGCTGGATCTGCTGCTTTAGGCTTATGTCCCTGGAAAGCAGATAATGTCAGATGGAGAGAAAATCTGCCCTGGCATGACTAAATGGTTTCTGGTACCTGTGCAAGCTCTCAGAGAACAACTGGGGTATCTCTGCGGGTATTGGAGGAAGAAACACCTTTCAGGGGCTGTGGACCTTTGCCATATTCACCTCCCTCTCAGCACTGATGATTGCACAGCCAGCAGGTCAGTGAACAGTGTGAGTTTGCCAGGAAGCAGGAGTTCAGCCATCCTGCCTTTGCTGATGGGCCTCTGGGGCTTGTCTGTTCACAGATGACACACACATGCATGCACAAATAAAACCCTGGCAATCTCTTTCTGCAAGAGCCTCGCTGCTTCCAGGGGGAAGGAGTGCAAAGTAATTTGATGCCTTCATTATCTCCATAACATGAACCAATTTGTCAGCAAACTACTGTGCAGCTTGATTCCTGATTGAAGAGAAAATCAGGCTGGGAGAGAGGACTATTATTTGCAACTAGTTTAAGCATTGTTCTTTTTCAGAGGAATATAAATATACTGTGTAGAGCTGGCTCATTAGACACTTATCCGTTTGTATTTATGGTTTAATTAAATAACTGCATGGGAGGACTCTGGTTTCTAATAAATAACAATAACAGTAACAGTTTTGCCTTCCTTATGGCAGTGTCTTTCTGAGGAAGGCTATGAAGGGACAAATGCGTTTAATCTTCCATCCCTTGATGGGAAGAATGAAGTAAAATATTTTAACCCTTGTTGTATGGGTGTGAAGGACTGACAGGTAGAGAGTTTCATCAACCAGCCCCGGGTTACTCAGGTTACTGACTCCTTATGATAATGTTTCATTTTCTGCCTGAAACACAGGGCTGGGAATTTAGGGTGAGGCACTGAGATGGTTCCCTATGGAGCCTCCTAAGAGCTGCTTTCACCTCCCTTCTTGGTTTGTTACAGATTCCAGGCTTTGTGGATGCAGAAGAGATTTGCCTGGTGTGGCTTCAGTTTTAACCTATAAGGTGTAAGGAATGTAAGGATCCAATGTACTGGATATGATCCAAACGAGCCCCTGCAAGGGGTCCTGTCCTGTTCCCTTGTCCCAGGAGACAACCCCTAAAGGCTGGATTCCAGCTCAGGCCAT
Source organism: Calypte anna (assembly GCF_003957555.1). Lineage (NCBI taxonomy): Eukaryota > Metazoa > Chordata > Aves > Apodiformes > Trochilidae > Calypte > Calypte anna. The sequence goes on along the minus strand of NC_044258.1, from coordinate 9,928,807 downwards.
GCAGAATGGGGCAGGATGGACGTAATGTAGGTTACAAGCCACAAAAAAAGCTGCAGCAAAATCTACTTCTGAAGAGGGCCCCGATTCTGGTTTTGTTTCCTGTTCTGGTGTTGCCTTCAGGCACACCAAACCCTGTAGGTGTTGCCACCTGTATTTCCCAAAAAACAGTTACACAGATTTGCTCTGAGTTTTTGATGTGGGAGTCAGTGTCATGACTTTGGAGTGGGGGCCAGGTGAAAGTAAAGCTACTTTTGCTACTTTTAGGCATAAAGGAGTCTACACACCCCTCCCCTTGCATTTGCTCACCTCTGTGATCTCAAGCTGGGACGGGGCAGAAGGGTTATGAGATCTGATCAGTGATGTGTATTCAGGCAGTGCTTTAACTTTAAGGATGAATTTTCTCCCTGAAAAGTCAGGGGAAATCTAAAGGAGATGCCTGTTGCTTAGAGAATAGAGAGGAAGAGTGCTTTGACGTTATGTTTCCTAATCCCTATGGTAGCTGATTTGGGGGTTTTTTGTTTTGTTTTTTACTCTCTTCCCTGTTTAATGTGGTCCCTTAAATCGCTGAAGATTCTTTTTCTTTTCTTTAACTCAGTTAAATCAGATTCCCCCATACCCTGAAATATAAAATACTTGGAGGTTTTCTCTAAAGCATAGTTTATGCAAATAATTCCCTCTCTGCATTCCTGTGCTAGAGTCAAGCACTGCATATCTGATTGGGCTCTTAATGACTTTTGGGAATCATTTAAATATCTAGCTGACTAGCCCAGTTAATAATCAGAGCTGCAGCTCCTTGAAGCAGGAGTGACTCATGGAAGAAGAAGAAGAAAGCTTCTGGTTATTTCTAAGCCTCACTCCTGCCCCTTCTCCAGCGTGCAGGCTCTGAAGGGCACAGCATTATCAGATGTTCCCAGGCAACGTGCATCTTTCTGTCTGCTCCCAGTCGCACGTTCAGGGCATGCAAACTGCAAGCTTGGCTTCTGAACATCTGTTGCCTGTGCATCCCGTGGCAGGGAGATCGCTGGAGCTTGAAGATTAAGTAGTTCAGGGGCAAATTTAGTGTTTGAATTGCAGATTTCTCGGGAGGGGAAACCCTTGGCTATTGCAGTGGGGATAGTGCTTGGGAGACAACTCTCTTCACTCCTGTGTGCTTAATTGTGCATTGGTGCAGCTAGGACTGTGTGTGAACAAATTGTGTAGCAGGGAACACTGGGATTTGCTAACGCAGGATGGTTTTTTCCAGTAAAGGAATGTTACTCTATTCTCATGCTTGTCCCAATTTTTAAGGTATTTTCAGACCATCTCACCTAATGTTTCCTGAAGTTTCATTTGATTTAGTGAATCATCTCTCTTTTTTTTTTTTAATTTTCTGTTCTAGGGTGTCATTGTCACATGTTATTACTGCTGGATGTGCTGCAGCCAGACAAAGCTCTGCTTTAGTAAAGGACATCTACTACTTACTGTATGTCTCCCCTTCTCTTGCACCCGTGGATTACTCTCCTGAGCACTAACGTGATGATGGGACTACCTTTAGCACCTCCATGTCCTCTTATTTGTCCTGTATTCACTGAGAAATGTTATTTCTCTGATTTATGAACTGAGATATTCCACCAGAGAGATGAGTGCCCCAGGGAGGAGAGCAGGGCTTTGATCTCACTGTGCTTTTGAAATATGACTGTAAAATCAGAATTAGATTGTAATCTCTTTGGGGCAGGGACATCTTTCTTTGCCCTGTACAGTGCCTGGCATGCTTTGGGTGCCATGTTAGCACACACAGATGTCGAGTAATGAGCGATGCTCACAAACTGTATCTACTGACCCTGCAGAGCTGAGAGGCTGTTTGTTCCTCATCCTATAATTAACAGTATATTTTTATTTCTTTCTCCTGCTTCCCATCTCCATCAGATCTGGACTTTGCTGGGCTCTCTTATCATAGGTTTGGTGGTACAGATCCTCTTGTTAGCCATTGCCTGGAGTTTTGTAGGCAGGTTTTTGAACTGAGCTGGCTGGGAAATACAGTTCCTGTGGAAACTATTCCAAAGAGAACTATTTCCAGTATATCATAAGGTGCAGGAGAGTTTTTTAAATGATCACTCTTCCCTAAGAGTAGTTTATGATACAAAGAGAGGAAGAAAAGGTGACTTTTTTGAGATTCACCAAACTAAAAGTTAAAGCTGAGGTAGACTTAGCTGATGCCTCCAGCTCAGTTGCTCAGAGGTACTTTGCTCTAAAATACCCCATGACATATTGAATTTCATATGGACTATTGAGTTGTGTCCAAAAACACCTACTTGTCCTGGTTCTCTGGCTACAAAGGTTCATTAGCAGAGACAAAAATTTCTTGCTCCCCCAGCCAGAAAGAGAAAGGCAAAGGACTGGTAAAAGGGAGAGGAGCTCAAAACGAGACATTGCTGGCAGATAACTACAGAGCCCTGTGTAGCACATCAGTCTCTCCAGAGTAGCTGATGGCAGATGTGAAATGCAGCAAGGCCTTGGACTATTGTGTAACTTGGGGGATGCCTGCAGCTGCTGTTCATAATTAATCATTTAAGCAACAGTAAAATCAAGTGACTTTACTGACAGTATCCAAACTGCTGACCTCAATGCATTTTAAAAGTTCGCTGGATACTGAACCTCGGATGACCCATGGATGGATCTGGAATAATAATTTTCATAATCCTCAAGTCATTATCTTAAGAGGGAACGTATTGTTCTCCTAATTAAGTCCATCCATATGCTGTGCATCTTCCCATGCAAATGCACTGTGCATAAACTAATTAAAAGAAATATACAGCCACAAGGACTTAAACTGTCTTTTCTGCAATCTCTTTAAATTATAAGGAGTCTTCCTCTCCCCCCTCCCCCCACACACACACACTAACAAGGGATTCAGCACCGTATTCAGCAGAGAAAACCACTGAGCAGTTTTGGATCAGAATCTGGAATTCCCCAGAATTCATTAGAAAGCCTTTGTTTTATGACATTTTTTGTGAGGGCCCTGGATGTGTAGAAGACTCTAATTAAGAGAGAGTTATGATCATTTAATAGGAGACAGCCCCTGCCCTGAAGAGCTTACAGTCTAAACAGACAAGACAGCCAAAAGCTGAAAGAGCCTTGTTTGCAGTTAAACAGCTCAGCCATTGAAGAGTTGAATGACTTTTTCAAGGTCATCCATGCAAAGCTGGAAATTGGAGGCAGACCTGCTCCAGCACCACAAGAACCTGGGTCTTCCACTTTTAGCAGTAGATTCAAAGGATGTAATGTGTAGAAACCTCTTTGGTGCAGCCCCACAGAAGGACAGATTCCCTGTGAGACTCACTGGTATTTGGTTACCTGGGAAATAGCTGTGAGCCTGCTTGGTTTCTTTCAGTAGTTTCATTGTTCTCTGGTGTGGTGGAGGCTGACCCACTGTAAAGCAATGTGTTAAAAGCTTGTGACCATCTTCAAGTATTTTCTGCCATGTCTCTCCACTTGAGCCTTGGCAGGACCGTGAAGATGTAGCAGAAGTCCCCTGGGCCAGCAGTGTGTCTGTGTGCCTCTTGTTGGACTGTGACTTTGAGCCCTGGACTGGTCTCTGTTTCTGTTTGATTGTGGCAAGAACATGAATGAAGCAGGTTGAAGGATAGCATCAGGGTCAGCCTTTTTGCTGTAATCTCCCTTGGAAGTGTTGCTGACCTTGCCTTTGCCTTCTGCTTTGCAGAAGAGGAGGAGTGGAAGCTCTGGATGTGTCCTGCTTGCTATTTCCACTCCTGTTGTAGGATGTGTGTCTGGTGTTTGCACATCTATCAGAGCACTGTTGACATTACTACGTGCTCTCCTGTAAGAAATCAAGAGCAATTCAGTGCTTTGTCTGATACATCATCACAGTCTCCATGGGTACAGGAAGGTGCCTGTGTGTGTGCATACTGACATGCTAAATTTTATTAGCCAATACCAGTGTATATGTAGCCTACACCAGTGGATATGTCAGGATAATAACTGGGATTTTTCTCTTGCTCAGATATTCTCCCACAAACACCCTTCTTGGCTGCTGAGGTTATGAGATACCCCTGGGGCCTCTTAAGTTGGAGCAACAATCCTGTAAACTGAGTCTGAGTATAATGGTGGAGCATCTCGGTGTTATCACTGGTCTTAAATGGTCTTCAGTGCGTTTGGTGGTAGAGAGATTGGCATTTACACATCTCTTACGTTTGGTTCAAATAGGAACCAAGCCCTCAACAGCCCTGGCATGGTTGGATAGGAATTTGCATGTAATTTTGAGAAAGCACAGGGATCCCTTTGCTCTCTTTTCTAACAGGTGTTTGTATGTGCAAATAGGAAGCTGAAATTTCCTTAGGCTGGTCTTGATTACTGTCTCATTCTTTGCAAATGGCAGGTTTCCTGGCAGCATCCCTACCAACACAGCAGTCATTGGAAAAGGCAGCTGGAAAAGGAGAGTGAAGAAGAGTCCAGCTCTGAGGCTGGGAGGCCCCTGCATCACAGGATCAGAACTGGAGCGAACAGGCAGTTCTCCTCTTATCTGATGTAGCCTGGAGAGCAGACAGATAGGACTGCAGCAGACAGTATGATGGGAATGTGGTGGGTGGACTCTACCAAAAGGAAAGAAACCCTCCCCTCTATGGATGAACCTTCATCTCTCTATTTCCCCCTCTCCAGTCCTCATTCCGGTAACAGGGAGGATCTTTTCCCCATCCAGTGATGAGATGAAAGAGTGGCCCCCATCTGACACTTCATGAGTTGGCTGAACCCTACAAAATGATCTTCATAAAATTCTGATTCCAAAGCATCAAAGCCTTTTCCTGACTGGTAAAAACCCTAAAAATTCCTGGAAGAACTGCCAAAGGGCAATGGGGCTGATTCTGTCAACTGCCTTTGGTTAGAGCTGGGTTTGGTTATTTATGGGGGCCGGGGGAGGCAAGAACTTTCCAGATGGGCGGCTGAACCAAATATAACAATGATAAAAATCAATGCAGTTATGTGAAAGGAAAAGAATGCCTGCGCTGAAGGGCTGCACGAGGCACACACTTCTCTGTGCTGAAACATCCCTCAGCACGGAGCTTACTCGTGGCATCCCACCCAGTGCTGTTTCATCCCCATGCATTGCAGACACCTCCTCCACGTCTGCTGAAGTCTGACCTTTGCTGGGGAGATTCTGGCTGGATTTAGTGGTTCCTACCTAACAAGACTTCAGACTCGTTGAGTCTGTCTTACCCTACTAAAAACATGACAAGGAGAGTAAGCACCTATATGCAATGAGATGTCATCCCATCCCAATGAGATTATAGCAGGGCTGGTTTCTCAGACCATTCAAGAAGCCAGCAACTGGGTAGCAGCATGACTTTTGTCTTCCCCAGAAAGGATGCAGTATTCTGGTGTTCAGGTCATGCTGGGACTCCAAAGAAACAGATGTGTCTCTTGTTGAATTACAGCTCAGACAGAATTCATGTGTGAGGAATTAGGCTGGGACACAGGTTCTCAAATGGGTTGCATGGAACTGCTTGGATGAAAGCAAGGTGTAAAGATGGACATTTCCTGTCTGAAAAATCTGAAGAAATTTGTTGTTACAATGTGATGGTGTGGAGGAACTGAGTGAGCCCAAGAACAGCCTTCACAGCATCTGCATACTTCAGTAATCTCAAAGTATCAATTCTGATCCCTTCCAGCCCTGTTGCTGAGTGTGGCACTGCATAGTTCTGAGTCAGAGCAAAAGACTCTGTTCCTTCTCCAACAAAATTGCAGTCTAGGAGCAGAAGGAAAGAGAAAGCATAAGAAAGAATATATGGGATTGGTGCTGATGGTTGCATCTTGGTATGCATCCAAGAATAGAGGAGGAGAGGGTTCAGTAGTTCCTTGTTGAAGAAATCTTGCTTGTCATCTCATTTGTGAGGAAGCATGCTGAGTATCTGATGGAAGCAGGAAGACACCTAGGAGTCAGGACTAAGTGGGAGAGATGAAATACCTGATGAGAAATGAAATTTTCTGGAGGGGGCTGGAGTTTGTTACTGCAAACTGCCTTTGTCTGGGTGCATCCTTGAGTTTCCTATGTTAGTGAAGTTTTGGATGCCTGCATGCTGTGTTAATAGCAATACAAATAACCAGTCCCATACCATCCTTGTGTTGAACTTTATTTCTGGAGGTTTTTCCTTTGGTTCGAAGCCTCTAGTACTGCCATGGAAAGGATATACAAAATGTTGTTCCTTAGGCAATAGCTTTTTTTCCACAGAGTCCCCTTGTACTTCTTTCATTCTGGTGTTTGCACTCCTTGGCCTCACCTCTTGACCAATATGTGTTTATGTGGTTGAAAAGATATTGAGGCTCAGCCTGCTGGGATTCCTCTTCATTGCTGTGCAGTGAATTCCAGCTCTCTAGGTAAGTCTAATGAAATAGGGGGGATTCCTCTGCCTTACTCAACAGAAAGAGATTTATTCAGTGGGGTTTCTTTGTTTAGGTCAGGTTCTATATCTGTGTGTGTGGTCCCACCATCAGGTTGCTGCCTTGTGGGAGCCCAGCCCTGGACACAGCCATCAGCCAGCCTGGGCTGTTTGCTTCTTTCTTTGCCCCTTACCCACTGATGGGCCCTGCTTGCAGCTCTTCACCAACTCAGCAAGAAGTAAGAACAGGCCAAGATGAGGTGAGTGATTTGTTTGCTAGTGAGATGGCAGGATCCTTGTTACTTGTTAAAGGCACATGAGATAAGAGATACCATTGATGTTTTAAGGTGTTCTTATCATAGTCCTTAGTCTGAAATGACACTGTTCACCCACACTTTCTCTCCAGCTTATTGATGAAAATGGAGAATTCTTTCCTGCTGTCTCCAGTCTTTGGAAAGCCCCTAGACAATAGAATTTTTCAGAAACATCATTTCCTTTTGTGAATCAAACTCTAACCCCTTAATGTTCAGCAAATAATTTGTTCCAAAGGGACCGTGTTGTATGTGATCGTAATTACATTTGGTTTTTAATAATCATAAACACTCTTGTTTTCTAAGAACCAGCAAAACTGATTTCCAAATCATTTAATTTGAATGGCATATTTTGTGTTTGTGTAGCATCTTCTTCGCTATAAGCACTTCTAAAGAAAAACAAACAATGTATTAAAAAAAAAAAAAAAAGCAAGTGGTGGAGGGAAAAAACCTTGGAGAACTTTAAAAGACTCTAAACCTGAAAAGGGAGGGTGGGATCAGCTAATTTGTCCCTCTTTTGTGTGGTTTATTAAGCCTTTTGTTCTGGAACGCATGGGTTCAGTGGGAAAGCGGTTTTTGATATATAATGTATTTACTTTTGCTAATTAATTAAAGCAGTATTCATATGAAAATGCCGACTGATAATGGCTTTCACAGCAACAACTGTGTTTTTTAAAGTAGCAACTTTTAATTACAAATTGACTGGCAGAAATATATAAACCCAAATATTGTTCCACTGATTTCCTTTTAACTGTGTTACTCTTGCTTGATTTATCGGATTAGGGCTTTTCACACATAGTGCGTACAAGATATTGTTTTTAATGAGAAATTAAAAGATTACCAACAATACCCATAAACCATTAAAAACACAAACTCTAGATGAATGGTAATTAGACAGAATGATTTGAGGCTGATAAATTGAAAGCAATTAGTGTATTTGTTTGGGATTCTGAAGATAGCTCTGGGTGTTCCAGAAAGCACTGAGGGGTTCAGATTTGGTACTGGGTTGCATGTGGAGACACTTGCACCACTTTGGGTACCCAAAGTACCAGGAAAGCACCACTGGAGCAGATGCTGACAGGGCTCCACTGGGTGTTGAGAAGGGGGGAGAGGTGACGAGTTACATGAAGAGGTTTTGTGGGGAGGGCTAAAGGGATATATTGGAACAGGGCTTCCTTGGATCAAACCTTTTCCATGTTTCACTGTGATCTGTGACATAATGTAAGGGAAAGAGGAGATAAGAGGGTGAAAAGTGCTGAGAAGAAGTAAAGGTTCCTCATCTGTGCTGTGGCTGGTCAGTTCCATCTTCTGCTCAGCTCAGGTACTTGTGAGTCAATAAACCTCTGTGAGATGCTCAGTCATGAGATGAGAAGGTTGCAGTTGTTAATGGTGTCTTGTAACCCCAGCAAGAGCATCCTGTTTCTATTCTTTCTCTTATTCTTGGCAAAGCAAATGTTTTGGGATTCTGTTTCAGCAAAAGGAAGCATTCTCAGGGTGGTGATGCCTTTTGATATTGTTCCTTGTACTTGGGTCTAGAACAGAGCTCACAATGATTTCCCATCTGAGGCAGATTCTTAGGACAAGCAGAATGACCAAAACGAAGTAATCTTCAAATCAAGATAGAAATGTTTCTTCTCAAAAATCTTAAATAAAGCAAATAGTCCTTCCAGTCTCAAAACCTTAAGTCCCAGGAGACATCATCTGAACTATTGAAAAATCTCATTTTAGTTCTTGCTGGTTTTATTTTCAGATCTGTCCAAGTGTAAACTAAACAGAATGTTGAAATTAAGATTCATGGCAAACAAAAATCTGAAACCTTTTCCCCCAGTCAGAAATATCCATCAGAATCATCTCTTTCTTACACACAATGTTTTACTTGTTATAATTTGTTATTTCTAATGGAGGGGTGGTGTTTTTCATTTAAAAAAGCACAACTTGGAATTCTCTGAGAGGAGCTTCCTACTTCTACACATTGGCTGATCTGTATTCCAACCCCTTCTCTAGATACACTTCTTCCATGTGCCTTTTCAGTTCTTACCCATTGCAGGAAGAAATGTGTTATTTAAGAAGGCAAGAGCAGGAAAGCAGTGTCTGCCCTGCACCCTTAACCATCAGCTGCTGGGATCTTGCTCAGGGAACCAGGTTTTCAGAAGAACTAAAGCTCTTGAAAGCACTTGCAGAGTGGGTGCTGGTGGGTGCTCTTTTCTTCTGAAAGCCTGGCTGTCACATTCCTAGTGGAAACTGTTGAACCGGCATTGATATATATATATAATTTTTTATTATTATTATTTTATTATTTTTTTTGTGTTTGCCTTGAAAAAAATTATATTCTCTATATGGAAACTCTGTGATTTGCCAAATTTAGGGCCCAAATCTTTCACTTGTAGGCTATCTTCCAGGCACACTTAGATCTTGCAGGTGCTTGAAGCTGTATTCTCAGAAGGCCCATTTCTGTCCCTGGCATCTTGTCTGCTATGGCTCCATCCCTGTTAAGTTCCCTGTGACTCTTGTGGGGTGATTTGTTATGCCTCCCCTTCATCCTACTGGAGTCACAGTGTGGTGCAGAGAAAAGTGGGTGTTCTGGCAGAGAGGATCTTACTTCCAGGGATGAACTGGGCAGGTTACTGCAGTGCCCAGTGGGGTTACTCTCAAGAACATTTGCTGGTTTGCTTTCTCTTTAGAGAAGTGGAGTCTTGGGCATTTCATAAAGTCTTTTTCATTCCTTGTACACCAGTTCAGCCATCAAATTAACAAATTACGGTTCTTGGAGGAGCCACCCGGGACCTATTGCAAAATCTGGTCGCCAGTAAAATCTGGTTGCATGTTGCAAAAGGGAAAAGACCAATAAGGAAACAATAACAGAAAAGCTCTATTAAGAGGGCATATGGATACAGTGTTGCTGGCCCAGTTAATGAACCTGTTACATTCAGTAGTGCCATAAAATCCAAAGTAATTGCAAATGAAACTTAATGCCTTGTAAAAGAGTTGAGCTCCTTCCTTCCATAGCTGCAGCCTTTTGAAATGAAAGCCTGGTCCAGCAGGAGGTGTATGTGTGCTGCACAGCTTATGCCGTGCTCTAGGAAACATCTGATGAGCAGTGGACAATGTTAAGTTTGTTTGAAATGTTCTGGCTCTTCTGGCCAGCCCAGCCTTCTGCAGGAGGATGTGGAACAGGGCAGCACATGGAGAATTTGACCTCGACCCCTGTGCATGTGGGACCCTGTGTTGCTTCTTCCCCTTGTTTTCAGATCCCTGTGTTTCACCATCTTTCTGACTAGAGTGGTGATTAAAAGGCCCTGCAAATGCAAGGCAGAGGAGTCCTTCTAACCTTGTCTGTGTGTATATTCCTTCTGTTCTAGACATTTTCCTGACATTTAGAGCATGTGATTCCTGCCTGCTACAAGCAAACCCCATTTGTTTGGGAAAAATGGTTTACACTCTGTTGCAGATTTTGGTTAGTGGCAGACTTTAAGTCATAGGGCCAAATGCTGTCCTCGTTGTCCTTACTCAGCTCTCAAGTCAAACTTCCTTTGTGTGAATGAGAAATATGTAGGAGGGAGGGGATTTGTAGCACCAGCATTTTCTGGTAACGGTAGTGATATTTATTCATTGTTTAGGTATTAAATAACTTCTTGGGAATTTTAGCTTTGTTTCAAAGGCATGTTTCCAGTCCTTATGTTTGTGTGAACACCACCCCTCCACATAACCTGGAAGTGTGACTTGGTTATGCCTGAAAGACTCAGGATCCAGAAGGCAAAAGAAAGTAACCCAAAGCTGATTGTTACTAAAAAAGCACCACCAGACCCCTCCTCAGACTGATGGCGTTTTAATTCCTGGGTTTGCATTGCTGATTTTGGGCCAAGAGAACTGAAGGCAGGTAGAAGTCTGACTTGCATTAGATCAGGAACAGGAACCTCACATTTTGCTTGAAAATGGCCTGAGTCTGGTGAAAAAGTGCCTGCAAAATGGGGTGCAAGGACAGAGTGCCGTAGACAGAAACACCAGCCCTTAGAGTAAATTCTTTCTGCTTCCACCCATAAAACCTCATTTTTCAGGAGAGAGAAATATCAGTCCTGCAAAAGTTGATATCCCCTCCTCCTTCTTTACTAATCAGGATTTCATTTAATTTGCAATGCTTCATTTCCTCACATGAACTGACTATAGTTGGTAGATAAAGTTGAAAATGGCCCCTTTAAGTTCAAATTATGTCTCTAGCTGCACATTCCTCTGTTAAAAATATACAGTGTCCTTCTTTCCTAGTGTGGGTTAGCAGAAGTCATGGGGTGCTCTCTGAGAAATGGACCCTGCTCTCTTTATTATTGTTCTTTCCTTCCTCTGATGGCATGAGTCAGGGGTACGCACAGTCTGAACCAACAGCATCTCCATTTCAGCAGCTACTCTGCCTGTGACATTGTTTGAGCTGTGGCCTGCTGTAAGGTTTATCTTGATTCTGTATACCAGACAATAAAGGGGCAAATTTCTGAAATTTTAGTGAGATTTCTAAAGAAATTTCCTTCCCCTTTTTCCCCCTTGAAAGGAAGTGACCTCCTGCAAATTTACCAGCCCACCTCTTTTCTTTCAGGATTAGAGCTTGGATCCTTGATCAGCTTCCTGTGTAACCATGGGTTTGGCTTGGCTCCTCTCTTGCTGAAATTGGTCCAACACTTTATCCTCACATCCACCCACACACATGAATTCCTCAGTGTCCTGGGTTGGTTAAGATCCATGTAAGTCATGGCATCTCTGTCTTTGCCCCTTCGTCCACCCCTGTGAAAAATGTGCTGTGTTGTAAATGCAGGCAAATGCAAATATGTGCAAGGTGAGGAGCCTTAGTGATAGGAATCTAAGAGATGAGGGCAGTGAAAACATGGTCTGCAGAAGACTATAAGGCTTTTCAATGATGAAATGCAAGACTGTCCCTTAAAGCTGGATGTGAAGTCTGCTGATGTCAAGTGGAGAGGTTTGTATTGGTTTCAGTGAACTCTGGATCTATCCCTTCAAAAGCAGCAAGGAATATGGTCCTGATCAGATGACACAGTGATGGTAAAAGGGCTTAGCATCTATGCAGGACCCTAAATAGGGCCTCAGGTCTTTCAGAAATGCTCATTAGGAAAGGGAAAAGTCCTGCACGCAGGGGCTATTACAGCAGAGGCCACTGGATGTTGTGTGCTTTGGAAACTCAGCTCCTTGGGTTAAATGAGAACATGTATTTTCAAATCTGGTTCCAGCTGTAGGTGTTGAATGGTTGAAAGTCAATTTCAAAACAAATTTTTAAAGACTGCCTCCCCTTCGATTTCAAAACTGAATTTTGCAAGGTGTTAGGTTCCTTCAGCTCTTAGGGCTTCACATACAAATAGTCAAGGACCTAAGGAGGATCACTGTCAGGAAATGAAAACAAAACAAATAAGATTTTGGATATTTAGATGAAGGATATGAACATGTGAGATCATTTTAGAAACAGACCAGCCAGAAATTTCACAATGAGATCTTGATTTGAACTCTGACACCCCATCAAAACTGGGGTATGTGACCCCAAGACTGGGGTTGTCTAAACATGCAAATCACTCTAAACTCCAGTCAGCAAAAATGTATGTAAAGGCACTTAATAAATGCATTGGTCATGGGTAGATAATCTTCCCATCCAGGAGCTCTGGTGTTCTCAGTACATAACCATTATCATCTAAAATACTACCTGTCCCATTGCAGGCTGGATTTGGTCTCCTTGTCTGTGGATTAGATATAAGGAATATAAAACAAAATACATGCACAAAACCCTTGTGTTTTCTTTGCAAAATCAGGCTGTGCACATAGCTAATTCTTTTCATGTTAATCTACACTTACAACCCGATAACAAGCCAGAGCTTTCTTCTAACCAGGCTTGATTAAATTTGGAAGATTTCTTCCCAACAGGAGAACCCTTTTTGCTTTCATGCAGTAAACATGATTTTGTGCTTTCTGTATTTCCTTTTTTGATTTTTATTTCAGGAATTCTTTTTTTCCCCCCTTATTATTATTATGAATAAGCTAGTTTTAAATCAATTTCAACAGCTGGAATTAATTTTCCTGTTACTGACTCTTCACTTGGGCCTGTCACAGAGCGGGAGGCTTTCTATTAGCATAAACATAACTGAAAGCTCTGGAATTTGCATTAATGTACTTTTAACAAGTTGACAGTCTTTTGGCACAAGCTCCTGAGATCTGAGAAGCAAGGGAAAAAAAGACTGTATTATACCTTACACTGGCTGGATTGTAAGAAGCTGTCAGGTAAAACCTCAGGTTTCTTTTCCTACTACAAAAATACAGGACAAAATATCCACTCATAAGCAGGTGCATACATCTGACAGTTGTGTAAAGTCCTTACTGCTTGCCCCTGAGCCTCTGAATGAGCATGCTTGCAACTCAGGAGCAATCTGGTTTATTGTTAATTAATGGATGTGGAACTCACACAAGGGCAGGAGATGCTGAGGTGCAAAATTATTTTACCAAATTTTTCAAGGGTCTCACAAAATGTATATTTTGGTGACTGGACCATGGGCCTCTTGAAAAGTGATCTAAACACTGCTAAGTAAGTCAGGTGTGTCAAAAGAGCTGGTCCTGCAAGCTCCTTATTACCATGGAGTCAGAATTCAAGAGGGCTCAGCATGGCACTTTTGCCAGCAGATGACAAAATTGTAAGTGAAGACCCCAAGACTGAGATAATGGGTTTATACATCTCTGTTTAAACCAAATTATTAAAGTGAGGACCTTTCAATTTGTTTCCAGTCCTTAAGTGGCACGTGAACTGTAGTTGAACATGGCTCTCATTAGCCTTAGGGCCAACAGAAGCTGATGTTCCCACCAAGTAACTTGGCTCTAGCAGAAGGGCCTCAAAGAAGGATGAGTTTAAGGAAAGGTGATCTCTCAGTGACAGACATTTAGCTGAACTCTGCTGGCTTTGCAGTCAATGTGTAGAAGTAGCTGGGCTACCACTGGGTCAGTGTGGGCAACAAGAAGCTCTGCCATGGCTGGAAGCTGGGAGTTCACTGAGCCCCTGCACTGCTCAGCTGTACAGATAGCAAGATTTGGGGGGCTCTGGATCCATCAGCCATGCAGATGTTCTGACTACATAGCAGTAGGGTGGTTGTGTGTATATAAAGAATGCAACTTCTTAGCTTTCACCAGTTACTTAGGATAAAGGTGTTACAATATTTGCAAAAAATGTACAAGCCAACATCAAATTCGTATGTGTATGTGTTTCCAGTTATACTAGAAAAGCAGGCAGGAGAAAATACTTGGGCTGCAGATCAGACTCGTATCAGTTGCCATGGGAATACAAGGAATACAGAGAATTGAGGGAATCCTTTAAACTACAGGGCTTTTTTAATTGTGTTCTTATTTGATTGTTTATTTAGGCCCTACATTAAGACAAAAATGTGTGTTTAGCCAGCTCCTCCTGCTGGATCCAGAGCAACTATTAAATCTTATTCCCACAGAGATATTGCTGATCCTGGCCCCAGAACAGAGAGGAAGGGGCTGGGAGAGCCTCTGTGCTCAGTGGCACTCAGGGGGCTTGCATGGCCCCATCACAGCTTGGCAAGAGGAGCTGGGCTTTATGCTTGTATGGTAATGCTGCTGCCAGTGGTTTGGCAAAGCTACAGAATTTGTCTGCTGCAGGCTTTGTTCCTGGGGTTTTGCCCCTTAAGTTTGGAGAGACCAAAATGGTACCCATTTGGTCTGGAAACTATAACTCGGTCTGGTTGGCACGGGAGTGCTGTGACACTGCTTACAGTCAGTCGTATGGTGATGATCTTGCTGCTGGGAAGTCACTGAAAGGTCTGCTAGTTAATTAGTAAGGGGATTGGAAATAGCTAAAACCTGACTGAATTCCTCTGTCAACTCAGGATGGGATTCTCCTGTCACTTCTCTTCCTGCCTCTTCATTCTTTGAACACAGTTGACTATGCTGGAGATAATTTTTCTTCTCACGGCTGCTGTTCCAGTCACTACCATGAAAATCACTATGACTGCTATTCATTGCATATAAGCAAAGGAGCAACTCAGTGCCCCTCACAGCTTTTGGGTTTTGGGGGGTTTTTTTGGCACTGGCTGAGAGCAGAGGCAGCCTGTACAGTGCTGCTTGGCTCAGATGCTGCAGTCCTCTCTTGTTTCAACTGATGGAAAGCACTTGAGGTACATCTGCCTCACAGTGACAGAATCACATAGTTTTTCCTGAGTTAATCTGCCTGTGTACTTCTGGCTGCATGGTGCTCGCTGCAAGTTCCTCATCCAGCCAACAATGATGCATTTGTGTACACCCCTTCCCAGGCTGGGTAGTACTGAGAGACTGTGGAGATGTCTTGAATTGCTGTCACTGACCAGTGCTTAGGGCAAGAGCAGTGGGGTGGGGAATGGGACACTTCTTCACTCAAGCCTCCAGATCCTATGATGAGATCATGAGTCCAAGAAGCCACTTTAAAGGTTTTATCTCCTCCTTAAGAATTGTCAGAGCCCCTATAAGAAACCAGTTGTGTTGGTATAACCAGTACATCAGAGCTGCAAATGCATGGCAGAATCACTCATCTCACAACTGCATGTTCTCCTTTGATTTTAAAAAGAGACATTTTTCCTTTTTTGCAAGAAGGTTTTTTCCCTGCCTACCAACCCAATCCCTCCCAATCACATGAGCCCAAAAATTGTTCCAAATACAGGAGTGATGAAAGAATAACATTAACTGGGGTCAGTAATGGTGCTTGTGGTGAGGGAAGCTACCTGAAGCCAGCGTGCCTGGTGCCTACACCAGTGCTGACTTCATCAGCATCAACGGAGGCTGTTGCGTGAGCCAACACTGACAGCATCAGGGCACTGGTCAGGGTTCGTGTGTGTGAGCAGTGGACAGAGGAGCTGTGGGCTGGGAGAGATTTGCAGTGATGGGAAAGAAGAGTGTGGGAGGGGAAAAAAACAATATTTTGGTTTAGAGATACTGTGCCCAGCGCTGATTCACTGGGCTAATCGAATCTTGGTGGCCTTTTTTCTCTGGTATCTTCTCTGGGCGTCTGTCACTGTTTTTGAGAATTTATCTTTCTCATCAGAACTTGGGGTTTTTGTTAGTTTTTCTCCTCTCTTCATTCAATTCCTGTAAGAGGAAAACATTTAAAAACAAAACGCCCTTTTCTCAGAGCTATGTTCATTAGGCCTGAGTTGTGATGAAGTCTCTTCTCGTGTTGATTCCAAGGAGAATTGTTGAATGTATATATTACAGAAATGCCTGGAGACCTTAGATTACAGTAGGGCTTCACTGAACAAGGTACAGAATATGCCTAGGAGAGATCTGCCTTGCTTCAAGCAGCCCGAGGCAGCCCTAGCCAGGGCAGACAGTTTGGCAGAAGGAGGGCAAGCACCAGGGGTAAGGGGACCTGCTCAGGGCTGGGTGCAGAAAGGTGGGAGCAGAGCTGGGCCAGCCTGCAGAGCTTCTGGCTCTGCCTGGTCCTTAAACACTCCTGTCTCCCAGTTATGTGGGCAAATGAGAAGTAAGAGTACTCATGTAAGCAAGGGATGTTATTGCTATAATTCTCTGTGGTGTTTGTATCATCCTTCCCATGATATGTCTGGCCTTAGACCCTAAGCTTTTGAGGGGAGAGGTGCTGGTTTGCTTGAGAATAAAGCATGATCCTAGCTTTACACCTTTTCTGCATTTGAAGTACCAGAGAAGATAAGAAAAAAGTTCTTGTTATTTAATACCAAAATTCAGAGAATGGTCTCAAAAGCATGTTAATAGGCCTTAATAAGTCAATAAATCTGAGTCAATACATCTGCATATAGAAATTCAAGAACTTGTGATAAGGCGATGAAAAGAGATCAAATACAATTTTAAGTGGAGACAAGGCCTGTGTGGAGCTGTGTTAGGATACTTATGTGTTAGGATACTTATGTTGAGGATTTGGGTATGAATGAGAATCTGAATTCTCCTTCACTGGGACCAATCCCAGCCCATTTCTTGGAGATAGGTTTTGACATAGACAGCTAAGTTGTCATTTCCAGACACCAGCAATACAGAAATGGTGTTTGGCAGGTGTGTCCCACTGTCATGGGTTGACACTTGTGATGCCTTTGTTCTTGCTGAGTAACATTATAACCCCAAAGGCTCATACTAGTTTCCAGAGGCTGTCCTGGGAGTAAAGTGTGTTTTGCTTTGCATGCCTTGCCCTAAGCTATTGCTGTTGTGCTTCCCACTCACTGGGGGCTTTGGCCTCATCTCTTATGTCCCAGAACCAAGTATCCCTGTGTTGCTTCCTTTTATCCTTCAATGAAGGATTTCCAGTAGGATTCAGAGCTGGCCAAACTCCGCTCCTACTGAAACTAAAAGGGTCTTTTAAAAGTGACTTCATTGGGAGCTGGTAGAGCAGGGCCTGGTGCCACTGGGAATCACATACCAGCTCATAGGACAAGTGGGGAAGGGGCTGGAAGGATCTGGCACATCAAATGGAAGAAGCAGTATTTTGGAGGGCTATTGAGAAAACTGTCACAAAAGGCAATTTGCCCGTAGTTGGTGGGTTACCTTGCTTAGGAATGTGGTGGCAAGTGCAGGACAATACAGCCCAGTGCAACTGGGAGAAGTGGATGAGTCAGTGGGGATATAGGAGAACATTTGTACCTGAAAGGATCTTAAGTGTTCACTGCCTGGACTATAGCATGACTTATTCCCCCAGCTGACACTTTTAACCCTTTAGACTATATTAATTATTTTCTTAATGCTGCAATATCCCTTTTCTTGAATACTCATTCTCACAAGTCTAAAAGATGTACCAGCCCTACAGAGACTGGAACAATCACTGCAATGCACAGGGGAGCTACAGAAAAACTGGAGAGGGACTTTTTGCAAGAGCATGTATCCATAGGACAAGTGGTAATGGTTTCATACTGAACAAGGGTAGATTTACGTAAGACATTAGAAGTAAATTCTTCACTGTGGGGGTGGTAAGACACTGGAATGGTTTGCTCAGAGAAGTGTTGTGGCTGTCCTCTCCCTGGAAGCATTCAAGGTCAGGTTGGATGGGGCTTGGAACAATCTCATGTGGTAAAAAGTGTCCCTGCCTGTGCAGGGGGGTTGGAACTAGATGATCTTTAAGATCTCTTCCAACTCTCGTAACCATTCTATGATTCTATGACCTCTCCCAAGCCCATGTTTTCTGGAACCAGCAGTAGGCCACAACCAAGAGGCACACAGCTGTGACACAGGCAGCAGGACCCCAAACAGAGCCTAGGGAGGCTATTCAGAGGGAGCCCAGGTTAATGTGACTTCAAGAAAACCTGTCCTCAGCTTCCATTTCTTTGTCACACCCAAAAGTTCAGAACCTTCCTGTGATACCAGGGTGGCCATCTGTTGCAGTTATTATAACTGTAAAATTGTCATGAATAAAGCCATCCCATTGTCCAGAAATACAAGACAATTGCATCTGCAATGAAGGCCCATCCTCCACACCCCTCTTCCCCTCACGACTCCTCCACCCTCAGGAAGTGGCAAGGCAAGTGTTCTGTGTGGCCAAAAACAAGGCAGAGAAACTCAAGTGAAAGAGGGAGTTAGAGCTGATCGGTAAGCCAGGCATGGGCACTGAACATCTCTCAAGAGATAAGTCTCTGAGGCTTGATTCTTTGCAGTCCTTTTGGAGACCGTGATAAGGAGGTGGCAGTTGCTTTGTCAGAGTTGCTCACACTCTTTTGTGCAGCGTATTTGGTCACTGAACTCGTTCAGATAAGACAAACATCTAAACTCCATTTCCGGAGACACATACCAGTCTTTGCACTCAGGCAATGGTTATACCAGGGCTGGGCTATGAGAGACAAGGCTGATGTTGAACGCCTGTGACAAGGATTTTCCACTATAGCTGGTGGTTTTGTGTCTCCTTTGCTTCCCTGGAGCTCCAAAACAGGAATCCAGAGTTCCTGAGTGGCCCAAAGATCTGGGGTCTTTGGCAAAGGTGGCCACAAGCATCCCAGCAGTGGAGGGTGAAGTACTTCTGGAAAGGTCAGCAAAATTCTGGATGCTTTGGGCTGAACAAAGATGGGCCCTCCTGAAGTCTGCTTGCATCCAGACTGGTGTATATCCCCTCCACATGATTTGCAAGTCCTCAGCCATCAGAAGAAAACTTGTGGTAGTCAGCGAGTGCTTCAGTCGCTGCTGAAAGGCAGTCACAAGGGAATAGGAATGTGATTGATTAAAGGGAACAACGTCTGGACATGATTGTTTGGGACAGACAGTGCGGAAAAATAACGGAGGCAACTGGAAGTCTGCAGAGAATATTTTAAGGTGTCAGGACATGATAAATGTCTGAGGGAGAAATCAGTCTGAGTGTTACGTAGCACTCCTGCTGCAAGAAATGCTGGGGCAGCTCTTGTGGCTGCAGCTGGGTAGAGTTTAATTCTAAAATCACATATAAAGTAAGATATGTGCTTTGTGGATCAGTCCCAACTATAAGGAAGAAGCACTTCCCGTTCAGTTGCTCTGATTTTTTCTGTTTCTGTGCTTTCTGTAGTGGTCTCCCAAATAGCTCCTCATCTTGCTTTTGCCTGAGAGCTCTGAGAAGTCTTTGCCTGAGCTGGTATGGGCAGAGTCACATCAGATGGCTGCATCCATCCCTGCTTCAGCAGGAGATACTGCCTCAGATGCTGCCCATGCCTGGGCAGTGAGGGTTATGGGAAGCTGTGTCTGTGGGTGTTGTATTTTCTGTTTTGAGACTCAACATAACACAGGTATGGGCTGTGTAGAGACCTGTGGGTTTCAGAGATACTGTAATGTGTTGGATACATTTTGCTTGTATGATTTCTGGCATCTACTCTGCCAAGAAGCAATCAAGCTTTTGCCTTCTGGCCAGCCAGGGAAGTAAATACATCTTAAAAAAAGTAACACCCGAGAAAAGACTCAGATCCTCATCAAGGGGATGATTTCTCAAACTGAACAGGTGCTACATGAAAAATGCTTGTCTGGGTCTTCTGTCTGGGATGAAGCATGCCTTAGCTGCATGTTACCTACCATGAGCGACCTTCTGAGGTTCCTTATCCCCATAAAAGCTCAATTTTGTAACTCATGGTATTAGTCTGCAGCTCTGTGCTCAGCCTAATGGGAGTCTGATCCAGTTATCCTTGAAGGAGATGATAAAATGTGTCAGTGTGGAAAAGGAAGGGGACTGCAGAAGAAAGCAGCATTGTTTGGCTTTTGTGAGAGCATCTTCCTGGTGGTTTTGTCTTTCAAAATGAAAATAATGGGTTAAAATTTAGTTACAGTGGTGTGCATCCCTGCCTTCTAACTCAGGACTATGTTCTTGTAACCTCCTGTGGCCCAGGCTTGGTGGAGCTGAATGTACAACCTAAGGAGCAAAAAGATCCATGCATGGCTTCTGAGGTGATTCCTTGTGCAACTGCTATCTCTGGTTTATGCACCAGGCTACTGGTAACAGACTGGTGCTCACTCGTCCTAAACAGGGCACCTAATTTTGCTCATGTTTCACACTGAATACAGAGGTGCTTTAGATGTCTCTCAGAGTCTTGGAGGGATCAGGATTGCTGAAACATTGAGAGCTGTCTTCATTATTCTGTCTGAACCTCCTCTGAGATTGCTAGATGAGGGGATTTAACAGAAAAGTCTCCTTTCTCCTCCTCCAGTAGATTTCAACTAAAAGCAACTCAGGCAGCTGGAGACCTTCATCTCTCAAAGGATTTGGTCCCCACTGAAATACTGTCACCACTATGTCCCTGGGGGATCTTCCTCCCTGTGATCATTCACAGTGCTCAGCTTAACCCTCATGTGAACAGCAGTTGCATCACTTAAGCATCTAATCCTATTTATGATCCAATATACCAGTTATAAGATGCCAATAAATTTTACAAACCCTACAATGGACAGGGCTATTATTAGGCCATCTAGGATGCAGTTCTGTCAGCACAGTGTTATTCGATTAGCTTGGATCCAAGTCATTAGTATGGTGGGGTTGGGGCAGGAGGGGGTGGTTGTTAATTGCTACTACCAGAGCAATGATTTAAAGCATGTCTGAATTTCAGTGACATTTCTGTTCACTGCCAGCTGCCCAGGGTCAAATATTGGGCCTAAGGCCTGTGATGCTGTCCTCCTGCTGTTAACACAGCAGAAAATCCTGTCCTGAGAGATGCTCTTTCTGGGAGGAATGGATGCACACACAGATCTCTCCTTTGTCATGCTGTGTTGGAGTCTCTCTCACAAGTCACTCAGAAGTGCTGTGTAATGGTGTGGATTTCCCAGCTTTTCCCAGGCTGTTTTTCTCCAGGGGACTGGGAGCTGTTTTGGCAAGCAGTGATGTAGTCATTGGTGCCAGGGACTAAGTGAGGTCATGACTTTGTTCTTCACAGTTTTTCCCTGTCTTCTGCTGATACAAACTGGAATCATGTATTTTGTCTGTGGGCAAAACCACTGAGTCCTGCTGTGCTATGGTACCGTTTCCCAGATGGAAATGCTTCTCCTGCTTTATCTGAATATACTTGTCTGTGTCCAGGTAGGATGCACCTGCTGTGCACCTCATCCCCCCAGCTGCCTGACCATGCAGGTGCTCTCTGCTTATCCCCGAGCTTTCGTTCCATTCCTCCTCTTCCCACCCCCAGACCAGCTGCTTGCCCTGATGGAAAGGCTGCCCATGCCCTCTCCTCCCTGGAGAAGGCAGCTGCCTGCGTCAGGGAACTCCAAGAGCTGCCCAAGTTCTGAGCAGTGAAACTTTGTTGTTTCAAAGTCACATTGACCTGAGTGCTGCAGCAAACGTGTAGAGCGGCTGCTGCCTCCGTTTCGCATGAGGGAGCTGCAGTCAAATATTAAAAAGGCAGCAAGAGCATTAAATTATTCAGCAATGGAACATTGTCATTCCTCCATAAAACTATTTTGACCTGCAGTTTTCTATGGAGTCCATTGCTCTTAAATGTGCAGTGAGAAAGGAAATTAAAAATTAATCTTTATTTCCATCTCAGAAGAAAACCTTAATTCTCTGCATTGAAATTATACTCGTAATCCAGGGTAATAAATTATAGTTTTTAATTGCAGCTAGTCACAGCCAATCAAATGGGAACGTCTCTCTTGCTTGCTTTAACTTTGCTACACAGAAGAACTCATGGAGTGCTGGAAAAAATTCACATCCATTGACTCAGGCTCCAAACATTGTGCAGAACGAGGCCAGGACATGTTTGAGCAGTCAGGCTCTGCTCTTGCCTTGAGGCAGTGACCTGAGAGTGCCATATGGGCACCAATTGCACGATGCACACCAGCACAGGGAATGGGAAAATTCCTACTGTTTCCATGTGGAGAAGGTGGGGTGTAGCATCCTGATCAAGGTTATGTAGTGAGACAGTTTTGAACAAGAAACAAAATCTTAATCCTGGTTCATCTGCTTTGACTGTCAGGCAACACCCATCTGAGCAGAATAGGAGCCCAGATGCCCTGCTCTAGCCCCCTGACCTTCAAGCATCTGAGCTCTAACATAGTGCCTCTTCTGACAAAAAGGATGAGTGGTTGAAGCATGTTTGCTTATGCTTAGTGTCTGGTGCAAGTAACATTGGTGTTCTTTAGCATTACAGTATATTGCAGACAAATGAAATGTTTTGGGATTTGACAGTGCTGTATTGCATATGACAAAAGCTACCTTGGAAATTAACTTTCTAAGGTACAGGATGCTTTAGTACATCCAAAGGGGGGGATTTGTTGCCAAATAATTGAAGCTTTGCATGTGTCAGCTCTTTCCATTGCTCTCCCACAATGTTTATTTCAGTACTCACCTTACTGCCATTTCCTTCTGCCTGGCTGTCATCTCACCACTGGCACAGTGACACTTAGCCATGTGTTGTTGTCTCTAAGAGCAGCCCAAAAGGTGTTCAAATTCCTCTGCAAGTACCTGAAATGTTTATGCAGGACCTTCCTCCAAGCAACTTAGCCTTGTCTTTAACCCTGTCAGTGCCAGGTAGTGTGATGGACCCGGGCTAGCAAAGAGGCATTTAAAGGTGTATGAACACTTACAAACTCTGCTAGGAAAAGGGAAAGCCAACAGGAGTGTAATCCTCATCTGGGGGGAGAAATAGTGGTGGTTGGAGTCTAAAGTCCTGATGATAGCTCCTACATAGTATCATCCCTTTTTTAAAAATTGTACCCATATGCAGAAGAGTGGACAAGAGAGTAAAAGGATGGAGAAGCCATAGCTGTGGGAATGAGATGAGATCCACCTGACATAAAAAGTCTAAAAGTCTTAAATGGTCATTATCAGTATAATCACAGTGAAGGTGTTTGTTGCTAATCAAGATAGGCTTGAGTATGTCTACAGTTATTGATTTGACAAAGACTGTGTGTGTTAGCTGCAATAAAAACAGTGGAATCCTTACCCTAGGGTGCATAGAAAAAATAAAACCAGACAACAACAGCAAAAATCGAATGTTTTTTATTGTATCTTTTCCACTTTTAATTTCCTACAATAATACTGCAGTGGTGAAACAATTGTTGGGCCTCTTCTCGTAGGCATCAAAACTGCAGAACCACTGCACTTGGGCTGCTGCTGAGCTAAGTAACAAATATAGTTGCTCATGGCTCATGAAAGTGGTTCTTAAATTTTGAATGGGACAGCTTTGTGAGGCAGAAAGCAAAGACTGCCAGCTACATGCTCACCCAAAACCTCTGCTTCCCATCAGAGAGCAATTAGGGAGAACAGGAGAACACCCATCAGACTATAACTTGTATGTGTGTACAGACAAGGCTCCTTATGGAAATTAAATGGTTTATCTGAACCTATCAGACTGCTGACTGCTCCTTAAAAGAGATACTTCAGGGCTGGGCAAATAACTGCAGTTCTAGTTATCAAATCCAAGGTAAGGATGATCCTGGAATTTATCATCCTGTATGCCTAGTTTTTATATTTAAGAAAATATTGAGAGGATTTATGAACCAAACAGGTCTTCAGAAGATGATTGCAACTGTATGCTTTTAGCAGGAGTAGTGGCATTGTGAAGGTATCTCCTCAGAAAACCTTTTATTTTATAGGACATTAAATTAGTGAATGAAAGCAAAAGGAGAGGTATAATGGATCTGAATTTCACAAGCATATGAATCAGTATCTCATGAGATCTTGCCTGAAAACTGTAATGGTATTTGACTGAGCAAGGACATCTGAGAATAAGGGAAAGAGAATAGAAGAAAAGGAGAGGTAATCTTGTGACCATGGCTGGAGATTGGACTAAGACAGGGTGGCCTGGTTTTCAGGGCTGCAGCCAGTGGGTTTAATTCCTTGCTCTTCCAAGGACTTCACAAGGGCACATCACTTCTTTCTGTGGAACTTGGTTTGCCATCATTAAATGAAGAATGGTACTTTTGGCCTTTCTGCTTGTGAGAACAATGGCATTTAAAACCGAGAGGTTCCAATAACTGTGGCAGTGGAGACCACCATAACATCAGATTTTTCCATCCTGCCATGTGAGCCACTATATTATCCATTTCTCATTGTTCCATGCTTCATGCACTAGGTGGGCAGATTCTGATTCCTGTTAGAATAGCAGCATTTCATACACATTTTCCACTGATGGGAGCTGTAGAGATAACAAAAATAAAGCAAAAGATTCTTGTGACTGTGGAGACAACTCCGTCTCCATAAGTAGCTGTTGTATCTCTGCTGTAGGCAACTGATTTGGTTTTTCTCTGATTTGAATCTTTCTAGGTTTATATGAGAAAGCTAAAAAATATCTGGCATTTGGAAATTTCCTGCAGTGTAAACAGAAGACAAAACATGTCTGTTTCTTTTCCCCTATCCTGGAAGTAGGTGGGAGCAGCACAGTGATCACTCAGGCTCACAGCCATGTCATTCAGTGTTTTCCTGGCTATCCAGTTGTTGGTTGGGAAGGAAGGGGATTGCCTTCTCTGCCCCTCTGGGATGCTGCTGTTCTGCTGTTCCTGAGCCTGGGAGCATTAGGTTTTCCCACTCCCCTGAACACCAGTGCCAGCCAGAGGGATTGCCTCGACGTACTCTGAGCAGCTCTTCCTCACGCGCTCTTCTGTATCAAGCGCTTCCCACCTTGAAAACTTCCTTGGTTAACTGCTCATTTCAAAATCATTATTAATGTATTTGCACAGGGATTTTGGAATTTAATTAGCCTCTTTTGAACTGCTCTTAGTGTGTTTGTCTAGAGAAACAGAAAATCCCTCCATGACTTGTTTGCTTTCTTCATTTTTTGGTTTTCACTGGAAGGCAAAGATACCGATGGGTTTTGCAAGGTTTTGCATCCTCCTGATGCGACTGGTGCTGCATCTGAGGATAAGCCGTGGGGCTCAGCAAAGGAAGCTGCTGCTTCTGCCTTGCATCAAGGCTTCTCCTGTCCAGGGGAGGGTGTGTGGGCATTGGCACATGGTAGGACTTGGCCAGCTGGTGATAAGGTGCAATGCCCAATCACATAGCTTGGTCTCTAGACCCAGACATATTTGCACTGTGGTGATTATGCTGGCTGAACTGGACTTCCATTTCCCTCTTCATTAGTTTCCCTTGGGAGATTCAAATCCCTGACTGTGACTTGAATGTATCCTGCTCCCAGTGGCCCACTGGCACAACTTTATTTTCATCTCACTTCTCAAAAGTGTTTGTTCAGGTCAGTGGTTCTGCTACACTGCATCCAGAGCGTGTTGCAGGTTGTGCGTGTACATGTGTGCAGATTTCCAGGGGCTGTGTTTGCATTTGGAGACTGTTATAAGTTGTGTTGTTTTTTCTTTCCTTTTGCCCAGTCCTGCTTTGGAGAACAAGGCTGGGCAGAGTGGGTTTCTGGTGTTCCTACCACCACGGGAGCACACACGTGCGCTCTCTTTCTCCCTCGCAAACCACAGTGGTTATGACCACTGCCTCTGGTACTGTTGTATTGGTCCCAAATTGAGGAAGGATGCCTAGCTTAATCACTTGATAGTTTTGTTTCTAAAATTAAACAGCCTGCCATATATGCAATACTGTTACTATATTTATGCCATCAGTTAGCAGGCAGCATCAGCTGAGTTATATGGGCTTTGCAGCTGCAGCTTGTGCCTGTGCTGCTGTTGTGTGCTCACAGATGTTTCTTTGCCTTTTTTTTTAAGTGCAGCCCTGCAGACATTTCTCTTGTAAAAACAGAAGTATTTGTGCTTGCAGGGAGCTTTCTGGACAAACTCTCAGCCCTCACTTCATAAACGTGTCTGGATGCTCCTTGTTCCATCTGAGCTCCAAAGAATGGGTGGAAGGTTGAGGGGCTGGATCCAACCCAGGAGACAGAGTAGCAAGCCAGAATTGAAGGCTCCAGCTCCAGTGCTAAAGCAGCTGCTCTCTGAAGTTTCAGGGAGTGAGTGAGCTGCAGAACAGGGCTTCCCTGGAGAAATGGGCTGTTCCCCCAAAAGAGTCATTTAGAGAGCCAAGTGTGGCCCCAGGGCACATGTGGCAGGATGCTGTCCTGGGCTGCCTGAGCTGTTTGGTGAATTAGGGGCTGAGGTGCCTTTCTGCCATGGTTTGCTTTATAGGAGCTCAGTTAGCACCATCCAGGTTTATTTGGATTCTAGGAGAGAGGAAATAAGAGGAATAAGCAGTGAATAAAAGCCAAGGTGAAATGTACTGAAGTAGAAGGAGTGGAGCCCAGTGCTTTGGAGGAGGACAGAGTGAGGGATGAGATGCTTGGTTATTATTTTGGTTCAGGCAATATTCCCCTGTGATCTTGGACACATTCCTTGACATTGTTTTCTAGCAGGAAATCTGGATTGCCTGGCAGAAGGATTAAGAGACAGAGCAAATATTGAGCACTAAGAGTGTTTGGGTGAAGGTGAAATATTTTGACGTATTAGATCTGGTTTTATCAACTGACTTGGTGACTTAGAGGTGCTCTTGTTTGGTGTTGAGCAAGTGTTGCTGTGAAGGGTTAGCAGCAATGTGTTTTGGTAGGGTTGTATGTGCATGTTGAGTAGGTGGCAGGAGAGGGTTTGTCTTTTGGTTGCTTAGGCTTTTTATTTAAAACAGTTTGGAATCCTTTAGGATTTCTTTCTTGCAGAACAGAGCTATATGGATCTGGCAAGAGTATGTAATAGAAGCAGAGTATCTCTGTCCCATTGGACAATGTCAAATTAAGAAACCAGTATCAATTAGATCAGAGAAAAACAAATTATAAACAAGTTTTTATGCCTGCCACACACTGTTCCCCAAGAATCCTGGGGTACAGCGATATCTCAGAAGACCCAGGCATGACCCATGCACTTCATAACCCTGTGAGCTAACCTGTTGCTTCTCCCTGAAACTTGTGCACGTCACCTTTCACTGAACATCATTCCAGTGTCTATAAATTGTCTACAGATAGTTCTTGTTTGACTCTTAAAGTTTCATGAGACTTACACACCAGTTTTCTTTCTGAAATTGCCCCACAACATGCACCTTCTTTCAAATTTCCTTGATGTATAGGGGCAAAATGAAACAGACAGGTTGCTTTTTCAAAACCTTCCCTGCAGTATTTGGGTGGTCTTTTTTTTATTCACTTCCTTTTACTCCTTGTTTATGGGGAGCAGAGGAGAAGGCCTGTTGGACTGTTTGCTGTTGTTTATTAAGCTTGCTTCCTTTAGGAAGATTTTCAAGCCCACTGTGGCCAAGGCAGGGAAATGCCTTCCTATGCTCCACCTCTGCTCAGAGGGCAGGAGTCTGGCATACAAAAACAAACCAGTAAACCTTGGGAATGATGCTTCTTAAAGAGAGACAGACCAGACTCACAGCATTTGAAACTTTCTTCTAAAAGTGGGGATCAGGATTTCCATGGATTTACAGAACCACTTTAGTACAATAAAACAACATTTACCTTTGCAGGCAAAAGGAGCCTTTTTGATTACTGCCTTGTCTGTGGATAGTTCCAAGTAAATTACTTAAAGTTCTCAGTGTCTGGAAAGTGTGGAGCCTTGGGAAAGGAGGAGGGATGCTTCTGTGCCAAAGGCATCAGGCAGGTGAGCTGGCTCCTCTCTCTGGCTTGTCACCTTGTGTAGCTCAGCCTCTCTCTCTATCCAAACAGTATTGTTTACCTGTGTTACATGATAAATTATTAACATTTTGAAAAGGCTTGAATTTATTTGTAGAGAGCTGCTCTGAAGATGCAAAAGTGACTAGTGGTTTGGTTTTTGGTTTTTTTTTTCCACTTAGCTAACTTTGACTCCATACTTGAAGTCATGTTTTAAACAGCAAAACTGCAGTGTCAAGGAACTTGCTGTCTATGCCAGCAGAGTATTTGACCCTTTCCTTTTTGATGTGCTCTCTCTGCCTTCCATCTGAAAGGTGATGTGGGATATATTGATCCTAGCTTTTAAGTCTTGTTCTATTTATGAAACCAAATTGCAGCATAAAGGTACAAACACAATTTGAAAAAGGAAGATCTATATTAGAATGACAAAGAGAATGTATTAAGGCAACCTTCTCTCTCTAATGGTGTTCTGGGCCACCATTACTGGAGGGAATACCCCAGTGCTGTCTACCTGAATGATGCTTTAAAATCTCCAGCATCAGGGGATTTTCTTGAGTACAGTATTGATTTCTGTTACTTCATTAAGCTTTTAGCTTTGCAAATGGTTTTATTTGAAATCATTAATACTGAAATAGCTCTGCTGCTGCTGTGCAGGTACTGCCTGTGATCACTTCCTTCTTCCCTTCCTCTGTGGAAACCTCGTTCAGCTGATGCACCTAGAGGAGAGCAAGGAGTAAAGGAAGTAAAATTGCAAGCAGGATGGCCTCTGATCCAGGTGAGGAAGATCATCTTTTCAAGAACTTGAAGGCAATGATTTAAGCTTTCTTGGTGATTGTGGGCTGGGGGAGTCAGAGCACAGCCTGGGGCTGTGGGTGGGGTCTTCTGGGTGAGTATGGGTTTGTGGGGAATGATGTGAGGAGGCTGTAACAGCTCCCTGGGGGCTGGCAGCTGTCATCAGCATGTGTATTCCTGCTTGAACAAAGAATCTTAGATAAACTCAGTTATTGGGTAAGGTCAGACTTTCCCACCTTGAAACTAATGGTCGTTAAAAGTGGTGGCAGGGCAGGATTGAGGGGCTGTCACTAGTTTACCTAGGTTTAGACCAGGTCCCAGATTTGTTCAGGTAAGATGGCTGAATCAGTAAATCCAGCTGATTATGGTTGTTTCAAATCTGTCCAGCTCCCTGTTTGATGGGAACTGTGTGCAGACAGGAGCATGCTACTGCAGACACAGCTAAGCTCTTTGAAGCAGCTCATTCCCTGCATCCCACCTACTTTCTTTACATACTTCCTTCTCCATTCCTTGCTTCCTAGTCTGCCTTCCCATTTTCAGGGATTTCATCCCAGGGAAGTGGGAGGGATACTGGCATGTAGGTGGGTGTACAGAAAATGTCATCCTCTGCCAAAGGATGCCCAGGCAGGGTGGGGATTATCCACAGTGGGCAAATGGATCATCTTGGAGTTGTGTTGTAGGGGGCAGATGTTAGTACCAGGTCTTTTGCTCTGGAGGAAAGAAAGGGAAAGGGATTGGCTCTCCTTCTGTCTGTTTGTATGTGCTGCTGGCTGTTCCTCATCCTCTGTGCAGCATCACTGCTCTCTCTAGAAAAAATTGTTCTAGGAGCTCAAAGGGCTTTTGAGACTCCTGTTTGCCAATCTTCCTGATGCTTCCAAGTGGAAGGATATGGACCTTCTCCAGTCTCTGTAGACAAACTGAGGTCTCACATGTCCCATCTAGTAGGAACCTGCTCTGCCCTCTTCTCTCTGCACCTCACAGTCCTTTTGAAGAATGCTGGAAAGGCAGTCCCCAGTTTGTTTGCAGTGTTAGCTAAATGCAGCCCATCTTGTTCTGGAAACATGATGTTTATTCTTCTGCATTGTCATCCTTCACCTAAAGTAGTAATTCTTGCACATACAAACTGTGTATGTAAAGCTGGAGCATTAATTAATAACTCTACTTGTATTTTGATTTAATTCTTAGTATTTTGTTCTCTATCACATCTCTATCCAGACAGCTCAAATGAGAGGCAGCCCTCGTCACTAGAAGGTGTTTCCTAGGTTTGTTGGCAGCATGTGTGCTCAGGAAAGGGATGAGCTTCCCACCTTAGCAAGCAGCTGTGAGAGCATTTTTCTTTTCCGTGGTCTTTCCCCCTCCCCCTAGTCCACTAGCATGTCAGAACCTTGAGTTTTGTGTAAAGTTGTTAAATAAGCTTCTAGGCAAAATAAAAGATCAAAAGAGGTCTAATTAGCTGCAGTCTGCTTATGAATTGTCAATGTTCACCTAGTTTTATAAATTGACACTCTTAACATTAAAACTCAAAGCAAAAACCGATGTAATTATTCCCTTTTTTTTGAAGCTTAGGTTTAATGTCTTTATTGAAAATTGGGTACTTCTGTGGCATCTCAAGATGCTTTATTCTATCAAATCTGGAGCAAGTCATTTTTCATTTTGGATTGTAATGTGGTATAAATGATAAGGGCCTGATTCAGAAAGCTCTTCTTTTTTCCCCCACTAGCAGCCTGACGAAAAAGCTTCATAGTCACATCACAATAACCCTGAAGATAATCTATGGTTTGAGTCTTTGTGAAGCTCCTCACATTAACACAAGGCAAAGAGTGAGATTTTGAGCTCTTAGTTAGAGTGCCTGAACTTAGCTTGTCATCACAGGATTTTTAGATCATTTTATTTTTATATCTTTTCCCAGACACGTGATGTCAAAGGAAAAGTGTATTCCTCTTCTGACCTTTCTGTGCTGTCCTTGTGTCTCTGGGAGTACTTTGGGTCTAATTCAAATCCCAGAGAAGGTAGCAGGTAGGTGAATAGAGAAGACCTGGTAGTGAAAGCAAAGGAAGAATGAAAGACACATAGATGAGTTTTGTTATACATTCTTCACTTCTGTTCTAATATGACCTGACCATGTGTCCTGTTTCCCAGTCTCTGATCATTTTGGATATACCATGTGTGATACAGTTTCACATGTTAAACCTCACTAAATTTGGCCTCAATACTCTAGAAGAGTTTGGATAAATGAGGGGAGAGTCATCATGAAACTACATGTTACATGTGGGGTGGGTTACAAATATTATTTACACTGAGGCAGGACTCCCAGGCTCCGGTTAGAATCAGAGGTTGATGGTGTTGGCATTTCACTAATACATAGGAAGTCCTGGTGCCTGCCCTGAAGACCTTACCACCCATAAAGAGAAATGGCAAATGCAGGATTTGTGTGAGGGGGACTGCAGAAAAGGGTCAGTCCCCCAATGAACTTTTTTTGGATGTTTATCCAAAAGTTCATGCAAATGGAGGTGGGTTTCTTTGATCTGAGATCCTCATGAGGACTGTCTTCGTAATTTCAGCTGCTCCCTGGCTTGTGTCAGAAATACTGTGAGTGGGATTTCCCTGGGGATTTGGCATAGCCCAGGTTTTAACTGGGCTGGAAGAGAAGTGGGGTGAGATTTATGCATCAGAACAGGGCTTGCAGTAAGAAATTTTTTTTGGCATCTTTTATATTGTCCTTATTTGAAAGTTTCAGTTCTTCATGATCATACTGGGCATAAGTTCAAGGTTTCATTTGCACTTGGCTCAGCTCAGATGCTGGAAGAAACTTCCATGATATGAGGCAGATCCTTTGCCTTCAAAACCATAATTTCTCAGTAGACGGTAGGATCGGATTAGAGCTTTCTTTAAGAATCCAGTAGGGATTTGCTTGAATTTTTCCAACTCTGCTTCTCTGATGCATTGTGGTGATTAGAGAAGAGCTTTTCGGGTGTCCCTCTGAGAATGGTCTGGCTGCTTGCTTCTGTAGATTTTTCAGTAATCAGATCTCACAGAATGAAAATCTCCATGCATCAATATATTATTGATTCATAAAGGTTTTCCTGAGAGAATTCTTTATTACCTCTGAATTATTTCATTGGCTAACTAGTAAACAGACTTTGCTTTCTAAGCCTAAGACAGCTGCTTTCTGGAAAAGGTTCAATTATTCTTTTTTTGTGCATACTCTATCTGGGTTTTGCTGCCATACAGTGTCTCTATGGTCCAGGACCTTTTACCAAGGTGCTTGGTAGCTTCAGTGGGAAGAGAGAGCCCAGAACCTGCTCTGGGAGCCACTGCAGTTTGATGCAATGAGGGGCTGAAGCAACCCAGTGGCTGATGTCGTGTAAGGCTGCTTTTGTTCAGGAGTTATTAAAGGGGAGTTTCAGTCCCTCTTCCCCACCCAGGGCACAAGGATTTGGATCTTCTCTCTGGCTGTACATTGGGTCGAGGGCTCAACCTCCACTGAGCAGAGATGTTGTGGAGCTGCTCCACAATGTCAGCTGTGTGGCTGGGGAGATTTGGAGTTGATGTCATGCAGAGCATCACTCCTGGGAGGCAGAGCTTGGACAGCACAGAGTAGCTTGCATCTGGCTCTCATGCTGCCATAATGGTCATTAAATTACACAAATGTTTTAGAGCTTAATGTTTTTGTTTAAGATTTTCTTCTAAGAGAATTTAGCTTAATCATCTGGTTGTGTGGCTGACTTGAGTAGGAGCACTGAAAGTCTGCAAAATTCCCAAGTTGCACCAGAGGCTGAAAGTCCTTACAATTTCATAAACTATACAAGATGAAGTAACTGGATTAATACGTTTATGATCTGTAACTGAGGAACGTGAATGTTTGCACATGTTAGAGGCAGAAAACCAATACTTGCACCAGCATAGACAACTGCTCTCATTCAAGGCACGAATACATTCTGAGTTTTTGCTTCATCTTCTACTACTTATAGTAGCCTGCCTACTCTTAAGGGCCTTGTGTAGAAGAGTGTGATTTTTCCCTTTCTCTCATTCCTCAGGAACGTGCAAGTCTTGTAAATCCCAATTATTTTTAACCCTTTAGAAAGTCACCTAAATTGGCACATAGATTGTGCAGCTGCCCCTCAAATCCACTGTATTTCTTCTAGATAATGCCTGGTGTTTTTTGTGCCAATTCCAGAGTGTACATCACCAGTTAGATAATAAAGAGAGAAATTTTTATCTGAACGTGAGGTTATCACTACACATTAAAGGGTTGGATTAGATGGGTTATTATGTGTATTATTACTAGGTTTTGACTACCTACAAACCAGGGCATTAATCATGTAATTATGTAACTTATGATTACCTAAAAATGCTCCCTCTTTAAATGGGTGTTGCAAATTTGATCTTTCCTCTGCTGAAGTGACCTGTCAGCTGCTCATTGTGATTCATTAAATATGTTGCCACTGAGTTGTAATCATGACTAGTTTTACAGAATGCATCCAAAACCAAGGACAACCCTTTTTGTTTTCACTGAAACAAGCTGTCAGGGGTGTTGATGTGTGTTTCCCTCACCTAGAAAAGTCCATAAGGCCTTGGTCCTAAAGTTCACTTCCAATGCTTCTGGTTCTTGGTAGTTTCTGTGGAGTTTTTGTGAATAAGGCTCTTAAGAACAACGTATCAGCATACAGAAAACAGAAGTTTGCAAATAATATTAACTTCTGTAGTTTCTTGGGGTTTATAATCTTAATTTCAGATCAATTTATTTTGACCATTGTGTTCAAGCATTCATCAGAGCACTGTGTTTTTTTTTCTTTTAAACTAACGAATTTTGGAATCAGACAAGATACATCTCTGCTGATGGACAAGGTTTATAGGTAGAGATAAAGTCTTTTATTAGACAAACTTGTATGGCTAAGAGCTTAGGCAAATTTTGAAGCATATGAGCCATTTAAGTCTGAGATGGAAACTTTAAATGCTAAAAACATGCTGAATAAGTAGCTGCTTGGGGTTTAGTTAAATATATGTCAGTTATACTGTCTCAGCTGGGGGGACAATAGTATTGGGATCTGTAGGTCAGAACAGTGACTACAAAATATTGCATTATTATTTGTGAGCATTGTCTGGAACACAGATGAAGGATGGCAGAATTTTACTAGGAAGAGTCTGTGGCTGAGGTGTGGGAAGGTGTTTCTCTTGAATGAGCAACATATGAACATAAAAGCTCCTGGTTTATACTTAGGTGTGTGTGTGTGTCCTCCAGAAATGACTCAAATATGCTTTGAATTTTCTTCCCTTTTAAATCTCTGCAGGCTTTTTCAGGAAGTTTGGAAAATGGCTTTTACAGCCTTTTCTGCCCTGACACAGGCAGAGTAATCTTCAGCTTGGAAGCTGAAACACTGTCCCTGGGGTAGCAAGTCCATGGAGAAGGTCACATGTGAGTGACAATGCTGAGCTAGTGAGATCTGCTGCTCTGGTTTTGTCAATGATTACCCTGGCCTGACAAAGGTTCTACCATGAGCATTGTGGTAACTTCTTAACTTGATTGGGAGCTATTAAAGAGTGATAAAAATCAGATATTTCTGACCATACTGATCAAAGGAAGAATTCAGTGATACTACAATAGGTGCTTGGAGTTCTCTGGGCATTGCCATCAGTATTGTTTAATGACCCAAGTGCTATGGCTATGTTGGGTAAATAGCAAGTCTGGCAGGTATATAGAAACTGTCTGCTTACCCTGAACACTGAGGGTTGTCATATTGTGCCTGTCAGCCAGGAGGCTGACCCCACTTCCAGAATCCTGATTTATTCAGAAACCTGCCTATTTCCTCCCTCAGGTTTCAAACACATTGGTTGTGGTCTAAAGGTAACAGTTCCACCAGCTGAGCTGGTTTGAGGGTTTCTTTCTGGCTGAGGTTCCAGGACACATGTTAAAAGCTGGAGTCAGCTGAATGTTGCCTAATAGGATTCTGACATTTTCTTCTTCCTTTGAGCATGAGGGTAATTTAATGCTGCTGCCCTACCTATAGGAATAGGCTGGTTTAGTTGCACAAATCCTCCGCTCTGCCATGCTGAAAGATTCTGGTGGCCTGTGCTGAGAAGCTGGGAGGCTTGGTGCATGGAAAGCATTACACCAAGAGCTCTGCTAGGGCAGCCACCAAGGCCCCTGGCAACCCAGAATGTTTTTTTTCCCCATGTTTTACCCAAAATGTGTGGACATCCTCATGCTGCTGGGTGTATGGAGCAGGTGTTGGGGGGACTTTGCTTTGTTGCATCTCAGGCCTTTCACACCTGAATTCCCTAAATGCCTGAACCTGCCCCAGGTTGCAGCTGTGTGAGTCCTTCTTGCTCCTGCTGACCAGGGATGAACAATTTCCCAGGCATCAAGTACTTGTGTGTGTGGTATTGAGTCATTTCTTTGGGGCTATTGTTTAAGTCTTCAAACCATGGAAGGAAACTGGGAGCCTGTTTAGATGTCACGAAAGGTCACTGGCTATTTTTATAGATTACATTAAAGAAAACCAAAACTGCACAAAAAGAACGTTCAGATTGTGAAGTCAGGACTTTGAAAAATACTTTCACTGCCAAACTATTGCAAATCACTACAGATCATGGGCAAACTGATTTTCAGGAGCTTACAGCTTGGCTAAAGATGTGTTACTCTTCTTGTACAAAATTATTTCCTGGCATCATTATGACCTTCCTGCCAATTTCAAAGCAGTGCTGCAAGCTGTAGCACTGAGACTGCTCAACCAAATGCTTGTAAGAGTTGTCAGTTGTTTGCTGGTTTGTTTCAATTTTTTTAAACTTGGGTAAAAAGTTTTACCACAATGGATAAACTGCATTAGCTGAAATTTTCACCCTAAATTCCAGCCAGGGCAGACAACCAGCTTTAATTCAAAAGATTAAAGTCTGGCAAAGTTCTAAGCAACTGGAGTTTTATAATAGTGAGTTTTGTACATTGTGGTCAACCTATCAAAGGGAAATTATTTTTTCTGTCTGTTTTGGTTTTGATGACATTCCATCAAACCTTCAATTGGGAGACACAGCATTAAGCTTCAAACTCATTTTGAAGCAATGGACATGAGTCAGACATAAACAAATGTGCTGGGGGCGAGCTGCCCAGCTGCCAAGGGGTGGGAGAGATTTTTACAAGGGGCTTTGCAAAACCCAGTGAGCAAAATTGCTACAGAGCAGAAAACAGACCATGGCCTGGTGGAAGGAAGCAGAGCTTGTACAGCAAATGGAAGGCACTAAATGGCACATTCTTGAGTAATGTATGCAAGTGCTCAGAAAAGGCAGGTCAGGTTGGGAATGCTCTTTGAGTGCAGATCTGGCAGGGAGGTGATGGGGTTTGACAGTGTGGTGTGGCTGAATGGTGGCTTGATCCAAAAGCCTGCCAGCTGGCTCTCTTAGGGACATCCTGGGTAATATTCTGGGTGTTCAGGGGCAATTTATAAGGTTAAATTTGAGGTTATGAGGTTAAATGGCAAATATGGCTCAAAATGCTAGTAAGTACATATATAAAAAAAACGTGCAGGGAGCAAGCTTCTTTAAAAATTGTACTTTCAGTGACCAAGACCTCAGACACCATAAAATGAGGAATAACCTTTGCTGGTTCTCAATCACTGTCACTGGGACATCAGGCCAGAGGCAGGTGGGACTTAACTCAAGGTCATATCTCAGCTTGGTCCAGTTGAAGGTCCTCCCATGGTCTCACCACTGGAACAGGCTGCCTAGGATTACTGGGAATACGTTTGGTTTTAATCTTTGCACTTTTCTTCTTGCTGAAGTGCCTGGAATTTATCTCCAAACAATTTCTTGGGAAAATGTAATCATAAAGCTAGAGCTTTGGGCTATGCATGCTTCTTTTCAGGCTCCTAAAGTCTTTGAAAGGGGCAAGTGTTACTAACCTGCCTCCTTTGTGTTTTGACAAGGAGAATACTTTTAAACAAAACAAAAACAAAAACACCTCCAAAACTAAAACAATTTAATCCTTTACGTGGCATTCATGTCAGCTTTAACTTAACTCGACCCACATTGCAGGAACTTCGGGAGGTGTTTTATATTTGTTAAAATAGATTCTGGGCTCTGTTACTGCTTTTATGACTGTATCTGGGGCTGGAGCTTTGACATGACCGGCAGGTGCAGTGAGCAGGGCAGTCCTGCCCTCAGTGGCATAAGTGAGAGAAAGCTGATCAGCCCCAGGATGAGGTCTGCTGAGCAATCAGCACATCCAACCCTCTGCAGAAGGGCTGAGCCCTTGGTTCCTCTCCAGCTTACACAAAACCCCACGCACGCTTCCTCTCCCACATCTCTGGAGCCTCATAAGACCCTTCCTCTTCCCAGCATATCCAATTGCAGCTGCCCCAACCTGGCTGGCAGTGAATTCCCACTCCTGAGTCTGCCCTTGTTTTTTCCCCAGGAGAAGGAAGAAACCGAAAGCTCTGGGTTTCTTTTGGCTGTCCCAGTGAGCTCATATCTGCCCTGCTGAGAGATGCGAGGGGAAGAGCATCAGTGTGGCTGAGGAGCAGCGGTGTCAGACAGGCATCATGCCTGCCCTCCCCAAGCTGATGAGAACAAAGAGGGACAAAGGTAAAGCTTGTGGCATGAAAAGGCTGCTTGTTGCAGTGTTTCATGGCCAGTGAGCGTGACCAGCCTTCAGGGCTAATTACCAAAGGAGAGAGAAGTATGTTGTTGTCAGCAGACCTACAGGGTTACTATTTAATGAAGCAGATATGCAGGTAGCTTGTTCAGTGGCATGAGCAAGTGACTGACTTGTGTCCACAAGGATGTAGGTGTGTGTGGTGGGGTGCTTCAGGTGGCTTTTGAGCCCTGGTCTTCTCTCTAAGTGTAGATTGACACAGTTCTCCTCATAGCAGTGGTGATCTGCAGCCTGCTTTCCTCTTCTCCTGTTTTTTCCGTTCTACTTTCTCAGCTCTTTTTTTCCCTTTTTTCACTCCCATTTTCCCCTTTTTTCTACACCAGCACCCTTTTTTTTCATTCCATCTCAACGTTTCAAAGCTTTTCCACCTTACTTCTCCTCCTCTTTTTCAATTTCTGATGCTAAATGGCACTGAATAGCAGTGTCATCACTATTTCATCAGGCCTGCCCCAGTTCCCTGCTCATGGTTTGTGGACCATGTGTGAGCTGGGAACAGCCAGTATCTTCCTGGTGCTTGCATCAGGGTCCCCCGCTGATCACAGTTGCTCAGCACATCTGACAAGTGTTACTTGTCCTTTTCTTGAGACTGCCTGCAGAGGTGTGCAGGGGTTTGGTTAGCTGTGCCAAACCCTGGTGTGGTGCTGGCTGGGTTACAGTGAGTGTGAGGATGCTTCCATGCTATGGGAATCCCTTTCTATTGCTGTGTAGTCACATGCCCCAAAGTTAATATGTGTTACTTTAGTGCCTGCACTGGTCTTCTTGGCAAAGAAGAGACAAAACACAGGAGAATGAATCAAATGGTGATTTTTAGTGTTTTTTTTTTTCTGAGACTGGTGAGTATTGGCAGACTCAATGGCTCTGACTCCTGAACTCATGCTCTGAATTCATACAACTTACACCATCTACTCAGACTTGTCCTAACATGTGGGCTGAAGTAGGTATTACTAAGGCAGAGCAGCATCTCTAGTATGACTCCTCTCAAAGTTTGTTATGGAAACTACTCATTTACTTCACTGCAACCTATGTTTTCACCAGATAGCAGAGATAGGTTTGACAGCTATATTATATATATATATATATATATATAAAATAGACAATGTTATGATATCCTCTAACAATGTCCCTAGTGCATTTGCCAGAAATGGTAATTTGATTGTCAAAATTTCTGATGGTCCTTCCATGGTACAACAACCCAGGTGTGTATGGGGAGCACAAGCTGCAGCAGCAAGGATGTTGCAGATCAGAAGTGATGTGCTTAGGCAGAAACTTTGGGAGAAGACACACCATGTCTCTCTGACTTGAGCCTGCTATTCCTTGCCTGTGGGGATCTCCTTTGGATTCTTTTTCCAAGAGGATCATTAGAGTGTGAGTTTGAAAAAAACATATTTGATTTGTATGTTCCCTGAATTCATGCTGTTTTCTCTGTAGCAAAAGCATTTTTTTTTCCTGGGATATTAAGCAAACAAATCTTGGGAAAGAGCCAGCCTTCCTTTTATTCTCTTATTTGTCTTTGAATGCTACACAAACCACCTGACACGAGGCACTGAAGATGTTTTGGAATGCAGTTGTGTGCTTGGCCTTGGTTCAGGCTGTGAAAGCAACTCCCACCCAAGGGAGAACATGGGGCTGGGATGTGAGAGTCAAAGCTGTGCCTCTGGGGGCATGCTCTGGGTCCCAGCCTCTTGTTCTGTGTCTCTGCAGGTAAGACAAACTGCTGAAAAGCAGCCCTTGCCTGCTCCCCCTGTTCCAGGACCTGTCACCAGTCCACTTGAAGTGATGCTGGGAAATGCACCCGTTTATAGTTGTGCTGCTTCACACTCTCCATTTCTATCAACAGGATCCGGTCCAGCTCCCCGGTTTTACAGGCCTGTGCTGTCCCCTGGGATGGGGTCTCCTGCTACCCTGGCTGCTGGTGACCTTGCAGAGGACATGGAAACACTGGCTGTCACAGCACCAGAGGGAGGAGAGAAGGATGCAGCAGTATCACGAGCCAAGGTGGAATTGGTAGAAAAGGCAGCAGAAACAAGGAAGGTGGAAACTCCAGAGATAGCACGTCCAGGTGGAAAGGTGGTCACTCCTGAAGCAGCAGTGATCCTGGAAGCATCAGAGAAATCAGAGGCAGGAGAAGTTGCTGAAGCATTTGCACGGGCAGCAGAAAGGATTGCAAAATCAGAAGTAACCAAGGTGTTGCAGTTGGCAATAGCTGAGGTAAAGAGCCCTTGGTCCTCACCAGGGTAAAAGGGGGGTGTCCCCTGCTGGGCTCACAGTACCTGATGGCATGAGAAGCTCCAGCACTGAGGCTAAATCTGGCCTCTCATCCTCATCCTCTGAATGCCTCAGGTGGAGGGGACCTTATTTATGCTTAGCCTCAAGCTATGGAGATCTTTATTTTGGAAAAATTGAGAGCAGTAGAAAAAAACAAAAAAAACCCACCCCAACTTGAAATTCCTGCTGAGAATTTGTACTCTTTTCCCATCTGGTTTCCCTCTGTCTTTCAGACAAGTTTTTTCATGCTAGTGGGCACTTTATCACGCCTGGTATAGTTAAGGATACAAAGCTCTCTCCATTACAGCCCCGCTGGCCACATGCTCATCCTGTTCTAAAACGTTCATATTTGGGGATCAAAAAAGGTCCACGCGTGGTGTTTACTCAGTTGAGAATTTTTATTTGACGTTTGAGCAATTATGCCCTGTGTTGTTCGTGAGTTTGCTGAGGGTGATAAACGCACTTTTCCCATTTGAAAAACCTGTCTTTTAACATTGATGATGTGGTGACAGATTTTCAGCAGGGCTGGGAGTTGGGTTTGCCAGGGCTCAGTGCCCACTCCAAGTGCCAGATTTTCAGATGCGTTTAGGCACCCAGCAGCTCCCTGTAGGGTGTGAGGCCTTTGGACATGTTTGTTCCCATGTGTGGAGCTTGTTTGAAAAGCTGCCTGCCTGCAGCACCACCGAGCATCCACCTTCTGCTTACAGAAAAATCTGGATCTCATCTCCCTGGCTCTGATTTAATTTTGGTTTGAAAGGTCAGCTTGCTCCTATAGCAGTTTCCTGGCCCCAGAGCTGTCCTGAGGACATGGCATTTCTATAGAATATCTTCAAACTTTCCCCCCCGTTTGGACAAGTGGCTTCACTCAGAAAGGGCTCTTCAGTGTGCGTTTGAATTTCGTTGATGATTAGCTGAATTTAGGCACACAA
This sequence comes from Calypte anna, assembly GCF_003957555.1. Classification (NCBI taxonomy): domain Eukaryota; kingdom Metazoa; phylum Chordata; class Aves; order Apodiformes; family Trochilidae; genus Calypte; species Calypte anna. The sequence goes on along the minus strand of NC_044258.1, from coordinate 9,888,538 downwards.
TTCCCTAATTCAGTCTGTGAATAAGAACCTTTATTTTTCAGATAGCAGCAGCTTACTTTCCAGTGACTTCTCCAGTGCTCATGTATTCATTCTCTTGACTTTTCAGCTCAAAGAGAAGAGGAGGAACATGTGGTTAAAGCCAAGGAACCCCACTCAGCAGGAGGATGAGGACTGGACGAAAGAAGGAGAGGTGAAGTGAAATGAAGGAGAGGTGGTGTTCTGGGCCATACCTAACTGGGGATTGTACCCTGACACTGTGATTAGTCCTGGAATGCAATAAGGCTATCAGTTCTCTTCTGACTGCCCATATGAAAAATAAAGATATACCATATTCCACACACAGTAGTGTTCATGGTCTTTTGAAAGCCCTTGTCTTCTGTTTTCATGAAATGGTAGTTCTGCCCCTCTTCTTCAAAGTGGAGGGGGAGCAAAATGTGCTGTTCATGTTGGAAAACATGCTGCTGGCATGAAATTATATACTCTAAATATGGGGTCAAGTTTTCATGCCTGTAGGCCAAGAGATGGTCCCAGAAAGTACTGCTAATGCAAATTAGTTCCACATCCAAACAGGACGTGCATTTACCAGCAGTTTATCCAACTTGCTCCAGATCTGAAGTGTGTTTCTTGCATAGATGGGAATGGATAGGTATGATCTTTTTTCTTCTTTTTTTTCCTAATTCCGCTTATGCATCTGAAGCAGGGAGTGTGAATGTTTCTCCATCCAGACTGATGATGGCGAAAAGTGGAACAGAACAAGTCCACAAAAAATTCAAGAAGTGGGAAACAGCATCTTCAGAAATAACAGTGGACTTGTCAGCATGAATGATGTTCCCCAGGCAGTGCAGAATGATAATTTTAAAAAGGCTTCTGATTTTGGAGAGGAAAAAACATCAACTTTGTTTTAAGATTGTTTTCTCAGCTTGTGAGGTACAGGTAAGTCTGTGTTTTAGTAAGAGGTGGGTGATGGGGTAGTCACCATAAGAAATGAGCATGATAAAATGGTGAAAAAGCATTACAGAAGGTACAGAGTTAAAACAAAGCCAGTCTTGGTGTGTGCCTCCCAGGTTTTCCTGTGAAGGTTGATCCCAACTCAGAGGTGCCCTGATGCCTTCAGCAAACAGCTGCTTTGTGAATTCCTTCCAAGTACTTCATGGTTTGTCACTCCTGGCTTGTGTTTAGCAGCCTGTGGAGATGGAGTCAAATCTATAGTTGGATAGAAACTTTTCTGAAGCAAGTGCAGGGGACAATGTGCATGTTTTTGTGTGATTTGTAGCTGCAGCCCAAGGGGGGTATCTGGGCAGTGACACCGAGTGCTCCAGGTGAAAGAGAAAACATCTTCCTGATCACAGATGGTCATGATCGAAGCAATAGCACTTTTGGAAAGAGTAAAGATTGCAGGCCTGGATTCTGCCCCAAAATCTGTAAGAATATTACTGACCCAACTCTAAACTCTCTTGTAGTCACAGCTAGATGTTATATTCTTCATGTACCTTACTTCCAGCTTCCTGTTCTGTTTCTATAAGGAACACAACACTTGTTCCTGTTGCACCCCAGAAGTGGCAGCACACTGGTAAGAGCTACAGCATCATATGGAGCAGTTTGGTGTAACAGGATGGGAGGGTGTTGGGGATCTGTTCCTACCCTTCACCCAGCTGGCTGGCAATGAAGGTCTCTCTCCATCCCCATCTTGGGAAATGTGCCTTTGTATCACAGCAAAGTCAGGGGATTTCAGTGGCAGGCTGGGGGCTTTGCACCTCTGCAGTGTGCCCACTGCCCCTCTGCTGGCTGCTCACTCAGTGTAGTGACAGGCTGGGGAGGAGAGAGGAGGGGAGAACAGCAGCGTCTGATTAAAACTCAGCCCCCCTGGCCCTAGATCTGAGGAGACAGAGCCCGCCCTCCCTTCCCTTACAATAATTTTATTTTATTACAAAAAGAGCCCATATTAAAAAAGCTCATGATTATGTTTTCTGTTCACCAAGACTTTTCCTGTGTTCGACCTTTGGATAACCTCCAAGGCTTGCAAACATTTGAAAGGAGTAAAGGAGCTCGTTTTATTGCAGGGCCTCAGCATACATTCTTTCCAGCCTATCTTTAACATCAGTTGACAAGAATTATATAATTGCAGTCTGTGATCCCTTTAAGGCTAAAACGTATTCGTTTTCCCTCAAAGAACACTTCAGGTTTTCAGACTTAAACATATACTTTCTTCTTTTTTTCCATCTGGGTTATTCTGTAAAAAGCCATTTTCTCTTAAACTGGTAAGTCTCATTCTACCAGGTTCCATGGATTTATTTTTTACTGTGGTTTTAAGCTCAGATGTTAACAAGTAGAAGTAGTCTCCAAATCCCAACCTGTGTTTCCCATTCCATTGGAAAATTAGTAGGTTACAGAGAACACGCAGGGGGAATTATACTCTTTAGGTGGAATCAAATAAAATTTCAACATAGTTATTTAATCAAATTAGTGTCTAATGCTAATTGATAGGCAGGCTGGAGATGGACAGGTAGCTGGATTGGATCTGAGCTTGCATTTCAGAGGCATGACATAATCTGCTGGGTAAGGAAGGAATTTCTGGTTTCCTATCAGAATGGCATCTACTGCCATGTCTTAGGAAACCGTGGACATCAGATATTTGGATAGGAGCTGGGGAATGATGCCAAACAAGAAGTCTAAATATATTACCTGGAATTTAAAAAATGAATTGGCTGTTGCCATGATGACATTCTCTTTGCATATGTGCCCTGCCGTTCAGGTTTTCACTGGTGTTTGTGCTCGTGGAGAGTAAAAAAAAAAAGCTCATAAATGTGCGAGTATTCCTGGTAGCTTTTCAGTTGTGTTCATGTGTCTGGGCCAGTGGTGCTCAGGGGGAACAGAAGTGGTGCCACTGCAGTGCTCTGAACACATCCACAGTGCTGCTCAAGAATGGAGCAAGAAGCTCAAAGCAACTGCAAAAAACTCACCCCTCAGAGGATTTCCAGACAATGAAAAATGGAGGGAGCAGCAACCTGGTTGTTGTGGGTATTTGCATGCAGGGAATTTAAATTAATCTGGTAAATTGGTTATTAGGAGTGACTTAGCTGGTTGAAGCTGGAGAGGAGTCTGGGCTCAATGGGCCGATTGTCTGCCCTGGTGCAGCAAAGGAGGCTGAGAGGGGTTGAAATGGAGTTTTGGGGGTTGTTCTCAATTTTGATGTGGACTTACCCAGACCTCAGTTTTCTTACCTGGAAAGAAGAGGCCAGTGACAACCAGTGTATCTGCCTTCGTGTTCTTTCACCTAAGTGCTTCAGGAAGTGCAAACTTTTATTCTAAATAATGTGTGCCAGTAAAAATGGGTCCCTTCTTCAAATATTTAGTTAATCTAACACTGATTGCCCCTATTCCCTAAGGGGAGGAGGGGGCAGGGGCAGCATTCCTGGTTTTATGGGGGGGCAGGTTTGAAAGGGCTGTAAATGCGTGTCGCAGGGTTTGGATACAATAACCTGAGAGAGATGAGCCAGTAACAGAATCCTTTTAATGAACCAGAAGCCCACAGTTGATAAACTTGGACACAAATTATGCTTCTGCCTGGTGTACAAAAATAACCACATTTAGGTGCTTTTGTGGCAGAAGGATCTTATAACCTGTTAGGTTTTTGCTGCCTGTTTCTCTAACAGAGGCAGGACCTGTGTAATACCCTGCATTGCAATGAAAGAGAAAATCTCAGTTCTGTTAAGCTGTTGCCTGCCTTTGGTAGCCTCTCTGTATCAGGATTCACATTCTTGTTTCCGTTTCAAACAGGAGACTAGTTTACAAGGCAAGTTCCTCCTTGGAGATCACAAGAGGCTTTCTTTCCCCTTTCTTTTTCTGAGAGGAAGGATTAGGTCACCAGTAATACCATTTGCCTTTTTTTTTTTTTTTTTTTTTTTTTTTTTTCTTGTTTGGCTAATCTGCTCTCCAAGATGTCCGTGTTACAAGAGAAATAAAAGGCTTTAAGTGAGCACGGGATTTTTTTTCCCCCTCACCTCAGCCCTCTAGCCACGAAGGGTGATTTACAGAAATCACCACAGGGAAAAGCCTTAGAACAGAACTTCAGATGCTTATAAGACAAAGCAGAAAGATAGCAGAGTGGCACCTCCTTACCTCACAGGGTCATGTCCTGCCTGCTCTTAAGGAGTTTGGTGGATGGTGATTACAAACTGTCTGCACCGTATGCGGGTGCATTGTATGTGCAGTTACAGCTTTGTGTAGGCAGCTTGTGTAGTCCCTTGCCTCCAATCAGGAGGATTATCATTATTAGGAGACCTTTATTTTCTATTGTCTTTGTGCATTTTCTGTGGTGCAAGCATTAATGGTACCACATTTTAAGATGTGCTTTTTGAGGCTGGCACCCTTCTCGGTAACAGCATGCAGCATGCTGTGCATCACTGGGCTTTACACCAGGGCAAGACACACACTAATGCCAGTTCTGTGTGGAAAGTTTTGGTATTCTAAACAAAATTACTTTGGCTGGAGCATACTGAGCATGAACAGGCTACTGCTTTAGTGAAATTTATATTATTCATGTTCAAATACTAATTGCTGGTAGCAGTTTGTGGTGAGGCATAAAGATTTTTCAGCAATAAGCATGAATCTGCATTGGGTAGTGTGTACCTAGCACAGGTACAGCTTGTTCATGCTGGTCACGTTACATTTGGCAAACTATGTGTAAAGCACCAGGTATGCCTTGATTTAAATCAGCACAGTTCTACTGAACTCCATGCCAGTCTCCAGCAGCCAAAGTTCTGGCTTTCAAATGTTTTCAGCTTCTTTTTCCCCAGTCCTTTCTTTCCAGAGAGTTTTAAAATTGCAATTAAACGGACAATAATGCGCAGCAGTTAGACATAAAAAGCTGTTTATCTAAGGGTATCAAAGTGCTTGACAAAGGTGGGTAATTCTCACAGTGCCCTTTTTTTGCAGGGTGGGATGCTGGCATGCAGAGACAGCAAGAGGTTTATCTGAGTAACAGAGTCGGTAGCAGAGGTGGTAATTAAAACTCCAGTCTCATGACACCCAACTCTGTACTGTAACCACTAGACAAACTGCCTCCCGGAACCCTATCTCATCTCTATCTCCCTACATATGCACAATAAAGCCTTTGTAGTATATGCTGTACACTTGCTATTGATAGTTGTATCAGCTGAAAGATAATGCTTGCTCTTCTAACTGGCTGCAGCTGTGCTCTGTACAACCTCAATTATCTGAGCATAATGGGGGGGAAGGGGAGAATTTTGGAGATTTCAAATAATTGAGACAGTTTTCAATGTAATTAATAGACATGGTGGGGACACAGCATGTTTTGGAGAGCAGGTTGGAATAACTGGTGTTGAACCGTACAGTCAGTTAATGACCAACAGGCTGCTGTTGGGGGATATGTTTTGGGTTTTCTGTTTTTGGAAAGGAGGTGTGTCTCTTCCTTGCTTTGTTTCAGAGGAAAAAAAGACAAATGCATTTCAAACATGTTGCTGGTATCCCTTTAAGGTTGGTGAAGACCAACAGCAGTCCTGTTACTTAATGGAAAGCTGCTTATAGACGTGGGTAGTTTAAAAATACCTAATGATAGGCATGCTGCAGCCCGGGCAGCGGTGGGGTGTGCTATGTGGGTGGCTCTGAATGGCTGCAGAGAAGTAGGACCAGAGATCATCTGAAAAATAATTTCCCCTGCATATGCCATAAACTCTAGGTAACTCCAGCTGGTAATGAGCTCCATACAGGCAAACAAACGTATGGTTACTGTAGAGACATGCTCATTTATGAAGATAAGACATGAGCTGCAGGAGATGGTGACTGCTCACATAGTGTCTTCACACTGCAAGCTGACCTCCTTGTGACAGAAATCTTTACTACTGCAACTTAATAAATTTCACCATGCCATCGTGCTTATTTTCTGTACAAGCTAGTTTGTTTCTAAAAGCAGCAGAGTAAAAAGATGGGATAAAGTTTGAGAAATATTGCATGAAGCAATCATGACCCTGTCCAGCTTTCATCGCACCGTAACCTCTCAGCACAACTTGCTTTTCAAAAGCAGCCTTGTCCTCTGCCTCACACCAGGAACAGAAATTAAGAGCAGCCTTTACTCTTGAAGCTGTTATGGACTAACAGATGGGTGCAGGTAAGGCTGAAAGACCTTCAGGAAGGCATTAACTTGGATTGTTTTTTATGAAATGTAGTGTTAGGTAGAGGATGGCAGTTCAGCACTGGCCAGCCTCACAGTTCATCCTGAAGTACGAATCTGTTCTGAGACCACGGCAGTTACATGCCCCCCAACAGAGAATCACACACACGTGTTCAGATTAATACCAAATACCAGAGTTTGGCTTATTTTTCTCAGCTATTGCCTGAAAGACAGGATACTTGGACATCTGCAAACTGATGTCTGATTTCTATTCAGAAAAGATCAGTCCATTCTGAGTTGCTTTAAGTTATAACCTTCATTTTTTCCTCTGTAAGTTTACAGTGCCTAGTGGTTACGGTCTCATGAGCTACTTTAAACACATGAAAAATAGCATATTTACTTGTGTGCTTGTGTTTACCCCACTATGTGTGTTTGTGCAGAGAGAACATGCGTATTTATTATTTTTAATAGTCTGATCTAAACACACATATATAATTCTCTTACTGTGTAGACACCAATTGCTATATGTGTATTTATGAGGGCTTCAGTGGAAACAGGACTGACCCCAACATTTTATGCATTATTAGAAGGAACAACAGTTCGCCCTTTAAAATGACTATATTTGGAAATCTGATTCTAAACTCATGCTGGTTTAACTTAATTTTGTGGCTTTTCTCCAGATTTTCATAACCTGTGGAAATGAGGACAGGATCAAGAGGGAACATTTGTACCCCTGGAAGGTGATGGGGTTGTGTGGGCATGTTGTGTGAGGGAGTGACTGCACCAAAGCACAGTGCTTTTACACTTCATTTTTTGTGCTTTTTCTCTTGCTGAGTTTTTCTGTGGGTTTTTGTGGCTTTTTGTGTTGTTGTTTTTTTCTTCTTCCCACCAGTTTTGTGGTTGCAAGTCCCATATATTATTTTAATTTTCTAATATCTGGTCAGCTGCTTTTGTGGGAATGTCGTGCTCCCTCTTCTTTTCCCGGATTGTCTCCATCCTTTTTTTTTTTTTGGGGGGGGGGGGGAATCATTTTGTAGCCCATAAAAGTAGTGAGATAAAGCACAAAGGGCCGGTGATAAAGCCCGGAGTTTTGTTTAACAGTTCAGATAGTGAAAGTTTACAAGAGCTGTGCTGGGAAAGCGGTGCTGTGAATAGAACTATTATTGCCATTATCGCATTGTTTAGACTGGTGGGCCAAACCACGGGCATTTCGGAGCTGTTGAGCGGCTTCGCCACGCTGGGTAGTGGCGTTGTCTGAGGGCAGTGTTGTCAGAGGGTCGCCCGTGACATCAGAAGCCGGACCGGCCGTTCCTCGGGGGGTTTTTTGGCTGCGGTGGGAGCGCTGCCCGGGGCCGACAGAGGGCAGCAGCCCCCCGCGATGGGGCTGCCGGGCACCGCGCCGGGGGATGCTCGCAGCTCTGCCCGCTCAGAGCCTTCTCCCTGCCTAGAGCACGGCAGTGCCCCGGCTCTGTCCTCTTCATGGTAACAGTCTGATGTAATAATGGGGTGTGTGGTGGGTTTTGTTTGTTTGTTTAATATTTTTTTTTGGGGGGGGGTGGTGTTTTTTCCTTTGCCTGTATACAGTTGCAGACGTACGGCGGGGAGGCTTCTGGTGGGGTTTCCTAGATAGCTTTCCCCATAATTAAAAAACAAAACAAACCAAAACCACAACAAAACACAAACAACAACAAAAAAACAAGCCACCTAGAAACAATAGTGTGTTGCTTGCACAAAAACACCTCCTGAAGAACATCCGAGTAAATGTGTATGGAACACAAGTTCCTGTAAAAGTAGCTTTTTATTTGTGTGGGTCTGTATGAAACCCAAGATGATATATTGTGTTATGCTTAGATCTCTGTTTCTAGATAGAGCAATGGGTAGATTACATGATTGTAGATTGTCTTTAATTGTTATTTCAGCACTTTGGACTCTCTTATTTTCAGTATAGGCACACGCAGTATTAAAATCTCATGATTATTACTTTTTTTCCCCAGCTTCGCCTGTTAACAAGATCCTTTAAAAAACAAAGCAAAACAAAAACCTTTCAGAACCTGTGTGCATTTGTTACTCCGGTGCTGTCAGCATCAGTGGCCAGCTCAGAACTTTTCAGGCAAGTACAAGGGCAAGCTGCTTGCCCGGGTGAGTTTGCAGCCAAAGCCGGTGCTGCACAAGCACACGGAGGCGAGCAGCAGAAACCACGGAGCAAATGGTTACAAACGAGCCCTGCTCCTCAGTTCCACAATTTTCCGTTCATCCTAAATGCACTTTATTGCACCTTTTCTGCAATTCGTTCCAAGGACAGCCACACTCATAATCCTTATCCGACACAGAGGAATCCCCCTCCTGGCTCTCAGCTTGGAGCCGCGACTGGCATTCTGCTGCTCTGATTTCTTGACTTTGATATTTTTTAATTATTATTCCATATTAGCTCTTGCTCGAGTTGCTGGTGCAGCTTACCTCTGACCACAATCTGAGACTGAGTTAACAGTTGCTATAATCTAGCCTTCACGTTTTCCATCCCTGTATTTTCAGGGCTTGTGATTTCAGCAGAATATATGGCTTGTCATTTCAGCCGGGCTCTCAAACTGCACGACAGCCGTGAATTCAAAGTGAAGAATCCCTGAGAGAGGCTGCGTGTGTGTATGTGGTGCTGGGACTGTTAGATATGAACAGACTCTTTAATGCACTGAAAACATTATTTTTGATCGTTGGTGCTCTGGGAGCTTTTTGTGCAATTTTTCAGTGATGACTTGAACTATTCCTCAAACTGAAAGTAGTTGCTTTTTCTATATTTTCAAAGCAGCTTCTAATAAATGGAAACCTTTTCCAATGTGCAGATAATCAGTGCATTGAATACATGCTGAGTAGCAAGCAGGATTCTTTTTCAAGTTCTTCGGTATTGTGAAGTATCATTATTTTATATGTTAAAAACAGTAGCTGCAAATCCTCCTTACTATTACAGTAGCTCTAAACAATTAAGTTTTTGCTCAGGAATGGCCCTGTGTTCATTAGAGAATAAGTGCAGCTCTGGCCCCAGTCAATAAAGGAAATTTGCTCGTAGCAGGATTGATGAAGCCATTGTATGAGAGGGGAGTCCATGTAACTATTTGATTTTTACTGAAGTTTTTATTTGCTTGTTCTCAGGTGAAACAGCATCACTTAGAGCAAGTAATTAATTTTTTTTTCTTAAAAAAAAAAAAAATCTAACTGTGAAAAGACACCAAAAACTCAGCCCTGAACCTTGATCTTATAGGATTAGTTCCCATCAACTTTAGTGACTCTGTTCACAGGAGTAAAGGCCACAGGAGAAATCCCACACAGGAAAACGTATTCTTTGCCCTGGAAACCTCGTTATCTTATATAATCCAGGTATAATCGGTTCATTCCTGATGCACAAAGGGTGATCTCCTGGCTCTCTTACTCTGTCAGGGTTTTGCCAGGACAAATGTACTCCTGGCTTACACCATCTGTAACCTCAGTGGGAGCAAAATTCAGCCTTTAGCTCTAATGGGAGCCTGTTTGATCTAGTCCTTTATTGCCAAGTGGTATCAGGAAGGGAGCTGAGTTCAGAAACGTGACTACCACAGAGCTGTTTGTTGCACTGCGTTATCTGTAGTATTCTTGTTATTCTAGAAACTTTTTTTCCCCTTGCCTTGAACATCTTGCTGCAGCAAATGAAGGAAGGGGAAAAAAATTGAAGAGACCTTCATTTGGTGGCATAGAAAATTTGCATAAAATATCGCTCTAAGCATTGAAGGATCTTATTACATAGGGTTTTGATGATAATCTTTGTTGAAATAATATTTAACACATGCTGCACTTTTAATTAAGTATCTGAATAATCTCAAATTAATACCAGAGGTTTAAAAATAAGTTTTCATTTTAGTGAACTGTAACATAATAGCAAACTGCATGGCAACCCCCTCCTTTACCCTTTGATTTAATTAAATGCCCTTCTGTGTGCTTCTTCTCACTTCAGAAATGCACATAAAGAAATCAGACGAGGACATTTTATTTAGAATTTTGCCACTTTCCTTTTCTCCGGTGTCTTGACTGACTTCCTCTGAGGGCTTTCATTAAGGTGTTTCTCTGGGAATCTGCTTGTCTGGGGCTTTCCAAACTGGCCTGCATGTTTGGGAAGGGAGATTGCAGCGTGTCCGGGTTGTGCTGGGTTTCAGTGCCGTGGTGCTGACACCTGGGTCCCTGTTGGGAAGCAGCAGGTTGCAGTGGGGAGAGTTGGGTCGTGCACGGTGCTGTGTGTGCAGATGGAGCCTGCTCAATCCCGGTTCAGCTCACACGGTGCCATGGTGTGCTGGAGTGTGTTGTGCTCCTGGAGTTCGATTATAGGGTAAAAAGGGGCTTAGCAGCGTAATGGTTTCAGAGAGCCATCAAACCCACTGCAAATAAATTCACGTTTATTCTATTTATTTTTTCAAATTAAAAAGGCCTGATCTGGCCAATTTGTTTGCCTTCCAGTTAGGCATGTTTGACAATTGCTGCTTCATTATTCCATCTTAAGAAATTCCATTAACCAAAGCTGGGGGGGGGGTGGGGGGGCAGAAAGCTCACTCAGATCCATGTCAGCAAAATTGTTTTGCTGAAGCCACCTCTCTGGGTGCGGGCTGGGCGAGGCTCTTTGCTGCCTGTATGAAAGCATTTGCAATTTGGGAGCACGGGGATGTGAAGCAGGCTGGCTTTGAAGGCTTGCTGTTAGATTTCCCCCTTTATCCCTTACCATCTATCATTGTAAAGGAGACGTATATAACCGCCGCACTTTGTATATTAAGGGGAGCTGCCTGCTTTTTCCCTGCACTGAGATAATGATGCTGAGGGTTGTTGACTGCTGTTATCTCTGATGACAGCCTTATCTGCATGGCTCTGATTCGAGCTCCCAGAGTTGCAGATATCCAGTCCTTCGGAAACTGACCACTGCTCCTATTACGGCTGGGCAGGCTGGAAAGCAAATATTCAGGGGCAATAGAGCTCTTAAGTGGTTGTGCTGTTTGCCGTGTTCCCCCCTCCTCCCACCATACAAAGTATTGAAGGGAAACGCTGGGGATAATGAGGAATAAGAGCCTCAAAATGAGTTTGGATAAAAGGTAGATGCCTCCAGCCCTCCCCAAACGGCCTCTGTTAGGGACAAAGAAAAGTCCCTAACAATTGGATAACCAATTGTTGAGTGGTGTTGGTGCATGGTTCAGCTTCTCCATGCCACAAGGACCCCTCACTAATCGACCTAGGAGTGATATTTACACAGTGGAGGGACCATTACACCCTCCTGGCTGCACTGAGTAAGAATCCAGGAGTTTATTTTTACTTCCTCCAAACATAATAATCCGCAGTTAATTGGCTGATGTTCACCATGCCTCCAAGGTGCACGGCGCTGCTGTGGTTTGGCACGCCATGTTCCTGTCCCTTGGAGATCTCAAAGCAAATTTCAAATATTTATGAATTTAGCCTCTTAACGCTCTTGAGAAACAACCTTGTTTTACTGTTGCAGAAAGGGAGATACAGAGATACAGTGTGCACTTGGCTGGGTCTCCCCCATGCCGGGAGCCCAGTCAGCCACAGAGCCCAGGTTTCCTAACACCTGGCTGGCACCCTGGCTCATCAAACCCACCCTATTGCCAAGTTTTATCATAACAGACCTTAAAAAATTGACAGCTGAACCCATTTTCCACAATGTGGGTTTCTGCAACCCCTGCTGTATTAAAAGCATCTCTTGGGGCGGAAAAACTCCAGGGTAATTCCACTGTAAAGCAGAGCAGAGCAATATACGGCAGCACCATGAGCTGCCCGACTCATGCAGCTCTGCCTCATCTTCCCTGCAAGATCATCTGCCCTTTCCTCAGATATTAAGGAGCTATTAGGAGCTTTTTTCCCTCCTTGTCAGATGTTGTAATATGTGTTTCAATCTGAACACTCAAATCAATTTTCTTGCTCTGTGATCCAGCCTGTCTGTCCTGAATTGTGCCTCTTGTGTCAGTTCTCTGCAGTCCCAGCTTGCCTAAGCTGCAGTTTGAGGCTACCAAGGTTAGCTACAAAGTGAGTATTGCTGGAAATATGCATTGCTGAAGTATGCTGATGCTTTTTTTCCCATTTAAAAAATGTGTTGTACTGGAAACTGCAGCAGGGGGGTGGGGTTCGCCCTAAAAGTTTAAAGGGATGTTTATTTTTCCAGTGCTTCAGAAGACTGAAAAGCCAGACTGTTTTTAGTACTGTATAACAATTATTAATTAAAAAATTGAATTGGTACTGAAAAATAGCTCTAACTTTAATTTTTAAATTTTGTTGTTGTTGAAAAGACAGCAATATATGACTGAAAAGTTTCTGTTCAAAAAGAATTTCTCTTTGAAAAGCCATTATTGTCATATGAGAAGTTTTTTCCCCCACTCCCAGAAGGGTTCTGTGGGGTGCAATGTGTGACCATCAAGGGCTCCTTCTGCACTTTTCCTGTTGCTAATTTGTGGGGCTGTTTTCCTGAGACATGTAAAACAGTACTGATCTGGGAATGTTCAGTTAAGATTGTAGGAAATCTTTTTAGAATGCCATTAATTCAGCAGAAAATTCAGTTGTGGATGACAGTATGGAATATTCTTACACATGCTGTTTGAAGAGGAGTTTGGGTATTAATAACTTGTTTGGTTTCTCCCTCCAGTGCTTCCATCTGGTCTAATAAAAGTGAACACCTCACCCTGTGGATCTTGCTTTGCTGTTATATGTGAGGATGGAATAGGTCAAGTGTGTAACACTTATTTTCCAAAGTTACGAGGGACTGAAAGGGGTTAGGATGAGATTTCACTGTGACAGAACTGGGATTACAGACTTGGCTATAACATTTCCTTTTATCTGAGTCTGTCTAGGGCTTTGGCTCAAACCTGCTTGCTTGAGGGCTTCAGAGACTGACCCCAGGAGGTGTCCTGGTCACTAGTGTCCTAGCTGCTGGCTCCTTGCCCATGTCACCAGAGGTGCATCTGTCCCCAGCGAAGTCTCATCAGGTGTCCCAGTGTCACTGAGAGCAGAGCTGCACCGTGGTGCCTGCCTGAGCTGAGCTACCCTGTAAGTAACACATAATCCCTGTGCTAAAGCTAAAGCTAGACACCATCTCTGCTGGGATTGTTAACTCCAGCTCACAGACAGATCCGCAGTTTCATCGCTCTGTTACACAGCCATGGTTTTACTAAGGGTGGTTCAATTCCAGCATTTGCAGGATGAAAACTTCGTCCCTGATAGCTTCTCTGTTGCACTTCCTATACTCTGCACATGCCAGTCCTTCACCATGAACATGGGCAGTTTTCTGTATTGTTTTCAGCCCCACAGCACAGCATCTCTGTGGCCCTGCAGCTCCTTCCCCACACCCTGACCTCACCATGGGATATCTCCTCATGTGTTCCCAATGGAGATGGGAGTGGGGTTTCTGTGTTGGCAAGACTTATCTGTGGCTGTGGGATTGTGTGCTGCCAGAAGCCCATGTCTCCTGAGCATTAATTACACAGCCCTGTGTGCTCCTCTGTTCCCAGCTGTAAAATGGAGATACCCTTCTTAACCCACCCCATTGCTTTAGTTCACCGTGGCTTGCAAAGTGCTTCGGGGTTTGCAAATGGGAGGGGGGGCACTGGAGAAATGACAAAGATGATTAATAAGGAGGTTATTAACAAGTGCCAAGGGTCAAATTCTGCACCTGTTCCCAAGTTAGTGCTTGACATGCGGATCAGTGTCATGAGTGATTCCCGCTGGGCTGGGAGCTGCACTGGACACCTGGGTAGGCAAAAATTAAGTTAAATAGATTTGACCTGCACCTGATAAGAACATTTCTGAGGGAAAGAGGTGTTTTCTATGGTATCAAAGAGGTATAAAGCCATGTCCCTGGTGAGATAAGAGTGGTCCCACAAGTGTAATTGTTTTGCAAGCTGGTTTGTATAAACTTCTGTGATTCGAGAGGCTGTTGACGCACTTAAAATCTCAGAATCGCTGATGGTCTTGGACAAGCAGCAAAGTGTGTACTTGCTGTGGGAAAAGCACTGCTCTTCTGAAGCATGGTTTCCTTATAAACTTTAGGAGGGCTCCTAGCTCTGGCCTGCCTGTGTTTATCTGTGATGAGTGTGAATGGGAATTGGAAAAGGAGAAAGAGAGAATGGCTGCGTTCTAAAAAGCTAATTTAAAAGCAGGCGTCTGTAAAGATGATTCTGATTGTCCAGAGCTCTTTTAAAGGAACAAGGTTAAATGCATTTGTATGTAGAATGTGGGATTATACAACTGCACAGAATGAATATATTCTTTATTTCATACTTAAATGGCCAGGAGTGTAAGTCACTCAGTTCCTGATGATTCAGGAATGCAAGGGGACCTTTTGTATTTTTTCTTTTTTTATTTCATAAAGCTCTTTATCTCTGGGTTTGTTTACTAGCTATTCTTATAATGCCACCAACTTTTTTCTGACCACGATCCTTATGTAAGCAAAGGGGAAAACATGTCAACTGTAAATGGCACAGCTGGTTGGAAGCTACATGTAAAATGCTTAGGACTATATTCCCATGTGTGCTGATTTAACAGTGTAAAGATGCCTTGCACAAGAGAGGCTGGAATTCATACTGGTATTCCATCTAAATATGAAATAACTGAGGCTCTAAAATAACTCTATGAAGCAGGGAACTTCACTATTATTTACGAAGTGCTGATAAAAAAAACAAAAAAACATGAACAGACCCAGTTCAAATTGGTTATAGTCTGTGCTCAGTGCTTTGTCTGGAGTTAGACTGCCTTTTGTTGTATATTTTGTATATTTTTACAAGATTTTAATCTCATCTGTGTCTTTTCATTGCCATTGGAAAAAGAAGAAGAAATCATAAGAATTTGAAGAAAAATCCTTGGGAAGTGGGATGGGGTTTATTGTCAGCTTTATAGCCAGGGAAACTGAGGCATGGAGTGGTTCTGGAGGGTCCAGTCTGGAGAAAGCTGGTAAAGTGGTGGAGGAGTTAGGGGGAGAGCCCAGGACTCCCACGTTGTAGTGCCTGCAGGGGATGTTCCCTGTGTACAAGAAGAGAGTGTGCTTCATGAGTTAAGATTTGGTAGCTTGGTGGCTGACTGTCTCTCAGTAAAAAACTGTCTGGAAATAACTCAGCTTGAAACTCCCTTTGGAAAAGCTCAGTGAAAAACTTCAAGGGCACTCCAAGTAGGCTGTGTGAAAGGGAATCCTGGGTTCAAACTGCACACCAGTGTCTAGAAAGAGATTACTGTGGAAATCAGAGGAGGTTCTTCCAAAATCGTGGATTAATGAAGTCTCTTCCTTAAGAAATATTTAAAAAATGTATATATATATAAGTTCCAGCTTGTGAAAGACGGTCTGCCTTGTCTCAGCTGTTTGGCTTTACTATCTCACCCTTGTTTTGATAGTTTCATCTCTCTAGATGACCTTTCTGGAGCAAATGCAGCCTCTTGCTTATGTAGATGGGGCCAGGATCTTGCTGCAGAGAAGCAGCATGTTACTGTGTGAGCTCAAATGAGCTGTGTTGAGTCATGCCAGCAGAGGATCCTGCTGGCTGGATTTATTGCTGAGAAAAGACCAAAAATGAATACCCAGCACAAGGGAGGTTCTGTCTTGTGTGCCCCATAGGCTTAATTAGCATACAGATTTTTGTTCACTGCTATTTCTTAAAACCAAAACCACTAACAAGCAAATGATGTGAAGGAGAAGGGCAGAAATGCTGTGTTCATGGCTTATTACTGTTTATATAGCACCCAAGTTGTGTAAGGCACTCTCAAGGCATTTAGCAGGCATGAAATACTGGCTGTAATTAAGTCAGACGGAGCTTTGGTGCTGATTTTTAGTGCAGTCAGGGCTGCCCTTTCACAAGAAGTTTCTGTTTTGAGGGTAATTCTTGCCATGGAAAGAGGTTCAGCAGGATAGGTTTGGTTTGGTTCTGCTGGGTAAGGTCTTGGCCTGGGGGAGCCCCAGATGGTGAGAATGAGCCCTGAACACTGCAGATCTGGGCCTGGGGATGTCCCTTCAGTGAGAGCACATCCCAGTGGACTTATTATTAATCAGACACGCTGGTTAAGCACTTGTTACTCATACTGTTGGAAATGTCATAACAAAAATAACTTCGTAATCAGGACCTAAAGTTTCTGTACATACCTACTTACTCCTTTGTGCCAGGTTTAATCTTGGCAGTGAATATTCCATGATTTCTGTTTGAAACAGAGTGGACTTTGCTTTCCTCAAATCCTCAAGCAGAGTCACTAAAAATGTATTGTGTCCTTGCTGTGGTGTTGTCCAAGATTTAGAGGTCACAATCCAACACATCAGCCAAAACAATGACCTTGGCTTGCAAACGAGAAGCATTTTGAAGGGATGATTGAACTGTTAGAGGTTTTTGCCTGCTTTCCGTGTTTGAAACGAGTAGATTATATTAAAATTGCATTTTCAAGCTTTCTCCAAAGCTTTGAAGGCCAGATACACACTTTTCTCAGCTTAGGAATGTGAGGCTATTTGTGCTGCTCACCTTAAGGTGCCTGTCTTACTTACCTGAGTGGTGAAGCTCCTCTCCTGAATTTGTGCATGCTGCTCTGGAAGGAGCTTTGAGAGGCCAACTTTCCAAAGTTAGGCACCCAGGTCACAGTTCATGGGAGCACCCTCCAGCTTAATCTCATCTGGGAACCAAAACTGAAGTTGTACTAAAGACCTTGTATATTATAAGCTTCATGGTAACAAGACAGGAGCTGGCAGTGCTGCAACATTGCACTCTCAAGCCAGCTATGAAAGCCTAGTTGTGGAAGAGAAGACCCACCAAAGCTGTGTCCTGGAACATGGAAAAAACTGTGTCAAATGTTCTAGGAGTGGAAATGTGATTTTTACACCATCCTCTTTGGCTGCATTCTCACCCTTTTCTGGTTCCTGTGTCTGTTTGTGCCAACACATTTCACTGTCGCTTACTGATTATGCCAAGTAGATTTGAGATGGGCAAGGATCCACCCTTTCCTCCAAAACTGAGAGTTTTGCTTATCTAGTAGAGGAGCCATTTCTCATGCCTGTGCTGCCCCTGATCGCAGCAAGAGCCACAGTACAAGGGAGAATAGGGAACAGCCTTAAAGAAATTTGAAGGAATCAGAGTTCACCCATAGGTGCCCCATAACCATAGAAGATGGTGATAGTTGTTGCCTCAGTTACTCCTCCCAAGTTATTTGATCTACTCAATTGCTTCATGACCACCTGGAGGTTTCTGAGGTTGCAGGTCTGTTACCACAGGCTGCTGCCTTCTGCACTTGTGTGGCAAGTGCTACAGACCAGGCTAACTCTGCAAGTGGGATCTAGATCCAGGACCTAGAACGCTAGGGCACTATAATGTCATTGCCAAGAGGACCAGCGGGTTGACAGAGGTATTTCTCTTTTTTTGCAAAGCTGTATACCTCAAGATGTGGCTTACATCTCTCACATACTTCACTCAAGCTGTCCTCCTGTATCTGCAGGTTTATCTGCTGCAGTGCCATCTCATGCTCAGCAGGAGCTGTGGAGTGCTCTTGAGAAGGACCTAATGGCACAGTTTTGCAGTGACCCAATTCCCCCTTCATTATTTTAACATAATGTAATATTTCTTTCTGCTTTTCCCTTCCAGAACTGAAAGGCCATTTCATGGAGCGCAGTGACCTGCCCTGGAGGGCTCTCCCTGACCTGTGGTTTCATGCTCTGCAATTTCATTCAAGATAACTGCTTTTGGGGTTCCCTTCCAGACTGCCTCCCACAAAGCACTTCAGAGAGGGTATGTGTCTGTAGTGCAGGACTGAGTCTGGGGAGCACTGTGGAGCATGTGTGGGAAGATGGCTCATGCAAAGATTGATTGCCCTAATGCATTGCTCCTCAGTTCCACTGGCAGTTCATGGTGTGTTGTATTTGCATACTGTACATAAACTGAAATAGGTCTTAAACAATTACGTTGGCAATATTGTGTCTTTTTCCCCAGCCAAATAGCCAAGGCACCATGTCTCCTGTTGCAGTGTGCCAGCACTCTGAACATGCTCCTGCCAACATCCTACATAAATCATGCCTTATCTAGCCCTTCCCTGTCCTTCTGGACATTGCAGTCCTGGAATCCCATCTCATTCTTCATTTGTCCAGAGAGTTCATTATTTGCTCTCAGGTACAGTTGACATACTAAGACAGGACGTGTCTCGGAGCCTTTCTGCTCTGAGAACTCCTGCTTGATTGCAAATAATACATAACTGGTCTGTGCTTTCTTAGGGTATCCTGTAGTGGACAGAGCATTTGATCTCCCTGGTTTTATGGGAGCCACTGTCGGAGACAGAGACTGCTCTCTTTTCCACTGTGAGTATGCCTGAGTATGTGCTGTGATGAATCCTGGCAGAGACCCCTTGGGCCCTTAGTAGCAGATTGCCCAGGTCACCCAGTGCATGGTGTTAGAGAGGTGACAGTCCAACTCTCTGAATGACAGAGAACATTTTAGTCTGGTAATCATTTGGCTTTGAAGAGTTGATACTCATACAAGGAATACCTGTGGGGGAGGTGAGGCTGCAAAGTGGATAGGGCTTTGGTGAACATCTCTTCTGTCTCCAGGACTACAGTAGCAGAACTTGACAAATCTCCTTGTCTTTTTAGGGTTTGTAGATGCACAGCTAAGTTAATTTGTTTGAAAACCTTCTCTATACTATCTAACCCCTGCTTAATTTGACTTCCTTGAATCAGCAAAGTACCTCAGTATCATGGGGGGGACGACTACACTGGAATGAATCTGGTATCTCTATGGGGCTTAGAACATATTTCAAGAGCTGGTTTCCAAAATTCTTAAACCAAGTGAAACGAGAAATGTCTTCATGTGAACATTAGGAAAGAAATTAGGAAAGTGATGAGTATGAGATGGAGCCAGGACTCATTGCTGCTCCAAGGAGGGGAGAGCAATGTCTTAATTTGGTGGCCCTGCCTTGGTTTCATGATGCAGGTAGAGGCTCCAGGAGAGCCTGAATCAAGGAAACAAGGGCAGTGAGACCATGTGCAAGGGCATGAAGCCAGCCCTTGCCTAAGGATTCAGGGCTGAGGCTCCACTCCCACCACTGTCTTTGTGCCATGGGCACATCTCTGTTGTTCCCTGCAGCAAGGGGGTCGTCATCGGGGTGAATTGCAGTGGGTGGAAAAGCTTGTAAATTCTGCTTGGTGGCTTGAGGACTGACTAGAGGGCTTTGGAACAAGACTTTCTCCCTCTCAATGGGCTTTCACTTCCCAGCAGGGAGAGAGCAGAGCAGCAGGGCATTAACCGAGGGGGTTTAGAGGATTGGGAAGAGTCTGAAAGGGGAGGATTTGGTGGCGGTTCCTCTGGGCAAGGAACGTGGTGTTCAATGCTCACATGTTCCTCATTGTATCGGGAGGATAAAACAGAGCGGCCAGAGGGTCTCGGGAATGGGGTCCTGTGTGGAAGGAGCCGCAGTCCCAGTGGGAACCCTGCCAGCCTGAATAGCCAGCCCAGCAGCCTCGCAGGCCTCCCCAGCACCCCTCCCTCCTTACTTTGAAGCCCCGGGTGCTGGGAGAGGGGTGCTTTCTCTGGCTCTTGTTTGCTGATGATCCCAAAATTAAGAAATGCAAATCTATTCAGGGCAGATTCCTTTTCCAAAGGCAACTTGCCTCAGTTGCTAATTCCCTGCGTGGCTTCTATACAGACCCCTTGCAAACACCTGCAGCTTATTTTTCTTTCTCTCCTTTTTTTCCAGGGAGGGGGTGGCGATGGGGAGTTTACTGAAAATCTTTGTTTTCTCTGGTGTGATGAAACTTGCTTTGCTCTTTTGCCTCCTTTTATTTCCCCTTTTCACAGAATAAATACAGCTGATCCATCTCCAGCCCCTCTGCACGTGCCAGAAGAATAAATCGTCCGTCTCGCCCCCAGCCCCCTTCTTTAATTCTTTCCCCTGCTGCTGTGTTTGCTTTTTTTCCCTGCAGCTGTAGTGTTGGTTGCAAGCGTGAGTTGACCTATTGCTGATTTGCTTGGCATTGGCTCTGCGGAGCCACCACCCTCCCCCCAGAAATAAAAAGGAAAAAAAAGACTTTGAAATCAACTGTTCGAGCCCTCACTAGGCGCTTTTTTTTTTTTTTTTTTTTTCTTCCTTCTCCCCCCTTCTTATTATCCTGGCACTTGCCTTTTGTTGCCAGTGCAAACACAAACACACACACACGTGCGAGCCCGAGGAGCAGCGCGGAGCGGAGGGGAGCGAGCGCAGCCCCTGAAATATTGCACTGTCCAAAGTCCACGGGTTAAAACAAACATCAACACTGCGTCAAATAGTTTGCCCGTAAGAGTCTTTTGTTATGAAGATAAGCTTGTTATCTCTTTCATTCAGATTTTAATCTGACAGGTCATTTGCATACTGCCAGCCGACTTCAGGGTGTGCATTAGATCCACTTTGCATTTAAATCCTCTGTCACTCAGGCAAAAAAAAAAGGGGGGGGGGAGGGAGGTGGTAGTGAGGCAGCAAAGAACCTCTTTCAGATCCTCCCAGTTATTGCTATTAGTTTTTGTGTATTTTGTGTTGGTGCAATTGATGGCAGAAAAGTTGTCCTGGCTCTTGGGGCTCTACTTGTTTCTAGGGCAGCTGGGATGCTCCCAGAGCATGGACTGCTTGGCCATGATCTTCTCAAAGGGTTGACTGTGACCCCCTGGCCCCCTTCCTTCCAAATCACACTTCAAACCCTGCTTGTGTAGACTCTTTCCCCAGACTGACCTCTGTTGCTAGCTAAACCCCAGACTTCTCAGAGCTTGGTCCTGCCTTCAGTCAAGTTAAGCTGCCCTTTGCTTGCATGAGAATGGATCAAGCCCTTGGTAATAAAGGCACTAGGAACAATGACTGTCCTGGTGACAATGCTAAATGACTATTTAGCAACTTCCTTGAAAACATGTTTCTTGCCTTAGTTTAGTTATTCCACTTGTCTTACGTGTCTAAATATTTTTTTCTTCTCTGCCTGAAGCTCCATCCTGCACCCTTACTCCTTGAGCTTCATCACAAGTGCTGGAAGGATCCCAGGATACATTATATGACTTTGAAGGACAGGAGAAGTGGATCAGGAGTCAGCTGTGGTACAAAGGCAAGTTGATGGGGTTGTGGTACACTGTGGGCACAGAGCACTCTGCTGTCTGTAAGGTACTGTAGGCACAAAAGCCAACCAAACAAATGACAAATCCCACTTGGTGAAGGTGTTACCAAAATGAGTGGCTCCTGCAGATCTGGTTACCAACCTGCAGCCTTGCACCTGCCCTTCCCAACCCCATTATAGGGCAGGAAAAAGAGGGGGCTTGGCTAGTGATGGTCCAAGGCTATTGGTGGCATGTACTGGGGTCCTGGCCACCTGCAGGGGATTCTGCATTTTTTCTGTTATGGCACAAAATCGGAAATACAAAGTTCTGGATCTGATTCCTGCTTGGACATACGCTCACTTTTCTCTTCCTAACACCAGCAAAAATAGCACAGAGCCTCTTGCATTTCCCAGAGTGCTGAGCCAGGCTCCAGCCTACCCTGGTTTGGGGACAGCTGCTCCCCGGCTGTCCCTGCCGGCTGGCCATGGAGTGCTGGGTTCTGCCTGCTCCTGCCAGCACCTCCCTCTGCTCCCAGTGTTTCCTGCACCTCCTCTGAGATGGCTGAAACAATGAACCCGGGACAAGATGAAACGTGGAACAATTCTTCTTCTGTGAGGTGTAACCACAGCTCTACTGAAGACCACAGAAATTACCCCAGGGCAAGTGAAAGGTGAAACTATGAGTCTCCTTCCTGGAATACAATGGAGAGCCCGTGAGATAAGGGCCACAGTCCCCCTACAGAGAGAGGGATGGTGTCCCAGAGGATTGTGTCCCAAGCCACAGCATGTGGAGCCATGGGAGAACGTTTCCTGCAGCCCCAATGGGGTTAAAGATCGGATCTGGCGCAATTAGTGTATCCAAAAGCAGAGCAGTGAATAGTTGCAGGGCATTTATTCAGCTCTAATGTGACAAGTTCAATTCTTCTGTTCAGAGGCAGTAATTTTCTTACATATATTAATTATTTGAAATAATTCTCTGAATAACATCTAGAAATAATTCAGGCAATATATCTTGGTAATGAACCCGTTGCTACTGAATAGTTGAAATCTCAGCTGTGCTGGTGACTTTGGCTTGGGTGAAGGTTCACACGGCATTGTTTCTTCTCTGAAATACTTGTACGTGACTTTCAGAACCAGATGCTGCTTCTGAGTTGCTGTGTTTATGAGGTCTCTATTATTTGCCATTTCTGTAAAGGTTCCTGACAGTAAATGCCTTTCTTAGAATATTATTGCTAATGCAAATGTAAAAATGTGTAAATTAAGGGAGTCCAAATTCAAGCCATTAAAGTGGATGGGGGTGGGTGGTGGAGAGGTTTCTGAGATAGGTAGCCACCTCCAAGCCTTAAATGAAGCTGCAGGGAGAAGAATCTCTCTTCCCAGCTGGTATCAGATTAATTTTTTTTCTAGTTTGTTGTCAAGATTCCTCAGGGCGTTATGAAAAACAAACAAAAAAGCATCAGGAAAAAATATTTGGAAAACATGGAAAAATACCACATGATTTGTAGGCATCAGGAGGTTTGTCTCATTTTTGCTGTCATTTTTGGAGAGGATTGTGACAAGGTGACCGAGATGCCTGGGATGTGCTGGGGCTCTCCCACAGGTGTGTGCTTTCAGTGATTAATCATCCAGTGGTGCTGCTGGTGTTACTGAGACCAAGGGGCCCAGAGCAGTGCCCAGAGAGTGAAGAGCTGATGCTCTCCTGTGACCTGGAGCTGCCATGGAGCCATTGCCAGCTGGCAGTGGTGAGAGCTGGCTGGGCACTGCGGGTACAGCCACGCTGCCAGAGCAGGGCCAGCTCTGCTCCAACCAGCTACCCCCTGTGCTCACTAGAACTGCATTTTTGGAAGGTTTGTTTTTTTTGTTTTGGTTTTTTTTTTTTTGTTTTGTGTTTGTGGGTTTTTTTTTTTTTTTTTTTTTTTTTTGTGCAAAATCCAGATGGTTTGACCAAGGATGGTGAGGAAGGGAAAGGTAGAGAGGCCTGTATGCAAACAGCACTTCTGCAATCCAGTTTCTCATTCATGCCCTAAAACTGACAACACTTAAGACCCCTGGACTAAGGGCAATGAATGCAAAATGAGAGCTCTGCAAAATCCCTTGGTGCCAGGCCAGCTCTCTTTCTTTGCTTTGCTGCTCCTTGACATCAGCCAAGTGAGCAAGTCAATGGCTAGCTTTACTGCCAAAAAAAATCTCGTTAGTTGTTTTCTGTATAGCTAATGAGAATGCAAATGTGCTGGGTTTCTAGGCTTGCTTACAAACTCTGCTGCTTCCTTTCTATGTGTGGTACCTAAATGCCTCTTGATCTGAGATCTAAATACAAAGCACTGGCTGGTGAGGTTGTCCTCATGTTGTCAATGAGGACAGAGTGTTTTGGGGCCAGAGTCTCTCAAACACACTCAAACAGTCCTTCTACATGCTCTTCCTGGACAGTTAAAGTAAAACCTGCTTAGAATTAGAAAAGCAGGTGAGAAGCAGGTCTGTCTTTCTCAGTTAGATACCACCCCAGAGCCAAAGCCACACATTGTCCCTTCTGTGTACTCCAAAGAGCTGATGGTTGGGCAATGCGGGGCTGCTTTGAACTCTCCTTGGGAGTTTTCCTTCTCTTGGCTCTTTTCTTCCACACTTGCAGCAGTAGTGTTGCTTTTCTAATCCTCCATAAAAAAGGTGTCTTATCAGACTTGCAATTTGAAATCACTTGAAACTTTGATCCCCATAGAAATGGAGCAGTAACTGTTTGTGCCTTTTGCTGTGCTTCTCTACTGAAGAGCACACACAGCCTCTTGACCAAAATCTTTCACAGCTCTGCCCGTGCTCCTCCTTGGGTATGGTGTCACACGTCATTATAAAACCAGCCCTGGGTGCCTTCCAGCTATCCAAGTCTGGATGGAGTCCAGGCAGTGTCCCCAGCCCTGGCTCTCATGGACACATTCCCTGCCTGGCTTTCTTTCTGGGGAAGCTGGATCAGAGATGAGAGCTCAGTAGCTTATGGGCATTGTCACACTCTCTGTACTGATGGGCACTCTAGACTCTTTGGGGACCATGGGGACAATTCAGTAAAGGGACACAGCGTCTGTATAGGAATTTGATCCACACAGACATACACACTTTAACCCCAGACAATACAGGAGTGAGGCAAAGTTGCCCTTGCCTCAGTGCTGCCCTTTTCTCTGGCTCTCCCATCTGGTGTGTGTCTCCAGATTTGCCTCCAGTCTCTGAGGGAGCCCAGGTTCCTCCAACTGAGCCTTCCCACCCTGGCCACCAAAAGGCTTCCTCTGCCCCGAGAACACATACATCCCTTTTAAAAGCAGCCTGACATCTTTCCTTTGTTCCTGGCTTTCCACTAGGATTTTCCATGATGCAATCCCGTATGGGGTTACTGGCAGAGAGCTGTTAAAAGTCAGTAGCTGTGCCTGGAGCAAACCCATTGTTCTGCCAGCTCAGAGCCCTTCTATGCCTCTGACTCCTGCGTGGCCTCGCTCCTGCTCCCCCAGCACCACCAGCACGAGGGATGTCCTGATCTACACAGACTGATACGGCCATAAATGCAAGGCACAGGACAAAGAAGGATGTGTGATGAGGCACAGGCACAACAGCCCATCACACTAAATGTGGTTGGGGACCAGGCTGCGACATGCCTGGTGCATCTCACTTTTCCTGGGGAAGTTTGCAGGCTACTGCTCCAGCCAAGTAGGGTTATTTTGGAGTGGAAAGTGAGAAGCTGTAGCTTTTATCCTTGTGGAGTAGCAATTTGCAAGGAAAACAATGCAGGATTCTCTGGAATAAGGAGTATTAGCTACATCATCTTTTAAAAATAATTAAGTCAAGTGAATGTTGGCTGGGGATTAGCACCCTTGCAGGCACTTGGGCTGCAGTGTGGGGTTGTTTGCTGAGATTTATTGATGTTGGGGATTGCTAGAAATGCATAGGTGACATCTAATGCTCAAGCAGCTCTCTGGCTTGCTAATGAGAGAAGTCAAAGGCTCTGCAAAGTTTTCAGCAGCATAGCTATTAACCCCAAGATTACAATATCTTTTGTGTTTTTCCAGCACGTCCTGCCAAGATTTTGCCTTAAGCAGAGGAAAGATGAAAAATGCAGGGTCAGAGAGTCTTTTTACAGCTGAAAACCAGTTTGCTGTGTTATTCCCTGGGACAGAATAGAGCCGGTGTAAAATCAGCATTGAGCAGGGAAATTTTTCTACTGTCCAACACAATAATTTTAATCAATGTTAGGCAAGTGGAAAAAGAAAAAAGTCACAGATAATGATCCTGTCTGGGGAGATGCAGTCCTATGTCTCTCACCCTCCTCTGCTTCTGCTGCTCAGGGGTTTGGGACTGCTATACTGAAACTTCAGAAGGGCTCTCTAGGTAGTTACATTGGGTACTTGTATTTCATCCAAACAAGTCCCAGACATACAAGAATTATTTTTTTGTGGTAGCAATGAGGTTTTTATACCTACTCTTAACTGAAGATTGCACACCCAAAATGAAACAGGCTGCAGGTGAATTCCAGTCGTAACTGACCAGGATTGGAAACTGCAGAATCCCTCAGCTAAAACAAGATATAAACAAATGTGGTTTTAGTGACACTGAAATGTTTAGTGACTTCATCTTGATGTGTCTGAGCTATTGTGTTGGAAGGACTTCAACTTACATTTTCTGTCCTTTTCCCAAAAAGCATGAAACATTTTTTCCTATAAATTTCCTTCAGTTTTATTTAAATCACTCGAAGAAAAAAAAATAGTACCTCTCAAAAATAGTCTTGAGTTAAACAAAACCTTTTGTTATGCTCGAAATTTTAGAAAAATACCAACTACATCAAAATGGAAACCAATGCATTTTGCTTGTTTGAAGCATAATTCTTGTTTCCTTTTTATTCTCCATAGCTCCTCAGTGGAGAATTATTTCCACTTGGGGCATTTAGACAATGACTTGCAGATATCATTTAAAAAAAAAAAAAAAAAAAAAAAGAGGTTGTGGAACAGCTAAAGGTTATCAGAGTTTCTGTATCAGGGGTAGGTGCTGTGGGACTGCTCTCTAAACTTGGGGAGCTGAAAGAACGAAGGCACTGACTCAGTCATGAGCTAATGAATTACTTCCACCCTTCAAGAAACAAAACCAAATAGCTGTGATAGCAAGATAATATCCACTATGTTATTGCTTCAAGCATATTCAGTCTCATTTTTATGCTGAGTAAACAGCTTTGGCCTCTTTTGAATGGTATGAACATTTTGTATCACCTGTTTTCCCATGAAGACAGCTCTCCTGACCACATCTAGGTTTTACCTGGGGAAAGTCATTTCATGAGGTGCTGCCTCAAAGACTGGTGACAGCCAATTCCCCTGTCTGCCAAAGCCACTCTTCACATCCTTTCTTTAGTGTCTGAGGAGCAGCTCACCTGCCCTTCCAGTCCTCTGGAAGAGGCAGAGCCCTCAGCAAGACCATGACTTTGTCTGTTTCTGTGGTCCCCATGCTGTGCCACTTCAGACAGCAGCCACCTTTGCCTGTGCCCAGCTCCAGTTTTGGGTTTCCCTGGATGACTGCTCTCAAATACATGGGCTCTGTGGCCAGGAGTGAGTCAGAGGGATGCTGTTAGCAGTGCACTGGGTGGTACAAGTTAGTCCTTCCTTGTGGGAGTCCGTGAGCAATTAAAGGAAGAAAATTGTAATTAATGCCAATCAGCATGAGCTCATGGAGAACAGAATGTGATGTCTCTCTTTAGTTTAGTTGATAAAAGTGATAGTAGTGTACAAGACTTCTGTGAGACACTTGACTGGGTACCACATGACATTTTGATTAAGGATCTAGAGTAGTATAAAATCAAGAGGGTGTTCACTAAATGGATTAAAACCTGGCTCCCTGACAGGTCTCCAAATGTAACTGTAAATCATCTGCCAGCTGTGTTTGTAGCAAAGTCCCTTCAGTATTCTTGCGTTTAATATCTTTATCAATGACATGGAATAAACTGTAAAATTGCCACTGATGTGGCTGATGGTGTAATGAGCCAGGAAGAGATAAGTAATAAAGAGGAGAGGTCATGGACAGGGAGGAGTGGACAGGGAGGAGTGTGGAGTGCCTGGGGAGCCAGGCTCAAGCGAGGAACAAATACAGTGATGCAGGTGAATGGAAGAGCAAAGAGTGAAAGCTGCATTTGTAGGACAGTGGACTCCAGCAACCAGGATGCTGAAGATGCTTTCCCAAGAGTCAGCTGGATGAATGATGCTGGTGCTGGGCTTTAACTGAGTGTAAGGACACTTGAAGGTCAGAAAAGCAGAAGAAGGTCTCAAATACACTTGCTTCTGATGACAGTGCTGCTGTGGTGAGTAAAAATATTGATGTGTTGGAGAGGGCCCAGGGAAGAGCCAGAGAAGTTTTGGAAGAGTTGCAAAGCTCTGAGTGGCCCCATCTATTGAGCCACCAGAACAAAGTTGAGAGTATAGAGTTGGTTCCAGTTTGCAAATATGGGGACTGAACTAAATACTAGGAATTTTTTGTCTTTTAGACCACTGTGCAACAACTGGAAGCTGAATGGGGAGGTGTTCAGATGAAGACAAATGCTTCAACTTAAGTCTTCAAGGAGTCTGCTTCATGAGGAATTACCTGGTGTTGCCTGGGAGGTTTGGCCAGGCTCAGTAACTCATGGCATACCTGCTTAGAGAGTATCAGCATCTCAGCAGGATTGAACCAACACTGCTACAAGGGCATAGCCAGACTGGTGACTGACATCTGCAGGTAAGTAAAAGCTGAAGTCTTTCTCCTGTGAAGTCACTATCAAAACTGTCAATGGTTTGGTGGAGGTAAAACTACTCCTAGAGTTCACTTTTTATCCTGGTCTATACACAAGGGTTAAAAAACCCAAAACTTATTTTTAAACCATTGTAATACAGCTTCCTGAATGAATATTTCAAAGGTAATTCAAAACTGTTGTGTGTTGGTTGCTTTAGGTAGATGTTCACTATGCAAGCAGCTGTGCTACCTGAAACCTTACCTTACCCACAGCTTCCCCAGACAAATGGTTCTTCTCCATCTCAGCTTGGAAAATGTTATACCCACCAATGGGGTTGTGGGGAGACAGCCTCTCCAGGGAGGTGGCAGTGCACATCTTGGGGTCATACCATCAGCCAGCAGAGAGCTGGAAGACATGGATGTCCACCACAGCCTGTATTTACATCAGTCAACATTTAGCAGTGATTTAGTTTTGGCTGCACTGATCTTTCTATGTGTTTAAGTTGTTTGTTAAATAAGATCTAAAGCAGTTCAAGTTTGTTGAAAAGGACAGCCTATTGCCATTTCCTGCAGCTTGAAGCTAGCTTAGGCTAACACATTTGATTCTGCAGGATCAGGCTAGGAGAATGCTTCGACAAGTGGCAGATCAGTCACTGCCAACTGTTTATATCTTCTGAGCAGAGGAGTGCCTCAGGCAGACTCATTTGGATGTTTTTATGCCAATACAATTGAGGTCTAAGGGAGTCCACAACTGACATAATTTACACACCCTGGAGTCAGAAGACATTGAACACTGTATCCAAGAGGGACCTATTTTAACTTACATTTGCTTATAAGGCTTTTGGGAATACATTAATGTTTTGGCTAATCCATCTAGCTAGGCACTGCATCAAAAAGGGGCAGTTTTGCTCTTCCCCTTCTTGCCCTGTCTTGCCTCTCATGTTGGATGAAGTGACCGTGCAGCCAGTTGAGGAGCAGGATTTCCTTGGTGCTTGGGCAGACTGTCTTGGTGAGTTGGTTTCTGCTTGGAAACTTTTGGAGTGGCTGCCCAGTAACTGCTGTCCAAGAGGATTTTTGTGGCAGTCATCAGTTAGAAGAGATGGAGCCTTTCAGGACTCAGTTGGTTTTCTTGCTTGGACTCCTTGAGATGGGCATTGCATTATCTTTAATCCCTCTGCACATCAGCAAAGCAGGTTAGTAGCATCCTCCAGTGTGCTGAATTATTCAAAAAAACAGTATTCAAGCAGGGTGGCCAGGTTAGCAGGCTAAGCAGAGAAGGTAGAACTAAGCTGAAATAACATATGGAGCCATGCAGGGCAGAAAGGCACTGTAAGAGGCATGGCTACAATTCACCTGTGTGGTCTGCAGTGACACTGGAAGAGCCATTGGTTGTAATTTCCATAATCTGTCACCCATCACTGCTGCTTGGAGCATGGGAAGTTTAATTTCCTGTGAATCGTGGCATCATTTGCAAAGTTTAATTCTACATCTTTCCAAGCCTCTATTGACAAAATAGTTGAGGAAGTCCGAGGTGGTGTTCCTGCCTGCTCGGTTGTTGTTGGAAGTTGTCTCCTGGACAGCAGTACCTCCATCAGCTTGAGGATCACCTGAAGTCTGGGCTGCTGTGGCACGCCAGGTTGGTGGACTGGAGATGATGGTGGAAGAATTGCTTGAGTTAAAGACAAGCATCTTATGTCAGGGGACTCCTGCCAGTCATTGTTCTGCTGCCTGTGTGGAAACAGGCTGAACTCTGTGGTTTTGCTATGTAACATTCTTATGTAGCCGTCCGAGTCGCCAACATGATAAATGCAATTATTTTTCCAATTGTTATTTTTGCCCAAAGCATGCAATTGACACTGAAGGCTGCTGGGCAGAATGGGAATGCAGTGGCTGCTCGAATCCCTCAGTGGCATGGCGATGTGGGGCATGGGATGAGCTGTGATGATGGGAAGCAAACACTGCCCCATGGTGCCTGGTGGGGACAGGCACCCATCTGTGCCTCCAACAGACCCACCTCTGGGTGTCAGCAGCTAGGGGTAACCTGCCTTCTTGGTGCACTTGGAGATGGAAAGACAGAGGTCTCTAAGGCAGTTGCAGCTGTGATTTTTCCTGGGAAGGTGGGAGGGAGCGGGGTTGGATTGTGCAATGTGGTTGAGGGAGCTGTATTGCACCACCTGGGAGGGGCAGCAAAGGCACCAGCAGCCTCCCTGGCTCCCCGCAGGAGCCTTTCCAAAAGGGAAAAATAAGGGCTTGGGGCCCTTCCTCAAGGGAGACAAGTTTTAACTGGACCCTGGGCCTAAGAGGGAGGCACAGCCTCCCTCTCTTGTAAGGATAGGGATGAGATTGCTTGCACAGGCAGAGACACAATGTGCCAGGCTGATTTGGGCCATCTGAACCCAATGGAGAACCAGCACTGCGGGGCAACCAGTGCCACAGGCTCCCCATGCCGTGGGTTGTTCAGCCCAGCTAAAGGACAGGCCAGCTGAGCTCCCACCATGGTGGTTAAAGTTTGTTTTAGCTGCCTTATCTAATCTCCCTCCTAACTTTTGCTGGGGGAAAGCGTTTATTGCTTATATCACATTACTCCATGAGCACTTGCTGGCTGTGACTGTTTGCGTGTGTATATGTAGATGTGAAGCCAGATAACTTTAGGCCTTGCAGTTTTATGGGTCAGTCAATCCAAACTGCTTCCACTGGCAGATGTGGGGATGTGCTGCCTTCGTTACCTGTGGGCCATGTGCTATCAGGGTGTAAATCAGCAAAACAGGGCTCTGTTTATACACATAAATTGCCCCAATCTGACAGCTTAATACCCTTTTGACTTTTTACCCTCTGCGGGGGAGAGCCTCAAATGTCCTAGGGCAGTGCTGGCCCCGGGGATGACGGCAGCATGGGGAAGCAGCCCCACTATAAAAGCTGGGAGCACGCTTTGCTCCCGCACGGCTTCAGGCTTGGCTGCCTGGCCACCAGCTCCCTGGAGGGGAAAGGCCCTTCCAACAGACCAGTCCAACAGGAAATTATCTGCTCACCCTTTGCTAAATTACTAGCTGGACAGCCAGTCACAAGGTCCCAAAAATGCCAGCTCCATCTATTCCCCTACGGACATAATTCCCAGGCACGCAAGATCCCAGCTTGGTCACTGGGAGGGCAAACCCACCCGTGCGGCCGTCCCTCCCCCGCAGCGCCTTGCGAAAGTCTTGATTTCATCTTTTTCCTGGGACACAAAGGTCACACTGGTGAATTTTTCCTGAGCACTCACAGGGTAAAACCTGCCAGGCTCCCTTTCGCTCTAGCTGAGGGGTTTTGTTGCTCCAGGAGATGCTTTTTTTCTTTTCAGGGGGCTGATGAGAGGGAAGGGAAAGTGCCAAGACAGCACAGCAAAATGGATCACTGTTATATTTTGAGGAGCTTCCCAAATATTTTGAGGAGCTTCCCAAATTTAAATGATGTGGGAGCAAGGGTAAGATTGTTGAAACTGAGATCACTTTCATTTGAAATGTCCTTTTCACCCTCTGTTGAATTCTTTACCAGCTTGGAGAACTGGAGCTCATGACTGCATCCAAACATTTGGTAGTTCCCTTGGCTTTCTTCCTTCATATAATGCCATCCTCATTCTGACTGCACTAACTATCGTAAACCCCACCTGGAGAGAAACTCTATTAATCAGAATTTTTGCTTGTGCTGGCACTGAGCAGTCCTGGCAGGGCTACAGATTCACCCCGTTGTCTTCTTCAAGCCTTTCTCCCCACTAGCACCTGAGCTCTGTAGGAACACAGCAGCTCCCACCTCACTTCCATGCTCCCACCCCGACCAGGAGCACCCCCATACCCTTGCATGAGAGAGATGTCTGCAGCAGGCCTTGCCCAACCTGCTTTTAAAAGTGCAAGTTGAGGCTGAAAATTGATGCTGTAGGAGACTGACCTTGTGGCAGCGTCCTTCCCTCTGGCTGATCCCAGGTCAAAAGCTCTCAGTTTACAAATTGCTGACTCCCACGGTAGCCAGGCTGCTTCTGACTCTGCTCCTCTTCATCCAAGTGGCAGGAAAAGACCCCACAGCTGGGATGTTGCATGAAGCAGAAGATGACCCCACCCCAGCTCTTGGCCTTGCATCCCCTTAGTGCCCAAGAGATGGCTTTGGTTGCAGGAAGGGCTGAGGACCATCCCGGTGGATGGAGAGCTGATTGTGGTGCTGGTGCTACCCAGTGACTTCAGACACCTTATTTTAGCTGGCTGAGGACCTTGCTGATGCTTTTCTGCTTCTCAAGAAGTGGAGCTTGATAGTTGCCATGATTTTAAGTTCTCAGTGCAGAGCAGCTGGGATGCTGCTGTTTCTGCAGTGTGCTCAGTCAGGGGGATTCAGCGAAGCTTTGCTGCCCACGGAGAAACATACAAGGTGGTTCATGCTGCAGCCTTTCTCTCAGCATGGGCTCAGTTTTCTCTCATCTACCCAACCCTGGGAAGACTTGTAAGCAGTTAATTTCTTTGAGGACTCTGGCAAACTTGGTTGAAATTGGCCAGTGAGTTCAGAAGTTTTATTAGAGAGGAGAGAGACAGACACACCCACAGCACAATCACAAAAGAGTTTCTCTAGGAAACTGGGCTTAAAAAAAAAAAAAAGGTTGTTTAAGTAAGCAAATGTATTTCTTGGAGACACTAGAGCAGGGGTGGTGGTAGGGGAAATATGTGTTTATATAGCTGTTGACCCAACCTTCTCTTAAGCGTTACTTTCCTGTTTTAAGTCTCTTTATCCTTACTTATGCCCTTTTTTTTATCATGATGGTTATTAGTTGTAATGTCTTGCTCTGCCCTGTGCTGCCACCTCCATCTCAGCAGCTTCACGTTGAGTCCCACTCCGAGTTCAGCCCATCTAAATAATTTTACAGAATAAACCCAGTGAGGGAGAGGGGCTGGATGGGCCCCGTGAAGGCCAGGCATAGATGTGACCAAAATTAACCGATGGCTCAAGCTCTCCTGTAAAGCTCCCGTTTCAGGATTTGC
Organism: Calypte anna; assembly: GCF_003957555.1. Taxonomy (NCBI): domain Eukaryota; kingdom Metazoa; phylum Chordata; class Aves; order Apodiformes; family Trochilidae; genus Calypte; species Calypte anna. The sequence continues at coordinate 9,855,624 of NC_044258.1, read as the reverse complement.
AAACCAGCTTCCTCTATCAGCTCCAAAGCATCAGAGCTGCTAATCCCAGGGCAGTAAAGACCCTTTTGGTCTGAGCTGTCAGCCAAAAATCCAAGTGCCTGTGAGCTGTTCTAGTTTTGCCAAAACTGGGTGCAGTGGTCAGGTGTCCCTTTGATGGGCTCCTGTTTATTTACAGAGAGCCTGAAAGGTCCCGTTCCCCCCAAAGGTGGCAGGAAACAGGCAGGGACAGAATTTGGTACCTTGTTCTTCCTGTTAGGGTTGATCTCCCGTGAGTAAACAGCGGGTGTGTGGTGAGACACAGCAGAGGCTTTGCTGCCTGAACGGCCACTGACCCTCCTGCTTCCCACCCCTGGGTGCAGGTCTCCCTTTCACTTTCCTCCTGGCTGGCTCAGAGCAGGAAATCAGGCTGATTAAAGGGAGGAGAAAAAAAAAAAAAAAAAAAAGAAAAGAAAAATGTGTTTCTTTAAAAACAGAAGAAAAAAAATAATTAAAGATCATTTTAATTAGGTTTGAAAAATCTGTGGTAGAGTTGACAGGCAGGCTGACAGGGCTCCCTTTCACCCGAGTGCCCAGCTCAGGGCTTTTCATCTTGGCTGCAGAATATTTTGACATTCGTGCTTTCTTGGCTCTGTTTGTAGAGCCCAGTGGAACCTGCAGCCTAATTAAATGTAACAATTCCTGAAAATGAGGGTTGTTATTTTTTTCCTAAGGATAATAATAGAGGTTTTATTTAAAAAAGAGCTAATCTATTTACTCTAGGCTGCCTGCTTCCTGACCTGGCCTCAGCACCTGAGGGGACAGGAACAGAACGAATTAGACAGGGGCTTAGTCACTGGAAAAGATGAGGGTGTTAATGTGTGTGCCTGTGTGTACACGTGTCCTGCATGCTCCACTTGAAGAGTTGAGAGGTAGAAGGTTAGGAGGCTCGGATTTTCCCTGACAGCTGACTTTTTCCCCTTACTTTCATTGTTCAGTGCTGGATTTTGGCCAGCATTGGACCCAGTGGGCTCTAGAGGGGCTGAAAGCAGTGCCTGGGGAGCTGCAATGTCCCTTCTCTGGCTCCTCCACCTTGGGTGGCTTTGCAAACCTGGGGTTGTGCAAGCCAGTAGGTAATGACAGAGCTTTTGTATCAAGAGATGCATTAAACAAGGAGGGAAAGGAGAATGATAACACAAGTCTGTACTGTTGAGGACTGGATGTGTCCAACTATGCACCAGTGATGTGCAGCTCTTGGTGCCCAGAGCTTTCCTTCCAGCAGTTTCATTTTGACCATGGTGTAACTTCTGGTCCCTCCAGCACATTGCTGCATCCTCATGACCAAGTATGGCCAAGCTCCAGGAGAAAGTCAAGTTGGATTCATCTGCTTGAGCCCCTGGCTGTGGATTCCCAGTGTGGTTGTGCCTTGGGTCTGGCAGCTGCCACCACTGCACTGCTCAGACATCAGTGCTCCTGGCCTCCCCTGGGCTGTCTGGCATTGAGGGTGAGGGCAGACAGACAACTCTTTCATCTCAATGTGTAACATGGTCTCCCATGTTGACTGATGCAGAGGTGATGGTGGTAGAGACTGAGAAGCTGTCCCTAACATCCAATCCCTAGTGAGTGGCTTCCTGGTGCCACTTGCTTTGGCATCACTCATCAAATCAGTTCAGAACATCAGCTGATGTGCCCCTTGCCCAAAAGCCAGCGTGGTTTGGCACTAGCTGTTTGCATCACTCAAAGACTTTTCCTTCTCCCCATTCCCTCCTGCAGCTCCAGGAACGTCCCCTCCAGCACCAGAAAGCACAGCTTTGGGGCCACTTGTCCCCAGTTGGCCATGGCAGGGCTGGCTAATGGTGCCTGGTGCCTTTCCCAGCCTGCAGCCTGATGGCAGCAATGAACCAGCAGCCGTGGCCTTGTCAAAGGCATTCCTGCACTTTAATCCTATTGACAGGGACTACTGCCTGGAACAGGAACTGCGGGGTGAGCCATGTCAACAGCAGATTCTTATTACAGATAATATTGATGGGGCCTTTACTTGAATAATGAAGGGAAGAGCCCTCTGCTTTGACGTTTGTCTCCAAAACCTAGAATTACTAAGAGTTTAACCATCGGAGGGGAGCTTAAGATAGTTGCATCTTAAAGGATCTGCTTTCTTGTCGCATTCAGGGCTGGGGAAAGGAGTTTAGCCCATACACTGGGAGCTCTGTGCTGACCTTTTCACTGCTCTTAATAAATGTTACAGTTAAATAAAGTCGGATGGATTTTTCTATCTACTGTAGTGTGTTATCCACTTTCTGGAAAAAAAATGTAAAAAACCCTCTCAAATCCCTGTTTAATATCACTGTTACTCATTATCTTTGCTAGCTCCAGGGCAAAAGGCAAGGAGGAAGGGCAGGGGCAGGACAATTCAGGATGAATTATCAGGGTAATTCCTACAATCACACATGATTATGTGTGTCTCTGTATACCGGTGAATTGGGGCTGTTTAAATCCCTTGTGATCTTACGGCTAAAGCTCAAACCAGATTCAGCAGCTCTGGAAATGTTTGCAAAAAGTTTTGTTTGTTTGTTTTATTTACTTTTTCATTTTCTGCTCTTTAAAAAGAGGTGAAAATAACCAAACTCCTCTGTCAGGTCTGCATCGCTTGTTTCCCCATAGGAGTGGAGACACCAAAGCTGCAGGGAAGAAGCTGCCTGGGAAATCAAATGAGGGCAGAAAGCATCAGCCAGTCCAGGAAACAACCTGTCCTTGCACATTTCCTCATGTTTGGCTTTCAACAGTGTGATTTCAAAAGCTGTGGTGAGAGAAGGTAAGGAAGGAAGATGGGGCTAAATGGTGGCATCCCTGTTGTTGGATTTTTAATGGAACCAGGAGCTCAGAGATGTCCCTCTGAAGCCTCATTCCAGAGATATGTCCAAATGAGGTTTGGACTTCCAGCTCATATAGGGACAGAAGAAGAACAGAGTTGGCTTTCAGCCACATTGTACCTCCCAGATCCTAAAGCTGGCCCAGGACTGAACCAGCAGGTGGTTTAAGTTAGAGCAGCCCCGTGGCTGCTGTAACTGAAGCCAGCTGGAAGCTTTTCTGGGGCTGGTTCTGCCAGCCAAGGTTTGCTGGATTACAGCAGGGCTCTTAAAGCCTCCAGCCCACCCCTGCATGGCCTACACAAGAGGACCAGGGAACAGATGACATGAAAATGTCCGGGCAGTTCCCAGCTGGTGTTTTAGGACAGCTTTAATTCCTTCACACTGCTGCAGAAAATCAATGTCTGGTCCAAAAGAGCCTGTTCTCATGGTATTTTTAGTCTGAGTTTGAAGACCCTAGGAGTTTTGGATTGCCCTTAAGTTTCTGGATTTTGGGCTTTGACTTGAACTGTTAAATATTTTCCATACATAAACAGCAGCTACAAATTTTAAGGTTGGATGTCTTGTGTTTTAGTTTGTTGCTTTTGGGGATTTTTTAAATGCCAAAACAAGACAGAAGAAAAGTAAAATCTCCAAGTGGTCCAGTTACTCTCCATCTCTGAGTGTCTCTCTTCTCTCTTAAACAGGTTCCTGAGACTAGGATAAGTGGCTTCTTTTGACACATTTCTTAAAAGTGCAAAGGAAAGAGCCACCCTTAGGGTCAGTGAACAATCCTGCAGCACATGATGGGGTATTGGAGAAGGCAGCCCATACTCTGTGTCCACCTGCACCTCTCAGCAGTGTTTGGCTCCTTGTTCATATCTACGTGCAGTGTTTTAACATCCTTGGATCTCTCAGAGCTGGGGAGAAGCCCTGACCAGACTGTGGAACATGGTGGGCATGAGTTCAGGAGATGGAGAAATTGAGCAGCCTGAAGTTACCCCTAAGCCTCTCAGTGCTGCAGCTGTGGGCAGGGCCAGAATATTTGTGGTCCTGTTCTGGGGTGGGTGAGCAGAGCAGCATGGGGCTCCAATCCTCCCATGGCCCAGAGAAATGCCACCATATCCTCATCCCTGTGTCACTACTATGGGGACAGAAATCTGCACAATGGGTGGTATCTGTGGAATTAGGTGGCCTTTTATGAAACTCCCCAAGATCTCAAAAATCATTTGGGTGCTTCAGGTCATGAGAGGGTTTTTTTTAATAATAAAAATTTTAAAAGTTATAAATACTGATTCCCTCATGCTTGTTTTTTTTTTGTTTTGGAGAGTGCTTCTGAGTGTGTTGAGACTGTGTTTCTCATCTGTTCTCTAGAACCTGGAGGCTCATGAACTGTTTGTTCCTTTTTCTTCTCTTCTTTAACTGAAATCTGAGATTTTTTGCATAATACACTAGACCAAGAAGTGGGGAGGAGATGAAGAAAAACGTCAAGTACTGTGGGACTAAGATTGCAAGAGTTGGCAGCACTGGAATTTTTTTGTTGTTTTTCTTTCTGTTTTCCAGAGAAAAAGAAAACACCCCCCATTTTGCTGAGCCCCACCAGGGTGAACAGAGGGGAAAGGTGCTTCAGGGCAGGAAGAAACTGTGAAGAAATAGGTTTGCAAACTCAATTTATACTGAATTGTTTGAAAACTGTCCTGAGAGCTGCCTTCTGGGGACAGCTGTCCTGCTCCGAGGAGGGAGAACAGAATGATGTGTGTGAGGAGACGCTGTGGTGGTGTCTGGGGCTGAGTCCAGACTCAGGTTGCAGTTGCCTCTGGTTGTGCTCAGGTCTCAGCAGTGCCATCTCCTCAAATAGGGCAAAGAAAAGCTGGGCACGCAGAGGAAAGCTCTATGAAACCCTTCTTTCCCATAGAAGCAACATCTTTTGTAACAGGAGAAGTCCTGGTCGGCCAGAACCAGTCCTGGCCCGCAGTGAGGTGGAAAAGGCCTGGGGTCATTGGTGCTGTTATTCCCGGCCCCCCTCCCTGCTGGGTGTCTGGAAATCATGGCAATGTTGCACTGTGCTCAAGGAAGCTATGCAGAAGGATCTGAGTCTGTGCTGAAGCTGTGCATGGGATGGTGGTACCCACCCCCAGCTCTGGTGCTTTCAAGACTCCCAAGCCACCGGCAGATGCAGAAATTGCTAAGAGGAGGCTCAGCAAAGTAGGACACTGCCCTTCACCCAAGGGATGTTGCCCCTGGCTGTAAGGGGGCTGGTGTGGATCTCCACCAATGCAGCAGCATCCAGCATTACCTACTCCAGGCTGTTGAACAGCACAAATGGATGCATCCATCTCGCCTTGGCTGCACGTGGCATGCACAGGGGGACTGTTCCTTATTAGCACTCGCAATCGTTGGCAGGAGCTGCTGGAACAGAGGTTGAGCTCCAACTGCTATTCCTGCCTGTCCTCCTTCACTTGAGCTCATGTCTTTTTCAGACTCATTCCTTCTGGGTTCAAATTTTCCATGCTTCATCTTAGCCCAGTGACACGTTCTTGCTGAAGGTATGGACTGTGCTGGTTGGAGTCCTCTTTGTGGAGCTGTTCATTAATCTCTCGCCCTTGGTGAATGTCTGTCTTTTGTCTCTGAGGAGGTGTCAGACTGAGGAAAATCTTTAGAGTATGGATTCTGATTTATTTACTTGTTTATTTGTGTGGAAAAATAACTTAAAAGTTTGCATTTCGCTCAACTGGAACTTAAAAGGAAATCTTTTATTTAGATCTCCCCCAGTGGAAAACTGAACAGTTCTGGCAAATTTGAAGTTTTTCCATGGAACATTCAGATTTTGTGGAAAACACACTTTCTATTAAAAAAAAATTATTATTATTTTTCTGCTCTACTTTTCAAGGATATTTCAAAAACATAGGGGCAAAAATCTCCACTTTATACATCCAATGTGTCAACTTTTTTTTCTTTTTCCTTCCATGACTTCAACGCCATCTCCTTAGTGAGGAGGCTAGAAAAATTATTCATCTTAAGGAAAATCATTTTATCAGAATGAAGTTGTGGAAATTTTAAACGATCATCTTAGTGCAAGTATTGGATTTGCAGCTTGCCTTTCTTCCTATCTGGGTTGAGGACTCTAGACTTAAAAACATGGTATTAACTTAGTTAAGAATATCTCTGGTAGGAAGCTTTTGGTTTGTTGGTGTTTTTTGTTGGTTGTTTTTTTTTTAAGGGCAGCTGAAACACAGACAAATCTGTTTGGGACTAAAAATTACCCCTGGAGGCTGAGAAATCACCAATTTATGGTGATCCCAGGGTCAAATCTATCACTTAATGTCTTGTGGTTTAATACATGTTTTAAAGATTGTTTCCCTAGACATCCTTCTTCTTCTTAGAAAGTTAGGATAACTAAGTACTAAGCTTAACTAATTTAATCTTCAGAAGTTAGTTCCAGTCCAAGGCTTAACAGCATTGCAAAGTTAAAAAAGGCAATTACACAAATGTAGTTTTCTCTCTTCCCTTTTCTACCTCGTTTTGACAGGACAACTTCTTGAATGTTCAGGGATTGTCCCCATAAGAAGCTATCAATTTAGTAGTTCTAGACATGCACATGCATAAAATTGATGTAATCTATGCACTGAACACATGAAATATTCCTTGAATGCACAATCTGCTCAAGATGGCTCATTTTCAAAATGCCCAGAATGCATCATGGTGAATGACTTGATTTGAAATGTTAAAATAGGTGATAAGGAAGCCATGCTATAGAATAATTTATATATATTTCAAACAACTACTACTTCAGAGGGTAAAAAAAAAATCTTTATAATTAACACGACAGATAAGAGCAACTGTGATGCTTTAAATAAATGAGGTGTACTTGATTTTGAAATAGAGTTTAAGGTTCTGGGTTTGCATTCTAGAGAGGAAAAATATGTGCTCAGAGTTAAAAATTAAGAGGTACTGATCATCTTTAAAAGCTGAGCAACCTCTCAGACCATCCCAGTTCCTAATGGCCTTCAGCACAAACCCTCCTGGGAATGGGAGTGGGGCTAATTAAAAGAGAGCTGACAAAAAGGGAGGCCTTACAAGGAAAGGTTTAACTGAGGCTTCTTTTCCATGCCAATTGCCATGCAATGAGAAGACACCCAAAGATCTATCCATGGTGGAAATAACTCTTGAGGAATTCTATCCCCTTGCAGATTTTCAAATAAAATACAAGGCTTATGAGTGCTTGGGTGTTGGATATAATGGATGGTTATGTTGGTCATTGGATGGAGACTTGGTAGCTAGTTCAGTGAATGGTTTTGTTTTGGATGTGTGATCCTAGGTCCTGTGTTAGAGTATTCCTATGTCTCATGAAAATACGTGGGCAGGAGCTAGAGGTGGATGGCTGCACAGCAGAAATGGGGAATGAGTATTTCCAGCCAGCACTTTCATCTGCAGAGCCCATCACCAGGAGGAACAAAAAAATACCAATTTTTGCAGCATTGTCCTCTCTTTTCTTAGCTGTTGCTCAGGCAAAGCTGTTATTAATTCAGGAGGAGTCTGCCCAAGCAAGAACTCTCCAGACTCCAAAATATTTTGTAGAGAGTAAATATAAGAATTATTCACCTACCACAGAACAGCATCAGCCTCTGGGTGGAATGCAGGAGCACAGAAACAGTGCACAGAAATTTTCCCCACAGGTTTGGACAGAAGTTGAAGGTTTGTGTATGCCCAATTGAAGCCACAACTGGAAGCAACAAGCACTCAGATGGGCTCTCTCCCTTGCCTTGGTACTGGATGGGCTCAGGGGGATGAGCAGCACCTATCCCAGTACCACATCACTTCCTCTAGGACACAAGGAGATGTTTCTGGAGCTCGCCCATCTGACCCAGTCCTCCACATGAGATCTGGCAAGATAATTGCTCCAAGCGTCTGGGTAAGTACTGTAAAATGCTTCAAATAAATGAATAGAAATCATCTGCTTCATAAATGCCAACGGCTTTCAACATGTCATTTCTTGGTAAACAAAGAATTTCAGCATGACAATATCTTAGGATGTTATTGGCCATACTTGTTCCCTGGTGCATATTGAAGCAAATGTGAGCAGGGTTGCACAGCTCCCTTTACGTCCTCCTTCAAGTCAGAGGTTTTCTCCCTGCTGCCCTGGAGATGAGGGGGCTGCCCCTGGACAGACTGATCTGTCCCCAGGCCCCAAAACTCCTATTTGTGTGATGGTGAAGGGCAAGTGGGACTTCTGCTCATGCTCAGTTTTGCATGAAGTGCCATATACTATGATTTAAAAAAAAAAAATAAAAATAAAAAAAACCACATCTCCTTTTTTTGCAGACATTAGAATTCAATAAAAATATGTGTGTGCTCCCCCCCTCACCCCCCAGCTAAATTGATTGCATCTGGTGGCATGAAAAAAAAATAGCCAAAATGTCAGACTGAGTCACACAGCCCCCTTGGGTGGTTATATTTATTTCAGGGTTGGAGCACTCATCAAAACAATTTATCCTTGGCTCTCCCTCTCAGCCTTCCCATCTCTGTGCTTACAAACTCTTCTCTGTTCCCTAACACTTGTATTTAGCCCCAAGCCCCCTGCTTTCCCTGGTCTTTGCTTCCTCCATCTTTTCCCTCTCTGTTTACCCTGGCCTGACTCTGTCTCCCTCCTTCCCCTTTGCTACATGAACCCCAGCAAATCCTATATCTGCAACTTTCTGCTGGCAATAGCAGGGGAAGAGTGAGCACTGGCAAGGCTTGATGTTTCTGAATTCTGTGTCACCTATTTAGTGTCTTGTTTCACATTGTTTGTGTTGAACAGACATGATAAAATACACGAGTGATCTAACTGCTGTGTTTTTCATCATCACTGTGACTTGTGGGTCAGCTGGGATGGCCACAACTCCACCCCCAGCCTTGCCTGCTCTCTCTTTGCTGCCCTGACCTGCTGCAGTGGTGGAGGTGGATCTGGTGGCTCTCTTTTGATGAGTTATTTTGGGGGGCCTGGTTCACCTCTGTCCTGTGTTTTCCCTCTGGCCTGGAGCTACACCAGAAGCATCTGCAAGATAAGAGTCTGTGCTGCAGTTGGTGGGGAAGACCTCATCTCCAAGGACACAAAACCTTCTTCCCATCTCTCTTCCTAAACTTCATCCTTCTACCCAAATCATAGGAGAATGGACACATCCCTGTCTGCAGCCCTGATGACACTCTGTACATCTCAGTCTAGAAATTCTCTTGTGATCTCCTGCCAGGTTGTGCCTGCTCTTGCGCCTTATGCCAACCACAGCTGCAGAAGACCAAGTGCTCTGGGATCCTTGTGGATGGAAATGGATGCAGAAATGCATTTGTCTGTTTTTTCTCCTAGATGACGAAAGGTCCTGGTCTGGCAGGAGAAGAAACTGAAGCTCTTGGTTGCTCTTTCTCTTGGACTGGAAGATTGCTATGCACAGAAAGATTCCTTGCTTTCTTCACTGCTTCTACAGGGATCAAAGAGATGAGAAAGACAGGGTTGCACTCAACTATCTTGGCTGGGAGAGGACTTGAGAAGCTCTTGGCACCACCAGCTCTGAGCTTAATAATCCTGTCCCATCCTTTGTGCCTCCCTCTGCCAGCCTGGGCAAGGGGCTCCTGTTGTACAAAGTGCCACATTTTTCTCCTGTGGTAAATCTGAGCCCCCTGGGATCTGGTATTGTGCTTTTTTTTTTTTTTTTTTTTTTTTTCCTCAGGTATTTTTGTCTGTGAACCACAGAAAACTGAATAGCAGGAAATGAAGTGCAGATTGAGAACATGGTTGAGTGCACTTGCTAAAATAAAACACTGTGGGGGAGGGACAGATTCCTTTATAAATAGAAAATGAAGTGTGTTTACTTTTTATTGATGAAGTATTTAATTGTCCTGAGGGTCTGAGAGATGTTCTTAGTGGCATCTCAGACTGTGTGTTGACTAGAAATGCCATTTGATCTCTGGGACAAATATCTTACTAGGTCAAGATCACCTGCTTTGTGGCTGGAAAGGGCAAGGGGATGTCAGGATTTTTGGTGATCTTTGAAATGCCACAATTATGCCTAGAGGACCAGAAAACTCTCACTATTAACTTCTCAAAATGGAGTAGATGCTAGGATGATCCAAAGGCTTGTTGAGTGCGTGCATTTGCAACAGAAGAGAAAGTCTCTGCCCCTGACTGGTGTTCTTCAGCTCTGGCTGGACAGGCTTGGTCAAGTGGTAGTTTTGATCTCTGTGGTCTGTTTGATCTCTGGAATCCATATAGAGACTGCAGGCCCCACCAGAGAGCATCTCCTGAGCTTGTGCCACATGCAGATACCTGAGGTACCGCTGAAATAGCCCTGCTGAGGAAGGTCTTGGATACCATCACCATCCTGCAATCACTGTGCTGCTTTTGGGATGCTTCCCAAAGAGTGCTGAACTCTGCACGACATCACACTGTGTCATGGAGCTGAGCCACAGCCCCTCAGAGCCTGCTTGCTCACTGTTATTCCTCTGACTTTTTTTTCTTTTTTTTTTTCCTTAAGCAAGGCAAGTGACCTTTTAGATTATTCTGTTGCTCTACTACAAACGCTGGATGGGTCCAGGCAGGCAGCTGGGTTCTTTTGTGAGGATAAATTAATCTCATTAATTCAGATGCCTAAAAGTAGCAGCCTTTAGTCATCAGTGACCCGAACTGCTTTCTTGTAGGGGACAGATCTCTGGAGTCTTATCTCCCATCTCTGGAGCTGTCCTATTCCTCCTGTGTTTCTGAAACACTGTCTGAAAGATAGTACTTTTATGTTTGTTTTGATCCAGTGAAGAATTACGAGGCTTCAAAACCAGAAGACCAAACACTTGGAGTATCCATGGCAGGTCTATGCACCTTTACAAGCAGCATGGGGGCTGCCCATAATGACTCAAATGGGTTGGTTTTCCCTGGGAACTTGTTTGTTCTTAGCTGTGTGAAGTGTCCAGAGAAACTTTAAAGCATATATTGTTGTCAGTGAGAGCCAACCACCTTTATTAAAGCTTCATTCAATCAGATCCTAAACATACAGAAATTGGCCACAGTGGTTGCTTTTTAGAGGGACCAATTATTATTATATATGTCTATGGAGCCAAACTGTTATAAAGGAATACCAAAAAAGTGTCCTCATCTCAACCAGCCTTCATCCCTTTCCAGCTTTCCAGCCTTCATTCCCTTTCCAGGAAAGCCATCGTTCCCTTTAGCCATGAGTGCTGGTGATGCTGCACACCCCTGCCTCTGTTTCCAAGGCCAAAGAGAAGGTGTGTGTGGGGGGGGGTCTGTTGGAAATGTTCAAACTCTTCCACCTGTCCCTAAGAGCACAGAGTAGAGCATGTAGAGATCATCTCATCTATCTTACTTATTTACCACAAGGTGCTATTTCCCAAAGTCCTGTCTTGACAACGCCTTAGCAGGGGGAAATGTCCAGTTATGCAGCCTCCAGATGAAACAGCTACCAGGCCAATAGAGCCCTCATCTTGTGAGGGAACTGCAAGTTCATTTGCCTTCCTTGGAGATAAAAGCCATCTCAGCAGCTTGCTGTGAGCTCCCACAAGAAGAGCTGGATCCTGCCACATGGGAGTGGGTAGTCCCTATGATGGCCAGTGGGCCACCAGAAACTGGAAGGGGAATTCAGGCAGAGAAGAAATTATAGAGGGGAGAATAGATGCAAGAAATTCCTAGGAATGTTACAGAAATCAACATCCCCCCCTCTGCTCCTTCCAAACCAACCCACCTAAAAAATGCCGTTTTGTGGGCTATTTTGGAAAGGAGTCCATGCCTGGGGATTTTTTGGCTGATACTTATGGCTTTTAGAAGTTTCTGAGAGATCAGACAAATAGAAACAGGAACCAGATGGGACTTCTAGCTGCTGCAAAGAAAGGAAGAAAAAAAGGGGAGAAAAAAAAAAATCCATCCCTTGTTTAAAATGTGAAGAGCACTTGTTCATTTTTGGGGACTTTCCCCTTCATCCTGAATTTCTTATTTTAAAGCAAATTACCCTAGTTCCATTATATTCTCTTAGGACATTTATATCTTTTGTTGTTGTTGCTAGGAATTTTCCTTTCTTTTGCAATAAAAACCAGTTTATTCTTAGGAGAATTTAAGACTTTGCCTTACTAGATAAAAAGAAAATCAGTGGGTTTTTTTTTTTCTTTCAGCAGCCTCAACATCCCCTGGCCATTTACTCATGGAGTTTCTCTGTGAGGCTGGAAAATATGGCAAAATGCAGTGGGAATGGAGAGTAGAGCAAAGATGGAGACATCTCTGAGCTAGCAAAACCAAGCAAGTATGGGTCCTATTTGAGGTAAATGGCTATCAAAGGGAGAGTTGCACCACACTGGAATGTATAATAGATGCCAACATGGACCCCTAATTCATGGTGTCTGCAGCAACCCAACTTGTCAAGCATAGTGTTGGATTTGTGGTGCCTTGGCTGTTGGGTTTTGGGGTTGTGGATGCAAAAAAAAGTCCTGGTCCAGTCCCAGGCTCCATTTTATCAGACCTTGGCTCTGAAGCTGGTTCATATCTGGAAAACATCTTAGAGGCTGAATAAGGAGGGAGCATTTTCCAGCTCCTGGGGCCAAGCTGGACGCTGTGTTGGGAATGGTGCTCCAGCCACGATCTGATGCACTGCTGGGACTGAGCTCAGTTGTGCTCCATCCATGCAGCATTATGATCCCAGGCTGGCAGGCAAGAGGGGACCAGTGTGGTGAGGTGTGGTACATAATGCCCCTGCTCTGCTCCGGAGTGCCATGAAATTTTACTCCCCAGCTGGTAGGAAGGAAGCCAAGTAGATACCACCTTAGAGATGAAAATAGTAACTGGATATTACTGTACTTGTAAGCTTTTCCACTAATCTTTTAATGGTTCTACTTTTAAAGAATTATTTTAGTCATTAATCAGAGTTGTGTTTTTTTCTTTCAGTTTTCCAAATATTTACTGCTTCCTGGAAAAAAACTCCACTCCTCCCAGGTTCCTATCTTGTTTTATAGTTTTCCTTTTCTTGAGAATTGTTTCATACCATTTCTCATACCCTCTAATCTGCAGCTCTTCCCAAGACAGGGTCATCAGCACAAGGCAATGACCCTTGATAAACTTTCACCCATGGTTTGTAAGTCAGTGTGAGAGGAAATCCATCCCTGGGACTTAATAATATATAAAAAGCTTTTCTAGGGACCTGATTGGAGGCTCCACAGACAACATTAGGACTCTACTAATAACACTTGGTAGTAGTGATGCACAAAGTCAACTGTAGATATTTTAGGACACAGTAGTTGATCTTTTGTTTGCATTTTCAAATGTGCGTGCGTTTGAACACATGGCTTTGGTTCTAAGGTTCCGCACAGATGGACCTAACCAAGCCAGCTGCTTGAACCCTCTATTATGGTGACCAATCAATTAGATTAGTTTAAATGGAAAAAAAAAAAAAAGCCCCAAAAATGTAAGGCTTTGGGTTTGAGTGTCCAATTTGAGTTCTGACTTTTGTGGCTTTCATTTTTCCTTTGGCTCAGGCTGGTCCGGCAGGATGTCCCATATTAGAATGCTGCTCAGTTGTTGTTCTCTGTGGTTCCAGTGAGCTGTTTTTTTCAGAAATCTCTGGAAAGAAAAAGGCATAGGGGACTTGGTTCACAGGGCTTGCTCAAAAGCCTTTATTTTTCCCTTTTTTCATCCTTTCTCTTTGCTTTTCATGGATCTGATGTGCAAGTGTTCTCAGGAGTGATATGCTGAGATTTTTTTTAAGCAAAGTGCTTATCACGTGACTCAGGTGACTGCTGTCGTGGATGAAGCTGTGTCATCCTAGGAATTTTGTTTGAATTTAACTTCCAGCTCAAACAAAAGTCATCTGAGTAGGCAAGCTTTTACTGGTTTCACTTTGGCTTCCCACGTTGGTTTAATTTGGCCCATGTTTGCTCAAAATGTCTCCAGCTGTCTAGAAACTTGTTCCTAGCTTGCTGGAATATTCACAACCCTTTTGGCCAGTGTGACCTTAGTGAAGGCTGGCTGTTGTTTATTTTAGATAATGTTTATTTTAGATAATTTTTACTAGCTCTCATATACATAAGGAGGTTCACATAAGTAAGTGGTTACTGTCCTTGCATTCACAGGTTCTAAGTTACTGCTGTCCACAATGCTGGGGCATGAGATCTGCCAGAGAACACCACCTCATTTTGTTCCATGAGAGTTTTTGCTTATATTTTCTATTATCACTCTCTTTGTTTCTTTGTTGGAAAGTTTCCATGTATTTCACACTGAGGACCAAAGTGTCAGAAGATTAAAGGAATCTCTTTTTGCCCAACTAATGTGAATCGGATGTTGAACTGTGCACTACTAAGAAAATGAAATGCCTTCTAAAGAAGTAACTGGCTGGAAGGTGACAGTGAAAATCCATCAGGTTTGCATGACTAATGAGCTTATCCATTAGTTATTATCCCTGTGTATACTTGTAATGAGAATCTTCAAAGATTATTCTATATTGAACGTGCAGCTAATTTTTTTGCTTACCCAATTTTTTCCTTACCCAGATACTACAGAGATGTGTGCTGTACCATGGCATACGTAATTCTCTCATAGTCCAAGTGTCCATTCCCTGGAAGATGTTGAACCTGCATCCATCAGGAGGGGACAGACACATTGCCCACATAGCCCAGACTGTACATTAGATGTTTCCTCTTCCTCCTGAAATTGGGGCTGCTTTTCTAAACTGTTTGGCCTTGTTTCACAAGATATACTTAGGTTTTGGATATCAAGTCCTGGTTTTCAGTTAGTGTACCTTGAGTTATTCAGCTCCTCAGTTGTTGAGCAAGTAATACCTTTTGTAGAAGATATTTATGCACTGCAAGGAGATATTTTTTGTGTGCACCTTTCTAACAGTTTTCTCAGCGTATGGTATTATTTTGTAAAAGAAGTGTGACTTCAGTAGTTGTTATTTTAAGGGGGTTTTTTGTTTGTTTTGGGGGGTTTTTTGTGGGGTGGGTTGGGGAGTAATGTTAATGTTCATATGCCCAAAGCAGGACACAGGAAGCTGTTACCTTTGGATTTTGAAACACAGGGGCTTAAGAGTAAAATCCAGAGGATTTTTTTGTTTCTTTTGTTTTGTTGAAGTCCCTGCTGTGTCATTCTCTTAGAAGGGTTAGTAGAACTGAAAAAGAGGTTTGATGTAATAAACCTGGCCTTTGACGGATCTTCCCAAAGAGGCTGATATAATTTTGTCTTTTCTGGCACTCAAACTTCCAGTTGGCATATGAAATTTTACATTTACCACAAAAAGCACCAAATCAAAACAAAACAAATACAAGCTCTTTTGTTCCTTATGAGGCCTTTACATGTGCAAGGAAACAAATAGAATCTCCATTTGTGACCTAAATTGTCAGCTTTAAAAAAACACATGCCTGAGCCTGATGTTATTGTGGAAGATGATTTGCCAGCTCGGTGGTGTTTTTCCTTTGCCAAGAACTTGCAGGGGTGTGCTGGATCCATTTTGCCCGGAATCAAAGGTCCTGATGTGTTTGCAACTTCTCTCATTACCTGCTTCATCCTGAATGAAAAGTGGGAACTCCATGCGCTTGTCCATCATTTCTGTAAGTTTGCTGTAAGGTTTACAGAAAATACAATCTTCATGTTGCCGGGAGCCTGTTTGGAGTGTTTCCTGCCTGTGGATGGTGAAAGCAGCGATGTTATTTCCTTTGAATTGCGCTTAAGTTTCTGTGGTGGTCTCCGTGCCTTGGTTCTGACAGGTTCCCTGAGCTGAACCTTCATGGTGAGGATGTTCCCGGCCCCGCTCCATGGGGGTGCAGCCCGCCCAAAGGGAGATGGAGGACAACGGGTCCAGCTCTGCTCTAAGAAAGCCCAGACGGCCTCGATTCAGCAAAACCCACCCGTCACACCCAAAGTGCCCTGGGAGGAGACGCGTCCCCACGGCTTAGTGCCCTTAAGTGCTTTGCTGAACAGGGGCCAAGGTCCAGGATGGAGCCACCCTGCTCCCGCCGACTCCCTCTTTGGCGCCGCGCTGTGGAGTCGGCCCTGGGCTCTGCACTGGAGGACGTTACGAAATCCTGGCCCTGACAGAGAGCAGATGCATTATTGGGAAGCCCTCGGGTCATGAGAGGGCTAATAGTCACATTCCTGGCTGGGATGGCGAAAGATTTACGCTGGGCGCTCGCTCCCCTAGCCCTGCACCAGGCCGGCTCCCTACTTCACCGGCCCCCTTGGCTTTAATTGTTGTGTTAATGGCCCTTTTATTTGAAGCAGATCCCCCGGCTTACAGAGGAGAATGTCATTATGTCGTATTTTAGATGTATTTACATTCTCCTTGCCACAGGGATAACGTTCTAATTATTTTCTATAGCTGACAGCACCAGCGTCTCTGGTATTAGGGACCCCTTAGACCTGATTACGTGGTCTGGTTTTCTTCAAATCACCCACAAATGACAGTGTGGGGCAGGTTTATTGTCAATTGACGTACCTTTGCTTAACGCAGCTCGCTCCCGAAACAAATGTCCTGCAAAGATAATACGTGTTTAGAGCATGTGTCTTCTCCTGCGTGAAGGCAGATGGGCTTAGGAGGTCAAGCCAGCAGTTGACCTCTCCTGGTTCCTCAGCCTTGGCTGCACATCCCCGGCACGGGTTTGGGGAGGCAGCGCGGGGCCGTGGAGCTTTGTCCACGCAAACTGTACCCACAAGCCCTGGAAAGGGATTGCTGGAAGTTTTACAGCGACTGTGTCAAATGGTGGAGGGGAACAAGTGGAGGATGTTGGCTTAGTTTTGGTGTGAGGTGTAGAGAGGTGTTGGAGTCTGGTCTAGATGGTGGGGTTGTGCCTGTGTGAGTTGTTTCCAGGGGAGAAGAGGAGCCAGGGCTTCTTGCTGAAAGGAGCTGTGCAACATGTGGTGGACTTGATGGACAGGGTGGTGAGAGGAGACACTGGGCAGCAGGGTGCTATGGAGCTGGTGGATAGAGGTTGGGGACCACACAGAGAAAGAAGTCACAATAGAGGACAAGACAGGAGAAGCCTGACAGCTTGACGGAGAGGAGGTGGGATGGGGACTGTCACAGAGCTGAAGACAAGAGCGGAGAAGGTTGCTGGATAGGCACAGAAGGGCACTGAAATAGGGACAGCAACTGAGATAAGGAGGGTGAGAGACACAGTTATTAAAACAGAATGAATTGATTTATCCCAAGTCATTTATTCACCAAATTTTTCCCCTGAGATCTTAAACAGACTGAAGTGGTTTCAAATGTTGTCATTATTTAGAACAATTCAGCAAAATATTTGCTGCTTTGAAAAAAAGGGAGGGGTGAGGGATGGAGAAAAGAAAGAAAGGAAAAATAAAAGCCTGGATGGTCCGGTTTGCCACATTTGAATTTAATTGCCAAATCGGGTTGGGTCAAGAAAAATCACTCTTTCTCTTCTCTGAGCAGGAGTTTCACTTACAAAACTGCTTCTGATGTGAATGCTTACCCAAGCTCAATGCAGTCTCCATGTGGAGTCAAACATGAAACAAAAAAAGCTATTATTTCTGCTAGTAAAACCCTGTTGAAGAAATGTTTGTGCACCGAGGCATCTCAACACGGAGACAATTTTATTACAAAATTCAGGTGCGTCTTCATGGAGACTTTTCTCCTTTCAGCTCTACAGATCATTTTATATTTGGAGCTGCTGGGCATGCAAAGCATTTTAAAAGCCAATTGAAAGGCAAAAAAGTTGCCTGGGGGGAGTTACAATTTAAGTCAGACCAAAGCAGAGTGAAAATGCTGGCTCATGGTATTAAAAAACAGAAAGTAGACACTTTTCTTTGGAAAGCCAAAGATTGAATTAATAAGTTATTTAGTTTTTCTTGTGTATGCACATGGCTTCTGGAGCCATTTTTCACTTAAAATACATGGGTCTTGCTCCTTCCCTCAGTGACTGCAAGGTTCACTGGTCTTCAGAAAATCTGAGAGAGGAGAGGAATACAGGCTTTCTTACAACCATTGTGGTTGCAACCATTAGAGAGAAGTTTTCGTCACAGGATGTCTGTGAGAGTTTGTACCTTTTAAGACATGGGATAATTCAGCAGTGGAAACATGAAGTCCAGGAAAACAGATTGCTTATTTCAACCTCTCCAGGAGCTACCTGCTTGGTTTTAATTAATTCATAGGCATTTGGTGTGTGGCAGTTTATGGATACTTCTCTTTCTGCTCAAAGAACCAGGAATGAGTACAGCATCTCCTGCCTCTGCTAGAGAGCATTTTGGGGGTGGAGATACTGATGGGTCATCACCCAGTTGGCCACAGTGCAAACGGGCACCAAAGAAGAGATGAGTAAAAATATTCTTACCACTGTATTTATGTTGCACTAAGAAACAGAACTGAGAATTTGCTCCTCTGTTTGGTCGATTTGATCGATCTGTTGGTCTTGGTGTGGGATGAGAATGAGAGTGTGGGACTGAATCTGTACCAGTGTCCATTTGTGGAGTTCCTCTTGACAGTGTTCAAGTATGTGTGTCCTGTGCAGATCTGCAGCCCTGTGAATGTCTGAGCTGTAATGAGGTGAACGCTACTGGAAAGCAAATGTTTAATTAGCTCTGCTGTTTCAGTACTTTTCTAAAGGGCATTTCAAATCATACAGTTAGTTGTGAAATCAGTCATCAATGTTGTGTTTGATCATTACAGAAGTTGTGTGGTTTTCTTTATCTTTTTTCTGAGGAACCCCTGATCTGATGACTTAATTTTCAATATGCAGCACAAAAGAATAAATTGCAAGTAATCTGTGAATTACTGAAGGAGATTATTATGAATCATTTAAAAGAGAAAATGGATGGTAGACTTTTGTGTTATGTTGGCTAATTGTCCAGTAGCAGAAAGGAAAAGAATTGCTAAATGGATTAGTTCAGCTTCTTTATTAGAACCTTTTTGCTGGTAACTTTTTGGTAGTTCTGCTTGGCAAACCAGATGTTTGCATGAAGAGCATCACAGATTTGGGAGTTTGGTTTATTTTCTAAAATAAAAACTATTAGATCACAGCTCTGGTTGATAGAAAAACAATGTTAATTTTTTCTGTAGGGCTTTTCTCCAAGTGAGTCACAAATTATATTGCTACACACTCTTCTGAAGGGGTCAATACATAGTGCAACAGAAAGATAAGAAGGGCCATAGTTTTGCCAGAAGCACTGCAAGACTTTGGGCACATGCACCAAGACGTGACGGAACAAAACTCTAGAAAAGTTTAGGATCCATAAATCATGTTTGGTGGAGCCCAGGAGTGAGAGCCCCAGCAGGAGCTGTAGCATGGGCAGGTTCAGGGCACTCCAGCTCCACCACATAACAAATCCCTCCTATGCTGTAGGCACCACCATCATTATCTCTGCTCCAGAGGAGTCTTGGCCAGTGGAGACTCCCAAGTCACACTTCTGCATGGAGCTCACTTTATCTTCGTCAGGAGGTTGGAGGGCTGAGTCAGCCCTGCTGGGATTTGCACCAGTGGTTCCAGGAAGTCTGGGTATTTCAAACCTTAGGCTTCGACCTCTAATCATCCCCTTATCTAAACTGCCTAGCATCTGAGTCTGCAAAATTGGGTTGGAAATCTCACACAAACATGCTTTCCCCAGCGGCATTTCTGCGTTTGTTTGCCAGTGGAGCCCGGGACTACAGGAGGGCAGAGAAGATTCAGCTTTGAAACCAAAGGTTTAATCAAAGTGTTGCATGAAGGCCTGGTTCTTTCTTGATGGATGGCTTGCTTACCACTGTCTGACAGCTGGAGAGGTTCACCTTTTGGGGCAGAAACCCAGAGTTAACACTCAGAGAGGCAAGTGTTGACCCTTGTGGGCCAGAAGTTTAGAGCAATCTAGTTCTTTTGAATTAATTCCTCCATCTTCTGGGGATGGAAGGGAAGGGGTTGATTGCTTTCTTGTAACTTATAAAGAAACAGTCTCATCCTAAAAGCCCTGCTGCTCAATAGATGCAGAAATTGTTTGGATTACCCAAGGTGGTTTTTGCAACATTTGAAAACAAAAAACCAAACAAAGCCAACATTCATTTTGCAGGCAGTCAAAAACAAATGGTGTGAGGCCAGCAGCTTTGAATCCCTCCCCAGGTAACTTTTTCAACCTCAGTTGGCCACAAAGCTGAAAGAGCTCAGAGATATGAAATTCTTACAGGTTCTATGAGAATAGCTGGTCAAATGGGGATGACAAACTAAATTAGCACCCTTATTAGGAACATGCTGCAGTTTTAATCCATTCCTTATCACACAGCACAGGATCCTAAGCAGAGGCTGGGTCAAAGGGAGCCAAAGGGCCTCAGACGTGCCCTAGCAGTGGAAAAGCTTGTCAGAACTCCCCTTTCTCAACCAACTCATCGTGCAGTGGCAACTTAAAAACCAAAGAAACCAGCTTTATTTGTTCCCCATTTCTCAGAGCTGCTTGCTTACAGGGCATTTTCATTGATAACTTATGTCCATGTGAAAGTTCTTTATCTTCACTTTAGTCCTGCCACTGAAGCAGCGTCCCGATGCTACAGTATGTGGGGTGATGCAAGAGGAAGGAAACTTTCCAGTATTGTCCTCTAGTCAAGAAATAAAACTGGTGTAAATAATTCCTCACAAATCAGTGCCTTGATATGTTTGGCTTCTTTCAGAGGATCTGTGAGCAGATGCATGATAAATTTCTCATTTTAACCAATGTTAGCAAATCTCTGGAGAAACCAACTGCTGTTTGCTGCCCATCTATAGCAGTTAAGCCAGATTCCTCTGTTCTGATTTATCAGATAGGGTGACTGATGATGTTTGTAAATGTAAATTTTAAGTTTCCTCAAATTCTAGTGTGTAAAGCTTCAAAATAGTCATTTACTATAAACACTGTTGCTAGAAAAAGTCCTGCCACTTGAATATCTGGTGAAGATGAATGCACGTTGCACGCAGAGTTGGCAAAGAGACACCCATCTATAAACATACAGTTACTATTCATGGAGATTTCTTTTATCCTCTTTCCAGTTGTACAAACACAACGCCACCACCACCCCCGGCAATATTGCATTGTAAATTACTGTCCTTTTAAAAGCCCTCTCCCCTTAGTGCTTTTCATTCGGGAGATGGAAGACAGCCCTGGGCTTGTTGTCTTCAGATCAAATACAAGCTGCAGACTCTGGGTATTCACCTGAGTTATATGAACCTCTGTGCTGCAGCTATTTGCTTGTTGTGATACATTTCTTGATTAACTAAGCCCTGAAAACCCACATCTGTTTCAGCCATTGCCCCCTCAAGGCAGTCCATCAGCCCTCTGTTTTGCAGCATCTTTCCTCTCAGCTTTTCCTCACCTTACGCTCTCTGGTCTGCTGAGGACTTTGTCTTGTGTTCATGATTTGTGTCAGGCTCCTGGGGCAGGGACTGTGTCATGGTGGTGGCCTGTGAAAAGCCATCTCTCATAGAATGGATATAAGAACTATTTAGGGACATGCAAGTGCTGCAGCCCATTTTGTGGCTGAAGCCCCAGAGACTGAGCTGGTGGCTGTTTCTAATTAGTTACACAGTGCCTATCTGTAGCCTCTTACAATGCCCCAAGGCCTGGGTCCCCTCAGTTGCATATCAACTGTACTGCAATCCAGCATCCTCAGCGCCAGGCAGGTCTGCTCCTCAATAATGTATTAATGTACCAGCACCCTTTAGCATTTTAAATATATGCACTGAATGCTACTTTTAATAGAAACTGAGTAAGACCACAGTTTTCAGTTAAATATGTGATAATTTACCATAATAGAGCATTGGAGTCACAGCCTCCACAGGGGGGGGGTTTCTCTCTGTTACACTATCCAAGTGCTTGCGGAGTTTTTGCAATGGTTTTATGTGGCATCCCAAAATCCTCTATAAACAGCTTCTGATTTCCACCTAGGAGTCATTTTAGGGAGAAAGGAGGGCAGCCCTAGGCTGACTTGTTGTTGGAGGCTCTTAGGAAGGTTGGTGTTTCCCCACACAGCCCCCAGCCCTTGCCACCACTGTTCCCTCCACAGCCGGAGCAGCGTGGAGGTTCTGTCCCTGTGTTCTGCTCCCAGGCCTCTCTCACCCTTTGAAGATTCCCCATTGTTTGGGCTATTAACATACTTTCGGGGTGGATGTTTATCTTTTTTGAAACTTTTACGGCAGGCGCATTGTTAAAGACAGCCCCGAGAAGCTCAGTACAAGGAAGCCCCATCAGAGCCCTTTGGGGAGCATAAGGCAACTCTGAGCAGCTCTCCCCTTTATTTGATCAGCTTCTAATACCTCACAGCTCTGTGAGTAAACATTTATAGATCAAATCAAAAGCTCGCAAAAGGAAGCACTCTCGATAGATTAGAAGCTAAACTGATCTAAATTAGAACAGATAGGGAGATAACCTTGCCTGGCTAAAAAGCATATACTATCGGTTGCACGCAGATAATTAAATGAATGAGCCCTTTTCTATTGAACAACTGATGTGCAATTGATAAACTTAATTATTAATTAACTTTTTAATTAAATATCAATTTAAAACAAGTGTGGTAATATGCCACTTGCATTTAATTTTGCTTCCTTTTCTTCATTAAGGAACTGTCATTAGGGTTACAGGTATCTGTTTAAGATGCCTCTGCGTGCTGCACAGGGAATAAATGTGTCTGTTGGGCACTTGCCAGTGAAGAGGTGGTGATAAACAGCAGCAACTGGAGACAAAGCCAGTGTGCAACCTCAGAGAGTCAGAAGGAACTGCAGATAAATGGCACATCCCTGGCCATGGCTTTCTTAGAAGCAGAAGGCCTATCTGGGTTTATGCCCTTGCTTTCCATTAAAAGAGGTGGCAATGAGTATCAAAAAGCTGAGCCCTCCACTTAACAACTCTTTGGGAATAAGGCCCTTCCCAGTTTTATGAGCAAAGTGGCTGAATGAAGCCAAGACTGAACATCTAAACCCTGGCCTGTGTTAAGGGGAAAGAGATTCATCAGTTATTGCCTTGTTTCAGCAAAACAATCTCGAGTAAGGGAGAGAAAGCTGGGATCTTTTTGCATGTATCTTCTCACATGATGCCTTAGTGCAATTCCTATTAGTGCTAATGGGGTAATTGGCTCCCCTCAATGTGAACTCGCTATAATGCATCCCTGTAACTTGATTTGCGAGTGTAAATCCCATTAGCCTGAATGGCGATCTTTTCTGTCTCTAATTTACCTATTTGATCCTCTGAGCACTAACAGCCAATCTCGTCTCCCTTTGAAAGCGATAAATAGGCGTCTGACTTCCGCTACACAGCGTTTGCAAACGTTCATGAGGGTATCACACCTCGGGGCTGGTGCCTTTCCCTCTGCCCCCCTGCACCCTCACCCACACCCCAATGAATCTGCCTTCCAAACATTTGTGCAGAAGGGATGGTGCCCTGCACGCCTGCGTTTCGTCTGGCTCCCTGGACCAGCTCCTTGGCTCCCTGGCTCTCAGCCACATGTGGGGGATGCTTGGCTGCAATCCTGCAGCATGGGGTGGCAGTGGGTGTGTGGGGCTCTCAGGAGGTTTGGACGCTTTCTGGGGGTGTGTGCAGCTGGATGCTGTGGTGCTGGGGTCAGAGCAGCCACCCAGTCCACCAGCTGCTCCTCTTGGATACAGGACCCCTCTTGGATACTAGGCATTTGGAGAGAAACACAAGTCGCCAAATTAGAATAATAAGGAAGCCAATGGCTTCTTTGCTGCAGACTTTCCATTCACAAAGTCCGTGCCACATCCTAACTTGGCTCCTTTATTTTTCCTCTTTGTTAGAAAAAATTACCTAGAGATTGTTAAAAGTTGATTTATGTACCTAAATACAACGAATGAGACTTGAAGCAGACAGATGCACCACAACCTTGAAGTTTAGGTTGGTTCCTCCACCCACCAAGCACTTAGAAGGGGCAAAGAAATCTGCAGGAAACTGGGTTTGCAAACTGGGGGGGAAAAAAAGGTGAAATGCTGCAGGAAACATTTCCACAAATGCCATGCCTGCTAGCAACAAGGAGAAATATTTGAGCACCTCTGAGGATGTAAGAAAATCTTTCTGCCGTGGTTGGAGGATCTGAGTGAGGATTAAGGGTAGCACTTTTTTTGTTGTTAATGTCTTGATTTCTTTCCAACTGAAATGAGTAAGGTAGAGGATAAGCCAATGGGCTCTTGACTGACCTTATGTGATGTGAGGCTTGATGCCAACTGGAAATGAGTCCTCAGAAGGTACCATCTTGGACACAGCACCAGACACCTATCCGGTCGGAGTACACTGCCGATGAAAGGATGATTTCTTTTCCTGCTCTGCTTCATGAGAGGATATTCTCGCTTCTCCACATGTGAAGGGAAGATGGGTCCCTCCCGTGGGGAATGTTACTGCTGGCCACCACTTCCTTTCTGAAAGCCCCATTTGAAAAGGAGGAAATAGTTGGTTGAGGAAGTTCCTGAAAAGGAATCTTTCAAATCCTTATTTTTGTCAGGTTTTTTTCAGTGGACACCCAATACGGTGGAAATAATTGGTGTGGCTGCCTCAAGTGATGGAAAAAATGCAGAAAACTGCAAAGGGTGTGACAGCAAGAAAACTGGCTTATTCTCCATTTATTGTACAATATTTATCATCAACCCGTTTTGTATATTTTGCTTTCTTTTGTGTAATCTTATCATCACTGGGGTTGAAAACGATGTAATTTTTGCTCCTTTGAGTAGTTGCCAAAAAAGCACTTACGTTGGAGTATTAGTGTATCATTTGGCTAGCACATCACATAATGGTTTTTTTACAGCAAGTATTTAACCATGTTTTCATCCTGTGGGAAAGAATGATGGGTCTGTTTTGTAAAAATAAGACCTTGTGGCAATATGGACATGCAAGAGATAGAAACATAATGCAACAAATTAGTTTCAACACACAGAAATGAAGTAGTCCAGGCTCCATATACATTCAGCAGTGCTGGTTTCTCTCTCTCTCTTTTGTCTCTCATTTTTTGCTCTTATTCTGAAACATACGTTGGCTTTTATGGGAAAACTTTGCAAGCAGAAACTATTAGAATTCAACCAGCCTCCTACTTGGTTTGGGTGTGCAAGATGTTATATATGTTTGTGTGTATGTATGCACACTTATAGGTATAAATAGTATTTATGAGTGCATGTGTGAGAGAGAATAGTGGGTATAAATCAGATATGATCAAATTTTATGTGACTCAGTGCAGGATTGTGGTGTTATAGGAAGAACTAAATTGGCTTTATTATAGGCTCAATAGATGCTTTGGGGTTTAGCAACACAAATAGTATTGTGAGGCAGGATAAATCTGATCGTTCCAATTTCATCACAGATAATGGGGAAAGAAATAAGTTGTCTTTAGGTAATTCAGAAATAATCAAAAAGTTAGTCATTAAAATTTGAGGTGATGCCATCAGATCTGTTCCAAATAGTGGCTAAGTGAATCTCTGGTATAATCTGAAACCCACCATTAGCTTGGAAACCATCCATGCTGCAATCCACATCTTTCTAATCTATGTGTTTTATAATCTGCTCCCAGGAATGGTCACTCTCACCTCTGTCAGAAAAAAAAAAATTAGAGATGCTTTTTCAAAGTTCTCCCACTTCTAAACTTTATTCTTTTTGTTAAAATGTCCCAGTTGTGACTAGGATTTCTTTTTTTCTTTCTATGTAAAAATTCATTTGGAAATCTTCTCAGCTTTTGCCAAGTAAGTGTATAATCTGTTTGATGTCCACGTCCCTTCTTCCCGCCAGCCACTTACCCATCAGTCACGTGCAGATTTGTACTTTGTCATGTCTGAATTCAGACCCAGAGTCTGGAGATGCCAAGTACGTGCCTATCTTCTCTTATGTGAGGAGGAGAGGAGATGAGCATATGGCTACATGGTTCCTATGTAAAATAAAAAATGCCATTCAGCAAATTTATTAGGGCCTTTTAGTGAGTGATCATCAGTAGCTGCACTAAAATACAACTCAGAAAAGAGACTCCATAGCAGAGACTTCATGATGGAATAAGCTTTCTGCATGTCTTGTCTTTGTTGATAATTTATAACATTCTATCACTTCCAAAACCATCTACATGTTCTGTGCAAGCCTTTTATCGTGAAAGGTGCTGGGAAACCGGCTGCTCAATGGCCTTGAAATGAGATAGGGTGCTCAAAACCTGCCCTTTGGGTGCCCAGGTCCTTCCTTTGAATCCAGGGGGTTTATCATAACAAAAAAAGAGCCAAGGGAGGGTTTCTCTAAGCTAGGTTAGTTCTTCAGGACAATTTTACTTTGAAAAACTAGAAAGCTCCTGTTGTACTGCCATAGGCAAGTCATGAGAAAAATTAATTGATATAGAGGGGGTGAAGAGCACATGCCTGCAGTCCCACTTAAGGATGTGTGAGCTCTGGCTTTTCTACCAAGTTTGCTTTCCAAGCCAGTTTTGCTCTAGATATAAGCAGAGCTTCACCTTTCTTGTGCTGTAAGAAGAGCAATTAACAGCAAATGAGTGAAGGTGAGTCAACAATGACTGAAGACCATGCATAAATTCCTAACAAATGGCTTGGAGGGGGAGATAAATAGCAGAAAGGTGAGGCAGGCTGATTTTACTTAGAATAACACTTTACCTTCACAGAAATGTCACCACAGTGTTATGTCATTTCCTCTCCAGATACAGCCATGGAAGAGCAAGACCTTCCCATAATGGGACAACACAAGCAACTTTTTTTCATGGCTGCCTTGGGAGTGCCATCAACCATAACAGAGCAACGAGTGAGGTCAGGAGGTGAATGCAGGGAGAAGAGCCAATAAATGACCTTTGCAATAGTGGGATCAAGTCAAGCCCACCAAAAAATGACAGGTGAGGTAAGAGTTTGTTCAGGAGCTGTGTCCTGCCTGCAGGGTATAGCCAGGCACTCAGGTAGATAGAAGCAAACTTGCAACACTGGATTTTTTTCGAGGGCTTGTGTTATCCTTGATAAAAATCTCACTGGTATTTGGGGTAGAATGGCTGTGTCACTTACCCTGGCTCTCCCTATGCTCTTCCATTCTACCAAAATCCTGGGGTCTAGTTATTCTTGCTCCAAATAAAATACTCTGGCCTGGGTATGTTTCCTGAACTTTTAGACCTTTCTTTGCAAAGCCCATGCAAAAGCGAGACTGCTCACAGCAGGACTGAACCCCTTCAGGGTTCCCATCCCATGCTGGGGTAAACCCTCCAGAAGCTTCTCCTAAGCCCTGTTCCCCACCCAGCCCCTGCCACGTGAGCTCCATCTCTGCTGCTGGGTCCATGCAGAGCCCAAATGTGCACACCCTGGGGCTGCACCCATCTCTGCCTGCCTGGCACAGGTTTCCAGAATAGGTATTTTGTGCAGAAAATAATGTAAATGAAGGTGCTAGAAGATGCTCTGTTCTATTTTGGTTTCTGCTGGAGAAACACCCCCCCCTCCACACACACACAGACACACACACTGCCTCCCCCCAGAGAATCCACACTGATTTTTAGGAAATATGTTGTTTTGCAGGGTCTTGCAGGATGGCAGGAGCCAAAGGACTGTGCAGAGTCTTGTGTTGCAGCCAGAGTTCAAAAAGGTGAGCTCCCCTGAGAGGTGAAGATTGGTTTTCTTGTTTAATGCTGTCTCTTGTTTAAACTTAGGGATTTGAATGGCACATCTATTTTTTTTTCTAAATACGTTAACTTCATATCCGAAATGTTTTGTGGGCTTTGCTTTCCTATCCCTACAAAAAGTATCTTTTAGATAAGTTCTTGTTTCCTATGTTTTCCACCTATAAGTGCAGAATGTAAAAGAAAATGTTAATTTTCATAAAACAGTAATCTGACATGAAGCTGCAGTAAATGCATTTGCTCAGCCTGTTCCCTCTTTACATTGGCTTTCCATTAATATCCTGGCATGCTCATACTTACATATATGTGTGTATGAATGTGACTGGCAACAGATAAAATAGACTAATGATAGAGAATGCTGAGGGGTGAGGGCCAGTTTTAAACATTTTTATGTGGTTTTTTAAAACCACCTAAGTGGGTATAAACAAGCATGTGGCAGGTATGTTTACTCAGAGCCAGATGAAGGATGTAAATTTCAATTTTCAGATGACAAATGCTTCAATGAGTGATGCAAGCGACAGAAATTAGTTTCAGAAAATTTTTTTAAAAACCAGCTTATACAGAACCATTGCAAACTCTTTATTTGCTGTTTGCTGGGGAAAAGCAAAATTAATTACATAAATAATTCGATCCAAATGTTTTGTCCAGTTGTTGAAGGAGCTAACAGGGCATCTGGACTAGTGTGATGGCTTGGTTATGGCTATAGTAATGAGGAGTTCAATGCAGAAAAGCTGAAGCTTTTTTAGAAGGAAAGACAAATAACCCTCTTGAAATTTCAGAACCATCTTTGCTGAATACTGGGGCTAATGCACCCAAAGGAGAGCCAGCAAAGCAAGGTGACTGCAGCAGTGGAGATGCACACAGCCTGGGTGGGGTTATTGGGAGAATTTCCTGTGGTCCCCTCTGCTGCAATGCACCCAACTCTTCCCATCCTTCCACCAGAAGAGGGAAAAGGGATGGCAGGAAGTGCTCAGAAGTTTGGTGGTGCAGCCACTTTGGGGGAAGCCATAGGGCTGCTGGTGCTCTACAAGCTCCAGCCTCACCACCTGCATGGGTAAAAAAAGGCTTTTGCTGACTAAAAGTAAGAATCTGGTGTCTGGGGTCTGCTCGTGGGAGTGTGTCTGTGTGATATGTAATTTGAACTTGATTGCAGGGGCCTTCTAATGTCTCCTGGAGCTGCTGTTGCTGTCCTGGATCTGGCTCCCCTCTCCCCAGGTGACTGGGCTGTTTGCAAAGCTGGGCTCCAGCATGTCCCAGACATGGTCCAGGTATGCTCCAGCCTTCCACCCAGAGAGTTACTGGGCAGGGATGACTCCTGCTGCATTATTCTGTTTTAATTCCTCTCCCACTGCATCAGGCTACTGAAACCTTTTTGTTTGACAGTCACTGAAACTTGACATGGGTGAGGATGAAAGAGGAGAAACCAGTTGTTTCCAAGGATGTAAAAAGCTGGATATTTGCTGCAGAGTCCTTTGGGAAGACTATTGGTGTCTTGGGCTGCTGCTGTTGTGAATGGGGCCAACTTGGAAATTTATCTTCCTTGCTTGGAAATACTTGGATGTGCAGCATTTGACCAGAGAAATGACAGGGAGTTTGTTTTTTTGCAGACTGATGAATGGGACCTTTCCCAGCCCAGATTTTTAACACAGTCATTGAGTTAGAAGACAAGTGGTACCAACAGGGAGGTGGGCCAATGTGTTTTAGTGTTGATCCCATCACCAGAAATGCTGATGCAAATCCACACTGTAACTGAGGAGGGCTTCTATGCATTTTGGATCAACTATGTCCATCTTGGTCCCATTTTATAGCATGGAAGTTGGAGAGGTTTTGGAATATGCAGATGGAAAACCAGGTGTAGCATAAATCCAATTTCCATTTCTTCCAGATAACCAGATCTCAGAGAGAGGGTCTAATGGAAAAGAGTTTGGCAGGCAACAAGAAGAGGCCCAGTCAAACTTATCCAGTACCAACAAACTCCCTCAGACTTCCATAAAGTTCAGAACCATCTCTCCAACTCAGGGACCCCCTTGGCTATGGGTTTTCTGTGTCACAAAGGCTGGCTCTAACAAACATTTTTAGAATCACCATCTGTCAGCTTTTCCTTCAGGGATCCCCATTTACAATAGCTTGTATCCAGGCCATGTGCAAATCCCACTGGGCTGAAACTTGGCCCTATGCAAGGTTGGCCTGGATGCAATTAACAGACACAAAATTTATTCAATTTAGTTTGGCCAAAAATATAAGATTCTTTTGTTTGCAGATGCTGGAGTTTAGATGCCTTTCCAAACTTATCAAGGACAAGGGAACCACTTTGGAGAAAATAAAAGCCAACCCCAAAGTCATCCTAGAATTCAAGTTGAACTGGAAACCTACGCACTGAGTAGTTTGTGAAGCTTAGAAATGGAGCCCATTTCTTCTGATCACTTCAGATTTTGCTGCTGTCTCTGAACTTTATTGTTCTAGCTGGGGTCGAGACAGAAACACTGAAACATCAGAAGAAACCCAGCCTTTGCAGTGTGTAGGGGGCCCAACAGAAAGTATTGGAGATCTCCTGGAAATTTTTCAGTTCCAGGAGTTTTGGAGAAACGTGTGACCCAAATGACAGAATTTGGAGGCTAGGGCTGTCATGGGAGTGTGTCTGAATTGCTTTGGCCTGGAGGTCTGTCTGGAAATCTTGTAAGGTCAGGATCTCTCTCTGGTGGCTGTCCATCCATGCTCTCAATTTTTTAGTTTTTACTTGCCAGACTCAAGTAAGATAAACCTCCTGGTGCCTCATTTATGTGCCTCAGAAAGATGAAAGTTTGAGTCAGTCTTGCCTTCACAATTTTGTTTCCCAGTTCCCACAAAAACACCAGACCACTTAATTTATTCCCATCTTCCATGCAGGTGCTCTGTGATTCATAAGACATAGGACGTGTGCTTTCTTCAAGGACTTTTGACTTCACTGACCCCTGGGCCAGCGAGTTTGCAGTTCTTCTCTCTGAGCTGTGGGGTGGAATAAGGAGCTGAAGGAGAGGTCCTCTGCATGTATCTATCAGCAAGCAGACCTGCACAAAAAACTCACACAGTGCAAGAAGGATCAACATGGCATTAGGTACGGATTGTGTTACTCTCCTAGAGGTAACACTGGAACATTTCATAAGGATAATTTTTATTAGTTAAAGGGAAGCAGCCCCAGCCACCTCCGATGCAGCAAACACCCAGAGGTGCTGGGGATGTTTGTCCAGCCTTCTCCCTACATCCCAAACCTCCTGGCATTAGAGGAGGGGGAGCAGATTGTGTGTGATCGACTCACCCAGCACCCTCCGCAGCAGCCAGGCCCATTGCTGTCAGAGTAGTTAGTATGCTGGGGCTGTGCAGTTCCTCTGCCATCTTCATTCACCTTAGAAATGTGGAGTTTGAATGGTTTATCTCTATTAATCACCAGCTCAAAAAGCTTTGTGCACCAAGGGCCGCAGATAATTAACTTCACTATACTGCTTGTCTTATCAGTATCAACCTCTTGTCCTCCTGTGAAATAGTTAAAACCATCAGCCCCTTTTTACTTTTCCATTTAACTCTAATGCTTTAACACTGATGTTCTAAATGGCCCTGCGATTCATACTTATTAGACAAACCTTTCTTTCTGCATCTCTTATATTTTTTGATAATTGGCCATGTACGTTTCTAAGGGGCTCAACAGCTTTTCATGCCACTATACTAATAATTAAAGTATAGCCTTTCAGATTTCTCTTTACCTTCTTTTCTTTGATAAGTATAATTTGCTGTTTAATTGGGGGGGGGGAAGTGGTGAGTGGGAGAAAAGTGGTAGTAGCAATAGGCTGACTGCATAGAAAAAGGTTTTATTAAATAAAATTCTCTTAATATTAAACAAATCTTCATTGTTTCCATATTTTTGTCCCTTCTCTTGCTGGAGCTCCCTTGCTTCCCATGCTGTAAACTGTGGTAACAGTCCAGTGAGAGTGAAAGGGTAGAGGCAGGACAGGCAAAGGAGATCTTGTGGAGGTGGAGTGGGGGGTTCTGTTTATTCTTCACAACACTGCTCGGTTTAGCCCTTTGCTTTGCTAATATCCCCATCCCCACTTGTTTTACCCACAGGACCTGATCTGGGACTAAGCCCCTGCTCTGCTGGGAATGGTGGCCCAGTGTTACACTGCCTGGCTAGACCAAGCTGGGGACATCAGATCAGAGGGAGGCAGCTTGTGCATCCAGCCTGCCCAGCTGCTTTCTCCATTCACCAGAAGCAACTTGTGGACACCAAGGCTGGGTGCTGCAGACCAGCTAAGAGATGTCCCCTGTCAGCCCCTCAAGCATTTACACTGTGCATGCTAGAAACCCACCTCAGGGCAGCTCCCCGCAGACCCCCCCCAATGGGCTCTGACACCAGCAGGCAGTGCTGTTGCCCCAGAGCCCTCCTCTAGGCTCTCCCAGTGGGTGCTGTGGCTGTTGCCTCATGGTGCTGCCAATGGGACATCCCTTGTGTGGTGCTATTGGAGTGTCAGCCTTTCACATCCATGTGCCAGGTGGTTTTAAGGAGCCTTTCCTCCTGGGGGCTTTCATCATCACATCCTTCTACCATCTAACTCCATGTCCTATCCTCCATTCTAGCAGGATACAAATATGGGTGTTTGTGCACTTGATGTTTATGCTATCCAGAGCCCTTTCTTCATTTTGTATCATTTTATCCTCTGTCTGTCTTTCCCACAAGTCCTCCCTGGAGTTCCCATTACAGAGAGGTTTACCTCCCTCTCTCACTTGCATTACTTGAGTCTTTTTCTTTTTTTTTTTTTTTTTTTTTTTTTTGGGTTGGGTTGGGTTGGTTGGTTGGTTGGGGTTTTTTGTTTGTTTGTTTTGGTTTGGTTTTTTGTTTTTTTTCCCAGGTTCTCCAGTTCTCACATCAATATCTTCTCACTCTCATCTTTAGATCCATTCACTCTCAGCTCATATTTTCCACCCTCTCTGTGCAGGGACCCTGTCGGGGGCTGACACAGCTGGAAGCCATCCTTGGCAGAAGTGCTAAAACCAGCCCATATGGAGAACAGCCCAAAGTAAGCCAAAGGACTTCCCAGGGGCACCATCCGGCACCTGCAGAGGATACAGAGGCTTTTACACAATCTACTGGACCTTCCCTCAGCTCTGGCCATGAGTGAGTTCCACTGTGCTAATAGAGGGAAGATGCTGGACTTGGAGTAGCTGTGGAGATGCTGTGGCCATCTCTGGGTGTTGCCTGGCTTGGTAGAAGAGTTTTCTGGGCATTAGAGGTAATGGCATGGGGGGAGAATGGGATCTGGAATGCAGAAATGCTGCTCCTCTGGGAGCTCTGTTCACACGTAGGAGGCCATTTGAGCTCTGAGGACCCAATACCTTGGATTCTCAGTAAAGCTACTCTGAAAAATATTAGTCAATAGCTTCCATTTTAGTTTTTAAATTAATTCACTCTAACTTCCAGTCTCTTTATATCTACATAGGTTCAATGGACATGCATGCTCTTGTGGGACATATGTTAGTGTAGACTTCTAAAGCTTTGCTCCCTTGCTGATGGGAGTCTCTTTAGCTTCCTTCAAAACAAAACATTTATGTGGCTGGGCAGAGAAGGGTGGAAGTGTGATTCCAGTGCTCTGAAATTATTATACAGAGAAAAACATCCAACACTGTGTTTTAAGACTTCTGATTTTTCCAGCACTTCTTAAGCAAGGGGACAAAGAGATAATTCAAAGTTTTTGGCTGTTGGACATGGGCAGCATGGTGTTGTGCTCCTTCAGTCAACACACAGCAATGGTTTCTTATCAGTGCTGGTACTGAATTGCAAAACAAGTTCATGTAGAAGTCATTCAGTTATATTTTGAGTGAAGAATTCACGCAGCCTGTGATCTATTCCAGGATTATTCTCCAGCAGGGAAGGAGGAAGAAAAAGTCTAGTGGTGCCTCTTGTGAATAATTCATCCCCTTCTACTCGTGTGGGTGCTAGGTGACCCCTTTGCTTAGCTCCCACTGGGGCTGGGGAGGAGTGTGGGATGCCTCCCATATCTCTTTTAGCTGCTAGGGGTTAATAGGGGCACTCAACACACACAAGCACACTCTAAGCAGGGTCAGGGGGCAGCCAGCACATTGTGACCTAAAATTTGACAGCTTTTACTCATTTCATGTTAGGTGACTCTGTTTCTCTTTGGCCAACTGCCTAGCCCAGTGCCTGTGCCTGGGTCCATGGTGCTACAGGAGCCTGGCCAGCCCCCTCTGAAGAGAAGGGACAGCAATGACCCCCTGCACAGATGCACTCCTTCCTCTTATCTTCCATTTCCTAAATCCTACCCAATATCATAAGTGGAGGAAAAAAGTGACAGTGGCTGTTGAAGGACTGGCCCCTGCCCCTCTGCCATCACAAACAGTTTGAAGATGCTCAGTTCCAGACAATTTCTATTTTAACCCCCCAGGTCCTGATGCCATATTGCAACATGACAAATTCTTCTTGCTCTGCTCAGGGCCCTGGCAGCATCCGACCTGCAGGAGCACCAGTGGCCTGACCCTGGTCATCCCCACGTCACCATGCATCTCATCCATGGATTTGGGGGTTTTTTGTAACTGCAGTGTGAATAGAGGTAAGATCTCTTCTTGAGCTCTAACCAACATCCCTGGGAATTCTCACTCATGCTTCAGTTTTCTCCCCTTCCCTTGAGACAAGGCTTTGAGGGCAATTCTCTTATCTCTGCTTGTTTTGTTTTGGTATCTTATGCAGCAGAGTGTCTCGAGGTGTCTCTTCTTTCCTGCTTTCCAGTTGTCTGTCTCCCTCCATCACTTTGTCACCCTCAGCTGCTTGTTAGTCTCTCTGATTTCCTCCTCATTCTCCCAAGTTGGTCCATCCATCATTTTTCCTCTGTAGTCCACACTCCTTTCTCTCCCACTTCTTCTGTCTCCAGTTTCTCCCTTCTTTCTCTCTTTGGTTTTCCCCCTCTAGTGTCGGAACTTCTTTCTTTGATTCCTCCCCCCTCCACCTCCCACCCTTTATAGTGCTGTTATCTGTGATTTTGGCAAAGAGCACATTTATTGGGGAGGAATATCCCCATGGCAACGCAGCAGATGGTGACTTTTGATTAGCTTGGCTTTTTTTTTTTTTTTCCCCGACTGCCAAATCACAATCCGTCTTTGAAATTAAATCAGGCTGTGATAGCATCAGTTGTTCTGGAGAGGGGACGAGAGAGAAACAAGACTGAAGTATTACAGCAGGAGCCAGGATGTAATGCAAATTCGTGTTTTTTAACCCCAGCAATAAAACCCCCTGTTCATTCTGGGAGCAGGAGAAACCACAGGAGAGGTGAATAATAAAATAAAAAAATAAAATTTAAAAAAATGTTATCACTCCACATGAGCTCCTCACTCTGACCATGATGGGAGAGTGTGTGTCTAACACTGGTGTCACTCCTTGCCAAGTCAATTGGTGCTGCTGGGCCTCATTCTGCAGCTGCTTAAACACCATTAAGGGTTTCCCTCATGGGTGGTGGGAAGAGGCCAGGTTCTTAGCTGAGCAGTTTGAGCAACTATTTATTTACTGGGGTCCAATGTCCAAAGTGGGAAGAGAAACATTAGCAAGCAGCAGGAAGAAGGAAAGAAGCATCTCCTGTGAGGCATTGGAGGGAGGTGAGAGGAATTCAGGTTAAAGTGAGGAAGCAGAGGAGCTGGAAAGGGTGAAAGGTATCACTGAGCCAAGATGTCGAGTGATCATGGGCATGAGAAAGTGAGGAGCTGTCTGTAATGGCACCAGGGAGGTCTGAGCCTGGGGAAGAAGGGCTCAAAGTTCTGCCAGCCTTGAAGAGTTACAGGGCATAGCTCCATGGAAGATGGGAAAGCAGATATTGAAGTTAAACAGTAAAGAACATTCTTGAATGCTTCAGAAGTGGGTGGTATTCAAGTCCCACGAGCTCCTTTTCCTCGTGCTTTTTGGAGGGTGACCAAAGGTGAATGCAATTGAGTGCTAATCATAGCCCAAGATAAAGGAGGGCTTGAAAATGAAAGCTGCAGAGAGGAGATGACTAATGACCCAGCAATTTCATGGGAACTGACGTGTGGTCTCAGGCTGCAAGTCTGCTGGACTGCTCTCTCCAATTCCTAATGTTCCTCATACAGCAGTTTAGAAAGTGGTTGTCTCATTTCAGCACTGGCTCCTTTGGATGCAGTGAGTTAAAGCTAGAGGTAAATAAAGGGTCACGTTTGGTCTTGGTGAGGTACAGCTAAGATGGTGGAGTTTCACCAGAAACAGAGTGCCTCAAGGGTTAATAGATTTTGCTGTCAGGGGTTGTAGCATGTGTATTTTCTGGTACTATGGAAAGGAAACGTGGGCACTTTGGTATGCTTCATATGGCCTTGACATGCTCAAACTCTGTTCCAAGGCTCTCTTTTGCAAAGAGATTCTTTCTGTAACAGCCTGCTAAAAGATTCTTCTCCTGAAGGAGTTCTGATCTTTAAGTAGGAATGAAACCTGCAGCCTTCTGCTAAATCTTCAAATACATGGACTTGTCCTCTCCCTGATGTTACGAGAAATAATTGAGAAGCCCTGGCTGCACTTTCTGAAAAGCAGTCCATATCCTCTTGCTTGCTAGGTTCTATGGGCCACCACATCTCTCCCACTGCTTTTTTAGTCAGATTAGTGCTGTTTCCTGCACTGCTCCAAAGGGCTCTCCAGGCTGTCTTAAGTTCTTCCAGGATAAGCTCTCTGGCCAATAGATAAAATTTTGCTGCAAATGTTGTTGCTTCTGTTGGAGATCTTAGTTCAGGAGTGTTTTGTGTATGCTGTGTGTTAGATCTGATGTACTTTGAGCAGAAGATAAGATTTAGGTCCAGGAGATAAATAGTGTGGGGACACCACTGGAGCTTAATTGCCAAGAGATGTCTCAGGGCCTGATTTTTCTCTGTGAGACACAGGCACGAGGGAGAGCTCCAGTCTGCAGGAATTCACATGTTGGTGGAAAGCATCAGAGAAATGTGTCATGAGCACAGTAGTATGTAAACCCCTGTGTGAATCTGATGGGTAAGCAGGTGGTCTAACCCATCGTTCACAATGATAATTGTAGTTCAGACAACAATTTGTATCTGCTGGATGCTGCTTCTCCCCGTTTCAGTCAGATTGCTGCTTGATTTGTTGGCCCAGGCACCTTGCCAGGGTCTGTCCCCAGATCTCTCTCTCCCTTGCTGCATCACCCCGTGCCCTGCACAAGCACCTTGCAACCAACCCTGCTCTTC
Organism: Calypte anna; assembly: GCF_003957555.1. NCBI lineage: Eukaryota > Metazoa > Chordata > Aves > Apodiformes > Trochilidae > Calypte > Calypte anna. The sequence continues at coordinate 9,819,035 of NC_044258.1, read as the reverse complement.
CCTCACCTGCAGCTCCTGGGGCTGGTTGGCATCCAACACACCCCCCTGTAGGAGCCACCCATCACATTCCCATACATTTGCTCTGCCCTCTGGTCCCGTTGTGCCCCAGCTGGTAACCTCCAGGAGGGTGCAGGAGCTGCTGATGGATGAAAGCCAGACCTGGCCTGTGGCCTGTCCCTGCAGCTCATCCCGTTAGCACAGCACGTGTCCCCAGCGGTCCCCACTGCGATCCAGTGGAGCTCCGTGGATCTGCACAGAGCCAACGGGGCTGTGAGGCAGCAGCACAGCACTTGAGCCTCTCTGGCTCAACACCACATCATTCTGTCTTGATGCCATGACACCAGCACTCAGAATAGAATCAGGACAATTTGATTTCCTGCAGATCTCAGGATGGGGTCATAAAAACTGTTCTGGAGAAATGGGATAGGGTGGAAATGTTTGTAGTGACATCACAGCCACTTCCATGCCAGTGGCCTCCTACTGCTGCAAACATGTGATTGTGATTTTGCTGCATGCTCCATCAGAAAAGAGCCAGGCTGGCCAGGGAGGGAGAAGGAGGGAGGGAGGCAAAGGGACAGAAATATTCTGTTCTTGTATCCCAATTCAAATGTCTGACAATAGCTTCACTGCCAAGGGTGCTTAGTGTTCAGGATAGGACCATGGAGCTGAGACTGCTTCCAGATCAGTGGAGCTCAGGGGTTTCTGGCAACCTAAACAGGGGCTGAATAAGGACCTTTGGTTTTATGGCGGAGTATCTTGGTCTGCATTGAGGTGCTTCATTGGCGAGTTGAGTGGTCTCATTGTGCTCACTCCTCCTCACTGGTCCCGGTCACTTTAAACATCACTTTTCTTGGCATGAGAAACTATAGGCCTGAAACATGGCTGCAAAAGCCACTGCATAGGTGTTGTATTTTAGGGGTTCCCATTATAGAGAGGAACAGATAGCGGTGTTGGAGTTTCACCTGTAAAGCAGGGAACAGTGAGGAGGACTTAAACAGCTGGGGGTAGAGGAGGAATGGTGGGAGAAAAGAGAGGAAAGAAACAGAAGTCAACCCAGAAAACAAAACTTATTTGTGTCTGAGTACACTGGAGGAGGAAATCTCATGTCAGTTGTCCCAGAAAAGGCACTGATGGCTGCAAAGCCCATCTTGGTAGCAAGGTCCTTTCCAAGAAAGAGTCGGTGGAGATGAGTCCTGGTGATGTTCAGAACATGTAGCCTTGGGGGGCTGCAGAGGGGACCAGTATCTGCGGGGGTGGGGGGCAGGGGAGCAATGAGATCCAGCTAATGCACCCATCTATCAGATTAGGCTGTCAAAAAAACAAACCACTTCCATCACTGTCCGAGGAGAGACTCTCACTCCCTGCTTAATGGGATGGCAGTCCTGTTGTTGCAGCTCCAGGGAGAGGGGCCACTGCCACCACAGTGTGCAGCAGGCTGCGAGTTTAAAATCCTATTAGGCAGAGACTAACAGTTGCAAAAAGAAAGCAGGTATCCCCTAGTGGGGATTTAAAGATGTTTAGACATAATTGGATTTTCCAAGCAGATGTCATTATTGTTAAACAGTTGCCCACTTGATATGTTCAAGTTGTTGGCTATAATTGCTAAAATTAGCAGGTCTGCATAGAGCAAAGGTCAGTTGGTTAATATTGTGATTTAGTATTTTATGAAGTAATTCCAAATGCTTTTATGTATGTTTTTGTTTTTGCAGCCTAAGCCCACATTAAAGTAGTTGTGGGGCCTGCTAATAAAATAATGACTCAGCCTCTCGGGCAGGCTGCTGGATGGGCAGCTCTGCTCCAGTCGCCTTTGCTCCCTGCTTTTCCTGGTGCTGTGGGCCAGGCGGGGCCCTGTGGCTCCTAAAGTGCCCCCCAGTGTGATGTGTTCAAGCAGAGCTGGTGCTGGAATTGAGCCCCTTGTGCACGGTGGTGGCTGAAAGGATGAGGGGTTGGTTTCCATCGGCAGCTGAGCAAAAGGCTCTGGTGCTGGTACCTGTGGGGCCTCATGGGTGAGTTGATTGCACATGCAAATGTATGCAAGTGCCTTCAGCTATGGACACACCTGAGAGATACACCACTCACCAGGCAAGGTCCCAGAATACAGCTTTTTAGAGGGAAGATGCATTTCTGGAAGGGGAACAGAGAGATGGAAGTGGGTGAGGCAAAGGCTCCCTGGTTGTGTTGTGGCTGGACATCTGGTGCTGCCTCCTCTGGTGCTGCAGCTGCTAAATGGCATGAGAAGAAGCTTTTAAAAAAAACCCTTGAAGGTGTTAATGTTTCGCTGGCAGGCTCAGTATTAGTCTGATGGGTGTTCTGGGACAGGCAAGGGTTTTCTTCCAAGGCAAGGTTTGCTGGGGTTCATTTACCTCTGTTTGTAACAGAGACCCAGCCCCTTTCCATGGGTGGCTGGGGCACACCTGGCAGATTTCTGGCTATGGTGGGAATACAGGACTTTGCTTCATCAGCCTGACCTGCTCACATACCACCAGACCTTTATGGATGTCTTTTTTTTAAATCTCTGATCTCTCATTTGCAGAAAGTGTTGTGGGATGTTTTGTGCCCTGCAGTGTACAGTGAGATGCAGACTAGAATCTGCAGGTTCTCCTGGCTTGACACTTACTGGGTGATCTGGGACCCTTCCAAATCCATGTCCCCAACTTCCTAACAGCAGGTTATGGTACTGGCAGCTGCCAGAGCTGCTGTTAGGAGCTCTCTGCTGCTCTAAGTGGCAATGGAAATGCTCTGATGGGAAAAGGAAGGACTTGCTCTTAGATGCTGCCTTAGATACTGATAGAAGAGAAGGAATTGCTGAGCCAAGGTAGGACAGGTCCAAGATTTGTGTAGATCTGCCCTAGCAAGCTGAAAAAGGTTGAGATGGGAATTCAACTCTGGTCCAGATTTCAAAGCATGTTGTTTTGATCAAAGACCATTTCAGTTTCCGATCCAAAATGTGCAGTTAGGGTTTTTGTTGTCATTTATTTTTTTTTTCACCTTGGACTTCCTCTGACATAGCATAAGGTAAATTCAAGAAGCCATGTCATGTGAATGTGATGTCCACAGAGAATATGGGTAGAAATATATACTTACGTTTTGTTCAGACCAAAATAATCTTTGTGTACTGAACCCTTCATGTCTTTGCTGTCCTCGTGGTCCCAATGCCTACCAGGACTGCTTATGGATCCCAGACTCTAGGGAAGCATCAGATGTGGTTTATCCCTGCACAGGATTTTCCCCTCCTCCCATCACCACTGGCTTCCCTCCCTGAAACCAGTACGCACTTAGCTTTCTACTTCCTCCCAGCACTGTGCCTTTTTCTTACTGGGAGAGAGATTCACAGGGACTTAAGGGCTCTTAACATAACAAATACAGTTTTGGTTTGGTTTTCCAAGCTGAGTGTGGCATTGCTTGCTAAAGAAGGTGATTTAAGATACAGTTTTCTTTTCAAAAGTGAAAGGGGTGGCAGTACGCTGGCTGATTTAACTCACTGCTTCGTGTTCAGAGTTCTTTGCTAGTATCATTACCTTGCAGTCTTTCAAAGCACAGGAGTCTGTTATTCCCATTTTACAGCAGAGGAAACAGATGCAAAGACCTGCCCAAACACAGGCAGCAATTGCAATCTGGATTAGAGTGAAATTGTCCCTGAAAGCTCGTTCCAGTCTCCAGGGAGACATCAGCGGGCAGGGCAAGCTGGGAAACTCGAGGGGACGTAGCATGGGATTGAAAATAAGAGGCGTGTAAGATTTTAAATGCCTAAGGTGATCTGGCCAAGCAAGAAACAGGGCTCAGCAGTTCATGTCAGCACAGGGGAGGGCAGAAACGTGGGGAGCATGTTCCTCAGCTCAATGGAGGGCGAAAGCAGCATGCTGGCAGGCGGTGCAAGAAATGCATTGTGAAGTGGCTCTTGCAGCTGTGAGGAAGACAATAAGGATGGTATAGCACCATCTAAGACCCCACATCCAGCTTTGCACAAAGAGGGAGCTAAACTCACCCCCCTGGAATCTGTTTGCTCATAGTTTGTATTTAGCTCTTTTTGTTTGAATGGCTCCAAGCAGAAAGGGATCATAGGTTGTTCTGATCCAAGAGCCAAATTTACCTTCTCCCTGCTCACTTTCAGCCCCAGAGCTACACAGTGCTCACCTCAGGGTCTCTATTCATAATGTGCAGGGCATTCTCTAGGAAAACCCAATTCTATTCTACAGTCTGAGGAATGGCATTTTTTTCCTTCCTTGTCCCTGTGCCAGTTCCTCTCTTCTAGGCTCCATGTGGCCCACTGACCCTCCCTCACCTTTCTGTATGTGCACAAATATGTTTTTCAGTGAATATGCACCTTCTTGTACACTGAAGGCACAATATTGCTCGCTCAACCTTGGGGTTGTATATGAAGGTTACTCAAGGCTTTATTGTTCCAGCTAGTAGACTTCAAAATTGGCATTTTGATGGGTGGGAAGAGGACCTATAGCTTATCATAGAGCTCTCTTGCCAGTCTGTCAATCAGCCTGTCTCCTTTCCCTATGTTAATCAACTCGGTCTCATTGGCAAACTGGCAAGGTTGCTTTTGCATGTATCTACTATTTCTATTTTCTGAACAAGCACTATTTATCACCTTACACAGGATTAGTGGAGTCCCACTCCTTAGTTCAGCATAACTCCATATCTTTACCTGTAAAGTATTTGTTCCCAGACATTGAGAAGTTGTGTCATGATCTTGGCATTTATTAATACTGTTTGTAGTGGATCCCATCCACTGAGCAATGAGAGCATCTCCCACAGCTTGCAGTTAATGCCTCTGTGAGGGGCCCCCATACCGGTTGGATTCTCCTCGTTTTCTCACATGCTTCAGCTGGCCGTCTTCTTCCACTTCTATTCTCTCTTCCCCATTCTCAAAGATTCTCCGGGTGATGATCTTCTTGCCATTGATCTCTTCAATAGTGGTTATCATTGCTCTGACACTGTGTGGCCCAGCTTGCTGCTCTCTGGGCGAATTAAATGATGTTAACAAGTCTATAAACTTATCAGCATAATTGGAGCGCCTTCCTCTTTCATTTGTCCTGTGCCTGCTTCCACCATGGTTTCTGATGCTGCTGAAGGGATCCATTCCCCAAAACAAATCCCTAAACATCATTTCAAGGTCTGAAAATCCAGAAGGGGAATCAAAAGGGTCCGTGTGACCCCCTGTGAAACTTCTTTCTCTTTGGAATCTGCTTTTCTCGAATCTGCCATCATAGGCTGATCGTTTCTGAGGGTCAGACAAAATACTGTATGCCTCAGAGATTAATCTGAATTTCTTTTCAGCTTCCTCCTTGTTTCTGGGATTCTTGTCAGGGTGCCATTTTAGTGCCAGTTTGTAGTAGGATTTCTTAACCTCATCTTGTGAGGCATTCTTTTGCAGTCCAAGGACTCTGTAATAATCCACCATCTCAAAGGAATGGGGCTGTTGGGAAGACACCTGGTGCCTTTCTCCTGCCAAGGATGTGAACCCCAAGGGTGGTCAGCATGCAGAGGCTCCTGGACGCGTAATGCTGCTGCCTTCTTCAGGCTGGGTGGATGCTCAGTTCCTGACCCTGCTGGTCACATATTTTGATATTGTGACCTCAGGGGGGGCTCAGCCAATCACTGCTCAGTTCTCCTGCCTTCATTCCAGGGTGGAATTGCTTGGTGCTGGCTTTATGTTTTCAAACGTAGATCGTACGTGTGATGCTGTAGTTGCTGATAGAGCTGTGACATCACAGCTGTGACAGATGACTTTGTCAGTTTATTTTTTTTACCTATACCTTCCTAAAGGTGGGATTCTGAAATACTCAGTTTGGTTTTGTGTGAAGTCCAGAGAAGAATGGTTAGAGAGGCCGTATTACCCTATGGCAGCAGCTATAGGGAAGCTGCTTGCAGTTTGGCTGTCCACAGTTTGGGAGAAGTGTTGGTAAATTGGAGCCAGCTCAGGGAAGAGCCATAAAATGTGATTAAGGGTTTTGAAAATACGCTCTGGAATGAGGTACTCAGGGAAAGTGTCTTGGTATTAAGAGGAAATTTAGTGCCAGCTTCAGCTTAGTCTATAAGAACCTGCATGGGAACAGAAATTCCGTGCCATGGGGATCTTCAGGCTCCCAGACAGAGCAGTTGGAAGGTGGCATTAACAGAATTTAAACTGAAAATATATGGCATATCCTTCATTATGAAGGTAATGAATCACTGGAACCTCCTTATGTGGCCATTTTTAAATCCAGAGTGGGCTGTTTTCTTAAAATCACGATTAAATGGTCATCACTATCTCTTCTGAGTTTACAGCCGAATCTAACACTTCCAGAAGAGCTTAGCCTCATGTTCATACCAAAATAAATGCCCAGAATGAAGTTCATTAACAACCTTAGTCTCTTTTCTACATGCTCCTTTAGATATCTGTCCCAAGGTGTAGATATGTACAACAGGGATGCTGTAAGGCAGCACAGTGCTGGTCTGGAGGCTGGAGCTGAAGGAAGTGAAAAGCAAGAAAGGAGCTCATGATCCCATGGGCTTGACTCTGGGGAGATTCTGGATTTTGCTTCCTTTTGCATAAGGGAGGTCTTCTTAACCACAGAGTGGTTGTGCCATGTGAATTATTTTTCTTCTTTGTGGTGTTTGTGCTGTAGCAATGGCAAAAGTTAATCTGGACCCAGGAGCAAGCTGCCTATTTGAACACAGAGGGCTCATTGCAACCCCAAAGCATCCCAAAGTGCTCTTCTACACTGAGGGGAAAGTTAAGGTCTCGTGGCTTGCTTTCACTGTAGTGCTTCCTTGAAATCTTCACTGAGGAGACTTGTTTATTTGGGCTAGTGTCTTTTTTTAGGATTGTCCATTGGACTTGAGGGTGGTGCAAGCTTGCCACCCACAAGCCATTGAAAGATGCCAACAGCTCCTAGCCACTGCCAGTGTGGTCCATTAGCATGGGTCCTTAGCAGGAGTTTCAGGAGCAATTGCTGTTCCCACTCTCTATTGCCTTCTCCAGAAGGGAAAATGGGACACCAGGAAAGCCTGTTGGAGGGCTCTAGGCCTGTTATCTACTGCAGGGAGTGGGGCCATGCACAGAAGGAAGGAGTTGACTGTCTTGTGCTGTCTCTGCAAAGCATCTCCTCCCGTATTTGCTTTTGATGATGAGTGCCCATCTCAGACTGGCTGGCGCACTAGATTATCTGTCTTGGATTTAGTGCGTCCTACCCCTCTGAAAAGTAGGGAGTGTTTTCCTCCTGTCTTCCCTGCATGGAGGACACTCGCTGCCTGACTGTCTGCAGTAGGCGTCAGAGATTAGCAGCCATGCAAGAGGGGCCACTACTGTGAGCCAAAAGGGTTTGCAAGGGAAAAAGGAAGGGTCAAAGACAGGCAGGGAGGAAGAGAAATGAGATATGAACGCATCAAGTAACTATACCCAAACTAGCCTGGCAGCCCCATCCCTAGAAACCAAGGCTTTGAAATGAGAAATGTTTTTCGTATCTTAAATCTCAAGTACAAACAATAAAAACCAGCCCAGACTGTGTTCTTTGAAGAGAAAGTACGAGTGACCTGAACAGTGGTTATCAGCAGCGTCATTAAGATAAACCCTTAACATGATTTAAAGCATCCGAAACTGAGGGCAGCACTTTCAGATACTAACAAAATGGTCTGACATTGGGGATGAAAATCAATAGTAATCTGATGTCACTAAAAATACTCAAAAGTGTCCCATGGCTGATGGAGGTGAGATTAGTGTAAATATTTGTATTCTAATCAGTGGCACGCGAGGGCTAGAGGCGGCCTCTCTGTCTATTTAATTAATGGAGTGGCTTTTTAAAAGGATCCTAATCATATGTGATTGTATCTGCTTATCAACATTTTTGCTAATTAGATGATATGGAGGCAGTCACTCTGCTAATTCCCTCATCCAAACAGCATATCCTGCACAGATAAGTACAGTCTCTTTTTAATAAGAAACAATCATGAGACAGACTAACCCTAATGGTGCTTATTATCCCAGGATCTTTGGGATTTTCTTTTCTACCCACCCCCTCTTTCCTTTTCCTTCATTTGCTGCTTCATTGGATATGGATGTGGTGGTCGCTGTTCCCCCTTGGCTCCCTGCTCCAGGCACTGCCATGTCCAGCCTGTTCTTCCCTGCTGGCCAGGCATCAGGTCTGCTGGGGCAAGGGTTGTCAGCTAGGTCAGGATGGGTAACAAAACACAAGGTACCAAGCAGCAAAGTGCCCTGAGCTTTTGGTCTCCCAGACTACAGCTGACCCCAAACTTCCAGCTCCAATCCCTGATCTTGGTCTTAGAACCCCAGTGTGTCCTGTTCTGGAAAGGAGTGAGTATTTCCGAGTTGTGAAAACTTGTTTTCTACTATTATTTAAATGGGATATTAGGAAAAAATTATTTACTGAGAGGGTTGTTAGATGCTGGCACAAGTTGCCAAGGCAAGTGGTGGAGTCACCATCCCTGGAGATATTTAAGATGTGTTGATGTGGTGCTTCTGGAGATGGTTTAGTGGCAGTGTTAGATTTACAGTTGGACTCAGTGATCTTAAAGGTCTTTTCCAGCTTTAATAACAGTAGTAATAAGTTATTGTTATTATGATTATGTTCTTTTCTGTTTTAAAAGGGTCTGAAGGCAGGAAGGGTCTACATGAGTGTTTTCTCACCAGCCCCATTGGTCTTGTGACAAAGCCAGGATCCTTTAATCTAAACCAGCATAGGTAGGAGACATTTGTTTCATGTCCTTTGACTATCCAAACAAACACAAGTCACGTTTTGCTCCACCAGTCAAACTGTCACAGGATGCCTCTCCCCAGGGCAACCCCATCAGAGGGGACACCCCTGGGGAGCATGTCTGGAGATGGGCACACTAGGCTGACCTCCTGCTGGGGGATGACAGGAGACCTTCAGAAGAAAAATAAAAAATAAATAGAAAATTTGACCCAAAGAACATTTCCTCACCTCTCAATACAAGGAGAGCCTGTCCTAAGAGGTTGCAGCTACCTCCCAAGAGCTCTGGGTGGACCAGAGGACAAGGAGGTACGTGCCTGGTGTTTGGGAGGCCAGGAGTTTGTTTGCTACTTTTGCAGCTGTGAATTCTGAGCAGAAAAGACTTAAATGATGTGGATTTCCACCTCCATGGGCAGGAGGGAGGGTTATTGTGTCCTGTGCATTGATCCTGTGTGTGAGGCTCAGCACAGAAGTTTGCTGTGGGATGGGAGAGGGGGTGGCTCCCAGAGATTAGGAGGCAGAGCTAAAAGAGGATACAGAGAGCTGGGTCTGTATCCAGCTTTTCTGAGCTTCAGGCTGGGGCTTGAGGCTAACCCAAGGTTCAGGCAAGAAGACAGCCAGCTTCTGGGTGGTGGCAAAGTGCAGGAAACTCACAAACCCATGTTGGGTTTTTTTTTGAGCTATGAAGCCAAAGAAGAGGCCTGGTCCTGCTTAATAAAGTCAAGGGTGGGCCTGACATTTTTTTATCTTAGGTCATGCTTTATGCCCAGGGCAAGGCCTTGCTCCAGTCTTGGAAAGCTCAAATAGTGATGTTGGTTGTGTCAGCAGACTCTGACCCCAGCAGAATTTGGAACACTTTGGTTTCATTGCCTGGGTCATCTCCATGTGTCATCTACACTATCCTTGTCCAGACCATGGCTATGCTGCAGTATCCAGCAACATGAACATGGTTGGCTGGTTCTTTTACTATTCCTGCTCTTTGGCATGGTCCCCAACCCTCCGTATTCTCCGCGCTACTCTCAGGAATTATTTCAACACTGACCCTTTTACCAGAGTGCTTTCTCCTTGCTAGTTCCATGACTGAAGACAACAACTTGAAAAGAGGAGGGACTTCTGGGCCAAGGATTGCATTGCAAGCCGTTGAGTCCTGGGGCTTAATGAGGCACTGCTTATCAGCAGAGCTTGCTTATCTGGAGCCCGCCGACAGTGTACCTGCTCCAGCCCCATCGTGAGCAAACATGTTTTACCACCCAGTTGCAGGGAGCAGGAGCGCGCGTGCGGTCAGGCGGCACAGCCCAGCCGGTGTGTGGCAACTCGCGAAGCCACAGCAACTTTATCACTTCACAACATCCATACATAGCCACAGCCTTGAATCTTCGCGGGGGAAGAAAGGATGATGAGTTACTGTCCTGGGATTTTCGCTCTGTCTCCAGTCAGTGGGAAGTGGTATGTGGAGCATTCATTTAAGAAACCAGAGGGGAAAAGCTGTAGATCAGCTTCTCATTATCCCAGTGCTGGCTCGCGCCATCGCTTGGGTTTGTGCCTGACAGTTCAGTGTGTTATTTGAGGCCACTCGAGCATTCTGCAAAAATGATGCCACCCTCTTCTGAAAGCGTGGGTTTCGTCCAAGCAGGGAGGGCCTGCCTCCGTTAGTAGGCTTATTCAGTGCTGAGTTCATCTCAATTTTAGGTCTCTGTTTGTGAAGGAGGTGCCCACTTTGGAGGCTGGTTCCCCTTGAGAGCCTCAGCTCCAGCAGAAAAACTTCTGGAGATGGCTCTTCTAATGTGGACCTCTGAAGCAAAGCAATTCTAGGTGGGTAAACATTCAGCAGTGGGGCTGGTCTGCAGGGGAAGGGGGCATCCTAACTGGTACAGAACTCAACTGAGGGTCCTGGTGAGAGGCACACAGACTTGAAGCCCCCTGACTAAAACAAGTAGCCCATTTTTTTCAGAAGGTAGGAGGGATTGTAGAGGACCACCATAAGTGTTTGTCCCCCAGTATTTGCTGGTGTGTTATACCTATGTTTAAGAAGGGACCTGGGCGATGTATCAGGTGGGAGACTGATCAGTTACCAATTACTTTACTGGTAGTGGGGAGCTAGAGAAGAGACCACACACTGCGGCCATCAGGAAGCATGTTCTGATCCTGCCTATGGGCACCTTGTACATGGGGCTGCTGGGAACAGTGACATTTCCATGCTGCCTCAGCAAAGGTTTAGTCCGAGTTTGTTGCTGAGTTTAAAAGACTGAAGAATATAAATTATAACTGTGATGAAACAATAGCTTATAAATTCAGTATACAGCCGCATTCCAAAGAGCTGGTGTGCAGTGCAGCACACCTCGGGCTCATGAGTTGCTCTTGTTCAGACCCACACTCTCTGAAGACCGTTCTGCCCTGCTCTGGCTCCTGAGATGGTGCACATCTATGTTTGTACAGATGCTTGGAAATACATATACACACTGACCAGTGATGCCATATTTCTGTGCACACTGTGGGTTCCTTGAATACATTTTTTAGGTGTAAGCATCTTTGGCATTATGTGCTTTTTCCTTTTTTCCTAGGAAGATGGAGAGCTGGAAACCAGCCTGCTCCTAGGATTGGTCCAGCCTTTGACAATGGCATAGTTTTTGGTCTGGGAGCCCTAACTGAGACCAAGATGGGGATACAGCACACAGTGCCAACCTGCTGTCCTGTTGGGAGCAGAGATTAGGACACCGCCTGAGCAAGAAGAGCTGGGATGCCTTGGGATGCCTGCCTTTCTCCTCAGACAAGTGGATGAAGCCCCCAGCACACAGTAAGTGTGGAGGAGGTGGGCTGGGTGTGTGGTTGCTGCAGACCTTGTGGGTTCCTATGCTTTCACAAGACCCTGAGGGTCAGTGCTTGGGGCTGGCTGTGCTTTGGTTGGGTTGGGGTAAGCCCCAGCCTGCATTTTGGAAAGCAGAACCCTACTGCTCCCCGTGCCTGGCCTGTTGATGGTATGTGTGAGTCAGTGCCAAGCCCTCCTTTTAGGGCCAGGGCTGATTTTTGGCAACCAGCATGGGGGGACTGATGCAGTGCTTGCAAAAATGCACACCAGCCTCTCTCAGCAAAGCCAAGTCCCCAGGCTCCTGCCATGTTTCTCTGAGGAAAGTGGGTCAGGCCTCCCAGACAATGTTGCTCGAGGTTTCCCCTCACCCAGGCCTGCAGAAGGCAGTTTCAGCAGCATTTTGGCTTTGAGTTGGCTGCAGTGTAGGTGCCCAGGGTTTCGTTGGGTACAGCTGATGTTTGCTCATGTTGCAGACCCTCTTGTATTGAATTAACATCTTGCTGTCCTTGCTGAAGCTGATTTTGCAGTGTTTCGGTTTGATGAGCCTGTCTTCCCTTGCTTCCCTCCACCCAGACCCTCAAAAACTTTGCAAATTCACCCAAAATGTTTGCCATTCCTCTTTTGTGTGGCCTACCATAACTGCCCTTTCCTGGGTCTTGGTTCTGAAGGAGGAGCAGAGATAACAGGCAACAGTAGATGAGGAGATAAAGGAATAAGGGCTGGTATGGAGGGAGGGGAGAAGGAATGCAGAGGTATGTGGCTGCATGTTGTACTGTGTTTATGCATAAACAGGCACGCTTATCGATATCCAGATGGAAGCATGTATGTGGGGTAATATCTCCTGAAACAATAGGCACTGCTCGGCTCGGGGAGCTCTGCCGGAGCCTCCCCGTCAGATGCTGCCGTGTTATCAAGTTGCAGCAGGCGTTCCCATCTAATCAGGGATCTGAGCCCCGGGAGCCGCACCGGGGGCTTTCAGAGCCTCAGCTCCAGCCCTCAGCCCGCTTTGCCTCGCCAAGGAGGGAGGGCAAGAGGGGACAAAATGAGCCAAGTGTCTCCCGAGGTGATACCCAGCCTGTCTAGCTACCCGCGTTCACACCTCGGTGGGATGTGTGAGCTGGTGTTGCTGCTGTGCTTTGGTGCGGACAGCAGCGGGGTGACCCTGAGGACCCGGCCAGCCCTCGCTGGCAGGGGAGAGCCCGGCCAGAGCCCCAGCAAAGCACCAGCTTTGTTGAGCGTGGGGCAGATAGTATAAGAGGGGTCAAACTGGGCATTTTTCCCCTGTGCCATGTACTGCAGCAGGCACAGGAGCCAGCCCCAGTGCTGGCAGCCAAGGACCTTTTCTCTCTCTCTCTCTTTTTTTTTTTTTTTTTTTTTTTTTTTTTTTCTGTGTTTTTAAGAAAGGCTCCAAGAGAAAGGGGAAAATAAAAATAAAAATAAAAAAAACAACCCAAACAAACACAAAACAACTTATAAAACCTTCTTCCCTTCCACTGCTCCCTAGGACCAAGACGCAATGACCACTAATCTTACGTGGCTCATAACTGCAAATAGCTCTGGAACTAATTAATTTGACAGTGCGGCGGCTGCCTGCCTTTTTCACCAAAATCAATTAAGGAAAGGCACATTTCCCCTTCACCTCCCTCCCTTTCCCGCGCCTCTTTGCAGCGAGGCAGAAGGGCCGAGGGGCAGCGAGAACCAGGCACTGCTTTCCCAGGGCTCCCGGCGGGTCGGGGTGGGGGAGCACAGCGAAAGGGGATTAACAAGGTAGAGGGAGAGACGCTGCTGCTTCCCTGCAACAGGAGCGGGGATGCTCCCAGGGGACGGGTGGCGGTGGGAAAGCTTGATTGCCACATCCAGCCACGCCGCACCACGCTCCTCCCTCCTTCCATCCTAGCTCCCCGAAGACCCCCGTGAATTGTCATTCCTTGCTGGTACAGGGGGGGGGGAATCGGCTGTCGGGCTCTTGGAGCATTTTTGATTTGCATGGCTAATGAGCCCCTCCATAAGGGGCTGCAAGGGGGAGAGGCAGGTGGGAATTTCGGCACTGTTTGCTTGCCAAGTGAGGGCAGAGGTGTGTGTTGAAAAGGAGTCGGCGAGGAGTTTTAGGGAGGTGGATTTTGCATTTTGCAGGAGGCTGTGGGTAGGAATTGGAGTGGGGTCTCTGGCCATTTTTAAGGCTTCTTGCCTTGGAGGTTTAAATTCAAGCGATGGAGTGAAGGCAGGGGGAGTGTGGCAGAGGTGCTGTGGCTCCCTGGGCTGGGGGTGGGAGGGTCTGAGCTGGGGGATGTATCAGCATCACACTCCTTCCCAAAAAATTCAGCAAGACCAGGACCCTGTAACAAATATCCCCCCTCTGCAGTTGTTCTTATCGCTCCACTTCCAGGTGGAAACACGAGCTGGGTCTGAGGGAAATGTAGTGAGTGAAAGCTAGACTCTGTGAGCATGCAGCTCCCCAAAAACACCCTTTCTGGAGAATGAGAGACAGCCGTTCCCAGGACATGGTGTTGAGACACCTGGTTGAGCTGGGTAAAACCTCCTGTAAAACCTCCTGAGCATTATTTCTGTAAATGCCTCCATTTGGTCCATATCACCTCCTTCAATCTCTATTGAAATGCCCTTCTATTAATAAATAACCCCATTCTCCATTACCCCATCTCCACAGCTCACGTTGAAGTAACTGGGAATTTGGGTTTGGTTTTTATAGACATTAGAAATAGATTTTATCTTTATTAAGGGCTTTCTTTCCCTACCTCCCCAACCTTTGCTCCATTGCACCGAACACAGCAGCGGCTGGAGTGGAGCAGGCAGGTCCCTGTGCAGAACTCAACATGGGGAGAGGAAGGAGAACCTCTCCCTGGTTTTGGCCAGGGCAGAAGGGGTTTAAAAAGGCCAGGTTCTTCCCTGGTGACCTGTGAATACATCTCCATAGCACGGTGTAAAGCACTTGAGAAAACAAGGGAGAAATTTTGAATGAAGGATATTTAAGCAATTGTATATCTAAAAGATTTAGTTCTCAAGGGTTTGTTTCTGTTTTGCTTTGTGAGGGTAGATCTCTGGCTTGGGAAATACCTATAAGGAAATCTTCCTGAATGCAGTCACAATGTTAAGCCACCGCATGAATTTGGGGAAGATTTTCTTTTTTTAAACTGTGGGTTGCAAACATTCCCTGGAAAATACTTCAGTTTTGAAGTGCATTAGTTGGTCATGATTGGGCAGGGAAGTCACAGGGTGGCATTTTTGTCCCCGGGTTGGACGGCAGCATGGTTTCTGGCAGGGAAATCAGTGCATGTAAATTAGAACTGTGGTTTCCATGAATGCTATCATATATGGATTGGAAGCTGATTTTCCAAGTGCGACCGTGCCAGGAAAACTTGTGTGCTCACATAGCCCCCGGGGCAGCAAACACGAGTGACACAAACATGGTGAGGGTGAGCTCGTTTACAACTGACACTGTTCAAAAAAGTATTTCTAAAATTTGCCTTCCCTGCTGTTCCTCCTCTGGTCCCCCCCCTTCCTCCTCCCCTTCCAGCTATGCTGAGTGAGTTAGGAGGTTTGGTATCCAGCCCTACGCCGTGGCTGGTGCTTGGCTGGGGTACGGCCGCCGCGGCCAGCGCGCACCTGGGCCCAGGTGAGGTTCCAGCAGGGTGGGGACTGGATTCCTTCCCGGCCCCTCTCAGCAAACAGCTCCTGCCCCGGAGCCCTGCGTTCCTCTGCCCTTATCTCTCTGTGCAAGGCAAAGCTATAAATATTATTGGCCATGAAGTTATTCATCCCCTTCAAAATTACGCATATGCAAATAGGGTCTCCTGATGGAAATGGGAGCCTTTAAACACATGAGTGTTTAAAGATTTTTATTTTTATTTTTAATAAAAACATCTAAGAAAGTGGTGCACTAATATATAATGATGCTAATAGTACTAGATCTGTACAGACCTAATTATATGTGTTGGCACAAGTAAGTAACCACAGCATTTCTAACAAGGTAGATGTACTCTTGCTTCAGGGGTGGCTAAGCTGAGGTGCAGAGCAGTGCCCATCTGGTCCATGCAGTTGGCAGTGGAGAGAATAAGTGAGAAGTGACATAGAGGAGCTTAAGTTTGGATACAGATCCTGCCCTCATACCTCTTCAATGTTCCTGTACCAGGGATGTGGCACCAGGTCCTGCCCTGCAGTGCTCTGCAGCTGGCCAGACTAGTTAACAGTGACCTTCATCCTTTCTAGATGCAGTGACAGTCCTACCAGAGCAGTACAGTGCAGGGGGGGCTCTCAAGAGAGATCAGACATTCGAAGCTCAGATGACCCCACTGCCTTCTTGTTGAAGATCATAAAATTTATTCTGGTTCATATTTGTTGTTTTAAACCTATTTCTTTCCAAGGAATGACTCAGCTTACAAGAAAGAAAAGCAAGATTTTAATATTTTTTTGCTAACTAGGAGACTCTAATGGTTTATAAAAGCATGGGAGATGTCACATCTCTCTGACCTCTGAAGCTGGAAAAACCTGTTCCTCCATCTGTGGCACATCTTCTATTAGGCTTGTGCATGGGTGATGCCTGTATCAGCCATCCTGCTTCCCCCGCTCACTGTCTGTTGATGGCTCAGACCAAGACCCTTGCAATGGTTTGAGCCAGCTGAACCTGAAAACCTCTGGACAATCGAGGCAGCAGTTTCCAATCACTCTGCTCCATCCTCTTCCCCTCTACCCCTGCAGGGCAGCTCTCAGTGGAGGGTGCCAGGACTGGGGGGATTCAGGACAGGGCTTTTCTGGGGAAGCAAACTTAAGACCCTGGCCAGCTTCTGTCCTTCATTTCAACTTCCGCGGCCCAACATCAAACATGTCACTGCAGCCTGAGCCCCCACGGCCTGACGGAGGAGCAGAGAGAAGGCTGGAGGCAGCAGATCCTAATCTTTATTAAATAAGAACAAAGCTTATGCCGGCTAATGAGAAAAACAAACCGATGAAAGATCCGGCGAGCTCCTCAGAAGGACACAAAGAAATTCTCTCTGAACAAGAGCAGGCTAAAAATATTCCTGAATATTTATTTTTCTGGCAATGGCTTCATAGGCTCCAGATTCAATGCCGCTTCTTTGGGGACTGGCACAGCCACCACAGAGATTTCAGAGGAGGGTGCTCCAAAGTCTTCACGACACCCAGAGCCACAGCAGAAGCAGCCCCACAGTCAAGATGTAAGAGCATGGGCAGTCCCAGCACTAGGAGATGATGGCCAGTCCCTGTACACCTCTGTTCCTGTAAGGACAACAGGGTGTTTTACCATCATTTTACCCATTGTCCTGTTTGGAGGTGGTATGTAAGAGCCAGGCACTTTTCTCCAGTTTCATTCCCTTTCTCAACATGGGTCCCTGTGCATGGGGTGCTGAGGTTGCTTCTACTGAGGCTTGCACTGATGCTGTGCACCCTCTGCATCAGGACATCAGATATATCGGGGAAAACTGGCAGGAAACAGGGAGCATTGGTGGTCTTATCCAGATAGAGCTTTAAGGTTTCCCCCAAAGCGTCTCTCTTGAGCCTTGCCAGCTCCAAGTCTCCTCCCTGCAGCAAGCCACAGCCTACGCAGCCATCATCAGCAAAGATACAGGCATCATTTGCAATCAAGCCCAACCCCAAACCCATGTGAAGGTGCCCAGGTTGCTCACATAGCATAATGAATTCAATGGGTAGACTGTGCCTGGGGAAAACAGGCAGGCAGGGAAAGTTCTGGGAGGCTGTGATGAGCCCAGCATGTGCTGTGGATGCCAGTGGATGAGCCTGCACCCAGGCAGGGGTTTGCAGAGCTTCAGCCAGCCTGGTGGTCTCACTCCTCCTGCCCTCACTGCCTCCCACAGGCCCTCAGGACCTCCATCCAGCCCGTTATCTCCAAAGATGGTTAGCAGGAGGCAATGGCAACTGCAGCACTGAATCAGACCACCTGGCTGGGGCAGGAGAGGGATGCAGGGACTACTCGGAAATCACCTTCCAGCTTCCCAACTGCTCCCTGTTTTCCCATATAGGCTGAGCCCCAGACCTCAGCCTTGAGTGCCACTGAACTTGGCTGAAGACATCACTTCTGAAGGCAAAAGTGATGCAGCTGTGAGGCCTGCAGTTCCTCCCCACCTCTGCCTTCACTGACCATGAAACCTCAGCCTCTGCTCTTTTAATGTACTGTGGCTGAACTTGCTGCCAGCAGGTCAAAGGGAACATAATTTACTCAGGCTTTGATGCATTTGATACAGTTTGGGGTGAGAAAGGGAGAGGGGGGGAGGACAGGAGACAGGGGATAAGCGGTGACAAGGAAGGAAGGAGGTTGCCTGTATGTGTAGAAACTGGGTTAGTATGAAGATGACAGGCTGAAATCAGAGTGCAGCTCATAAGGCTTCTGTCTGTGTTTTTTCACAGCAAGCTGGTCCAGATCATCTCACCAGCCACCCTCTTCCCTTCTTACTCCTGTAATGACCATCATCAGCCTCGGAGACGTCAGGGGCCACTGTGTGTCTCTTGATGTAGGTTTTGCTACCTGAGCTATGTCTTGGCTATAGATCTCAGGGCAGGACCAAATTAAAAGCAGGATCCAGAAGTTTTTGCAAAGATGGAAACAGTTGGGGGTCACATTATGCCTCTTACTGGGCTGTCAGTGCTTGGGCCAGAGTCTGATGCTTTCAAGCACAGGTTTCTTCCTCCTTAAGGTGACATCCCTTGTGAGAACATGGATACTTTGCTCCCCAGCTTTTGTCACCACTGGCTGGTCTTTACACAGGGCAAAGAGGCCAGGAGGAAGCAAAGTGATGTGGCTGCTGTGGTTTCAGTTCTCACTCCACCTTGCTGCTGAGAAACTGGACCCGTGGTTTGGTTTGTGGCTGGGGGGGGGGGAAAGAGGAAAGGTCCTTAGTCCTGATCTCTGCTTGGGAGGCTGTCCCAGCCCCACAGAGGTGCCGTCAGTGCTGATGGAGACTTGAGAAAGAAGGGAAAATCAGGTCCCTAACAAACCCCGCTCTAGGAGCTCACAGTGCATTAATATTCACTGCAGAGCAGGGGTGTAAATTCACTGCTATCTCCTCAGAGTTTGCTGTTTATGCCGTTCATTTCACATAGATGTCACTACTGCCTTATGAGCACTCCTCCGAGCCAGCCGGTTAAATGGACCTAGTGCATTATAGTAATGGAGTAACTGTATAAAAACAATGAAATCCAATCTCTTTAAACTGATTTGATGTCTGCCTGAACCACAACATTTCCTGCTAATGGCTTCCTTCATTTTGTAACCGTGATCTCCACCTGATCAGATTACAGCTGTTTTTAATTACAAAGCTAATAGAGTTTGTAGGCAGTGTCAGGCAGACGGCGCATGCCTGGGGTGGGCACGGGGTGGAGGGGAGCTGGTGGGGGCTCTGGGTGACACACTCAGCCCATCAAGCTGACTGTCAAAATACTGGGAGCAGGGGGCAGCTAGGAGGGAACAGTGATATTTTTTGGCAGGGAGCCAGCATGCCGGTCACTGGACTGGTGTGCACGACAGCAGACAGTCCTGAGTTGTGCTCCTGTTCCATGGTCAGGGTGCCTTGTCATCAGGCTGGGTGATGCCCAGGAGATTCGTGGTGTGTTTGGTGCTCCTGTGAGGCAGGTGCTAGGGTTGCAGGAAGGTATGAGAAGGGCAGAAATGTTTTTTTCAGGATGATGGAGTAGAAAAAGACTGAGGGAAAGAAAAAAGAAAAGAAAGACCAGAACAGGGATGCATGGTGCCAGGTGACTTCTACAACTGATGGGGCAGGGAAAAGCACTGTGGGTAAGTGACAGTGGGAAAAGCCCTCAAGATTGATGTCTTTCTTATGGGATAGTGCAGTCAGCTTCAGGATCTGTGTCCTCTACTTCAGCCCAGACAGTAAACCCTCGGGGACCATCTCAGCCCCATCCCTGGTGGCCTTGTTTAATCCAGTGGTTCATTTGTATATTGATTGCTCCATCACTTGGGTTAGGGGCACAGATCAGCATATTTGTTGAGAGAGAAACTGAGAACTGTTCCCATGCAGCACTAGCTAGGGACACCCATATTCAGCAGAGCATATATGAAAGCTGCAGGTGAGCCCCAGTTTGACTCTCTGATTGCAGGGGGAAAGAAAAACCTGTAGGTGTGTTACAAATGGTGCTGATATTTAGGATTCAGCTGAGGTTGGGCTCAGTTGAAGCTGGTTAAAAAAATCTCATCAGAAAAACAGCAGCATCTCTCTCTTGTACCACCCTGTCCTGCTGTGTGAACCTCTTTGGGCTGGTGGAGCTACTCATCTACCAAAGCATTACACCAAGCAGATGCGGTGTCTCAGTGGCAAGCATTCCACTTGCAGCAGCTGGGACAGGGTGGGAGTAGGCAGGAGGAGCACCTCAACCCAGCCAGATTTTGGTGGGGTTTTGGTGGTGTCCCCAGGTGGTGTTGCCCACACTGGAGATTCCCTACTCAATCCGTCTTGCCATGGGGTGTATTTGTCCCTCTCTGTTGTAATGCCAGAGCTGCACATGTCAGGTTACACACCAGCCTTGTAAATGATTTAGGGTCCACTTGAAGAGCACATCAATTATGTACCCTGGGACTTAATTATTTAGCTTGACAGGAGTCTCTACCCTTAATTTCATTGTCTTCTCAGTCTCCCCTTTCACAACAAAGCCGTGGATGCTCTGCTGGGAAGGATGCGTTGTTGCATGTTTAAACTCCTTCCCAGTGTTGGCCAAACTCATCCCTTTCCCTGATAAAGAAAGAGAGCAGATAAGGCAAATGAGCCCCAGATGTGACTCTGGTCACATCTGGAGTCTGGACCTGTCCACCATCACTGTCCTTGAGGTATGTCGGGGACTGGACTCTTCCACTGGTTGGGAATGAGCAAATTTAGGAGGCTTTAGGGATACTGTAGGTGAGCTGAATGCTGGGATGAAGTTCTGTGACTTTACAAAGTCCTTTGTGCTACCTGATCACTCACCAGCAGCCAGAGAAGGTTACCACAGCCCTTCCAGGTGTTCCATGGCTGCACTGGGGATGCTGCCCATCACACCAAACACCATCAGCACGCACCATCATTCAACTCAGTGCTTCACTCCTCTCCTCCCCCCTTCTCTTTCCTTCTCCTTCTACCTCTTCCTTGATCTGAACTTTTAAACCCCCACGTCTGGTGAAGGTTTTTACAGTAACTCAAGCCATTGAGAATTGTTCATGCCGTGCTGTTTTCACGGTGACATTAATATGCACTGCAGAAATGCAGAGTATCACAAGTTGGTCATTGCTGCTGGGAGGCTGCAGGAGAGCAGGAGGTGAGGACGTGGCCACACTCGAGGGGCACAGCTCGGGCAGATGAGGCCCTGGATTTGACAGGATTTCCTCTCCACACCATCTCTTCGCCGTGCCTTGGTATGTCTTTAAACGTGTTTGTTTTTCAACCCTTAAAAACTACCTTTTCCTAAAATAAATAAATGAAACTAAGACCAGGAGCCTAGGATTGTAAAGCAACCCCACAGCAGCAACAAAGCAGCGTGCAGATCAGTTGTCACCAGCAACCCTACAATAACAAAATAATACACGCAGCCCCATGCAACGCTAAAACAACCTCTATGGGCATGCGAGGAAGGAAATTTATTTTCCAGTGTCAAGCTGAACAAGACTTTGTTCAGCAGTAAACTCAGGGGTCAGAAGGGGTTTGTAAGGACCAAAACACCTTGAGCAGGATAACTTTAATGTCACGCAGCAGGCAGGGTCATCGGACATGCGGCAAACACCGCTTCGTTAGTGCAGGTTTTAATAGTGTGGAAAAGGAAAAGAAAGCGAGGTTTTGGCGATGAAACAGGATGTTCCCTCGAATGCTGGAGCCTTTGAAGAATTGTCAAAGGAATGAGAAGTCTGTATGTTTGAAAAGGCTCTGGGATTTGGAGCCAGAGGGGGCAGGGGGACATGAGGAGGGAGACACTGAGCACAGACCTTCTCCAGTCCCACACTCTGCTCTTTGTTCCCCTTTAAAAAAAAAAAAAAAAATTACGCTTTTTCATTGCTTAATTTTTTTTTCTAACACACACACTCTCTGAGGTTAGCAGAAGTTTTCTCTGAGTTAGAGCAAAGCCCTGATCCTACATCAGGCCATTACCAGCACAGCTTTGCCCCTACCTTGCTGCAGAGTGGCAACTGCAGTAACTCTACAATCCAGGCTCTGTTTGTGCCTGACACATAAAACCATTTTTTTGAAAAAGTATTTCTGGAGTTAGAAAAGGTCTGATTAGCTGCTTTTAAAATTATTTGCTAATATTTATTTCTACCCCTTCTGTCTTTGAAGTGCAGCACTTCTGTGTGGCTGTGGGAGCAGATGGGCAATGCCTTCCCTTCCCAGAGTGTCTGGTCAGCCCAGAGTCACCAAAGAAAATTTTTTTATTATTTCAAACACATTTTCTCAGCATTTGAAATACAAACATGCTGGAAAATTGTGGTTTAGCAGCCTAGCTATTACTAGAGGGCATCTTATTGATGAAAAAATGATGATGATGAAAGACTGGTCAAAGCTGAGTTTAAAGGTCTGTTGAGTGCCCATAAAGGGAACTGGACTCTAGACCTGAGAGAGACTTTCAGCATGTCGAAAACACCAGGAGGTTGCCCGGCACTGGAGAGGATACCTGCAGGGAATGGGTTTTGTTTCCTTGCAAGCCTGAAGTAGGGAGGACCACCTCTTTCTTCCTAATTACCAAGGGAAACAGGATCTGCCCTTCTCTGGGCAAAAACTTCTGGTTATGAGTTGCCTTTCCCCCTTGCAGGGTACTCTTCAAAGTGCCCAGAAATGGCAAGACATGAGGAGTGAGGTGGCCAAGAGGGAGCACCCAGCTGCTCAGCAGAGAGGGTGAGCCTGGTGTGGGAGAGCCAAGAGGCTGTCATGACACCGTGCTTTCCTCTGTGCTAATTGTACACTTGGGACCAAATTTAGCCTGGTGTAACTCTGCTGAAACCACCAGGGATTCATTTGGCCTCTGGTGGCTCCATTGTTTCAGCTAAATGAGTCAGAAGAAGAAGCCTATTCTTATCTACACACAGTGGGGCGGTGACAGTAATGGCTCGGCGAGGCAGACCCCAAAAGCAGCGTGACTGGGACCCAAGATCGGGGCTACCACCAGCCGAACGGGGCTGCAAGAGGAAATGTTTTGACATTTGGGTTATAGATGGAGGCAGGCTCAGCGTGGGCACATTGGCGGCACTCACCGCCGCTGCAGGCGGAGGGGAAGGGGGCTGTCAGGTTCCCTGAATATTCGGCGGTGCCGTTTGGAGTTCCTCAATTCTTCAGCCACCGGAGAGGGAAGCTGTGGCTCTGGAAGAGACACGTGGTGTTGGAGGGGATTTCACACCGCTTCACAGCCCGGTGAGAAAGGGAGCCCAGGCTGGAAATGTCCCAAAAGCGCTGGCTGCATCCCTGGGCTGCTTGTACATCTGGGATGGGTGCAGGGAAGGAGGAACAGAGCATGAGCTTGCGCAGGACTGGAGGGGATATCTTGGGGGAAAGATTTGGCTGAAGGCCCAGGGCAGCGTGCCGGTTTGGTGTGCTGTGAATTCCCTCAGACTTAGGGGAAATTCAGGATGAGTTGGGAAGTTGTGCTTTTTCCAGCCCAGGTTAGGAGTGAGCTGTTTCCAATCAGAAAGGTGTTTGCGAGGTGGGCTGTGGTGCCTTGGCCAGCGGTTTTCAAAGGGAAATGTAGCAGGCAATGGAAATGACACTGCTGTCCCCTCTGTTGTCCCTCTTCCCGTGTCTGCTGCTACACCAGGACTCCCCTTTTCACGTTGTACCCACCGGGCAGATAAGCACCAGACTGCAGACTCCCAGGCGGTCAAGCCGGCACCTTTTGCCGTGGCTAACCGCACTTTAAAACGAGTACAAAGGCAGATCTTCTTCTGAGGACGGAGATAACAATAGGTAGGAAGGGAGGGGAGAGACTTGGAGCCTCGCTGCTCCCAGCTCTCTTGCACCTCCACGGCTCGACCAGGCGCATTCCCGGCGTCCGGGGCCGGATAATGAGCAGAGCCAGAGCAGCTATTCAGGAGACTCTGACCCTGGCTAGGTAACTACATAATGAGCCTGTTTGAATTGCTCCCGTCCCTGCCAAAGGGGTGGGATCGGGGGATGCTTTTGTTTGCAATAATGAACCTGTAATTATGCTACATTTCTTGGTTTTAGCCGCATTTTTTGTGTGCGTGTTGTTCTCTTTGTATTGACAGATTTATGGCCAGGATACTCCGCTGCACCAGCAGCCGTACGGCACGGTGTGGAGACTGACTGTCGTGTCGGAAAAGGGTGGCGAGAGGAGAAGGGAGGGATCTTTGCACTACCTCAGCCCCCGAAGGGTTAAATAAACGCATTAAAATTAATACAAATGGCAGAGGTGCTGCTTTTCCAGAAGTCACTGGTTTCAGAAAGGGAAAAAAAAATAATAAAAAAATGAGCACCAGGTGAATTTAAAAAAAAAAATTAAAAAGTAGGGAACGATTAAACTGCATAAATAAATAAATAAATAGCACACACCAGATATCAGCTCCAACGTGCTCAATAAAATTACACTTTGAAATGCAAGGATTATGTGGGGTAGGTGACAAGGTAGCTTTGTTAACAGGCTAATCTCTCGCCTTAACAGTGACGGGGGATTTACATGTGACTGCACAAAACTGCTTTATGGTCGTTTTCCAGCTGCAGATGGTAGGAAGGGTGCAGTATGAGATGGGACAGGGTTGGATGTTTTAGAGCTGTTCGTAAAATGGGCTTAAGCTGCTTTTTGTTTGTTTGTTTGTTGTTTATGGGCCTTTTAAAATAAATGTGTCATCAGTAATCAGCTGCTACCAAACAGCTCAGATAAGGGATGATGAAGATACCATGGGATGATGAATAACTGGGTAAAACCATTGGTGCCATTTCTCACTGAATAGTTTAATTTAATTTCTTACAAAAAGTCAACCAGAATAATGGGCTATTCAAAATACCATGTCAGGTCTTCTTTTGCCCTGAGTCTTTCCCATGAATTTCAGTGATTCTTACCCCAGTGATGTGGGAAATCTAAATCCAGGTAACTTTTTTTTTTCAAATAGACCTGTTCTTTGTGACTGAAAAAAAAATGAAATGGAAAAAAAAAAAGAGGAAGAAGAACAACAACAAAAAAACAGCTTTATGTCTTCAAGTTTCTGTTCATTACTAAAATGTGACAGTGATGGGAATGGGCAGATGAATCTGAGATGAGACCTCAATCTCCCTGTGTGGGCTTGCTCACCCAAGCCCTGTGGTGTCCACCATTACCAGGCAGAGCACTCCTTGCTTTGAATCTCACTCATTCACTGTTAATTCATCCATGCTGAACCAGGGAAGATGGAGGGGAGAGATCAGGAGTTCAAACCTTCTCCAAGCTTTTTGTTTCTGGATAAAAATCACAATGAGAAAGCCATCTCCTCCATAGTGTTAATTTGAAATTCAACAGAAAACAGCAGGCTGAAAATGTTCTCTAGTTTTAAATAGATCTGGTGAAAGTATTTATCATGTTGTCTCTGTTGCAGCACTGCTAGGATATTTATGCTGGCTGCAGGCAGTAGGACTGATCCTGGAAGGAAACTTGGTATGAAGTCCCCAAGCCATTTACAGCTTTGTACAAGGACCTTTGCTGGATGAGCAATTGTTTGCTGGACCATTTCTGGATGAGATTTTGGCTTTCTCAGGTGGGTGAAGGCGATCTTGTCTATGTGGGCTGTAGTGATGCAGCAGGAGGGGAAGTGGGAGGACAGGACAGGGCTGTCACACAACATGACAGGTCACCATTTCCCCTGGGGAGCCATCTGGCTCTCTGGTGCATGCAGCACTTTTCCAAAGAAAATGGCAAACTTTGTGCTGAGTTGAGTGAACCTGATTGAATTGCTGTCCAAACCCCAGCCATGGCCAGTGAGGACCTGGAGCAGTGAGTGTTACATTTGAGACCCCTTTGCAGTGATAGCCAGGGCAAACCCTCTGCACAGCTTTCAGGTGACAAAGTTGCCGCCTTCCGCTGCTGCCACAGGACTCAAGCTTGCCTGGGGGCCACGCAGGCTTCCGTGTGCCAGGTACTGGCCAGGCTCACTGGAGGTTGACTGCCGAGTGTGAGCACACTGAGCGCTTTCCCAATCATGTATGGCACTGAAAGTATGAATTACACACTTCAAAAATCAGACATAACTCCAAAACTGAAGTTTATCCACCGGTTGGGCACGGAAATATAATCTGAGTGAGCAGCAGATGCTTATTCTGTGCAGGAATTTGACCAATTGTTTGCCTTCTCTGTCTTGTCCTTATACCTTAAATCATTTTGACCTTTAATTGGCCCTAATTTGCCCGCAGACGGCCCTGGGACCCTTCAACACATTTGCTTGTAATTGGGTCCCTTTGTTATTTTTCCACAGAGCCACTGCTGGTTGTTTCTTTTTGAAAACATTGCAGCATGTCATTGAGAGCGGAGCCGCTTTTAAATTAGCCCTGTTGGGGGCCAGGAGAGCCCTGTGAAAAGCCCAGCAGAGAGAGACAGGGCTATCTAAACGCAATTATCATATCACTGCGAAAACGTGAAACCAGCCTGAGCTTAAGCAAACATCACACGCCCCTCGGCTGGAGGGTGGTAAATACTTGGCTGGGAGGCGAGGGGCTGAACACCACGGAAGAGGTTGTCCTGCCATCATCCCACGGTGAACACCTCTCTGCCTCTTGCTTGCCGGGGATGTCATTTGGCGATGTGTTTTCCTGAGTGGTTTTATTTTAAAATTCATCTTATTTCAGCGTGCTGGTTTGCAAGCGATGGCTCTGGTGCAGCTACAGGGCACGGTGCTCCTGAGTGGGATGAGGGGAGTCCGGGAGAGGAGCAGCACTGGTGGTGAGGAACTGTGGTATCAGAGAGCACTTCCCGAGTAAGGCCCTGCCTGTGCTATTAATCTGGCTGTGGCCACAGTTTGCCCCTAGCCCAGCTCATAATGTCATCAAGATCTTAACTGTCCAAAGCTAAGTTAGACAGCGAGGGATAATACCGCAGCTAGATAGCATCTGCTCTGCCTCCTGTGCTAATGGACCGTTGTTCTGTAACCGAGTCTCCTGGCTCAGTTAGCCCTGCAGCACAGAGACCTTGCCTTAATATTCACTCCATGCAGACCTTAAAATCAAGTTAAATTACAGCACTGTCAAGCCTCTGACCACGGGTTGTTGTGCCCCACCGTCCTCTTGTCACCAGCTGAGATTGAAGCTGGTGCCCAAGCAGCTCCAGTGTGTCCTCTGACCAGGTCTCAAATAAGTTTACTTTCCATGGCTTAAAGCTCTCATGCAGGCAGCACTCACAGACTTCTGCTGCCTTGGAATGGGTTAGCAAACTGCATCTCGTGTTGTACAGAAAATCAAGTGAGCTGTGGCTGGCAAAATCTAGGGCTGGGTTTCTGTCAGGCAGAGGGGAGTTTTGTAGCAGGTCAGTCTGTCCATGTGTGGCTTTAGCAGGAAAATACACCGCTGTTCAGATGGCTCATGCTAGTGGAGGGCAAGGGCTTGCTGAAGGTAACAGATACGATGATGCCTCCTTTACTCTGAGGCTGTGCACTGAGGCAGGCATGGCAAGATGGTGATTGCAATGTAAAAGGTGCATGTATGGAAGGAAAACAGAGCCCTGCCCTCCCACTGTGGCTGTTAAATCATAGCTGGAGCCAGCAGAGATCAGTCCTTAGAAACAGGCAAACCTCACAAGTCCTCCATTGCAGTGCGTGGAGCAGCAGAGGGTACTCTTCCTTAGTGCAGTCAGTCCAGCACTAGAAAATTTTCCTTTGAACAATTCTCTTTTTTATTATTACAAAAAAAAATCTTGAATGGTCAGGCAGGAAGAAGTCATTTTTCCAAAATACTCAGTGATGTATTTGGGAAAGCTGGAGGGAGGCCAAGGAACTACAGCTGAGAGTAAAAGTAGGGTGACTTTCCTGGGAGTGACCAGGGAAGCTTTCAAAGCCACTGTCCCCCTCCCAGCTTCCTCATTGCTGCCACAGGAGAGCAAAAACCTTGGCGGGCAGAGGGGCCGCTGCCACAGCCGCTGCCTCCTTTTCTTGCTGCCAGATAAAGAGGGCAGACTCCTTTTTCAGCCCATTCTGCTCACACAATGGGAGAGGGGGATCAGCGCCAAAATTACAAGTGTGAGCCCTTAATGCATCAGGTTGAACAATGGGCTCTGGAGGCGTCTGCCTTGTCTGGAGGAGCGGTACAGCTAGTTCTGACTACCCAGTGCCATGGAAAAAAACCTCATTGTCCTGGCAAAATGCTCCCCAGAATGAAAACAGCCTCCTCCTCCTTTCTTCAGCTTCCTAATGGGAAGCAAAATAACAAACCAGGCCCACAATTAAACAAACATGCCACTAACCAAGCAAAGCTCAAGTGTAACAGATGTTGCAGTTGGACCAGGCTGGAGGGCTGGGAGCAAGACTGACTGCAGCTCCCAGGATGCTGTTCCTGAAAGGGTCTCCCTGCCACACCACTGCCTTCTCCCTCCACCAGTCTTCATTCCTTTTTCTCCAGCGTGCATTTTCCTTGTTATCCTGCTCCTGTCAATGCATCCCTTCAGCTTGCCCCACTCAGCTGTGCCACTTCATCCCAACATCTTCTTCCTCACTTCATAATTTTAATTTTAACACTATAAGCCACAGAATTTATTTCAGAAAACCCCAAGAGAAGGAGCAGAGCCACGTCAGTTAATGTTTTAGACCATTTTAGTATAAGAGATTGTAACAATTATTTTTCTCTTGTTTTTTTTTTTTTTCTTGCTTGGGTTCAGTGTGGGGACCAGTTCTGTCCCTTCACCAGCATGCAGTTTCCACCAGGATGCTCAATGCCACCAGTTCCTGCAGCCCCCTGAGTTTATTTTGTTGTGGTACAGGTAGCTGTGGGGCTGCAGCTGGGTACATGTGAGATTCTGACTCCAAAAGTGCTGCCTCTCCCCTTGTTGCTCCTGGAAACCACTGGCATCTCTACAATACAAGAAATTTGGTGTTGGAAAGGTTGGAAAGGCTAAAGAAGGGCAAGCAAAAGTGAAGCTGTATCGTTCCCATATTTGGCTGAATTCCCTGGGGCTTCACAACTCTGGTGCAGTCCATCATGGGAGTCTTACTACTTTTGAAGCTTGAAGTTTCTAAGTCCCCATCTGGCATTGACTGATACTTCTGACAGCCCATGCATCCCTCAGCTTTGCTGGAATCTGCTCCTATCAACTCTGTGTCAAAGGAACCAAAACAATTTGGCACATTCATAGCCAGAGTCTGATTGGCCTTGTTCACTCCCCTACAAAGCTGTGCCGGGGTCATCCAGTGCTGGAGGGACCAGGGACTGAGGGGTCTGAATGAGGTCTCAGCAGCCCTCAGGTGGGGAC
The DNA here is from genome assembly GCF_003957555.1 of Calypte anna. Lineage (NCBI taxonomy): Eukaryota > Metazoa > Chordata > Aves > Apodiformes > Trochilidae > Calypte > Calypte anna. The sequence continues at coordinate 9,790,136 of NC_044258.1, read as the reverse complement.
AATCTTCTCAGGCCTCTGGGTCACTCTTTAGGGCAAAACCTTCTTCTCATCTCAGCACCTTACTGAGGTGTTTTGATGAGCAATACAGGGCTGTATCGTGGGGCACCTCTGCCTTCACACAACTTCTGCATCAATGACTAGATTCTTAAAGATGTCAGAAAAGTTACTTTCCTTTCTCCTTCAAGCAGGGTAACTGGAAGAGGTGGGAAGATCCCTGAAAACTTTCCTGAGGTATCTCAGAACAGTGACTGGACCAGCCTAGAGCCACAGCTCACCAGTAAAGTTCAGGACTGGAGCATCTCCCACCTGGCATATCCAGCAGTGCTGTGGGGTGAAGCAGGTAAGCAGCTCAGAGTGAAGCCTTGCTTGGTTTCCCCCCTGTGTTAGGTGATATGGCTGGGTACCCTGGGACACTGGTAAGATTAAGCTCACACTACCCTCATTGCTTTGGAGCCAGGCAAAGGCATGGCCACAACAGACCAGGTCTTCTAGTTCCCCACTCCAGTGGTCAGAGGAAGAGCAGCACAGCCATGGCAAGCTCTAGCCAGAACTTGCTCTCCTCTGCTCCCAGGTCACTAGTGTAGCACTGATTGCACTTGAATATGACAAACTTGTTAACAAGCAACAAGGGAGCCCTTAGCAAAAAGTCCCCTTGCTGTCAAAATTCCCCCCCATTTCAAAATTAAATCAAGTCCAAGTGAACATCCAGGTGTTCCAGACCAGGGTGGTGCTGAAGGTAAATTGCAGCAAACTAACCAACCAACAAAGCACATACTGGTTTACTTGCCACCTAAGATTTTTTTATACTTTTGAACTACTTACACTGAGGCAAAGCACCTCAGATGGAAAATTTGATCAGGGTATTGACTTTCACTTCCTTTTTCATAGTTGATGCACACAGTGTATGCACAAATGTGACTGCACGTTTGGTAAATACAGCAGCAGTTTTACAAGGTTAGCTTCATTAGAACAGCTGCTGACATCAGCTAAAATGACTAGGAATCACAGTCCAGAGTAGATATAAAATTGTCAGACTTCAAGAAAGTCAAGAGAAATCCTGTCCCATAAAACACTGCTGCTTTGTTCAAAAAATGCATCTCTTTTCTTACCACCCTTCATTCTTCACCCCACCCCCTTCTTTCTCTAATTTGAAACTCAAATTTACCTCTGATCAGTTCCCTCTCTGTTGCCCACTGCATTTTTTATTTTCACAGCACCTTGACAATGCGTATTTTGAGACTAAGACCTATAAAGACATATCTTGTCACAGTAAGGTACCTGGGCTGTGGTGGCACAGCAGCCTCCACCCTCCTGCTGACTCTTGGGCTCACTGGATCCTGCTCTGAGCCTGCTTAGGATGCTGAGCCTCAAAAAGAAAGTAATTTTTGGCTGGGTTAGTTTTATGCCAGCTCTACGTGTTGAGGCAATTCTTTAGAGGGTCAAGTGAGAAAGGGAGCAGAAAAGAGGGAGACCATGTAGGGCACCACTGCTCAGCAGAGAGGCTGGCTAAGGGTGAGGCTTCCAGCCCTATTGTTTTAATGCTCATTCACATATATCTTTTGTGGATCTTTGTCCTTGCTCAAGGCATTGACCTGAACATGCTGTTTAAGAGCCCCTCCTCTTAGTCCCATCCCAATGAAGATCCATGTGGTTTCTATATTTTAAAGCCCGTTTAATTTAGGACTTCTGTAAGCAGAACTATTTTGATAAAGCTGGGGAAGTGATGACAAATAGTTGACAACACAAATAGTTATGCTGGCAGACCAGAAAAGGTGACAACCTCTGGGTGGGAGCCATGAAAAGCAGCTGTAGAAAGACACCTCTGCACAGAACACAGCTGTAGCTGAACCTGGATGCACAACCTGAGGCTTAGGTCATCTCTTCACCAGGTCAAAGGAAGGGGCAGGGTGAATCAGTCCAGAGCAAATTAAAACTATTCTGAACATCTGCTCATAAACCCAAAGGGAACTTTTTTGCTGAGATTTGAAAAGATCTGGCTAGTCCTCCACTATTCTATTATTTCTATTGTCAATCTAGAGCTTGATTTAATTCCCATCCCAGACAAAAGCAGAAATGCCAGAATACCACAAGTAGCTGTTGTTCTCTAGTTCTCCAGGTCAGGTAAAAGCAGAAATGGTGGCTTCTTTTTTAAGTGGTGTTTTCTCATTCATTTCTGAGAAAAAAGTTTCTAAAAGCATGTCTATACAGTCACTTGAGTGTTACAGTCTCCTCTACAGCAGATGCTGTAAAGCACCAGCAGTAGCAGATTTCTGACTGATTTGCCTGCAATATCTCAGATGCTTCAGATCCCATGATCTCTTTAGAGGTATAACCATGTTGCTTCAGGTCCAGCTGCCCACTTACTGGTAAGAGAAAGTAAAGTGAAGGGGAAACATCCTACATAACAGAGAGCACGGAATGAAGGCAGGACTGAGTCAATCTAAAAAATGCTCCAAGACAATTCCCAACCATTGTGACAGCCCTCAGGAGAGCTGCTACAAACTGGAATAGTTTGTAACATCTCAGAGGGACCATGGCCAGAGCAAGAGAGGTAATAGCCATCTTTGTCCCACTCGCAGGACTGAAGCTCAGCATGACTTGGAGAGCAAAGGATCTATTTTTTCTTTTTGGGAAATGGGATCTGAGGATGCCAAAAAGTTTCTGACAGTGCAAAATCGGAGCATCACATACTCCTGTCATCTGCTCACCCTTAGTCCAGTGATCACTTTCTCTTGGATCCTTCTTCTGTGCCTCCTGAATGGAGCCTTCACTTTTGCAAAGCACTGGCTATGTGACAGCATGCTCACAAAGGGCTGGAGGAGCCTTGCTCATTCCAGTGCCACCATGAGGAGGCAAATGAGCTCTTAACCCTCAGGCCACTGGTGGAAAGATGCCTGACATCCACCTATGCCTAAAACCATGCAGCAGAGATCTCTCTGATGCAAAGCCCCTTTGGCCATATGACTACTATGTGTGGCAGCCTTCACACTCTTTGCATTTCAATCGCATGCACCTACACTCAATCATCTGAGAATCTTATCGTAAATCGCATAAAGTCCCCTCTGCTCGGGTAATTACAGGGGCCAAACTAAGAAGGTCCTTAAACTGTTTGTGAGTCAGGTGGTCAGGATGTGGCCTAAGGTATAAAAACTTCCAGCAGTAAGGGGGACATCATCGTTAGCTAACCCCCTTCAGGGGCTGGTATGTGGCAAGCACTGGAATGCACTACTTTTCTTCACTTGCTTGATATAATTACTTTCAGTGTTATTTAAAGCTCTGACTAATCACACGGCAATGGCCAGGTTTATAATGCAACAGTGTGTAGCCTGGAGCAAATTCTGACATAATTACACTGTATAAATTCCCCCATTAGAAATGACACTGCATTGGCATTGTGTACAAAGCAGCCATGGTCCAGTCAACTGGCTCTGTGAAAATCTGTCTGACAATTGTTTACCCTGTTTGGTATCTTATTGACACTTCCTACAATGATGAAACTGTTACATGACAGCGCATGGCAGCCTGAGTAAAGTCCCTGGCTTCCTCTTGCTCTCTTCAAGTGCAGTAATTTTCTTGCCTGGTTTTCTTCAGGTGAAGCCTTGCTCAGTTCTGATTTCTCTGGAATGGTAGAGAAGCCTGTGGTTATGGTAGGAAGCACAAAGCCGATGGAATTCCTGGTCGGTGTCGCATCATTCACTGCAAGGAGCAATTGCTCCCCTGGGCCTCGTCCCTTCACTGCGGTGTCAGGATGGGACATTGCAGGATTCATTCCAACCTGGCATTGCCTGGTGCCATGGCAGGGTAGCAGCAGCCAATGGTGCTTTGTGGCATGTGCCAGCAGAGCAGCTGGGCATCGCCATGGGATCATTTGTCAGAGGTTGGCATCTCATGTTATAAAAATGATGGTGCACCATGTTTGTTTCCCATGGCAGTGCTGGGGCTGTGGCACTTTAGAACAGCTGGAGAGGAAGGCTGCCCTCTTGGTTGGAGGGAGGATGAAACTCTCAGGGCTGTGGCCAACACTATTTGGGCAAAGGAAGACAAGCTCGTTTTCAGGTTTGCCGCACGAATTCAATGTAGGACAAGGAAGGAGTTTGCCCTTTTAGGACACTGTTTTGTATAAGAACAAGGCAAAAATATAATTGGGAAATAGTAATCTAGGGAAATTTGGTGAATGCAATGAACATTGCTTATGAAAACAAAACCTTGCTGAGTGCTTCAGAGGTAGTTTTATCACCTCCCTGAGGAAGATTCAGGGTGAACCCACTGACAGAATAGCAACAAACACTGGTATGGTTCAGAGGACAGGGGATAGAGGAGTATGATTCCAGTCTCACTCTAACTTAGGAGATCTGAGATAATTTAATGTATGGGGAATGGGATCTGGAGCTTTTCCAGATCTTTAAATTTAGTCTGGCTCAGGAGACCAGGAGGCCTCCAACACAGGCAAATGAGGGAGAAATAGAGGGGGTTTTGAGTTAAAGATGAAAAAGAGGGAGAAACTGAATACCTGCATCCCTACCTGTGAAGGATTGTTCCTTGTGGTACATTGTCTATACCAGTTAAATTACAGAATCCCAAAAGGCTGAGTTTCTTAAGTTCTCCATGGAATAGATAATTCTTTAAAGGAGGTTTAAAGGTATTGTTGTGTCCATTTGAAAACCTTTGGGGCTTGTGCAATACAAATAACATTGATAACATTTATCCATTTTCACCAGGTAAAAGCCAAACCCATTAACCCCTCCTTAAACCTGGAGCAAAAATCATCTTTTTTCTATTTTTAATTTATTTCCAGCATCATAAGAAAAACTGTGACCTGGATGCACCACAGAGTCTCCTTCCCTAGCCATAAGTAATGCCTTTGCGACAGAGGTTTTTTCTAATGGTATTCAGAGGCTGAAGCAAAGCACTGAGATGCTGTTGCATGTATGGGAACAGGGATGTGGTGCCCTTTTTGTGGGCCCAAATCCCAATGTCCTCACAGTGAGCTTGGTCCCTTTGGGAACAGTGTTTCCCCCCTCTCCAGGGTGCTTGTCCTTATCTCCATGAGGAGCAGCATGGAAGAAGTTAGCGCTGCTGCTCCCTATGGCAAACCAAGCTGTGGCTAAAGGAGTATTTAGATACCCTGGGCTGCCAATTCAGAACTTTCCTAAAACCAGCAGTAAAATTTGCCTCCAATTCCTTTTAAGGAAAAGAAGGCTGTAGTATAAAGTCCTATTTTCTAGGCATTAAAAATTTACAACCCACACCATTAAAAGCAGCATTCTGTGTTAAAATGAATGTTTGGTCTCCAGGAACAGCTAGGAGGAAAAGAGGTTCCCTGTTTGTTCTACAAAACAGGAAAGTGGTTGCTTTCTATACTGTAAATATGCATTAGAAAGCTCTTATAGGCTCGTGCTGGGGATTTGATGTTTTTAACTGACTACATTCCTTACATTTTTGTATAACTGCCAAGAAAGCTAAATAAAATGGCTTTTTTAGTGTTTTCCCTAAGAATAGCCCTGCTTCTTTGTAAATATAGCAAAGGAATTGTTGATAATAATTCTTTGGGAGAATAACTGGTGTTATTGATGTTAAAAGTAGAAAGATCTCTGTCTCAGAAATACAGCTAACAAAGTGAGCTGGGACTTCAGAAAGCCTGAGCATTCCTTAGCCAGTTACAGAGATTAGACTGGTTTCATTCCTGTGCCAAAAGGTGTAGAATCAGAGAAGACTGGCACTGAATATGTCAAAAATATGACGGAATTTGCATTTTCTTTCAGAATGCAAAACTGATTTCCCCCCCCCACTTTGCTTGCATTTCTCAGTTTGCAAATGGTTCTGCCTTCTGCCAGCTCACCTTGAAAAGCTGGTGGTCAGTCTACTCAGACTGACTCAAAGATGCATAATTAATAGTTGGGCACACCTAAACTTCTGTAGTGTTAAGTAAAGTCCCATCCTCCTGAGATACCAGCAGGTAAAGACTGACATTGTCATCTAGAAGTTGATAAGTTGAGCCTAATTTTAGCCCACAGGCCCTTGGCTGTTTCTGGTTTGATGTCCTTCATGTGTGAAGAACATAATTTTTTTTTAATGCCATGTGATAATCTAGTGGTAAAGCCAGGACTGTAGCATGAGAATTTGAACCAATCTGTGTCATGCTCTGACTGCTATCTTGGACTGGTGGAATGCTCATAGCCCACTTGTATGTCACTTCCAGGGGGAAGAAAAAAGCAAAAATTAATTTTTTAGGGTTGATTGCAAGCATCTGCCTTTCTGACAGCTAAGACAACCTCTCACAAAGGTTCCCTCCTCTTCAGTTAAGCATGCAGAGATTTGGTGCTTGTTCAGCCAGGTCTAGTCAGGGCTGGTAGCCCTCGTTAGGATTATTTTTCAAAACAGAGACTTGGTGGGGCCAGGCAGTAGTGTACACTGCCCAGGTGCTGCTTTCTGTTTGTTCTGACTGTCTCCTCCTACTTTCCCTCGTTGCTTCCTACCTCTGTCTGCAAAGGTTCCTGATTCACCTTTGCCAGAGCCACTCAGAAGTTTATAGAACTCCATTATGTTCTCTCACTTGTTTACTTCCCAGGCTGAAATGCCCCGGTATCTTTGTTTCTTTCTCATAAAGATATAGTAAATAAAAATAGGAGAATTTGTGAAAAAGAAGTAACCAGCCCATCCTGTTGTAACTTCTTCCCCTCTATTATCAGTTTGCTTACATGGTCTCCTTGTCAGTGAGATTTACTCTGTGCCAGATGGCATTTGAGCATCTTGGCATCTTTTGACCAAAGTGTTTCTCACCTTAAAGCCTGTGCTTGTGCCACAGCTTTGATGGTATTCTCTACCCAAGCAGAGTATCTAGAGTATCTAGACTAAGCTAGAGTATCTAGAATGACACCAGAATTCATGGAGGGAAAGGCACCAAATCATCTCAACAGGTCACTTGCAAATGTGAGGTGAAGAAGGGGGAAGGCAAAGTTCCCACCCTGTAAAGATTTTCCAGATAAAAAAAAATTAAAACAGCCCCCAGTGGTCCCCCATCTCTCAATTTAAACAAATGAATAAACTAACAACACCCAAATCCAGCTTGTTTTTATCAAGATTGAGAGATGTCACACAGGCAGATTAAAGCATTAATGAGCTTGTCTGTGGTTTAGGAAATTCTGATTCAGATCCTTCGGCTGTCATTTCCAGTTTGCATCCGAGCTGTTGGCTTCTCTGCTTGTGTACCCAGATCTCACATTGTTACTGCTAGTTCCAAATTTGGGTTTAATCTCAGGTAGGACTTTGTTCAGGTCCAAATAGCGGCCAGTTTACCAGGCTCTCAGAATTTCAATCCTAGCCAATAATAAAAATATGAAAATTGCTTGTCCCATAAGATTTCTGTCTTCAAAGCCAAATCCACAAGCTAGACTTGATTTGCCTATTTCTTTTCCGGCTCTTTGGAAAAGTCTGAGCACTGTGGAGTACAGTGAGAGAAGAGTAGGTTAAACATTGTAGATGTGCTCAAATTTGGTTTGGGGAGAGAACCCAAAGTGAGAAGTAGTTTGGGATCCAAACCACTTTGTGACTTGTGCATAACTGGAGAATTGAGCCATAATGGGATGCAGAATGTCTGCATGTTTGTCTGCCCAAGAGAGGCACAGCTTCTTTTACACTGCCTGGACCACAGGCCCCAAAAGATTCTGTACTAACTATAGGATAAAATAAGTGTTGCTTCCTTGAATCCTGCCATGTGCCTGAGTAAGAGGAGGGGGTGTGAGGGCTGCATTCCCAGGGTGGGTGCTGGGAGCACAGTGTGAGTGCGTGCGATGCTCTACAAAAACACAGCTTAAGGTCAGACTCAGCTCTAAATCTTCCTCAGAATCCCAAATCCTCTTTTTATAAGAGTTTCACTCAAACACAAACAATTAAAGAATTTCATCTTCTCCTACTGTGGTGGGAAAGCCTGGATGCTTCTTTGGTCTCTAAACTTTATTAAACAGCTCCAGAGTGTTCCCTAGATGAGGGTCCTGCTTGGCTTCAGAAAATCCATATCCTTGTGCTTGATGCAGATAAATTGATCACTAATGCCAATTGGCAGTAGGGAGGAGACACAGCATGGCCTGTTGCAAAGGAGGAGGAAAAAATAGGGCAGCAATGAGCTTCATGTCTGCTGGTATGATCGATGCTATCAATGGCAGCTCTTCAGAGACCTCAGCAGGGGCTATTGCACATCTCCACTATCTGCCTCCTTTTGTGTTTCCCCTCCTAAGGACAGCACCCGTGCCAGCTTTCCAGCTTAAGCCCTGGATGTTCTGGCGCCTGCATGTAGCACAGGGAGATGCTTTTTGTAGTTTTAATTTTGGAATTTGCCCCCTTTGAATGTAATGGTCTGGTGCAGCAGGGAGAAACTTTCCCCCCTGAGCCAGATTGCTCTGGATGCCAGCAGCTCTCTCATCACCAGGGGTTTGTCAAAGCGTGCAGTATGCTAACATCCTGCCAGCTCACCTTTCGCAAGCTGAGTCGGCAGCCTTAGCCCCACCAGTGCAAATAAGGTGTCTGCCACATGTCTGCTGTTTTCTCCCTGGTGCACTGAGGCAAAGCAGCCCTTCCTTGTCAGTCATTGACCAAAACTGTTGACTCTGGAACAACCGACTGTGCTGGCCATAAAGGGTGCCAAAACCTCTTGAAAGCTGGGAAGCAAAGGTGTTTTCTTTTTAAATGAATTAAGCTGTAGAAGGAATTTCCCTGAGAGCTTGTTTGATATCTGGAGCAGGAATGGCTTTCCTTCTCCATCTCCACCTACTCAACACTCAGAGTCACATCCAAAGAGCCTTTAGAAATGTTTCTCTTCTCCAGACCCCCTGCATTGGGAGTACTTCTGCATTAATTTGTAGGCAGCTGATAAATGTTGCAGGCAAGTCCAACTTGAATTTGCTTGTTTGGTTAGTGTAATGGACTTATTTCATCCTAGGGAGAATACAGCAGTTGTACAGCACATTTTCTTTTGTATCAGACATTTCTGGCAAGGCTGAGCTGGAGGAAGTATGGCCCACTTTGGTTAAACTGTGTTAAAATCACAGCCAGTACCTGAACTGCTTGAGAAAGCTCAGCTTTGTTACATCCTACTTCATATACATGCTCTCTGTTTTTCTGGGAGCCACTCCTGCTCAGTCCCTGTTCCTCTCCCCAGCAGCAAGCTGAGAGGGGATATCTGGCCAGCTCCAGGCTCACCCATTCTTCCCTGTAGAAACATAGCTGTACACATGGAAAGCACACCCCAAGACCTGGAATACTGCCAAATGCTGTCGTGTTGTGTGATTGAGGCAGGACCTTGATAGGCAAAAGACATTTTGCAGCCCACAGGAGAGCAACCCCACGATCAGAGCCACTTTTAAGAAAGAAGTGTTACTGAGAGGAGCAGTAAACCCAGCTCTACCTGTACCTAAAGACACAGATAGCACCTGGAGGCACCAATAAAGTGCAGGAGCTGTGAGCCTGATGTCCCTTGGCTCTCATAGGAAATAGGACCTTTACCAGCATCCATAAATAAATATCCCTGTGTGTCTTTACACACTTAAATACCTTTGCAAACCTGGCTCCTTGCCTGTTTCCCATAATTGGCTGCTGCTTCTTCACTTTTGTACAGCAGCAGGAGCAAGGAGCTCAGCTGTAATTTGGGCCTGTGTTGTCCTAAGTGCTGTACAGGCACAGAACAAAAGACCTCTGATTGCTTCTCAGCATCTAGTTCTTGTTGGTTTTAAAACAACCCTCCCTGGTTCTCTCTCTTTTTTTTTTTTTTTTTTTTTTTTCCTTCTTGTATTAATTGTTTTCTTGTTTCCCTTATATTCCTAGTGTCTCCAAGCTAGAATACCTTTGCTGAGTTCCTGAGTGATCCAAGTCAGGCAGCAGCATGGAAAGGACTTCTTACCAGTATCATGCTTATCTGCAACTGGTGAGTGTGGTTGGAGCAAAGCTGCACTGCTTGAAATGAAGGGTGTTAGGGGTAGTGCTGCACAACACAACAAACTTAGTGCTTCAAGGTTCCCACTAGGATTTGAAACATAAGCACTGCTGCAAAAAACAAACAAACAAACAAACAAAAAAACAAACCCCAATATTTAGACCACAGAGAACTGACAAGATGCAAACATAAGACATAATTGAAAAGCTGGAGTGGGTGGGTCATGCTTTTCCTCTGCCCAGGCTGTTTGTTCAGCAACAACTACCAAGATGGGACTTCCTCCAGGTTTACATCAAGGAGCTTCATTTCTTGTGCCTTGAACTTTTAACTAGGTAAAAGTTACTGTATTAACTATCAATGAACCTTGAGTTCCAGCTCTCAGTGACAATTTGCATCCATTGTCAAGTTAAATCAATCTAAACCCTTATATTTGAAAGAATAAGTTATTGAGCTGGTGTTTCTTGTAAAAATCCAATATGAGAAGTGTGTTTTCTCAGTGCTTTGATGCATTTCAAGTTCATTTTGTGGCTCTGCAACTCATGGCAGCTGGTTCTCTGATTATTTTATATTAAGGACCAACTTCCAGTAACATCAGTGGGAGCAGGATTTTAGCTCTAAAGCTATTATTAACTAATGCAGCACAACAATGCCTGGCTTTCGTTCTGTTTTGTTTTCTTCCAGGGTCGGAACGTGTGTGTATCCCATTAACTCTGTCCTCCCTGCTCTCTCAAGATGTTCCACACAAATGATTTTATTTTTTTTGTAAGAAAATATATTTTACTAGGCAGTTTTATGAGAGCTGACAAAATGCCTCATAAATAACCCAGCAGGAAATATGGGGTAAATAAAATTTTTACAACTTTATCATAAACCTGAGGAGTCTTTGGTTCCTTTTCCAATGGAATGAGCAAGGTATTTCATTAAAGGAAAAGACATGCTCTCTAAAGCCCAACAATTACAGACACAATGCCTTTTTAACCTGCAATTCAGTCAAACAGGTTTGGTGGCAGTGGAAAATGTTAAAGGCCCTGTTTTGACACTTCGGGTCATGCTCCCCACGGATCAGTTTGTGCTTTAGGTTCCCTACACGGAAGAGCTGGAGACCTGGTGTGTGCCTGACCTGCCCCTAAAGCATCCAGGACCTGTAAGGAAACACGTATCTGGGGGAACATGCTTAGGACAGGTTTTCTGTTGCCTTTGTACATCTTCTGGTGCAGGGGACTGTGGCTGGGCCCCTAAGTGCAAGCAAATACTGTCCTCGGGTCTTCAGCACAAGCCCAAAATGCAAAGATTTGGTCAAAGACCAAGAGTCTGAAATAGAAATGCTTGGAACAAGCTTCAGTCCTTGAAATTTGCATGAAGGGGGAATTCAGCTCTCAGCAGGAGGATCTTTGGAGTGTGATATTTTGGTACTGTGGGAAGACAGGAGGGGGTCTCACTTTTAAGTCCTTTGCACTTATAAAAATTCAAATTGACATCCATGGCTATTTTCTGCTTACAGGAAGACAGAAATTTGGCAATATACAACCTGTTACTGGGTTCACGAGAGGTATGGAAACTACCTCCTAAAGAAAGTGGTTAAGTCTTATTGGATGCCTACTTAAATAAATGAAATGCTCTGGATTGTAGGTCTGCCATTTCTCACACCTCTAGTTCTCTGATCCACCCTGTTTGTGTCTCTGGGTTAACTAAAAACTGAGAGGGAATGGTCCTCTAAAGGCTGAGCTTCACAGAAGAATTGGAGATGTTCAGATATGCATGTTATCTTTCTTGTGTTAAGAGCAGGGCTTTCAGGCTCAATAGAGGAAGACCACCACCCAGGCATCACCTTGTGGGCATCACAGGCAATACTGTACAGCTACACCCCCCACCCCTTCTCCAGGGCATTACTGCATAAAGCCCACCACCCAGAGTGGTATGGGCTCCTCCTTCCCTTAGAGGCACTTTTGCATTCCCCTGCCTTCCCTCCCAGTCCCTCCCAGCTAGATAGCCCTTCCCCACCCACCCAACCGATCACCTGGGTCCTCAGGACATCTACAGCAACTTCCTACAAGAATGTCACCTCAGGAAAGCATTTAAAGCCTTTGTAGCTCTAATGCTGTGTAAACAAGGAGGTAAGCCCACCCTACATCACCACTCCAAAGCCCTTTTGATGTTGATTTATTTTATGGCCATCAGACACACTTTGGGAATGGGACACCTACAAGGGGTGCTGGTCCCTTCAGCAGGTTTGCAGCCCTCCAGCCTAGTCCTGCACCACGCTGAGTACTCAGAGTCTAAGCTGACTTTCAAGCCAAGTCAGGGTGTCCCTGGGAGCTTTGACTGTATAAGGGCTCCAGTATCTGGCATGTTGTCTGGAAAGCACTGTGTAAAATAGGACAGACAATTATGGCAGCTCTTTCCCAAAAGGAAATTCCATATTTGCACCAAGCAGCACGTTAGTGTGGCAGAGCAGAGCACAGCTCTGACAGAGCATGCTGAGCTGTGTGCAGGGCTCGGCACCCCCCAGCAGCAGCTGACAGCATGTTGAGGGAAATTGGCTTTTTGGTGGGACATGCTGCTTTAGTGAAAGCCCATATGTTACTGACTTATTTGTTCTGAATCCCTCAGATTATCCCCAAGCCTCTGTCACCGCCCCCCTGCTTCTACCCTCCCCTCAGGCCCGCATCCTTGTGCAGAGGTTAAATAAAACATCATTTCCTTCTGATTTAGCCTTTGTCTTGGGCAATCAAAATGCCCTTCAGTTCCCTGTGGATTCAACCTTCCAGGTCAGGGTAGGACATGGGAAACCCCTTCCCAGGCGTTTCACTGCAGATAATGTCATGGCTGATTCATGAGATCATTCAAAGTGCTGATGTTGGTGCTGATGCGTCTCTCACTTGGGCTCTACCTCCTTTTGCCTCTCTGCCAAAGCACCTCTCCTTCTGGCTGCATTTTACAAACCATCCCCTGGGCAGCTGGGAAACACAGGAAGGATGCTCAGAAGCAGAAGAAACATAAAGGGCAGGTTTAGTCTGCTACAGCAAGCTCTCATGCAAGGAAAGGAACAGGCTGGGCCAGTCAGGAGGACCAGCAAACTCTGTCCATGCCCCAGGAAGGGCTGAGCCAGGGAAGCAGCACTGCTCCTGCAATCCTGCTGCTCCTGTTTGGGTCAAAGTGGGCCAAAGCAGCATGAGGGCTCCTACTGTGATACTGCTGGGCAGATGTAGCAAGAGGTGGGGGAACATATGTGTACTTACAACTATACAGCAACACTTACCATTACACGTGTCATTCCTTAGCTTGAGGGTGCAGCACAAAACAATGGCATATATTTTTATTTATTACAGATTCTCTGAACTCCTGCTCAGCGTCTTACTGGAAATTCATTCTATCGTAACACCCATCAGAGATCATGGTAAAAGATCCAGTGGTGTAAGGGGAAGATACCTAAAGGACAGTATGTTAGCTGTCTTTTACTGTGGACTGCTGCTATCTTAACCTTTATTTCTTTGTGCAGTTTTATATATTTGGGTTGAAAGTGCAAAGAGGTAGCAGGGGAGCAGAACACACTGACTGTCCTAGTTTTGGCTCTGCTCTGGCAGGGGGGGTTTGGACTCAATGATCTCCAGAGGTCCCATCCAATCCCTGACATTCTGTGAATCTGTGACTTCACCCTGTAATGTACAACACAGGTAAAGGGGGAGGGAGGTCAGTGGGATGTTTTGTCACTTATATGGTCTCCAAGGTAAGTAGGATGAGCATGGAAGGAACATCTCCAGTGTTGTGTCTCACACATTTCTCCGGCTGGGTTTATACGGTTCTGATGTGGATAAGTGTGCACATGTGTGATTGTGGGGAGCATGCTGCTGGCATGGATGTGCAGCAGGTATAGATGGGGATGCACTTTGGGTGAAAGCCTTTGTGAATGCAGAGCTTCCCTCTACCTTACTGACTGATCAAGACTATTCTGGATTGACTCCATGCAGGGACATATCTTAGTAGAAAATCATGCTAAAGAAGATCGTCAGTGAGTTGTCAGCAGTCATCCCCAAACCAGTCAGTGTCTGTGGGCATGGCTCAGTTACTGATGTATCTGGCAGCTCTGTCCTAGCATGCAGCCCAGGTATTTCCTTGCTGTCTGCTCTCTGTAGTAGACCAGCCAGAGATGGAGAAAAAGGCAAGCAATGGAGTAAAGGACGAGATATGGGTTGTGTGTGTGCATTCACCTTACAGTGGGGTTATCTGGGCGTCCCCTTTGGTGGATGGAGCACTAGGGAATTAGCTAGCAGGAGTCTGGGCTATGAGGCCTTTCTCCGGTGAAGGCAGAAGTAGAGCCTTTTTATTTATTTCTTTATTTTTAATCAGCAGCCTGCTAAATAACCATCTAAAGCATTTCCAAAAGGTAGGCTGGCAAGGCATGAAAATCAGAGGGAGACAGCAGGGAGGGGAAAGCGCCTGAGAGCCGGGAATTGAGGACAAATGGCCCCCGCCCCAGCGATGGTCCCAGCCCCCCATTCTCACCCTGCTAACACCCCTCCCTTTGGTAAACAGAGACAGGCAGGTTGGCACCTTGTCTCCTGAGACAAAGGAGCTTGCCCTTTGTTTCAGTGTGTGACTCCATGGCAGATGGGGGCTGGAGGGTGCCTGAGGGGTCTTGTTCAAGGAAAGCCTCCCGTATGTAAAACGTGCCCACAGGCAGGCAGGAGAGCGATGGGTTTACTCCTGAAAAGAGCTGGGAGAAACAATTTCTACCTCTGGACGGTTCTTTTTGACTTTGAGAAAACATAAGTAGCCTGTAATTTTCCTGACTGAGCCTTTTGTTTTTATAAGAATTGAGGGGGGAACCTGGGATTTGGAGCCAAACTTTATTTCTGGTGGGAAAGCAAGCCAAAATCTTGACGGCAGGAATGCGTGCATTTCTCAAATATTTAAAATTCTTGCACAACATTTCTTAGAAGTTGAGAATTTGGATCACAAATCAGTGAAATGCAAGTTTTGCGCTGTCAATCCCTACTTCCAGCCCTAAGGGATTTATTGGGTTTTATTCTTGTCACTGTCAGTGGGGTGAGCAAGGCAAAAAGGAAGCAGCCAAGGCACAAGAGTTGACGAGAAACCCAAAGTTAGTTGGTGAGTTGGTTAGTTGGTCAATCACCCACTGATGTGTTTTAACCAGGTCCTCTTCCAAAGCTGTTACACGAGTATATGCCCTAACCTTGGTGTATGTGCTTTCTCCAGCCTCCTACACCACAAAAAGCTAGGCTGAGGCAATGACATAAATGAAAATATACTGGTTTTTTTCAGGAGGGGTGACAGGCACTGTATGGGGAAACTTGGGACACATTTTCATACCCATCTCTGCTGTGATGGCAGCTCAAATCTGTCCTTGTGGATGGGGAGTCTCTGGGTTGAAACCAGTCTCAGTCAGTGGACCTGTTGTGCTGGTGTGGAGGTCTTGGACCAGCTAGTAACAGGAAGATGCCCACACTCCTGTTGGCATGATTTGTCCCCTTGTTTCATTAATTTCCTTCCCTATTCTGACCTATTATTAAAAGACCCACCTTCTACCTAGTGCTTCTGTTTCCCCTGATATATTTGTAAAAGGCCTCTTATTCTCCTTAATCCCTTTGGCTATAATTAACTCATTCTGCATTTTTGCTGCCCTTATCTTTTCCCTGCAAGCCTTAACTGACTGAATATTCTTGTTTGGTTGCCTCCCTGTTTTCCATTTCTACTGAAGGTTTTCCTTTTAATCCTTAGATCTCCAAGCAGGTTGTGCACACTCTTTAATTTTTGCATTCTTCTTTTTTATTTACTCTTCTTTTTCTCTCCCCCCTTACTTCTTGTTTGTGTAAGGACCCTGTCTGCCTTACACACCGGTAGATTTCAGGACAGTCTCACATGGCACCTTAATTCTCTTCAACACATTCACCTTTTTCCTTTGGCACTATTTGATTTTTTTCTCTATGTCAAATTTGTCCTTTCTGCTTGGGAGATTCCCACTTTCTCAGGCTGTTCTTCTTTTACCCAGCTCCTTTTGTTCTACTGAAAACATGTGAATTAAAATTATGTCTTTAAAAAAAACCCAAAACACTGTTATTTGTGCACAGTTAAATTTTGACCTAGAAAAACAGAAGAGCTGAATGTGGGCCCAGTGCTATTCAGGAAAGTGAATCTTTACTCTCAGTGCCAAAACTGTCTTTAGAGTTTGGGTGTTTATAGCATCCTGGCATCTCTTCCCAACAGGACTCTTTGGACAGCCCTTTTGTTTACTCCTCTCAGTCCTCAGCTTTTCCATCTTTCCTCTCAGATGGGTTTGCCTTTACCATGGTGGCTTTGAGCAGGTTTTACTTTTTTCTAATGCATTTTACCTCTCCTGCCTGCAGTGATACCTCCAAGGGGGCTGCAAGTCCTGCTGATGGGACTCAGCTGGGAAATGGGTGTTCCCACACACACAAAGGAGGAAATTTGTGGCACATGATGGAGACCCAACATGTTTACCTGAGGGGAAGGTGCCAGGGTCTGGGATGATGCTGTGTGGTTGTGGACTGGGGCCATGAGAACCCGAGGGGGACAGTGGAAGCCCATCTGCCATCACAGGGCTGAGGCAGCCTGTCCCCACCACCATTTTAGGTGTCAGAAAGAGGGGGCCCAGGCCACCCTCTTGCTCGTTGTCCTGCTGCTAGCATCCACCTCAAGAACAAGCATGGCAAGAGGAAACTTCTGCTGCTAACAAGGAGGTTTGGTGCAAACAGAAGCAGGATCTCCAGCCACACTTCTCCCTCCTGCAAACCCAGCCCGGGCACCCCAAGGAGCAGCCATGCAGGTAGTAACGCTGTGTAATTCGGTGGGTGGGATGTGGTGATAAGCAGACCATTCTTTTGTCCTTGTTATTGTGGAAACAGAGGGTGAAAGAGTCCCTCTTTGGAGGAAAGTCACAGGTGAACATGTTCTGTGTCAGCATTCAGGAGACTTCCATGGTGGTCAGTGCGGGTCAGGCTCGACCACTGTCTTCTCCACGAGAGGACAGGGCCATACCCCGAGCCACTTTTGCTGGCCTTGGACCCCAGCATTGTTTTTGCAGTGGTCGCAGACGTTTTTGGTGCCCTTTGCTCTCCTCCAGTTTCAGGCTCTGCCGCTCGGGTGCTGCGGTTGAGGAGGGCAGAGTGGGGGAGGGAAGGAGGAAGAAGTTGGGGGGGACAGCTTTACAAAGGAAAAAAAAAAAAAAAAAAAGTGAATAGGCAGTCATTTGGGGCCTGGGCATGCTAGTGGTTTCGCTGCTTCCGTTGCTTGATCCACCTTTTCAGACACGCATGAGGAGACTTCTGAGAAAGGGCCCCGGGCCGGCGCTTCAGCCCCGCCATGCACAGGGTGCGTGCGAGCCCTGGGCCCTGCAGGCCGGGACCCCGCCAGGCCGGGCTGCTCCCCAGAGCACACTCAGCCTGCACACCTACCAACCATCCTCCTTCCACAAAAGAGGCTTCTTTCATTTCCTGTGAGAGGAGGAGGTGGGAGAGAGGGAACTTGAAGGCTGCAAATTCCTCAGCCACATATCTCGCCTCCCTCTCCTTTCCAATGCTGCCGGCCAGCTCCGTGTCCAGGAGCCGCGGCTCCCGCTTCCCATACGAATAGGCATGGCTGAACAACGCTGCTTTTAAACTTTGAGAGGCATTGCTGTTACTTCTTCGGTTGTTGTTTTTTCACAGCATTTGTGTACTTTGCCTGTCAGAGCCACCTCTTTCGGGCTAGGATGCTGTTCAGCTGGCTCAGAGCACAGGCATGGCTTGTGCTGTAGCTGAAGCATTTTTTCTACCCGAGCTGTCCCCTTCTTGCCCCCAGCCAGCCCCAGGAAGCTTGTCTGCATGCATATTGACAATTACCTTGTGCTGGAACAAGGGTTTTCCAAACCCTGAGTAGTATACATGGCATTTCAAAGGGATATTGCTGTCAAGCACCCAGCTTGTCACAAAACTGTGAGCTGGAGCCACTAAAGCAGCAGGTGGTACCCAGGTGTGTTAGGCTAATCCTCAGCTCTCCTAAAACACTGTTACTTTCCCTCCTGAGTGCACAGGAGAGGCAAAAGGTGCTTCTGTTTCACAGTTATTTGGCACTTGCAAGCTCTCCCTTTTTTTCTACAAGGTAGGTAGTGTTGCTTCTCCTGTGTCATGAACAGAGGCATTAAAAGTAAGATCATATTCTCTCCAGAGGTGCGACAGCGCAGCTTCCACCAGCCACCCCAGGGGTGTGAGGTGTTTCTTAGCTCATTCAGAGCATCCTGATGCAGCGTTGTGGCTCTGTTAGAGCTTCTGCTGACACAGGAGGCAGTCCAGCTAGCTCTCCTGTTTCTTTTCCTGACACTTGTAGGCATAAACGAGTAGTATCAATCAGAAACTATGCCTGAAAGGCAAGTAGGTTTAATGTAAATAGGGGAAATCCTGTGCACGGAGATTTCAGGACCTGGTGGCTGAAAGTGTAGAATGCATGGAGAGAAAGTTTGCTTTTGCAGAATGTTTCCCAAGGCATCCAAGGACTCTCTCAAACCCACAAAGCCTGCCCTGAAACCACAGCTGCAACAAAAGAGGAAGAGTCCACAGCAGAACTTAGAGCTTATTAAGCCTTGCAAAATGGGTCTGTTTCTGTGGTGGTGGTGCTGTGTGTATAAATACATACATACGTGTCCGTGAGAAGAGAGCGGGGTTTGTTCAGTATTGGAGCTAAAAGTGAAAGCAAACTGTAGGAATGCTGAGCTGGGGTTATGATTTTGGCCAGGGCTAGCAGTGGCAGGGCTGGCTGGAATGGTGGCTTCATAAGGAGAGTGACCAATTCCCAGGCCCAAGTGCAGCAAAAGTAAAGGATTCTGTTTGGTTTGTGAGCCACAGGGGTAAATTCACCAAGGATATAATTGAGAGAGGCAAACATTGGAAAGAGAGTACCAAGAAAGGGAGCTCAGATGAAAACTGGTGCAGGGTGCATAGACCAAAACGAGTGCAATTTTCATGTGTCACTAAGGAAGAACATAGGACAATAAAGTAAAAAATAGAGCCGGCTGTTGGACATGCTGGTGCCATCTCCATTATTGTCAGTCCTGACACAACCCAGAGCAGCCACTGTTCAGAGTTGTGCAAGCTCCCATGAACTTGGTGTCCAAGGCTGGCCCAGGTGAGACCCTACCTGAGGTAGCTGCTTTCCTCTGCATTAAGTCAGAAACTCAGTATTAACTTTCAGGATGCAGGGCCTTTTCTAAGCAGGGGTAGAGTCCTCATGGACAGCTTTCTTAGAGCTGGAATGACACTGTCCCAAGGAATCTTGCCAAGGAAAGGAAACTCAAAGAGCCTGTGGTGTCTGTACAAGCTGTTGCTTCGTTTGGACAAGTCTTTGGCCCACAGTGCTGATGCATCATTTGTCTATGATGTGGTTTGCAGTTTAAACTCCATATTTTGACTGCTGCTTGTGTCCAGCTTCAAGTTTCCATTCTTGGAATGTGACCATGTCAAAGGCCTGCCCTAACACAGATTGATGGATTGCCACAGCCCTATTCAGGGCAGGTAAATCCTGCCTTAGCTGAGTGGGCAGTGACACTAAGCAGGCGTGGAGCCTAATCTAGATCTCACAAGTCTATAGCTCCTGGACATAATGGACTTGCCTCCTGGATCATTTTCGAAACCACAGAAGGAAATGCACTGGAGATCCCTGCTACTATCTTGGTTCTTGTGAGCAAAAGAAAAGCTGCTCTGTGCTATGTCTGGATTGCAGGCAGATAGGCTCTACTGGGCAAGCCACAATGCTTGTTCCCTGGTCACCTCATACAGGCAAGGGATCTGGTTGGAGCTTCCTGACCTCCATTAGCCCACACACCCAGTCTGTCTTCCCAGAGATTCAGAACAATGCTGCTGTAACCCTCAAGATAGAAGGACCAAGGGTTAAAGTAGCATTCCCATCTCTGGGATTATCTGTGTCTCACCTACTGAAGTAAGATTCATTTCCACATCCCTCCAAGTTAGCCTGATGTGGAAGTGATGGACAAAGAGAGCAAAGCAAGCAGATAATGCAGTGAGGGAGCATTTCTTTGCATCTTGCCTGTATAGAAGCATCTTCTCCATTCCTGTCATTTGCAGGGCCAGCTGTAGTTTCTGGCAATGCCACACACAGCCATCACCCTCTGGGTCCCTTTCTCTTTCATTGTCCCTCTGGAGAGCAGGGCTCCTGTTAAAAACCCTGAAAGTATCACTGAGAGCCAGCTGTATTATTCACCAGCCAGTGAAGCAAGACAGGCATACTCTCCCACAACCTAGGGATGCCCCTCTAATCTGTTACCAATGGGGCTATCTTTAATGGTATCAGTCCCTGCCCTTTTCCACATCCCAGTGGGACAACACCTGATCACCAGAGAACAAAGAGAAAACCTGTTGTGATGGGAAAAAAGACAGAGTTCTCCCCAGAGAGGCAATGAGGCTGTTTGATTAAGAGCATCTTTCTCCCAGCCAGCTGGTTTGCTACCAAAACAACCAACTGAACTTCATCTTTATGCGAGAGAGAAAATCTCTGTGAAGCCATTGCCCCAAGATTACCAATATAAACCAATAGAAATCTGGAGAAATCATTGCAGCAAAGACTGTAGGAGCAAGAGCGAAACTTTTTTTTTTCCTAAAAACAGTATTTAAAATATATTTTAAAGGATAAGTTTAGAATAATATTTGAAATACTGCAGCAAAGAGATCAAACTGATAGTTTTATCTCTGACTTTTTCTCCTCAAGAGACCCAAAGTTTACCCATTAGTGTACATTCCTGTCAAGCCCCAGTCTTTGCAGAGGTGCAGCATCCCAGTCATGTAGCCCTAATTCCAGATGTGCCTTCTGCATTAATATCTTCTGGACACTGACTACCCCATGTGTGCACATCTGCCCAGGAGTAGCACTACCAGACCTGGGGCAAAAAACCAGGACAGGACTGACCAACCCACATCTCCAAATCAGACTGTGACACCTTTTCCTCTGCACATTTCTCAAATCAGAGACCATAGGCTTGGTTGCTGGTGCTTATCCCATGAGCTGCCCAGAGCAAAACTGGTGTATTAGCATAAGTGCAGGCTCCCAGGGGAGCCCAAGGGCCATTCTGTGGTACATGGCTCATTAGATGTGTCCAGAGTTAGAGCAGAAGGAGTCAGGCATGCCTGGATGTGTTTGTGCATCTTAGTTTCTTTGTCAGTTTTGTCATTCTGGCAAAAACGTAACAGGGAGGAAAGCTTTATTCCAGTGGATGTGGCACATACCAAGAAGTTCACCTTCAGTTGCAGAGGATCTTAATGTGACCTTCCGTAAAAAAGGGGCATTGTTTTGAGTTGTTAAACAGCTGCTGTGTCCCACCCCAGTAATGGTTGCAGTTCAGTAGTGAATAATATAAGCCTCTAGATAAACAGCTGGTAGAATAATTTGGGATCTTTCCTGGTGGGGGGAAGCAGGCAAGTTACTCTACAAAAAGAAACAAAAACCCCACAAAACAAAACACAAACTTTTTCCTAGGAAATGAAGTGTTCTCCTTTTCATCACCAAGTGGGCTGTCGCACAAAAATCTTTTCTCTCCCTTGTGTGCTGGAAACAGCCCAGTGTTGTTTGAGGTGCTCTCTTGCCATCTTCACCTTCACAGGAAGCAAGAATTGGTTCTAGTTTGTGTTCATGCATCTTCATTTTCTTCTCTGACCCTGGTCTGCTTCTCCATCCCATCCCCAATCTTCTTAAAAATTACCCTCCCAGTCTGCCCATCCTACTGTTCTGCACAGGCACAAATGCCATCTCCTGTCTTGGAGCAGCCACAGCGTGACTGCAAGAGGAGCCAAACTTTCCCTAAACTACTCCCTCCTGTGAAATGCTGCCTGTGGGTTTGGTACAGGCTGTGTCTGCCTGTCCGTTTGGTACAGGCTGTGTCTGCCTGTTCTGGGGCAGGACCGAAAAGCACCGGCGCTTGGGTCTTGGCCTCCATCGGATGAACAATTTCCCGTTGAAGGTTACTCACTTCCTGTTTTCCGTATTTAGACAATCTGGGCCTGGAGGGAGGCTTTGATTTGTTGTAAACTTCAGCTGGTTTAAACGTTAAGTCGCGGGAGACTGAGGTGGGGGGGGAGGAGGGGAAAGGCCTGGAGACAAATTAGGGCTATTTCATACTGCGACTGTGTTCTTTTGCAGTTTTCTGGTGGCCATTAGAGCATGTGAAAGGAAGGTCAGGGGCTGGAAGCATGGGAGATGGGGAAAGGACTGCTTCACAGTGGGCTGGGACTGGAGGCAGTGTGTGTGTGTGTGTGTGTGTGTGTTGGGAACTGCCTGGTGATACACTCCAATGACTAATTTCTCTAATGTGTCATTTTTGCCACAGACAGCTGTACGGAGAGGCTACCAGCAGTGCAACAGCTCTGCAGTGAAGGCAGGGAGGAGCCTCTAACCTGGAGAGGAGAGTGCTGTGCCCTTTCCCTCTGCCTATCAGTACACACCACACACTGACATTTGTTTGAACTTGCCCCAAAGTCTGCTAGACTGGAGCAAGTCAACACTTGTACATAGCTGATAGGGCAGGTCATGTCTTTCTTATGCCTGTTTTTCAAGGGAAACTGAGGCATGGAGTGCTGTAACTTTGCTTGCTATCAGCAAGTGAGTGTGTGAGGGATTAGAGCGAGTCCCTGGCACCACTCATGCAATGAGTATGTCTCCTGAGATGTGGTTCATCATGAAGAACATCTTCCTGGTGTTGGTGGGGGGTAAGCTTGGATAGAGAAAAATAGTGGACAGCCCAGCGTGTCTGGGCACAAAGGTTTTATGAATGGTTTTGGTCTGTTCCTTTTTGTTCCTCTAGTTCTCTTCTAACAGATTAGCTCTCAAAATGGGATAGCTTTACTTTCAAATTTTACAAGGGTATACAAAACAGAAAAGAAAAATAACTAGGGGATGGGGTGAAATGCAACAGGAGATGGCAAATTATTCTGAATTTTACACCAACATCCAGTAATAATTTCTAAGGCTGCCCTGAAATCTGCCCTGGCAAGTGGGAGTGAATGAAAGAACCAAAGCTAAAAAAACCACAACCAAAAGAGCCAACATAATGCTCTTGTGTCATACGTAAAGAAATCTGTCATGTCCTTTCTGCCTGATGGAGAGCAAGAAGGAGCTGAATCAAGTTCTAGAGGAAAATATAAACACTGGGGAAGACTTTGGTGAAGTGCTGAAGTGTTTAGGAGAAGTAAGGTCCATATTCACACCCTGGCACTGGTAGGAGTAACTCCAAATGATTTACACATGCTCTTGACCCTCCTGAGACAGAGCCAACTTTCCTCCAGATAACTTCCTGCAGCTCAGGGTGCAGAACTATAGGGAGAAGTGCAGGAGCAGATATAGGCAGGTAGCTGTTTTCTTCCTGGCATGGCTGAGACAATATTGAACTTCCCTGATTCAGTGTTTATAGACTAAGCAGTAGCAATTCCTTCCCTCAGTGTTATTTGAAGCCGTTCCCTGAAGGAGGGGTTAGTTTTCTCTTATGTTACCTAGTGGGCACTTTTTCTGCTGTATCTTTTATCCCGTGGTTGCATTTTTTCTTTCTCAGCTGAGCTTTTGGTGCTCAGAAACACAACTGAGTTCTTCTTGCAAATGCAGCGTAGTTCTTGTTGCAGTCTCTCCCATAAAGTTTCCTCTGGTGAGGCCCTCAGCCTCCCAGCAGCACATTGGTGCAACCTGAGCCCTGGATGTAGGGCAAGCTCTGGATTTGACAGGGACACATCAAACTGAATCAGGACTGACTGCAAAGCCAGCACAATAGAGAATTGCACCCAAAGATTCTCAAGCAAATGGTGTTTCTGAATCGGCACCAGCCGGGTGCCCTGATGCTGAGGTTTGGTCTGTTAGATCCAGAGCAGCCTGGTTTGTACTCAGATCACCATGCTTAAAGAACAGTCACTTAATCTCACTTAGAAATGTTTACTTGCAAGGACCAGATGGCCCAGGGAGTTGGGCTAAACAAAGCATTTTACTTCTAGGTCATGCATTCTAATCCAGTCCAGGTTGGCAATAAATGAACATATTCACCTGATAGCCACTTTTGGCTTAATTTTTGGTGTTTTTCAGGCTGTTTTCCAAGGAGAGTTGTCACACCACAAAATCTCCCTCTGTGCCCTGCCACAGTTGGTACTGATTTGACTGTCTCTATGGAGAAGCCAAGGATCAAATGCTTCATGGCGCCAGACTGTTTTCTTTTGCAGCCTGCAGGTAAGGGGAAGTTGTCCTGTGTCTGCCTGTGTCATGCCTGCTCTGTGGATGGGCAGGATTTCAGTTTGCAAAGCTCTCAGTCCACCCTCCTCCACCAACATTGAAATTCGTTTAAAAAAAATAGGGAAATGTTTAATTGCAGCTGACATATAGCCACTCTCTGCTATGAACTTTACACGCAATCAGAGATAACAGCATCAAAATTAATGCTTGCTTCCCACTTGTCCTGCTATAAGCAATAAACGTTTGGCAAGTCAGTAAATAACAAAATTCTCATGTGGCCATCTACAGGTCACCAGGATACTTAAGAAGTTTGCGTTAATTATACCATGTTTGCCATCAAAGAGGGGATATTAACCCTTTTGAGTTGTTGCAGGAGAGCAGTGGAGACATTTAGAAGCAAGAAAATGAATTCTTGTCAGTTGTAAGTGCAACCTTTGCAAAATAAAAAAAGATGATGATATGTTTGAGGCAAAAACCTCACTAGACATCATAGAAAATATGGTACCTTTTCAGCTTTCCTTTTATTTATTTTGTATTTTGACATCAAACACTCCCTGTAACCTAATCTTCTTGGCTTTTGATGTGGCCGTGGAGACATGACAATTAAGCACGGCTTAAAACAATAATCCCAACAACGGGAACCAAAGGCAAGTAATGTCAGGGTTCCCCCTCACAAAAAGGACCATAAATCCCAATTTGTTGCCTCAATATCTGCCCTGTGCTTACACTTTACGTTGAACTTTACACACTCGCTCCATTTCCATTCCCTGCTGTTTGTTTTTCTTCCGCTATGCGAAATGTCTGGAGACAAACACGATACACACGTTGCAGAGAGGTGGTTTGATCTTTCACAGATTAGTGCCACCTGACAAACATGGGATTATTTGTTATCTGTGCTGCAGGAACTGCTGAAGACCCTGCTCAGAAGAGGTGTGCTCTTCCTCCTCCGGGGGCTGGGGCGCCGCAGCACCCTCCTGACAAACTGATGGATTATGGTCCTGATTCTGCTAGCAGATTGCACCAACTCGGCAAGATGCCTGCAGAGAGGCAACACCAAGGTAAAACCCTCATCAAAGTCTGAACGGCTGTGTAATGTGCAACCAAAGCAAATAGCTCGATTATTCTCAGTTATTTTAAAGTAATGTTGTTAGTTCCCCTGTTCTCTCCCTGTCTCAGCTATTCAAAGATGGAGAGTGGCTGAATTTAGTTGTAACCTCGTTTCAAACTTATCTGAAAATGAATGTTTCATTTTAAGTGAAGCTTGCATTTTATGCTATAAACTTTTTTTTTTTTTTTTTTTAATGGGTGTTTGCACTAAGCCTTGCTAAACAAGTTAGAGAGATGATTAACTCGTCTGAAATGCGGGAAGGCCTCCTGTGCTTTCTTCAGAACATCACTTCTGAGCAGGGCTTGCAAACAGGGCTGGGGAAAAGGCTGCATGGTTAAAGAGAAGCAGTGATAGAAAGGGCTGGAATTTACACACACACTGAAAAGAAGAACTCAAGTTATTATTTTTTTTTCTTAATGAGTAAGGAGTTATCCCCAAGTTGGGTTCCACAGAAGTGAGATGCAAGTCCCGGGGGGTCAGAGGAGGAAACCCAAAGTTCATTAGCAGTTTTCCTGAAAATATTCTTTCAATAGCAGCACTACTTACCCCCCACACGTGGTGGGGGGACTTTGCTTCACTTTGCAAGGCCCCAAGGAGTTCCTTTGTGTGTCAGCCTTGACCGTGTGATGAAAGCAGCTGCAAAGTTTTGGCCATGAGAGATCTGCCCGGGTAAGGAATCTCCGCCAGCCTGCGCACACAGCCCCCTGCACCCACGCAGGACAGCACAGAGCAGCTCCGGGCTGGCCATCCCCACTGCTCCCTTCCCACCACAAAATATGCCAAATAATAAGGTTTCCAGGCTGCTGGTGTTGCCTCTTAGAGCAGTGCAAGAACCTAGGAAGAACTTTGCCTGGGTAAATGCAGGCCCTGCCTTGAAACGCATTAGGCAGTGTTTCTGTGTTTATGGTTCTTTTAAAACTGCTTTTTAATTGAAAAGTTATTTCTCCAAACAAAATAAAACAAAACAAACAAACAAAACACCCCAGAAAGAAACAACCCAGAGAAACTGCACTTCATCATCTGCAGTGTGGCTGCTGCCCTACATTTTAAACTGGTTTAGAAACTTTAGCTCACTTAACTGCATGACCTTTTTACCCCAAAACAACACCGGAGAATGAGCTTTTGTACCTGTGCTTTTTATACTAAATCATTCACCAACTATTTTTTTTTTCCTACCCTGGTAGGTTTTTGAAATATCAATAGACCTCTCTGCATAAAGTTTAAGCTAATAATTCTACTGGCAACAATGCCTACGATAATTTTTCCTCTCCCTATTAAAAGCAGCCTTTATGACATGAAGCTGGGCACAGTTACTTTCACAAAAAAAGTATTTTATTATTCTTAGCAATATTCACCTTGAAGGAATATGAGGAAAGCATACACTTTTTACAGACAATATATAAACATGTTGTACATAATTAACAATAACTTAGTTCACTAATCCAAAAATAAGCAAAATAAAAATTAAAATAAAAACAGAAAATACTGAAGATTTTTTTATGCTGATACAAGTACAAAATAATTTAAATTTTGACTGCTGTTGTCTATGCTGCAGTGACTGACAATATATTGCACTTTGTCAACTGTATCAGTAATCCCTGTCTTCCACCCACATCCCTTCCCAGCCCCCCTGCCCAAATCCTAGAGAAATTTGAGTTGGGTACAAATAATGTAGAACTGTACCATTGTAAAAGGTAAAAAGGACCTAATTTTTTAACTCAGTAGATTAAAAATTCTTGATTTCTCCCAACCAATTTGGTTTCCCGTTTATCTCCACTTCTTCACAAAGTGCACCTATATGCCTACGTAGACCAGAAAAAGGAGGAAAGCAGGATTTTCATGGCTGCTTGGTTCTTAATTCATTATCGAACATTTGAATTAAATGTTAAGAAAAAAATTCACATACATCCATATTTATTTCTTTGTTGTTTTCTTTCTTTAAAGCAGGACTTTTGCAGTAAAGATACAATTGGCTTGATCCAAAAAAAAAAAAAAAAAAAGAAACCCCAACAACAAAAGTTAAAAATTAAAAGAAAAAAAAAAAAAAAAGCTTGTCACAGAGTTAAGCTTACGTGGTTTACATTATCAAACCCCTCTGTTCATTGGGGCATTTTCATCAGAAGTATAGCTAAATATGTACATTGTATGTTATACTGGAGCTTGTGTTCACGAGAGGCATCTGATCATAACAATCAATAGAATACACTTCACATTGGCAATAGCTTTGTTTTCGGTCATTTACGTACAATATGGTTTAATAATGGGAGATTTAATTTTTTTTTTCCCTTTTTTTCTTTTTCCTTTTTTTTTTTTTGTTTTTTTTCGTTTTTCATATAAAACTTGCTGCGGAAAACTGCCGTTCCCCTTAGAACGATGCTTTCCCTCGTCTCATCAGCTGTCACCGTGTCTGGGGTTTGACAGATGTGTGAAGCTCAAACTGATTGTCTCTCCCTCTCCAGTGATCTCAACCTCATTTCTGCCCTTTCTCCCTGTGAAGCCCACGGGGCCTGGAGCACTCACTGGCTGTGTATGGACTTGGTGGCCACACTGCCCTAAGTTTACCCAATCAGCTAATCTGCATTTTAAGCGACAGCTGCCAACACAACAAACAAAATGCTTCAACCTCTGAAGTCTGAAAGTTGGATGTTTTTATGCCCTGTGATGGTTTTAGCTGTGCTAGAAGTTTGCTGCAACTTTACCCATTGGTAAATGCCTGTATCTCACCTCCTCGCTAGTGCAGGATTGACTTCCCAAGAGTTTTATTCCAAATTTGTCTGATCTAGCTGTCTGTTTTGGGGAAATAATAGAGTAGTTGAGAGTGGGCTCCTTTTTTTAAAAGAAATCTTTTGTGTTAGGGAAAAGAATGAAGAAATTGTGTCAAAATAATCACCATCTTGGGTACAATTGGGTACAATAAAATCCTGTATTACAGCTATATTTCTGCTTTGTTGCCCCCACAATGTTTTCCCCTTCCTAGCAGATATTTTGGCATGGAAGATACATGGAGCTAATCCAAGGGGGCTGCTGAACACGTTTCTCCCTCTTGTTTTGAAGGCAGGATTTCATACAGGGAAGCCATTGCAAACAACAGCACAAAAACATGCAATCAGAGGGGTTGAAGCTTTTTGTGGAACACAAGAGCAAAATAAATATGAGTTTGTTTGATTTCATTTTAAAAATTACATTTTTATAAAGTTGTCCTTTTTTTTCCCTTTTTTTTTTTTTGGTTTTTTCTATTTTTTTTTCTTTCTTTTTTTTCCCCACCCCAAACAATGTCCATGATAGAAATCCAGCATGTCTGGCTTCCAGTGAGCCGGCTGCATCCTGGGAGGCTGCTTATATCTCTTTACAGTATTCACAGTAATCACAAAGAGAGAAAAAGGAAAGCCAG
This sequence comes from Calypte anna, assembly GCF_003957555.1. NCBI lineage: Eukaryota > Metazoa > Chordata > Aves > Apodiformes > Trochilidae > Calypte > Calypte anna. The sequence goes on along the minus strand of NC_044258.1, from coordinate 9,761,486 downwards.
TTCCAAGCCTTTTCCTTCAGCTTCTGCCACCTTTTGCTTCCTGCTGGAACATTAAGTATCGAACAGGTGAGTTCTTTTTCTTATACCTGAGGGGGCAAAGTGCATTACAGGCACCACTACACATTTCTGCAGAAGACCCATTATTTGCAAGGTTTTAGTCCAGCATTAAGAGTTACATCACATGGGAGGAAAGATTCCCTTTTGCCATCCCTACGTTCTCCTCTAGGCAGAATATATTCTTACTTGGTGTTGTCTTAGGCAAAACCCCATGTTCTTAATCTCTTGGGTGGGTCTCTTGGTCATCAGGTTTTATCCCATGGCTGTAACCATGCTGGATGGGTGTGGATGTCCAAATGAGATGCTGGAAGATGGGTGGATGGGGGTAGGTGTTGGTAGGATGTGTCCAGAGTGGCTGAAAGGTGGCAAATGCCCCATGGGTGCCATGTGAGTAGCAAGGGCAGCAGCGCTGAAGGGAGAGGATTTCTCCTGCATGCACTTGGACAGTTCCTCAAAACACTCGGAGCCTTTCTTGCTTTTCTTTGATTTGTTGGACATTTTCCTATTCCTGGTCTGAATTCCTTCCTTTTTCATGGTCAGAGGCCTGTTCACCTGCAAGAAATGAGAAAATCAGGCTCATGCAGACAAAATGACCTTATTGTGCAAAAATGAAAATATTTGGACAGCCCCCATGTGTTTTTCCTGGATGGAGACCTTTTTCTGGACAAAAAAAAAAAAAAAAAAAAAAAAAAAAAAGGTATTTCTCCCTGCAGAACTTGTTTATATTGATTTGTTTAATAAAACCTCACACAAAAAACTCTAGACATGAAAAACAAATTGAACTGAATCTGGCAGCTGATGACTCTCTTTCCCGTAGGCTTACTCTCAGTCCTCATTCATTTTCTAATAGAAGAGATCAAACTAGGAGGCACACGTTGACCCAAATATAATCCTGAGACATGAGCTATCTTGTACCAGTAACCCCTGTTACTTACAGTTTAAATACTGTTCTAACCTGTCATGAGATTCCTGCTGAAGATTAATTTCTTTTTGAAAAAAATATAGTAAGACAAAAACTTAGATATTATTATTTTGAAAGGGAAAAAAAAAAAAAAAAAAAGCGAAAATGTTCTGTCAGGATTAATTTTTGCACAGAGAGCATTTCAAATGGGCTCTGTGTTTCTGGAGGGAAGCAGCACACAAAACCCACTTAGTTAAAAACAAGTGTGGTAGCTCTATTTTGTCTGATTTTGCCCAAGCGTTAGAAGCCAAGCTGATACATTGTAGTGTCACTGAACTTAGCATCACTATGCCGCCAAAGAATGGCTGTCACTTCCCAGGGGAACCTTAGAGACAAGGGAAGGAATAAAACAACAACCAAAACCCTGAAACCAATAAAAGCCTGGTGCACACCATGCAGTTAAGACATCAATCCTGGCTAGGCAAGCAGAGACACATGAGATGAGTAAATACTCACATTGTGCAATTTATAGTAGAGTCCACAGGCATTACAAACTGGGTCCCCGTTTGCATTGCGTCGCCATAAGGTCGTGGTGGTTGTCTGACAGTTGGCACAACAAGTCCCTGCTCTCCTAGCCGCTGACTAACCAAAAGAAAAAGAAAATTAAATGTATTGCCAGGATGAGGAAGATCGTGAGAAAGGTCAAGTTGGACACAATGTTTAGGTTGGGTAGAACTAAGTTAACTAAGATTTACATGGCATCAGAGATGAAGGAAAGCTTCTGGCAGTTTTATATTTTGTAGCTGTTAGGGTTGTTTTATTTAAAATTCAAATATTATCCTATGTGGACTGCAGCTTCAAGCCCCGTGTTACTGTGTGTGCAGGGTCTGTGTGGAGAGAAACACTGCATCTAACTCCACAAACAAAAATTCTAGAAGGGAAAATGGTATCTGATTTGTTCAGGCTTTAGGTTTTCCTGTGGCAGGATTCTAGAAGGTGTCATGAAATGTATTTGTCTTTATTATTATTATTATTATTTAAATTATTTAAATTATTTGAATTATTAAATTTAATTTGTGCCAGTCTCGGGACTGGGTTTGAAAAGAGGGGATGATCTCAAAGAATGTGATATTTATTTTTTTTACCCCTATTCTTGTCCTTGAAAGATGGATACAAAAGAAAACCAACTGCATTACTTAACTGGGTGCAGTATTTATCAGAGCCATCACTGAAAATTCAGTTTCCATTTACAAATGAAAGGGAGAAAACAAAACCGGCTCCAACTTTCTTTAAATATTTAGCAAACCAAATTTCATGCCTTGCAGCAATGATTCCACTGACCCATCAGCTGCCTCTGTCCTTACTCAGCTTCTTGGCTGACAAGCCCTCAAACAACTATCGTAAAAAAAACCAAGCAAAACCACCCAAAATCTACCACCCTTTCTAAAACTATTGTTCTACTGAGGCCAAGGTGGGGAGAAAGAAAAATGTTTAAACATTCACCCACCTCGCAAAACAAGAACAGGAAAAGTAGAACAGCAGGCAGCCAGTTGTTTCTTGATAGGCCCATGTCTAGCAGACCCCACAATAATGCATTCTTTGTGCAAGCATGCTACCATAAGCAGTGTTATGAGCAAATTAACTGCACCCCATATTTTGGGAAATAATTTTGTATTAGAAAGCATCTGCCCTGCCACTGAAAGTGGTCAAAATACAGTCCATTTTGTGCAATTGGATTAATGCTGAGGACTCTGTATTTTCTCTTCTTGAATTACCTGACTTTATTTTCTAATGCATATCAATTGTGGTAATTTCCCCAGGGCCTTACTCCTTGGGTGTTTTTCCAATTAGCCACTGAGAGCCACTGGCTGAAGTGGGTTAATGTGTGGGGGGCATCTCTGCAAATCCCAGAACAGTGGGTTTCCCAAAGGAGAATTTTGTGCCCTTCCCTGCCCGATGGCTCCACTGGTGCCGCCCAAAGCATGGACCAGCTCAGCTGGCAAAAGAGGAGAACCAAGTTTTGTTCTCTCCCGATTTACGCCATGGCCCTTGGTAACTTTCCCAAAGCTGATGGACAGCCCAGCAGCTTTAGGCAAGAATCAGGCCCTGTGAGACTCATATATTTCAGTCCCTTACTCGCCTGTGAGAACAGGCCAAAAGCAGAAAGAGAGGGTACCCCCTACTGCAAGTACACTCATGCAACCCAAACACAATTAATGCCAGACTTCCAAACACTGACATTATTAATACGATCACTTTGCTATTGCATGTCAGATGAACAAATTCCCAAAGATGGCCATCTCCTCTCCCCTGCAAACAAGCAAACTACAGTGGAAAAAGGGGCAATAAACAAAGTTGTAAATCAATTAAAACAAAACATTAAAATAAATTAACTAAAGAAAACCTCTAGTGCCCCCCAAATCCCTCACAGTGAGCTAAGTATAACAGTCTCCCAACAGGCTGGAAGGTGGAGACCTATTTTTGCATAATTGAGATGGCTTGCTGATACTCAACTATGCCTGTCCCATTCAGACTGGAAAGCACTTGAGCTTGAGAGACCATAATGTTACACTGTTGTCTTAACATTTTTCTATATGTCAGTCACTTTAGAAGGCAAGTCATTAGGAAGCTTGCATAGTTGAAATTCTGACTCAGACAGACATCTTCTGTATCCCATCCCAGTGTTAGAGCAGTAATGCCGATTTTCTGCTCTCCAAACCCCATTGAAACGTGCCCACGAACAGCTAAGAGACTTGGGGCATCATAAATCACAAAGCTCCAAAAAATATATTTATTATTCTTAGCATTTTACGCATTATTTGTGGAGTAGAGTGTATTAGAAATTTCAAAACAGCAAGCATGACTGGCAAGGCTTGCCTATAGAAACTCTCTAAAGCTTTTAGAGTCAGGAAACAGATACACAAAGTTTCCTTATCTTTAACGTACAGATATCCGGATAGGAAACTACTACCAGGAGCTTAGAAAGGACATTTTTTTAAAATCACTCAAATGAAAATACAAAGCATAGGTGACTCCATGGAAAAATAATAGAATTTTTTTTTTTGAAACAGTAGGGGATTGTCTGGGGAGGGAACCAATATTAATATTGCCAGAGAATATAAGAGTGAAAATTACTTCATGGCTTTTAAACAAATAATTATGAAGTAGGGAGCAGTAGCTTTGACTCATCTGATTTGTTTTGCTTTTAAGGAGCTGGAACTTCTTTTTTAGTACACTGTGGAGGACATTCATGCTCATAACCCTTTCGCTCCCGATATGCATTGAAAATGTCCCAAGAGGCCAAATAAATGAGGAATTAAATTAAAAGCTGTCATCTGAGGATAAACGGGGGGAGACGGGTACACGATATCCCAGATATCCCACACACACAGTGAGCAGCAGGGAGCCTCGGGACGGAGGTGTGCTCGGGGCACGGTGGTCTGAGCCGAGCCGGGGATTCCGGGGCTGGGGGAGGGGGGGATTTGCCCCGAGGCACAGCAGTGACCTCGACGTGACTGACCCCCATGTACAGTACAGCTCAGCTTGGCGCAGGGCTGAGCAGAGGTGAGACACCGTTTGCTTGTGCCTGCGTGTGGTCCCCTGTGCCTGATTTATCCCCAAAGCCAGGAGAAAGAGAGCCACCTACCAGCCTTCGTTTGGGTTTAATGAGAGGTCGGTTTTGACCGTTCATTTTGTGGTAGAGCCCGCAGGCGTTACACAGGTAATGCCCGGTGCCGTCTCTTCTCCAGAGAGGGGTAGCAGTTGCTCCACAGTTCACACACTCTCTGCCTTCTAAATGGAAACACGAAGAAACCGGATTTCTTTCTTTAAAAACAAATTCACAAAAGCTTTTTGCATTGTCCTTTAGGCATTTTCCAGAAGTCAAAACAGACTGTTAATTCAAGCACAGTCAGACAGCAGTGACATCTACAGCACATGCAGCAAGGAACTCCGTGATTTGAGAGCACCCAGACTCCAGTGAGTATTTCATGTCACAATCAGAAATAGGCAGCTCTCTCTGTAAGGTGAGAGAGAGTGACACTTTTATTGTGTCAGATGGAAGTTATCGTTTCAGTAATGAGAACTCCTCTAATCTGTGCTGGGCACCGCTCCCCTCCTGTATCTGTTGCACTCTGATAGATCCTGTGTTCTGCCCCAAATACACACATACACGTGTACACTGACACACACCTGCAAGCACTCAACATGATGAAGTCAGAGAAAGAGGTTTTCAAGAATTAAATCTAAGCAGAAAGACACCACCCCCTCCCATTCTTCAATTTCCTTTTTGTCACTAATGCTAGGGGATGAAAAAGTAAAACTGAGCAGATTGGGAATGGGTACAGAATGCCAAAGGCTCAGTTATTATTTTTGTTCTAAAGGCAGAAAAACACGGTTAATACTGGTCTTTGAAAAAGTTCAGTTTCAGCAAGCACTCTGGAATTAACTGTAAAAAACAGGCTTTCAGTTCTTTTCCATTTCTGTAATTTTTCAACAATACAGTTTGGATTTAGTAAGGAACAGTTTACCATATTACTGCTTCATTATTAGTTTTAGTAGCACAATGTGGGAAACACGGGATTGTAGAAGGGCTCTTATTAAAACCCAGCATGTAACTCCTAGATATCTGTGTCTGCCTTGGAAATCTCTCTGCTAAAAGTTCATTTGTCTCTGATGGTTCGAGGGCAGGTCTGCTTAATATAGAAATATCTCTTAATATAGTTTATGCAAATCCAACAGTATTTAACTGGAGAGGAAATTCTTTTTGCTAATAACTGAAGCAGGCCATGTTGAGTTCAGCGGGGCTTGTGTCTCCTTTAATCTAGGGAGTGGGTGGCTTTTAAACAACACAGTCTACAGTGAAAAATGAGGGGAGCTCTGCAGCACTGCATTTGTAGCTTTTGTCCCTCCTAGGGCAGGAAGCTGCAGGAGTCGTCGTGTCGTGAGTCTTAGTTTTCCTACAAAAACACTGAGTGGTCACGAACTTTCCCCAGTTCCTTGCGCAGGGGGCTCCCTTACAGAAGAAAACCCCAAAAACAACAAAACAACCAAAACCCAACACCCACCATAAAACAAAACAAAAAAAGCTCCGCACTTCCCCCATCTAATAAAATCATCGGCAATCACGGGACAAAAAATAAAAGAGCTACTCGAGATCCCTTTATCTTCAGAGATCTGGGTCTTGAATCTGTTCCTAAGCTCGGGAGGCTGGGGCTTCTCGTTGCCTTTTCTCACTGCTCTCTGCACTACTAGAAAAACGTGGGCATAGAAAATACATGGTAGCAACAGTATTCAAATAATGGCAGAGGGAGGGTGGCTTTTCCTCTCAGAGGAGACATTTGGAACAGAGCTGATGCGCTTGTAAAGTAGCTGATACTTTTGTTGCAAAACTCGTAAGAGCTCGTATTTCTAATTACTGCCTACTTTAAAAATAAATGCATGCGGTGTATTTGTAAGCATAGATGTGCAATGACATACAAGAATGCACAGACAAAAACATATGTAGCTATTTAGTTTTAAAGGTCTATCAAAATTCAGTCTCATTCTTAGTTTCATTTCCATCCACGGCTGAGGATGTTAAAGCAGGAAGGTTAGTGGAATTATACAAATTGTCTTCATTCGTCTGCCTAGTTGTACAATTACTGTGATTTCAAAGAGGGAGCAAACCACTGCCCATCACCTAATTTACTAAGAGGGCACTTTTAGGAAGAAATGCAGGGAAAAGTTCTGAGCTCAGAAAGGTCCGAAGTCAGTCTTGGAAGCAGAGATATGTCTGGTTGAGAGCGGGGCAGGGGGGAGGGAGGGTGAGGGGTATATTCTAGTTAAAATTAAGCTGGAGTAAGTTAGCGATAACTGGACACTTTAGTCTTTCTCACTGGTATGTAAACTATATTTGAACTTTTGCTCCTGTAGAACGTGAAGGAAGTAAAGGCCCTCAGCGATTTGAAGCGGACCGGCCGGGTAAGTTTCGCTTTCATCCTGCACTGGGGCCTTGGTTCGTGGTAATGAAAAGATGTGGAAATTAGTCAGGGAGAAATCCCTATGGCTAGAAAATCCCCACCTGTAAACTGGCAGGGGGTGGTTAATGACTTGGGGGAGCAGGGTCGGGCCTGAACCCCTCGGGTGGCCGAGGCCAGCTTTTCTCCGAGGGAGATTTTTTGTTTCCCTCGTATAAATCCCTGTCTGTACGACTCGATCTGCCACCTCACGCTGCACCGGTCCCTGTGTCCCTTGGCCCCTCCGGCACCCTGTCCATTGACTCAGGGGCCCCGCTGGATGCACTGGCACCCATAGAAGCCTGGGGGGCAAGCTCAATTTCCCAGTTTAACAGTCCAGGAGGCAGGCAGCCACCTGTCCCCCTGTTCCAGGGAGAGCTGACAAAAGCACCCTGCCTCACAGCAGCCTGCATCCTCACCCCCCAGACACCCAGCCACACCACTCACACACACCCCGGCCCTTCCACCCCGAGGTACAGCCACTGTGGGACGGGGCACACAACAGCGCAGGACACTTACCCGAACAGGACCTGGCCTTGCTCCGCGGCTTGGGGGTGAAGCTGGATGCGGGCCCCCCCAGGAAGCTGCCGGGGTGAAAGAGGCTGCTGCTGTAGTCGTGGGCAGCCGGCACATAGGAAGGGTACGTGGGGATGGGGTGGTGGGTGGATGGTTGGGCACCCATGCTGGTGAGGCTGCTCCTGAGCGGGCTGGCGCTCTCCATCTTCATCCCGTCCGACAGCGACACTTGGTATTTGATGCTGTCTTTGTCCTCCTGCCGGGCCCCGGCAGAGGAGGAAGGGGAGGCAGCGCTGGTGGAGTTGGGGTCCGGGGATACTTCCTTGGGAGGGGTCGGGGGGAAGCCGAAGAGGTGGGAGCCGGAGTGAGAGGCCGGGGTGAGTGATGAGACGGAGGCGGTGCTGGAGGTGCTGCTGCCTGGGTACACCGAGATAGCCCCAGGTGCTCCGGCCGCCGAGGGGTGCAGGGGAGTCTTGGTGAAGGGGTTGACGGTCCAGGGGTTGTGGTGATGGGCAGACAGTGCCGCCTTGCTGCTGTCCAGCCAAGGGATTCCGGGGCTATGGATAAGATGAGGCCGACACATTTGACTCCCGGTCAGGCGGGCTGTAGGAACACAAGAGCATTTGGGATCAGCTCGGGGCGGCTTTGGGAAGTTCCCCAGCCCCCGGAGCTCCCCGTTCCTCCGGCAGCGGGAGAGGAGCCGGGAGTGGGGAAGAGATTTCACAACCCGGATAACAGCAGCCAGACTGGCGTGACAGCTCTTTTGCCCCATCCCCTCTGAGGGGATTAACAGCAAGCCCAGCAAAAAGGAGCGATGGGCGGAGGGGGGACCCGGCCACCCGGTGCAAGAGTTGAAGCACCCCATTTCCTCCCCCCCACCCCTGGCAATAAGCAGCAAACCCGTTTCTGCTCTGTCTTCTGAGCTGGTACAACACACTCTCTTCGGCTTCTGAAAACACCCTCAAATAAAATCCATCGCCGATTAGAATCGGTTTGTATTTTGCATCCGGGAAGTAGCCGTATCTGAGAAGTTTTAGCCTGTGCGCACACTATTTCCCCTTCCTCTCTCACCTCCCCCCTTTCTTTCCCTCCTCTCCGCCAGTCCTTGGTTATGTCTGGGGTTAAAATCCACCCGTGCCTCCTAATCTATCCCGGTTTTTTAATCTCTTTTCCCCCTTCCGTCACACCGAAGCGGCCCCCGAGCGGAGCTCCTCTCCTCCCGGCAGGACACGGAGGGGCCCGGGGAGCGCAGGCGGCGGCGGGCGGGGAAGGAGCCGGGGGTGCCAAGGAAGGCAACGGGTGCTGATTTACCGTGTGCCTGGCTGTAGGAGACCCTGGCCCGGGCATGGGCAGAATTGGCGTAGTAAGGGTTGCCCTGGGAGTCCAGGTGATTGAAGAAGACATCGACTTCATCTGGAGGTAGGAGCTGCGCTGGTTCCATGTAGTTGTGAGCCAGTCCGGGATGGTGGCTCTCGGGATGCTGCCCGTTGAGCACGGCGTGGTGGGCCATCCAGCGAGGCTGGTCCGTGGCCACCTCCATGGCCTCGGGCCTCCCCTCCCACCCACCCCTGACCAGGAGCGAGCGGCCCTCTCTGGGGGGGTGGGTGGTGCTGCTCGGGGAGGTGGCTTTTGGCGCCGCTGGTGGGTTTTGGGAGATGGGGTGGCTTTTCTTAAGAAAGAAAACCCCTGGGTGGGTGGAATGCGGTCTCGGAAGGGTGGGGGAGGAACCCCGAAGTCAGCGTGTCCCTCTGTACACCAGGCGGGTGGCAGAGGCAGGTCCGGGTCAGCACCTGTAGGGAGAGACGGGCGGGTTAAAGTTTCGGCAGACCTGGTGTGCGCTGCGCGCCGAGCTTCCCACCGGCTTCTTTTCCCAGCGGTAAATGGATGAGGAGGGGAAAGCGAATCCCCCCCCCCTTCCAAAAATATCCTCTCTCCTAAATTTCTCGTCTTGCGCCCTCCCTGCTCATTGCCCCACAAAATAAACAGAGATCCCATTTCAAACTCTTTACCAAAAAAAAAAAAAAAAAAAAAAAAAGAAAAAAAAAGCAAAAAGCTTCCTTTTTTCCCTCCCCGCTGTCGCTACAAACGTCAACAGGAGCTTTTCCAGCTGGCTACAAAAGAGGGGTAAAAAAGGAAGAATAGCTGATTTAATACAGCGTAGCTCTAGCAAGAACTCCAACTGACACAAAAGGAAAAGGAGGGGAGAAAGAAAGAGGGGGTATAGAAGGAGAAGAGGGGGGAGAAGATTGTAACGCGAAAAGAGCGAGTGCGCCCTGGCAGCGTCGCGGCGGCCCCCCCGCGCCCTACACTTACCCGGGGCAGGAGGCAGGCTGCCTCCGTGGGGTGGGTGGTGATGGATGCCTGCGTGGAGGATGCGACTGCCGTAATGGGGGGGGGGGAGAGGGAAAGGGAGGGGTGAAAGAGTAAGTATAATTTAAAAAATATTATTAAGAAAAAAAAAAAAAAAAAGCGAGGGGGGAGAAAGCAGCGTGAGCGCGGGAGGAGGCTGGATGGGAGGGTGTTACTCAGATGGCAAAGCCGCTGCTCTGGCCGGCTCGGTCCCATCCCCGCGCATCCTATATGAGCGCTGGCGCCAGCTGGCCGCGGCGCCGCAGACGGGCCGGGGCGCGCAGGGCCGGCGGCCGGGCCAGCCAATCCCGCCGCCCCACACCGCCCCCAACCGCACCCCCGGCCCCAAACAGAGCCGGCCCGGGGGTGTGAGGTGGGGGGGAGAGCACGGCACAGACCCCCTCCCCCCGCCCGCAGCATCCCCTCCGGGCAGCGCCGTGGGGGCTTTCCCCGCCCGAAAGCTGCACGCCCCTGCGGGGCGGGGACGGCAAAATAGGGGGGGTCCCGCCGGGGAGTGCGGGGAGGGAGCGGGCGGGTGAAAACGAAGTGCGGGAAGGCCCCGGCTCCGACGGGTGATCCCAGTGCCGCCGCCGGGATGCCCGGAGCTGGGAGGAGGAATGGAAATCGGCACTGAGGAGATAAATACGCTTTAAATCCCCTAAATCAGGCACAGCAGCGCACAGCCGAGAGCAGGACAAACCCCAGCGTGGTCGTTCCCATCACGTTACTTTGAAATAGCTGGCTGAACTGGGGAAGGAAAAAAAAAAAAAAAAAAATAAAAGAAAGAAAAAAGGAAAGAAAAACAAATAAATTCGAGGCTCCCTGCTGGCCCCGGGGGCCGGCACGGCGAGGAGGGCCCGAGCAGCAGGGCCGCTCCGAGCAGCGCTGCCCTCCGTGCAGTGCCGTCCCGGGCAGACTGCGGGGCACAGAGAGATCCTGCCCAGCTCCCCGGCCTGCAGTGCCTGGGCCCGCTCTGCGTTTGCTGGCGGCTACGGCAGTGAACGGCCAGGCCCGGGGAACCGAGCCGATCCGGGGCAGAAGGGCGCCTGGGGGACGGCTACAGCCTCCCCGGCGGGGCTGAGGCAGCGGGATCCCACTTTTTCCCCTGTCTCCCTTTTTTTGTTTGTTTGTTTATTTTTTTGTTTTTTTAACAAAACAAACACCACAGTTTTAATATTTGCAAACAAATACATGTGTGCTTTGGACCGGGGAGGTGAGGCTCAGCCCGGCTCAACAGGCGTTTTCTGGGGAGTTTGCGGCGCTGCTGTAGCTGGGACGCGGATCGGGCTTTGCCACCCCCGTAGGTGTGGATAAACCCGTCCGCTTTTGAGACGGAAAAAATTAATAATGAGAAAGTCTCAACCGACTCTCTCAGAGTACGACCCGGCGCTGCTGCAGGTCCCGTTTTCTAGACGCTCCCCTCCCGTTCCTCAGCCGCTCCTTTCGGGGAAGAAGAAAACTGATCGCAATCCCTTAAGCCTCCATCCTGGAGGCTGCGTGGGGAAACCGCCCCCCGCCCCGGGATGTCGGGGAGCTGGGCAAGGGGTGTCGGGGAGCGGCCCTAGCTCCAGCCCAACGGTGCGGCCAGGGAAGGAGCGGTGGGAACCGGTCGGTACCGTGCGGGTTGTGCCGGGCCCCGCCGAGGGGATGCCGTGGGGAACGGGGCGGCCTGAGGATGCTGCTGCCCCGAGGGCCGCCCCCTCGGCGATCAGCGCTGGGGGCTGGGAGCTGGAGCCGGCCTCCCCCAGCCCAGCCGCCCCAGTCACTACGACGCCGGGGCTCTGACGTCACCCGCCACTGCCAAATTCGCCAGGAAATGAACTTTTTTTTTTTTTTCATAATAATAATAATAATAATGATGACGGTAATAATAATAAAACTCCCTTTCCTCGCTGCCGATCCCGTCTGCCCAGAGCGACACGGGGCTCCTTCCCTAACTGTTTTTCCACCACTACCTATTGTCGCCCCAGACCTCCCCCCAGGGGCCCCCCCAGCGCAATCTTCCCTGGTGGGGGAACCACAGCGGGGGGGAAGCGGGGCCGGGTTTGAGGACACTAGAGGCTGGAGCAGGGGGACCTAGCATTGCTCCCCTCTCTCCCTGCATCCTTTCCTGGGCCGGCCTCCTGCACCCAAAGCTCGGGTTGCCCTGCTTCCCCTCGGCTCCCTGCCCTCGAGGCTGCGCGACGGCGCCGGGACCGCGGCGCCCCTCGCCCCCTCCTGCCGCCGGGGGGAGGGGGTCGCAAGAGGCGGGCTACATCTCCGCTGTCAGCTGCCGGGTGCGGAAGGGGACGTGGAGCCGGCTTCTCTCGGGACGGTCTGGTTGGCCCGGGCAGGCCGGGAAGAGGCGCAGGGCCGGGCTTGGTGGGAAAGGGGCCGGGGCTCGGTAAGGCAAGTGCCCGCCGCGCTGCGGAGCTGCCTGCCCGCGGCAGAGCGTGCCCGAGCGGCTTAGGCCGGAGGTGCCAGGGAGGAAAGGGAAACAAAGCAAAGCAAAGCAAAGCAAAAAAAAAAAAAAGTAAAAATAAAGGAAAGTTAGGAGGCAGAGAGAGAAACAAACCAGCTTTCTAAAAATCCGGCTTCTGTCTCCGCGTCCGCTGCGATTTGCATTCTACGTGTACTAAGAAAACCCAGCAAAATCACCCAAATATTTTCCCAAAATGGACTGTTGTTTTGTTTTGTTTTGCTTTGTTTTGTGTTTAATGGACCACTATAAAACAAACGCAGGAGTCTGCAGGTAGGTTTCCCCACGGCTCACTCTACCCCAGAGGATGCCGGGGTGCACCGTGCCTGGGGGTCCGTTCCGCTGCGGCAGGGCGGTGGTCAGCTTCGATGACCCCGGCCCCGCCGTCCTCAGCTCCCAGCCAAGCGCCTCACATCGCCCTTATTAATTAATATGGATGTTTCAATTATTGCCCGGCTGCCATCAGCACGGGGCCGGGATATTATTTTTTTTTTTGGGGTGGGGGGGGAGGGAAGAGTGGGGTGGGCTGTTTGTTTTAGGCAGGTGATAAAAATCGCAGTTAACGAGCTGATAATTCGTTCGTGTTTGTTTTAAAAGACAAATTGTAAAGATTAATCAGGCAGCTTGATTTATGGCGAGGCAGACCCCGGTGCTGCCCGGCTAGGGCTCCCTGAAGCCCCCGTCTCGGGTTACCCGGGGGCCGGCAAGCGAAGCAAAACAAAAGGGGCGAGCGGGCAGCGTTGGCGGCCGCGCTGCCTCGGGCCGGGCCCCCGCCCGGCGCCCGCCCTCCGCCTGGAGCCGGGGGTCCGGCTGTCTGCCCCCTCCCCTCGCCGGGGTGCTGACACTGCCGCTGGTGCCTGCCCTAGCACCCACATTTCGCGTTTTGCAACTCCCCTCCCATTAAAACCCTTTGCAGAAATAAATGACCTCTCCATCAGGGATGAACGATTTCTGCCGAGAGAGAGATTGAAATGCCGTGGTTGAGCGGGAGGATCTTCTAGATAGCCAAATTGCAAGCTTTTACTTTATTTTGTGTTTGTTTGGTTTTTTTGTTGTTGTTTTGGGAGTTTTTTTTCCGCCGTGTCCTGTCCCCACAGCCTACGACTGGCGAACAGGCTACTGGCTCCGGTCTCGGCCTCTAAATGTCCCGGCGGCACGGCTGTTTTTTTAATTGAATTAATTCACCCATCGGGAACATCAGCAGCTCGCGGTGGCTGCTGGAGGCGAGCAGCTTAGCTCCGCTCCGCAGCCCGTTTCACACGGCTGGTTAAGCAGTTTTCCCCTCAATTTTCTGCCAAGCCTCCGGGGAGAGGGTCCGCCCGCTGCCCCCGGCTCCAGCACCCCCGCTCCTTCCAAATCCCCATTTACCTTCTTCTCTCCAATTCCCCTCGTTTCGCCCCCCCTGCACAACGGGCTCCGTTTTATTAACTTCATATTGTTGTCGCATATTTTCTTTCTTTTTTAATAAGGGAGCTTTCCCAGATCTGGAAGCACAACTGGTTATTTTGATTTGATTGACAAGTGATGTCATATCTTTAAGGGGGGAAAGGGGGAGACGACAACATGTTTTAGCAACAGTTAGTAGCGCCATGTGATGGAGTTGACACCTATGCCCGGGCAGAGGCGAAGGCACAAAACAAATCCTCTGGCCGTGCACACAGAATATTTATTTACACGCCTGGCGTGGGGTTTCTTTTTTTTTTTTTTTTTTTTTTTTTCTTTTTTTTTCTTTCTTTAGTTCCCTAATCCTGTCTGCTTGGACCTGAGAAAAATGTACCTGAGCAAACGGGGTTAGGCTGGGTCGGACCCGCAGCTCCCGGGGAACTTTCCTCCAGTCACCCCTCTTCCCGGGGTGACCCCGGAGACCCCCCCAAGGGGCCACGCTCACCCCGCTAAGAGTCCCGAGGTTCGAGACCTCCCAAAGCGACCTTCCAGTGTCACCCCTCGGCTCCCTGTCAGCCTCTAAGTGTAACCCTCAAGCAGGGACGGCAGGAAAAACTCCGTGATAAAAAAAATAAAAGAAAGAAAAAAAAGAGGGAGAGAAGCGCTCAGCCCTGGGCCGTGGTACTCACTGCCGCCGGTGTGTGAGCACCGAGGCAGGCTGCCCGCCGGCGGGGAGGGGGCTGGGAGGGCCAGCGGCGGGCTGTGGGCGTATCGCCCCGACCCTCCCGCCCCCGGGGACCGCGGCAGGTACAGGATCATCCGCCCGATGCCAGCGGCTCCCTCCCGCCCGGCCGCAGGTAGGAGACCTGCGACCTCCTCCCGCTCCCCCGGGCGGCCAGCACCGACCGCGGCCAGCAGCACTTTTCCCCCCTCCTCCCCGGGGGTTATTTCCTTGGGTGTGATTTTTTGGTGAGGGGAAGTTGTTGTTTTCTGCCCGTTTTTCGCTGCTTCATTCCCTCTGGTCTGGTCTCCTCTCTGCTTTCTTTTCTCCCCTGCCCTGCGTTACTAGCACGTATTTATGGCTGCTAATAGCAGTTATAAAATGACACAGTTACCTCTTAACCACAAGACCCTATTTTGGCTGCATTAAAAAAAAAAAAAAAAAAAAAAAAAAAAAAAAAAAAAAAGGCGGCTCGGGGAATAAATCATGGAATACTTTTTTTTTTCTCTTTTCCTCTTTTTTTTTCTTTGTAAAAAATTTTTATTACTACTGTAGAAGCCTCCTCGCTACCTTCTCATCCCGCAGGCGATTTCTGCAGGGTATATTCTCCACCTTGGGAACCTTCGGTCCCAGTGTCCGTCCTGGCCCGCTCCCGCACACACCTCCACCTGTGCTTTGTCTATAATTGCCCTGGTGTTTGCCGCCCCCGCAGCCCCGCGGCTCGCTCGGCTGCAAAGAAAAGGGGAGGAAAAGCCCCGAGTCGACCCCAGCCTGCCCACAACAACGCCTTTTTTCTGCAAGTTCACAAAGAAAAACGAGTGCGGGGTGGGGGGAGGAGGTTTGCACGCGCACACCTTTCTCCAGAAAAAGGTATGAATTTTTTTTTTCAGGCACTACCAGAAAAGATTTCGTTCCCAGGAGGTTGCTTTAAATTTGGTGATTTTTTTTTTTCTGGTTGGTTGCTTTTTTGTTGTTGTGGGGGGTTTTTTTGTTTTGTTTTGGTTTGTTTTTTTCAAAGGTTATTTCGGCCGCAGCTGTTGTAGGACAGAGCAAAGAGTCTATAGGTTTGAATTGTTTCTCTGCAGGCAAAACTTCACTGGGGTGAGACTGAGCCCAGAACAGGGAACGGGGCTTGTCTCATGCCCGGCACCGACCCCACCCGACGCTGCCTTTCCCCTGCGAACCGCGGGGCTTGAACCAGGCCGGAGTTAAAACTTCCGAGAAAAAAAAATTAAAAATAAAAAAAAAAAATTGCTTTTAATAAAGATGCTCCGTGCTCTGGGGGAGAGCAATCCACGCGACTAAAACCAGCACTCCCCTTAGTGCAATCGCTTTTCTTATTGAAATCGCCTGAAATCCAGGCAGGCTCCACTCCTTGTTGCTTATAATTATTTTTTGTTTCTTGCCTTCCAGCCTCTGCACCCCAAAGCATAAGGAGGATAAAGAGGGGAACTTTGCTCATATAAGAACAACAGGGGAAAAAAAAAAAAAAAAAAAAAAAAAAGACAGAGAGAGAGGGTTGAAAGAGCCCGCGCAGAGGAGCAGCCCAGTCCCCGATGAGGCTGGGTAATTTTAAATCATGCAAAGCCCCGTAAAGCTGCCGCACGGGACTGGGACGGAGAGGACTCCCCGGCAAGCAGGTGCAGGGGGAGCGGG
Organism: Calypte anna; assembly: GCF_003957555.1. Lineage (NCBI taxonomy): Eukaryota > Metazoa > Chordata > Aves > Apodiformes > Trochilidae > Calypte > Calypte anna. Next base: position 9,745,449 of record NC_044258.1, on the reverse strand, counting down.
GCCGGGCCCCACCGGCTTTCCGGGCCAGAACAAACCCTCGCATCTTTTTTTTTGTTTTGTTTTTTTCTTTTTGTTTTTTTAATGCCCAAATCTGCCAACAATGGGAGCGAGGAGATAGGATGTGACTGTGGGGAGGGGGCGCGGGGCTCGGGGCTCTGCACACCCTGTCTCCGGAAAGTGTCTGCTTGGCCGCCCTGGGTGAAATGCAACTTTCCAAGATGGAGATTTAAATAATTATCGCGGTGACAATGGGAAAAACAAAACAATATTTAAAACCCCCTCAACAAACCAAAACACAAAAAAATAACTCAAGCCCAAACGAGGCCCGGCGGAACCGCTCCCCGCAGGGTACCGATGCGGGGAGAGCACCGGGTGCGGCCCCAGCCGCCGAGCAGAGCCGGCCGAGCCCCCGCGGAGTCTCCCAGCCTGCGAGCATTGCACCAGGCTCAGCCGGCCCCGGACAGGCGGGAGGAGGCTGCCCCGAGGGGAGCAGAGTGTGCTCGGGGCATTACTTCGTTCTTTACAAAACCCTGCCAGGTCATCCCCAAGGGAAAGTGCCCCAGGCGATGCGGGACCCGTAACCCGACGCGTTGCGGAGTCGGTGCGGCTGTCGCCGGGCCAGGCAAAGCCTCGCAGACGCATGCCCTTACCTTGCCTTTCGCCCGCCCTCGTTTTTCTTTCAGTTTTCCCCCTGATGCCTGGAAAGCGCCGGGTCTCCTCCACCGCTTCCCTCAGCGCGGGGCCGCAGGAAGCTTCTCCCGCTTGCCTGCACCGGGAGCGGGGGCTCAGTCGCGGGCGGTGGGTGCGCGCAGCGCGGTGGAGAGGCTGCCCGCGGTGCGCGCTGCTCAAAACTGGCAGCAGTTTCCGAGCTGAGCCTTTTTTTTTTTTTTTTTTTTTTACTCCCTTCGCTCCTTCCCCCCTTCCCTTCCTCCCTCCCTCCCTCCCTCCGTCTCTTTTCCTCTCTCCCTTCTTTCCCTCCCCTTCTCTCTCTCACTCTCCTGCATTCAAGGATGGCACAGCGAGCCACTGTGTATTTATGTACATAATAAGGCGGCTCGTCCCCTCCACTTCATTTGCATCATTACAATATCTGTACAAGCACATCACATTGTCTGTTGCTTGCACCTTTTGTTACGGTTGCTGTCACAGTCTACGCGACTTGACTTTCATATTTTAAATGAATTGATATTATACCAACAACACAGGCTCACATCCCAGGCGGTGGGAGAGCGGAATCCACCGAGCTTCAGCCCCTGCCTCTCCCCAGCCACTCGCTTCTCCCACCGGATCCCAAGGAAGGTGGGGTGGGGGCAGCCGCTTTGTAGGATCAATTATTCGTAGAAATTATTACTATTCGTATTAATTTTGTTTCCAGTCCTTAGTGAAAGGAATGTTTGGGGCGGGGGCAGGGGTGTTGAATTTTTTTTTTTTTCATTGGGCAGTTTGGCTTTTGCATACATAACCTCGTCTCTTCTCCCCATTCTCCCTTCCCAAACTGAGTCTTTCGGGCTATGCACCTGCACGGAAGGGAGGCGGAGGAGAAGCTGGAAGAGGCACAAGCAGATGTTACGCGACGAGTCATTGCTATAGCTAGCAAAGAAACGGTAAATACATATCTCGTAGCCCAACAGGCAATTCGAGCAGAACGAATGGTTTTGGAAATGGTTGCGCGCCCCAGCCCTGGCTTGGCAGTCCTCACCTGCTGGGTACGGGTGTGTCTGCAGGGCTGGGGGATACCCCGCGCCCGGTGGCTGGATGGGGTGGTGGGCGCCAGGGCCGGCCGCGGGGGGTTGCGCCGTGGGGGGCCGCAGGGGCCGCGTTGGGGCGCCGCGGGGTGCAGCGCGATTCTCCGGGCGGGGCTGGCGGGACACCCGCCCGGGGCTGCGGGAAAACCGTATTAACGGGGAGACAAAGGCCGGACCGTCCGGCGGGGGCCCCGCGGGAGCGGGATAACGAAATGCGGTTCAGGAAGGGAAGGAGAAAAGTTTCGCGAGAGCGAAATTATCATCATAATGGAGGTAAAAATGTGAGCAGGGAAAAGAGGGGGGCGAATCCTATTCTGCTGGCATTTTCTATCTGTCTTTGTGATATGGTTCGGAGGAAAAAGGGTCCTTGATATGCAGCAGATAATTCTTATCAGCCCCACGCAGCCCATTTCCAAAGTAAGTGTTTTAATTACTCCTCCTGTATTACCCTTCATCCTCCGAGAGCAGATACACCGCCAGATTTATGCAGGGGGAAATATAGAAGAATGCGGTATTAAAAAATATACATATATATATAACCCCCTCTTTTTTTTTCCTTGTGCCCAGGAAGAGGGAGAGTCTGTCTCCAATCGCGCCTTGGGATCGCCCCTGCACGGAACGACTCTAAAACGAGGCACCGTCGCTCATACCGAAAAACTACGGGAAAAGCAGGCTTTGAAGCCTGCAGATTTTTCCCCAGGCGGGGGCAGACGGTGGTGTTCGAGTCGGGGCTTGGGGGGCTGAGCCCTGCGGGGGCGCGGGGATGCCCAACCCGAGGCTCTCCGCGCTGCTGCCTGCTCGCCGACCGGGATGTCCCGGGGCTGGGACCAGCCCCTAAGTTCCACCAAAGGCATTTGGGGCCAGAGGGGGTGCAAATGTGCGACATTCCCCTCATGCCCGCTGGAAGAGAATGATTTTTTTTTTTTCCTCTGCTGTTCAGCTTTCGTGCTAAAGATGTCATCTGAAAGTCTGGGAGGAAGGGGGGACGGTGCTCTGCCCTCTTCCACGGTAACAACCATATTCTGCATATTGAAAAAATATGATAGACGGGGGGGAAATTTTTTTTCCCCCTCTTAAAAAAAACCAAACCGAAACAAACAAAAAAACCCCCCAACCTTTTCAATATTGATTCAACAAAAAAAGAGAGGGAGAGAATTTTAAAAGAGAAGAAGCAGCACCAGCAGCAGGGAGAATATAGGCTCAGCAACTCTCCAGGTTCGCTTCCTTATTATTACTATCCAGGGGTAATTTTTCATCTCTGCTAGCTAATCTTTGTTCCTTGTGAAGATAATGAATAGCCCAATCCTTATCTCCTGGGCTCCTGGAGGCTGCTGGAGAATGGGGTTGAACAGGGTTGAAAATTGGTTCCAAAGTGCTGCTGAATAAATGGTGTTCCTTATCTCTCGCTTCCAGATTATCGGAACCCTTTCAAAACTCACACAACAAATACAGCCACCGCATCTAATGCATCATTTACCAGAGCAGATCTCCGCGTTTGATCGGCAGATAGGCAAAATCTATGTATTCCTTGCTTTACCTAGTATGCATGGACGCGGGGCTGCTGTGCATGCGGGGTGCCCCCGGCTGGGCTGGGACGTCCCCAAGGCTCCTAGCACACGCGGGTTTTTGCTGTGGACTCCGTGGAGTGACCAGAGTGTCCCCTGCCTGTCCCCGACCCGGGAGAGCAGGGTGGGACTGTGATCCACCTTGAAAGGTGTTGTTGCACTGCACGCTTGGAAATTTAGGGTTGCTCTGCTGGGGAGCTGATGGGTTTGCAGGGAGAGGAAAAAGGTGTGAGCATCATCCCGAGCACCCCAGGCATCGGCTCACACTCATGCTCACTCCTGTGCCCACCGCTGCCCTTGCCCCCACCCAGGGTCACTGCTCCAGAGGTGCTGAGCTCCTGCTGTGTGGTGGCACTTTTGTTCTTCCAGGAAGCCACTTTGAGGCTCTTCTGTGCCCTACTCCTGCCCCAGCCCTCAGCCACGTCAGGGCCTGGCTGGAGCAGTCTGGCAAAACCTCCTGGTGCTCCCCACAGCTCATGACCCCCAAATCTTGGCAGCCCAGTGAGGAGCCTGTCCAGTCTCTTAGGTCTCCGAAAGGCTGGGACTGGTTTCCAGCCCTCCCAGAAGTGCTGCGTGATCTCCCCACATCCCAGCTGCAGGCAGGACAGGGTAACTGGGGCAGCACAAATTTGGGGAACAACTGGTGATCCTGGGGGAGAAAAACAAAAAACCCTTCAGGAAGCAAGTCCTTCCCTTCTGGAGTTAATGTGAAGTCTGCTCCTTCCAGCTCTGTATCAGACATTTTTTTGTTTCTTTATTTCTGTCTGTCTGTCTTCCTGTTATTTTTTTTTTTTTAATTTATCTCTATATTTCCACTAAGTTTTCTTGTTTTGTATTTTGTTTTTTGTTTTGTTTTTTAATTCTTATCTCCTCAAAACTTCTCCATAACAGTAAATGCCTCCCAGCTCATCTGTGCACCACTCAGGTCCACAGCAGCAGATCCCCCAGCCAGGGAGCGACCCCTCAGTTCTCACCCACCCTTCTTTCCCCAGCATTGCCTGAGCCAGTCGGTGTCCAGGTACCAAACAGGGTGACATTTTATTTCATGGCAACACAGCCCAGTCTATGCCCATAGTGCTACCCTGGACTCCCAGCCCAGGGGTCCAGAAAGTTCAAGTTGGGTTGGGCTGGGGACAGGACATCCACAGTGTCCTGACCCCCTTTGACTGTCCAGCAAAACTCATCTGTCCCCTGCCTGGAAAGGGAGAGAAACTTCTGTGGGAAGTTTCAGGCAAGCAGCAGCCCCAGCCAGCCCATGCCCGTTCTCAAGAGTTTTGCAAATGTTCAACTTGTACTAATTTTTTATGGCTGTATTCACAGTTGTTCTCTGTAAAAAATGGACCTGTGTTAGTTTATTAATAACCTAACCATTACGTATTAAAGACCTATGAGTGACACAAGATGACAAAAAGCTGTATTTTTCCAATATACACAAGCACACATTTAATAACCTTCTATTGCATCTCAGCTAGGCCTTCTCTCTGATGGTTCCCATGGCAACTGAGATAAAAAAGCAGCCATTTTCCATATCTCTATGAAAGTCTATTATATTGCAGGATTAGTTCATCTTCTGCTAAGGTCAAACACAAAGTCATACAACCTGAAATATTTAGAATCCATGTACATTCATTTTTTTATATGCCCTTTCATTTTCCACAAAAGACTGGGCTCCTCTGAGGTTTTATTCCCCAGAAAATGCTAAGCAAAGCAATAAAAAAATAATGATTAGCAGCTGATGAAAAGTTCAATTGTTTTTTTTTTTCCTCCCCCCCATCACAGGTTTTTTTTTCCCTTAAAAAAAAAAAGAAAAAAGAAAAAAAAAAGAAAAAACCACCACCCACTATTGTTGGGCAGATAGTGCCTTCTCCATTTATCTCTATCAGCAGCCGTGATTGCAGCCGATACCGGCCGCTTAATTGGGCTGGGAGCAATTTGCAGGCGGACGGCGTCACCTTCTGGCTGCGGCGGGTGAGGCAGCGGCGGAACCGGGCTGGGGGGGCTGGGGCCGCCCCGCTCGGCATCCCCCGGCCCGCAAACCGGGGGGAGCCAGGGTCGGCAGGATGGGATGGGATGGGATGGGATGGGATGGGATGGGATGGGATGGGATGGGATGGGATGGGATGGGATGGGATGGGATGGGATGGGATGGGATGGGATGTGCCGTGCCCGGGGGACTCCGTGTGTTCCCCACGGCGCGGAGGGCATCCCAGGGGCTGGCAGCTACGGGACGGCACAGCCCAACCCCGCACCGCGTTGTAAGAATGAATATAAACTCGCTAGAGGTTTGCAGGCATTTCAAGGGGCTGCATCTGCTTATTCTTGCCATGATTAGACATTTTTATTTATTAATGTGTCCCGGTGAGGGGCTCAATCCTTTCTCCTGCAAGTTTCAGCTATTGCACACTACAAAAAAAAAAAACCCAAACAAAACCCAAACAAGTGTTGAACACAAGTACTCCCATGAGTCTTCAGCATGGTGTGGAGAGGGAAAACAAAGTCACTTTTTCCTTTTTTTTTCTTTTTTCTTTTTTTCTTTTTTTTTAATGGAGTTAGCAACGTAATTCAGATGGATCTTGGTGCCACCAAGGAATGCAATAAAATAAAACCCAGGCAGCCTTCAGACAGTTTGAATGGTGATGAGCGTGTTCTCCCCCATGACATAAAAAACTATGGCTCACTCTTTTTTCCAAGGTCACTCCTGAAAACCTGGAAAAGCAGGGGAGAGAATCTGCACATATGGCCATCTGCAGCTGTGGCTTTGTTCAGGGTACCTGCTGTATTGTGACATTTATTCCAGCCCCTTTTAATGTGGAAAAATAGAGGCTCTGTGAATACGTGCAAAAGGGGAGAAGCTCATGATTAGCAGAAAGATGGAAGGAATTTTCTTTTTAATTCATTCTCCCATCTCTCCATCCCCAAGTGTACCCGAAGGTGTTTTCAATAAGCTGTTTGCAGGTAAGTGATGTCCAGCTGTGGGCAGAGCCATGCCCACCTCCTGAAAACAATCAGCAGCTCCTGCTCTCCATGGCACACTGGGGAGGGGACTGCAAGGGTGGCTTCCCCACCTGTGGATCTGCTGACCCAGGGCACCTGTGCACCCATAAAAGCCCCCACCCTGCACCCTGCTCCTCCCCTTAGCTACTGCTCCTTTCAGTGGAGGGTAGATGGCTGTATTTTTAGGGCTAATACAAAGTTATTTGTTTTTAAGTCTTAGATCCTGGGATCTGGAGGTTTCATCTCTCGTTTTAAAGTTATTATTATTTAATGTGGCTATATTTCTAGTTTCCTGGTTTGTACTAAAGAATAGAAGCCTGGAGTAGGACCCTAAAGTAAAATTTTGAAGGAGTTCAGAGCATCACCAATATGTAGGTGGGTTTAATTTTTTTAAGTCTTGTGGGTTTTTTCTTTTTTTCTTTTCTGCTACATCTTTGCCATCCTGGGCAGCAGCTGACGTGTTTTTTGCATGTCTGAGGCCTGCAGCCCTGAGAAAGACTTTAGAAACCTGGGAGTGGTAATAGAGGGGTGTTCCCCTGCCTAGGGTGCAAGCACTCTCTTCTTGAGGTGATGATGATGTTGTTCTCCTCTCCCAGCTCTGGTTTTCTTGTGTAATCTGCTGCTGGGCTTAGGTAGAGGCTGAGCTGCCCTGGTGCTGGCAGGATGGGTGCTATAGGGAGTCTGTGATGAAGCTCAGTGTGAGGGTCCCTGTCCTCCAGCAAGCTGTGATGTTTGTGTGCTGGTGCCAGTCAGGGCTGCCAGAAACTCCTAAGAGCCATGCTGGGTGCTCTGAATGCTATTCATACCCAGCACAGGGCAAAAATGAGGGAAAAAACTGAAGTTGCCTTTGAACTGCAAATATTTAGATTGTTTCCAGTGGCTGATGATTGCTTGGGGGAAGCCTGGGGGCATGTGGGGCTGCTGTCATGTGGCTTTTTGCAGGAGCAGGGTGGCTGCTTGTGCCTGGGTGGAAGGGGTTCCTTCCAACCTGAGGGGCTCAGCGGGCTGGCAGTGCCACCAAGGGGATGGTCTCTGTTCCCCCTGTGCCTGGTCCTGTGTGGTTTGGGATTCAGGGCAGTGGTGAAATGCCCCAGTTTAGCCCCCAGTTGTTTTCTGTCTCTCAGTGACATCTGGTGCATTGCTGTGAGTTCCCAGAAAGAGGCCCTGATGGAGGATGTCGGGGTAGGAAGAAAGGAGCTGACCTTGCTATTAAAAGGCAACAGAAATGGAAATGTTTCAGGCTGTTTCCAGCAGACATCTCTGGGAAGAAAATCTCGTTCCGCTCCATCAGGCTCTCATGGGCAGCTTTTCTCTGCTAATTGTTCACTAAATAGTGCACTGGAGATGCTTAATTTATCCTTGTCTCTATTGCTGTGTCTGAAAAGATCTTGTGGTGTTTGAGACAGATTTAAATCCTATTGATCCCTCATGACTTTGTATTTTCCTGGTGTTATGGTGACATCAGCAGCCCCAGTGCTCTCAGATCACAGGTGCTCATCTCAAGTGGGAAGAGCCTGGAGCCGGGTCCTACTCCAAGTCCAAGGCAATCCTGCTGAGTCTAGGCCAGTATTCCCAGCAGCACCACTTTAAAGAGGAAGTTTCTTGCAAATGTCTGATCCCTACTCTGAGCAAGGTCCTGTGGAGGGAGGAAGCCTTGCTGTTGCTTGGCTGCTCCTCATGGTTGGGGAGGAGTAATTATCCAGATTAGTGAAAGTAAGCTTTGCTTACAGCTTGAGATGAATGAATCTTTTAAACCCTCTTGGCTTCTTGGCTGAGATCAAATGTGGCATCAGTTTAACATCTGTATCCTTTATCTGGGGAGTGGGAAGGGTAACCTTTCCTGATGCAGGCTGTGAACTTGATTTAAAAGGGTCTCCTTCAGTTTTTTTTCCCCTGTACTGTGGGATCCCCCTAGGTGATACCACAGCTCTGCCTGCCTGGAAAGGAGGAGGAGGAGGACAGCACATGATGCTGTGCTGGATATTGGAGCATGATGAGAACAGCACATGTGAAATATGACTGGGGCAGAGACCTGTGTTCTTGAGGACAGTGTGGACACAGTGGCACCAGGCAGCCATCAAGGCTGAGATGCATGGGCAGTTCCTGCTGGCTGCAGAGCCATTTGCTCCACTGGTCCAGTCTCCTCCCAGCTGTTGTTCACTGACCTGTGGCTGACTGTATCTTGGAAAATCCAAGGAACGTAACTGCTGCAAAGGCATAAATCACCTTGGGTGCCACCCACCTGTGCCACTCCTCCTGTGCTGCTCCTTCTTTGTCCTGGGAATCACAGGGCTGGAGCAAGCTGGCAGCTGGCACTCACCCAGTGCAGGTGGCAGAGGGGGCTTGGGAGCAGCCACCAGAACTAATGGCTCAAGTTATTTCAGTGATTAGCTTGAAGAGCACAGGCAGCTACTACTGACTTCAGCCAGGGTGCTCTTGTTGCTCAGGATGGTGTTTTTCAGCTGCTGCTTGTGAAAGTGCTGTCAGGGCTGCCAACAGCCCCCTTGCCAGGGCCATGGCAGTGGGATGTATCTGTGAAACACTTCCCAGAAGCTGAGGGCACAGAGTGGGGACAGCCAAAAGCTTTCTGAGCTTTGCCTTCAAAAGCTTTTTGGTGATGAAAGTTGCCATTTCCTTGGGACAGTAGTGCCTGGCTTGGCTTGTTGAACATCATCATCTCTCAGGTGGGGGGGCTGTGCTAATGGCCCATGATGGCGTGGCAGTGGCCAAAGCAAGGCAGCCAGACTGTTGTGCCCCAAATGACGAGGACTGGCATGGCTGTGCCCAGTGTGGGAGCTCAGGACTGGGCTCTCCTGAAGGGTTTCTGAATCCTGGATGCATTTATTCTTCAGTGGGCTGAAGGCACCAGTGACACCTTGCCTGGTGTGCCTGGTCTGGCAAGTTACTGAGAAAGAGCTCCACGTAACTTCATTTTGCACCCAACAGAGAGGGAGATGTTATCTAGTTGAGCCCAGGAAACTTTCATCCCCTCAGGGGCCAGGACTGGGTCTTGTTTGAAAAAAATCATCCTGGGCTGACTGTGCCCATTCCTGGAAAGTGACTCCCATGCATGTTGGAAGGAGGTTTTTTTTCTGGGTCAGAGAAAGTGAAATGGAACTTGAGAGCAGAGTTGGAGGTCAGTTCGCCTGCTGTGTGCTGGCAAGTGGCACATGAGGTGGCAGAGCCTCCTTCTGCACCTCAGGCCCTTGAAGCCTCCACACACCTAAGCAGCCTCTCAGAGTGTGCTGCTCCAGCCCTGAGCAGGCAACAGTCAGGTCAATGGTGCACATGATGTCCATTCCTGGAGGGTCTCCAGGAAGGTCCTCTCCCCTTCAAAGACTGAGACAGTTGATGCTGGCAGGCAGAACAGTTGTGTTTGAATACCATGGGCTCTTAAAACCTGCTGGAGCATCTGTCTGAGACACTCTGGGGGCAGGATACTGCAGTGGGGGATACTGGAGATGGTCCACTAGACAGTTCCTGTCCTGCGTGGATGTGTAATGCACACCAGCATGGTATATACTGTGCAGAGTGTGTGAATGTGGATACAGTATTTATTTAGGAGTCAAAGGTGAAATTAATCTGCTGTTTCCCTCTGGGCTGAATCTTTACCTTTTTGCCCAGCTGAAACCCAACACTACTTCTCTGGAGCACAGGAACCTCCTCCCAGCACAGTGAGTGGATGTTCCCAGGACTTCAGGAGGAAAGCCCTTTTGCCATTCATCCCTTACCTATCTTCTCCTTGCCTATCTATCCCTTACCTATCCTCCTCCCCCTTACCTATCTTCTCACTCATTTTTAGCTTTGCCTCCAAAGGCTGGTCAGGCTGCTGTTGCCCCTTTCCCTTGTTTTTTCCAGCTGTTTTGAAGCCCAGTAGGTGGCTTGGGGCAGAAACTTGCCCAGCCCACAGCAGCCATAGAAATATTTCCTGTGGGGCTGATAAAAGCAGGCTTTATTTTGCCAGGACCCAAAATAGCCATTTCTAGTACAACACATCACCACCTAGTCAAGTCAGCACAATAACTGCAAATCCCACTGGATGGTGGTGCTGCTTTTAGGAAGCAGCTGGGCTGCTGTGTGCACAGGTGAACTGGGATTGGTGGGGTTGCTGGAACATCCCTTGTGGAAGCATTTTCCTTAACCCCCTGATCATGACCCTTGCCTGCTGGGCTATTCTCAAGTCTCCTCAACAAAGCTTGTCCTTCTCTTGGTAACATGGCTGCATTTTTTTTTTATGATGATGAATGGAGGGATTTCTTCATAAATCACTTTTTTTTTCTTTTTCTCTCTTTTTTTTTTATTTTTTTTCCCCCAAATTAAAAGAAGGGAGGAAGGGAAAACCCCCAGCCCATGTCTTGCTGGCTTGTCATGCCTGCCTTTAATTGACAGACCTTGTTATTAATGTTTTCCAGCCGCCTCTCATCCAGGGCTCAAACCTCCCTTTTAAAGCCCTGTCATGTTAAAAATTGACATGTGTTGACTTTGGCCTGGGAGAAGCTGGGCCCTGGCTGTAGGTAGGAACTGCATGTGTTTAGTCTGGCTTAGATTTTATTTTTCCCTTTCATCAAATTAGTTCAGCTGTATTTTTTTTCTGAAGGAAAGAAAAGAAAAGAAAAACTGTTTGACAATCCAAGGCTCTGGGTTAGAATTGCAGCATTGTGTTAAAACAACAAAAAATAGCTTACAAATGTGGGCTGCAGCAAGCTGGGTGGAGATGGGGCCACTGGAGCAGGGATGGGAAAAGCTGCTGCAAGTGAACATCATCTGCAGGGAGACAGAAATTCTTCCTGCAGCCCCACAGCCCCAGCTGTTTGTTTGGTTGGTTTCTATCAGTGGAGGTAGTTACATTCAGCCTTGCTAAATTTAGTGCTGTCCCATCTGCATCAGTTTTTTTCTCCCCTCTTCTCAGTTCAGCCTGTGCAGTGGGTACCCAAATGCTCCACTCCAAAGCTCAGCCAGGGATGTGCTTCAAGATCAGTGAAGTGACCACTTGGGCCTGGAAGGCCAAGGAAATCCTGCTTGCCCACAGAGTGCCTGGGATTAGGAGGTATGTGGTGCTTTTCATCAGAATTGTAGTTAAAACCCAAACTGCATTCATCAGGGGTGCTCCTGCTCACCAATGTGGACAGGAGGCATTCACACACCAGGCATGTTCTTCTGCTGCCCTGAGGTTTTAACAAAACCTCAGTACCTGTCCCCCCTCCCAGTGCATTTCCCCAGGAGCATTTAGTGTAAAATGCTCCTGAAATGTCTCTGGGGTTCATTTAACATATAGGAGGACTCCCTAGCCCCAGGTCACTGAGGACCAGGGTAGCACCAGCTGCTGTTTTGGTGCCAAATGGAAAAAACAGCTGAAACCTCAGGAAGTTACAAATGTGCTCATGTCACCATCCTGCCTGCACTGGATCCAACCCTGCTCTGCCCAGGGTGGGTGAGACAGACTGGCCTGGAGCTGGCCACAGCAGGAGGAAAGACCCCAGGTGGAGCTGCCAGGAGGCTCCCTGGGTATAAAAGGGAGCCCTCACTGCTCCCCCTGGCCCAGGGGTTTCTCCTGAAGTGTCTGTGGATGTGGGAGCAACAGGGCTCAGCATCTGTTGCTTGGTCAGTGCCACATCCATGCAGAGCCAGTGTTGTTCCTGCATGGAGTGGTCAACCCATCACACTGGGACAGTACAAATAAAGTGGAAATGGGAAGAGAAGGATCCTGATTTGCCTTGGCCCATACTGGGGACAACCTGTTTTTACCTCCTGAAAAGTCTCAGAGGAGGGTGCTGGTTTAGCATCTCTCTGCGCAGCAATTCCCATACATCCTTTTTTTTTTTTCTCCCTCTGTATCTCATGATGATCTTTCAGTGGTTCTCCTGGGATGCCCACAGCCCAGCTCTGTATCCTCAATGCTCAAACAGTGCCAGACCTCCTGATTTAGCCCCTTGTTTTTTTCCCCTATGAAGGGGCAAGAACAGGTCCCATCCCTGGTGCTGGCAGTTCACTGGTGTCATTGCCCACTGGGGGGACTTGGAGGGTTCCTGGCTCCCTGATGAAGTAATGGCACCCAGGTAAGTGTGGGGAGTTGATGGACCAAGACCTGTTCTCCCTGCATCCACGATCCTTTCCCCAAGGACCTGGCTGGGCAGTGTGCCCCAGCAGCCAGCACCCGGCCCCTCAGAGAGGGAGGCTGGAATATTTTCTAGCAGCTACTTCTGTAACATTAGCGAAATCAAAGCAAAATGTGTCAAAATTCCCATTAAGACACATTTAACTTCCCTTGTTTCAAGACAAAGTGTCTTTGCCTGGAGGCAGGTCTCGGGTTTGCTGCCGCGGCCATGGGAGACTATTGGGTTACTGGCAGCACCGAGCCAGATTTTGCTCTCTTCAGGGTAAAGGCTTTTTCTAATCAGGATCAGTTTAATTCTGTCATCTGAATTATTAACTTGGCTCTGTTTCTGGCCTGTGCAGGAAGGAGTGGAGGGAAAAGCAGCCTGTAGCTGGAGGAGGGGAGGTGAGAAGGGAAAGGGTCTGAGCCCTGAAGGGCAGAGTCTCTCCCTGCCTGGGACCTGCTCTTTGCACTGCAAAACCCTCCCTCATTCATGTTTTGGATGGTGATGGATGGTGGGAGGTGTGAAGGCCTCCAACAAGTTGACAGCTATAGGCTGAGCCTCACTGCATGGCTCTGCTGTGGATGAACATCAACCTGACTTCGGTGGGGAAACTGAGGCACAGGGCAGAGACCAGGGATGTGGAGCTGTGGTGCTGGTAATGCTGAGCTGCTCTCGCCTGCAGAAAGGTAAGATTAATTCCTCATTAAATAGAGGAGACAGCAAAATCCCTTCTTTCCTCCTAGAAAAAAAAGCATCTCTGCATGCAGGCTCATGTGTCAGGGGAGGCTGTTTGGGCCTTACCACATCCTTGCTTTGAAAAGGATACTGGGTTTCCTTTCTTTTTTTTTTATTTTTTTATTTTCCCAAGAGTGAGGCTGTTATGGAAATTTGAAAGCCATGCTTGCCATGCTAGTCCTCCAGCACCCTCACTTCCCATGTCATGGATCCTTTCTGTAGTCCCCATTCCCAAGGGATCTGGATGCTTGCAGTCTGAACATACACAGTGCTGCTGCCCTCAGCCCCACTCCTCAGGGGGCATTGGGGCTGCTTTAACCTGCTCAGGGGGTGCCAGGCAGCAGCAGTCACGAAAAGGAGAGAGAGGAACCTCTCTTCAGCCCACCAGCTGGATACCTGCTTGTACAAAGGTGGCACTAAGACACCTAAAATGAGAGAGACTGCAAGCACAGATGATGTGATCAGGATTAGCCAGGTCACTGAGGCACTGTTGGGGTGGCTGAGGATTACAGGAGTATCTCAGGAGCATTACAAGGACTCCAGTGCATCTGATTTAAGCCACAAAGCAAATCTGCTGGCAAAGGCACCTAGCACAGGGTGATGCTGGTCCTGAGCTTCATGGGGAAGTGCAGGCAGCATCACAACAGGATGGTCCTCCCAAAACAGTAGTAGGCACTGAAGGAGGCAAATAAGTGAGCCCAGAGCTTGTTGCGAGCATTTGAGAGTCCAGACCCCATTCAGAAAAGGGAAGAAGGAATTGCTGCCAGCTGCCTCTGAGGAGAGGAGGGTCTGTGAGGAAAGACACCAGTCAGGAGATTGCTGGGTTAGCTGGAGGGAGGGCGGTCAGTCAGTCCTGCAGCCAGGCTGGCTGGTGGATTCACCTGCCATGGGTATCCGTGAGAGACTCCAAGCTTTCTCCTAGGCTACTAACATCTGTGCTGCAGATGTTGGAGATCTGGCTGATTCTGAAGCGCACTTCCAGAGCAAGCAACTGGAAAAAGTAGCATAGTGCATCCTCTCCCTCCTGCCAGTGGGGAATGTGACTCCTCAGGTGCCCTTACCTTGGGGCAAGAGGTAATCCAAGGAGACCTTCCCCATCCCATGGCACTGAGACAGCTCTGCTTAACAAAGTCTCTGGTTTTGCTTAGGCCATGGTCATCCAGAGATCTGGAGTTGCAAAAGACCTGGGGAGTCCCTGAGTTGTGTCTTTATGTATTTTTATACGGTTTCAGCACCCATGATGAACAAGGAAGATCTAGCTGGTACAGGAATGGTCTTTAGTCCATTAGATTTGGGGACAAAAGAACTGTTTGTTCCACGGCTTGGCCAGTCCTGGGTTAGGAGTGGGGACATCCAGCACAGGGGAGTGGGGTGACATGAACAACACTGTCTGGCTTCTTGGTGGTGGGGAACCTGTGACTGGACCCATCTTAGTCAGCATGTCTGAGTCCCACAATGGCAGAGCTCAGCTCAAAGGGGATTGAGGCTGACGTGGTGGTTTTGGCTTTGTTATTTGCTGGCATAATCAATCTTACGCAAGAAATGGTCTCCACTCTGCATTTCTGATGTTATCTCATACCCACTATCAGCTACAGGCAGAAAAAAGTGTCCAGGACTGTAATTTTCAGCCACTTTAGCCCTGAGCAACTTTAAAGCCTTGGGTCTCTGCTTCCCTCTGCACTCACATCTCCTCACAGATGAGTGAGTGGCTGTTGCACAGGAAGCCAGCCTGTGCCTTCAGTGTCTGAGATCAGGAACACAGCAATTCTGGAGTCCTCATTCCTCAACCTCCTTAATCTGATGGAGTCATCATGGTGACTCTCCTGATGGGCCCAGAATTTTTCCCAAGTGATTTTGTGGGGATACTGTGGTGGGGTGTGCTCATATGCATCTGGGATTGCACTATGTGTTTTAGGTCTGAGGGTTGTGAGATGCAGTGCCTGTGTGCAGGTTGGTGTTGAGAGTCAGTATTTCTCTGAGTCACTGCTATGGAGTTCTGCCAAGGAGCTGGGGTCCAGGGCGTGTGAGGTACCAGCTGAGCTGTATTTTGAATACATTCACCAACACTTTTTAGCTCAATTCATGTATCCTGGAGTCTTTCCCTCTTCTAGAAGGAAGCCAAGAAGATGGAAGATGGCACAAGCTCAGGCCATGGGAGCTTTTACCATCCAGCCCAAGCCACTTGTACCTTGGTAGAAGGGATGGTTCTTCTCAGGGCTGTCAGATGGAACAACCCACTTCATGCTCAACAACTGGCCGGTGCCTCCATCCAACTTCAACACTTCTGGTGCCATTTCAAGCTCTATCTTGCAGCTTCTTCTCGGTGAGCACAGGCCATGTCTGGAGACCCTGTCTGGGTGTTTCATGGTGCACTGCCATCCACTCATGAGACAGGGACCTTCTCCGAGTGGCTGGAGGTGGGCAGAGCTGTGAGCAAGGATGCTGGGCTGCTCTGCCTCCAAAGCTGTCTGGTCCCAGCTCCTCTCACCCCAGGGTGCCTCACCAAAATAGCTGCTATGGCAAGGGGCTTGTTGACTTTTTTCTTTTCCTTTTCTTTTTTTTTTTTTTTCTTCCTGCACTCAGTGTTCCCCAGGCCTCCTCAGAAGGCTCTGGCACATCATCCTACAGATGTGGCATAGAAGCCCTCGTTGCAAAATATATCCGGCACGGCAGTTGGTTGTGTTGTGCAATCTCCATCAACTTACGGAAACCACTGTGAGATACTATTAAATAGAGACTCCAGCCCCATCCATCACTCCAGCCACAGTCACGTGTCCCGCTGTCAGGCAGAAGGGCACAGGCAGCACAGGGGCTGTAGGCACCAGGAGAGCTTTCCCTTGCAGGCAGTGGGTGCTCTTGTATAGGGGCGGATGGGATGTGACCTCTCTTCTGGCACCCTTTGCTGTTCAGACCGGATCTGTTGCATTGCCACTTCTGTCCTACCATTCAGTATTCCCCTCCAGTGTCTGTCAGTGCTGTGGGTTTCATGCCAGCGGTCAAAATCTGGGTGGCTGTGAATGGCTGTGCGAAGCTCATCAGGGAAAATGGCAGAACTGATGGTTACAGTAGGTCTGAGGCACCAGACATGAGACAGGAGCATCAAAGTCACAGTTCAGATCTTGACATGTTTCCTTCTCTCAACTCAACAGGGATCTTCCCTCAGGCTCCATGGCCCAGGCTGTGCTCTGGTGCAGTCAGTGCAGGGTGCTCAATGTACCTGCCCTGGTGTGGGGCACCCTGTGCCACCTCACCTGACACCAGCATCTGTGAGAAGGAGATTCAGCAGCTGGAGACCCCACGGATCTCCCTTGAAGGAGAAGAACACTGTGCAGGTCAGAAAATATTGCAGGGACTCAGAGCCAGAACAGGGAAGGGGATTGG
The DNA here is from genome assembly GCF_003957555.1 of Calypte anna. NCBI lineage: Eukaryota > Metazoa > Chordata > Aves > Apodiformes > Trochilidae > Calypte > Calypte anna. The sequence goes on along the minus strand of NC_044258.1, from coordinate 9,728,931 downwards.
TGATGTTTGCATGAACGAGGGCATCAATGTTGTTCCTATGCCGCTGGCTGGCTGTATCCAACTAAAAGGGAACCCTTTGGATGAGCAACATGCCCAGCCCTTGGGGGGCAGGACTCTACCTGCCAATGTGCAGATAGGCTCCTGGAGACAATGTCTGGGCTGGTGATGGGATATAGCCCTGACATCTTGTGTTTCTGTTCTCTGGGGTTCTTGCTAGCTGCCCTCCCAAATAAGTGGGGCCTTGGCTGCAAGGGGACAGCCCAACAGCTCAGGTCTCCTGGATCATCAGAAACATTGGCTGTGAGGGCAGACTGGCATCCTTCAACCATGGGCAGATTTTGGCCAAGGGCCACAGGACAGGGGTCTCACCAGCCTTTATCCATCCCAGTCCTTAAGGGACCTTCCCCACCCACCCCACCACAGAGCCCTGGGAAGGGACCCAGCATTGGGACGAGCGGCCGTGGTGCACCCCTCATGGAGGAGGCCTGCTCAGGGTGGCTCTTTGTCACCACAGCTTCATTGCACCCAACTGCACAGCACCTCCTGCCCTGGCTCACCTGAGCTGCCTCTCTCCCATCTTGCTCTCTGCAGGAACATCAAATCCTTGAGGTCTGACCACAAGAAATTGCTGCTGCTTCCTTACCCCACTGACAGTCCTCTGCTGCCCTTGCCAGCATCAGCCTCTTCATCAGAAAATAATAAAGGCTGTATTATGAGCAGAGGGGAGAGGAGATTAAAAAACCTGTTTAAAGAGCCTTCTGGTCCCCGTGCTGTTTATTGCACATCATGGCTTTGGGTTATTTTTGTTGTCACTGAAGTTGGACTTTAAATTTTCCTCTGATCTTCAAGTGACGGGCCTGTAATATCCCTGTGGCTCTGAGGATTAAAAAAGGATGTTATTTAAAAAAAACAAAAACAAACCTGTTGCTCCCCAAGATCAGCTAGTGATCCTTTCACTGCTAGTTGAAGTGCTAATTAAATCCTTTATTTAGCCAGACCACAGGCATGGCATGCACTGGGTTTGACCCACAGGGTGAGCCAAACTCTCAGTGGCAGTGACAGAGCTTCTTGGGGAGCACATCATGTCCCAGCACTGGGCTAGTTATTTCTCCATGGGATCTTGTTGTTGCACTTGTGTTTATCCATAACTCTATTCTTTTTTTTTTTTTTCTTTTTTAAACATGATTTATTTTCCAGGGTGGTTTTGGTCAATTTTCATCCTTAATGCCTTTGGCTAATGAGCCTGCTGAATTTCACAGAATGGTCTTCATGCACTGACACGTTTATGCTGTGGGTTGGCAGCACTATAAAGGGGAAGGTATTTAAGTCCTCCAGCCAAAAATGCCATCTCCCCCACCCTGGTGCCAAATACTTTATCTGTGATAGGATTTTTTTTCTTGTTGGTGATGATTTTTTTAAATTAATGGCTAACTGCATGCATAAATCCCACATTGTCACCATGGGGCTGCCACTGATGCCCAGGCAGTGGCTCTATGGGCACATAGCAGTCCTGGCCCTGGAGAGCATGAGGCATGTTCAGCATGGACACGTGGCTACTGCCTGCTGTGACAGCAGTGACAGTCTCTGTGCTGAGGGGTTTGTGTCACTCCTCCTCAGCCAAGGGAGTCAAAGCTACCTGGGGTGACTTAACTCATTTCTCTGCAGTGCAGGTGTTTGTCAACACCAAAGACTTTCATCAGTGTGAATCTGGGACCCATCACGTAAGCAACTTTGCCTGCACCTCCAGAGCAGACTTATCTTGAGCTGGAAGAGTGGAAGAGCATCAGCCTTGTAGATGTGGGCTGGAAGCAGCTACTGGAGGGCTCCAGGACTGTAGCTGGAACTAAAGCAGGTCAGCTCTGGCTTTGCCTAACCAATTCCTACAAATGTCCAAGGATGGGACTCCTCACACCTTGGAAGACCCAGCCCATTGCTGCATTCTTGTCCTGTGGACAGCAAGAAGGGACAGATAGGTATGAGCACAACACTGTGTGCAGCTCTGTCAGGTACATCACTTGGGCATCAGGCTGTGACAAACATCAGTGTGAGGGCCTGGTGGGGAAGGATGGGCCATGACAGATACAATTGGTGACCTCTTCACACATCAGAGCTGCTGCAGGTACTGCTGAGATACCTGATGCCTGTGTCAGCATGGGGGTTACTAATTGATGGAGATGCAAATGCAGCCATACCTGTGCTGCGTGTGCACCCAAAGGGAGCCAGAGGTGAAACTCTTCTGCTTCATTTTGGTGTGCTGTTCTGTCCTCCCTTGTCCTGCTCCCAGGGGCTTAGCATGGGCAGAGCTCTCCCAAAGAACAAAAAGTTGCCTGGCTTTGCTGGAGATGAGCCCAAGTCCAGCCCCTGCTCACCACTTCCCAAATGAGAGAGCTCTGCTCACCTCTGGTCCATCCCTCTCCTGGCACCTCCCCAGAGAGCAGGGTTTGGGACTCCCCCACCAACAGGTCATGCTGGTACCAAAGACAAAAATTGAAACTTTATTTTTTTTTCTTTAATCCACATGTTTCTAAAGAAAACTCCAGGCTGAGCTTTTCCAGATGGAGGGTAGGGGTGGTTGCTTTGTAATCACTCCTGGCTTACTGTTGAAAACATCTTGGTCAGATTTTATCAGTGCCTGAACAGGAACAGCCTTGAAGGACTGCCTCTAGGGAGATTAGGTGCCTGCCTTGTACAGCATGAGATGCTCCAGCCCAGCCAGCAGAGATGCATTTTAAGTGATCTGGTGTCTGGCTGGGGACCTGCACCCCTGGTGCTTCATGGCAGAGCTGGGTGGCTGCTGTCTGGCCTGGGGAAGATCATCAGCTGTTGGCTGATACCCACAGGGGGGCTGTAAGTGTGTGGCTGATTCTTGGTCATGGTGGTCAGGGCTGAAAGGAAGCCTGGAGATGAAGGAAGGGCTGGAGATGTCCAGAAGGCAGGTGGGATGAGTTTACCCACGCTTAGAGTGATGTGAAAGGAGAAAAGGGGCAAGGAAGCTGAGGGCTGCCATGTGAGGAGAGGATTGGTATTGGGGATGAGGCTTGTACTGCAAAGGGCAGTGAGGACACATCTCCACCGGAGAGTTGGAGTCAAGGTGAGACCAGACTGTGCAAGGACCTGGGCAGGAAGCAGTAAAATTTGATCTGTGGTGTTTCTGAGCAGCTTTGGGTTACAGCATCCCCTGGAGACAGGAATTTGGGCTGGGAGAGGAACTGTACAAGGGGAGGTGGATGTTGAAGAACAAGAAACAACAGGTCTGGGTTTTGTTGGGTTCTTCCCTGGGCAGGGAAGAAATGGAGCTTGTCCTTTAGGAATCAGACTAGGTGCAGGGTCTGGGTGATGGGAGGGGGGGGGGGGCTGAAATAAAGGCAGAATGAAGTGCTGTGCTCCCACCAGGGAGTTAGGAAAGCTTTGGGACCCCAAACCTTGCAGGGATGTATACTCTGCTTGTTGATGCTCCTGCAGATCATGTGGTAGTAGGCTGGATGATCCCCATGGAGACCACCTGCCCCACGAGGCCAGGCATGGAGCAGGATGGGTTGGCTTGGTCTTCCTATGGCCTCCAATGCCAGTGTTGTCTCCCACTGCCAGGTTTTGTGCCATGCCTCTGCCTTTGCCATCCCATTCCCTTTTATATCCCAACAGAGAGAAAACAACCCCTGTGCTCCAGCAGCAGGACAAAGCAGAGGGGAACGGGGAGAGTGAGGCCATGGCTTGTGCCAGCCCTTGGCCACCCTTTGGACAGTGCTGGTGGCCGGGCTGGGCGCGTTGGGCTGAGCTCGAGGTTTCCAGTAAGGCCGTGGCGGGGGGCAGGGAGGGGGGCAGGAAGCGTGCAGCAGTCAGCAGGAAGCTGGCCGCCAGGCTGCCCGGCATTCCTGAGCTCTGGAAACCCGAGTCACGCTTCCTGCGCGCTGTCGGCAGCAGCTCCGCCCCAGCAGCGCCTGCGCCCCGCGGGATGTGGCCCTGGAGCTGCGGGGGGCAAAGCGCTGTGTGGTTGGTGGCTGTGGTCCTGAGGATGCTCCAGGCACAGGTCCGAGCTGCGGGACCTCTGGTGCCAATAGCATGGCCGATGGGGGGATGGCTGTGATGAGGTGAGACAGGTAAATGCAGCAGCAGGCAGCACGTGTGTGTTTCAGGTGACTTTGGTGTGTAAACCAGCAGTGCCCCATGGAAAGGAGTCCCTGATGGAGCCCTGTGCCCCCATGGCAGTGCCCCACTGCTCCTCTCCCACTGTAGGCTCATCCCAGCACATCTCTGTGCTATCACCCACACTGCCCACAGGGTTCTGTCTCTGCACCTCTGTTCTGCATCTCCTAGGGTTTGGTTGTGGAGAAATTCAAGCTACTGTGTGTTAGGGTAATGGGCCCATCCCTCAGGGACAGCGTTCTTTCCTCTCCTCCACCTGCATGTGACCCACAGCAGTGCCATGATCAGGAGCAAGGCTTGTTACCATGACCACTCCAGCTGGGTTTTCCCTGTTTTCCTCCTGCCTATCTTGATGCCTCCAATCCAGGCAGGAGGACAAGACTTGGCATCTTCTCCCAAAACCTCTACTACATCTATGCACTGAGTTGTTTGTTTTGTTGAGCTGCTTGTCCTTTAGCTGGAAAGACCAATAATTAGTGATTCCCTTTGCTTTCCTTCTAGATCTCTATGCTTCTCCCTTGCTTATGCCCACAGGTTCCACTAACCCATGTACAGTTTAAACAACCCTGGGCTCTGCACTGGCACAGCAGTGTGCCTTCAAGAGGGTTGTTGGCTTTTCTTTCTCTGACAGCCCACCAGGTGAGTTGTCCTCTGCAAGTTACTTATGCCAAAGTTTACTCTTGCACCAAAAAGTCCATCCAGCAGTTGTGTCCTGGCTGCATTTCAGCTGGCATCTCGCAGTCCTGCCAAACCACTTCTGCCCTTGGTTGCAATGTTGCTGCTCTGTTGCTGTCCTTTCATTCAGTACGAGGGTAAGATTTCCCTCTTGGGTGTAGGAGGTGTTGACAACCCTTCTGGATGGTGCTGTTGTTGGCAGTGCCAGGAGTGGGGTGGCTGCCAGAGCCCCTGTTTCAGAGCTGGGTTGGCTCAGCTGGCAAGGGGGATGGGTGGATGGGTACTGGTGGTGAAGAAAGTCCCACCGGGCAACTTTTTGGCTAGAAGGAGGGTCCTGGTGTTCCCATTTGAAGCTGACACATACCAGTGTGGCTCAGGAGTGTAAAGTGGAGCAATTGAAACCTCACAGCCTACAGCAGGGAAAAATATCCTATTCCCAACCAACATTGAGAGGACCGTGCCATTTATTCTCTAGGCCCAGAAACTTATTTTTCTGTTGTCTGGCATTCTAGTACAAGTCTAACTACTCAGGTGAACAGGGCCTCTGCTTCAGTGGTTTTCCTGTCCAGCTCTGCCATGGAGAGGGTCAGCCCACTGCAAGCCCCCAGCGCAGCCCTTGTGCTGGGAGGGAGGGAGCCAGCTGGAGCCTGTCCCTAGCAGCCCCTCTGCTGCCTTTCCCAGCACAGCTGGAAGCAGACTTGTCCCTGTTCGGCAGCCGGGCTTTACCTCCGAGCTTCACCAAACCCAGCCCACGGGCTTTGACGGCCCCCAAGTGGTTTGCAGCAGCCCCGTCTGAGCGCAGCCCCCGTGTCCCTGGGCCACCGCAGCCCAGCAGCAAGACCCACTTGCTAAAAAAAGCCCCCAGCAGCCCCCTGCCAGCCTTCCTGCAGCCTTCCTGCAGCCCATCACCCCCCGTGGAGGGGTCAGCCCTCTGCCAACCTGTCGCCCTAGGAAGCGGGAGCGCGGCTGTGGTTTCCCGCCCGGCTGCTTTCCCGGCTGAGATTGCAGGGCTGGAGTAATGAGTTCCCCATCCCTCCGAGGAGAGGAGAGCGGAGCCGCTGGCGTTTCCAGAGAAGGAAATCCCAGCGCTTCGTGAGCTCCACATAATCGTGGGCAGCAAGGAGCAGGAAGCGCTTGTTAGGAAGGAGCACGGAAACGGAGCCGCTGCCTCGACCCCAGCACACTTTTTAGGACCGGAAAGTGGGAGTAGGAAGGCATCAAAGTACTTCTGAATTTTTGTAAAGGATTTTAAAGGGTGAGGGGAGAGGGAACAAATCCCGGTGAGGCCCCGGGAGGAGGGGGAGCCAGCGTGTGCGTGCCATGGAGGGGACTTCACGGTGGAGCTGCTAATTAAGTAAGAAAGGCTGATCTCCATGCCTCCTAGGTTAACTCAGCAGGGATATTGCCAAAGCAAATTCCTCCCAGCAAGTGTAATTAGGAAGCCGGAATTCCTCCTGTTCCTTGTCCTCCCTGCGAATCCTGCTAAAGCCATCAGGTGAGGACGCAGGGTGAGGGAGGGAGCACGCAAGTTCTGTGCAATAACAGCCCCCCTCCTGGCTGGGCAGGGATTTTTGCATCAAGCCTTGACATTTTTCTCTCTGATTATTCCAGGGTGGAAAATACACGTCCAACAAAATGGGTTCCCTCTCCGGGCTGGACCACAGGGCTGCTTCCCCCCGGGTCATTACGCTCCCATTAGAGGTGGAAAGACGACTGTAAGGGGTCTGGGCAGGGCACTGGCAGCTCCCAGCCCACAGGATCTGGGAGGTGTCCATGCTCAGCACCGTGGTCCTGGATGCTGCTGCTGACCTGTCAGCCATCTGCCTTGTCTTCCTTGCCAAGAGGTGCCTGGCAGCAGGACATTTTGGGGGTTGCCTGGAGTGCCATGACACATTTTGCTGTGTTTGTGCCAGTGGTACCTGTGCAGGCAAAGGAGGATGCTCATGGGGGAGAGCATGTGAAGATATGTCTCACCTGGCACCGGGAGTCAGCAGGTACCTCTGGAAATGTGGGAACAAAAGAGGGATCCATGGCAGAGGTGGGAGGGGAGAGCCACTGGGGATGGAGGGCATGGATGGATGGTGAGGGGATGGGAGAGGAAACGTGGGGGGAGGAGAAAGGGTGAGCCTGGGACCTTAAAGAGCAATTAGTCAAAGCCGAATTGTTTTTCTAAACTCTTAATGAAAACAAAGAGTGGGGCATGGCCCAGATGGTGCCAGGGGATCAAATAAATGTCGCACTCAGGAAGCAGCTGCTACTGGGAATGTTTCCTGCCAGCCCTGCTGCTGCTCACAGCCACTTTTATTATTTGTTATTTTTCAGGACTGCAGCTGGGGTTTCCCTCCAGCTGTGTGGAAATATGCTTAAGGCTGGTCCTTGCCGAGAAGCAAAGGGCCTGCTAGGGCTCATTCCTGTCCCAGTAGCAGTGAGCAGCCCCAGGGCATGCAGCATCCCTGCACTGCATCTCTGGTCACCTCTCTCTATGGTGAGCCCTCTGGAGTTTTCCTGTCCTCTAGCTCCCACCCAGCTTGGTCCAGCACCACCTCTGGCTCATATGTTGTATGCCTTTATCTGTAAGGTTTTATTGAAGGGTGATGCTCCTTTTCCCTGCCCACTCCAAGTGTCTGCCACTTGGGGTTCAACTGTCCTTGCCTGATGTAGTTGCTGTGAATGACTGGAAGTTAACAAACTTCACAAAAATGAATCATTTGGGTGTTGTTTTCATCTTCCTGCTGCTTTTTGGTGTCAGACAGGGCTTTTTCCTCCAATTCAAAGGGCTTAAACCCCCTTGCTTTTAGGGCTTTGAAAAAAAATTTACAACCAAACCAAAGCTCCCTGATTCCAGCAGCTGGGGATTTGAGAAAAGCACCAAACCCAGGCAGGTCAGCTGGCACCATGGGCACTGGTTAACCTGAGAGCAGCCGAGAAGATTTGTGAGGGTGGAGCAGATCATGGAGGCTTATGGCCCTGTGATGGAGGGGATGGTGGCTGAATGGAGGGGGACTGTGTTCTGTCCCCTCTGGTGGCTGGTCTCCTCTTGTCCACCAGCAGCCTCTCTGCTCCTCTTTGGGGGCACAGGAGATCAGACCCACACTGCCTTTTCTGTGCCTGTGAAAGCTCAGGTTGTGTCAGTCCCCTGGATTTTCTGGGCTTTCCAAAGCCTTTGAAAATGCGTGTGAGAAAAGTGTGTGAGAAAAATGTGTGTGACCTGGTGGAGAAAAGACAAGTTAGTGCTGTCAAAGAGGGGAAGAGCACAACATGAGCTCAATCCCTGATTTGCCACCAGAGGCTCTACTTGGGACTACACTTTTGTGACCCAAAAGAGTTGGAAAGGTGGCTTTGTAGGGCAGCTGCTTCCATACCAATGTGCTTTTAAGACATAAGGACCATGGTGGATGTTCAGGTATGTTCTTGGGAGACCACTTTGGTCCCTTCTGAGGGACCTTGTGCTGAACTCCTGCCCCTCTCTTTTTATAGGGAAAAAATATGCCAACCATGCCATGTTGTGATACATCCTGATCTCTAGAGGATGTAATTTTCCAACCAAGCCCTCTCCGTGTGCCCAGGAGGATGAACATGGATAGTCTGCTGAGGTCTGTGACTGGCTTTCATCCAGCATCCCCATCCATGGTGAGGTCAGACACCTCTGAGCAGATTGGTCCCCTGCTCAGGGATGGTGTTACCAGACAGCAAGTATGGAGGCCCTAGGAGTTCCTAGATGAGGGGAAGGAGCTGAACAAAAGGAAGCAACCATGGAGCAGTAGGCAAATGCTAGGATGCTGCAGGAACCCCTTGCATGCCCAGGGTTTGGCAGCACGGCCCCAGCCCTGCAATCTGGAATGCTGGCAGGGCAGGATCCTCGCCATCAAGGCATGACCTGGGAGTTTTGCCCCAGCCAAACCCTTGACTCCGTTTGTTCAGGCAATTTGGAGATGCCCACCGGGGTTTTTGGGTTGGGTCAGGGTGGGGGTCTGCTTCCCGGCTGTGATGATGGTCAGGGCTGGAGACGCTGCTTCCCTGCCCGTCACAGCCTGTCCTGGGATTTGCCATTACGTCCTCAGAGCTGTTTGATCCACTAAAATCACGACTGATCAAAGGGGCAGTTTACGAGAACAAAACACTGGGTGACTTCCTCTGGTGGTGCCAGAGGCAGCCCTTCAGAGGTCAGATACAGGGGAAGAAATCTGTTAACTGCTCAGTCTCTCAGCTCCTCAGAGAGCTGCTGCTCTGGGACAGCCCTGCTGCTCAGCCCAGGCAAGAGCTGGGTGAGAGAGTTCTTAAAAATAAATAATGTATATATATATTATATATATATATATATTGATAGATGACCTTGGATTTCCACTTCTACATGCACACATATTTTAAAAATGTGAATTCCTGCCTTTCTAGGCTGGTGAGCAAGCTCGGCTGCTGCAGAAACTCAAAAGCAAAAGTCCAGCAGGTTCATCGAGCGGGGGATTTCTGCATCGACTGGGAGAGGGAAATGATGGCAAAAATGGGGGCATCTGCCAGCCAGCAACAGTCACCCCATTCCCTCTGGTGCTTTGCTGCTTTCAATCAATGCTTTGCTTGTTAACATAGGATTTAATTCTTTCTGCTTGGACAGGGGAAGAAAGATGCATCTGACTATGGCTCTCCTGCGGGGATGGACATGCAGCAGTGGGAAGTGTCACCAGTGTGGCAAAAGGCTTGTCCCAGGTAGGTGCTGTCAGGCTGTATCTCAGCTGCAGAACTGCTCTGTGGTTCCCATGCTGTGTTAGCCTGGTCTGGGAAAGGCTTCAGCATTTCCTGAGTCTCTTTTTGGCCCACGTATTGCATTAAGAGGTTTGCTGTCAAAAAGAGACCATGCTGCACGTTGTTCTGGAAGCTGGAGCATCCTCTAGGATGGTCAGACCAACCAAGATGATCTCAGGAGTGGATGGGATGGGCTTCTTGGAAGGGCTGTGCAGAAGCAACCACTGCTCCCAAGGGAGCTCAGGTAGGGGCTCAGAGCAGTGCACCTGAGAGGGACCTTTTTGTGCTGCTCTGTGTGTTACCAGAGCACTGAACTGCTGAAAATCAAACCTGTCCCTTTGTGCTGGGTTGGGAGGGGACAGGCAGAGAGCAGAAAGTCAACCCATGGTGGAAGTATTAAAGAGGGCTGGGCAGAGGGGAGCTCCCCACCCACCCTCTGCTCTATGGAAAAAGCCTCCTCCCCAGGTAGAGGAGGAAGCAGTGACAGTGTGCTCTGGGTGTCACCATGCAATCAGGGAGGTTATTTATAGGTGGCTAATTGATTAGGGTGGTCACAACAGGAGGAAATGACTTTCAGGAGTGACAGAAAATTGCAGTGCCTAGCCAGCTTTGGAGAGGTCTTGGAGAGATCAGAAGGTCCTGAAACAATCAAAACACTTTGTAAAGAGGTATTTGGCTTGGGGTAGGGCCTGAAGAGAGTTGCAGCTCTGCCTGTGTTGTTCATGGGGGACTCTGGGTAGGACAGAGCTGGCATCGCTCTTGGAGACCCCATGGAAATACTGGTGGCTGTACTCTTCACCAGGGCTTAAGATGGAGGTCTTGTCTCTGCTCCATAGCCATCTCTTGAGGGTTTTTTAATCTTTTCTGAGCTCTGCTCCAAGAAGGGCTCTCAGGATTAATTTATTAAAAGCTGGTGAGTAGAACTGACACCAGCGCAGGGAGTGCCTTAAAAGCCAGCTGATGTCCTCCTAGATGGAACAATTTTCTTCCTTGGCTTCTCAAGTGAGACATGTTCCCTCCAGCCAAGGCTTGACCTCGCTCGTTTGCCATTGGGCTACTCAAGTCAGAGCATTTCAGAGCAATTGCTGTTTTTCCTTACAGCCTGGAAGATGCCAAGTTGATCTCAAGAATAACCCTGGGCAATGTCATGTGCCTGTGACAGGTCCCCTGATGTGAGAACCCAGCCCTGCAGGGAGCAAAGACTGGAGAATTGGTGCCTGCCCTTGCTGGGGCTGCCTGAGGCAAGTAGGCTGAGCTGGTGTGAGCCACAGGAATGCACTGTCTCCAGTCCACTTGTTTGGAAATGGTGCTCTTTTCAACGGTTCTGTTATCAGATGGAGCATTTCCTTCATCAGTGTTAATATCCATGTAGTGAAACAATGAAAGGGCTTCCTATCAGTTCCAAATAGGACGTGAAAAGCTCTCAGCGTTAAGAGTAGAGGATGCTGGAATAGGGCAATGGGAAACGCCTGAGTCACTGAAATGCCTCTTTGATTCCATGAGGCTGATATGTTCAAAAGGGAAGAAGAAAAAAATAAAAAGAGAGAGAGTAGAGCTAGTTAATGATCTGCGGGACAGAGGACAGGAAGGGCCAGCGCTTGCAGCGTGGGCCCGGCAGAGGAGAGGAGGCACAGAGGGATGTCTGGCAAAGGCTTTGGAAAGTGGAGCATGCAGCAGGGATCTGAGCACTGTGAGCTGCCGGGTTTGTTTTCAGAGAGGGGAGAGGCACAACAGAGAAAGCCTTCCCCTGCCTAACCTTGTGCCTCTCGTCCTGCTGCTTCTTGGACAGTGTGTGACAGCTTTGGCACCTCTTGCCCAAGCATTTCTGCACCCCTTATCCCAAATTGGAGCAGGGCTGTGCAGTGCAGCATGGCATGGGGTGAGGAAACAGGCCAGAGCAATGCTCTCCTGCAAAAATAGGAAGGGCTGAATGTGTCAGCAATGATCTGTGCGAATGTAGAACACAGAAGTGTCTTTATTCACATCTCCCTTTAGCACTGGCTTGGGCAAAGCTGCTGGATAAGCTTGGAGGGGCTGCTTCTGGGCTTTGCTTGGCAGCACTGGCCTATCCTGGGAACTCCTGGTGGGGTTTAGGCTCTTGGTCCTGCTCAAATTGGGGTGATGAGATGCAAAACAAACTTTTTAATCACTGTGATTTAAAGCTCCCTCCAAGCAATTGTGCAGGAAGGAAAAACTGCTTTGCACAGCACCCAAGGTCACCAGCCCACAGCACTGAGGGACTGTCCCTTTCCAGTGCCTGTTGTCCTGGCTGGAGGACCTGCATGGCACCCTGTGCTGGAGCTGTGTGTGCAGGCAGGAGTGAGGGATTTGCTGAGCTGGGGTAGCACCTGCTGTCCTGGGGCAGAGGGAGCAGGATATCCCCATCCTGCAGAAATCCCTGGCCTGGAGCAGGGCAGAAGGCCAGGGCAGGGCTGGCTGCTCCTCTGCTGGCACTGAATGTCTCCCTGCCTGTCCCCATGGCCCAGGTGTAAATTTCAAGGCCACCAAACAAACACACCAGCTGTGATGTGTGCCAGGTCAGGGGCTGTGAGCAGATTTTTCACTGATACAGGAAGAGCTGCAAATATTTTAGATGTAACCTGTTTTCTCTCTGCTTTGCAAAACCATCCCCAGTCTCCTGCAGGCAAACACCTCATCCGGCACAATGACAAATACCTCCCTGTCCTCCCTGGGGAAATTGCACAGTGAAATGAGGTAGGAACTGCAAAGAGAAGGAACCAGAGAATGAGAGGGGGTCAGGTGTGCTCCTTCATGTGGTAAGAGCATTTGTTGCTGCAAAGCTCTGAGTAGAGTAGAATAGAATAGCATGGAGCATTTCAGTTGTAGGGGATCTACAGCAATCAGGTAGTCCAGCTGCCTGGCTACTTCAGAGCTGACCAAAAGTTAAAGCAATTTATTAAATAAAGACATTTTCAAATGACTTTTAAACACTGCTGAGGGAAGAGCAAGCCCCTCTGTGAGGGGCAGGTTTCTCCCCTCTTTGAGAAGTGTCATGGGGGCTGTACCCAAGGGACAGAGCTTCTCCCTGCATGGGGTGATGGAGCAGCACAGAGCCAAAATCACTGCTGTCCTGGCTGCATACTTACATGTGGGAGGTGTCCCCTCACCATGAGGAGTGCAGAAGCCCCTGTGAACTTGCTCTCCAAGGGGGTGTCCTGTCCTCCATCCTGGCTTGCCCAGGAGATATTTCCATCCCTCTGCTTCCCTTATTCTTTTGGAGAGTCCAGCCCCAGGGAGCCCAACCTCCTGGTGATGCCCAAGCACAGGCCAGCCTGCTGCAGCTCCCATTCCGGCACAGGACAGGGCTGCTCTTTGTGACAGGTGGAGGGGAGAGGTGATGAAAAGCCAGGGGGAGACATGCCAGGGCTGGAGGAATCCCAGCGCTGGGGGCGGGATGGCTGAGGAAGGCTCAGACACAAAGAACCATCCTGTCTTCACACCTGCGGAGGGCCGGGGTGCTGACAGGGGGGAGGACGCCGCTGACAGAGGCACAGCGCTGGCAGAGAGCAGCGAGGAGCTTCAAATAGAGGCAAGTGGCACGGTGACAGGAGATGTGCCTGGGCTCCACTGTGCGTGGAAAGGTGGTGGCTGCTGTGGGCATGGGCTGGGAACAGTGCTGGGGACTCTTGGGAGGGGCAGGGGGAGGTAGGGTGGTTGTCTTTTCTCCTCTGTCTCTGCAGTACTCATCTTAGGCAGCGATTTGGTGCGCTGGGATGTGTGTCACTGTGGTTTCTGTCACTGTGGCAGAAATATGTGGTCTGTGTGAGCAAAGGCTGGACCCAGAGCTTGGGCAAAAGTTTGGAGAATCTCTCATAAAAGTTTCACCTCATCCTCAACTTCTTGAAAACTATGCTGCAGAACCCAGACTGTCCATCAGGTCTTTCTCGGAGTTTGCTGGAGTCCCAAATCAGAGATCACTGTGGGTTTGCAGATACTTTTCCTACTATTCATGCATGACTGTTTGAACCCAACAGGGACTGGGGGTGCTGGAAGAGGAGCGGGGCGGGGGGAGGTCTCTGCATCAGAAAGCAGTTGTAGATTTAAGCCGCTTTAATAGTGCTCCTTGTTCCAGCCTGATGTCCCAGCCGCTTTGGGACCGCTGTGCCGCGGGCAATAGCGGGCGGATGGTGCCCTCCTGCGGCCCCGGGATGCGCTCAAGGACCTGAACTCTATCCCGAACGCAGCCGGGGACCCTCCAGGCTTGTTGAATCAGGCTCTGGGCCGAGGCGTTTGGATGTCTCCGGTCCTTTTTAATTTGTTTGTAGTGATGCTTCCCTCCTCTGGCCTCTGTTTTTCCCTGGCTCCCCATCTGCTGAACTCCTCCCTCGGCATGGCAGCCAAGGGACAGCAGGGACACTGTGCAGGCAATGGGGCTCCTGGCCAGCCCCAGCCCCACAGCTGAGGTGTGGGGTCCCTGCAGTCCCGTCCACATCCCCTGTTTTCCCTCTGGGGCCCCGAGCCTGGCAGGATTTGTGTAAAAAAATCCTTCTCTTTAGATTCAGGGAATCTCAGAGCCATCCCACTCCAGGTGGGCAGCAAAGGGATGGGGTGACGCTGAGAGGAGCCTGGTGGGTGAGTCTGGTGACCACCCTGGAGTAATCTCTGTTTAATTCTTAATTCTTGGGCTCTGGGCATGACCAAGCCGTTTGTTTCCTGTCCCAGCTGGGAAGGGACAGGTCCATGTCAGCTTTCCTGTTTGTGCTACGCCCTGCTGGTCCCCAGCAGCCTTTCCCTGGCAGGGTGTAGGACCAGAGCAGCAGTGTTCCTCCAGGGGTATCCCTAGGGCTGGCTGAGCACCACAACCCTGCTCACTTCCCACCAGGACCCACCACATCCCCCTGCCCTCCCTCAGGAGAGGGATTGAGGGATGTCTGGGCTGGGTAGACCATCCCCCATCAATGTCTGGGCAGCCCAGAGCCCCCTGCAACCCTCCCTGAGCCATGGGTCCCTGTGGCTCTGGGAAAGGTAGTGGCAGAGCTCACCTGTGGCTTGCAGGAGCCTTTCCCCTCCTGCTGGTTTTTTTGTAGCAGGGGAAGGGGGAGAACTTGGGCCTCCTGTACCCCCTCTAGTAGGCTGTGCTGTCCCACCTGTGCTCTTGCATCAGGTTGGTGGTGAGAGATGCCTCCTGGAGCTGTCAGGGGATGAGGATGGAGGCTCCCAGCTCCGTCCCACAGATGGGAACATGCAGGTTTGGCTTCAAAGCAAGGGTGGGTGCTCCCTGGCCTGCTGGAATCGGAAAGTTAAGGGCTAGTATTGTGTTCGCAAGTCCAGAGTGGGTGGATACCAGGCAGGATTAGTCTGGCAAAGCTTCCAAATGTGCTCACAGGAGCACAATAGGACCCTGACTAGAAGAAGCTGTGCTGATGACATGTGAGAAGAGTGTCTCTCAGCAGCCTCAGTCTCCTGACACATATGGGATGTGCCTGGGCCAGGTGCTACTGCTCTGTGGCTCTGCCTCTGCCACAACACCCTTCCCTGTGTGCTCTGGGACCTTCCCAGCACTGTTGATCCTGTGGGTGGGATCATGGGGCACAGGAAGGACCCTCTGTGTCAGGGGGAGAGAGAAGATTTGATGGTGGTGAATAATTTTTATGCCTTTCTGCTGCCAACAGCCCTGTTAAACCCTGTGAGTCTCTCAGGGTGTATGCTGCCTGTCCCTGGCTGCAGAAATGGGTTGAACTCTTTCCCCAGGATATGTCTATTTAACAGAGTACAAAGATACCTGTATCACTGGTCAGATACTTGTTTCTGCAGTTATTAGTTTTATAAATTATATTTGGCTTGAGAGGAACTAAATGCACTGCTGAATTTGAGGGAGTGTGACAGTACCTTGGGGCAGGGGGAGCTCACCCTGTCATGGAGCATCCCCTGTGGCAGCCAGCTCCTTCCCAGGGCAGCTCTCTGCTGCCCAGGCCATCACTGCTATTGGGGATGGGACATGTATGCAGGCACCTGGAAAAAGGGCAGGTAAACAGACAAGCAGTGCAGACAGTCAGCTGATGTGTAGCATCTCCTGCCCAAAAGCATGGCCTTTGTGGGCATGGGCAGGGGTCCCAGGCCTCAGTAGCTGGAGGGGAAAGGTAGGCTACACATGATCCCAGCAGCAGGGAGCAGGCAGAGTATTGCCCATGGGATGCTGGTCCCTTGGATTCTGAGGTTCTTCCCTGGGCAGGGGGAGCCTGAGCCAAGCCCATGGGCTTTCCCAGGGTGCACAGGCCTTCTTGTGCTGGTTCAGTCACACTCTTGCTTACCAGAGTTTGGCTGAAGCCTTGGACACCAAAAGCCAAACAAACTGATTAGAAAGGTGCTGAGCAGAGCTGCAGAGGTTGGCAGACCAGTGCCAGCAGCTTTTACTGCAGCATAAGGAGCTGCTCTATCAGTGAGCTGCAGTGATTGCCCAGGCTCCTTGCTCAAACCACAGCTTCACCCAGCAGCACCAGCTTTTGTTCGACTGTGATAGCTCATTAGCTCTGATAACTCATTAAGTGGTGGGGAGCTTAAGTGCATGCTATCACCTCCTGGTCCAGCTGCTCCAGAATGGATCACATGTGGGCTTGGCACTATTCTGCTCTGCTGCAACCTGTCTCATCCAGCTGTGTCCAGCAAACAGGTCTGTGCTGTACTGTGGATGCACCTGAGCTTCTAGAAGAAGGAAGATGTCCACCATGAAGGCTTTGCCTTGCCCACAGCCTGTCATGTGCCATCTCAAGTGCTGCAAACCAGGCTGAGAACCAAAGAGGCTCAGCACATCTCAGGCTTTTTGGCCACCTGGCCCCTGGATGTCTAGCATGGAGCAGAACCAGGAGACCCTAGCTGGGCTCGTTTTGAGGAGGCTGTGGGAGACCTTGCTGCCAGCGTGGTCTCACGGAGCATCCAGAGCATCCGTTAGGCTGTGTGGGGCTGGTGTTCCCTGTTTGTGAAACCCCCTGCGCTTGCGGTTGACCAGAGCACTGAAATAAGCCTGTCCGGAATTGGTGCACTGCTCTGTATCCTGATGTGGTGAGCAACTCTGACCCGAGAGGGAGGGGGTAACCCCAGTGGGGATTCTGGTGGCAGCAGGACTGCAGGGGTTTGGCAGCACCGGCACAGGGACAGCATGCAGGGCCCCGCTGGCACCCGGAAAGCTCAGCCTGGCACTAACGGAACTGTGATAAAAATGAACGTGACCAGGACAGCAGCACTGGGGAGATTAATGTCAGATTGTCAGAGGGGAGGAAACTAAGGCGGACAGCACTCAAACAGATACTGGAGTGTGCTGCGGGGGGGGATGAAGGGGGTGGATGCCGCTTTTCCTGGTGTTGCTGCATCTGCAGATCTGCATCCCCCCCTACAGCCTTTGAGAAGAAGAAGAATGGGTGAAGGGTTTGCCTGAAGCATGTACATGACTCTTGTCAACCCCTGGCCCCTGAATCCTCTTATGTCTGCAGGTGGGGGCCCTGCCCCTCCATACCAGCCTGAACATTAGCAGTGCCTGCTGCCTGACATGTTGCTGCATGTCTCTTGAAGGCCTTGTTTGCTGGTGTTTCCCACCAATAAAGCTCTGGCTGTAGTGGGAGAGCTCTTGGCTTCCACAGGTTGCTCTGCCATGGCTGCTCACAGGAGCAAAGCTCCCATTGGAGCTTCATCCCTGTCAGCTGCTCTGGCCTCACCTGTGTTGCCACAGAAGCCTGGTTGTTGAGTGGCTCCCACACTGCCTGGTCCCCTGGTATCATCACAGCTTCTCCAGGACCCTACAGCTTCCAGCCATGCAGGTAATAGAACTTCTTGCAGACTTCCTTTGCTCCATCACCTTTGGTGACCCCAGTGGTGGTTTTCTCTCCAGCCCTCCTTTCTCAGCTGTTCTGCCAGGCAGTGTTTGTGTCTGATGGGTCGCACACTCTTTCCCACCTGAAGGAGGCAATCCATGGCTCTACCCAGCCTCCAGCTCATCACCTTCCCTCCCTGCGCCCTCTTCACAGCTTCATCCCACATCCCTCCTGCATCCCTCCCTGTCTCTGCCCCACAATCCTCCTGCAGCACTCTGCATGCAGAGTGGGCACTGTTGGCTCTGTGCTGACCTGGCTGAGCCAGCAAAACACCTCAAACTCTCAAACCAGGGTAGGCAAAGCCGGTACCTCCATGCGGTACCTCTGGTTTTCCCTGCGGCCAGCACCAGTCCCGGCCCTGCCAGTCTCCGAGCTGTCCCTGCGGCGGGGCGATGCGCGGGCCTGCAGGGACACCTGGTGGCTGCCAGCCTCGCTGCAGCCCTGGGGAGACGGGGAAGGGACCTCCCGAAGGGCAGGGTGACAGGAGCGGGCCAGCCGAGAGTGCCTGCCTACTTGGAGCCATTAGAATCCTGCGTATGGCTGGAGAGGGTGCAGAGGCTTTTCTTAGGTACAGCATCCCCCGAGCAGCTGCAGCACCTTCTTTTCTGCCATAAGAAGGGGAATGAAAGAGTTTTTGCTTTCAAAAAAGTGAGCAAAGTGTCACGGAGAGGTATTTTTCAATTCAGCCCCATTCCAGTTTGGTTTCCAGGTCTGCATGGGGAGCAGGTGGACGGGCTGGATGCAAGCACATGCTCATGCACCACCCGAGCTGGTGAGATGGAGATGTTTGCTCCTGATTGTGAAGTTGGAGGTGGCCAGTGCTGGTGTGGCAGCAGAGAGTCCCAGCAGCAATGGGTGAGAAAATCATCTTCTGTGAACAGTGAACAGCAAATCTTAACTTACAGGTGTGTGCACTGCCCGCTTGCCTCAGCTGCCCTCCTTCCCTCACTGTGTTTTTGAACACCCAAGGGTGCTGAACGCAGGTGATGGATCAAATCAAAGTCCACTTGCAAGTCATTATCAAAGAGTAAGGACAGCAAATGTAGGTGCTGCTTTCCTGCAGATTTGTTGCCTGCACACAAAGCTGCTGTGCAGAGGCACCCTGTCCCCAAGGCAGCTAAAGCTCCTGCCTGCTCTACTCCTGTGGATGTCCCAAGGCTAAGGCTACACCAGATCTTCCAGACAGAGCAAGGTTGGGATGGGATGTACACACAGGGTGTGAGCCTGGCATGCTGACCATGGGATGTATGTCCTGCTTCTGTGTTTTCAGCTCCTGCAGGACTGCTCCTTTGCTCTGCTTTTGCCACCTCCTGAGGTGATGCTGCTCCCTGTACCAGGGTGCTTTCAGATTGTTGTCTGGGTTAAAGCAAAGAAGCTTTCCCATCCAGCCACCTGCTGGAGATCTGCAGCCTCGCTCAGGGCTGGGGCTCACTTGTGCATTTATCTGGACAATGCTGAGTCCTTCAGCCTCTGCAGCTCTGTCCTGCCAGCTCCTTTTCAAACAAGCCACGTTTTATGTATCCCAAACATCAGCCCCTGCTATCAGGGACCAGTTTCTCCAGGACAGTGAGCTCTGTTAGGATGCTCACTCTAATGTTCTTGTTTGATTATTCCTGTTTTTAGCTTTAACACCTGAGTAACTCCTCTCCCCCAGTGCTGGCACTCACTTGATACTTTTGGCCCTGCTAACTGCAGCCAACCCACACCATGTGTATTTGCTCTTTCAATACTACTTCCTCAGCTCCCTCTGAATACCTCCAACTTGTATGATCTCCCCTGGTACCCAAGTTTAAAATAAAAATACGTTGGCATAAACATCATTCCCTAGAGCAGCAGGAAAGTGTGCTCCTGTCTGCCTGGGACCCTGCAGCATCAGCACAGGGCAGGGAGCAGAGGTGTGTTCCTGGTGACTGCTGTGGGTTTGTCCCAGCCCTTTCTGGTATGCGTGGAACGGAGGTAGGGGGGACAGAGATGCCTGAGTCCCCTTCCACAGCGGGGTGAGGAGGGCTGTACTTCTGCTGCATGGCCTCTGGGGGAGCCTGGTGAACCAAGCACCTACTGCAAAACGACCCTTGGAGGAAAAGCCACCCAAGGATTTTGTTGGTAAATTGTCTGTGACACTCACTCTGAGCAGCTGGCTCTGGCTGAGGACGCCAGTGTGGCTTTTAGGAGCAGCAGCCTTAGGGGCTGGCTCCAAGGTCTGCATTGCCATTTCCTTCACCATCCCCTTTCTTCTTTTCACAGCAGGTTTACCAAAGAAGTACTGAGCGTCACCTTCCCTGTCCCCTCTCTGAACCGCTGCCACTGTGATGCTGCTCTGTTAGTGGTGAGCATGGAAATTTCACCCTGGGAGGCTATTGGGTAAGCCAGCATCTCAATCCATTCTGGGTCAGCTCAAGATTTAGAGGTTGAGAAGTGTCCAGGGCATTTTTGCTGGTGTATCTGGCTGAGAGCTGAGACTCATCCTAATGACAAGCTCTGGGGCAGAGCCTTGCACAGCCACCCAGTAGTGTCATACAGCCAGGAGCTGGGAAGGGTGGGCAGAGAGGACCAAGCTGTGTCCAACAGTGGATGGATGTGGTGGGACTGGTTGATCAGAGATATGATGACATGGCAGGATCTGATGAAGCCCACACACAGAGACCAATGTCTCCTCTTGGTGAGGAGGGACCCAATGCAGTGTGTGGTGTGGCTCCTGCTTTAGCTCTGAGCTCACTGTTTCCTTGGTCCTGTGCTCATGGAGGTGTTTAGGGCAGGATCCTCTCTTCTGTAGAACTTGGAAGAGCAGGTGCTCTCAGGTTGCTCTTTCTTGGCTTTCTCCAGCCCATGGCTGTAGGGCTGACCCAGGACCATCCCTGCTGGCGCTGCATCTCGTGGCTTTACCACGTGGGCCACTGCCATGTGCAGCCCTTGTGTCTTCATGAGAGGAGGATGCTCCCAACTACCCATGGAGCCAAGCCATGCAGGTGGCACCTACAGGGGGTGATACCTACAGGAGATGTCCCCTGGCCCAAAGCTGTCCAAGCAAGGTCCTGCCCACCACAGCGGGCGAGGCCGGGATGTTCCTGGTGGGATGTTCCTGCCATGTTGTGCAGAGCCACTGCCCTCAGGAGGTGGAGACAGCTCAAAGGCACAACACAGGGCCCAGCACAAGATGGCAGTGGGCCATCTTGCGGGGAGGATAAGGGTCCCGGTGGGGGCCCATCATGACCCCAGTGGGGTGGGCCACCTTGGTTGTGCCTTGAGGCCCTGGGGTGGCCCCGGAGGAGCTCCCCGAGCCCTGGGGACGTTTCCTGTTTGCTGCCCGCACTGAAGCATCGGCCCTTCAACCGCCGCCAGTCCTCTGCTTCCGGCAGGGGCTCCCGCCCGGAGCCCCCCTGCACTATCAGCTCACCAGATGCCTTTTTCAGGATACTGTGGTAAAACTGTGCTGGGCAGGAGCTGTCATTTGGGGTTTTCTCTCGTGTCAGCCTCGAAGACAAATTGGATGAGGAGGAGCGAGACGGGAGGAAAGAAAAAATAATGCATTTAAACGAAAAAAAACAAAACCAACCCAAAACCAAAAAAAGAAACAACAAAACAGAAAAAAAATAAATAAGAAAGATGCTGCCATCCTCAGCCAGGACTGCCCCCTGTGCTGGCACAGCAATGGGTCCCCCAAGTGGCGGGGCCGGTGTTGGACAGGGGCTGGGAAAGGCTCTGGTGTGTCCTGCCCGGGCCGTGTCGGCCTCTAGTGGCAGCAAAGGCCATGAGGTGCCATGGCAGCACGTTTTACCCACCATGGGGACCTGATCTCATCCCTCCAGGTGCTGCAGCCTGCTGGGATGGTGGCTCTCTGGGTGCTGCCACTGGGTGGGATGTGTTCCTTCTCTGACCTCCAGCCTGCTCTGTGCTGGTGAAGGAGTAGGAGCTGCCAGAGGGGGTATGAGGTCCCTCAGCCCCCCCGAGATACTGATCCACAGACCCAGAAGGTGCTGAGCAACCCCCTTGGGAAACAGTGAAAAAGCTCATGGGGATGTCTGTCTGTCCATCTGTGGAGCCATGCTTTGGGTGGCTGCCAGACCGCCATGGGGCTGGATCACCCCAGGTGCTGTGGGATGGTCCATGGGTAGATGAAAGGTGAGAGACCATGGATGCTGTTTGACCTGGGAGCTCACCAAAATCCCCTGTGCTGGTGAGGGGTGTGGAAGCCTCAGGGAGGGCTCCCTGGCCATCCCTTAGTGGGCAGCATCATAGTATGGATGATCTGGTGGTGCTCAGTGCGTGCTCCAGCTCTCCCTGTGAGGTGCTGGGGCCAGGTTGGCTGGAAGAGGTGTTTCTGGACCAGGTGTGCTTTTGGGTAGGCTGCTTCGGGAACATGGTGCCCCTCAGACCTGACAGCAGACCTGCAGGATTTGCTCTGAATTTAGCCTGGTGATTTTATTTTGTTGAATGAGAATAAAAAGGTGGTTGCTCATCCTTGTGGAGCAAAGGGAAGGTGTCAGCACCAGGAGGGGAGACAGCATTGAAGGTTTAGAAACTGTGCTGGGCTTTCCCCACCCACAGAGGGTGGATAAGGGGCTGGCTAGGGCTGTGGGTGGGAATTACCCTGCACCTGACTATAAAACCCCATTTGTTTTCTCTAGCTCCTGAGTCTGAGCATCTACTGAAGCGTGGGTTGGACCTCCTCAGCATGTCTGTAGTTCTGTAGTTTCACTGTCTGTGAGAAGTTGAAGAGGGAGAAGTTGTTCTCTGGCTGTCCAGGATGCCCAGGAGAAGCCTTGAGGTGCAGGCAGCACCCTGGTGAGATGTGGAGCTGTGGGGTGTGGGGAGGCAGGGGGGAGCCGGGTGGGTGCCACCCCGTGTAAGGCAGGTGGCTGCACTGAGCTGGGGACCTGAAATCATGGCTGCTCGCTTTCACCAGCAAATCTTGCAGTTGTGTGGTTTCCTTTTCCTTCTTCTAAGTACACTTTTTTTTTCTTTTTCTTTTTTTTCTTTTTTTTTTTCTTTTCTTTTTTTTTTTTCTCTTCTCCCTTTTCTCTTAATTTTGTTCCCTTTGCCAAGGAGGGAAATTTCAGCCCTTCCAAAATTTTGGTTCCAAACTCTGCACAGGAGCAAAACGAATCAGAGTCCCAGCAGGGCTCAGCTTTAATTACCAGTGAGATGTTAATCTGCTGGAGGGTTTTAAGTGCTCCTTTATCCAAGCCTGACTTTTCCTATTGCCGCTCTGCAATTCCCCTGGCAGATACCTTCCAAATCCTCACAGCTTCCCCAGGCTATTTTTTCTGCATAAGATCACAAGTGAACTTCCTAGCCCAGAAAAGCTTCTGTGCAGAGCAGGGGAGACAAAGCCTGGTCCTTCTGTAGCTCTCAGCCCCCTCTTGAAGGCCAGAGTGTTTTCAAAGGCAGCAGGAGGATAGAGGTTGTCCTCTCCACCAGTTTGGGATTTCCCCTGCCCACAGGTCTCGGGTTAGATGGCCATATGCATAGCTGAAGGGAAGAGGAACCCTCATGCCTGGATTCCCTGGTGGCAGTGCCTCCATCCCTGCCCAGTGCTGGCTGTGATGCTTTTGGAACCTGCTGGCTCTGATCCCTCACACTTCATGAGCTGCCAAGCTTGGAAGAAATACAGGATATCCTTGGAAAGCAGCAGCTTTCCAAGTTCAGGGAGTTCAGGGAGATTCCAAAGCCAGCCAAAAATGGTGCCAGCAAGACCAGCCCTGGCCAAGGACCAGCTGGACTCACCCTGATGGCAGAGGGCAGCATGGTGACACTGGCTGAAGGATGCAGCAGCTGCAGAAGCAAAGCAAAACACAGCAAAACACGTGGAGGAGAGACTGAACTCCCTGATGGCTCTGCTGGTGAAGGCTCTTGGGCTGCCCTGCAGCAGCTCCTTCCTAGGGAAACCATCCTCAGTGGGCACCTTTGGGCACAGGTTTGGTGAGTGGCTGGGGCCTGAGCAGGGAGAGATGATTTTGAAACTTCCTTGGATACTTTGATGGTTTATAAAACCAAGCCACAAGAGATGATTTTCAAGTCAGATCTCTTCAAGCCTGAGGGGCAGAATAGCAAGAGATGAGCAGCTGACAGCCTTCCTGGCCCAATGTCCCTCCCCACTTCTCCCCCACCCCAGGGATTGGAGGCTGCCCCCTTTAAATTTGTCAAACAGCTGCTGCTTTAATGCATCTATTGGCTGCTATCAGGTGCTGTTGCTCTGGCTCTCCCACGGCTCCTGAACTCCTGGTAGGTGCTATGTATTTTTCCTCCTTTTTTTTCTAACTTATTCTCAGGAGAAAATTTGCAGGAATCCAGAAATTGCTCTGGTTTCTAGGTCACTCTGCTGCTGTGTCTCTGTTGAAGGGGTTCCCAGATGTATGTGCTGCTGTGGGCTACTGCCACAGGTTGTGGGGGCCCATCTGCTGTGGGGGCTCAGCAAGGACATTGCATGCTTTGGGGTGTGGGGTGCTTCTTTGCTGTATGTCCCCAGAAGCCTTGGGTTTTGCTGGTAGAGGGGAGTAGGTACAAAGGTAAGGGTCCCCTTTGGGGGATGAAACTCACCTTGGAGAATGTCTCCATCCCATTTCAGTTGAAAAGCATGCAGGAGCCCAGGGATCTCATGCCCACCCCAAGAAACTGTGCTGAGCCCAAGAGTGGGAACAGCCTTGGGCTACTTGTCCTCAGTTGCCCTTTCCCTGCCCATGAGCTGGCCCCACAGGAGCAGCTTTGGGGGCAGAAGCACAGGATCCACAGTGCTGGAGCCTGCAGCCACCTGGAGCAGGGTGGGCAGCAGCAGAAAGGGAAGTGTGGGGAGAGGAACAAAGCTTTTCTTCTTGCAGCATCTGTTTTATTCTCAGCCTCTAAAATTGGGGCAGTTCTCCTTGGGGACTGGAGTTGGTTTTTTTTTTGCTTGGTTTGGCTGCATTTATCCAGACTATTTATAGCTGCTGTCTCTGTAGCTGTGGCTTCCATTAACAAGCAGGATCTGAAGCTGCCCAGCAGCTGTGAGGGCTTAGGTGTCTCCTCATCAAGCAGAATAACTTGAGATAGGGAGGGAAAGATTCAGAGACACAGCATGAACCTCAGCAGGCTTTGAGATCATGGGCACAGGAAACTCCACTATGCCCTTGAGGGTCTGGGCTGCCTGGGAAGCCAGGCAGGGGTGGGACATGGGGAAAGACGTGTGGAACTGCCTTTTTTCTGCCAGGTGGAATGGAAAGTGAAGGATGCCCCCAGGATCATCACTTTGATCCCTTTAGTCCTCCCCTGGACCTGCCTGCATTGCCCTGGGTACAACAGGCAGCCCGTCTGGCTTTGATGCTCCTGGTACCTCCCTAGGTAATGTGCACTTGTGGTCTGGCCCAATAGGTTCACAATGGTTTATTTGATTCTAGCTGTTGGTTGTTCCCACCCTGGTCAGGCAGGTCCCATTTTGAGAGCTCCCGGCAGCACCTGTACAGGGAACACAGTGAGAGGGGATCTAGGCTTGCCCACCCTTGCAAGGTGAGGTTTGTGGCACAGGAGAGCTGGCAGCCTAAGCCAGGAGCAGAACATTCCTGACTAACAAAGCTGTGTGGCTGAGGCAATGGGGTCTCCTACAAACTGCTTCCTCTAAAGAGAGAGAAGCAATAAGGACAGCTTTTATCCAGGGAATAAAAGGGGGAGACTGCTTGAGACATCCAGCACAAGGGCTACAGGGACTGGTCACACACACTAGAAAAGCACGTGGCACCTAGAGGCTACCAGTAGGGGTTGTGTTGTGGTTTTTTTTCTGAGTGGTTTTTTTTCCCAGTAAGGGTGTAGGTGCATGCATGTCCCTAGAGAACAAGGGCTTGGCTCTCTCCCCTGCCTAGGTTGGGGTGGCAGAGCTTTCAAGGCCATAGGTGCTGGGAGCAGTCAGGGCCGAGCTCTGTTCCCCAGGGTCATGGGCAGGATAGGGCCACCCACCCCCTCTGCCTCCCCCCACCCCTGCACAACACGTACAGGCAAGGCAGGGGCGGTTTTATTTCAAAGTAGAACAAAGGTGTCTTTTATTCTTTCTGGAGATGCCACATTCAGATTTGCCATGAGCGTGTCTGTGCTCAGACTGGCTGCTTGTGTGCGTTTAGTCAGGGCACAGGGAAAACCAAAAGCTGGAGGCTGTTTTGTAACCTGGCTGAGCCTCACCTCTGGTAAAGAAATCCTGTTACCCAGCCAAACACTGTGATGGCATGGTCCCTGGCACAGCACGTGTTGCTGAGCAGACAAGCTCAAGAAAAAATCTTAAAACAAAACATACTTTCAGACACTTCACATCAACTTTTACCCTAATTTTGCTGGGAAGGAGTTTTGGCTCCAAGAGTATCTACTCCCAAGCTTCTCACCTCCCTTCATACCTTTCCCCTCCACCCAGGTGCTAAACCAGAGAGTTAGAGTGCATCAAGGATGTTGTCAATTTTGGTGACCAGGTCCTGGCGCTTGTTGGAATGCATCTTCTCATTCTCAATGTATGTGTCCTTCTTCAGCTTGCCAGCCACCAGCCGCTCAGCCTCCACTGAGGACTTCAGAACGAGCTCCTTGACTTGGCCATCAAGCTTCTGGATCTCACTTACCTTATGGGAGTGAGCAAAAAGGGAAATATTAGAGCAGACAAAAAAACATCCCCACAGTCAAGCTGGAATTGAAGAGACAGTAAGGATGGAGCAAAAGATGAAGATGATGCTAAGTGTAAACACTCCCTGCCACTGAGTATTGCCTTCTGAGCTGTCACATCTCTTTGGCATCACATCTTGAGAAATATGACTGGATAATTAAGCAGTGTAGATAAAGTGGCTCCAAGGACCCAGGAGCCATACTCCAAGGAGACAGGGGCAAATGAGTGTTAAAAGATTTTAAAGGCTTCAAGCTAAATCACAACTGTGACAGCTGGAAGCTGTATCCCTACAGCTAACATTAATGGTGTGAGAAAAGCAGGTCTGTAATGACAGAGATACCCTTTGAGTTAATAACAGATTAAGCAAGGTGGATGCTGGCTGAAGGGACATTTTAATCTCTAAGGTCCATCACTTGGAGTTAAGTGGCTGTTCCAGGTAAGTGTTGAAATATAGTGGAGGGAGGAAAGGCTAGTGGGTGCATACTCACTGTGCCATGGCTTTCAACATTGAATAGCAAAAAAACCCCTGAGGAGCATCACATTACCAAAATTCTGTCAGCACCAAATTCACATGTACAAGAAAGTAAGAGATGAGGGAGAAAATTTTTGTTTGGCTGATGTCAGTAGTAAAGTCAGAAGTGATAACATGTTGATAGTTTCCACTTTTGCCCAAGTGTCACAGCCACAAGCTCAGTGAGAAGCATCAGGACTGTGTTACAAAAGCATTAATCTGTACTCATGCAGCTGGTTCAAGG
Organism: Calypte anna; assembly: GCF_003957555.1. NCBI lineage: Eukaryota > Metazoa > Chordata > Aves > Apodiformes > Trochilidae > Calypte > Calypte anna. Next base: position 9,702,187 of record NC_044258.1, on the reverse strand, counting down.
GCTGTTTAAGAAACAGTAGAAGCAGGTGTTTACCAGCAGCACTTACAGGCCTGTGCAACAAAGATTACTGCAAAAACAATAACCTCATCTTCACACCTCCTGGCAGGGACCAAGCCTTTTTCAGAGGGGGAAAAAAAAATTATACAGGCTGCAGAAACTAAACCCCAATTTAAATCTCATCTAGAATACTTGATACAGCAAAGACAAGGAGAGGTCAAAAAAAAAATTCTAATTTCTTACTTTATCACATAAATCAGAGCCTTCTGTCTTCAGTTTAGACTGCAGAGAGGCTATTTCATTTGTCAGGGCTTTGTGCTCTGTCTCCAAAGCCTTTTTGCCACTGTTCAGGGTGGAGATGTCCCGTGACTGCTTGTATTTATTCACTGCTTCATCAAAGTGACGGTACAGCCCAAGCCGCTTGTTCACCAGAGTAAGCACTTGCTCTGTGATGCAGGCAACCTTCATCCTAGCTTCAGCAGCTGGATCCTGCAAGAGGACAGAAGGGAAGATCAAAGCAGTCCTATCTGTGACCTGCAGGAAGCCAAGATTGCATTCTGCTACAGGACTGTTACAGACACTTTGAAATTAGTCAACTGACAGTAATTAAGTGATGGTCCAAGTACTGATTTGGGTAAGCATCTTTCAGCACTCAGCCTAGCCCAACAAATAGCTTAACAAAAGTAAGTTTAAAAGTTGCAGAAAGAGAATTGCTGACATCCCTGCTTCTCAGGGAGAGATTCCTTTTCATCCAGAAGTCACATTCAGGTTAGCTAGAGCACACCCATTTAAACCCTGCAGGAGTATCAATGCTCAGGCATCATGAAAACAGGGTTCTGCTTAAGCATCTAGTAAGATACCCAATCAGCAGGAATATTCAGTAAGAATTACTGGTAAGAAAATTACTCTCATCTGAGTAATGATCCCACAGGGCTTTGCATCATACAGCACCTTAGTGATGGAGAAATCCAGCCTCACATAGACAATCACAGTGAAGAACAAGATGTAAAAAGCTCCAACGACCAACAGAGGCTCCTGCAGCATCAAGATTTTGTTGAAGGTGTAATGAATCTAGAAGAGAAGTTCAAAACACTGAGGAGTGACCCATGTCATGATGAAGTCCCCTTCCCAGACAGAACTAGCCATGCAGTCCAGCCAGCATGTGTTTCTGGAACCTGATACAGATGTTTGTGCTGCTGAATACAGATGTGCAGCTGCTCAGGCAAAACATGCAGAGAGGCCACACTCACCACGATGTCTTGGATGTGCTGCTCCACCAGGTTGCTCTTGTGTGCTACAATAACTGGACGTCCAAAAGTATCCAAGTAAGTGTAGTGAAGCTCATCTGAAGCACGATTGATTTCATAGGGGCTGTCCACATGGATATTCCTATGAATAAAGCCAGATAGTCCTATATGACTATACAGTGAGATGATGTAACCTAGGACTTGCCTGGCCAACCACAGCCTGGAGCACAGCCTAATTCTGCAGTTTAAACAACTCCCTAGGAAAAAGAAAAGCAGTGTCCCAAGGCCTCCTCCACATGCACAGTCACAGTTTCGTTTCACTGTCCCCAGGCTATTTCAGAAGGCTAAGAATTGCCACCAACACAGCACCCTCTGCAGTAGCAAGCCAGGACTAATGACACTCACTTGGCACCTTCTGGCAGGACAATCTTGACAGTCAGAGAGTCTGTAACTTGCTCATCAAATACGTGGTCAACAAATCTCATTTTCAAGGCATACTGATCACCTAAGAGAGGGCAGACCAGAGGATGGTTACAGTTCCTCGGAGAACAAAGGGCAACCTTGATGCTCAGCTCCTAACAGAAAACCAGAATTCAGATGGATACATTGTGCAGCAGGGGGCACCAGCTCACTTAAGTATATTTTGACCAGATTTAATCTACAAAAACCTGAAGGAAGCCCAGAAAAGAAGGATCTGCATAATCTGGAAAAAATAGCTAGCAACTCATGTTGCTAAGGTGCAGCATACCATAGCTTTTAATTCCTTGCTGTATAGCAACCACCTTTAAACAAAGAGAAGGCTTCATAATCCCTCCCCCTGTGCCACCCACCAAGATTGTAGAGGTATTCATAGCTTGGCAGGTTATATCCGATGATGTAATGGGTTTTCCATCCTCCAAAAAGTGGGAAGCGGGGACGGATCTCCATCTCCACGGAGTCATCCAGGACAAGAAGGTGACTGGTGGAGATGTTTCCAATTTCATCTCTGTAATAGACATCCTGAGCAGCAGCTGGGAGAATGGTCTGTATGGAGAGAAGCAACAGCCAGTGAATTGGTGAGGAATTGTTTCCAGTGAAATTGGCAAAACCAGTGATGGCTGTTAAGCATCAAGGAACTGTGAGAGATGACAAAATACCCATTCAGTTGCACCAAGTGGTAAAATTGTGCTATTTTGAGCAATCAGCCACACAAGTGACTGCCAGAACTAAAATCACTTGGCTGCTAAATGAATGTGCTTTCTCCAGGCCAGTATCAAATATCCCAGAGAGCAAGGGATCTCATCATGCTCACCAGGACAGCAATTTCCTTTTCACTCCAGCCTGCTGCCCGACCTCACCGGGCTTGCTGGCTTGATGCTCAGCAAAATGAGATTTCTGTTTGGCTGCACCACTTTAGAGAATTACAACAATCAATCCAGGAGGCTGCAAGTGACAGAAAGGTTTTGGTTCAGATGAAAACACATACTTTTCATATGTGGCTAGCATAGCCACAGCTTCAACTCTTGTCAAATGCTTTGTGAGCAAGGAAGGAATGGGTGAGTTTCCAATTAGTCCTGTTCATCACGATGAGGGGAGGACAGAGAAGGCAACTCTGAAAATGAGAGGGTGGGGATAGAATGAATGGCCCTTGCACAATGGAAAACAGAAAGGAGAGCTGTTAGCACAGGGAGTAGAGGCTTTAGAGGGTCCCTGAGATTGGAGGGGTGGGAGAAACACTACATGCCCTGGTGTATGTAGTTTCTTTGGCCAACAGATGCAATGAAGCATAGAACCTCCTAAATCTACCTCCTAAAGCCATTCCTATCTAGCACAAGCCTTCTGTGAAAATAGATCAGAGCTTGAATGTTCCCTTCTTACTTAAGATGGAAAGGACAAAGGAAAGGACAACTCTATTTTTCTTTCTTTCTGGGGACATAAGAAAAAGGGAAGCACAGTAAAAAGAAATACGAAAAATGTCAACCTTAAAAGACTTGACAGAAGAGATCCCACTGTCTGGCTGTCTCTGGTAGTCATATCTGGAGAAAGGCCCTTTCAGCACTGCTCCTGTGTGCTTTAAATCAACCGTCTCTTCAACAGCAATGTTTCCCCAGTGAGACACCTCAATCACTCTGGTCATACTGGTGATAGTCAGGAATGGACTGTTATTTTCATAGTGCACCTTCAGAGTGTCCTAAGGAGAAAAGATCAACTATTAGACCTGAAGTGAGGAGCAACTTTTCCTTACAATTACCTGTCTCCATATCCCACCAGCCTCTCAGGTGCTATCTTTGCAGGATGCTTTCTCCAGAGCCTCTTTGCCCAGACATTTACCTGGCTGTATGGAGGGATGTCCTTGAAGGGGCCATACTCTATCATGTCTTCTGTGCGGGAAGGATTGCCCAGCTTGGTGTAACTCTCCACATTCCTAGAGGCCAGTTTGACCCGGGTCGTTTGGATCTTGGTGAGGTATGGTGAGTAGAAATAGTGATTTCCTTCAAAGACCACAAACTGCTTTTCACTTTGGGTGATATGGGTGGGGTAGGGCTGCAGGACGTGTGTGAAAACCATGTCAACAGATACACGGACCTTGGCTCCTGGTGCCAAAGGAGATGGCAGCTTCACAGAGAAGAATTTTCCACTGGAAGGGAGAAGAACAGGTAAGTGAGACCTCCCCTGAGAGAGCAACCACATCCACCATTTCCTGTGGATGGAAGCCCATGAATCACATACACCGTGTGGGACTGCTGCCCATTATTTTATTTGCTCCTCAAAGGCACACAGATGCCTTGTCCCAGAGGGTGTGCTTAGTTCTGGGCTGGGCAAACAGGGGATGAGCTGTGCCCAAGCACAATTACAGTCTTTGCTTTGCAGAGACACACGAGTCCCAACTGGGAAAGGGACAAGTGACATATTCCCCTCCCTAGTTCAGCATTTACAAAGTAGGTTTCAGAGGGTGTTTAACATTCTTTGCCAGATGACAAGAATGATTTGAATCAAGAGGAAACATGCTGATTTCTAGAAGACAAATCACAAACATCTTAAGTACCTGTTCCCACAAAATCTATTCGTTCTCAGGTTTTTGCCTACAGGATCTGAAACTGAGAGGGCTGGAAAATGACCATAGGTTTGGACTGAGGTACTACATAAAGAAATGAGATTCCACTAAGCCTCAAAGGATGCACTGGATGGACCAACATGATGAGAGAAGAGAACAGACTTAAAGTCACTCCTGGTGGCCTAAGAGCAGGATTACAGGAGACCTCCAGCTATGTCAGAAACATTGGTCCACCTTAGCAATTTCACTCCACAGCTACTGCCCTTTGAAACCCAGTAGCACCATGCTTCTGACCCACTTCACAAGCACTTTGCTTCTCAGCTCTCACCACTCAGAAACATGTGCTTGTGCCAGTCTTTCAGCACATGCACAATATATCAAATTTGCCAGTACAGAGCCTCAGGCCAAACCAGCATCCTCCCTCCCTGCAGCAGGCAACAGCCTGTGCTGGGCTGCAGTATCCACCACGCTGTGGTACTCCCTACATCACAGATGAAGAGCAGTGCTTTGGGGAGGCTGCCAAAGAGCACTTACAGCCTCTCTGTAATCACCACTGCCAATCATTTCAGGGCCCCAAAAGGAGCAATGGGTAAGAGTATGACTGTAGATAGGATGCTCCTCTTACTTGATGAAGGAACAGGACACTGAGCACGAGAGTGAGCACAGCTGAGCTCCCTTAAAAACAGGTGAGTGGCATTGAAGAGAGATTCTGTCCCTTTATAAGACTCTCCCCTCACAAGCAGCCTTGGTGGCTGAGAGCAGTGGCTATGAGCTGCTTGTGTTAGGTTCAGTGCAGAGACCTAAAGCTAGATGTGCCATCTCCCAAGGAAAGAGTACCTGAGGGAAGCAAATTACTTCTACTGTGCTGCAGGAATTGGGTTTAGCTGCTTGTGTGAACTGTGCTCCCCAGCTCTGCAGCACACCAGGATGCAGTCTGACTACTGAGTGGACATTTTCAAGAACAAAAGATTTTCAGGATCTCCAGGTATGTGGGTCTGCAGTAGTATTTCTGCTCCATCCTGAGGACAAGGATGTAACTCAGATGTACAACCTTAGAGGGTGACACTCACCTTTTGCCCTTAACTTTAGTCTCTCTCACTTCCAAGGTGTTTTCCTCCTCTTCCTCCCCCTTCACCTGCTCCAAAACAACAGATTGATTGCTGTGCTGCTGCTGAAAACTTAAAAAGTGGATATGTATGGAGTATGCACTGGATAAGGATATTAAGTGAATGGCCTGCCCCCATCCCTCCCGATAGTAGAAGTTGATAGAGAACTACTTTAAAAAGTAGCTTTTTCATCAGTACAAAATGCAATGGGGACAGTGTGCAAGAGCGGATACTGGAGATTCCCACAGTCACTGGAACTTGAGCAAATGAGAATCTCTGTCAACTGCTTTTGTGTTTTCTCACGGAAGTTTTCTACAGTGGCTGGGAAGCAAGCAAGCCATAGGCACCTGACGCGGTCAGCCAGGGAGGAGAGCAGTGCAAATCCTCCTGGGATTAGAAGAACCCCTCTTGCACTTACATCCCCTGGGGTAAGAAGCCGGGGCTCCCCCGTCCCCGCACTATCCGGGGCTACAAGCAGCGCTCCAGCTGCTCTCGTTACGGCAGCAATTCATTAGCAGCAATTTATTAGCACCTCTCGACCCCTCAGCCATTCGCCCCTTTGTTCCGGATACCGACAGCATCCAGGCAGCGGGAGCACCGGGGAGGGGAGGGCCCCTCTCTCCCTGACCGCCACGCCGGCTGCCCCGGAGCCCTCCGCGGGGCGTAGGGAGCGCTGTGCCGACGTGTCCCTGCGGGAAGCGGGGCCCGGGCAGCACCCGGGGCCGTGCTAGGCTCCCCCCGTGCCCCAGGAGCAGGGCCCCGTCCCCCGCTGCCCTCCGCGCTCACCTGCACCCCCAGGTAGGCCAGGCGGGACTCCAGGCCGGGCTCCAGCGCCAGCAGAAAGGCGGAAGCGGCTGTGCCGCCCGCCGCGTTGGAGAGGCTGAGCTCGGCCGAGACCTTGGCGAGGTGGGTGCTGAGGTCCACGGAGCGCCGAGCCTCCTCCAGTAGCAGATCGGCGGCGGCGACGGCCCCGGCGGCCGCCAGGAAGAGGAGCAGGCGGCAGAGCATCCCCGCCATGGCCGACACGCCGCACGGGGAGGGCACAAGATGGCGGCGCCCGCGCTGTGCAGGGAGGGCACAAGATGGCGGCGCCCTGTCGGTGGGGAGGCTCACAATGGCGGCGCCCAGCGACGCTTGAGGCCCCCTGCGCGGGGTGGGGCGGCCGTGCGAGTGCCTGAGTAGAAAGGCTGGGCTTGGGGCACGGAGGATCGGTCCCGGGCAGAGCCCCGGGGCTGGCTCCAGCATCCCGCGGAGCTTCCCAACAGCAAGCCCGGGGGTTCCCGTGGTTCGGCTGGGCCCTGGGGTGCTTCGAGGCCTGGCCAAGCGCTAGAAGGATGGCTGCCACAGCGGGACCCGAAAAGGATCAAAAGCGGCTATCATCGGCATCTCGGGGCGCTGAGCGCATCCCTGTGCTGTTAAGTCTCCGTCCTCCCTACAAAGCAGCTGCTTCCCCCTCGTTTTTCTCAGGATCCAGTGGGCGGTGGTAGCAGTGGCGGCTCTGTCCAAAGAGCACTGAGCCGGGATGGAGCTCACGGTGCTGCCAAATTAATGAGCCCCAGAGCTTTGAGCAGCTCGGTGTGGCTGGGGGTGTCCCTGCCCCTGCAGAGGGGTTGGAACCAGGTGACCTTCAGGGTCCCTTCAACCCCAAACCGTTCTGTGATGCTGTGACACTGGGAGGGTTTGTCTCTCTGGTAGGTGAAGTGGTGTTGCTCTGTAAGGTGATGTTTAAGATAAGTAGACTTTAAGCTAAATCCAGATCTTCTTCCAAAAAACCAGCCAAGCCCACTGCTGATTGACAGCTGAATGATGCCAGAGCAGGAGTGCTGCAGGCTGCATGGTAACCTCAACTAACTCGGGCAAAAAGAGATGGAGAAAGGAAAATGTTAGTAGGCTAACACGACTGGGGAAGAGGTGATTGGCACTTTGTTCCCAAACATCTAAAGCAGATAAAAGCAAGGAACGGATGTTTGCCACGATTGCCAGAGCAGGGCTTTTGCCTGTGAGCCCTGTGGGACAACAGACTGTTCATGTTTGTATAATGTGATCCAAGAATCGACCTTTCTTTCAGATTCTAATATGAGTCACAAAGATAATTCTTTGAATTGGCCTGATATTGCCAAGTATCAGAAGGGGATTTCCTAAATATGTGCTGAGATCTGGAGACAAATAGCCCCTTGGCAAAGGCTAAATAAAATGGCATGTCTCCTGGTGTGCTATATTCAAAACAGCATCACCTCGTAACCAGTCTTTCCTTTACCCCTGCCCTCCAGATCCTGTAAGGGATGCTTTCTTGGCAAATTACTTCAATTTCCCTTTGATTTATTTAGGCACCAGAGCTGTGAATTTGGCAGCTGGCCTGCTAGCATATCCTAGTGCAAGCGGGTGGCTTTGTCACCGTGTTTTGGGTGACAGCAGGGCTGTCTTCCAGAAGCACAGCAGGAGATGGTTGCATCAGGGTGTTCAGCTCCTCAGCCTTGTGCTTCCAGCTAGGTAGATGTTCCAGGTCTCTCTGCTCTCCAGGAAAAGCACGTTTATCTTGGCTCTCTTCTCTAAAGAGCCAGGCTTTGGGGCCATGGGAACTGGGTAGGCAGGTTCAAGGAGAAAATAACTGTGAAACATGGATGGCTAAACAAAACTGCTGGCTCTTATTTAAGGCTAGCCAGCAGTGCTGCAGCTGGGTGCTCCCCCCAGTTGTCCAGGTTGGTTTTAGCACAGAAAAGTTCTTTAGAAGTGGCTGTCACTTTTCTTCCTTCAGCCCCAACCTCCTTCTCGCAGGAATAAATTAACTCTAGGCTGCATCTTTAATAACACATGCAGCTCCAGCCTTTATTTCCCTTCCCTCCCTCAAGCAATTTCTTCTGGCAAAGAGAATGAAAGAAATAACTGCACATTCCCCTTGTGTCTGGAGATAATTGGGCTTCAGTCATTACATCCCAGGCCAAAGGTTGGTCTCTGATGGGTTCAGCCCTGAGTCTGGATCCGAGGTTTCTGGCAAATGCAAATGTTTCAACATCTGCCCCATCCCAGAGCTGGGTGAGCCCTGAATCAGCCTGTTAGCCACTAACCCCATGTGCAGATCCATTTCTAATTGTGGTAATTGAGTCATGCTGAGCCTGTACAGCACCTATTCCAAGATTTCAGCCCCACCGTGTCGGGTCAATTTATCTTTGGGCTGAAAAGCTTTTGCCCTTAGGTTTCTTGCTTCAAGGCTGAGTTCAGCCCCCCCAGCCCCACACACTGCTGCCCTGGGTACTGTGTAGACCTCTGAGGTTGCACTGGGTGGTGCTGGGCTGTTGTTCCTTCATGCGTGGGTTCAGTTTACAGCTGGATGGCGATAGTGGGACTGGTCCCTGGCTGGGTGCACTGGTTATGATGGTTGGGATAGCTTGAGGGTATCTCGTGGGCAGTGTTGGAGCTGGGAGAGGCTGCTTTTGCATCTGAGGAGCACTTGGGCCCGTGCCAGCCTCGCCTCCTGAGTGTCATAGGCTGTGGTGCCTGCATGTGGATCTGGTCAGCCCAAGGGTGAGTGCCAAGCAGCAGTGAGAGCCAGAGATTATTTTTTGTCTCCTTACATTGTTGTTGTTTTTTTTTAAAGTCACCCATTGCAGGGAATGTTCCCCTCCAGCAGTAATGACCCAGAGAGCTGTGGGTGGGGAAGCAGTGTGCCTAGCTTCAGGTGACAGAGAGCACATCATTTTCAGGGACCTCGAGCAGTGGAAGGGGAGCAGTCACAATGGAGCCAGAGCCAGCTGAGCTGTCTGCCAGGGTTGAGGGCAGTCTAATAAATGACCCTGGCAGGATAAGACATGGACAAAGCTGAACCCCAGAAAAACCCTATGCTCTTCTGTTTTTACAGTGCTGATGCCAAACTCAGAGCTGTGTCATCTGTCAGAGCAATTTTTTCTCAAGGAGGAAAGGAGAAGTTGCTTTCCTGAAGGAGCAGGTTGGCTTTGACCACAGGAGTGCATTGAAGCCTGTAGCAGCAGGGAACGGAGTTTATCCTCGTGCCATTAGGAAGGTTGTGCCAGGAATACGCAGGGACCATGACATAATGCATTGCTCTCTGAGGAGTCTAGGCAAGGAGCAAGAGATATTATTAACCAGAGCTGTGCATCTGTAGCAGGAGTCATCCTGGCAACACCTTATCTTGCAGATTTTAATACAAATCCTGAAAAGAGCACAGGCACGTGGCCCTTGTGATGACCGAGATAAAACTGTACTTCAGATTTTATTGGTGTTTCACTGTTTAATCCTCTCTGTGTAAATGAAGGCAGCCTTCTGGCTGCTCATGTGAGACAGAGGGCACTTCTGCCTCTGTATTAGATCCTGAGTGAGGTTTTCCATCCACAAGAGCACAGGTATGACCCAAGTGAGGGATGGCAGAGTTTGCTGAGCCTTGCTAAGGCTCTTGAAAAGCAGCTGGGGGAAAAAAAAATAAAGTCTTCCAGATTAATTATTTTTTATAACCTCATTTTTCAGCTAGTCAGCACAACTCACACTGAATCTCTGCCAAGCAAAACACACAGTGATTCTTGCTTGGGGCTTGCCTGTGATTTCCATGGGAGTGGTGGGCCCAGAGGGGGGGGCTGGTTGGGGCTCAGCTCCTGTGCTTTGTTTGGCTGTGCTGGAAACGTGTCCTGCCTTCTCACAGAGACAGGGCTGATGGGGCACTGTGGGCTCCTCTGGGGTTTCTTCAGGAATCTGCAGTAGCCCCCTGTACAATGTTCCTCTTTAAAATAACTCCTTCTTGGGTTTAAAACAAAATAAATCTGCTTTTCTTCCCACATTAGATTCAGGAAAGCTAACGGGAAAACTGGCTGTGCACAGCAATTGTATGAAACACTGGGAACCACACAGGAAAACCTGCTGGAAGAAAATGGGAGAACATCTGTGAGTCTTTTAAGGGCGTGAGAGCACTGCATTACAGGTGGTGGTGTAACAGGGAGGAAAAAATTGCAAGAAGTGGGGGTCACTTCAGCTCGCTTGGGTCTGGATTTTGTCACAGGATCAGAGCGTGGTTTTGGTAGTGGGAATAGTGCTGGTTTAACTGCACCAAAAAATTAGGGTGTGATCAGAGCTTCCGCTCCAGTACTCCCCAGTGCAGGCAGGACCTGGGTACAATACTTGCTTTGAACCAGCCCGGTGGTCTGCATCGCTCTGCAGCTTGAGGATGCCTTTGGCAGTGGTGTCTGCAATGCCAGAGGAGGACAAGGTGTACGTCGTGGTTTGAAAAGACAAATGCTGCCTTTCACAGAGAACCAGGGGCAGGGAAGCTGCTGTCCTTCCATGCCTCACAGGGGAAGGCTGGGGGTCCTAGCCATGAGCAGAGGGGAGGTGGAAGCTTGTGGGGCAGTGGCTGAAGGCACCCATGCTCTGCAGACTGGGTTGTTCAGCTCAGGGCCTGGCAGAGGATCACACCTCAGCCAGATGCTCAGTTGCCCAAGACCCTAAACCTCCCAGGGTTGACAACGAAGGCAACAGCACCCGTGGTTGTCAGAAAAAACACGGAGCCAAAGGCAGTGAAAAAGCATCCATCGGAAACCCCTATGGCATCCATGCGGCTGGGGCCGAGCTCCCCAGCATGGACAAGTTGCACTTGGGGTCCTGGCGGGTATCTGCTGGCAGCTGTGCTGCAACACGGGGGGCCATGCAGCCGCCCTGCCAGCTCTGTCCCTGCCTGTGCTGGGAGATGGGGATGGATCCCAGCTCTGGGCTGGGTGCCCCAAAGCCTTCCCTGTCCCCGCCCCAAGGCGCCTCTCTCAGGGGCCCTCCCCGCTCTGTCCCCGCGCGGCCGCCAGGGGTCGCCCTGGGCCCCAGCAGCCGTGGGGGCGGTGCCGGCGCGGTAGCGTAGCGCTACCCCTTGGAGAATAGCGTGCGCTACGCAGGTGGCGTAGGGGCCGGCGGTGGGCGATGGCACAGCCCAGGGGCGGCAGGGATGGTACTGGCAGGGGTGGTACCGGCAGGGGTGGTGCCGGGTCAGCCGCCCCGCTCGCTGCAGGCAGCACGTCGGTAATGACAGTGAGCGAAAGGGCAGTTCCAGCTCCCGCCCCGCAGGTTCCTGTTGAGGTTTGCGATGGGCAAGAGTTACCCAAACCCCTGGGGTAACGAGGCACCTTACGGGGGTCCGCGGCAGGGATCCCACCGCAGCATCGCTGCCCTGTCATCCTGATCGGCTCTGGGGTGCTCAGTGCATCTGGAGTTGCTGCAGGAGGTGGTGTTTGTCCCTCCCCGAGGTGAAGGATGGGGTGAGGATTTAGTGACCAGTTCCTCAGGTGTATGGTCATGTGTTGTTTTCATTCTGAGCCCTTAAGGTCCTGCAAATCCAGACCCAGGATCCACTGCAGGATGAATAAGGCCCCAGGTTCTGCCGTCCTGTTCTCAGTGTCAGTGAAACCGGGTAAGGAACTGTCACTGGGCTTCCCAGCACTAAAACTGGGTTTCCATCTCAGCACGGAACAGTCTATGTGTGCATCCTCTTTCCCAGCTTGTATTTGGAAAGGAAAGTGCTTGCTGGTGTATTTACCTTGCAAGCCAGTCGTTCATGTAGAGCTTAAGCCTGGATTTTAAGGCCTCAATTTTGCATGATGAGGCACAGGCAGTGGGAAGTTGAGGATCCTGCCAACAGCAGCAAAAGGGGGTCATTTGCAGATTGGCAGTTCTTGCTGTGCCTTCTGCTTCCTGCAGGAGCCTCGTGTTTATGCTGTGCTTGCAGTGAGGTAATGTAGGTTTTCCACCAGGTTACTAAATTTTGGAATCCACAGGCGTGGACTTTCCTGGATGGTGCTTTGCAAAGTACCTAGCTTTGCAAAAGCTAGGATTTACTTTTCTCCTTCAAAGGCAGCCCCTCTGCCCCTGCCAGGGTCAAGCCTGGCTGCTGACAGACCTCAGGAGGATGTGTACATGGTGGTCTACAGCATCCTCTTCCCCAGAGACAACCCCTGCCTGTTGGCTTGTGGTGATTCCTTCCTACTGCTGCCTGTTTGGTGTGTCACCCAGAAAGAGGGAGAATTAACCCTCTGTGAACAGCCCTTGTCTGCAGCAGTGAATGCAATTGCTCTAGCCTGATAAAAACACTGATGATCACAGAGGAAAAAAAAACAAACTTGAGGATAAAAGATCATTCTTTCTTCTTCATTCCTTTACTGATGGAATTCGGGCAGGGATATGGAGCCAGCCCTGAGTGCTAGAAGAGACTAAGTGAAGCTTTAACACCCACCTATAACCATTTCTGTGTTAGGTGATTGTGCTTTGCAGGGCATACCTTCAATTTGGCGGCTCAGGGATTTGCAAACACTGAGTCATAACTCCCTGAGGTCAAAAATGCAGCTGCTAAGGCACCCGGCATTGAGAAGTGTTGTCCAAGATAAAAGTAAAGCAAACCTCACTGCCCACACATCCTTATCCTTCAAGGCTGAGTATCTTTGCCACCCTCTTCAAAAACATGCACAGAAAATGATACAGGCTTCTCACGGTTGCCATTGATACGGAATTTACTTCTCCTTTTAGAGCAGACACGAGGAGACTGTGAAAATCTGTGACTTGAAGGAGCTGAGGCAGATGGATCTGAAGCTCATTTGCAGCACCCTGTTGCCTGCATTTGAGGAGGGAATCGTGCTGTGGGACATGTCTGTCCATGTCCCCTCCCCAGAGGGTCCCAGAAGAGCTCCTGTGCCTCTGCAGGAAACCCCTGTCCCTCCACATCCAGGATGGACCTGGATAGCGTGCATGGAGCCAGTATGGTTCCAACCCATGGAGTGCCATATTTGGGATACCTTTTAGCACTGATTCACTGCTGAGGAAGAAGTGATGTGTGAGTCACCTGTCCCATAAGGTGTCCCATAAGGTGTCCCATAAGTGGTCACGTGACACCAGGCTCCTGTCCCATGACACATGCTGGGCACAACATCAGCATGACATGGCCACCTCTGCCACAAAGCACACGGTTGCAGAGCTCATGTGGCTGGTCCACCCCATCACACATTGCCCTGTGCAGAGAGGAGTGGTGGCACAGAGCCTGTGGGTCCTGCAGAGCATCCCAGGCACTGCCAGCCATCAGTTTGTCCTGCCTGTCCCCATGGCTTCAAACCCACTAGTGTCATGAGCTGGAATGTCTCAGGCACACTAGACCTTGCCTGTGAAGGCTTCAGAGCTTGGTAACAGCTTGTAGAACCTGCTGCTTTGGTCATGCACTGCTCTAGCAAAACCTTGAGTCCTGATGAAAAGCCAGTTCTGCAAAGGGCTGCACAGTTCTGTGCTGGCTATGTGCACTTCTCTCTGTACCTATTTTTATACCATTCTTTCAGTATATATATAAAAAAACTTTCAGAAATGTCCATGTTTAGAGGGACCCAGATCTGACAATGTAACTGACTCACTGGCCTCAGGGAAGTTACTTCACTCCCTGGATGATCTTCTCCACTTGAATACTGAGAACAATCATATGAAATTACCCACATGCCTCCAATGCAGCTGTAAAAAATCAATTAGCTGGTACTTAACACTGACTGTAGAAGTGGGAAGGTGTGGTGTTGTTGGAGAACATCTGTATCTGGGGAGGCCAGCTGGGAGTCCTGCAGGGTACTCAGGTAACTGTTTGTGTGACAATCTCTTGGGGTTATGGTTATAAATAGGATGTAGTTGCCTCTCTGCCCCTAAACCCAAAGTCTGGGGTGTCAAACACCCCTTTGCCCTGTGACACCTGAACTTTCCATGGGCTTTGGCTTCTACCAGTCCAGGCTTCTGGTAATTATGGTGCTGCTAAATGAGTGAGTGCAAAGCTGTGTGGTGTCCATCTTACACCATGATCCAGCACCATGGGGTTGTTTTCTCCCTGCCTGTCTGGACAGGGCCAGTGCAGGCATTTGTCTAAGGGGATGTTCCCTGTGCTCAGTAGGAGACTGACTCAAAGGCAGAGCAAAAGAGAGATCTGGATGTCCGCATCTCAGGGTGTGGGCTGGCATCTAAGGGAAGGTGCCAGCATTGCCACCTCCCAGTATCAAAGAGATCACAATTCTGCAGTGGTTTTGTGGCTCTTGCTGTTGAGCAGAGGGAAGCTGTCACACTAAGTCCAAAGGTGCTTTGTCTCTGTGCTCCTGTCTCCAGTGTTTGCTGTGAGGGAACATGGCAGAATTGGGCTTTGCAGCACTGCAAGTTGGCCCCCAACCAATGTGTGGGGCTCAGGCTTCAATGGTGGCACCTAGATCCTTTATCCGTTATTACCCTTTGTTTTTTTAAGATGTTCAGCCTCCATCAGCTGCATTTTATCAGTGAGTACAGATGCTGGTAATCCCTTGCGCTATGTGCAGTGTCCTCTGCACCTCAGCAGAAGCTCAGACTGGAGATGTGCCACAAGATAATGTGATTGCAGTTGCTTCCTATAGTTGGTATCTGGTGATCAGGTCTTGTCCAGAGCTAGCTTTTTGCTTTCATGTGTTGCTGCTGCATGACTTGGAGATGGGCTGAGGATTGCAAAGGTGAAAGCATTAGTAGATTACCAGAGCTGAATTAGTACTGCAGGCAGGGATTAGAGGGCAGGCAAAAGAGTGTGGCTGTACTCCTGCCAGTGGAAATGCATACGTGGTCATGCAGTAGCAGATTTCTAATGAACAGAATGCCAGCAGAAGCAGGGTCAATCTTTTCTAGACAAGATAAATCAAAGGATGACAAAGCTGTGAGTACAAAAGCAAGATACTGTGTGTTTACTGCATATTAGTTCCCCCCCCACCCCTTTTTTTTGTTGTTGTTGTTGGTTTTTTTTGTTTTATTTTGGGAAGTTAGATCATTCTAATGATAATTTGAGGAAGCTGGTCTGGAAAGCCAAGGGTGACAAGGAAATTGTTGCATAGCTGAGAGAGGGCAGGCAAAGAGGGATCCCTGAGCTGTGCCCAGTGATGAGGTGGAAAGACTGCAGCACTCTGAAGATTTGAGAAATGCTGGATAAGTATCTGAGGAATGAGTAGGTTCTGCCCAAGCTTTTAGTGTCAGAGATGGCCAGAGGTGGCCAGTGCATCCATAGGAAGAGGGTGAGTGCATTAGGCACTGTGGGGAACGTCAGACATATACACAGCCTATGTTAAGGATTTGTAGGTACTACAGCTAAGCCAGTGTGCTCCTTGGACCACTGAAGACCCTTCTGAAATCAGCAACCAGCAGTTTCTGAATCAGTGTTCACCCTGGCATTTTGTGGACAAAGAAGAGAAAGGGAGGATTTCTTTTGGTCCATGGACAAAAGCAAAGAGCTGGCATAAGACACACCATGTTTTGCTGTCTCTAATTGGATCAGAAAGATCCATAAATAGAGATTTGATGTCACTAAGAGAAGAAAATCAAAGCTAGAGATATTTTTACTTCCTGGTTTAGAGGGATGACTGCATGAAATGGGTTGATGTTTCTGCACAGGTAAATGTCTTAAAAATTGTCACTATAGCCTTAGGTATCTGCTCAGTGAAAGTCCCTCAAAGGCAGGGAATGGATTTCTTCAGTGTTAGTGATTGGGAACAACTGGCACTGGCTTTCAAATGGAGCCATTTCAATCCTTTTTTGTTAGGTTTTGATACCAAGTAGTCAGAGGAGGAATAACAGCTTTCTTAATAGGTTACTGAAACTGAGCATGCTGGGCTGCTCACTGCACCACTCTGTTTCTCCATGTGCTGGTTCTGGTGGGAAGGTGTGTGTGTGTGTATCTCTGTGTGGCCATGGCTCAGTCCTTTTGTTTGCCACTTTCTTACCACTATTTTTCTACCTTCATTCTGTCACTGTGAATGCAGCTGTCACTCCTGCCAAAGGACAGGTGTCTCTCTGCTGACACTGGTCCTGCTGAGTGCCAGGATTTGTGTGTTCTTCCAGGCAGGCAGAATCTTGCCTTGTCGGTCTGAGAAAATTCTGCATTCCCGCAGAGGGTCAGAAATTCATCACCAACAGCTACTGCATGACATGGCTGTTGGTCATGCCAAGAAAGTGAGCAAATGACACAGGAACTTGGTGTGAGGTTATCCTCTGTGTAAAAAAATGTGTGTGATAGATGGTGCCAGAATCCGTCTGTGGTAGAGAAGGAAGGAGGAAGTTTAACCTGCAGTTTTTAATTCCTTTTCCTATTGTGTAAACAGAAAGAAAAAAAGGAAAATTTAGGAAGAGAGAGCTGAGGAACAATGTAACTGAAAATTAATGTCTACTACTAATAGCCCAGCATGTGGGTCTCCTGTTAAAGGAACTGTTCTGGGAAAAGCCAGTGCTCTGCCCCACCAGCTGCTGATAATGCCCAGGGCCCACAGTCCTGGGAGGACACTTACTTCCCCATCCAAAGAAATCATGTGTGTTTGGGAAGGTCTTTTCCATCATTTCACTAATCAAAGCTTTTCCTCTTTTGTCCAGTTTGGTTTTTAATTGTTAACCAGCTTCTTCTGCAGCTATTTGCATCTGAGGGCAAACTCTTAGTGTTAATAAACTGGGTCACAGGCTTCCCTATGGATCGGTAACAATGATACAGTCCTGCAGATAGAGGAGCTAATACAAAACTGTTAAGGAACTCCTTCGGATCGCATGAGGAAAGCCCAGCAGCCCTGGCTCCCCTTCACCTTCCCTTAGTCTGCATTTCCACAATGTAAACCATCCCGGGGACCGTAGCCATGTGCTGCCTTGCCCACCCCTTCCCTTCCCTTCCCTTCCCTTCCCTTCCCTTCCCTTCCCTTCCCTTCCCTTCCCTTCCCTTCCCTTCCCTTCCCTTCCCTTCCTTCCCTTCCCTTCCCTTCCCTTCCCTTCCCTTCCCTTCCCTCCTTCCCTTCCCTTCCCTTCCCTTCCCTTCCCTTCCCTTCCCTTCCCTTCCCTTCCCTTCCTCCCTTCCCTTCCCTTCCCTTCCCTTCCCTTCCCTTCCCTTCCCTTCCCTTCCCTAACAGAACTCCCAATAGTCACGGGAGCTGGACTGTTCAATTGCTTGCTGCCATCATGCAGGTACAGGGATTATTTTCCATCACCAGGATGGTCATTCTTAGCATGTCACAGAGTTTACACAGTCCTATTCCACTTGTCTGCATTATAGATCTCTGAGCTGGTTATTGCCTCACTGATCAACCTGAATCTCCCCTCAGTTGTCATGTTTTACTCTTTTTTCTCCTGACAAACGCTGTTACTACTTTCTCGAGATCACAGCTGCAAACAAAACACATCCCAAGGAACGTGTCTGTGCCCATCCTTTATTTCTGAGAGCACAACAACTTCTCTCGCCGTTCCCCTCACACCTGAGGGAAGGCTGCGTCCCTCGGCAGTGCTGCGCGCACACCGCAGCCCCGCTGCCACGGGAGGCGGAGGATGCGGGTCCCCGCCCCCCCACCCCTTCTGTGGCTGCACGGGAGTGCCACAAACACCACGGTGACTCCCGGTGGCCGCGCTCCCACGGTCCCGGCTCCCCCGGGCAGCTCCCGGGCCTCACGGCGGGAACAGCGCCCAAGATGGCGGCGTGCAGACAAGGGTCACGTGACGGGGGCGGCCCCGCTCCCTCCTCCGTCGGGGGCCGGGCGGCGTGCTGACGTCACGGGGAGCGGGCGGGTCCCGTGACCGGAAGTTGTTCGGGGGGAGGCGGAAGTGAAAGCGGGGAGGCGGCGGGGCCCATTAAAGCCGACCCAGGCGAGCGGGGGGGTGGCAGCGACTCTCGGGCGGGCGGCGCGGCACAGGCACCAGGTGAGACCCTGCGGGGCTCCGGGGGAGCTGGATCCACTCGGGGGACGGCGGGTGGCAGCTCCGCCCCGGTTTCTGCAGCCGCCGGGTGGGGGGTGCCGCTCGGGCCCCTCCCCGCGGCCGGGGCCCCCTCGGCGGAGGTTGTGGGGGGGTGGGGGGGGCGGTGAGGCGCTGCCTTCCTGCTCCCTGGGCGGACTCTGACACCGGGGCCTGCCACACCGGGACGGGTGGTGTTCGTTGTCCCCGTAGCGGGGTCAGACGGTCGGCGCTATCGGGTGCTGAGCTCCGCGGAGCCGGGCCGGGCCCTGCTCGCCGCCGCTCGCGGAACAATGGAGCCGGGCGGAGGGGGGGGGTGTCCCCGGGAAAGGGCCCCATAGGCCTTTGCCGAGTTGCGGATTTCTCGAGGCCGTTGTGGGAGCCTCCTCTCCGGAGAGGCTTAAAGAGGCCTCCCGGCGAACCGAGCGTTTTGTCCGCGACATGCGGAGCTTCCTCTCGGAGCGGCTTTGGGCCGAAGGTGGCCTGAGCGCTGGACTCTGGGAGGCTCTGTGTCGGGGTGGTGGCAGTGCTGGTCTCGGTGGTCGGTGGATGTGGCTTTTAAGATTAGCAGGCAGGTCTGGGAACAATTATTGTGACAAAACAGGCGGGAGAGGGGACTGGCAGTTATTGCGAAAGGAGCTCTTGGCGTGTGTAAAGCCTGAGTCAGTTCTGAGAAGTATAAGAGTGGATGTTAGAAGTGCTTTTTGCTGTGAGTGTATAATAAGGTAAATTAAATGATAGCTACGTTATTAGTCTGCAGGTATATATAGACTAATAAATATGCAAATGCCTAATTGTTGTAGTTAAGACAACTGCACTGTCTTCCCTGTAAATAGAGGGATTATTTTAGTAGTAAAGTAGCTGTAAAAAGGCTGTCTTAATCTGAAGTAAAATAGGTAATCCCAGCATCAAGATGAGTATGTCGTACCCAGTAACTCCAAATCCTTTGAGTCGAAGCTGGAATTTGCAGTGCTGTCTCTGAAAACTAAAAATGCTCCCTGATAGGCAGAGCTGTTGTGATATATGTACATGAGGGGGTTTTATATGTAAACTGAGGACACGTGACAGAACAAAGTCCTCCCCACTGTAAGCAAGATGGTCTTTGTTTAACAGCTGCCAATAGGAAAGCTGTAAAGATTCCAGTACTTGACACAGTCTGGCCAGCTCTGGCCTCTGCCTCACACTCTGTGTCCCTTTGAGGGGATTGGTACATAATGTGCTGTGCCATGGCATTTGGCTGTCTGGGATTTCACAGCTTCCCCGTGTGTACCAGCAGCGTGTGAGGAAGCTGCAGCCTTGCAGTGCCTTCAGCAGAGCCGGGCTGCTGGAGTCAGTGTATCCTGTTTTCTCAGTAGCTGTATTTGAGGTTAAAGTGGGTGGAGTAATTTGAATATTCCTCGTTAAATAATCAGGGTTTCATTGCTGGACTTATTCAGGAAGAACGAGTATATTTGTGTCTCTTTTTTTTTTTTCCTTCCCCCCCCCCTCCCCCTTGTGACTCCCAACAGCTGACTGAACACATGACTTGCCCTCCATGAACTAATGAGTAGACCCACCGAGCCTGGCCTGAGCCCTCAGAATCCAAAGCAGCTCTAATACTGCTGCTTTCAAGTGCTGCCCTGGTGGGATTTTTTTTTTCCTGCTATGATGTTAATACTCAGCTCCTGGTGCAGAAAAGCTGTAAAATGGGGTTAATCTGACCCCTCAGTAGCACAAACTTAAAATCCAGTGGCAGTTCCTTGCTCTCTTGAGCTGCAGCAAGACAGAGAACTGCTGAGATGCAAGGCAGCAGCTGTGTTAAATTTTCCTCTTCCTTGTGGTGTTATGCAGTGGTCCATGTCCTCAAATACCCTACAAGTGGTTCAACCAGGAGTTGTACCTTAAAAGGCAAAGGTGCCAGATTCAGAATTTAACTGTTGCATCCCTGCTCCCTCCCAGCTCCATGGTGAGCAGCACAGAGGTGTTACAGTACTAATGAATCCTGAAAAACATGCATGCTCTGCTCCAGGCTGCCCCCTGAAATCACTTAGGGGAGATAGCACTGGACTTGGTTTGCTACCCAGAATGGAGGCCTGCAGGCAAGAGGGCTGCCAGGTTCAATTTCTGCAGCACCTTCTTGAAGCTCCTGTTTTAAGACCCTCTTGGTGGAAGGTCATGTGAATTACCTCCCAGAGCAGATCTCTGGCAAAGTTTGTCCTTGAGGAAACATGGGAGTTACAATTAAACCATCTGTGCAAAATTATAAATAGCTTTGTCTCTAACATGTTTGGGGTTTTGGTCCGACTTCTCTGTGAAAATCAGACTTATTTATGCAGAGCTTAACATTTAGCTGTAAACAAAATTGTGCTTGATTAGGGTGCATTTGCAAATGCTTCATTGTGAGACAGGTGTCTGGCAAGCACTGGTTTGGTAATAAGGGGTATGGGGTAGAGCACTTGGGGTTTTGTGGTCTCTCCAGCTGGTGGGTGTGTGGGCTCACAGGTTACTGGTAGCTGTCCCTGCTGTGATCATACAGTAGTTCCTTCATGATTGAACCAAGCATTTGATAACCAAGTACAGAACTCTCACCTTGCACACTGCCAGTGTTCCCTGATGTCTTCTGGGCTTCTCAGCTGTGACCTGAAGTGCCCTTAAGCCCTTGGTACTGGTGCCTGATGGGCCCGAGTCCCTTGCAGACCTGTAGGGTAATGTAGAGCTTGTTGCCTTGGTTGAAGGGATTCCAGGTAAGACCCCTACCTGGATGCTTGGCACCAGTGTGTGCTTGCCTGCAGCTCATCTGGCAGCAGTGCTGCATCCTCCAGATGCTGAGGTGCTTCATCCTTGCACAGCATTGCTTTGAGAGTTGCAGTTCAGCTGCCTGGTGAGTCGGAGTTCCCTTGGCTTCCCCCTGCAGCTTCCTAAAGTGATCTCCTGTAGCTGCTGTGTAACAGTCTGCCTGCAGATGTAGTTGGGTTGTGGCAGTGAGTTGTGAGGGTCCCTTTCTGCAGTGACAGTCCAGCTGTGAGCTGTGCCTCTAAAAGCTGCATTAGATACATCAGATAGATACATGTCAATTAAATGCCAACAGTTAACATACCATTTTCAGTTCAGCTGTTCTGCTGAGCCTCTTTCCCTTTAAATGCACCTTGAATAAAACTTGCAGATGAGTGCCCCGGGTGAGGGGCTCCAGCCGTGCTGGCCGGAGCAGCAGGCAGTGCCAGGATGCTCCCCTGGGACTCGGCTGCTCTCGGGCTTCCCCTGCGCTCGTTGCTTCTGCGCTGTCGGTGGGGATGCAGCGTTCGAACCCGGAGTGCTGCTGCATTTTCTGCTGGGTGGCAATCTGCCCTGGTGATGTCATTGTTGCTGCTCCTGTGAGGCTGCTCCTCCTCCTCCTCCTCTCCCCTGCCAGCGACAGCGGAGGTCGGTCCATGGGGGAGGTATCGGTGCTGCTGTGGCTGACCCGGGGGCAGTGACCAGGAGGAGGGAAGGCAGCTTGTCAGGGCTTGTCAGGGCTGCCTGTCACAGGCTGCTGTGACAGCTGGTCACAAATAGCCTTGACTTTTCCTGCCGGGGAACCTATTCGTCAGGCTTTGGCTGCTTTTCACAGGGCAGTGAAACTTCAGGAGGGGTGCAGTGCCATTGAGATGGGGGAGAAATGGAAAATTTTGGCACAGATCCCTACTTGTATAACTTAAAGGCACTTGATGTAGAAAGGGATTTGCTCCTGTATTTCCAGAACTACTTAAAATGCCAACTTAAGGTGACTAATTGTATCTAACTGTTCTTGTGTGACTTCTGAACAGGAATTCCTAAATGAAATTGAGTGGATCTTTATTTTTGGTTAAGAAAACAGTATTTTCTTGAGACTGCTCTATATCACTGCATGCTGTGACCTCAGTCACTTGGCAGACACTCTGGGCTGTTGAAGTAGTGAGGGCAGGCAGCTGGAGCTGCCTCCAGAGGCTACCTGGCTGGGATACCTGCAGCTTGATTGCTGGGGCTTCTGCTTTACCTGAGGAGTCTGCTGAACTCTTGATTTCTCTCAAGCTGCATCCTCTTGAAAGTAACCTGCTTGGTGCTTGTCTCCCTCAAGTGGGCTGAGTCACTTGGCTCTCTGGCTTGCTTCCTCTCTGCTCCCAGTCACAGATAATGGTGTCTGAAGTCCAAACTGGCACAGTGGTAACAGTGTCTCAAGCTCCAGCAATGAGATGGCTGTAACTGAGACGTGCCTAGGCCTGATTTTGCCCTGCTCCCCACCACTAATAAGAGAATCCAGTTAACCAGCACTGCTTGTAGTCTCGCCATGCAAGTCACTTCCGTGAGGTTTCTTTGGTCCTTCGTGGAGCTTCACAAGAGAAGAGCTGAGCTGGTAAAGTATTGATGCAGGATCTGTGCAAGAGGTATGAAGTATGAGTTTGAAACTGAGCCTTCACTGTAGGAATTCCTTGTTGGGCACTGACTCAGCTGTCATGGTGAGCTAGCATCCTGGGACTGGTACTGAAATACTTGTCCTTCCTGCTCTGCAAACTGCATTAGCATAGTAAGAGGTAGTACTGAGTGTGTGTAGGATCAGAACTTCTCACAGATCAAGATTTAGTTCTTAGATTGCACCTTCTCCCTAGAGGAAGCTTCCTCTAGAAGACTCAGTACTGAGAGCACGACCTCCTAGAATAGATGTTCAGGATTAAGGTTTTTGCAGTTAGTATGGTGGTATACTTTTCCATACCTACTTGTCTGTCAGTAAGATTTCCCATCAGTTTTTGTCCCCTCTATTCTATCAAGCTTCAGTGGTGAAGGATAGATGATATTCACTCTTGAATCTGAATTTCAGGTGTGAGTTACAGGGTTCAACAAACATCATGGAGCCATTGTTTGACTTGAAGGTCTGAACCTTGGTCAAAGTTTCCCTCTGCCACTTGTTTCCCTCCCAGCCTTTAGGAACTGGTGGAAGCTGGCAGCCAGGAGTAGATAAACAAGGCTTGTTTACCACTGACAAGGTCTAAGATCTGTGCTTTGCTTACTACAGCAGAGGTTATCTAATACCTCCTATTTCAGTTGCTGAAACTGAAAGCGTAACAGGAATGTGTGAAACCTTAGGAAGCTGCAGACAAAACTAGAAACTAATCTGAGTACTTGAAAAATGCAGTCAGATATGGTAAAGATCTGACAGCTTTAGTACTGGTCAGTGGCCTGGCTAACTTGCAATATTTTGAATTGTTCAAGCTTATCTTCTGGACACCAAGATCAAAACCCTGCTACTTCTGGCACTGTGCTTGCTTTATAGAAAGTGATGGGAGCATCATGTTCAGTGGGAGGGCCTGACACAAAATCTGAGCTGTTTGTGTTCATATCAGGGGGACTGGAACTCTGGGTTGACTCTACTGGTTGGGTGGCCACGTGCCAAAAGGCTCTTGGACATAAGTGTATCAACCAGGCTGTATGGGCTCTGTAGCATGTTCCAGTCACTGGTACAAAGATTTCTCTTGCTTGATTTGGCTGCTCTCCACCAAAGAGACCGTTCTGGGAGAGGCATGGCAACATGGAAGCTATACTGGTACAGCTGAAATGCTTTGCGTAGGCAAGGCCCTTAGTCACTAAGACACATGGCTTGTTGCCTAGTGTCTCCCAGCAGCCAGCAATGTGCTCAACTCTCCTCCCACATCCTGAGATTGTCTCCCCCAGGGCAAAATAGGGGAAGTTGAGCTTGCTCTGATAAAAGGGGGAGGGGTGTTAAAGCAAGCCATGCCTGTTCTTGTTACAGCTCGATCCCTGGGGAAAATCAACTGGGAATGACCAGGAATCCTGTAGAATTTTTAGGGGAACTGCTTTCTCCTGGAAGGTAGAGGCACAGCAGTACTGATTCTTCAGACAGCATAACTTGAGCCTCCAAAAGAAGGGTAGCCAGGGATGTTCAGACACTTGCTATCAGCCTGTTAGCGCTCTATGTATGTCTGCCCATTCCTGGGGGAAAGATATCCTGAGGTAAAGGGTCCTTCAGCTGCTGTAGGAACTGGTGGCTTAAAACTTCTTGACTGAAAACATCCAGCTTCCAGTGAAGCTTCTTGGTGTAGATTTCTGTCTTCCTGTCTAACCTAAAGACTGCCACTTCAGCAGCCCTGGCTTTCAGTCTGGGAATTCTGGTCTTGTTACTGTGTGGCATTAGCTCTAAAAGGGCTTTCTGCACTCCTGTGCAAAGCTGCAGGCTCCAAATCCCTGCTACCTGCTGTGGGGATGATGGTGAATGTCTTGAGGCTGCTGAGGAGCAAAGTGATCCACCCAGGATGGGTGCTGAGCATAGCTGGCTGCATGGTTGGAACTTTCTGTGCTCCCCTCGTTCCCTTTGGCTCCAGGGCATTTATCACCTGAAGAGCCTCCATGAGCCACTCTAATCTTAGGCTAAGCCACAGTCTGAGCTAAGTAGTGTTCCTGTAGGCAGCAAGAAGTGACCTCCAGACCTTGGTCACTGCTTCTGAGCACACTGGTGGTCTGACTAAACATGCAGAGACACATCTGCCTTGGTACTGTAAGCAAGTGCATTACCATGATTGCTTTGTTCCAACTTCCAAACCATCTGGTCAGGTCAACATGGCATCTTCTCAAAGGAAGGTGGCTTCTGTGATATCTGAACTAGCAGAGATCAGTTTCTAAGCTTGATACCTTCCTCGGAGTGGGGGGTAGTCCTTTGTATTTTGGACTCTCCTAGGGTAGAGTCACAATTGATAATGGCAGCAAATTAAAGCAAGAAATTTGTTCAGTTCCACGTGTATTATGTAAACATTGTGCAGGCATAAAACATCTCTGACCCGGAGAAATACCAGGAGGTGTAACAGGGCTGTGCATCAGTGAGGCTTGGACTGGAAAGCTTGGCTTGGAGAACTTGGGCTTTGAGCCTGACTGATCATGTGCATCAGTGCCTCTCAGGAATGCAATGCTCTCCAAATCTCAGCACTTGCAGCCCTAACAGAGCCACAGCTGAGCTGAGACCTTTAGCAGGGCAGACCCCTTTTCACATGCAAGTCCCGTGATCCCACTGCAGACATGGCTCCTACCAGGGGCATTGCTTCTGCATTCTCTGTGTCATCTGGACTCTGGTAAGCTGGCCATTGCCATGTCTTCTTCCAGGGAGCTCTTTGAGTCCCTGCCTGTAGAAGGGGTGCATCCTACAGCCTCCAGTTGATTACTGATGGTGTCAAGCAAGATAAAAACATTGCCACTGAAGCTACCATCTTACCAAGCACTAGCTCTGCAGCTTCCTTGTTAATACAAGAGCCTATTCTGTTTACAACTATTCCAGAGCTTTTGCTTTCCAGCTGGGTTTCCTCCATGTTTCCTCAAGCTCTGTGTTGCCCCATCATCCTCTCCCTTTAGCAGTCCTGTTATCCAGGAACAGGGATGCAGCAGAGTGTGTGTGTGTGTGGGGGGGGGGGCTGGTGTCATATCCATCTAGTACCTAGCTCACAGACCAGGTCAGTAGGCTATTGGCACCATGTCACCAATTTGGTGCTCTGAACTGAACTCGAACCCATGTGGCTGAGCTCTATCTGGCTGGTTCCAGAGCTTCACTTGATCCTAGAGCAGCTCCTCTGGCACTAGAAGCTGCAGCTCCACCCTCAAAATGAGGTGGAAAATTGCTGCAGACAGCTATAGTCGAGTAAGTCAGTTCCTTTGGGATACTGAAACATGTTTTAAGATTCTGTTTTGATCTGAGCCATGTCAGTGTGCTAGCAAGCATCCAAAGCTCTAGACTGTTCTTCAAGAAGGTGAAGCTTTTGGCTTAGGACTCTTAGGTGAGGGGTGGGAGACAGTAGTCAACATACCTACACTTGACAACTTGCAATATAATGTTTTACAGAAGGTATCCAAAAAATTAATTTGTATTTGAGGTTCCTAGTTCCCTGAACAGAGGTAATTCCTGCCTAAGAGGGCAGGCAAGGAAAGGCACCAGGTGGACAGAAGCTTTCTTCTTGTGAAACTGCAGTAAGTCAGGCATCCCAGCTGCCCCTCCTGGGGAGGGAATGCTGAGCTGTGCTTGAGCTGTTGGCTGGGTACCAGCAGGAGGTAACATGTTGGTTGGAACAGTAACATAAATAAGTGGGGAGGAAGGAGGTGGAAAGCAGTTTTGAGATGCTACTGATACAGCAGCAGTTAGAGTGTGCCCTTCTGTGATGTTGTCATAGGAATTTCTTGCCAGCTGCTTTTGGTGTTGGCTTCACTTTGACTGCTTCTCTATGGTGCATCACTGAGGCTTGAAAGCATCTCCAAAGCACCACTGTTGACTGTATGGTTTGTAGGAGCTTGTTGCCCTAAAAAGCAACCCATTTACAGAGAGCAGTTCTTGCAAGTTGTCAACCCAAGTGGTAGGATGTTCCTGATTTGCTTTTTAGGCTCAAAGCCAGCACATGTTCCCACTAAATGGGAAGCTTTCCTAGATGGGATCTTCTGGCTATCTGGGGAAGATGGGTTACTTGTAGGCCTGTCATGAAGGAAAAGGTACTGTCCTGCTTGTATGGCCTGTAATGCAAAACTCAACTTCAGATTTCATGTGCTTCTATAGCAGTTCTCAGTGCAAAGATGCCAAGCACTTGCTCTACTTGTAGGATGCTTGGGTTTGGTAGCAAAAGTCAAAGGCAGGCTTACTTTTAGTTTCTTCTTTAAAGGCAGCTTGGCTTCTTTTAAGCCCTGTTTGTATTAAATAGCCCCTACTAATTGTATCCTGGGTAGTGCTCACCTTCTTCCCAGCTGAAAGGACAGAGCTTCTGCTCTGCTGCTCCTGTGTCACTCAGAAGAATGCAAGTGAGAGATATTAAAGGTTGATACTCCCTGGTCTTGGGCAGAAATTTATGTTGAATTGCTCAAGCTGTCACTTTTAACAATTTCTGCATGACTGGGTAGCTGTTTTTATGAAATTGTATTGGTAAATCTTATTTCAGCTCTACCTTGAATTCCTGCTGCATTTGGAGAGTGAGGCTGCAATACAAATGGTGTCTGGACCACCTGGACACTCTGCAAGTGTGATCTTGGCCAACTAGTGGCAGTCATGAACTATCTACCTTCCCTCAGGATGAGGCTTTGCATTTTCAGGGTAGCTGAGCTGTAACAAATCCATGTGTGTGCTCAAAGCCTCAGCCAAACTTGGCTTGATAAATCATGGCAGGACACAGGGTGACCATGGGGCAAGTGATATGTACCAATCTGTGCTTGATCCTGTAAGAACAGGATAAACATCTGGTGAGCATCTCATTTCAGTGGATGAAGGTCTAAGCAGATACAACCCCTTGAGGTGCCAAACATGCTAAGGAACTTGCTGTTTTTGGGAAGGAACGGGTTCAGTTTGACTGAGCTGGTCCTGAATCATTCTCCCAGCTTCAGTTTCCTTGAAGAAATGCAGAACCATTGGAGGGGGATATAAAAATAGCTCTATGGTGTATACAGAGACTCAATGCTTTGCAGCCTCTTCCATGCAAAAGAACAGTAAGTAGAGGTGGTATTTCTGTGTCAGAAATGTACTTAGCTGCATTCTGGGACAAGGTTCTTCCAGTGTTCAAGTGTGGGTGTCTTCTGCTCCGTCCTGTCCCTGTGGTGAGCCCACTGCAGTGTGTGGTAGCCTCTAATGGTGTGCTACTCTACCCAGATTGGCTTTCTCATGGTTGGTTACTTTGGCAAAGGGTGCTGTGATGCAGTGCAGTGAATGTTCCACTTACCAGCCACAGCACCCAGAACAGACCTGCAGTGCTTCAGGTTCAAACGTGCCTTTTTGTGGAACACCTACTTACTCTTGTGCTGCCTACTGGGACAGAGGAGCAGAACTGTGTGCTCATAATTGCTGCAGTGAGTTTAGTTCTGCTTGGGGCTTGCTTGCCTTCTGCTTTGTACCTTCTTGGGTTGGTGTTCAATATCCCTGGCAAAGGACACAAGGTGAGAGGTGCAGTCCAGCAGTTTTGCTTCATGGTCAGCTGGCTTCTAGCAGAAGGTGCACACGGGAAGCTGGTGGGCACAGGAGCAGAGAACTCCTGGTCAAATGTCCAGGTCTATCCTCTGCATAAACATCCTTCTTGGTTGGGCTTGTGACTTGGACTGTTTAAACTGTTCAAAACTGGCATGGTTATGTTACTGCTTAAGGTGCTGTTGTCTTACATGGAAGTGAGGTTATCCCCTCTAAGGCCAGCTACTCGAAAACTAAAACTCCATGAGGAATTTAAGGAAGTGTTTCTATCAAAAGGCTGGTGGGCCATCAATTCAAGCTCCTACTGTTATTTGCTCATGCCAACCTAATTAATATTGAAATGCCTGCATTATGACTTGACACGTGTGAACATCTCTGAGGAATCCTTAACCATCCATTTCTGCTTGGAGTCAAAGCAGCTGTCTTAATATAGCAAGTGAAAGGGCAGTTGTTCTGTACTCTGAAGCAGCAAGAGAAACCTAATTAGATTTGGCATAGGCTTCATTTGCTTTTGCATCTGAGGAGCTGTGGTGCTTCACAGGACAGTTTTTGAGTCTTCCTTTTGGATCAACTAAGCCAGTTTTACCTGCAGGTCTGGTGTTGGGGGTTTTTCCTTTCCTGTTCCATCAGGCCAGCCTTACAGAGGTTCTGTATCTGCTACACCAGACTTGAGCTCATGAGGGTCATGGCTTGCTTGCTTAGAGGGATTAAAAATCTGGTGGAAGGACTCCTGTATTAGAGGTGGCTATGTCATTCCTCTGGCACCAGTTCAGCCAGGAGGAAGAATAATGCTGGGTGGTCTCCTGATTGATGGGAAGCTTCTGATGGGTCCTGAGCAGAGCTGGTTGGGTTTGCTGGCAGGCTTGTGTTCTGAGCAGTCATGCAGGTGACCTGGCTCTAACAGGATTCACATAGTGTAAAACAGAACTGATGTCTTGGATCAGATGTTAACAAACAGGTTTTTCTTCATGGTATCTCTGAGAAAGGAAGCATTTGTTCAGAAATGCTTCTGGGACTGGATGTGAGCCCTGTGTGAGCTCACACACTGCCATCTTAAGGGCTTCTGCCACTCTTACAGGATGCTGCTATAGAGTGTTTATACCAAATATCCTAAAGCAAGACAAGCTGCACACACAGTGCTAAATAGGCTTAGACTTGGATACCACTGACTCAGCACTATCACAGTTTTGATCTCGACTTAAGCCAAGCTTGCTCTTTGCAAGAGCACAGGGGAAACTGCACACCTTACATCTCAGCTTAGTTCAGTAATTTAGTGTTTCTTTCAGGTGTGACTGGGGTAACTCCTCATGTAAACTAACTGCTCCTTCAGGTATTCAAACCTGCTTTGTCTGTGAGCTAAAGCTGTGTTATTCTTGGTCTCCCTTGGTTGATTTTCCACTAGCAAGGTTCAGTAGAAGTGAGATCTGTGCAGCTTAGAATATAAATATATATATATATATATATGGGCTCTATTTATGGGACAGAAAGTGGTAATGAACCCACTCAATACTGTGGAATGTGAGAAACAGCCCATGTTAACAGGGGAGTAATCATAAATTGCATCTGACTTCAGACAAGCAAATCTTGGTGTACTGAACCTGGCCCAGGGTTGGTAGATTGCATCTTTGCCTACTGACACAGCAAGTGGCATGCTGTGATCAGGACTGGCTAAGGCATTTCTGAGCTAGCTTGAACTGCAGTGTGTGGAAGCATCCTCTGCCATGAAGATGTTGTATTTGTTGTTGGCTTAGTATGAGCTGAAGTCATTAAAATCCTTTGCATGGTGTTAAGGAGACTGTAGTAAGGCTTCACTGACAGGACTTTCAGACAGCACCAGTGTGTTTCAGTTTTAGTACCTAAGCTTGTTGGAAGCGAACATTGGAAGAGGCATGGATGGTATCCTGTCCTTGGAGTAGTTTGACCCTTTGCATTGCTTCACTGGAAACCCCAGTTAAGATAAAAAGGTTGTCTTCAATCCACCTAGGTTCAAGATCTCACCAGGAGCAGTCAGACCTCTCTAGCACAAGTAGCTGCATTAAAGCTGTTGGAGACTTCCTCAACCACTCAATGTGTTAAGGATAAGGGAAAGTACAAAGGTGGAGGTATAGAGAGCAACTAAGTGCTACTTCAGCTTAGAGGCTTTCCTTCTATAGGGAGGCTTCAAATGATCAATCAGTGGTCCTTCCTCCAAGGCCTGGGAAGGTGGCCTCCTCTCCAAAGGCAAGGTTACTTCTTGTACTGGGCAAGAAATAATTCAAGTGTTGTTCTGATTCTCCCTGTAAAGACAAGATCAGCAAGAGGGCTTGGCCTGTCACCTGGCTGGGCTTCAAGCATCGTAGAATGGGGGTGGAAAACTCTGGGCAGTGTCCACTGCTGTCAGGACTGGAGTTCCTCACTGCCTCATAGCCCAAACCAAATACTAAGCTGAGGCAGCTCCTGTGCTATGGCTCATGTCTGTGGCATCACCTGGGATGGCAGCTGAGTGTGTCACCTCTGCAGTGTCCATGAGGCAGTCACAGCCATCACACTGGTGGGGCAGCCCTTCAGCTGTGAGTAGAAGGCAGTGCCAGGTCTGACTCAGTTCCTTCCTGTGGCTGCTCAGCTGAGCTACTTCAAGGTAAGGAGCCTTGACAGAGCAGTTCCCCTCCCTTTGTGCTGGGACTTCAGGCTGTGTTGAAACTTGTGTACTGTGCAGCACCCAGTGTGGTTTAGTGTTGTACTTGAGGGCTCTGCAAATCCCTCCCTCAGCATAAGAACTAATGCCAGCTTGTCCAAAGCTGCTTGGAATGCCAGGGAGCAGTGAGCTGCAGCAGCTGGTGACAAGTGATCCTAAAAACACTCTGAGGAAAATAGAAGCACCACATGCTGGGTTCTGGCACAGTCACTCCAGGGTGAGTTGTTTTCATCTGTCCTGAGGAAAATAGGTGACTCACACTCGACCTGAACCTATACAGATGTTTTCCATGACAGCTCAGTGTACACAGCTGTCTTTGAGCTGTGTCACAGCTGGGCTGGCTCTGCAGAAGTCTCTGGCTTGGCTGGCACAAGTGCCACCCGTGCTACGTGCTTCAAAACCACAGGAGCAGTCTGCATGAAGGAGCCTGTCTGGTCTGTTCTCCCCACAGCTAAAGAGGAGATGAGCTCTAGAGCATGGGTCTTGGCAAGAGCAGAAGCAGCACTAAATGTTGGGGTTGTTGACAACTTCCAGCTGGCCATATCTTGTCTAGAAAAGCTGGGCTGCCAGTTGGATCACTGTGCAATGCAGCCCAGCCCAGACGGCCTTGGAAAGGAGAGGTGTTTACACTTGGAGAAACTGCCCTGTGCAGGCTCTTGGGCATCTGTTAACACCCATCTAAGGAGAACATGAGCTCTGTGGGTGTCCTGTCACTGCTGTCACTCCATAGCCTCTGGCTATTACCTTCTCAGCAGTGTTTACATCTGGATGTATCCGGAGAGGCGAGGTGGGTGCAGCTGTAACTGCACCACTACCTATGGTGGCCGCAGGAGGGCTTCTTCAGCTTCTGCATCGTTCACTAGTGACAAAGTCTACAAGACAGTACAAACCTTAAAACTCAAAGCTAAAAATAATAAAGACCTTCTGCAGCTGGATTCTACCTCTAGTGAGAGGCTCCTACAGCTTCAACCATGTTACCCCCTGTAGTGGTGGGATGAAGCAGGTTGCAGTTATCTAGTAGCTTGGTTTGTTACATATCGACAGGAATGCATAGAACCGAGCTGCTCAGAAGATGCAAATATCGGTGCTGTTGTAGAAGTTAAGGCCTCTTAGCTGTGAAAGTTAGGAATAGCTCCTGAAGAGCAGGTTGTGTGGTGCAATGACTGTGGTATAGCAGAATGGGATTTTCAAGGTAACTAAATCCCTGTGTAAAGGCTTAATATGAAGCCTGTTGTCAAGGATCTTTCGGCTCATGCAGCAGGACTCGGGAATCATAGAATAATTTGGGTTGGAAGAGACCTCTAAAGGTCATCTAATGCAACCCCCTGCAGTAAGCAGGGACATCCTTAACTAGATCAGGTTGCTCAGAGCCTCATCAAGCCTCACCTTGAATATCTCCAGGGATTAGGCCTCAGCTACCTCTCTAGGCAACCTGTTCCATTTTTCCACTACCCTCATGGTAAAGAACTTTCTTCCCAGCATCCAATCTGAATCTCTTTTTCTTAGGAGGTACTGAAGCCTGTTTCCCCATCACCATCCACTGGATGTAACCACTGCTCAATACTCAGCTCAGGCACAAACAACAACTCCTGCAGTGCCCATAGCTAAACCTGTACCTTCTACCAGGGAAAAGCTGCACTGAAGCTGGGGAAGTTCTACAAAACCAGACAATGTCAAGGAATCCTTGTGGTGTTGACCAAACCAGTGCTAAACCAGGGTCTGTGATCTGATCAAGTGTGAGCACCTAAGAACAGTTTTTCCCATCCTCTCTCCAGAGGTGGGGAAGAGTGCCTCATGGTGGGAAGGGCATGCTCAGCCACTTGTGGCAAGATTTCCTCCTTGCTGTCACTGTGCTAAAGCACATCCAGAAGTGTATTCAGACCTGCTGTAGCTGATGGAATTCTTCCTAGCTTATTCACTAGTCTGAAGGAGACCTTAGGAGTAAGAGTGAATCTCTAGAGCTCAACTCTCAGGCTTGCTAATTGGCTGGACCATTAGTGGCCTATTTAGAGCCACCTGCCCATAAAGTGGCCTGAAGTAATGGTAGGATGCAACTGAACAAGCAACTCATTCTAAAACAGCAATAGACTGAATGTTGTGAGGTTTGCCACTGTAGCCTTACTTGTCCTTCTGTGGAAGGTGAGGTGGCAGTAGTTACCTTCATCTGCTCTCAGGAAATCTGTGCAGTCTGGTAGCAGTTTGCCTCCTCATTCAACTGCCCTGTGTGGTTGTGTTGCAGCTGCTTCAACTAAATCAGGTTTTGGGGAGTGGACACTTCCACAGAGCTAGAGTAACCTGTCACTTCGCTAACCTCAGTCAGAAAGGTTGGAAGAAGCCCATTTTTTTTTTTTCTACTGGGAAACTAATTAACAGCATATAAAAAAACAAATCTTCAATGTGGAGTTGGACACAGCTCTGCTCACATCTCACTTGGTGTGTGTAAGAGCCTGTGCTGGCAGCTGAGCTGCTTTCCTGTACTACCTCCAGTGAGGCAAGGGGAGATGGCCTAGGCTGAGATACCCACAAAATGGACTCAAAATGGGGTCTAAGGTGGGCTGGGTACTGTAAAGGACAAGTGCATGGCTCATCTGCTTGTCGGTATTAAGTTGCCACTCCTGGTCTGACATGGCCCTGCCCATAAAATGGGTAAACACCTGGTAAGTGCACAAGGGTAACCTTGAATGGAAGGAGTCTGGTTTCAGGTGTGCTGGGCAGTGTCTGCTGCTGGTCCCTCACTGGGACTCAGGTTTCTCAGACTCCAACCTTGCTGCTTTCTGCCTTGAGGAATGACATGGTAATGGTGTCTGATGGAATTGTTCTCCTTCCTTTGTAGTGCAAAAAATGACTTCTAGGAAGAAAGTGTTACTGAAAGTCATCATCCTCGGAGACTCTGGGTAAGTGGAGGAGTCTTTTAGTTGCCAGTCTGCATCTGTCTGAGCAGTGCTTCTGACTAGTGGGAG
Source organism: Calypte anna (assembly GCF_003957555.1). NCBI lineage: Eukaryota > Metazoa > Chordata > Aves > Apodiformes > Trochilidae > Calypte > Calypte anna. Next base: position 9,668,542 of record NC_044258.1, on the reverse strand, counting down.
CCTGGCTGCACTGTAAGAAAGCAGCAGTGCCAGGTGGCTGTGTGACCTTAAAGCTTCAAGAACTCTTCACCACCCTCTGTCCTGAATGTGACTTCACAGTTTAATATCTTGCAGTCCTGCCACAATTAAATAGAGGAAATGTGGGGGGCAGACACTCCAGTGGCAGAACTGGGCAGCTCTTCTGTGGGGTATTGAAATGAGAATTTCATTTAAATAATAAAACCCTCTAACCCCCTAGTAAACAATCTTGGGTGACTTCTTAAAACTCTGCCTCTGTCAGAGATAGCAGATGGCTCAGCATAAACTGTGAGCTGCTGTTTGATGTGCAGCCCCTTGGGGTGGAAGACTTTGCTCTTGCTCTGTGCTGTTGAGCAAGGAGCCTGCTCTGCTGTTGCACTGTAACCTGACTCCCAGGAGTATTATTTATACCTCTGTGCCCAGCAAGCTGCTGATCAGGGAGTGTTTCTCAGCCAGGGAGGGCATGTGAGCCTCAAAGCTGTCTCTCTGGGGAGTTTTTCCACCTCTGGGTGCCTAGCAGATGTGTATGTGAGCTGGTGCCAGCTGAGATTCTGCTCTTCCACCCCTTTTCCCGCAGAGGCTGGAGATGACTGCTCTCTGGGGAACTTCATCAGCTTCTGAGAGTGCCTTCATGAGCATGTGATGCCTATTCCTTACCAGGGATCAGATTACTGATGGGGAAACAAAGTTTAAGATTGTAATCTTTTGTATCCTTAGGTAGCCAACGCTCTTACTCTGCACAGTGCCTCAGCATCTACTGCTGTAAAAGTCACTTCTTGTAGGGGTGGGTGTGTTTTCCCTGGCTGAGAGGCCAGGAAGTGACGGTGGAAGGCAAAGGGCCCTGGGATGTTCTGTTCAGAGTGGTTCATTCAAACGCTGTTGTAGAAACAGCCTACCTAGTAATTTTTTTTCTTTCTTTCTGTACAGGGTGGGAAAGACTTCACTTATGAACCAGTATGTGAACAAGAAATTCAGTAACCAGTACAAGGCTACGATAGGTGCAGACTTCCTGACAAAAGAGGTCATGGTGGATGACAGGCTAGTGACAATGCAGGTAAGGAGTGAGTCTGCTCCCTGCTGGAAGGGGTCCCAGGCTGCCTAGGCCACACTCAAGTGAAAATATCTGCTCCAGTGCCATCCAGAGTGGTGCAGGGGTCTGTGAACTGGGCATGAATCTTGTTTGCACTGAACAGCTCTTGGTGCTGCTGGGCTTCTCTACAAATCTGGGCATGGGCTGAACAAGGGAAGGCAAAGGTCATTTTGGGCTCAGTAAAGAGTAGCTTTGCTCTGTTTAAAATCCTGCATTTGGTACTGTCAGTTACCCAGATCTTGTTAGAAAGATGCACTTCCCTAGTGCTGAGGAACTGGAAAGGGCTGGGAGAGGAGGACTCATGAGTCACATCAACTACTTGTTGTTGATGTCCCACTTGAGTCCTGTGGGAGCTGCCAGGCTGTTTATGTCTCCAGTACCTGCAGATTTCATCTCTCCGAGGTGAGGCTGACTGCCAGGCAGCAAAAGCCTGGTAGCAGCTATCAGAGGAGAGTTTGGAGTGTGCTGGTACCCCAGTGCAGCCAGGCACTGCAGGCAGGTCACCTCCTGACCCCAGTACCTATGTCCTGCTTGCCCAGAACAAGGATATGTCCCTTGCTGAGCCTGAACACAAAAAGGGCTATGTTTAGAAGGCTGTTTCTGACTCTTGTTACTTGGTGCCTACAGAAATTCCTAAACCTTCTGGTGCCTCTCTGTGGCTGACTGGGGGCTGTGGATGCCTGGTGGGAAGTTTTGAAATGAATGCCCTAATTGCAAGCTGACTGTGTCAGAGCAGAGCCTGGCTTATCTGCCCTGTCTTTTGCTCCAGATATGGGATACAGCAGGACAAGAACGATTTCAGTCTCTGGGAGTTGCCTTCTACAGGGGAGCAGACTGCTGTGTGCTGGTGTTTGATGTCACAGCCCCCAACACGTTCAAAACCCTAGACAGCTGGAGGGACGAGTTTCTCATTCAGGCCAGTCCAAGGGATCCTGAGAACTTTCCTTTTGTTGTGCTGGGAAACAAGATTGACCTAGAAAACAGACAAGTGAGTACTGGGACTTTGTAGCCTTCTCTTAGGAAATTGCTGGAGTGGGGGACCTTGTAGGAACACGGGAGGATCATCTGGGAAACAGGAGTGGGAGGTGCCTGAGTGTGGCTCAGCTGTTGTGTGCCACTGGGGAAAAGTTTCTCCTGCCTGGAGAGGTCAAACCCCTGTGCACAGCATGCTCCTGCCCACTGGTGGAAGGATTGCAGCACTTTCCTGGGTAAATGCAAGGAGTGGAGCTGATTCTCTCCTCCTCTGGAGTTGCTGAGAAACTCCTATGGGACCAAGTCCCTCCTGAGCAGTCTGTGCCCTGTGGTTTCATCTTCCTTAGGTGTGGTGCTCCCTGCCCTGGGGGTGGGCAGCAGTCTCTGTCTCAGAGCTGTAGCTTAAGGCCAGAACTGGTCTTACTCAGGTTGGACATGAGGGTCACTGGCCTTGCTCTGGAAATGAAAATCCCTTCTTGTGTAGCTGAAGGTGGTGATGCTGCTTTCTGTCCTCCCAGGTCACCACAAAACGGGCACAAGCCTGGTGCTACAGTAAAAACAACATCCCCTACTTTGAAACCAGTGCCAAAGAGGCCATTAATGTGGAACAAGCTTTCCAGACGATTGCACGAAATGCACTTAAACAGGTAGGGAAGGAATGATGGGTGCCCTTGACCAGTGCTGGTCCTGCCTGCTGAGCTCTGGCAGCTCTGACCAGCAGCATTCCCTAGCCAAGAAGGGCTCCTTGCCTGCTGTGGCACTAACTCCTCCTTTCTCTCCCCTTAGGAAACCGAAGTGGAGCTTTACAATGAATTCCCTGAACCCATCAAACTAGACAAGAATGACCGAGTGAAGGCCTCTGCGGAGAGCTGCAGCTGCTGAGGGGAGAGGGGGGGGTTGAGCACAGTCCTTCACAAATGAATATCACACTTAGGCCTTCAAACACACAGCCCCTCTTCTGTGTTTAAAATTAAATTAAAAAAAAAAAATAATTCCATCTCCAGCTGCCAAAATCTGCCCATCTCCCATGAGCATCTGTGAGTCCTGCACTGCAGAGCTCAAGTCCCTGCACCATCCACATCACACTTCATGGTAACAGACCTTTCTCTTAGTTTAAAATGGAAACTCCTGATGTATGTTTGGAACTGAATCTAATTCCAGGTGTCCAATGGAGAGAAACTGTTTACAGGTAATCTGTGTAACAAGTTACATACATTTTTAACTGTCTCGTGTTTTCCCCTGTGAAGGCTGCAACTTGAAAGGCTGATTACCCATAGTTCATTGCAAGCTCAGCACTCAGTCCAACTAGGTTGAGTTTTGTATGTATCTCTGTTAATGCTTGTTACTTTTAACTAATCAGATCTTTTTACAGTATCCATGTATTATGTAATGCTTCTTTAGGAAAAATCTTATAGTACATGTTAATATATGCAACCAATTAAAATGTATAAATTAGTGTAAAATTCCTGAATTACATGTTGAAGTACTGAAACACAGATTGTGTAGAAAGTGAGGAGGACACTTGTGAACTGCAGCGTGCTAGCAACACAAAGTCCAGATAGAGGCAGTATTCTGTACAGTAGAGATGAACTATGTAAGCCTTCTTGTTTTGAGGCCAAAAAGGCTTCATCTTCTGGAAAATCTGTCTGGCTTCCTTGTATCTAAATTCTCAGATTTGCATAACAGCATTGATATGCACACTGGATTATTCGATTTAAAATTAAATACAGCTATGAAACGACCTCATTTGTTCACCTCCCGTACTGCTTAACTCCTAACATCCTGGAGAGAGTGTGGGCAGGAGCCAGAGCTGAGGTGTCCCAGTGGCTCCTGGTACTGTGGAAGGAGCTGCTCTCCCACCTGGGTTGTGGTAGCTGTTTCTTGATGAATGACCTGGACTATGAATCTTCCCTTTCTTCTTACTGACTGCTAATCTGGATTTTTGGTATGGAAAAACTTGGCAATCTAGTCCCTTTCCTCTCTTCCTTTCTTCCTGGTATTTGTTCTTGCGTTTGTAGCTTGCTTAAATGGAGCCCTTCTACCTGTTTTCCAGAGGTCTACATTCTAGTACGTAGGCTGAGCTCTTATGTAAAGAGACAAACATGATGCCAATAAACTTAACAAGAACAAACCTTCTTGTTTACTCCTGTTTCTGTCTCTCTTTTTTTCCTTCACTAACAAGCTTTCTTTCCTCTGTCTAGTCACAATTTTAGCACACCAGTGCCTGCTACTTGAAGGATGCTTATGCTTCTTCCTTACTAAAAGTCTGTGCCTCCCAAACTGGCAGTGTTTGGCTGACCTCAGAACTTTTTTTTAAGATGCAGTGGCTAAGGTGGTGCTGGATCTGATTGCTCTTTTATGAGCACAGCCCTTCAGCCTTGTCCTGATCATAGGGAAACTGTTGTGGAGGGGTGGAGGTGAGGCAGTGCTGTTAAAGCAATTGCCACCCTCCTCTGGGTGAGGTTGGTGACAAGAGCAGGCTGAGCCCTTCCAGCTCACCAGTAGGTACTTCACCTGGAGGAGGAGCAGGGCTTTTCTGGGATACCTCAGTGAGTTAAGGACCTTTCCTGGGTCCAGCCTAGTGAAGGTTAAGCCTTTAATTCCTGGCTGCTGGGCATGACCTTCTGCCTGCACTCAGCAGGGCTGAGCTCACTACTGTGCCCACAGCAAGATGGAAAGTGATGTATAAAGAAATTAGGCCAGTTATTTCAAGAGCCTTCTAACAGTCTTTTGTGCTCCATATCCTATTGTCCTATCGGGCTTTTCTTTCACTTGACTGGGCTTTTGCTGTCCACATCAATTTCAAGTAACTACTCTGCAATAGCAATGTGTCCTGGTGGGACCACTTTCCTGTCTGCATCTGTTTCAAAGCCTTGGACCTGCTCATCTACATTTAAAGCATCAGTCTGCTCTTGTTTTCTGTAAATACAGTTCTGAGTGTGGAGAAAGCCAGGCTGGGGGAGGGGGGAGCAATAACTGTGAAGTGCTGTTTAGGAAAAAGGGGAAAGTCTTAACTCTGCATTTAACCCCAGCTGTTTAGGCCTTGGTGGTTGAGCTGAGGCTGGATGGGCAGCATGGTGCTGCTGTGGGTGAGCCCTGAAGGGATGCTGTGGTTAAGCCCTTCTGTCATATAAACTGGCAGTGGCACAAAGGGAGGATGCTCCACAGGGGCAGGACAGCTGTGAAGCTCCTCACCACAGGATGGTGTGGATGCTAAAGTTCCCCTATTGCCACCCACAAACCAATGTTTTTGCAGGCCAGAATATGATGTATATAAATGCATATATGCACAAGTGTACAAAACCCAGTTTATCTGGCAAGCAGTGTGGGAGTTGTTGCCCTGCTGTTACATTCAGGGCTGCTGGGGACTGCTGTTCCTGTAGGAATCTCTCGTTGTCATTGTGGTCTGAAGAAGCCTGGGACTGGAGAAGCTGGCTGGACCCATTGTCTCTGTGTGGTACAAATGTGCTTAAAACCACAGTCCAAACCCATTCCCAGCATCACTGAGGCCTCATGGAGTTTATTTCTCTGCTGAGGGTTTTGCCTGGTGAATTGCAGGGGCAGTGACTGCTGGGCGAGCTGCAGAAGACACTCGGCCCAGGAAGAGGCTGTGTTCAGCCAAGGGCTGGTTTTGTGCTTTGCTCATGTCTTGGCTGGGCAGGAGGGAGACACCCAAAAAGGAGGTTCTCCTGCCCATGTCATGTAGATACAGCCAGCACAATGGATTTGTGGAGCTGTGTGCTCCCGGCTCAACCCTGCAGGGCTGGGGGGCTGCTCCCCACCGGGGGGCTGGGGCTGGTTGTGGGGGCAGCTGTTTTGTGAGGTGCTGCTGCAGATATGAAAGGCTGGAGAACGGCACAGCTGCATCTGTACTGCAGGGCTGTGTGGGGGGAGAAATGTCACAGATATTAAAGACCAACGGGTGGTGCTGGTGCATGGAAAGCAGCACGGGAGCTGCCAACCCCAGAAACCCCAGAGCAAGAAACCTCGGTGGGTGCTGTGGGAAGCAGCACTGGGGTGGGATGGATGGATGGATGGATGGATGGATGGATGGATGGATGGATGGATGTGTCCCTCAGCACATCCTGCCCTGACCCCCAGCAGGAGCCCCTCTGCCAGCCCAGCACCCACTGCTGCAGCCACCAGGGTGGGCAGGTGACAGTCCTGTCCCTGTGCACCTGGAGCCCCAAAGAGCTGCCACTGCCACCACCCCACTGCCCCAGCACCCAGGCAGGTACAGACCTCCTGCCTGACACACACCCAGGTGAAACCTGTGACAGAAGCACAGATGTGTGTTCAGGAATCTACAGGTACACAGGAAAGCTGTTGGCTGCACAGCTCTGTGTGTGCAGGACACAGTTACACCAGCATCAGTGTGTGTGTGTCTGTGTGTGTGTGTCAAGGCTCATCTTCTGTGAGCTGGAGAGAAAAAAAAAGCACAAACCAGATTCTGTGTGTGTCTGTACTGTGCTTACACAGACACATCCCAAAGGCAGAGCACGGGTGGGTCTAATTACAGCTTCCATTTATGAGCCATACGTGATTGCACGCTCAGCAGCATAAAGTATTTATTTCTTCATATATTTGTATGTTTAGAGGGAGAAAAAAATATTATCTGAGGTAGATCTGTCTGCCCTCATGCATAATTTATATATTTATATTAAAACATGTAAACATTAATGTATAGATATAGGTATAGACATAAACATAAACAGATCTATGTATATGTCTATGTATTATCTATCACATACAGGAAGAGACAAATGATTGCACACATTATTTTATACTTGTATGCTTGCAATTGTATGTGTGCATATGTGTTTGTCTACACATGCAGACACCCTCAAAAATACATTTATTATGCTCTTATGTGTGTGCTTTATATAGTATATATATTTTTATATTATTTCCATGTGTTTTATATTTATAAATATATAAATTATAATCTATTAAAAAGTATTTACATTAAAAAAAAAGGTTATATACATACGAGTGAATGAGTCAGTGAGTGAGGTTAAACTAATTTTTTTTAGATTTCAGAAAGAGAGGGGGAGAGGGGAAGGAAAGAAAAGAAAATGGAAGAAAATGCACACAAACACATGCAGATATCCCACGTGCCTTTTAAGGATGGTGGGGTTTTTTTTCTACTATTCTCTGTCCAAGTCTTGTTCTGTCTCTCAGGGAGAAGAAGGGAAGGTAGAATGATAGAACACAGAGACACACACAGAGGATTAGTTGCATATATAAGTAAACAAAGTAAATATGGCAGGGGGGTTGGGGAATATTCTGTGTGTGTGTGAATAGAGCACACACTTGCTCATGTACTTAGAGGTGCACATTTCAGAGGTGTATCTGTAGCAAGAGAAAGAATATGTGTGGGCAGCTGAGCAGCTTTCACTTCCACTCCCTGAGTATCTGTGCATGCAGAAGCCAAAGGAATATTGTGTGCCTAAACATATGGGGGGTTAACATGTGGGTATCTCTAAATGCATGATAATATATACAATTATGAATTCATATATGTGTGTTTAGATATGAGACTGTTGTGTATTTGTGTGAACATTGTGCTCTCTTTTAGTACTTATATATAGGTACTAAAAAAAATAAATACATATATATATATATATAGATATGCAGAGAGAGAGAGGGGGTTGAATGAAGGGGTCGCCCTCCCATCCCTGTGTGTTTATATGTGTGTGTGTGTGTGTGTGTGTGTGTGGTTGTGCATATTTATAGCAAGAGAAAGGTAAGTGTGTGTATTTGTGTGAAAACACTCTCAGCATATGCATATGTATGTTTGTGTTTATATATATAAAAGGAGAATTTTAAGTACTCTCTATCCCTTCTTAGTGTAGCTCAGTGAGAATTATGAATCTGCAAGCAGTTCACATGCTCTCCCTGTAATTACATATCTATATATCTATATATAGAGGATTATGTGTCTGACCCACCTATATATATATTAAAACGTGTATATATGCATCTATATAGGATACGTATGATAAGAGAGTATTGTGTGTGAAAGATACTGTGTATGCAGAGAGACTGCAAATCAGGCTATAAACATACCTCTGTATGTATATCCACGCCATGGACTATACAGGGGAAAGCAAGAGACAGAATGATAGAAAATGTATATGTGTGTGCTTGTGTGAGTGTGAGGGGTTTTTTCTGAAGTATATAAGCAAATATACACACACAGACATCAGGAGAGAATAATGTGCATGAGCAGCTCTCACTCTGTGTATGTGCACTTGAAAAAGCTCTCAGTATATATATATATATATATATATATACTGGAGAGGGGTGCAGTGTGGCTGTGAGAAGCCCTCCCTCATTGTCCCTTCACATATGGATGGATATGGATGGGCATATAGAGAGGTTCAGAGATGAGGACGTATGGGAGTGGGGTGTGGAGTATGTATGATTATGTGTGTGTGTGTATATATATAATGTTTGTATGCATGTGAACAGTGTCTCTCTGTATCTATATAGGTATATATGTGTGTATATGTATATATGTATATGTATATGTATATGTATGTGTATATGTATATGTATATATAGATGTGTGTCTATTTACAATGCAAGAGAATATTGCAGGTGTGAGAACAGTTCTTTGAACATCTCTTAGTACATATGGAGATATGCAAAGAGAGAAGAGGAAAAGAGAGACCTGTTACCTTTTCCCCCACTATCCAAGTATATGTGTATATACATACACCTCTGTGTGTGTATAGCAAGAGAGAAATGTATAATTCTCTCTGTAAAAAGCAGTCTGTCTGTATATACACATACATGTTTGGGTATATATAGGAAGAGAATTATGTTAATAGCTCTCCAAGTATATATCTATATATATAGTGAGAAGTGTGTGTGTGAGAACAGCAGACTCTATATAGATGACATATATGTATACATGCATATTTATGTATACATGCAGCAAGAGTATTGTGTGAGAAAGCAGCTCATTTTATATTTACACATACGTATGCCCATGGAGGGAGAATAGTGTGGTTTTGTGTAACCAGTATGTGTGCTCTCTAATTATAAATGTATATGTGTAGAGAGACAACTGTGTATATATATATATGCATCTACAGATGTATATATACAGCAAGAGAGAGCAGTGTGTACGAGAACGGCTCTTGCTATGCATACAGCATACAGATGGAGAATGTATTGAGATATATACATATATTTATGCACCTCAGAGGTAATATGGGGGGAGGTGGTGGAAAAATGTGTGTGAGTGCATGAATTGCTCTTGCTCCTTTTGTTATGCATATCTTGTGTATAGCAAGAGAAAGAATATGTATGTGAACAGCTCTCTCTATATATGTGCATACATTTATGTGCATATATATTTCAAGAGAGGGGTGTGAGAGAACAGAGCTATTTGGCATTTCTGTATATGCATATTTTTAATACAGTGAGAGAATTCTGTGTGTATGAACAGCTTTGTGTGTGTTTATAAGTAAGTATGCATATATGTATATTTATATGTAATGAGAGAAAGGTGTGAGAACAGCTCTCTAAATATATATGGATGTATAAATACATTGTGAGAGAATTTTGTGTGTTTGAGAACATTTCTTTGTATAAATACACATATGCATGTGTGTGTGTGTATGTGTGTGTGTGCACATGTAAATACTCACATGGGGGAGGGGAGGAGTATGTGTGTATCACAGGAGAATTTGTGTGTGTGAACAGCTTTCCCTAAATATTTGTGTACTTATATGTAGTGAGCAAATCAGGTGTGTGTGAACAGCTCTCTTCTCTTTGTGTATACACATGTACATGTACATATCAGGATGTGTGTGTAGCAAGGGCTGGGTGACCAGGTCCACCGTGTAGTGGGGGAATTACATGTGTGTATGAACAACTCTGTAGAGAAAGAGTAAGTATTTATGCAAACGTGTGTGCATTCATACAGCAAAATAAAGGAGCATTGTGTGAGAACTGTATATAAACTTATATGCATATATATGGAGAGAGAATAGTGTGTGTTTGTGTAAGGATGTGTGAGAAGTGTCTCTATAGTTGTTTACAAGTATCTATGCATATATACATATATATAAGTAATGGTGTGAGAACAGCTCTCAGTGTATGTGTATTCATGCATACACAGAGCGTGTGAGAGAAGCATGTGCATATGTGTGAACAGCTGCTTATATATGTATAGATGTGTATGAGAGGGATATGTGTATGTGAACAAGACATGCTGTGTCTGTATAAGGAGAGAATGTGTGTGTCCAGTGGGGCTGTTTTCTCCCATCCCCTGTGTAGCTCTCAGAGGAGCTCTCTATCTCTCTCTCACAAACACACACACAGCTTCACCCCATAGATTCTTTCATTAAAATATTTATATATTTATGTCAGTAATTTAAAAATATATACCTAGGATTTTATGCGTATGTGTGCACTTATATTTCTTTTAGATTTACATATAGCTATTACAATAAATAATAACCCTTGTATATTCCATATCTGTAACACACATGGCACACACGCTCCCCCTATACACCCATAGTGTACAGACAGCTCAGCTCTGCCTTTCCATCTGGGTACAGCATCAGACCTATACACACATTTGCACGTTACACACACACACACACACACACACACACACACACACACACACACACACATTACACCTCCTAAGGCATCCGCCGACCCCCATTGCAGCCGTGGCTGTGGGTGCCTCATCCCGGCGGGGGTGTGTGGGACGGGAATGTGATGCTGCCAGACCCGGAGTCAAGAGGTTCCTTTTGGAGGTCCCGGGGCCGCTCCCCCCCCTTCTACTCCCCTCATTCCCCTTCCCCCCATCCTAAGCTCCCCATGGCTCCCAGAGGCTGGACGCAACTCATTAGAGGGAAGCCTGGCCAGGGCCGCTGGGAGGGGGGCAGAGCCCCTCTGTCTGGGGGGGCTCGACTCTCGGGGGACACAGCACAGCACACCCCGCTGCAGGATGAGGGGGAGGGGGGCACGGCCGGGAAGGATCCTACCCCGGCAAGAGGAGTGCCTCACCCCAGGGACCCCCTGCCCAGCGCGGGCAGCGGGGGATTGTCCCCTCCGGCGGCGGGGGCCCGGGCGAGGGAAATGGCGGAGAGGAGCCGGGGGAGAGGAGGAGGAGGAGGGATGGAAGGTGGAGGGCGGTGCGGGCTTGGCGCGGCGTGCAGGGGTGGGGAGCGAGAGTGTGCGGATCTGTGTGCACATGTGCATCTGTGTGCGTGTGCATGTGTACATGTACGTGTGTGTCTGCGTATGCACACCCCTGTGCATGTGTCCCCGGTCCCAGCACAAGCCTGCTGCTCCCACCCAGGCCCCCGGTGTGCCGGCTGCGGCCCCCTCCCCCTCCGCACTCCCACCCCTGTCGGAAGCACACGCATCCCACTCCTAGTTGTGGGGGCAGAGGGGCCCCTCCAGGTCAGCCCCATGCCTCTGCAAAGTGGTCATTATGCTTCCCCCGGGAAGCCTCGTTCGGCGGTGGGATTTGGGAGGGAGTCTATGTGTATTGGGGGGCGGGTTCATAGCACCACTGCTCCCCCACGCCCCCCTCTCCCAGCTCATGCAGGCCTGCGGCGGGGTGAGGAGCCGCGGTTCACACACATACACATGCACTGTGCCAAGCTGAGGGTCCCCACAATTCCCCCCACCGTCAGCACACCGGGACCCGCCGCGCTACCCTCATCCTCAGCTGCGGGGTGATGCCCGCCGAGGGGGGGGGGGGGGCACATCGAACATCCAGGACTCCCCCGCCGGGGGGGCCCATCCGGGGGGCCATGAGGGTTGGGGTCGTTGGGGGGACGGCCCCCGTCGCCGGGGCGGGGACCCCCGGCCTCGGCGCGGCGTCTCCGCGCTGCTGCTGGCGGCCGCGGGAGGGCGTCGCCTGTGTTAGTTCCCTCCGGAGAACCCGGGGCCAGCGCCGCCGCCACCGCCCCCCGCCGCCCGCCGCCTCCCCAGCCCCGCAGCAGCCCCTCTTGGGCGGCGGGCGGCAGCGACGGCGATGCACGGGGGGGCCACCGCCGGTCCCCAGCCGCCGCCGCACTGGGCGCCCCCCTCCTCGCTCCCTCCGCCGTGCCGGGCGCGCCCCCGAAATCGCGGCGGGGGGCGGCTGTCGGGGCGCGGCGGAGGGCGGGGAGGCGGCGGCGGGGTAGAGGGCTCTGGGGCGCGGGGCACGATGCGGACGGGGCGGCGCGGGGGGGCCGAGCGGCGGAGCGGGAGCCCCGCGAAAGGGCCCCAAGAAGCACAAGTTGGAGCTGGCGGCGGACCAGGCTGTTGTTGTTCTCAACGTGGTCCGCCCCGCGCCCATATAAGGGGCGGCGACGGCGCCCGCCCTACCAGAGCGCGGCGGCGCGGAGCCGAGCGGAGTCGGAACAGGCAGAGAGGAGCACCCCGCGCCCGGCCCCCGCCACGCCGCGGCTGCCCCTGACCGCCCCCGGCCCCCCCACCTCCATCCCACTGCCCGCACCCCCCTACCCCAACACACACAATGTCGGTGGAGCTGGAAGAAGCCGATCTGCCCCTGACCGAGGCGGAGGAAGCGCCTCTCTCCCCGGAGAAGAAAGCCGCCAGTAAGAAGGCGAAAGGCGGCGGCTCGTCGTTGTCGCCGTCGAAGAAGAAAAAGAACAACAAAAAGAAGAACCAGCCGGGCAAGTATAGTCAGCTGGTAGTGGAGACGATCCGCAAGCTGGGGGAGCGCAATGGCTCCTCTCTGGCCAAGATCTACAACGAGGCCAAGAAGGTGGCCTGGTTCGACCAGCAGAACGGCAGGACCTACCTGAAGTACTCCATCAAGGCCCTGGTGCAGAACGACACGCTGCTCCAGGTCAAGGGCACCGGCGCCAACGGCTCCTTCAAGCTCAACAGGAAGAAGCTGGAAGGCGGCGGCGAGGGGGGCGCGGGCAGCAGCACCCACAAGTCTCACAAGAAAGCCACGGCCTCCACGTCCCGGCGGGCGGAGAAGAAGCCGGCGGCCAAGAGCAAGAAGCCCGAGAAGAAATCGCACAAGAAGGGAGCCAGCAGCGCGGCGGCGAAGAAGGACAAGGGCAAAGCCAAGAAGGCCACCAAGAAAGCAGCCGCGTCCCCCGGGGGCAAGAAGGTGAAGAAGTCGGCAAAGCCCAAGGCACTCAAGAGCAGGAAGGCATGAGAGCGGGGCTCACGGAGCCCCCCGCCGCCCCCCGGACTGTGATCCCCGCCGCACAGACTGCTCTGAGGACGGACCCCAGGGGACCCGCTTTGTCTTTGTGTCGCTGACTCGGCTCCGCAGCCGCCGCCGTGCGCGGTGAGCGGGGCTGCGGCTGTCCCAGCCACCCCCTTCCCCTTTCTTTCCGACGCCTTATTTTTTTCCATCCCCCCCACCCGCCATATCTCTCCCGCGGCTTTTCCGTATCGCGCCCTTTTGTTTACGACCGTGCCCCTCCCCGCGTGTAGACGGTTCCTGGCCCCCCCCCAACCCCCCACCCCCCTTCCCAACCCCTATTTCCCCCCGGTGCTTCACAGGGTTTTTTTCCCGCCCGGTTTCCATAGCAGCCATTTTGCGGCGGCGCCCCCGCTGCCCCCCGCGCCACGTGTGCCGGCTCCCGCCGCCCGGGCCCGCGCCCCGCCCCTCCCGCCGCGCGCTCCGTGCCTGCCCGCAGCCATTTCGAAAAGCGGGGGCGCCCCCTATTGGCTCCCGGCCCCCGTCACCATGGCAACGGCCCGGCGGGCGCCAATTGGCTGCCTCGGCGTCGGGGCACTCGCGGGCGTCCGCCCCCTGGCGGGACAGGGGCGGCGGGGGCCGGGACGCCGGTTCAGGTCGCATCCTCAATGGCCTTTAATTTGGTTTGTTTTTTGTAATATTTTTTTTTTTTTTAATCGGTGTTGGGTTGGTTTTGGTTATTTTTTTAACTTTTGGGGAGGGTGGGGTGGTTTTTTTGTTCTCGGTTTTGTTTAGGTTTTTTTTTTAGGTTTTTTTGTGTTTTGGGTTTTTTTCATTTATCGTCGTTTCAAATAAATTGATTAAAAAAAAGAAAAAAAAAACAAAACCGAGCTGTTGTGTACTCCCGGGGGCGAGGCAGCCGAGCGGTGGGTTCCCGGATGGGAAGTGGGGGGTCCCACTGGCCGGGGTCTTTGAGATGGTTGATACGGCAGAGGGGCTGCGGCTGAGCTGGTGCCTGCTCCCTGCCTGCGGGGGAAGCTGCGCCGCGCCTGCCGGGAAGGGCAGGATGGGAGGAGGATGAGGATTCCCCTTCTATGGAGGCTGGAGAGAAGAGCGCTCCCTACGCGACTGCGCTGGGATGAGCTCCCTGAGCCGGGGGGGGAGGGGAAAGTGTGCTGCGGAGAAGGGGGAAACCCACGGCGGGGACCCCGCAATAAGGACCCCATCGGGCCTCCCCCAGCAGCAGGGTTAGACCGGCGCACTCCCACTTCCATCCCTCGGCCCAGCCCCAGCTGCGGGGGGCTATTCCCTCCCCCCCTCCTTCCCCCATGAGCTGAGGTTCCCGCTGTGCGCAGCCGTGAGTGACAGCAGGGGGAAGGCGCTGGGAGCTGAGGCCACCGCAGGCCCCGCGGAGCCACCTCCCACCCCTCGGTGCCTATTTATAGCTCGAGGTTGCATAAAAGACCTGCCAGGGTTCTGGGCCATCCCACCCCCCCGCCTGCCTGCCTGCCTGCGGAACAGAGGCCGAACCCACAGCTCCGCACCCGACACCGGGGACCCCCGGAGGATCCCAGGGGTGCAGGAGAGGGAGTTGGCAGAGCCCAGCCCGCGGGTTTGCTCTCCCCAGGGGCGGTGTTGCCTCACTCGGAGGCCGTGGTTATCCCCCGCCCCCCCCCCGCCCAGGCCAGCCCTGCTGTCACCACTGTCACCCCGAGAGAGGAGAGAGCATCGAGCAGGAGCATCCGAGGTCCCAGAGCTGCTGCTGCCAGCCTCTCCCCGGCTCCCTCCCGGTGCCTGGGGAGCTCAGACAGGAGCAGCCCAACGCACAGGGCACCCCCAAGGAGGGGTCAGAGGGACAGCACCCAAGCCGGTGCCTGGGAGCAGCCATCCACCATCAGCTGCCCATGAAAGTCCCACACCGAGCCCGAGCACCCTGGGGTACCGGTAGAGCTGCTGCATTCCAGCACTGTCTGCAGCTGGCTCCTCAGTCAGCAGATGACACTGCAGGTTTTGAGGGGATGCCACCACCGAGGTCTGGCTCTTTCCTGAAGCCAAGGCGAGGGGTATCCCTGCTCCCAGGAGGAGTGGTCAGACCAACCGTGTCTCAGCAAGGGCACAGCTCTGCCCTCCAGGCACATCCTGAGCTCAAGGGTAAACCACGGGATGCATTCCTGTGGGCAGAGAGAGGGCAGCAGGGTGACACCATGCTGGTCCAGCTCTCCCTCAGAGGGGCTGGCAGTACCTTACCTCACAGGCTCAGTCTGCCAGGAGCCGTAATGCCAGAACATCCCTGAGGGAACTCCCTTGGGTGCTGCCAGGCTCTAGAGAGAAAGCCAAGCCCTGAGGACTTCGAAGGGCCGGTGACTCCACTGTCAGTTCCAGAGCTGAGGTATGCAGCAGGTGGAGACTGCTGCACATAGTGAGATGCACAACAGCCTCCTACAGCAGACAGCTTCAGTGCCAGGTCCAGCTCCTTTAGGTGTCCTGAAGCAGCCAAAAAGCCTCACATGCCCCCTGTCATCTCCTCAGAGGAAACGATGACCTGCAGACACCCTCTCAGGTATTCATGAGTTCTGGGAAGGCTCCTCTCAGCCAAGTCCTTCACATTTTACGAGCTCAATGGCTTCTGTGTGCTGTGAAACATTCAGAAGAGCCAAGACCAGCAAAACTGCTCCAAAAAACCACAAGACTCATCTCTTTAAATTGGAGGTGTGATGGTGACAATGGAAGTCTGTTCCAGCCTTCTAATAAAGTCCAAGACTTCCACTCCTGGTCACAGTGATGTTCAGATGTGAAGTTTAGGAGGGAATGAAGGCCAAGAACTTCAACACTTGGCAAGACAGACAGGATTTCCTTTGGTCTGCCATGCAACAGCTCAGCTTTCCCAGCTGGTCCATCACACAGCTGGCAGAGGAAGTTCAGAACCCAGATGGAGCTCAGTGTCAAGGTTACCACCTGTGCCACCAGCTTCTAGTGATGTTGAAGGTATCATCCCACCAGCCCAGGCAGAGCCACAGCCAGGGTGGCTGCAGAACTACTCAGCCCTGGGTTTGCAGCACAGCAGCCTGACCCATCCGTTCCCTGCCCAGGGCACACCAAACTGCTCAATACTCATTGCTGCCCTTTGTTCTGGACAGCACATTAGGTAGGGCAGGGGGTGCACTGCCCTACAGACCACCCTGCAGCTCCAGTCCTGACCTTCCACAGCCCAGCACAGACCTTACCAACACCCTACCTTGACCATGCTGGAAGTTGTCCAAGCTTCCCACAATCCTTCCTCCCAGAGACAGGGAACAACTCTGGCTTGCACACATCAGTGAACTGGGAGACATCCAAGAGGGAGGGTGCTAGAGAACAAGACCACCTCGTATCTCCAGGCCTCCACCCTCCCCATCAGGATCACCATTTCTCCCCTGACCTCCAGATGCCCGTCTCCCTACCTGCCTGCAACCTCACCCAGAGGGTAGCCTGGGGGCTGGAGAAAGCACCTGTGGCATGGGGAAAGGCCTGCCAGTGACAGAGCAACCAGGCAATGTGACATGCCTGGAGAAAGAAGAGACAGAGAAGGGTTTCATCTGCTCCCAGGGGTAGGAAGACTCAGAGAAGGGCAAGCAGGACCACTGTTTTACTAGCCCTTCCCTGCTTGATAAAAACCGAGCCCAAACACCAGAGCCTGTTTCCATAGGTGATGTGACAAGACACAGCACATCTGACAGCATTCATCAGGGAACCAGTTTAATCAGGTACTGGGGTTGCACCACTCTTTTCAGTGTCACAAGGTCTGCATTTTTTCTAATACAAAGCAGCACTCTCAGGTTGAGCAGAACACAGGTCCTGGAGAAAACAAGGCGAGAGCAAGACATGTGGATACAGACAGGTCAGCAGGAAGGAAACCCCTCATCCTCACCTCACCCGTGGCAAGTCACACCAGAGGAGGGGGGAGATCCCAGGGGGGTCTGCACCACAGCAGTGGGGCTGTGGCCTGCCCCCCACCCACCTGGTGTGTCCTGTGGCTGTGCAGGGGTACCCTTAACATCTACACCCCCATGAGCAGGACACTGATGAACACACAGCTCCCACCTGCCCCAAAGGAATGAAAAACCTCTTCATGAAACCACCTGACAAGCATCCAGGTTTATCTGCTCCAGGTAAATAATAAAACTGAGGGGCAGAGCAGTTACTGCATTCACAAGATTAACAGCTTATTCCATAGGCTGAACACATATTACTTACAGCACACTAAAAAAAATAATTAGGAACTTGTTTATTTAAAAAACACATCATGAAGGTCTACAGTCCAATCACCTAGGAACTGCTGCATGCACACACGACTCTGTGCCTCCACAGAAGCGGGGCTGCTCTGGGCAGCCAGGACAGCTGCCCCTGCATCAGCTCTTCCAGGTGTCACAAGACAGCCATATCCTGCCCCTGTGCTCCCACAGCCACTGAACAGCACCAAGAAGGGGTTTTTAATACAAACTCTAAGGTTGTTTTCTTAAAAAGAAATACTAATCCATTGAGGGTTACAGTTAACATATCATCATCACTTTATTTCTCAGAACCAGAAATAGTGTTGAACAAACAAACAAACACAACAGAAAGGACACAGCACATCATTTCCAGAAGTGCAACTGGGGTACAGGGCAGCTCTCAGCAACACGAAGGGCTTCTGCGGCGGGGAGAGGAGAGGAGGGGAGCCCTGGCAGAAGATGGCAGCTCCCGCTCCTGGCAGGCGCCTGACCTTGCGACGCTCTCCGAGGGGATTTGTCACCACACCCACCACCCCATCCCACCAGTGGGACCCACAGCATGTGGGACCACCAAGTCTCCGAGTACCCACCGAACCAGGGAGCTGCAGGAAGGTAACTTTGCAGGGAGGTACCCCAAAATACGACGCTTTAAAATAAATAGGACCAGAGCTTCTTTACAGCAGGCAATGCACTAGTTTTACCATGGACAAAAACTAACAGTCACTTCTTGCCAATGGAGAAACTTTTCCTCCTTTTCACATTTTCCAGCCCCCTACCCTCCCCACTGCAGTGCAGCCGGGATGGCATTGCTGGGAGAGTGCAGCAGCAGCAGCAGCCAGTCCCATCCTCATGCCAGGGCAAGCAGGACCAGCTTGGGGGACTCCTCACAGCCCCAGGGCTAGCAGAGGCAGCCAGGGGTGCCTGCGTCCATCCCCACACCAGCCCAAACAGTCCTCATCAGCCACCAGCAGCTCTGCACCATGACACAACCACAGAACTCCAAATGCCACCACCGCCAGAAGCTGTGATCCAGCTGCCTCCTCCAAAAACACTTCTTTCAGAGGTAAGAGGGGCAGAGTAGGGGTACAAGCAGGGCCTGATCTCACCCATGCTCCCCCAGCACCCTGCCGCAGCCAAGGCGGGGGGGGCTAGTGGAGGGCTGGTGGGGTGCTGCCTGGGCTCAACACATAGCCCAAGCTCGGGGATAAAAAGGGGAACCCCGGCCCCACTGGGAGGGGAGGTGGGACAGAAGTGAGGAGGGGGCCGGGAGGGGGGCCGGGGGCAGCGCTCACTTTTTGGAGCTCTGCGTTTTCTTGGGTAGGAGCACGGCCTGGATGTTGGGCAGGACGCCGCCCTGGGCGATGGTCACGCCGCCCAGCAGCTTGTTGAGCTCCTCGTCGTTGCGGATGGCGAGCTGCAGGTGCCGCGGGATGATGCGCGTCTTCTTGTTGTCGCGGGCCGCGTTACCCGCCAGCTCCAGAATCTCAGCCGAGAGGTACTCCAGCACCGCCGCCAGGTACACCGGGGCCCCGGCGCCCACCCTCTCCGCGTAGTTACCCTTCCGCAGCAGCCGGTGCACCCGGCCTACCGGGAACTGCAGCCCGGCCCGCGACGATCGCGACTTGGCCTTTGCCCGCGCCTTGCCGCCGGACTTGCCCCGGCCCGACATGGCCGGCAGCCAGCGGCCCCTCGCCGCCGCCTCCTCCTCCTAAGAAGCGCCGCACACAAACAGTCCCGGCGCCTGCAGGGAGATAAACGCCGTTACGCGCTGCCGCCACCGGAGACCGCAGCACCACCGTCCCCGCCCGCTGCCGCCCTTACCCGCACACCTCCGCCGCTCCGCCCTGCTCGCTGACCGCCGCCGCACTGACTGCGCCGCTGCCGCCGCGCCGCGGATATCAGTGCCGTCCCACCGCCCGCCGCTTCCCATTGGTTACCGCCAGAAGCGGCTCGGCGCTGATTGGTCACTGCGCCAATCCCTGATTTGCATAGGGCTCGCTGAGCCGCGGTTCTGCCGAGGGCAGCGCCCGGCGGGGAGCGACCCGGCTCTGCCTCCTGCTCCCCACGGGCGGGGATCTCTGCTGCCGACCGGCTAAGGACGCTCCCACCCCCCGGTAGCTGCTTCGTGGCTGTGCCGGGGCGAGCGAGGGTGTTTGGCCGGAGGTCTCCCGGGTGTCCTCGCAGGGCTGATCCCTGTGCCACGGCCTGCGGATTGAGGGGATGCTACGAGAGGAGGGGGACCCCTCGGAGGGTTTTCCCCTCATCGGGTTGTCCCCCCCTCCCGGAGCATCCCCCCACACCGCCCACAGCCTCCCTATCAGAACAAGTTGCAGCCAAGGGGAAAGTTGCCCCCGAGCCAGCTTCTGGGGCCAGGTCACGCCGGGTTGAATGTGGTCACCTCATCTCCAGGTAGAAGCAATCGCTGCAAACAGCCTTGGGCGAGCATTCAGGCTGCAATTTAAACGTGGTGTATTTTACAAGTAGCATCTCCTTATGAAATCCTCAGCGTACGGGCGTTTTTGTCAATGATGGTGCTGCCAGTGCTCACAGCCTGGAGGGAGATAATGGGTACCCTGCGTCTTTGAATCACCCCTGCCTCCCTGAGAGAAGGATTATGTTCCCCGGAGCAGGCAAAGATGAAAGTCCCCTACGCGTGCTCAGCACCTGCACTCCCTTCACAGCAACTTGAGACATGAAATGAATTGGAGATGAGACAGTGACCTTTGGAAAAGCCTCATCCGCAGTTAGCACTGAACAGGCTGGGGCAGCTGAGCTGCTCACCCTGGAGGAGAGCGATGGCCAGGCAGAGAGAGAAACCTCCTCTGCGGGCTCCTGCAAGGACAAGAACCCTGGTGATGACTCCAGCACCTGAAGACCTACTTATTCTGCCGAGAGCTGCTCATGGCATGATTCTCCTGCCTCAAGTCACTGTGGGAGTGATGAGGAGCCACCCCGAGAGCTCAGCAGCTCGTAGCTGGTCTCCCCAGCAGATAGAGAGGAGATACGAGCTGTACCTGTGAAACAGGAACAATGGGCTATGCTTGGCAAGGGGTACACAGACATGCACACACTGGCAAGGGCACTGTGCCGTTAATCCCATTTTATTATTTCCAATACAAATGAAGTACTGCTTTCCAACAAGGGTCCCACTGTGTAAGGCTTTTGGTTTCTAACATCTGGCTCAGTTTACAAAATCCCTGACCTCAAAAACAAATGCCCTATGCTGGTCTGTAATGGCTCTTGGGTTATCTGGGCTTTAACGAATGATCTTTGTGAACAAGGCAGAGCACATCCCTCCACAGATCAAGAAAATCCTCTCTAAGTCTTCAAATCTCATTAACAAAATGATTGTACAAACAACGTGACCAGGAGCAGCTGTCCCACCCTGCTGCCCACAGGGAAACCCAAGCAAAGCCCAGGTCCTCCTCCTCCCAGGCTCTACTTAAGTATCTCCCTGTTCAGGAGCCATGAATGTATGTGGCAATGCTGGTGCAGAGCAGGGTGACTCTGGCAGATCTTCCCAGCCTCGAGCTTCCAGCTAGTATTTTCTGCATGTCCCTCGGTATTGCAGCCAGCTTTTGAGGGCAAGAGTATTCATAAGGAATTATTAAAGAATGGAGTAAATGGAAAAGAGGTATCAGTTTTACACCAAGAAAAAGAGGAGACGTGAATTGTGAACACTGTCAGAAGGCAGAAGCTGCTTCTCCCCAGCAGGCTGAGATGCTTCTCAAGGTTTTATCTGTGCTTGGCACAAGCAACTGCCAGGGAGGGAGGCCAGCAGGTTATATCCACTGCTGTCAGCACAAGGCAAAGCCAAAACCTTTAAAGACAAACACCAACCTTTAACAAAAAAGGAAGAACAAAACCAACAACTTAGAGCATCAAATCAACACCTCAGAAGCTCAGAGAATCTCAAGATCACTCTGCAAAGACTTCAAAAAAGGTTCCTCATTCTGCTTGGGAAACTCAAGAGGGAAAAGGATGGCCAGCCATCCCAGATGGTGCTTAAGCCTTGTGCTTCTTCGCAGCTGGCTCTCCCTGCTTCCCCAGCCACTGCTGCAGGATACCTGCACTGGTTTTCTTGGGAGAAGGGCTGTGGATAAACTGACTCGTCCACCTGGGCACATCATTTTCTTTCTTCTGGGGAGAGCCCTCCTGGGAGTTCTTTAACCAGCCCAGCATCACTTGGCTGCTTGGGGTAGCTTTGACCTCCTGGAGAGACAAGAGACAGTGGGAGAGAAGTCAGCAGCACAGCAAGAGCAGGGCAGGCAGCCGACCACGAGAGCTGGTCCAGTGTGGGATGCCGGGGCTGGAGCCACATCCCTGCCTGCAATCAGGCACATCTGCAGGAGGTTCCCCAGGCTGCTGGGAACAGGCTTGTTCCAAGCCCCATTTTGCATGAAATTTGCTTCATTTGGCAGAGAAATCCTGGCACAGGGTGACAGTTTATTTCTGGAAGTGGAGGGGAGGGAATCTGTTGAGGGCTCTGCACTCCAGCATCAAGCACAGGCATGCCCCAGAGATGCTGCCTGCTGCTGCCCTCTCTCGCAGCATCATCCCTGGTCCAGGATAACACCATGGCCTAGGTCTCCCCTACTAAGCCCCTGCCAAACCTCACCTTCTTGGCCCCTAGTTTGATGGGTGCAAGACACTCAGGTGTGTTGTTGCGGATGCTGTTGACAAAGGTGGAAACAGGGTGGAAAGCGATGTTCTCCATGGGCTGGATGAGTTGAACTGCTTCTTGTGTTGGCACTTCAGCAAAGTCCAACCATTTCCTGATGGCCTCGTCCCCATCCAGGATGGCTGGCATTCTAGGGAACAAGACAGAGCCAAAGTCTGATATGGCAAAGCCAGGGAGCAAAAGCCAGGCTTGTAAGCTAGCAAGGAGCTCACAGCCTGGGGGGAAACAGAGAAAACAGAAACCGCAGGATATTCTTCCAAAGGTGGAGGACACATTTGCTTCACTCTGTTAGCTTTTTTTCTGGAAGAGATGGAGGGGTTAACTGCCAGGTCCTGGTCAAAGGGCACACAGCGATCAAACTCTGGAGAGTAATCCAACTCTGATGACGATTTATGGCAAGCACAGGAGCCAGTGACCCAAAATGAGCTGGTAATGTTGTGGCTTTGTCTCCTAGAGGCACCAGGAGCAGGCAGGGCTTGCTGTCCATGGTGTTCAAAGGCACAGCTTTCCTCTCTCACCCCTCCACAGCTCTCCAGCCCCCCAACCCCAGCTCTCACTTGCCTGTGATGGATGAAGCTCACGTCCTTGGAGGCATCCACGGTGATGATGGTGTAAGTGTACAGTGTTTCTCCTCCTGCCGGCGGCTCCCAGCAGTCAAAAATCCCAGCCATGGTAAGCAGCCTCCATCCTCTCCATTCCTCATCACCCTCCTCTTCAGCCTGCAGGAGAGAGGCCCCATCACCCTGGTCAGTGCAGGCCCATGAGCAGCCAAAGCATCCTGGACTTGACAGTGCCACGGCAGGTCAGAGATCTGAGTCATGGGCTGAACTAATCTAAGGGTTTTCCAGGGGCACTTCTACTAATTTGAGGTAACTCCAGGAGAGCCTCATCTTCCCACAGGCAAACCAGCACCCTCTTCCCTTTCTGAACATTTGGCTGCCGGCTCAGACAAAGAAAAGAGGTAGTGGAACTGCCAGCCCAGTCCCCTGAGAGATGCATTGCCCACCCATGCAAATATCTGGCACGTGGGGAGCAGCAAGTGTGACAGCGGGGGTGCTGTGGCACTGCTGACATCCAGGGGACTGCCAGCCACAGAGGGACACCAGGATGCTGATCCCACCCTGGGACAGAGCCCTGCAGGGAAAGAGAGACCCCCACAGATGGGCAAAGCTGGAGGGAAGGGGGCTTTTCCCAGGGATGCTGAGGGGAACTGGGCACAAGCATTCAGACATGGCAAGGGGCTCCATACCACAGTGTCCTTGGTCTGTGGGAAGTAAATGAAATATGGTTGCTTCCCCCCACTCTGCTGCTGCCACTCGTAGAAGCCATCTGCCAGGACCACACAGCGCTTGCCCTTGAGGAGAGCACCCTGGGGAGAGAAAACGCAAGCAAGCTGGGAACAACCACTTTGAGAAGCCTGTGAGGGAGGATGGGGGCTTCTGCAGACCCCTTAAACTGCCCAGAGGGGTGCACAAATGCCACCACCAGCTCTGTGATGGAAGATGAGCTTCACCAGCAACAACCTCGTCAGTTCTTCTAATTTAATTAAATTCTCCAGCTCTTTAATACAGGGACTGGTTTATGAGGATCCTCCCCTGTACAGCAGGCAAACAGGGACCGGTACTCACTAGGGAGGATGCTTAAGCTCTGGTTTTGCCAACGTCAAGATCTCTTCAGGCTATCCAGGAAGAGAGCAGCAGCTCACCTTGTAGGAGGACTTCTTCAGCATGGAATCACTGCGGCAGTTGGAGGTATTAAATGGCATTTTGGAGGGGTCATCCTTTTTGAACCAGGAGGGAACCAGGCCCCAGCGCATGTCCATGAGGACCCGCTCGGAGGAGTCAGCATCCTTTTAGAGAAGGCAGAGAAACACTGCAGATCAGAGCCATGTTGTGGGAGCCATCAGCATCCTCACAGCCTGAGAGAGGGGCTTTGCCAAGCCCAGTGAAAGTGGCTTCTCCCCTGCAAGAAGAGACACAGGCAGTGCCTCTGCCAGGAGCTGAGCTGGGACTTGCAGCCCCTCCAGCACCGAACCTGCCTCTGCTCTTTTGCAGGGATGCCGTTCACAAGCTGAGCAGAAACAGCCACTACTTATTACCTTTTGCATACACTTAACAGTTTTCCTGTAAGAATTAGTCTTTGGCAGAAAGCACAAGAATATTTAGCAGGAATAACTGTCTGAGGCTTGCCTGACAATTCTGGAGGAATTAACAGGTTTTCTCCAACAGGAAGTACCTGGACACACAAGCTCTCCAGTTCTTGAGTGAACAGTGATCTCAGGCTGCTGTTAAGGTATTCAAAACTTTCCTCTTTAAAGCAAGCATCCCACAGGCTGTAAGCCTCACCTTCATTTCAATAACGTGGTTTCTGCCAACCGGCTTCACTTTCACTCCTTGTGCTTTGCATAGCATCTGCCCTTGGATGATGGAGACAGTTTGTGGCTTTCACTTCTCCCCCAGCTCACTCTCCCTGTCTGCCTGCACCTGCCAGACCCAGGCAGCACAGCTGGGGTAAGCAAGGCCCCAAGGGGCATCTGGTCCCAAAGAGCTGCAGTAGATACACACGTATACCTCCTATAGGTGTGTATATATATAAGGATGTGTATGTGCTTAGTTTTGTGAAGCCTTCCAGAGCCTCCCACAGTCAAGGAGAGGCAAAAAGGGGCATCTTGCACCCCACTTGTGTCCCAACAGCTGAACAGAGATGTACAACTGAGCAGGTGTCTGGCCATGGCCTGTATGAGCCCCATACTCCTCTATTCCACCAGCTTATTGTCTGCTCTTGTGGGAAATGTACAACCCCAAGGCAGCAGAGGAGGGTATGGCCCTCCAAGGTGGTCCCACCCCATCCCCTGTGCCAGTAAGGGCTGTGGAGTGCAGCACCCCTTTTGCTGATCCACTGGCACAGGGAGGAAGAGCGGAGGGAGCCCAGCCCGGGGTGTTTCAGTTCAGCACACCCAGCTTCACCCCACTGAACACCAAAGAGCAGCAGTTTGCCAGGCACCCTCTTACAAGGAAACCAAACGAGATGCACCAACAGTTGTAGGGGACAGGTCTGGTGAGGCTTAAAATAGCCAGGTAACGGTTACCACAGGTGTACAGTTATTTTACAGCCCAGAAGGTGAGATTTTTTTTTTCTCTACTCTCCCCTACCAATGCAACCGGACACATGCAGCAGTGTTACAAAATAATAACAATAAAAAAAAGTTCAGGAAAGCAGAGTAAAACAATTATAGCCATTCTAACAGCATTAATCAATTCTATTTGATAATCTGTAGAAAATATAACACGATGCTGGAAGCATGGTACCGACTGCCTGCCCTCCTTAGGAACATGTAGATACTAAGAGGTACCTCTGCAACCAGAAAATTCAGTACCTGCCATGTCCACTAAGCAGAGACGCCAGGCCAGCCCTTACAATTCAGGCCGGGGACACCCCACCCCGGGAAGCACGACCCCGTTCCCACCACTCGGTCAGCCCCGAGCTGCAGCCCCCAGACACCCAAGCCCACCAAGCGCCCGACTCAATGGGCCGGAGCCAGGAGGCGGCCCCGGCGCTCCTCGTGTGTTTTGCTAAAGAGAGGACAGGGGGGAGGTACCTGCTGGAGGTGCCGACGGGAGAGCAGCACCGGGCCGCTGGATTGCGGGCCCTTGTTGTAGGAAGGCCGGTACCGCTCCGCCCGGATCCATTCGGGCTGCCGCCGACGGCCGCCCCTGTCGCGATAGGCGCAGGCCCGGCGGAGGTTATCGGCAGCCAGGGAGCAGGCGGTGCGGCCGCACATCTCTCCCGCCTCTCGATCGCGAAAGGGCCGCCGATTGCTCCGGTGCGCCCCGGACCCTGGGGTAGGTACCGGGAGCCTTTCGCTCCGCCCCGGGGAGGGGGAACGGGCCGGGAACCGCTCCGCCCCGCCTCCGAGAGGGTGGTGGTGGTGGCTGCGGGCGGAGCGGAGGCACCGCCAGCCCCGGGAACGCGGTCCCGCCCCCTAAGACAGGCGAGGAGAGACGTGAAATGGTTTTATTCGAACGACATAAAAAGAACAGGACAAGGTCTGGGGACGCGTCTCCTCCACCCACTGCCACCGCGACAGAAACCGGACACCCGCTACGAAACCCTCCCACAGCGTGAGGACAAAGCGTTTGGCAAAATCAGACCTTAGAAACGCCTTATTTTAATGACAGAGCCCCAGGTAGAGCTGAACTGCAGAGAACACGGAAGCTGCTGTAGTGAATGTGATCCCTATTCTGCTGCCAGAGAGAGAAGCGTTGCCCGCGGGGGCTCCGTGTCAGGACAGTCCGGGGGGAGGTGTTTTATCCCACAGAGGCCATGATCACATCCACCGGGAGCTCCTCCCCGCTGCGGGCTGTGACTTGCATCGTCACCGTGTCAGTCAGGACAAGGCGAGACCGTACCAAGAGGTCGTGGCCACCCCGGAAGACACCTGGAAGGAAGAGCAGAGCAGGAGGAAGGAGTGAGTGCTTCCCTGCAGGCCTGGAAGTGGTTGGCTCTGCTTGGCACGGGCAGGTTTCCCACAGTCTGGCAGATCCCCAGCACTGAGCCAGGAGAGACCCTGGAGCAGCACGTTTCTCTTTCATTATAATGTAAGAGGCACTCTTGCTGCTGTAAAACTCACTAAAATCAAAGTCTAAAATAAACTCCAGCTGAGAAGAGGTCCAGACACCTCTTTGGGTGACCAGTCAACTCATCTAAGAGCTTCAGCACACATCTATTCTGATGGGCAAGGGCCTTGCACCTTCCCCCCCAGTCACTCCAAACCAGGATCTCATAGATCATGAAGACACCAAATTCTACCCACCTGAGCCTGGGCTTACCCCAACCTCCCCCTGCCACAGCACCCTCCCTGATCCCACCAGCTTCTTTGTACTTTGGAAGACACAAACCACAGCAGGGACAAGTGGGCTCCATCAGGAACTCCTGCCTTGATTTCTAACAGGCAGCTCTGTGTGACCTCCCATGGAGCTGCTCCTCCAGCAAAGACCTGGTCCACCAACTCACCTGCCAGGTAGAGTGTGTGGGAGTTCTTGTTGTCTGGCACTTTATCGGATCGCTCACAGGGCTGCATCCCCAGGAACTTCACGATATTGCTAACTGCCTCTGTTAAGAAAAAATAAAACAGGCTCCATGCCACTGGTATCTTAACAGGGACTTGAGCCCTCCCTAAGTATTAGGCTTCATGTTCCTTGTCCTTAGGGACACAAGGCACTGGCTAGAATCATGTTTTCGGAGGCCACCAGGGAGGCAAAGGCAACACACAAAAGAAACCACCCCTATAGAGCAGTTATCTGGAGCAGTGAAGGTGCAACACACACAGGAGGGTGAATGAGTCAGACAATGGAAGTAGAACTACACAGACAGACTTGCTTCTGTCCCCTTGCTTCTCTGGGTACAGACAAAGGAGATAACTGGCAGGTCTTTGGGAGCAATAAGAAAGGGCATCAGGGAAGGTATTTCAATCCCAAGGCACAATGCAAGGAAGCACAGAGATGGCGATAGGACAAGGACACTCTAAGCTACCAAAAGGCCCAAATTTGTACAGGCTTCTCAGGAACAATAAAAGGAGTCTTTAAAATAGGATGTAAGAGAAGATGGCTTATGCCAAACCACCAACCTCATGTATTCTGCTTTCTGCATCTTTTTTTTTTTTTTTAACTAGTTTTGAGTCATAAGGTCAGAGCATCTCCTTTGACAGAGGGAAAAGGGAAGCCCACAGCTGAACTATGCTTGGGAGGTCAGAATGAGAGAACAAAGCAAGATGTTCTCTAGCCTTGCACAATCCAGAGCTTGGTCTCCACAGGGACCAGAACCCTCAAATACTCAATTGTTTTTTTTTAAATCTGAACTATCACAGTAGCTGTAGCTCCACATGCAACAGCTATGGTGAAATGGCTTGTGAAGGGTTCGGCCCCACTAGCCTTTCTATGAGAGATCTGAAGTAAGCCAGAGTGTGCTTCCAGACTGCCTGCTGGAGAAAGAAGAATGTTAAGAGCTTTGCTGGGCCCAGGCACCTTCTTACCTTCAAGGGTTTTAATAGCAGATAAAGTAAAGGTCTCTTCCTTTTCATACTCGTCACCCACTTCATCCCAGGCTGCTCCAAAGTTCGGTTTCAAAACTCTCTGGATGTGATCAGCCACTGTTACCTCCAGGTCTTCAAGCTGGTGGCAGACAAGGTTCAAGTGAAACATGGTTGTTCCTAACATGCTCTCTTCAGAGTGAGCTTTAGATAGGATTCCCTGAGATTAGGCAAATGTAGGAGACAGCCTCCACTTCTGCTCATGAGTATGTCAGGCAAGACCTGCACCTCCTGATTTGCTTGTGCAAACAATACTTGTTTCAGCCTGGGAAAGTCACTGCTCATGCCATTTCCAGGGCTCGCAAACCAGGTTCCTGTTCTGAGCACAGCACGAGTAAAAAGCTAAGAAACAGCTGCTGATGCTCACACAGAGGTAGCATTTGCTTCCCTGAAATAAACATAAGCTTATATTTTGCCTTTTTGGCCTATGGTTTTGTAGGCTGGTGAAGTACAGTAAGACACTTTCAGATCTAACAAGAGTTTGCCTGCTTGGCTGAACTGCTGCTGTGACAATGTCTGTGCAAGGCAGAACTGAGCTTGTCCCTCCAGAGCACATATAGAAGAGCAGCCAGGGCCAGAGCTGGCCAGACACCAGCCTGTACTCATTTCAGCCAACACTGCGGGAATCTCCTCCTGATTCTAGTTGAAACACACAGAATAGTGTTTCTAAGTAGCACTCAAATGCCTGGTGATAGGTGAGAAGCAGAGAGAGGGATTAATCTTGCATATTCCTTTGGGAAAAACCCTCCCCCTCAGTGACTCAATGTGCAGCAGAGCCTCTAATCAGATTCAAAGCAATGAGAGGCAACACACAGAAAAACAGCCCCTGGAGCTAACAGGGCAAGCTGAGGTTGTGTCACAACACCCCTTCCTTTCTGGAGGGTAAAACCACCCTCTGAGAGTCAGTCCCAGTATCTGACCAAGCATAAGTTCAGCTTCTTCCATTGTGGAACAACAGCCATCCTGGAAACATCAGAGCCTGGAAGAGAGGGGCTTCTGTAGCATCAGTGCTCTCATCAGGCTGGATTCTGAGGTGGTAAAAGCCCCACTTTCCCCAGAGAATGAACAAGGATGGCAATCTGACTGTATTAGGCAGGCCGCTTGGCCATTAACTCTGCAACCACGGTGAGCAGCTCAGGGAGAACAAAAGATGTCCAGCAGCCCCCTATGCATCTATAAACCTGACTGTGTGAGGGATGGAGCCCACAGAGCACAGGCAACTGAGCCTGGAGGACAAACCATGGCCTCCCAATACATCCTGTACGGTCTGGTGCCTGCCTGGAGACCAAGGGGAGGATACTCCAAATAAGGCAAAGCAAGCTCCCAAACCCCATATCTGCACCCTGGGACAGGTATCACAGAGAAAGCAAGAATGCACTCTTAACATGGTGCTGCCCACAGTAGCATCAGTGTTCTTGTAGTCACTTGCAGGGATCTCGGTACAGATCACAGAACTGTTTCTGTGATCAGGCAGCTGCCCATCTCCTTACCACATACTCATCCTCGTAGCCCTCATCATCCGTCTCCCCCGTGTTTGGGTCACAGTCCTTGACAGTGAACTTCATCATGCAGCTGAAGGTACAGGCCACTGGGGATAGGGGAGGCAAAGCTCACATTACCACCAGATCCACTCTCACCTGCAGCAGTAAGGGATGGGGAAACATGGGGCAGCAGGGTTCTCCCCATCACTGTAAGTAGCACAGGCTTAACCAGTGGCCTAGAGAGGGCCCTCTGACTGATTCTGTCTCTCAAGGACAAGGTATTTATTTGTAGTATTAAAGCTATCAAACAGTGAGAAAGACAGGCTCATGATGGTTGTACAAGATAACATACAACATAATCCTCAATCATGTGCTGTTATGGATGAACCTCGTGTGCTGTTGGGAATATTAACTAATCATGTCCCACCACCCCCTTGTGAAGAGGCAAGATCATTCTCTAGGGACCAGTACCTGTGCCTCTGAAATGAAACCACCTTGCACTGCAACACAGCTGCTGAACCACCCCCTGGCTGGGAGAGGAAGCAATGACTTATCCTCTGTTGGGTGAACAGCAGCACCACTCACAGGTGAGCAGTCCCAGGACACAAACCAGGGAGACCAAAGCACAGGTAAGGCCTGTCTTGTGTTCTGGACAGTGATGTTCAGGTTCAAAGAGACATCCCTGAAAATCCAGTGGTATTTCTGAAATACCTCTTTGCTACTCAAGAGCATCTAGGCACTGATAAACACTTAACTCGTAAACACTAACACTTAACAGCCTCCCACATACTAACACAAAGGACAGGCTCAAGGACATGCTGGGGTGCATGGGAGATAACCCAGCAGAGAGAGTTGAATGTTCATCTGCCAGCTCTCATAGCACAAGGGAAGCTGGAGAAGAGAAGGGAGGCTCAACAGCCCCCAAACAGCAAATAGAAGTCATGCTCAGCATCACTCTGGGCTGCACCCACACACAGGCTATAAATATCTGACTAGGCTGCAAGGCAGGATGCGTGGGGGTGAGCAATTCAGTACACTTAATGTGGAGGAGGTCAGGAAAACACAGAGGCTACACTGTTTACCTGCTGTTGGATCCTCTTCAGACAGTGCCACCAGGGTGTAGCAGGTCCCTGGCTGGTTGTACACCAGGGTTTTGGCAGGTACATAGCCAATGACCTCATAGCCCTCTGTCGGCTCCATCTGCACCGTGACATTCTCCAGGATCTGATCATTCAGGGTGTTTGTGCAGTCAAACTAAACAGGAAAGGGAACAGCAGCAACAGCTTGAAGCTGCAAGCTATAGATCCAATAGCAGACTTACTTCAGGCATAGTGGGAGTGTGGTGTCACCCCCTAGCTCTGTATTTCAACAGTGCATCTCTCATCAGCTGGATGGTTATGGGGCTCATGCATCCTAGTTTAGCCACAGAACTGTGACTAAGAACTACCCATTTAAATGCTTTACATGAAAAACTTCAACCCTGCAGTGGACTCTAATGCTCAAAAACCCACTTTTTTCTCCACTTAAAATGAACCAGCACACAATTATTATCCAATGCCTGCTCTCTGCCACCCAGGGAGGTGCACACGTTCATTGAGGGCAGGGATATGTCAGCTTCTGCCTGGTTCAATTCACCAGTTAGTAAGAACTTTTCTTCTCTAAACATACACTGTCTTTCCTCTGAGAAATGGCAATTCCCAGACTAACTCTTGCTGTACAGAAATGTGAGTACTATGTTGCCAACATCTTTTCACTCAATGCTACAGGGACACAGTACCCACAGCAGGTGGGAAGATGGTCTTTGGTACAGCTCAATCAAAGGATTAGTCTGAGCAAGCATGATCATTCAGCAGGTCTAAAATTACTGGTTAGATTTTGTTCCAGCTACAGTGACAAGTCACTTAACCTCATTCAATTGCATCTGGTGGATGGACAAGAGTAACAAAGATCAACCCCTACAAGAACTGTAAAAGCAGTTCTGAGCTTCAAAAGAAGGAGCTAATGAAAAAACACTGCTTGAGCTCCCTGAGACCCAGGCAAAGATGTTGGCACATTGATCCTCACATCTCACATGTACCAGCAGGGAGGTATAGCTGAGGCCAAGACATATGGAAACAAGCACCTGTACTACACAAGCTAAAACAAAATGCAGGATGAAGAGCTCTCTTCCACCTCGTCCCTTTCTTGGGTTCTCTTTTCAGCTTCTCAGATAAAGCTCCACTCTTTTATGCCCAAAGCAGGAACTTGGAAAACCCTGAGGAAAGAACACAGCTCCCCTTGCCAACTGCTCACTGATAACAGCCCCTCCCAGTGCTAGTCTGACTTATTCTGATTGTGCATGTAAGCACTGCTCAGCCACACACACACACATGCTCCCTAACTAATTTTTTTACTGAGGCTCTGCTGCCTTGGACGAGAAACTAAGGACTTCTCCATGAAGTCACATGCTTTGAACATGAATATCCCTGAGCTGTTTCTTCCCAGTGGAGCTTTTAACTGGTAGGAGCTTATTTCCAATCCTCTTTCAGCACCACACGTCACAGCTACCCACCTGGAACACCATGTGGTTGCCAAACGTGTGCTTGGTGCAGCGAACCACGTACTCTGTCTCCAGCTCTGTCAGGGCCACAGGCTCTGGGGAAGACTTGAAGAGAGGGCCCAGTCCCCGAAACTCTGGGATTGCCCCTAATTGCTCTGAAACAGAGGACACAGAAACCATTGCTCTCCCTAATCCACAGGAAGGCATTAGCAGTGTCAAAAGCCTTATTTAAGCTGCCAGAAGCTGCTGCAGCAAGGAATTATCCGAACAGAAATCACAGAAAGCTGGGGGTTGGAGGGAACCTTGAAAAATCATCTAGTCCAACCCCCTGCCAGAGCAGGGTCACTTACAGCAGGGAAGCACCCATAAACATTCACTAAAGACTTTTAAAATTAAGGGCAGAGTCATTGCTCACCCACATCTACTGCAATCTAGAACAGGACTGCAGGCACCCCCACCCTCCAACAGTGAAGAATACACTTGAAGGTAGGAGCCCATGTCACTCCCTGAAAGGAGATGGGGAAAAAAACTAGAGGGGCTTGGCAGGCTCATCAGGAGGTGGTTATTTTCTTCTCAGGTACAGGCACAGGCACAGGAGAGGCCTTGCATTAGCTTACCTTGGAATATTTCTTGCCGTGTTGCTGCCACCTTCTCTGGCTGTTTGACTACAGCAACAGGGGCATTTTCTGCAGAAAAGAAAAAAAAACAAACAAACACAAGAAAACCCCAAAAGATTTGAAGGTGAAGAGTAAAAAGTAACTGAGAAAACAGATTAATATCTGGACAGGGATTTGACAAAGGAAAAGGAGGGAGATCATTTCTCATCTTACTATGGACTGGACTCCTGTATTTAGCTTTGTAAACCTTTGGAACTGCAGCAACTTCAGTGAGGATTTCCAGTTCTTACCATTATTAGCTGCAAGTCTAAACCAAAACACTAACAAGGGCACAACCAGATTCGCTGGCCTTAGGCTTTACAGAAGATGTAATCCCACAAAATTCAAACAGGATGGAGCTCAGCAATTCCCAGCAGACCCAATGCAGTCTGTTGTCTGAGGCTGGAGCTGCTAGGGAATTACTAACTGCCTACACCAGCATTTGGGGGACTGTTTCTCACCTGCTCTTTGCTCAACAACAGGAGCTGTGGCCAAAGGAACAGACTTCAAGTCAAAGGGTTTTTCAGAGGGCTCCAGGGTGTACTGATGCAGAGCCCTCTCCAGGCCAGGGATGGACACAGTTAAGCCTGGGGACAGAAGGAACAGGTCACTGAAACCACAGATAATGCCAGGAAAGAGGTGCAGACTTGTTTTGAGGACTTCTTTCCTTACCATTCAGAATGTAGCCAGCATTAAGGGCTTTCTGCTTCTGCTCCAAAACATTCAGGTAGAAAGTGGCTCTGTCTCTCACTTCATTGTCATCATCCATCACACACCTGAGAAGAAAGTGGAAAACTTTCTTTAGTGCAAGGCAGCTGAGTTTCCTGTGAGTAAATCCAAGTGACCAAAACACCTTGCAGGGCCAGAGGAATATGTGAGAGAAGGCAACTGGCAATCTACTAGTAATTGTATTAGAGAAGCAATAATCTGCCACACTTGGTTTCTCATGTCCACATTGGAGCACTGAATACAGTGGTGATCCCATCACAGGACCCCAGGTACCCACTGCACCTTCTCATATCCCCAGCTAGAAGAGAGCTGACATGCATAGGGATGCTAACAGGCTCTCAGGTGAACAGAATTTTTGACCCAGGACATCGAGATACTCTGAGGTACAACTCACCTTTTCAGTAATACCAAGATACTGGGTAACATCTCCTCATTCTGGGCTCCAAATTTGGCCAGGGCACTTACAGCACCTGCAGCCCAAGTAATGAAAACAGAATTAGAAAGCAAAGCAATCAGCTGAAGTTTCCTCCATTTTCTGGTCCTGGTAAACGTCCCATTGGAGATGCTAGCACTACTATAAAGCACTACTGTGACTAGAAGGAGGCAGGTGTATTACAGTGAAGTGCTTGCAAAACTCCTGTCTAGTTTCAGAGTCACTGCATCCCCTCCCCCATTCTTCAGCTGCAGACCACCTTTTCCATCAATAGAACTGCAGGATCTTTACTGTGCAAAAAAGATCCGATATAACTAGAGCAAATGACAATCCACAAAAGCAAAGGTCTACAGAGTTTTATATTTCCTTGAATATATCACAGGACAAACAGCTTTCCACCTCTTACCTGCCCGGACTTCTTCATGCTCCAGGACAACCCTGTTGTAGATGAAGCGAATGTATTTGGAAGGGTTGTTGGTTTTGGGACCTTCCTGTCCCAAGAGGTGGAGGATACGAGTGGCCAGCACAGTGAACTCACAGTCCTCAATAAATTCACAGAGGTGGGACAGGCCTGTCTCTTTGCTCTCTGAGTTCTCCTCAATGATGCTGATAATGCAGTCCACGATGGCTCGCTTGTATTCAAAGCCACCCTAAGGAGCAAAAGGGAAATGCTCAGCTGGAATTCTCACCATATTTTGATGAACTAGCCAGACAGGAAAGAATTTCCCTCAAAAAGGTCACTCACACTTAGTGCTTTTAATGTCTGTTTGAAAGGATCAGGGCAGTAACGTTGCCCTCACTTTTGACCCTCTTTGCACCCACAGGGCCAGCTAACATTCAAACCCTCTTGCCAGCTCCCTTCAGAATGGCTACAGTGAAAAAAAAAAGAAAAAAAACCAAAAAGGTCTACAGAGGGTAGAAGAATTCATCTGCCTTAAGGGTTTAAATCTCCTTCAAAATCCTCTGTTGCTAGAATTAGTCCATAAAAGCAGCCATAGGGAAGGAGAAAAAAATCCAACCCTCTCCCTTTGAGCACCAGACATCAGAGGATGAATCACAAGAGAAATATATTAAGGATCATATCTGCTGCAGCAGGACCCAGCAAGCAGTCCCATTAGTGGGGGTAGACAGGCAATCAATACTTCCCCAGGCCCACCCCACAACCTGATGTGCTGTTAAGGCTTGCTTATCTTCAGACATTGTTTACTACTGTCCTCAATACACAGCAGGGGATTAAACTGCACACGATCCTCTGCCAATTACATGCACAGTACTGGGCATTTGGGGGATCTTTCTGGAGCTACTGTGGATTAAAAACAGCAGAATGGTTTGAACTACAAAACCACATTCAGAATTATACCATCCACCCACAAAAAATCTGGGAAAGAATGGTCCATTTTTCACAGGAGGAAAATGAGATGCTCTGGTTTGTTCCCAAACGAGAGGCTGTAATTGGCAGAAAGTGATGTCAGAGCAAGCAGTGGTGCCAGCTGTGTTGCAGGCATGTTAGCTCATTTAGAAACAGCCTCAGCAAACCTCTGAAAGCTGTCTTTCTGCAATTTATGTCTGACTGAATGCAGAGAATGGTTATAGGTACTCGTGATCCCTTCACTGCCACAGCACAGAGAACAGAACAAAAGCAGCCCCATGTCATCAATAAATAGGTTGTTACTGAATCTTTGTGTACAAGACAAAACTTCTTGGAATTTGCTGTCAAAGTACAAAAGAAAGCTGGTTCTAATGTGAAACACACAACAGTCTGCCAACAGATCTGCTGTTGCCTGCATTTGCTTTGAGAGTTAATAAACCCCCAGAAAAATCAAAGAATGAAAACCACACTAAAAATATGCCTGGCAGCCTGTGGATATCTCCTGTGCACAGCTGGCCATTTCTGCCAGTTAAGGCTGCAGGCCTTTTCAAGAGAGGCTCTTACTGTACAGCATTAGCATTAAAAGCTTGATTCTCACAAGGACCACTGTGCAGTCCTGCAGTTCATGCCTACAAACGAGGAACACAAAGTAGCTGTCCTGCAAACTTACCTCTTCCCGAAGCATAGTGAAGAGAAAGTTCATGAGGACAGCGTGTTTGCGAGGGTACTTCTGACACA
Organism: Calypte anna; assembly: GCF_003957555.1. Taxonomy (NCBI): domain Eukaryota; kingdom Metazoa; phylum Chordata; class Aves; order Apodiformes; family Trochilidae; genus Calypte; species Calypte anna. The sequence goes on along the minus strand of NC_044258.1, from coordinate 9,632,352 downwards.
GTGCATTGATTGCCTGCACCACTACAACCTGCAGGAAGAGGGGGACAAATAAAAAAGGATTCTGTCTCACCAGGTGGGAAAAAATAGTTGAACTGTGTCAATTTTGTGCTGGTCCCTAGCCTGGAAACTATGGGATGGCTCTTACTTATTCAACAAATGCAGTTCCAGAAGGTACAATCCTAGGGACTGGAGGAGATTGACCTTTATGCACTGGCCCCTAGCGAGAGCTCACACCCACTCAAAAGAGGAAAAAGAGATTTAATCCTCAAAGGGCATCTCTCCAAAGACAGCACAGTGATGGAGTGGTTTGAGTTTGAAGGGACCTTAAAGATTATCTGGTTCCAACCACCCCAGCATGGGCAGGGACATCTCCCACTAAACTAGGTTGCTCCAAGCCCCATTCTGCCTGAACTCTTCTCAGGGGGAAAACTTCTCTGAGCAACCTGTTCCAGTGTCTCACCACCCTCACACAAAATAATTTCTTCCTAATACCTAATCCAAAACTATTCTCTTTCAGTCTGAAACCATCACCCCTTGTCCTGTCACTCCATGACCTTATAAGAAGTCCCTCCCCAGCTTTCCTGTAGCCCCCTCAGGTACCAGAAGGTGCTTCAAGGTCTCCCACAAGCCTCCTCTTCTCCAGACTGAACCCCAAGTTTCTCAGCCTGTCAAAGAACATGTGGCTTTGAAGCTGGGTGCTATATAACAAAGGCATGGCTTAGGCCAGTAGCTTCAGGATATTTCTCTGCAAATCCTCTGCAGCCTAGCTCCTGGAAGCAGCTCCATGTAGGTTTCAGAGTGCACAAAGAAACATGGACAAAACCAAGGGGTTTCCTCAGGAACCTGCATGTCCCTACTCCTCCCACTTCCTTACTTTGAACTCATCTGAGATTTCTGACATGAAAGATGAGATCTGTTTCATGAGACGGTCAATGCTGCTCTCACTGCCAGTTTTCAGCAGGGTGGTGATGGCCAGGGTGGCTATGCTGCGGTTGGAGTCTGTCACAAGGTTTTCCAGGTCTAGATTACAGGCAGTCACAGCAGATGGGTGCTTCATGGCCACCTTGAGCAGGGAAAGAAGAGTGGAAATAATTCAACACATGAAAAAGGCCCAGCTGGCAAAGCCATTAAGTCTCTACAAGCTCTTGCTCCTCCCTGCAATAAGTAATACAGACTGTACACGATGGTCAACTCAGACAAATATTTAATCTGAGGTTAAAGGAACAAGCTCTTCCTTCCTGCAGAATTGCATCTTTTGCTGGAAGAGAAGTAGTAGCGATTCCTATTTTTAACTGTCTCATTCCTCTCTACATATTAGGAAAAGAAAGCTATAAAGTACAAACAAAAATTCAGCAAGCCTAGCTGTGCACAGCTCTGTGGGTGGAAGCACAGCAGTTACCAGACACTGCTATTCTGCATTTTCCTTTTTTTAGAGTTTGCAAGTTCAAGGGAAAAGCTGGAGCAAAAATTGCCATAGAGCCAGCAAGAAGCAGCATCAAGGTTTGACCTCTGTTACACAAGGAGCTTCTTCACCATGGGGAGCTCAGAAGGGAAACCAGTAACATGTAAGATCACTGACACTCTTATAGGGATCTGTGAAAATTACTGAATTTTTGTTCTTTTTTCTTTTTTTCTTTTTTTTCCCCTTTTGCGAAGTGCTCTTTGAGGTTTTATTCCACTCAGAAACAAATGTAAGGCTGTAGCCCCAGGTACAGGTTATTCACATAAAATCTTCATATAATCTGCCCCCCTTTCTCTTCTGAAGCCTGCACCTCCCTGCACGAGAGCTCCCAAGAGCACTACTTCAGCCCCCAGGAGAACAGCTCCTACCTTGTTGAGGGTCCGGACGGCCGCGTATCTCAGTGCTGCTTTGGGGGAGCTGCAGAACAGCTGCAAAACTGCAATGTGGGAAAACCAACACAGGCAAACACTTAGGCAATTTATTATGAAGTGCTTTGTACCTAAAGCAAGAGCTTCAGTGAAGAGACAGCTGCAAGCACAAGCTATCTAGAAGCACACTTAAGAAGCAGCTGTGAATTTACCAGCTTCCTTCCTCCCTGTTGTCCTCTTTGCTACACACCCCTGCTGACACCTTGCTCTTATCCACCCTCCTCCTCTTCCACAGTGCTGCTATCTTTTGCTTCTCTTGAAATTTCTTCACCTTATCATCTTTCTTATTAGGTCAATTTGAACTGCTGCTCTCCATTTTTCTACAAATCCTTCTCCTTTCCCAGCGCTGCCCCATGAAAGGCACCTTCCCTGTGCAGAGGTGACAGCCTTCCTACTTGCCAACAGACCCAGCTCAGAACCTTTGGACTGGAATGAGCTGGGAAGGAAGGCCCCCAACACTCTGGCTTCTCATACAGATACACTCGGTCTCAAGCAGGGAGATTTCTCAGCTAGAGCTCAGCCCTGTTTCACAGAAAAAAAAAGACTCTTCCTGTAAACCCACACTTGAACACAACAGGCAAATACCTTCATGGGAGCAAAACTATTCACACGCAACACAGGCTCTCAGCAGCAGCATAAAAGCAGTGAAGGTAGAGCAGCATTAAAAGCCTGAAACTACACAAGGTCCTCATTTCCTGGGGTAATCAGCAGTTTCCATCACCACTTCAAGCTCATAATCCCCTCACCATTACCATGAGCACCACACTTACCTGAGACAGCTGGAGCCAGCTCTTTGGCAGTGCAGTTGGGCAGGTTAACAATGGCAGAAGCAGCTTCATAGACCACCATCTCATGTTTGTTTCTTAGGCAGCTCTCGATGAAATCAAACAGGGGGCTATCACGGCTAAGGGATAAGAAAACCCACAAGAATGAACCAAAACAAAGATGCTAACAGAAATGAAGAATCCAGCAGCAAAACCAGGAAGGTCCCATAGCCCATGGAAAGCTAAAAGCAGACAGAAAAATCCACTGTCCCCAGATTTTGCAGTGATCATTATACTGTACTTCCAACACTTAGGCTGGAAGTCAGGCTGCCTCCAGACACCCTCTATCTCACAGAACCTCCCTCAACCCTCAGCCACCAAGAGCTGACTGTACACACCAAAAGCCTTATCCACTTAGCCACGCTGCATACATAGTAGCCAAATAATAACTGAATCAGAGAAAATGAAGTAGAAGATCTCGATGAAGAACAGCTATGCCAAATAGCCCAGAGAAACAAAAAGGCATTTGATGTGCAAGCACACAGACAAGGCTCACAGAAGCCACCCTGTAACAGGCATGAAAGCATCCTGTATTTTCTATGCTGCCTTTTGCCCAACAATAAGGGAGAAGAAGCTGCATGCTGCTTTCCAAAGACAGAAATAATTGCCCTCCTGAAATGTCAAGTGAGCCTGCAAGAGGAGATGGAAGTAGGACCTGAGGAAATTCTTCCAGCAGAGCAAAGGAGCCTCCTCACCTGCCAGCCTCTTCCTCCAGCAGCTTGCTGGCTATTCGAATCATCATGCAGTAGGCAAATGGTGACTTGAGGCCATGGCGAGTGAACTTGCTGAGCATTTTGTTGACTGCCAAGCGGTCATTCTTCCGCACATGGTAGAGCAAGCCCAGAGCATGATACTGTGCAAGGAAAGAGATTGTTACAAATCCTCAGTGTGCCCTTTCCCCTTTTATCCCAGAGGTGCCTGGCTGAGCAGTGCTCCACTCTCAGCTGTTGTTTGCTAATCCCTGTGTTGGCAGGGGATTTCCTACCTGCACCATGATATTGTCACTGGAAGCTGCCTCCTGAGCCTCGTTCACCCAGCGTTTTACCACATCATAACTGGTCTTGAGCAGGTGCTGAGGGAGAGACAAAGCCACAGACAGGCTGTGAGAGAAGGATGGAGGTGGCTTTGAAAATCACAGTTGATATTAAGAAGCTGCAAGCCTTCCCCATGACAGTGCTGGCAACAGCAACTTCTAGAAGAGAATCAGCATGCAAAGACCTGGCCATGACAGCAGTGGCCTCAAGAGGTCGATGAAATCTCACAGCGTCAGCACCAGCCTCTCTGTTTCACAAAGTGAAACTCTGAAAATCCCAAAATATTCAATCCCAACACAGATAACTGTTTCCCAGCTTGACTGTCCCCCAGGCCCACCCTGCTGGGAGTACCTACCAAGGAGGACACCAGAGAAGAGCTGGATACACTGGGCACTTTGTCAACAATCGCCTGCTTCATGTAGCGCTCAATCGCCTGCAACATTGTGCTCTGCAGGGAGAGGGAAACAGTAGCTGACAGGGAGAAGTTATGAGGAATGAAAAAGGGGAGGTGCAAAGGCATGAAAAGGCGAGTGGAAGGTGGGACAGGATGAAGTAGGGAAAGATGAAGGGCTTAGAGCTGCCCCAAGGGGAAAGCAGTACTTACATCAGTGATTTGACAGAGTGCTCTCACAGCAGGGCCCCGGTAATTGTCATCCTTCCCAGTCATGTCCTTGGTTAAGCTGGTGGAGAACAGGAAGCTCTTGACACTGCACTCCTGAGCCAGCTGCTCTCAGGTGCACTGCACAGCAGCAGGCAGCCAGGATCACAGCTGAATGCCAAGCAGATCTCAGGCAAGTCCCAGAGGGTGGGAAGGCAGGAGGAAATGATCAGTACTCAGGTTCCAGACCCATCAGCAGGCTTTATGGGCTCCTGAGCACCAAACAGAACTGGAGCACATACCCCTGAGGAATTTGCCTTCCTTACTGAGAGGTCATTTCTGCCTGTTCCCCAGGGTCCTGGTCACTGTGAGACCATCTATGAGCCTGCAGTTCATACCATTACAGCACTTGGGACTGTCTTCTGCATGCTGCATGGTATTGGCCTTCAGCTGACCCTGTACCCTCAGGCTCCTCTCTTCCCCTTTCTGTGTGATGAGCAGCAATTCAGGAATGACTCACAGAGGGTATTTTGTTCCCTGGTGAAGTCGTATTCTGTGCCGCTACAGGAGCAGTAAATCCTTGCTTACCTGTTGAAAGCCCTGGGTTTTTTGCCAGAAATCTTCAAAAAGCTTCAAGGCAGTCAGACAAAGAAGTAGGAGCTAATCAAACAGTCTTTTTCAAAGAGGAAAAACCAGCAGTGCTGCCACACAATGTAACTGAGACAATCCAAACAGCCGTGGGCATGGGACACAGGGACACAACCCATTTCACATGTATCACCAGGAGTTTGGTGCCTGTATCTAATGGTATCCTCTTTCCAAGGAAAAAAATTCCTCACCAAAGAAAAGTTAAGTAAGGAAAGAAATCCCTATCCTCACCCTACATGGGGACTACAGCTATCTTCAAGAAGTTGGCCTGGCATTACTGAAGTACATGTGAATGTGAATGCAACAGTAACAGACACCACCTGTGTTCCATTCTGGCCTCCTCACTACAAGAAAGACACAGAGCTGATGGAGTAAGTTCAGAGAAAGGCAACCAAGCTGGTGAAGGGTCTGGAGAACAAGCCCTGTGATGAGAGGATGACTGAATTGGGAATGTTTAGTTTGGAGAAGAGGAGGAGAAATTTTTGTTCTTTACCACTACCTGAAAGGAGGTTGTAGGGGTTGGGTGCTGGTCTCTTTTCTCAAGTGAATAATGATAGGAGTAGAGGAAATGGCCTCAAGTTGCATAGGGGGAGGTTTAGACTAGATCTGAGGAAGAATTTTTTTACTGAGAGAGCAGTTAGGCATTGGAATGGGCTGCACAGGGAGGTGGTGGAGTCACCATCCCTGGAGATATTTAACAGCTGTGCAGATGAGGCACTTCAGGACATGATCTAGTGGGTGATACAGATATTGATATATATTTTATTCAGAGAGAATGTTGACATCTTAGCAGTGATCCTAGCAGTCTTTTCTAACTGTAACAATTCTGTGATTCTGTGAAAAGTAAAGAAACTGACCTGCTGGTAACAATGATCACATCTTCTGCAATAGAAGACATCTCTTTGATAGTCAGGTAACACATCCTGCGAAGAGTTGGCTGCCATGGAAAGAAGGAAGACAGACATCAGCTGAGAGGATCCCAGATAGGAAGGGATCTTAGTTTTCCCTGCTTCCAGGATTTTACTGTGAACATCAAGACCTTGATACCTTCAGAGAGCCCCAGTGCCTCAGTGTAAAGGAGGTGTGTAATGATTAACAAAACACCTCTTTCTCTTCTAAATCCCTCAATCTAAGGGTGAAGCTGCAGAGATACCAGATCTAGCTGCATTTACAGTTTTATCTTTCACTTGTCATCCACATGAACAAGCAGAAAACCTTGAAATCATTAGCTGAAGGAACACTGTTGCTTCAAAAGCAAGAAAGCGAGCAGTTTATATTTCCGAGTCTGGGAATTTCTGTATCAGTCTCATGATTTTAATGCCTTGTGGTTTGGGGGACAACCAGCGATGGTATAAATCACTGTGGGTAGGTACTAATTCCTGGCCTCCTCCAGGACTTTTAGCAGGAAGCAGAACTTTTTAACACTGGCACAAATCATTGTGTATTCTGACTAAATGCTTGATCTGTGCCTAGCACAATCTCAGGAGTTAACCAGCAACTCAGAGGGAGGAATCTCTGTCTCAAAAACAGAGAATGCTTCAGTTAAGCTGCTACATGGCCTGGGAAGGGTTAGGATGCTGATTCTCTGTTTCTAAACTTAAGAAATTTAACTATTCTTTCCACTCATACCAGGTAGCGCCAGGAGAGACAGTAAAGCTGATTGTATAAAAACACATCTCCAGGTTGAAAAAGACACTGTTGACAACTTGTTCCACCAGACAAATACAGAAAAAAACAACCAAACAACCAAAACAAGCAAACTTACATCGTTGGACTGAAACAGCTTGGTCATAGCAAAGAAAGCTTCTGTAGCTTCCATGACACCAAGGTGCTCACCCTACAAGATGTTCAGAAAGAAGGAAATAAATCCTAGTTATCACAGCTAGCTTTAGGCCTGCTGCAGGTGTCTCTGAATAGGTGTAAATTTTCACTCCCTTACCTGGTTTATGAGATACAGGATTTTGGTGAGGATATGAGCACATTTTCTTGGGTTTATGGGAGTCTCATTGAACACTCGTGCCTGGAAACAAAGGACAGACAAGGATGACACCAACACCCCCTTGGAAACACACTGACCCCTGATACAAACACACTGTGAGTGAGCTATGGCAAGATTCTTAATGGCTTTGGATAAGACTTCTCCCCAATTCCTGTTAAACATGAAATCCTTTTAAACAGCTGGTTCTACAGTCCGGGATCACAAATCCAAGTGAAATTAAGGTTTGAAGGCCAAATCCTCATCACACTTCCACCCATACGAGTCTGGATTTGGCAAATAGGAACCAACACCATTCACAATACTGCAAGCAAACAGATGACACTGGAATAACAGGGTCTGGGGACTGAGACATCTACCTGCTGCTGAATAGAAACAGAACAGATTCAAAGACTATTCAATAACCACTCACTCACTACTCATTACATTTGGAGTGTTCAAAGCCAGTTTCACAATCTTCTTGTTTTAGGGTGAGCTTTCCCAGAAAATGTTATTAATTTTGTTACTATTTATAATTTTCAGTCTTTAATTCATTAGAGACACCATTTCAACCTTCTCCCTTTCACTCTCCGACAACAAAATGGTTGTGTTGCCCATTTTGTTCAGAGGTACCAGGACTGTAGCAAACCCCCACTTCCTTGCTGAAATTCCCCAATTGGAAGAATTCAGAAGAGGGAGAGACTCTATTGGGAAAGGCTACACAAAGAAAATAATCTGAGAATTTACCTCTTGCAGTACTGCACTCTTCTCCAGGTGCTGGAATGGGTTGGAACCCCCACCTGTAAGATAAAGAGAGTAAAAGTCATTCCAGGGATAATGCTATGAGAAAGCAACTTCCTAACCATGCTTATATGTGTAAAAAAGAGAGAGAGCATTTCAGGGTAACTACTTTCATGAACACCAAGCAACCAGAGCTCCCTCTTTTAAGTAATATTAATTTAAGTAATTAAGTAATATTAATGTCTTCACAGCAGTTACAGGAGGCAGAGCAGACAGGATATCTTCAATTTGTCATCCCCTCCAGATGTAACCAGCCATGAGACTGATGAGCTGTACAGTAACTCTGCTTCACTGCTACCCCCACAGACCCATTTCCAGCTCCTGGCCTGGGAGCTTGCTGACAGTTAGAGCATCAATGAGACAAGCCTAGAAACAAAAGCTCAGGCACACCTTGCCAGACTGGAGAGTCAGGAGTGCTTTATTCCTTCCTTATAAACCAATCAGGAATCCACCAGTAAAGTATTTCTGGCTCTATCACTAACTAAGAGAATAAGACAGCAAACTAGAGAGTCTGGAAAGAGTAACTTTCATTGTTCCACTTAATAGAATAAATTATCTTAAATAATTAAACCTCACCAGTTAAGGATGAAATGATCATAGGGAAAAGCACTAAAGCACCAGCATTCTGCATGGTCTCTATAAACTCCCCTCCTAAGACATTTTTGAGCTGCAGCTATTCAAAGGCTGCTAGTTAATGATAAGAAAGTTTTAATTAGTACCTGTGTTCAGCCTGGCCCTGGGACAAAATGCAGCCATTCTCAGCCCTGTTCCAACTTTTAACAAGCCTGACCTAGAGACCACAGCTCCTGGGCCCAGCTCCACTCTGAAATGGGCCTGAAGCACCCCTCATGGTGCCAGAAGCCTTTGCAAGAACAAGCCTTATATTTCAAGGCAAACACATCTGCACCCTGGCTCCTCCTCAGTTCATAAACTGCCCTTCTCTGGCATAGCAGAAGTTTGCAAATGCAGGAGGTGGCTGAAGGACAGAAACTTACGTGGGGTTGGGAAGAGAAGAAAACAAGGGGAAAGCAAAAAAAAAAAAAATCAAAGTCTGCACCAGACTGTGAACCAGTTCTAGTATGAGCATTTGAATGAGTTCCAAAAAACCTGGCCAGCAGCACAGTATGTCCCATGGCCCAGACTGCCTACAATCCCTAAATCAGCCATGAACAACAGAGCATTGCCTCTTCACCTTTCACTGCACTAAGGATCTTGAAATATATTGTACATGAGGTCTTGGTCTTCACAGCACTCCGTGCCAAAGTATTGTGTGTTCAGAGAACTCCTAGTATTGGATAACTAACAGCAATTTGGAGTGATTTGCAGAGAAAGAAGCACTGACCAAGCCATGATCTCAGAACAATATATAACATATAATAACATCTCAAAATGCATTTGTGAGAGCCAGTGGACACAGCCCATCCAAGGCTACCACCCATGAAAAGCAAAGAAACAGAAGCCAGGAGAATGGCAGGTGAGGTAAATGTTAAAAATCTTCATTTGAAACAGAAGCAATAGGATGAGAAGTAAATGCAGTAGAAAAGAAAAAACATTGGGAAGCATGAAATCAAAAGTGCCAGAAAGGAGAAAGGGCATGAACAAAATCAACAACAGTCAGCAGCATAACAGAAGGAAGTGCATCTTCTGCCAGCCTTGGCCATGGGCAACACCATACCTTGAAGTGTGTGGCAGGTGCAAAGGAACAGTAGCTCCAAAATTGAAGGCCAAGCCCTCAACAGTTGCCTCATTAAATTCTGCACTTATCAAGATGTCATTGGAGGCTTTGGACAAGGAAAATAAGGGCAAAGCATATAATGCACATTAAAATAAAAAATAAGCACAGTCACACAGAGCAATCACTAAGATTTATGCTGAATCAATTATCTTCAGGATGCAGTGATGTATTATGCAGAACAAGCTGCATAGCAAGCTTTACAGGAAGACACAAAATATACCATGTGGCACAACCATAAAAGTAAATACTGTCTCATCTAGCTTTGTTTCCACCTGAATTGCATGCCACAAAGAATATCAACCTCTTCCTTATGATTTAGGCCTGAAGTTTTATAACATAAAACAATCACTGTGTTTTTTGGGTGCTGTCAGCTTTTCAGACCCACTCTCAGTGGCAGTAATCTTGCTGGAAAAGCAGACCATGTGCATCAGAAAAGCCATCAGAAACTACAAACTGATTTTACTCTGTCCTAGCAGAGAGTCTGAGACTCAGGGAACTGTGAACAGGTCTAACGTGCAGTAATTAGTCTCCATCTCCACACCTGCCGATGCAGCAGCTCACCTGGCAGCGCTGTGCCAATGCAACTGGTGTAACCTCTGGCTGGAGCAGCGAGGACACCGGCACACTGCTGGAGTGCTGGCACGGTGCTTCCCACTGCGCTCCTGCCCCACCGGCAGCTTCCCCCCTGCCCCTCACAGCAGAGGCCTCCTCCCCTCACAGCTCCTCTCTTCACCCACAGGAGGGTTCTGCCCCCCTCCCCACGGAGAGATCTCCCTCCCCTCACATCTCTGCCCTACACACCGGGGGGCTCTGTCTCCCCTCACACCCGCCCCACAGCCTCCCCCCCCGGGCCCTCACAGCGCGGCTCCCCCCGCCTCCCCTCACCCGACTCCTCGTCCTTCTTATCGAACTTTTTCAGCATGGTGATGCCGAGCGGTCTCTCGGTGAGACCCTTCCCGCCCCGTAGCAGTCCCGGTGCCGGTCCCGGTGCCGCTCCCCGCCCCTTCCTGCCAGGCTGTCACCGACGCCACCGCCCCGCGCACTGCGCAGCCGCGGCCCCGCCCCCTGACGTGACTGCCGGCGGAGGCTCGAGGCGGGGGCGGGGCTCGGGGTGGTGATTGACAGGAGGAGGGGCGGGGAGGGTGCGGTCTGATTGGAGGAGAGAGGAGGTGGGGCGGGGCCTGGGCCCGAGGAGAGGGAGGGCATGGAGGGAGGGGGGGGAAACAGCGGGAGTGTGAGGGGCTGTGGGATCGGTGTGGGGGCAGCGGGCAGGGGGATAGGAGACGCTGGGGGCGGCGGAGTGCGGAGCTGGCGGACACCGGGGCCACGGCTGGGCGGAGCCGGGGGGGGGACACTCTGGGATTCGTGGAAGGGAGATGGGGCAGTGGGGCAGATCCTGGCAGGGCTCAGTGCCCCGGGGGACAAGGGGGGCAGAGGGGAAGAACACCCTCCTAGGGACAGGTGATTGTCACCCAGACTGCCCTGCACAGTCCCTGCTGTGACACCCTCACCAGCAGATCCTCCTATGTCCTGTGTCCCTTCTGCCACCAGCACCCTGTCGTGCACCCACAAACCTCTGGGCCTGGCCCTGTGACACCCCCCAGTGTCCCCCCAGGTCCAGGGCTGCCTGGACATCACCTGTGGCAGGTGAGGGAGGCAAAGGACTCAAAAGTCACCCTACCACAACCCACCCATCTGCTGGCACATCCCTTCACTTGCTACCTCTCCACAGGGCACGGGTTCGGTCCAATCTCTTCTTCCCCCTTCCCAAAGCCAGAGACCACCCCGGGGCGAAGGGGCTGCACTCACCCTGCAGCGTGTACTCCTCAAAGAACATGGCTGTGTCCCCCACCAGCTCCAGCGGTGTCCCCAGCTCGTATCCCTTTGTGGGTGTCCCTCTACCTTGCTCACACCACTCTGTACTTTGCACGGGGCGGCCACGCTCTGCCCCGCGCTGCGCTTATCTCCCCCCCTCGCCAAAGGCAGCGGCTCTGGCAGCACACAGCGACGTCCCTGCTGTCCCAGAGCTGCTGTGGGCACCCTGGGCTGGGGGACAGCCCCGCTGCTGGCACAAGGGGTGACACCCCTCATGTAGGGTTTAATTATCTCTAGTGACAGCCCTGGCCTGGGTTGTGCCCCTGCTGCAGCTCCTGGAAGAGGGAACATAAAACTGGGGCATGCAGGGATGTAGGACCAGTATAAACCACAAAAAGTCAAGTTTGATGCCACCATTTATTGTGCACACTCAACAACTCCAGCTTCAAGGAGGATTTTGTGTGCTACAGCTACCCGGAGAGAGACAGCACATGGGAAAGCCATCCTGGTTGGATGTGGCCCCTTTGGAGACATTGTGGGATGGGTGAGCCAGGAGTGAAGCAGGGCACAGAAATCCCCGTGGTGCCCAGGGCTGGGACCAGCTGTGCTGTGGTGAAGGCAAACCCAGCTGCAGTTTTTCTCCTGGTGCTCAGGTGATGGTTACTAAACCAAATCCTCACATAGCTGCTGCTCTTGCCATGGATGCCTGGACCGGAGGAGGGATGAGGTGCCATGCCTGCAGTCCCCCATGGGCACAAGGATGCCACTCTGTGCTCCCCTCTGCCCGTGCCCCACACAGACCCGTTGTCCTCCCCATCCCTGTCCAAGCAGCCCTGTCCCATCTGGGGAGTTTTATCTCCTGCGCCCGAGGCGGGCCATCAGCTCGGCGTTGGCAGCTGCCTTGGCCTGCAGCTCCTTCTCTCTGGCCAGGTCGAGGAGCACTTTCAGTACGTGTATGGGGACATCAAGTGACAGGGACACCTTTCTCACCGTTTTTCCAGGAGCAGGTCTCTGGGTGGCTGAGCTCATCAGCCAGGGAAACGCTTTTCTTGCTGACCCCTCCAGCAGCTGCAGGCTGCCTTTGTCCAGATGAGATCCTTCTCCAGAGCCATGGTCACCCTTCCTCATTTCAGGGAGACCCAGCATCATCCTTTTAACACCCATGGTTTCCTGCCTCATCAGCTTGCCTCCATCCACATCTTGGAAGGCCGATGGGAGCTGCCTGTGGCTCAGCTCCTTCTGGGCTCTTGCTGGCATTCCAAGGACCACCAGGAAGGTGAGCAGGGTCCTGCAGTGCAGTGTGGCCAGGAGCATCTGCAGGGAACATGCAGTCAGGGCTAAGCACCGTCTTCCTGCCATGCTGCCATGGCCCTGCAGAGCCCCCACTGGGGTGCCACACGCAGACCCCCTCACTCCCCCCACCAGGCGGCCATGTCCAGCACTGGGGGATTTTGGGGAGCCTGTAAATTTTCTACTCTGATTTTAACTTTTTTTTTTTCATTACGGAGGAAGTTTTGGGGAGGATGAAGAGGATATGGGAATCAAATCATCTGGTATCCCTGTCCTTTCCTGCAGCTGCTGACTGTCCCCTCCATTTGACACCTTCCAGCCCTTTGCCACCCAGGGGAAGACACATTCCCACTTGAGTGGGTGTCAGCATGGGGGCTCTGGCTGCTCCCCAGCCCAGACCTGCCCTTTGGCCAGGGAAGCATGATGTGCCAGAGGTTTCAGGGCCAGGCAGGCTTTCCTCCTCCCACGCCTTCCCTGGGGACAGCTGCTGGGCTCTCTGGGACAAAAGCCACCCCACTGGGAGGGACACAAGCCACTTGGCCTAAAATAGACATTAGGTGAGGGTGACAAGGGCATAAATCTGAGCTATGCTGAGCCTCAGCATCTTCCTCTGCCCCAGTGTGGGTCAGCACAGGTGTGGGGACACCTCAGCACAGGCCTTGCTGTGTGTCCACCTCTCCTCCAAAATCAGTCATGCAGGGGAGTTTGCTCAGCTGGAAGGAGAGCGATGAAATCCTGCAATCCCTCTCCAGGGTGAAACCCTTTGGAAAGTACCAGGGCCGGCAGTGGGTGAGGTTTCAACTCACCAGTGAGAGGTAATGAAAAGCATCCAACCCTCTGCAACCCCTTTCCCAGCTAACTGCCCTATGGAAAGCACCACTGAAGGGTGCAGCCTTACCATTTCCAGAAGGTCCTTGTCCCCTAGATGTCCAGGCAATGATCCCGAGAAGTGGGGACCACGAGCTGGGGGTTTGCCCTGCTCCTCGCTAAGCCCAGGCTCTTATCCTGCCCCCAGCTCCACCTCCGACCCACAGAGGGGGTGACGGTGACAGGCGGGGGGAACACACGATGTTATTAATACATTTTGCCTAATAGCAGATGAAATCATTCTGGGCTGTGGGTGGGCATTTGCCCCCTCCGTTCCATGAGTTGTTTTTGGAGGGCATTCCAGGAACCCGGGGCAGCTCAGGCATAATTATTTCACATCTGACTGGCAAGATGGTTTTTATCCATCTAATTGAGCCTTCCTGCTCCTGACATCCTTGCCTAATTACTTAAGGAATGGAAAAAATGCACATGCATATCCCTGCTGACCAGTGTCACTGGCACGGTCAGTGAGTGCCAGCCCCCTGGCCCTGTGCCACACAAGGCTCCGGGACATCTCCCACTGCTGGTTTGGTGCTGCTGTCCTGATGGGCTCCCTGGCCCTGGCCAGCTGGGGGATGTATCTGGAGACACCATTTCCTCACTGTCCCAACCCCAGAGTGCTTCTTGGGCCCCTGGTTTGCAGCCAGCTGCACCAGTCAAACCAGAACACCACAGGTTTGCAGCTCACCTTCACACTAACTGGGACACCACTGGTTTGCAGATCACCTGCACTACCAAGCCAGGGGATACCACTGGTTTGCAGCCCATTTTCACCAGTCAAGACTGACCCTGCTCCTCTGCTGCCTGGACACATTGAGGAACAAACTTAGCGCTGTAGTGGGATGAGTCCCATACAGAGGGAGGGTTTTGCCCCAAATTTCCCTTCCTAGTGGCTGTGGGAGGACCACAGGCTGGGCAGGCACCTATGTGAGATGAGTTAGTGAGTGCTCAGCACAAAGGTCTTGCCAGGATGAGTAGTCAGGGTGCCCGTGGTTGGTGCCCAGAACACTAGGGGTCTTGCTCACCCCTGTGACCACAGGGTGACCCATCTCATGGTAGGGAGAGGAAATAACATCAGCTCTGTTCCTTCTCCCGGGGACATCCAGAAACTCAGTCTCAGCAGCCAAAATTAGCTGTTGGCACTGATTCACCCAGTGCAACACACAGCCCCACGTGCTGACACATCATGGCCCAGCCGGGGGGGTCATGGCCCAGCTTGCATCAGCCTGGCACATATGATGAGACATAGGGGTCCCTGGGGGGTGAGGGCCCCCAGCCAGCACTGCCAGCAGTGTGCAGCTGGAAAGGGCATCCCAGCTGGGGTGGGCAAGGGGAGCAACACTTGGCTCCAGAACTGGCTCTAGACAGACCCCATAGGCACCTCTGGTGACGCACCAAGAAGCGGAGCATCTCCCCATGAGCACAGCTTTAATATCACAGCCCCCTCCCCTGCTGGTACACATATACATTTGCTGTATACAGATATACACAGAGAGCAGCAGAACATATAGGAGTCACAAAGCCCACCTGGCAGCCTGTAGCCCCTCAGGCCCTGAGGTAGTGAGGGGAACATCCCCACTTGGCCCTGGGTCTGGTGGCAGGCAGGGTCTGTAGGCTCCTGAGAGCTACCATTGCTTACACGGAGCTGTTGATAGGGAGCATAAGAGAGCAGGAACCTCCTCTAACACAGCACCATCATGAGGGTTTCCCCAACAGGCTGGGGTGTGCAGACAAGCACCCCCAGATTGAAGACAGATGTGCAGCTGGCAGGCATGCGAGCTGTAGGTGGTGCATGGAGAAAGCCCCTGCCCTCCCACAGGTCTTTGCCAAATGTCACAGCTGCACAAGTGGAACAAGGTCCTGGTTGAGGTTAAGGTGAAATTTATTCAGATGGAGCAGCTTGCAGGGTTTGGGTGAGGCAGCAGCACCTGGCCCAGGGATGTGGGCAGCCTCACCAACAAGGAAAGGTGAGCAGTGTGGGGTTTGAGGGATTTGGAGAGGTGGCAGGGAAGGAGACAAGGATATTAGATGAGGGAAGGAGAGTCCAGCCACTCCAAGTCCCAGCTCCAATCCTGGGCAGCTAGAGAGGGGCCACAGGGCAAAGAGCCACCCCTTTGGAAGCAAATAAGTTAAAAATCAAACTGGAAACAGCCCAGGAAACCTCTTGGTGGGAAAAGGGCTTGAGAGCCTTAGAGCAGGGTGGATTCCTATTTTATGTAAATTTCACCTTAACGGGTAATAAAAGTGATACGAAAGGAAAAACCCATGAGCAGCAAAAATACACGTTAGAGATAGCACCAGGTTCCTGATGGGGGCTGGTGGGCACTCGACCCCCCGCCACCCGGGGCAGCCCGACCCCAGGCAGAGCAGCAGCCATCCCCCTGCCCGCCCGGACAGCGTCCGCACCTACGCCTTCGGCTGCCCCTCCGCATCGCTGCCAGCCGCACCGCGGGTATCTGCGGGGAGAAGCGAGGCAGTATTAGAGCCGAGGTGGGAGACCAGCATCATCCCCCCGGCTCTGCACCGTGGCACCGGGCAGGGATGGTGCCGGACCACGCCGTGCCCACCTGCCCCCGGGCGCTGCCCGCAGTGCAGCTCGCACTCCTCCTTGCTGTCGAAGCGGTTGAGGTTGCCTCGGCAGCCGCTGTAGACAAAGGGCCGGCACTCGGTGACTCTTTGGTTGTAGTACCACCGCAGCGTGTAGCGCTGGCAGTCTCCCTCGTCCAGAGGCAGGGTGCAGAACTCATCTGCGGGGTCAGACAGCGGTGGTGAGGACAGGCAGGAGCAGGCAGCACGCCGGTGAGGGAGGCTGCCCGGAGTCCCTTGGCAGGAGGAGGAGGGAAGGGAACGGGTCCTGGCTGAGCGAGGGAAGGGTTTGGAAAGAGGGGACATCTTGTGCCCTGTCTGAGCACTAACAGTGAGGGCTGGAGAGGCTGCTCTGGGAAAACCCTCGCCGAGGGGCAGCTCCCTACAAAAGCCAAAATGCAGGTGGCATGGGGATGCAATGGTTCCAGCATTCCTTAGAAGGATATTGGAGAAATTTTGCATGCCCCTGCGGGGGATTCCCTGCTCTTCTGGGGGCTTTGGGATCCCCTCCTGTGCATCATGTCCAGGAGCACAGAAAACCTGCCAGGGGCAGCAGGTCTCAGTGGCCCAGCAAACCCCTCATCGCTGCTGGTGGCAGCTTCAGCAAGGGGGAACAGAGCACAAGGTTGCATGGTGCGTGTGGTACAGTGCTGGATGCCAGCAGGAGGGCTTCAAATCCCAAATCCCACTAGCCAGAGGCTGTGGGGACATGCTGCCAGGCAGGATGTGAGGGCATCACCCCAGCAAAGCCTTAGGAGACCCCACCATTACCCCTAGTGGCTCCATACTTGGTGCCAGACAGGCACAGGGAATCTCACCACCCATCGAGGGCTGCTCCGAGCTGTCCATCTCCGGGACCTCATCATAGTCATCCTCCTCATACAAGCTGTCATACTCAAGGTCATCTGTGTCAAGCATGACTCGCCTGTCCTGCCCTGGGAGGCAGTGACAGGAGTGAGCAGCCCCCTTCCTTCACTCCATCCCTGACATCCTGCATCTCCCAGCCCTGGCCCTGGCTCTGCACACACTGCACACACCTGTGCACATCTGCACTTGCACACACACGCACCCACACTCCCTGCTGCCCTCTCCTCTCCACACTCATTAATTAAATGCATCTGGGATCAGCAGCACAGCCACTGATGTATGAGTGCCCATGAACAGAAGGCAGGGGCACAACCTGGGAAAAGAGGAACAGGGATGGCACTCACCCTTCTCTTCCTCGGTGTGCAACAACTTGAGCACAGGGACAGCCTGAGCACTTACAGCAGGGAGTGGCTGGGTGGGGAAGAGCCCTGAGAGGGGAAGGACACAGTGCAGGCATCAGGGAGGAGCCCAGCAGGATGGGGATGGAGAGGCACACGTGCCCAGGAGGACAGATTTTATGAGTCCTCTGGGCTCTCCATCACCTGTTTGGCCACGCTCCCTCTCTTGGCGGACAATTCTTCCTCCTCCCTGGGCAGACTGAAGGCTGCTCCTTGCCTGAGCCCCCCAGCCTCCTTGGAGAGAAAGCACACACCTCATCCCAGACCACTCCTTATCACCATACATCTATCCCACTCCTCCAGCCCACCCACAACCTCCAGCAGCCCTGGCCCTCCTGCTCCATTCCCCAGCACCCATGTATGGATGGGGTGCAGTCCCCATGGTCCCTTCTTGACCCTGGCAGCATCCAGACCCCATTGTCATCATCCCAAGCTGGCTGTCTCCGGGGATCCCTGCTGTGTCATCACTTCTGCCATGAACCTCCCCTCCTCCCTGTGCATGGTCCCATATGGATGCCAGCCTTGACTGAGGGAGTATCCCAGACACTTCTACCCTCCCTGCACTCCCCCCAGAACCAGTGGCACACATGGGTGGTGGGACACCTTTGGTGTGGGTAAAGGGGGTAGGAAGGGAGAGCTGCAACCTGAGTGCTCACGTGAATCCAGGTGCCGTGGGAAGTGGCCACCGCAGGCTGTGGAGAGATGGGGTAGGGGGTGAGGGACAGAAAGGGACAGACCCCCAGCCCGGGGCAGTGCAGTGAGGGTACTCACCACAGTGCTGGCTCATCTCCTGCCTGACAAAGGCACGGATTTCCTCCTCCTGCCGGGCACACAGAGCAGCAAAGGACCCACATCACAACAGGGGATGGTGCAGTCAGAGGGGAGGAAAAACCCTTTTTCCAGGCCCAAGTGCCAGATCAGAGCCCAGAGGTGGGGGAAGCCCCTCCATCAGTGGCTGTGGGATGGATCCAGCCCCTCATCCCACCCTGGTGACCCAAATACCCCGAGCACATGCTGGATCCCTCTCATCTCCTTACCGTCATGCCTGGCTCCCCCTTTTCCCCACGGAGCCCCTGTGTGCCAGGGTTGCCCTAAGGACAAGCAGAGGGAAGATGGGAAGGTGGACCTGGCTACAGCTCTTCCACCCATGGCCGGGGACCCACTCACCCACCTGCTCTCCTCTCTCACCAGGGATGCCAGGCACACCAGGGGCCCCGAGCACTGACTGTCCAGGGGGGCCTCTCTCCCCCTGAAAAGGAGAACACATGGTAAGGGCCAGGCTGGTAGCTCTAGAGCCTCTCTGCCCTCCCCAGTGCCATGGATGTGCTGCTTCCTCCATCCCTGTACTCCACAAACACCTGCACAGGTGAGGATGGGGACAGGGAGGGGCCCAGCCCAGCCTAGGACAAGAGGTTTTCCAAACCCCCAGACTCCAACCGCTAGGCAGAGAGACACAAGGGAGGACCCCAAAGCCAGCAAGTTGGCAGGGTAGGGACAGAGCTGGAACACAGCTCTTGATGTCCCCAGACTCTCACCCACTCTGGGAACAGGGACACCCAGGGAGGGGACTCACCTTCTGGCCCTGCATGCCCTCAGGACCTCGAGGGCCAACATTCCCTGGGGGCCCAGGAGGGCCAGGGGAACCATCACTGCCCCGGGTACCAGGGACACCAATAATTCCTGGGGCACCCTGTGGGAGAGCAGAGGGTGAGGCTGGGGGTGTCAGAGCCTCTGGGCCCCGTGCAGGTGCCATGGGCAAGCCCGAAGCATCAGCACCAGTGCTTTTTTGCTAAGAGCAGAGATATGTTGTCATTTATAGTATCATAATTTAGAGCAGTGCTGCATGGGAACATCAGGCTCTGATGTGCTTCAGACCAAGTCTGGATCCTGATAAAAGCAAGGCAGTGCAATGCATGCTGTCCCTTTCCAGCCTGCTCACCCGGTCTCCCTTCTCCCCCTGGTCTCCTTTGGCTCCCTGCTGCCCATCGAATCCCCGGTCGCCCTGTGAAGAGGAAGAGGCAGGCAGCAGGGGACAGGCAGCAGGGGACAGGCAGCTGAAGTGCCAGCATGGCTTTTCCTGGCTCAGCCTTGACCTACCTTGGGTCCCATGAGCCCCTCCTTCCCAGGGATGCCCGGTGGTCCTGACAGACCCAGCTCTCCCTGAGGGACAAAGCAGACATCCATCAGCCACAAGCCACTCCATCTGTCCCTGGCAACATCACGGTACTTACCGGCTCACCCTTCCTCCCTGGCAGCCCTGAGCGCCCTGGGATCCCTGGCTCTCCCTACAGCAAGACAGGAGAGAGGCAGGGTGGTCAGTCCTGCACCCCTCAATGCTCACCCCAAAGCTGCAGGCAGAGCAGGAGACCCTGTGCCCCTGTCATGGGGCTGAGTTCCAGCCTCAGCATCTCTTTGCTCCCTCTGGCTGGCAGAGGGGATACAAAGGGCCACAGCCTGGAGGCACCATCAGGGCTCCTGTGGCACCCCATGGGCTCCCACTCACCTTCTCACCCTTGTCCCCATCGAGGCCACAGGCGCCTTTCGTGCCTCGGTCACCCTGTGGGTATGAGGAGGGGAGTCAGAGCCCTGCTGAGCTGATGCCCTCGCTGGGAGAGCACAGGCAGATAGAGGTGCCAACCCACCTTAGGACCTCTCATGCCCAGGGGTCCCAGGTCCCCTTTCTCTCCCCGGGCTCCGGGGATCCCATCACGGCCAGGCTGGCCCTACAGAAGAACACAGAGCATGAGGGGTCTGCTCCTGCCCCATGATGGGTGACAGTAGCACAGAGACGTGGCTCCTCACCGGCTCACCGGGCTCTCCTGGCACTCCAACCTCTCCCTGGGGAAGGCAAAGGCATCAGTTAGGGCAGACAAAGGGGATGGTGCCCCCAGCAGCCCATCAGCACCCCCTCGGGGGTGCCCAGCTCCTTACCTTTTGCCCGCCGGGGCCGCGTGCCCCAGGGAAGCCGACGGAGCCCTTCTCGCCTTGCTCACCCCTCGCCCCCTGCAAGCAGAAACCCAGATCAGCACAGGGCAGGAGGGAGAGCTCTGGTCATGGCCCAGCCACAGCATGGCCATGGTGACCAGCTCTAGTAGCCCCCCTTGCTGGGGTGGCCAAGCACCGTGCCAAGGTGCCCACAAGCACCAGCACACAGGGATACCACCCTGCCCCGGTGCCTCTGCCCATCACCCTGTCTGCAGTCCCCTGTGGTGTCTACCTCAGCACCCCCCAGCTCCACAGAAGTTCCCCCAGCTCCATACCTTCTCTCCAGGCATGCCCTGCTCCCCCTTGTCCCCTTTTTCCCCTTCCATGCCCTTTAGGCCACGGTCTCCCTGCAAAGGGGGAAACAGAGGGAGGAGTCAGGGGACGAGGAGACACCCAGATGTACCTTGGGGTTGGGAGGACAGATTCCCTGGGGCAGAGTCACAGGGGTCCATGGGGTGGCAGAAGGAGAGGGGACAACATGCTCTATGAAGGAGGATTCCTTGGCAGCAATAAACCCCCCTGGTTCTTCTGGAAGGGGCTATCCTGTGCGACTTGTGAGAGGAGGTGCAGGGTCAACCCCATAGGGCTGGCAGCTGCCCTGTGCCAGGAGCAGGGCAGACAGAGCCTGGGGGAGGGAGATGCACAGGAGAGCTCCTGCCTGTCAGGACAAGAGGGATGATGCAGAGAGTGACACGGACATTGGGGATGTCTCTTACCGGCTCACCCTTGCTGCCTCGTGCTCCAGCTGGCCCCTCCAGCACCACGGTATCACCCTGCACACCCAAAGGATGGGAGTGAGCAAGAGGGCCAGTGCTGATGCCCTCCCTCCCACTGCCCCCCATCCTGAAGACTCACCTTGTCTCCTTTGGGCCCTGGAGCCCCAGTGTCTCCCTGGGAAGAAAGTGAGATGATGAGATGATGCAAGGATGCATGGTGGGGAGTGGGCAGCACCTCCCCAGAGATCCCAGTCCCTGGGGGTGCATTGTTTGCCCCTCCTGGGCCCCCAATCCCCAGGGTACTTTACCTTGTCCCCACGTTCCCCCCTGTTCCCAGGCATACCCTGTGGGAGAGAGGAGAGGGGTAGTCAGGGAGGGTCTCAACTGGGGGTGCAGTTGGGGAAGAGGGGGGGTTATTTACCGCTGGACCACGATCTCCTTCTGGCCCTGGGCGCCCATCTTCACCCTGTGAGATGAAAGAGATGGGAAAAGGGTGCCTGGGATGGGAGCACCCCATGTGTCACCCCACCCTGGGGACAGATGCAGCACTGGCTCCTCATCCCCTTAGGGCTGGTACCATGGGATTTCTTATCCCTGGTGGTGGGGACACAGGAGATCCATGGCAGTACCTACCCGTGGCCCTGGGTCTCCACGCTCACCTCTGGCTCCTGGAAGCCCAGCTCCTGGAGCACCCTGCCAGGGGAAGGCAAGAGCTTGTCCCTGTCCTTGCTGCCCACCACTCTTCCCAGCCATGCCATGTTCCCCACCATGCCAGGGGACACTCTGTGGATCCCCCACTGCCCTGGTTGATTGGCACAGAGCAGGTTCCCATGTGTCACCATCAGGAGTGGTTTCAGCATTACTCAGGGGGTGGCTGCAGCAGGGACACCCCATGTTGGAAGTGGCCCCATAACACTCATGCTGTAGGGCTATCATTGTCCTACCTTTTCACCCTTCAGGCCAGAGGCTCCTTGTATGCCCTAAAAAAAAAGGAGAGGAGTGAACAAGCCATGGGTGATGCCAGGCACCCTACAAAGCTTCCCTGGGACTCTAACAGCAGAACCTGCCCCATGCTGGAGCCCCCAGAACCCCTCAGTCCTAGAGGCTGGGGCTGGGAAGGTGCAGGGTGGGTCCCCATCACCCTGTCTGAGCCTGTGGGGGAGCCAGGGCAGAGCCTGCACCCCTCAGGGACACTGCAGCCCTGAAGTAACATACTCACAGCTGGCCCTGGGGGTCCAGCAGGTCCTGGTGGTCCAGGAGTGCCATCTCTCCCGGGAAAGCCAAGCAAACCCTGGCAGGAAAACACTGGTGAGCAGGCAGAGACCATGTCTGAGAGCTGGTGGGGCTTGCGGTGAGCCCACTGACACTGCCTGGGGGTTTGGGGTCACTCAGACCAGCATGGGTGAGTGCTAGCCATAGCCTTTACCCTCTCTCCTGGGGCACCTGGAGGGCCAGGCTGCCCATTGTCCCCTCTCAGGCCCGGCTGTCCTGGTGTTCCAGCAATGCCTGCTAAGCCTGGGGGTCCTGGGGGTCCTGGCAAGCCAATGTCACCCTGGAGTATGTAGAAAAAAGGTGAGTCCCAGGGAGAGAAATGTGCTTCTCAGGCTACCAAGCCAGGCCAGCACCTGGGCATTGGGGACAAAGTGAGGGCCTGGGTGACACAGGGACAGGGGTTACCTTCAAGCCTGGAGGCCCATTCTGTCCTGGTGGTCCCTGCACACCAACACCTGGAGATCCCTGTGTAGTGGCAGAGCACACAGTGTGTCCCCTGGCTGGCAGACACAGGGGGGCTGGGGGCATTGTGCCACCTGGAGCAGCCTCACAGGGCAGGGGAACATCCCTGGGACCTGGGCACAATTACCTTCTCCCCTTTGGCTCCGGAGGACCCCTTGGCTCCCTGCAAAGACAAGAAGACATCAGGAAGGACTGGGTGATAGGTGGTGAGGGCAAAGGTCCCTCCCCCTCACAGCATCTGCTGCCCCCAGCATCCATCTCCTGGCCTCTGTGCCTCTGTGCCTACTCACATCTTCCCCAGGATCTCCTGGCTCCCCGAATCTTCCTGGCTCACCCTAGAAGGGAGAAACAAGCGAAAAGCAGGGTTGGGAGATGATGTGCAGAGGGAGCCATTGCAGCCAGAACCCCACAGCCATGGGCACACAGCTGGGGAGTCCAGAGTCCCCATGACCCCTTCCAAACCAGCCCCTCTGGGGCAGCACTCACCTTCTCACCCTTGGGACCAGGCAAACCTCTGTCACCCTTGGAGCCCTACCAGGGGAAGAGTGGTGTTAGGGGAGGGGGGCAGCCACAGGGCTGGTTCAATCCCCAGAGGCATGGAGAGGGGACAGGAGATGACAAGATTAATAAGGGGGACAAAGTTAATGGGGCCAACTCACTGGTTCTCCAAGCAGCACACCCTCCAGCAGCGCTGGCTCTCCCTGCAGCAACACAGGGGTGCTCAGACATTCCCACAGCGAACTCCTGCCCACCCTGGGGGCTTCAGCAGCCCCACCCAACACCCTGGCTCCTTACCTTCTCGCCTTTGGTGCCAGGAGGGCCAGCAATGCCCTGGGATGCAGGGGAAAGAAGGGCATGTGAGAAGCGCTGCACAGGGATGCACTGAGGAAGCTCCAGGGAGCTCCCAGGGAAGCTCTGCACTCACCTGCCCTGGGGGTCCAGCATCCCCTGGTTCTCCTTTGGGACCAGCAGGTCCCGAAGGTCCTGGCACACCCTGGCATAAGCAGAACAGCCCTCAGCCTCAGCTGCAGACCCCCTGGGCTGAGCCCCACAGGGCTCCTGCTGGGGGGGGACAAGATGAGCAGCACCATACCATCTTCCCAGGCATCCCTGCCTCGCCATCCTTCCCTGGCACACCGTCCCTGCCCGGCACACCCGGCTTCCCACTCTCCCCCTGTGGGAGGTAAGAGTTGGGCTGGGGCATGGGGGGCAGTCCCACAGCCCCCCTAAGCAACCCCAAGCACCCAGATGGATGGCAGTGAGGTCAGAGAGGTGACACACTCACCACTTGTCCTGGCAGCCCAGGGACACCTGGTGGGCCCTGTAAAGGAGACACAAGGACAAATCACGTGTTATCCTGGGGACCAGGATAACAGCCAGAAAGCAGGTAGGGGGGGTTTGCAGATACCTACCCCTGGGCCAGGGGGCCCGGGAGGTCCAGGCAGCCCCATGCTGCCCTGGGGACCAGGCAAACCCTGCAATGGAAACAGCCACATCAGAGAGGGGACCCTGATGCACTGCCCTGGCACAGCTGGGACCTCAGCTGCCCCCAGAGGATGGTACATGGATAGCAGGGGAGTCCCCTGGCTTTGGAGGGGCTGGATGGTTTGAGAGGGGGCCAGGCAGGTGCTGACAGAAAGACATGGGTACTCACCCGGATTCCAGAGCCAGGTTCCCCTGGATCACCCTGAGAAAAGAGCACCCGTGTCAGTCCCAGTGCCCCATCCCACCCATCACTGGTGTTGGTCACAGCCATGCCCCTGCCCCTGCCACAGGGCTGATCCAGGAAAGAGACCAACCTAAAACACCCCTCCCTCCAGCCCAAAGTGTCACAAAATGTGTCCCTCCCTCCATCTCCCAAATCTGGCAAGGCACCGCTCTCCTCTGCCAAGTTGGACATGATGATGGCAGTACCAGTGTCATACCTTGGTCCCAGCTGGGCCCTGGATCCCTGGTGGGCCAGCGCTGCCCTGCAGGGGACAAGGGATCATTATGTTGGGGTGGTGCTTGCCGGTGGCACAGGAAGGAGCAGTGTGGTCCCAGCACTGCCAGCCCACCCATGCTCCTAGAAGGGATGCCCACCCTGGCTGACACCCCCCTTGCATGACAGTCCCCTGCACGTGGCAAGGGGGCACCCCTTACCGGAGGTCCTGGGGGTCCTGGGTCTCCCTGGTTGCCCTGAAGGGAGGAAGAGATGGGGTCACTGCAGGGATGGGGTTTGCCTGGTGGGTGCATGGAGAGCACCCCTGGGAGAGTAGACCCAGACAGTGCCAGCAGCTCTAGTAAGCACCCACACCAGGTGAGGACAGGCCTGGCCAGCTCCTGGTAAGACACCTGGGGCCAAACACCCACCCAGGTAACAGAGTGGCCCTGGCTGTGTGCTGAGGACAATGTGACACAGAGGGGACACAGGGGGGACACAGAGACAAGGGGTGGACACAGAGACAAGGAGTGGA
Source organism: Calypte anna (assembly GCF_003957555.1). Lineage (NCBI taxonomy): Eukaryota > Metazoa > Chordata > Aves > Apodiformes > Trochilidae > Calypte > Calypte anna. Next base: position 9,607,133 of record NC_044258.1, on the reverse strand, counting down.
CATAGAGACCTACCGGGCGTCCCAGCACGCCAGGGAAGCCTGGCACACCCTGCAAAGAAACACGTCAGAGCCCTGCCCACTCCCCAGGGATGCTCCCTGTTCCCAGTGTGTGGTACCCAACTACATGGGTACTTACAGAGGGAAACAGGAGATCCCCTACAGCCCTATGGGTCTTGCATGGAGGTGAAGGAAGTGAACGTGATGTAAAGGCTCCCGCTGGTGTAGGACCACAGGACCTTTCTCCACATCCCACCCCACATCCCCCACCATGTCCCCACTCACCGGCTTCCCCTCAGGCCCGGTCAGCCCTCGCTCACCCGGCAGACCCTGGAGCAAGAGGTGGGGATGAGGATGGCATCAATGCCAGGCAGGGGTCTGGAGCCAAAGCCAGGCTGGGGGACAGTGCCAGTACTCACCGGGACACCTTCTCTGCCCTTCTCGCCAGGCTCCCCGCGGTCACCTCGCTGACCGCCCTCACCCTGCAGTGGGGATAGGCACAGGGTCATAAGAGAGGCACGGACATTCTCATTCCCCTCAGAGCCTGCTGACACCCAGCAGTGTCCCTGCCCAGGACTTTGCTCCATGGGGCTACCCTGCTGGCAGTAAGAGACTTACGACCGCAGACCTTATCTCCTTTGGGTCCCCGTTCACCCTCGGCTCCTGGCTCACCCTGCATCACGGAGAAGACAGATGCCATCAGCCCCCTCTGTCCTTCCCAGGGATGACTGTCCTGCCACTGTCCCAGCCCATCTCATTGCATTGTCCCCTGTCAGTCACTTTGGCTACACTGCTCCTTTCTGCCTGGGCACGCACCTTTGCTCCTTTGGGTCCGATGGGGCCACGCTCACCCGGGAAGCCCATCAGGCTGCCCTCCACCACATCTGCCTGTAGGCAGGGTGCAGTCAGGGCTGGCACCCAGGGGACCTCAGGGTGGTCCCCCAGAGGCACAGTCCTCCCTGAGCCCCCATCCTAGGGGACTGGACATGGCCATTCACCCCTGCAGGTGGAGGCTGGCACACCCTGGGGACAGTCCCCAGCAGCAGCCATCACCTACCTTGGGCCCTGCGGGCCCTGGGGGTCCTGGCAAACCGTCCCTGCCCTGGGGGGAGGGAAAAACATGTCAAGCATTGAAGGGACATCAGGGCACCAAGGAGCAGAGCCACCCCTGGCACAGCCAGTCCTGGTCCCCATAGGGCATTCCCCTACTCCACAGAGAGACCCCATCCCCCTGAGGGGTACACAGCACAAGGGGGACAGAGGGGACCATGTCCCCATCCCAGCTCACCTGCTCACCTTTCTCACCCCGGTCACCCTGGGGAAACAACACAATGTCTGTCACAGGGCTGTCCCCCAGAGCCCCCAGCCCCCACCCCAAGCTCCCCCCCACACTCACCTTCTCACCGGGCCGCCCAGTCTCTCCCAGCTCCCCAGCCCGGCCCGGTACCCCAGGGATGCCTGGTTTGCCAGGCTCCCCTGGCTGCCCAGGCAGCCCCTCAGGACCCCGCTCACCCACAGCACGGCCTATGGGGCCCTGGGGGCCAGGGGCACCCGGGTCCCCCTTGTCACCTTTGGGTCCTCGCTCACCAGGGAAGCCTAAGGAGCCCTGCAAAATGTGACACGGTGCTGCAGAGCCAGCCCTGTGCTGGGGGATGTCAGCTCACCGTGAGCATGTCAGCGCACCATGGCTGAGCTGGCCACACGGTCCCTCCCACCAGTCTGGGTGTGGGGAGCAGGACACATGTCTGGGCACAGCATGGAGCTCAGCTCTGCTCACCTCTCGGCCTGGAGGTCCCCTCTCTCCTGGCTCCCCCCGGCTGCCCTTCTGGCCCCGCAGCCGCTCGGACACTGGCAGAAAGGAGTCTGAGCTCCCATCGTAGGCACCTGTGAGCTCCTTCAAAGATGAAATCTGGGTGCCAGGAAAGAGCCACAAGCCAGGGTGTTAGTGCAATCCAGCCATAGCAGCACCCCACAGCCCTAGCAACCTGTCCCAGGTGACTCGGGATCTCCCATCGCACCCAATGTCACTCCCTCCTGCTGTCATGTGTCAGGAACAGCCCCCAGCCCCACAGCTGGGGGACTATGTACCTTAATGCCAAGTGCTTCTAAGCTACGTTCAATGTTCTGCAACAAAAAACATTAAAAACAAAGTGAGTGTTGGCCTGCTCCCACCATGGAGGCTGTGGAGGATCCTCCATCCTCCAGGGCTGGCATCCCAGCCCAGCAGGTTGGGTGGGACTCACCACTGCAGTCCCAGGGTCTCCACGTGCTCCAGGGTTGCCAGGTCGCCCCTAGGTTTGCAGAGAAAGAGGGAATGAGAAGAGTTGCAGTGGTGTAGTAGGTGATGGCAGCAGTGCTGATGCTGCTTTCAATAAGTTTCAGAGTTAACACTGCTGGTGCTGCCAGGGCAGGGGCTGTGGTTGCCACCACCCCAGCTCCCAGCTCGCCAGGCACAGTGCTGCGTACTCACTGGCTCTCCTCGCAGTCCAGGCTCCCCCGGGTCTCCCTGAAACACAGCAAAGGTGTCAGAGGGGTGCAGATCCAGGCTGCCTGGCACCCAATTCCATCACCAGTGTCCAGCCTTGCCAGCCTGGCAGCAGAGAGTCCCACCAAGGACCCACCACCTCTGGCACAGGGGCCTCCAGACCTTTGCCTTGAGGGTTCTTGGGGGCAGGAGGAGCACACCTACCTTTGGTCCAGCCACACCACGGAGACCTGGTGAGCCCTAGAAGACATGGAAGGGACACAATGGCACCTGGCACCCACAGGCATGGGGCAGTGCCCTGAGGGAGCTGTGGGCAGGGGTCTGTCCATCTCACAGCAGTCTGCACTCCAGGGTCTGGTGCTGGGTGGCACCATGGGTTTGAGGACTACTCACCTGGCCTGGGGGGCCAACCTGTCCTGGGATGCCAGGGAGGCCAGGGGGGCCAAGGGGACCTGGCAGACCTCTGTCCCCTTGCTCACCTTTGGCACCGCTGTGGCCCTGCCAAGAGAGCAGTGTCACCCCCAGGACCTGGGTGCCCAGGTCTGTCCCTGGGTGGGCATGTACCCATCACCATGCTCTTCTGTGAGGAGGTTCTTACCTCTCTGCCAGGGGGTCCTGTGTCACCCTTGTCACCCTAACCAGGAGGGAAAGGAATGAGAGGGATGTTGCTCCATCCACAAACCCCAAAATAATGTGCCAGGAGCCAGGCAGGGAGGAGCCATTAGGTGTGTGGGGACCAGGCAGGGATCATGCAGGGACCACCCAAGGCTCTATTCCTTACCTTTCTCCCATCCTCTCCTGGTGTCCCATCTTCTCCCTGGGGACACAGGCTGTCAGTCAGTGCCCAACTCAACCACCCCAGCACAGGCATCACATAGGATGAGTACCAGTGCCAGAGACATGGCTCAGAGCACAGGGGCTCTCTGCCACATTTCCCTCTTGCCTTTATGATGTGCTGGGATCACCAGCCCTCAGCACCCCAGAGCCAAGCCCAGCTCCCCCTTACTCACGTTCTTGCCACTGAGCCCAGGTTTTCCATCATCTCCAGGTTTTCCCTGGGAAAAAGCAGAGGCAGTGACAGAGCCCCCTGGAGCTCCCCCCATCACAGAGCCACCCAGGAGCCAGAGGTCCCTGGGCCCCACTGCAGTCCAAGGGTGCCAGGAAGGGGATGGTGGGCACAGGACAAGCCCTGGCATATGGCACTGTCTGAGACTGACTGCAGAGGACACAGGGCACCATGCGTCCCCAGGGCACAGGGCAGATGGTACTTACAGGGGGGCCGGGTGGTCCCAGGGGGCCCACAGGGCCAGGCAGTCCCTGCTCCCCACGCAACCCAGGCAGCCCCTGTGGGGAAAGGAGATGGAGGGAGCACAGGGCTGCAGGGCACCCAGACAGCTCTGGGAGGAGAGGATGAGACAGGGACAGCAGCACCCTGCTTGGGACCAGGAATGGTCCCATTGTGCCACCCTGGACCAAGGAGCAGTGGGCAGGATGCCAGTCTCTTGCAAGTACAGTGTCCCCAGCAGGAGCACAATCCAAGCCCACCCTCTCCAGAGGTACTTACATCCCGTCCAGGGTCCCCCTGCTTTCCTGGATCCCCCTGCAAACAAGGAGGATGTGAGGGCAGGGACACCATTGCCCTGCCATGGGCCCCTCATGAGCATCCCCCACCCAGAGGGTGTCTGGAGGAACAGTTCCTCCTGCTCCATCCCCTCTCTGTTCTGCAGCCCCCACCCTGGACCATGCTCACCCGCAGCCCGGTGGGACCTGGGGGCCCAGGTTTGCCTTCCAGCCCATTGCGGCCATCCAGCCCCGGGGGGCCACGGTCCCCCTGTAAGACAGCAGAGACAGAGGATTGGAGCTATGGGAGGGGACAGGGGTGCCATGGGGCAGACCCCACCCTGCAGCCCCCTCACCTTCTCTCCCGGCAAGCCTCGGTCTCCGGGGTCACCCTGTGGGGTGGGAAGAGAAGGGAATGAGAGGGAGCCAAGCAGGACACAGACCCCTCACACAGACCCCTGTGGGGAAGGGGCACTCACCCGTGCACCGGGGGGACCACGGGGACCCTCCACGCCCTTGCAAGAGAGAGACACGCTCAGCAGCAGGACCATGGATGGGAAGGAGGGGGTCCTGGGAGCTCCACCCCCCCACACACACACACCAGGACCCCCAGCTCTCCCGCAGAACATCATCCATCTTGCTGTCTTGCCACCTTTTACACCAGGGACCTGGCACCTACCCTCTCTCCAGGCAGTCCAGGGGAGCCAGCATCACCCCGGGCCCCCTTCGCACCGTCCTCACCGGGGTCCCCAGGGTCCCCCTGCCAGGGAAGGGCACTGCAGTTAGAGAGCACTGCCCCAAGGCCACCACAAACACCTGTGCTGAGCCAGTGCCAGAGCCCATGCTGAGCACCTCTGTCTATGCTGTGTAGTTTAAGGGTGGGATAATTGCAAAGCCAAAAATACAGCCATGGGTTGAAAAAATTGGCATCTGGGCTCATGGCTGGCCTGATAGTTATTGGGAAGATACTTATTAGGAAGAAATTCTCTCCTTTGGGGGTAGTGAGAGGCTGGAACACGTTACCCAGAGAAGCTGTGTCTGCCCCCTCCTTGGAAGAGGTCAAGGACAAGTTGGATGGGGCTTTGAGCAACCTGGTCTAGTGGGAGGTGTCCCTAATCATGGCAGAGTGTAGAACCAGATGATATTTAAGGTTCCTTCCAACTCAAACCAATTATACAAATCTATGATAGCGGTGGCAGAAAAAATGCAACATGCAGCACTGCTGAGCCAGGAGGCAGCTGCACCCTGGCTGGGGACCATGATGCCATCCAGCACAAAGCACAGCCCATGGCCAAAACTTCTCCAAGCATGAGCTGGCATGTAAAAGCAGAACACCCAGAGATGGGGTACTGCTGTGGGATCTCTGTGGGGCTGGTGTGTTTCAAAGGCCTCATCCCTACAGGGACATCCTATCCTGGTACCCTTCTCCCAGCACTGGGTGGGAACATCACTCCATGTATCCCTTAGATCCCATGTAATCCCCAGATCCCACATGGCTGTGAGCCATGGTCCACATCAGCTCCACAGAGCAGGGGCTGATTTGGGCAAGGAGGATCCCAGTGCACAGGCAGAGCCCAGTGTGGGACACTACAGGGCACCTCACCACCAGGATCCCAGGGGACACACTCATTACCTTCTCACCCTTCTCCCCTGCTCCTCCAAGCCCCACATCAACCTGTGGGGCAAAGAGGGGCTGTCAGAGCACATGGGGCCAGGGACCAGCCTGTGGGCAGGGAGAGGGGTAGGGGCACAGCTTACAGTTCTTCCTGGGGGTCCAGGAGGCCCCTAAAAGAAGTGTGGGGAAAGCATGTTAAGAGGAGCTGGCACTGCCCGGGGAAGGGCAGGGCTGTCCCCCAGGTGGGGGACAGGCACGTGTCCCCCTGTCACTCACCGGCTCCCCACGGTCACCCTTGCTCCCTGGTGCTCCTGGGCTGCCCTGTGGAAAAGAACAGGGTGAGGGGAGGAGAGGATGTGGGACATGTAGGGGGGTGTGGGTAAGGTGTCCGTGGGTCAATGGGGTGCGTGGGATGGCGGGTGCCCATAGGGCAGGGGCTGCACACAAGGTGGTACTCACATTCCTGCCTTCGGGACCTGGGTCCCCTGAGTCGCCCTTCTCCCCGGGGGGCCCACGGTAACCGGGGAGGCCCTGGGTGGAAGCAGAGTGAGAGTGCACTTTACTGGGTCACCCCAAGGCCATCAGGCATCTCACCCACCCCAGTGTGCCCACCAGCCCTGCGCTTACCCGGGGACCCCTGTCTCCAGGTTTGCCAGGCAGACCCACTTCACCCTGTGGGGAGAAAAGGGGTGAGTGGGGGGTGGTAGGAAGAGGGGCAGTGGTCCCATGGGTCTGCACTTACCGGGGTGCCTTCATCACCCTTCTCTCCACGCTCTCCCTGCAGCACAGGTCAGCAGGCACCAGCCAGGGGGAGAAAAGCACAAGTCATCTGTATCCCCCTGCTCCCTGCTAGCCCCCCCACCTCCCTGGGGACTCCTCACCCCCCAGTCCCACAGCTCCCCTCATCCCACGATACCTCCTTGCCTCGCAGCCCGATCTGCCCTGGGGCACCCGCTCGGCCCGGCTCCCCCTTCTCCCCTGGCTCCCCTGGATCACCCTGGGTAGGGGGGAAGGAGCAGCAGATCAGGGGAGTGTCTGGGGAGCATAGGGCTGAAGGGGCTCAGCACCAGCAACCTTCACTCCCTGGAGTGGCACTTGCAGCACCTCCTGAAGGGAGAGCCCCTCCAGAGCCCGGACAGAAGGATGGACAGACAGATGGAGGAGTGATGCTCCCTGCAGTGACATTACCTTTGGGCCAGTCCTGCCTGTGAGGCCAACGATACCCTGGTTGTTGGAAAAGGAGAGATCATGTCACTGGGGACATGTCACTCTGTCACTCATGCTGACAGAGGGTCCATGGATGTGAACTGATGTCCCCAGTGCAGACCCAGGAAGCCCACCTAGACTCACCCGATCGCCCTGCTCGCCTTTGGGGCCAGCTGGCCCTGGAATGCTCAGTCCAGGGGCACCCTAGACACAAAGGGATGCAGCTTGGAGCAATGGCACAGGCACCATAAGGTTTAGGGGGGCTGTGCCATGCCCCCTGTGACCCCTGTCCCCAGGCAGTACTCACACGGGCACCTTTATCTCCTACATCGCCCTTAGGGCCAGGAGGTCCTTCTGGTCCTGGGAAACCTCTGTCACCCTGAAGTGGACAAAATGGCACAATAAACATCCCTTCTCCCCACTGCAGCTGGGGACGGGCAGGCCTGAGGACCAGCACAGGCATCCTCTTGCCCAGCTGTGCAATCTCTCAGCTCACAGCCATGCCCAGGGATTCCTGTGCAGGGCCAGGGGGCTCTGGGGCAGGGTTACCTTCTCTCCAACACCGACCACAGTGGGAGCCTGGGGGGGAGAAGCAGAGGGGACCATGCTGGGTGCTTCCCACAGCTCCCTGTCCTGGGGCTGGGGCAGGCAGAGGTGGAGGCACTGGGCAGCATCACTTACCGGCTTGCCAGGTGCTCCTGGTTCACCCTGCAGAGAGATGGGTGTCATTGACAGCCCCTTCCCTGGCAGCCCCTCACCACCCCACCAGGTCTCCACTTCACCCTCACCTTTTCTCCCCGGGGGCCAGCTGGTCCTGGAGCTCCCTGTGGGTGACAAAAGAGACCTCAGGGGGATGGTGGTGCCTGGGGACACACACCTGGGTCATGACATCTCCCTGTTCCTGGGGTGCTGTGTCTACAGCACCACACCCAGTACCCCCACTCACCTCTCTGCCTGATGGCCCTGGGCGTCCTGGGGCTCCAGCCTCACCCTGCAGGAGGGGGAGAAGAGGAAGGTGTCAGGGGCATCTCCCACCGTGCCAGGGTGGCTGCTCCAGGACAGGGTAGGCATTGCCCTGGCATGGCTACAGCTGCCCCAATCCACCTACCTTCTCACCCTCAGGGCCTGGCACACCTCGGTCCCCCTGCAGAGTGAAGCAGAGAAGGGTTTCAGGAGCCTTTCTCCCTCCACAGAGCCCTTCAGAGCCTGGTCCCACATACCATATGAGACCATGGGGCTCTGACAGTGACCCCCCAAACAGAGCAACCCTGTGGCAGCAGGGGCACCAGGACCTTCAGATGCTACCAAGTGGCATGGTCCTGCTCTGAAGCCATCTCACCTTCTCGCCCATCTCTCCCAGCTCGCCTGGTGCCCCACGGTCACCCTGGCACAGGAGGAAGATGGGGTCAGAGACAGCAGAACTCACAGGGACCCAGTGTGCCCCTCATACCCCTTTTCTCCCCACTGATGGCAGCGTGAGAGTATCCCTTCAGTCCCTACACCACTCACTTTCCGGCCCTGCTCGCCTGGTGGTCCCCGAGGCCCCTGCAAAGGAGGGCAGAGAAGATGTCGCCTCCAGCATGGCAGGGCAAGCACCCAGGCTGGACAGAGTGAGAGCCCTCAGGGTGCCATCAGGCTTGGCTCAGGGGCAAGGCAATCTCCTGCCCTCCTTACTATATTTTGGGAAACTCACCCGGTCTCCTGGATCCCCAGGGTGGCCGGGTGGCCCTGGGAAACCTTCTTTGCTGTCACCCTAGGGATTCGGAAAGGTGACAGCCATGCCAGTGAGGTGGAGACAGATATCCCTGCTGGAGAGCAGTGCAAGGTCCAGCCCCAGCCTGAAGCATCCCTACCACTCTCTTACCTTCTCTCCCTTCAGTCCAGGGGGTCCAGCAGGTCCCCGAGGCCCAGGGTCCCCAGGCAGGCCCTGCAAGAGAGCACAGCTCAGCCCTTGGGACACATGGCCACTGCAGCCCTGCTCCCCTCTGCCATCCCCACTGGCCCAGTGGCAAAACTCACCGGTGGACCAGGCTCCCCTCGCACAGCCCCATCCACCAGTCCTGGGGGTCCCTGAAGAGACAAGGGTCAGCTCCTTTGTGATGGCCCCGGGGGTCTCAGTCCTTTACAGCACCCTGGGGTGCTACGGTGCCCACAGGCACCTATGAGACCCCTATCCAGGAGGGTAGAGGAGCCAGGGGAATGCAGAGCCACTCACCCTCTCTCCTCGGTCACCTTTCTCCCCCTGCAAGAGCAAAAAATATCAGGTTAAAGGCAGATCTGCACTCCACATACCCTCTTGAATGCAGGCTGGATGGAGCCCACCATCAGTGATATCAGGGCACATGCATGCCATGTGCCTCTCCCCACACTGACTGGTGTCAGCAGCAGCTCAGGCATGTGTAGGTGTGCATGGGCACAGCTGGCAGGGACAACAGCTGGTGGGGACAGCAGCCCATGAGTGGGATCAGGAGCATTGCACAAGAGAGTAACTTCAAGCTGCTGCCTGTCCCTCTGTCTGTTTGTCCACATGTTCCCCCAAGCTGTTGCCATGCAGCATAAGACAGAAAGTACCTTGACAAACTCTCCTGGAGGTCCTGGTGGCCCCACAGGTCCAAGTGGACCAGGGGGACCTGGATCACCAAAGGGCCCCCGTGGGCCAGGGGTCCCAGGGAGGCCAGGGCTGCCCTAGAGGACAGAGATGCTCTGTTAGCTGGAGCTGTGTCATGGCTGAGGGTGTTGACAGAGAGCCCCCAGCACTGCCACCCCCAAACATACCGGTGTGCCTGGCTCCCCTTTCCTGCCTGGCAGCCCCTGCTCTCCATCCACAATCACCCTGGGCTCTCCCTGGATGAGGAGGGGGAGGAAAAATTAGTGTCCCCATGTGCCCTGTTGTGTGCCCCACTTCAGGATGGGGTCTGCAGAGCCACTTGTGAGACCAGGGGCCTGGCAGGAAGATGGGGGAACCCTGGGGTCACCCAGACACCAAGTACCAGGTGTGCCAGGGGCTGTGATGTGCCCACTGGGGTCCTTACTGCTCCCCAGGAACACTCACAGGGCAGCCCTGTGCCCATCACCTACCGGCTCGCCTTTCTCCCCCTTTGGGCCAGAAAGCCCCATCTGGCCCCGTGGGCCCTGGAACAAAATACAAGAGTGAAGGGAGAGTCTGGACAAGGATTGGGGCTGGAAAGGGATGGGGCTATACTTACCGGATCCCCTCGGGGGCCAGGAATGCCCTGGAAAACAACAACAGCTCAGGAGGTGAATATGTGTCCCTGCCAGCCAGGAGAGCAGGAAGGAATGGGATGGGATGCAATGGGATGGGATGGGATAGGGGCTCCAGCCAAGGCAGGGATGGACACTTGGCCTGGGATGCACACCCTGGGGACAGCAGTGACCCTGCTAAATATGGAGGACCCCCCCAGCATTGACAAAGGGTGGGCAAAGCTCAGGACCAGGCAGGCAATGGGAAAAGCCCAGCAGGCAACAGCAAACCCAGGAGGACACCTTTACTCACTGGCTGGCCAGGTGATCCAGGGTTCCCAGGACGGCCAGGGCTTCCAGGTGTCCCATCAGTTCCAGGGAATCCCTGCAGGGGACAGAAGCATCATGCCAGCACCCAGCACACCCTGGCACTGCAAGCCCAGGACAGCCCAATGTCAGAGATGGGTCCTGGGGTGCCTTTCCAGCATGTGTTGAATTGGGGTGAGAGGGACAAGCATGGGTCTGGACCAGGACTCCCCAGTGGAATCCCCCCCACCAGCCTGGGTGAGGAGGAATGAGGGCTAGAGACACCTGTATGGCTGTGTCCCTGTGCTCAGGGACCATAGGATGTGTGGGTGAGGTGCTGGAAGTACTCACTCTGTCCCCCTTCTTGCCTGGCTGCTCGATGCTCCCTCCTGGCTCACCCTGTGGCCCCGGGGGTCCCGGGGGGCCAGGAAGTCCATGGCGGCCCTGGAGAGACAGCAGGGAGGATGGACTGGGTGGCAGGTAGTGGCTAATGGATGTTCCCCATTTGCCTCAGCAACAAGGGCTGGACAAGTCCCTGCCCTACACCCACTGGCTAGCAGGAAAAAGGGACGTGGGGACAGAGGGACACAGTGACCATATAGCAGCCCCCTGCAAGGGAGCTGATCCTCATCAGGACATTACCGGCTGTCCAGGAGGTCCCGGATGTCCCACACGTCCTTGTGGTCCCTGCAGAGACATAGCCAGTGATCATACCCTTCAGCCTGGCGTCAGCAGGGTCTGAGGAGATGCAGCCCATCCATCAGAGCCACCATTTGGGGGAGGGGGTGGGTGGGACACCAAAACACTCACCATCTCACCACGGTCCCCCTTCTCACCCTACAAAGGGGCAGAGTGAATGGGTTAGAGGCTCTACCCACATTCTTGTTTCCCCCCTACACTGGTGCCATGAGCAAACTTGGGGGGTCTCTGAGCCCCAGTGGCATAGTATGGCATGGCACAACATGGCATGGGAATGCTCACCCTGGGGCATTGCACAGTGCAAGGCTTCGGCTTTGGCTCTGGCTCTGGCTGGCAAGACAAGGTAAGCCCATGTGAACCCAGGGGTAGGAGAAGCCTCCATCCCCTTGCAGGGCTGGTCCCCATACCCAGGGCACCAGACCCCTTACCTTGGTGGAGATGATGGTGCAGAGGTCATCAGTGAGCTCTTCCTCCAGCTCTGCCAAGGTGCCACCACTGTGGTAGATGTACCGTGGGTCCTCGCCAGTGACTACACGCCGGAGCTGCTCGTGGTCTGCCCCTTCCAAGCCCACTGCCAACACCTGGACCCCTGAGACAGGAGCACCCTCAGCACCCCACAGGATGCAGCCCCCTCCCTGCACACCCTGCTGGGACCCCATCCATCCTCACCCCCAGCTTTGACATCCCTGGCTGGAGCAATGGCATCATCCCCGGAGGGGCTGTCAGCCAGGACCACCAGCACAGCTGGCACACCGGGTCGGCGCCCTGCACCAGGGTTCAGCAGGTAGTTCTTGGCAAAGGTGATGGCTGCCCCTGGGGAAGGACAAGGAAGAAGAGGGCAGTCAGCAGGGTCACAGCAGCCACGGCCCCAGCTCCCGGTGCAGCCCCTCACCGATGGCGTTGCCGCTGGGCTCCTCGTAGCGGATGGTGCGGATCTGCTCCAGCACAGCCTGCAGGTCACTGGAGCGGTTGAGGAGCAGCCAGGGCAGACTGCGGTAGCTGTACGTGGCCAGAGCCACCTGCCAGGGATGGCATGGGGGAGCAGTGGGCACCACTGCCCCCCTGTGTCCTCTGAGCCCCCCCATTGCCGCAGCAGACCCTACCTGAGTGCCCTCGGGGCCCAGGCGGCCCAGGGTGGACACGGTGTTGGAGAGGAGGGTGCGGACGGCATCAGCTCCCGCAGAGCTGTCACGGGTGCCGTGCACCAGGAACACGATGTCACCGCGGGCGTCCCTGCAGACTGCAGGGAAGGGGTGAAGCCACCACCAGAGTGGAGACGAGCCCAGCCTGTCCCTCCAGTGTCCCCACCATACCTGTGCGCTCGCTGACGGAGGTCTCAGCACCCGGTGTGCTCCCCAGGAGTGGGCGGATGGTGAAGGTGTAACGCTGCCCCAGGCGCAGCCCAGAGACCTGCAGGGAGCTGGCAGTGCTGGGCAGTGTCCGCCCTCTCTCGCCCCCCGCTGTCACCCAGGAGACAAAGTCAGGGGGGCCAGAGAGCCCCAGTGGGGCCAGAGACCCCCCCATTCTGGGACCACCCATCCCAGTGCCACCCACCCATCTCACCTGCGGGGGGGCTCCAGGAGAAGACATACCCAGAGGCGCCAGGGACAAGTGACCAGGTGAGCGTCACCGAGTCTCTCTGCACCTCTGTCACCCGCAGGCTGGTGACATGGGCTCGGGTGGCTGCCGAGGAGGAAAGGTTGTCCTGACCGCATCCCATTCCCACTTCCCTAACCCATCACTTCCCAGCCCAAGACTGGGACAGCCCAGTCCCTGTGTGCTCCTTTGGGCTTCAGCCCTGCGCCTGGGATCTGATGTCCCCTTGGCCACACACAGTCCCTTACCAGTGACAGCGGTGACAGTGGCCGGCTTGCTCTCCCGGCTACCCGCCAGGCTGGTGATGCTGATGTGGTAGCGCCGTCCTGGCTCCAGACCCCCCAGGTCGTAGGAGTTGGCAGATGCTGGGAGCTGCTGGCTGTGCTGGGGACCCCCTGCCCAGGAGGAGAGAGGGGTAAGGGGGTGCGAGGCGGGGGCTGGCGAGGACACAGGGCAGGCAGCGGGCTATGCTCACCCTCAGCCAGGCGCCAAACCAGCCGGTACCCAGCACTGCCGGCAGCCGGCACCCAGGCCAGACGCAGGCGGTGCTCTGAAGCCTCTGTCACCTGGAAGCTGCTGACGGGGGGCAGAGGGGCTGCCTCTGCTGTGGGGCAGAGAGACAGCGTCAGGGGCAGGGGTTGCCAACATTACTCTGAGGTGTTGTCCTCCACCCCAGCACTCACGAGTGGTGACAACGATGGAGACAGGATTGCCCTCCCGGTTGCCGATGAGCGCTGTCACCTTCACAGTGTAGGAGACACCTCCCTCCAGATCAGGGATGTCAAAGGAGTTGATGTGGCCAGGAACCTGCCGGCTGTTCTCTGACCCACCTGTCAAAGACTGTGGTGTCAGCCCCCAGCCTCACTGTCTCTGCAGCCCATCCCCATCCCTTTCCCACGGTACCGTCCCTGCGGCTCCACACCACGCGGTAGGCAGTGGCTCCTGGCACACCAACCCAGGTGACACGGGCAATGTTGTTCCTGGATGCCTGCACCTCCAGCTGGGACACTGTCCCCACCTGCTCGGTCACTGTGACACCAAAAGGGTCGCTGTCACTCTTGCACACAGCAAGTGGCACCAGCCAACACTGACAGGTGGGGGGACATCTCACCTATCCGCCCCGTGGCAGTGACAGGGCTGCCCTCACGGCCATCCACAATGGCTGAGACTCCAACAGTGTAGAGGATGCCAGCACGCAGCCCCTCGATGGTGAAGGCAGTGGGGTTGGCAGGGAGAAAACGGGATTGCTGCACACCTAGGAGAGACAGCCAGCATGGGAAGGGCTCTGGCATTGCTGCCACAGCATCCCACTGTCCCCACACTCACCATCACTGCCTCTCCATGTCAGCAGGTAGCCCCCAGCACCTGGCAGCCCTCTCCAGGTGACCCGCAGCTGGCTGGGACCGGCCTCTGTCACCCGCAGCTCTGAGATGCTGCCCACCACTGGGTATTCTGCACCCCACAGCACAACAGCATCACCTCAGGGTGCCCAGAAGGACCACATGGCCACCCCAGCACCCTGAGTGCTTGTGGAGGCATAGAGGACAGATACATGCCAGGGTGGAAAACACAGTACTGGGACTCCCAGTGCCAAATCCCAGTGTGGACTTACTGAGGCGGAGTGTGAGCGTGGCAGCACTGCCCTCCCGGCCACCCACAAGAGCTGAGACACGCACCAGGTAGGTGATGCCCTCACGGAGGTCACTCAGCTCCATTCCTGTCTGGCTGCCCGGGATACGCCTCATCCTCTCCGTGCCATCTGCCAGGAGCAGGGCACCTGTGAACCCTCAGTGCCATCTGCCTGGGGTCCCCTGTGGTGCCACCCATGCCCACACTCACCCTGGTTGTTGCGCACCACTACTTTGTATTCTGTGGCACCAGGCACACCAGTCCAGCCCAGCCGCACCCGCCTGCCCAACTCCTCAACAAGCCGCAGGTCTGACACAGCACCCACGGGCATGTCCACACCTGTGAGGAGAGAAGGTGAGGCAATGCAGGACTTGCACAACCCTGACAGGACAGCCCCCATCCTCACCCTGGGCCATGGCCAGAGAACTGCAGGTCTCATGGCCAAAGGGGTCACCAGTGTGAGCAATGCCATGCAGGACATTCCTCCATCTCCATGGTTTAGAAAGTTGGAAGACAACCCAGGGGACCCATGGCAGTCACTCACCTGTCTGGAAGGTGGTGACAGGGGTGGCCACCTCCCCACCATCATAGAGTGTGTAGAGGGTGATGCGGTACTCAGTGCCTGGCTGCAACCCCATTAGCTGGTAGGTGTTGGCACTGCTGGGAAGTGACACTGTCCTAGGGGGCTCTGGTCCTGCTGGGAGTGGAGAGTCACTACTGGCTGCAGGCATAAGGGTGTACAGGGGACACCAGGTGCCTCGAGCCCACCTGTGGCTCTTTTCCACTCCAGGCGGTAGCCACGGGCATCACGGGTGCTGGTCCAGAGCACCTGGATGGATGTGGGGCCCAGGATGTTGGTCCGAAGTGTCTGCTCCCCACCTGCCTCTACAAGAGGGATACCATGGGCCAGGCTGCCCTCGCCACTCTGCCACCTGTAACCTTCCCCAGCATGTCCCCAGCCAGCTGCTCATGGCAGGATGAGGAGCATCACCATGGCATGGGGCCACGGGTGCTGGTCCCCACCCCATCCTGTAGTGATGGCACTGGGGGTACAGCCAGTGGGATGTCATCACCCGTACCTGCCACCTACCCGTCCTCTGCTGGATGGTGGCTGTGGATCCCTCCAGCTGCCCGAAGAGTGGGGCCACCGTCACCACATAATCAGTGTTGGGCTGCAGCCCCCCCAGTGCATGCGACGTCTGCCCAGCATCCAGGTCCACCCTGTGCCTGTCCTGCCCTGCAAGAGCCGGAGCAGCAGTCCCTTGGGGGGTCTGGGTAGGGGGTGCTACCATCTCCCTCCTGCCTCTCCTCCCTGGGCTCAACAGCAGAAGGGGCACAAGCTCTGGGATGGGCACCTACCTGTGAGGGTCGCCCAGGAGAGCCGGTAGCCAGTGGCACCACTGACAGGCTGCCAGGCCAGCAGCATGCTCTGTGCTGAGATGTTCTGGACAGCCAGGTGCTGCATGCCCACCGGGCGCCCTGTGGGTGAGAGGTACCCATCGCATCCCCCACAGGAGAGCAGACCAGGGGATAGCAGGAAGCACCTTCACCTGCAAACAGTGCCTGCTCCGGGGGGTGGGGTAAAGCCCCCTTGCCCCTGTTCATGGATGCTGAATGGTGCAGAGGTCACTGAGTGCAGCCCATATTCAGGTAGCTCCTTCAAACACCCCAGCTCCAGCAAACCGGAGCTCAGATGCCTTCCTCTTAATGCCTTAAATACTTTCTGTGGGTTAAGGCTGCCTGGGGCAGTGGAAGGAATTGGTGTGCCAAAATTTGAGGGTTGTAAAGGTGTTACCCCAGGGCCTCACCCCCGCTCCAACCCAACGATGCTTTCCACCGTGCTCACGGAAACCGCTCTTTCCTCCCAAAGAGCGTGGTGCTGGGATTTATTACAAAAAAAACCCACTGCATTTTTTCAGTCCACATTTTTCCATTACGTGGGGAAAGCTCCAGCGGAAACACTCCCAGGAGGCTCTGAAGAAGCTGGGAGACCACACAGCACTGGATACCCTCTGGAAGCACCTTTTGGGGCTCAGAGCATCACCTTGTAGCTGTGCTCACCCACATCCCCATCCCGGCCCCCCCAGGCAGCAGTGGGGCAGGCAGTGGGGTATGGAGGTGTGTCCCTGTCCTGCGATTTCATCCCTGTCCCCAGCTGTGCCCATGCCCAGGTACAATGCTCACGTGTCCGAGCGGTGAGGGTGGCAGGGACGGATGGCTGTTGCGTGGATCGGGGTCTGAGCGTCACCACATACTCAGTGTCAGGGTGCAGGTTGCTGAGAGTGGCCGACTGCGCAATGGCCCCCAAGATCTTCTCCTCCCCCTGGGGCACTCCTTGGGGGGTGGAAGGGGAAGCAGAAGGGTGGGAGTGGGTATGGATCACATCAGGCCCGGCAGAGAAGGGGTGTCCGTGGGCCGGCACCCTGCCCCGGGGATGCCAGGCAGTGCCAGGGGTGGGGAGTACTGGGAGAGGCTGGGATGACGGCCAGGAAAGGGGCACCCACCGGCGCGCCCGAGGCCAGGGAGGGGCTGCCAGGTGCACGGCTCCAACCCAGCTCCTGGCTGGGACGGGGGTCTGCCGCCCAGCTCCAAGAGCAGCAACCGTGGGGGCACACGCACGCCTGCACTCCCAGCCCAGGGCTGGGGGGCAAATCGGCCCCCGGCCATCGCGAGCACCCGAGCCCCCCACACACCCTGAGCCCCACGCACCAACGCTCCTGGGTGCAGAACACACACGCCGCCTCTGCACGCACACGCGCCCCACAGCCCACGCACGATCAGCGGTCGCTGCGGCGAGGGCAGCCACGCACACACCGCGGGGGTCTCGGCGCGCACCCCTGCGTGCACCCCGCCATGCAAGCCCCCGCCACCACCAGCCCATGGGGCTGCACAGAGGCGTCCGGGAAGGACTCTCCGCTGGCAGGGACCGCCCCTCACCTTGCACGGTGTAGCTGAGGCTGTAGCCCTGGGGCGGTTCGGGGCCAGGCTGCCAGGCCAGCCGTAGGAAGGTCGGTCCTGTTTCCACCACACGGAAATCCAGCACGGAGCCGGCACGGCTCTCTGGAGGCACACAGAGGGAGGGATGAGCACCCAGTCGCTGCCCGTGTCCCCGTCCCCACGGGCACAGACACTCACGGGTGCGCGCTCGGCTGGACGCCGACTCGCCGATGCTGTTGGCGTACTGTGCGGTGACAGTGACCAGGTACTCAGTCCCCGTGCGCAGCCCCCGCAGCACAGCGCTGGTCTCCCGCGGCCCCAGGCTCACCTGGGCAGGGACAGTGTCATCCTTGCGCTGTCCCCCAGGCCACGCATGGAGCCACCAGGGACCCTGGGCAGGCAAGGGGGAGCGCTCACCTCCCGTCTCTCCGCCACGATCGGCTGTCCCAGCCCTGTCAGTGGCACGTGCTGTACCCGGTAGCCGGTGACGGGGCCACTGGCTGCCGTCCAGCGGATCCGCAGCTGGTCGAGGCCCCGCTCCAGGATCTCCAGGTTGGAAGGGCCAGGATGGCTTGGCCCATCTGAAGTGGAGCACAGAGACCATCAGTTCCAGGGTGTGTAGGGCAGTGGAGAGAGATTGCCAGGGTGGCACAGCCATGTGCCCAGTGGAATGGGATGGCCAAGAGGGCATTTTGGGGAGGAGGGGTGCTAAAGGTAAACCTGCACACTACAGGGTGGAGGGTGGGAGCCCATACCCAGCAGGCGCAGGGTGCCCCCCACGCTTGTGCACACCCTGCGTGTCATCAGTGGCACCAGTGTCCCCAGCAGCTTGAAGTCACCGACATAGAAGAAGAAGGACTCGGTCGGTGTTGAGGCCACGCGTATCAGCTCTTTGTGGTCTGCATTCTTGACCCCTGGCAGGGATGGAGATGACAGGTGAGAGCAGGGACCTTGAACCCAACAGGAGCCCTGCTCCTTCAGCATCAAAATCTCACTCACCCACAGAGAAGATTTTGATTCCCTGGCTCTTCAGCTTTGCTGCTGGCCCCTCAGCATCATCCTGGGACTTGCCATCCGTGATGAGGATGCAGATCTGTGGGGCCAGGCAAGAGCTGTAAGAGCCAGCCCATGCCCCACAGGCCTGCTGCATCTCCTGCTCCCCATGCCACCACCCTGCACCTACCCGGGGTACCCCAGGCCGGAGCTGCGTGGGGCCAAAGAAGTTGTCAGCGATGTAGCGGAAGCCAGCACCAGTCCGAGTGTTGCCACCCTTGTAGCTCAGCTGTTGGATGGCCCTCCGGACACTCACACCATCGGTGTGCTGGGAGAAAGAGAACTCCACCCTGAAGGGCACGGGCAGACATGCCAACTCCCAGCACTGCCACCACACTGCCCCTCATGCCCCCTCCCTGAGGCTCACCGTGGCTCATCGCTGTACTGTGCCACAGCGAAGCGCACCGCCTTCTCACCCACTGCCTGCACGAAGGGCCCCACCAGCTCATCCATGAAGGTGCGGATAGCACGGAAGTTGTTTCTGCCAATGCTGGATGAACCGTCCACCAGGAAGGCTATGTCAGCCTCCAGCACGTCCTCGCACACCGCTGTGAGGGGGGGATGGTGCTCAGGGCATGGACCAATACCACAGCAGAGTTGTGCTGGGTCCCTCTAACATCCACCCCTCACCGTGGACACCCAGTGTTTAGTACCCACCTTGGCTCCTCTTCTGTGCTGCAGTGGCTGGGGGGCTCAGAAGCACAGGGAGTGTGGCAAGAAGCAGGAGCTGGCCACTCATCCTGGGAGCCTGCAGGAGAGGATGCTGCCACGAACTCTCTGGGAACAGTGGTGATGGAGCAGTGGGGACCAGGGCATCCCAGCACCATTTCTTGGGTGGACAAGGTGCACCCCTCAGCACACAGCACCAGTTTCAGGTCAGGGCAGGAGCATGGTTGTGCCCAGCTGTGTTCCCACACACCCCCAATGCCAGAGGGTCTGCTGGCTCCCTGAAAACTGCTGGGTGGGCAGCAACTGGCCCATGTCCAACCAGGTGGCAAGCACTGGGTGGAGATCCCACAGTGTGGCACATGCTGGTAGTGGTGCCACGGTTGCATGTGGTCCCGGTGGCAGCCAGTGCCTGGCCCCACTCCAGCCCTCCCGGTTGAGCGATGCCAGGCCTGGCCCACAGTCCCACACACTGCCCCGGGAGCCGTGCGGGAGGCTGCCAGCTTCGCTGCGGGCTGTGCGCGCTTTCTGCCTCCACAAGCCCTCCTCGCTGCCTCCTGCCCGTCTGCTCCAAGTCTCGGCACCAGGCATCGGCACACACCGGCTGTTCCTGCCCATCGGACCCACGGGGGGGGGGTCCCATACCCCACGAAGGGGGGCAAAAGCGTCATCAAGGGGAGGCGACCCTTCCCGCTAGCCCCGCACACATACGGCTGCGGGGTGGGGGGGGTACCCGGCCTGACACCACTACGATGGCCACGCCGGGTCTCAGCCCAAGCACAGTTGAACCCAGTAGGTGAGAGCCTGGCAACTGCGCGGGAGGGCAGGCGGGCGCCCGCGGGTGCCCCCGGTCAAACCCCGCAGTCCCCCACCCTTAGCGGAACCCCCTCCACAACCTCCTGCTCCCCTCCCCGCCCAAAACACTCACCCACCGCCCCCCGCCGGGCCGCACCGAGCCGTGCCGAGCCGTTCCCCGCCGTTCCCAGCCCAGCCGGGCGCAGGCGGTGCCGGCGCGGAGCGGCCCCCGGCGCTCCCGCCCCTTTATTGGGGGCGGCCCGGAGAGCGGTGTCGGGGGGGGAGCGGGAGCGGCGGAGCCCCCGCCCATCCCGGCCCCCCCAAAAGGGCTTTTCCCACCCGCTCCCCGGAGAGAGGAGGAAAGGGGCTTTTCAGGCTGTTTCCCCCCGAAGTGCCACCCCTGGCTCCCCCACTGGTTGCACCCCAGGCAGGAGTTGGGGCAGCTGTTCGATCCCCGGGATGGGCTTTACGCCCCGAAGGGGCTTGCCACGGAGACCTCGATGCAGTAGGTCTCGGTAAAGTTCAAGGCAGTTTTCCCTCCAGCATCTCCATCATCCTTATCCCAGGAATGTGGTGAACCACTCTGGGACCTTCCAGCAGACTGGTGGAGACCTAGCCCAGAGCTGAAGAAACACACTGGTAATGTGACTGTAGTTGGTGGGAGGAAGCAAAAAGGGGAGAAGATGTCCAGCAAGGTGTACAGGGACCCCGTGCTGCCGTGGCCTCAAGCCCTACCCACCCACTGACAAGCAGAACTGTCCCCTAGGGGCTCCACCTTGGCCCAGGGTGTGCTCCTGACCCTCAAAGGTGTCCCTTGCTCCCAGGTCATCCTGTGGGATTGTCATTCTTTTGCACCCCACCCTCCTAGCTGGTGTTTGTCCTTTCCCGGGGCTGACCCTGGCTCGTGGCTCTGGGATGTGCCCCACACTATCTCCCGTTGCCCCCTTGCTCACCTGGCACACACAGTGCCACATGTACCTGCAGCCTCCCAGCTGCTGGCCCAGGGACTCCCCTCTGGCTCTTGGTGGGGCAGCAGGCAGGTCCAGGGGCATCTTCCTGTGGGCAGCAAGGTGAGTGACAATGGGGGTCCCTGGGGGCTCAGGACCACCTCACAAGTGGGTGCCTAGGGCAGGGCAGCCTGCCACCAAGCAAAGATGCTCCAGGGTGGATTTCAGGCAACTCTCCCAGGCACACATTGTTCCCAAGCAGGGGAGAAGCAATGGTGCCCACACTCTTCTAAAAGACACAGCAAGCAGTGCGTCCCCTCCTCTTCATTAGCCTTCCTCTTGCTAGGCCCCAGCCCCCAAACCTGGTCAGCCAGCTCTGAAGTTCACCGTGGCCGCAGGTTTCTCCCTGCCTGCCTGGGCGCTATGGGTCCAGCAGTGGGTTCAGCATCTCCCAGTCAGAACCATCACAGCACCCCCTTCCCACCAGAGCTCACTTAATGAAAGCAGGGTGGCCTGTCCCAGTTAGACAAGGGGCTTCGTTAAACAGGGAGTGGAGGGGTCTGCCAAGGGCTCTGCAGCTGGCCCCGGGCCCGGAGCTGGCAGAGCAACCTCAAGGAGCGGGCTGGCATCACCCAGTGGGCACCACAGGCGGTGCCAGAGGGGCAGTGATCCTTCACAGCTGTGCCCCGAGCTCTGCCTGCCCCCTCAGCACCGGGAACACGGCCAGCCCTGGTGTGAGGTGGTCCCTAAATCCTTCTCCCCCCACGGGCAGCTCAGGAACAGCTCAGCCATCACTCTGGCTGTATCCTCCTTGCATTGGCACTGGAGGGGGGCACGCAGCGTTGCTGGGTACCAAAAACCAGAGTGCCTCCCTCTTTGCAGTTCCCCACTTCCCCACACACACACATACACACACATACCAGGACCGGGGAAGGAATCCACGGCCCCGGGCGCAGGACGGTGCTGCCTCTGCGGAGGGAGAGAGAGAGAGAGAGAGAGAGTACCAGGTGTGAGTGACTCACGCAGCCGCCCCACGCCGCTGCACGCCAGTCCCTCTGGGAACATCCCAAAAAGCTGCCGGCCCTTTCCCAGGCCTGACGGGCTGGCAGCCAGACCACTGGTCCTCATTCCCACAGTCCGGGCTTGGGATTCCCCATCTCACAGCTGCCTTGGCCTCAAAGCATGTTGACTGCTCTACCCTGACAGGGATCAAAGCTTACAGTGCTGACTCTAACCCCAGCCCCTCTCCCCTCTCTGCCCCATGCATGACAACCCCATCCCCAAATCCATTTGCCAACTTGCCAAACATCCTCTGTGACACAGCCTCTGCTGACAACCATAAGTCTCAGATCATGGGAACCCCCGACACCAGTCCCCACTGGTTCTAGTCCCTGCAGAACACTGCACCAGGGTTGCAATAACAGGAGGAACACCAGCAGGTCCCTCCATCCCCAGGGACAGGAAATCCCCAGTTGGAGAGTGGGCAGGTGGGAAACACTAGAGGTGAGTCCCTCCCTGCCCAACACTTGCCAGGCAAGCAGCCTTGGTTGGAAAATCTGTTTTCTTCAGCCCCAGGTGAGGTTTCAGCTGTGTGTGGAGTGGCAGGAAACATGAATCATGGGGCACGGTGTGATGCAGCACAGGGAGATGTGTGCTGGGCTACAAAGCCAGCTGCAGCCACAGTGCAGTGGGTCCTGCACCCCGTTCTCTGCCCACCCTCTCCACATCCCACAGCCGCTGCCTTCAGTGCTGACCCTGCATGGGCTGTTTACTTAGCACAATCCTTGCAGTATTTTAGTCTCCTGGACCCATGGTGGTCCAGCAGCCTTTTCCACTCCAGCACAGTGGGGGCATTCCCAGCCAACTGGGATGCATGGGGCAGCTCTGAGGCTGCTGGAAAGGAGCTGCCCTCTCTCCAGTCCCTCTTAAATTTGGGAGCTTTCAGGTAGAGGGGAGCAGTGGGGGGCTGTTGCTGAGGTGGGCAAGGGGAGGAGGAGCTGGCCAGAACTGGTGGGGGAACCTCGCCTGCCACAGGGGCTGGCTGGGACATGCTCCAGGAATGTCTCCCAGCGCCAGCCACTGCTGGCTTTCTGCTGCAGCACTCAGCTGCCTGCCTCAGCATCCCAGGGAAGGGGCCTGCAGACCCACATGACCATCACCAGCCAGTCTGAGTCCGCCACAAAAGGGGTCAGCATCACACTCATGGTACGGGCCTTGGGGACCCCTGTGCCATGACACAGGTCTCCCCAACAAGCCCAGAGGCCATGAAATGGGTCAGGACAGAGAACTGGTCACTCCTTACCTCCTGCTGACCTACCCCAAGGACTGTAAGCCATGGGGCCTTGCCAGCCCCTCCATCTGCACTTCACAGGAACAGGCAGCAGAACCCCAGCTCCTCTGTGTCAGAGGGGATGTCTCATGGCACCCCAGCCCACATCCCTGTGGGAAAAGGAAGCAAAGTGTCACATCAGAGTGAAACTGTGACCAGAGAGCTACCCTTCTCTGCCCAGCAGCTCTAGGGATGCCCAAAGTGAGTGGGAAGCTCACAGCTGTGGGGATCACCGCAGTTATGGGAATAGCAGCAGGAAGGATCTGGTGAAGGATTATGCAGGCAGGTTGTCCTGCTGCAGCCATGCCTGGGGTTGGGCTGAGCCTGCTATGCCCCCATGCAAGGGCTACCCATGGGGTAGGAGCACACCCCAGCTTCGCCCCTAGATGCTGCAGAGGGATGGAAAGATTTTCCCGCCTGTAAACTGTTGTGTCTGGAGGCTGCTGCCAGCGTGGCTGCACACCAGCATCTCACGAAGCTGCGCTGGACTGCAGCCAGGCCCTGCTGTCCACAGACAGAGCTCAGGGATGGAATGGTGACACTGGAGAGATGTGACCCCTCTTGGCTGAGTAAGGCAGGAGAAGGCAACCCTGGTCAGCCTGACCGTGGAGGACACACTAGCTCTCAGGGTGAGCGAGGGAGGGGAAAAACAGGCACCACTGAGGCTCTTCAATGGCATGGGATCGGACAGAGAGGGTGATGATGGAGGCAATGGCAGTGAGATGAAAAACCAGCATTGCATGGGGCTATAGAGTCCCTGGTTAACAAGCTGCCTTCACGAGCTGCACCCTGTGGCTGGGCTTTGGGGGATGTCCAGGCAGCTACACTGTCGTTGGGGCTGTGTGTTGAGGAAGCAGGGGGAAGCAGGGTGCTGGCAGGGGCTGAAGTGTCCCTGGAAGTGACATGTACCCATGCTGCTGAGAGCAAAGACCCATGCAGCCCAGCCCTAGCAGGCAGCACGGGGTGGGTTTGTGCATGAAGAGGGACGTGAGGACCCACTGTAGGGTAAGAGCCAGGGCTGGCAGGGCAGACAGAGCCTCAGATGCCTGCAGGAAGGAGAAGATAAAGGAAAGCAAAGGCAGAGCCGCCAGCCCCTGGCATGTGTGCTCGGGGCATGTGTGGGCCGGGGCTGCGGCGTGCAGAGCGTGACTGAACACGCTGAGCCCCTGAGCCAGCCCGTGCCCGCCTGCACCGGGCGCCAGCACAACCCGGTGCCTCCCAGACACCCGCCCGCCCCTGGGGGTCCCCGGGGACCAGCGTCACCAGCAATGTGGTGCCTGGGGCCCAGCGGCAGGATGCAGAGGTGAAAGGTGGCATTCCTACTGCCGTCCCCTGGGAGTGAGGTTTGGGGCAAGGCCAGGTCACACACCCCCCCCCCCAGTGTGGGGGGGGTGAGGAGGTTGTCTTACCTGCAAACACCAAGGTGCACCCAAGCAGGAGGGTGCTGCAGGCTGTCACCAGGGCAGGAGTGCTCCTGTCAGCAGGGCTCTGCACCCAACCTGTCTCCCAGAGGCAGGGCAGGAGGGGCACCATAATTTTGCAGGACCCAAGGGGTATGCAGGAGCCCAGAACTACTCCCGGGGACCTCATGGAAATACTCACCAGCACCAGAGGCAGTATGGTACCACCACTCTGCTTCAAATCAGAAATAAACTGAGGAGCAGCCAAGCACAGGTGACATGCAGGATCCCAGGATGTAGAGACCATCCCTACAGCACCAGAGCACTTGATAGCACATGGGGACAAGCTGCCCACCAGCTCCCAAACCCTGCAGCACCTCCACACCCCATCAGAGCGGTACGAAACCATGTCTACCCCATCCCTCCTCCCCCAGGCTGAGAGCAGCCAGTGCAGGGGTGAATGGACAAGGCTGCCCAAGCTCTGAGCTTTTCCCTCTTTCAGGGCTGGTTGCCCAGCTCCCTGCATGGCATGCAGGGCCATAAGGTCAGCTGAGGGCTAACGTAGCTGTAGGAGCATCTTCAGGAGAGAAGAGCCTGGAGGAAGGCGCTCAGGTTGGCAGGGGGTGCTGGGGGCAGCATCGTGGTGGCAGGGACGTTCAGTCAAGAGCTCGCTGGGCAGGGAGGGGGAATGGCAAGTGGGCAGTGAGTGGACCTGGAAAGCTGGAGCTGTTCCCAGGATGCTGCCGGCTGTGCTGCAAAAAGCTGCTCCTCGCAGGGGGTTCACACAGCTTGATGGGGCTGGGGAGTATTTGTTCCTCCCTCCAACAGCACAGCAGATGCCTCCCTGGTTGCAGAGGCTCAGGGTGGGTGTATTCCCAGGGGAGGAGCATTGCCAAGAGGAATAGCAGCAGTCCGAGGAGGCAGCCCTTAGGGGCCCCTATCCCAGACCTGAAGGCAGGAACCTGCTGCTGCACTAGGGCTTGCTGGGAATGGCCACCACCGTCCCAAGAGATAGAAATAACGAGTCACTAATGGCTTGTGCACTGAACTTGGATGGAGGGACAGAGCCCTGGCAGAGCAGGATGCCAGCCAGCATGAGTGGCACACTCTGCAGCTGCATGAGGGGGAGTTTGCCCACCCAGAACCACTCCAGACCCACTGCCTCTGCTCCAGGGAAAGGCTACCCCCTTTGTCGCTTCCCTTTTGGCCCATCCTGCTCTCACCTCCCCCCTTCTGCATCTGGGATACGGCTCAGGAGTCTAGGAGGACGAAGTGGTTGCTCAATGCCTCCTCTCTCCCTCCATTCAAGCGTTTCACAATCTGTACCAACACCCCCCAAAAACTACCTGCGGCTCCATATAAATTCTCTCCGTGTGGCTTGGCTGTTCCTTGTGGAACATGTGCCCGAGGTAGCGGTGGGGAGCACCACCGGCAGCCCAGGGGCCGGTGGGCGACGTGCGGGGCAGGTAGAGGCAGATGCTGTGCCGGGGAGGGACGGCACAGCTCACACCCGGGCGCGGCGGGGGCCCTGCCCGGGACAGGCAGGGACATGGAAGGGGGTAGGTACCGAAGGAGAGCCGGGGACACAGCACAGCCTCCAGGGAAGGGGCTTTTGCGAGCCTTGGGCACGGGAGGGGCACAACCTCCCCTACCCAGGGTATGCCAGCTGCCAGCGCTGGGTCTCCAGCAGCTGTAGGATACTGCCTGGAGTGTTTCAGGCAGCAGCCACGGTCCATGGGAAGGGTGATACAGATTTGGCCACGAGTCTGCTGGGGTGGTCAGGAAGCTAAGGGGGGGTGCTCAGCACCCAGGGGGCTGAGAGGCTGGGAGCACCCCTACCTGTGTGGCAGCAGCCAGGGTGCAGGGGGGGGACCACGCTCCGGAGGGATTTGTGCAGCTCACGAGACCAGACTTGTCCTCACAGCTCTCCCCTGCGAGGCTGTGCCATTGCTCCTTCAGCTCTTTGGCTGGGTGCCCGACTCCAGAAGAAAAGAATAAAAAGGACTAAGCACCCGCCCTGCCCCATCGGGTGAATCGCTGTCTGTCACCATGGGAACTCCTCCCTCCCCAGATCCCCCCCAGGATGACTTCATATCTCCATCGAGCAGGAGGGCTGCGTCACCGGGATGGCACGGGGCGGGTGGCCACGTACATCTCATGCAAGGACTTCAGCAGCTGCTGTGGAGAACACTGGGCAGGGCTCTGGAGGAAGGCTAGGTGAGGCGTCCGGCCTAGGTGAGGGTCCCAGAGAGGATGGGGGTACAGTATGCACCAACGCAGCACATCCCCAGAAAAATAACAATAGGGACGGGGCTCTCAAAGCTCCATCTCCTTGCCAAAAACATGTCTGCAGCACCTTTGAGCACCCCTTACCATCCAGAAGAGAGGAGAACAGGAGCCTTTCTCTTGCTCCCCAACACCTTTGGAGTCACCAGCCTAGGGCTGTGTGGACCTCAGCCTTCTCCATCATCTTCAGCAAAGCTGGGGGAAGGTCACCTGTGAGTCACCCCTGCGCGTGCAAGGCAGAAACAGGAGAGAGATACTTGTATTCCCATGTCACAGGGGCTCCTGCCAAGTGCTTCACATCTGGAACAGCTGTAAACAAAGCAGAGGAAGCCAGAGAGCCACAGCTGAGATCAGACAGGGGCAATGGGGACCTCCGGCCTCGCAGCAGCCGGGTGGGGGGAAGGGTTGGAAATAAATGCAGAACAGCTACGTGGAGCCCAGATGCCCGGGGCCTGAGCACGCTCACCCACAACCTCTTCCTGGGAGCCCCCAGGCACACCAGGGCTCCCTCCACACCAGGGGAGACAGGAGCTTGCCAGACATGCTGCCTGCCACTCCAGTTCCTAGAGCCACCCCTCACCAAACCCCAGCCCCATACAGCATGTCCATGGCAAATTATAACAAATCTCTACTTGAAAAAATCACATCTTCCAGGTTTCATCCATAGCACCCAGTCTGGCTCTCAGTTGCTACAAGCATTACTCAAGAGAAATGTGGTCTCAATGGAGAGGCCATGGTTTTGGTATATATAAACCTGTACAATATTAAATTGTACATAGAGAAGCTCAGAAGACTGTTTTCTGAAGTTGAATATACACCAAATCCTAAATCTCAAAGCAACACATCTTCAATTACCTAGATTAAACATTCAAATAAGGAAGGAAAAAAATCCCCCTCCTAAAGAGTCAGCTCTCTTCACTAAATATAACAAATAAGAGATCAGCAGCACATTCCTTTTGCAGAGTTATCCAAGTGCCTGCTCTGAATAAAAGCTACACACACAGCAGAAAACAGTGCACAGAACTGGGGCTATTTTACAAAACACATCTGAGCTGCTATGTGCTGAGGGCAGTGCACATGGAGCAGCCTTACTCTGTGAACTGCACAGAGCACCAGTACCCACATTCATGGCAGGGCAACACAGGGCAAAGAAAACCTAAATGCTCAGTGTTGCACTACAGGCTCTTGGTGAGACTTTGAAGAGTGCTCAGATAGCCAGCTTCTGTTTCAATATCTTAATTACATAATTAGCCTCACTCAAACCAGGTCATGTGGCATTTGATCCAGTTTCCTTCAGTGTCCTCATGCTGCCTGTGCTATGCAGTTCTCACGCCCAGGCAGTGTACAGAGCCTTAAATAATATCAGAATATGACAGAGGCTCAGCAATTACTGGTGGGACATCAAGAAGCAGCAGTGTCTCCAGAGCACCTGGTGGGTGATCCAGCACAGATACTACTCCCATCAACACCGCTTTGTACAAAAATATCCCTCCTGCTCTCACAGATCAGGGCTGGAACCTCCCCAGGCTGCCACCCCCAGCATCTCAGTTCTGGGCCAGCAGCTCCATTTCCCATTCCTGGGCAGGTGAGGAACCTGGGCAGATCCTCCTCCAGGCACTGTGTTTCTTGCAGCTTTTCTGGGCAACCCCAGCGACGGGTTCAAGAGGCAGCAAGGCCAAACCTCAGCCCAGCTGCCCCACTAAAAGCCTCAGAGCCCTGAGGAGGAAAATAATGTAAGAAGAAAGAGCAAGGAAGAAACTTGCATGGGAAAGTGAGAACCACTGATCCTCTTTGGAAGGCATGTGGGGTAAAGCAGCTTTTAATGAGAGTGTTCAGGGCTCAGATTCGACCCCTCCTGACCCACCACTGAAGAAAGAGCTGAGACAATGGAGACAAGTCCTGCCACCAGCCCTGCTCAGCCTGGTCTCTCCTAGCAGTGGAGATGGCTATAGCTGGCAGTCAAGCCTGGGTGGGCCCTTTGTCCCTTGCTTTTTACATACAATGAATACCGTAAAGCTTTAAATGAGCCGTTTTCCTTTTGCAAATAGGAAACTGAAGTTATTCTGGATATGCATCTACATGCCACTGCTCACTGTTCCTCTTTCCTGGTGTGCAAAGTGAAGGAGAGCCTGGGCAGGACGAGCCTGTGAGTCTGACAAGCATCAGGTACCATCCTCACCTCAGCAGTCCTGAAGCCCTGATTCATGACACTCCATCATGGGGAAACCACAGCCCTCCTGGGGCCAAACCACATGATACAGGGGCTGACCAGGGGTAAAAGGTCTCTGGACACAGCCATGCCAATGCCTTGGTCAGTCCCTACACCACAGGATCCAAGCAGTGTGAGGCTCCATTAGCATGAGGCACCAGCACAGATGCAGCTCCCCTGCCCTGTGTCTTTCAAACCTCACTCACTCATTGCTCCTGCTGCCATTTTTCACCAGCCTCAGCAGGGGAGTGGGTAGAGAAGCAGCCCCTCAGGGCTGCAGGCTCTCCCAAAAGCTCTCTGGCACCAAAGAGCGGCACGGCTCCAAGCCTCTCATTTCTGTGAAAGCCTCTCTGCAGCTCCCCACTTCCCTGAGGACAGGTTTGGCTCAGCACCTATGATTAGTATCAACTGTACTTTCCAGGGGGGGTAATTAGTTCAGGTGAGGCAACTACCAACAATTGGCTGCTGTGGGCCCTCTTTTGGCAAGAGCCTGGATCCCAAACAAGCAGCTCACATATCAAAGGGGCTGCCTGCTCCACAAGCAGATCCACCCTGTGCATCTGCCCCAGCCCTGCAGCCCCACACTGGGGTTACCAACAGCTTTTCCTGCTAGAGACCAGGGAAACCTGGAGCACTCTTCACAGGGCTCTAGGAAGCACTCCCCTCATTTTCACTGCTAGATTTTATGGTGGAAAACACTCACAAAGTGCTGTGCAGGTGACATTGCAGAGCCTTGGATAGGCACACACAACAATCAACAGCACCTTCATTTCAAAATCCTCCTCTCTTCCAGCCAAAAGACAAAGTGCCAAGATGTCAGGGAGGGAAAGCAATTGCTTAGAGGTAAGTGGAAGGCGTGAACTTCAAAGAGGGAATGGCAGTGAGATAGGATAAGAAGGGGAAGGAGCAAAGGCCAATTCATACACCAGACTAAATTTATCAGCATAGTTTAATGGGATCCCAACCTTCCAACTGAAGTAGCAAAATAAAACACTTAAGCCATTGAAAACTAGACTGGTCAAAGAGCCCGCTAAACAATCCCATATTGTCCAGGGAGCCAGGAAACAGATTTATTAGGTCACCCAGGCCATCTCCAGTTTCAGTGAAATTGCCCTGTTCTAGGGATGGTTCCAACTCCCTCCTCTGGCACTGCCACTGTCCTTCAGTGGGCAGCGGAAACAGCAGGAAGGGGAGGGGAGAGGTTCAGCAAAAAGTCTCTTTTTCAAGGTTTGGGAAAAGCACTGAGGCAGGACACTTCCATCATTCCAGACACTTCCTATTTTGGTTTCCCTTGGACTGAGGTTGCTCCAGTGGAGGAACTGACACACACTTCTACAGCTCAAACAGCAAGAGACCCACCAAAGAGATTGGAGCTTCAGTTCTTTCAGCACCAAGGGATTCAGCTACCAAATGCTTGATAACTCCATACCAATTCCAGGTGATGCTTCCCAAACTGCTGGCAAGTAACAATGCTCTTGACTCCTGAATGGATTTCCCTTTCCCACCTTTTAGATCCTCAGGCTGCCTGCTGAAAAAGGTTGTTTACAAAGGAAAAATGGTATCACAAACCTCTCAATCCTCAGAGCTGGTGAGATGCCTGTGTTTCTGGAAGCATGGACTGCCACAGCACTCAAACATGACAGGCATTACAAGGCAGAGTGCCACTAGAAATGCAGCCAGAAAACAGATGCCAACATCTTAGGCACAGCTCAGCCTCAACTCTCAGCTGTTCGTGGGCACCCAACAGCACTCTGCACCCAGCACTACTCACCAGGGCACAAATCCTTGTCTAGATCAGCCCAGATACTCAGATTTCTACATAGATAAAAGCATCTACATAAAGTACTTTCCAGCATAAGCCAGCCACCCCTGCAGAGCTGCAGCCTCTTGGGCAGGAGGAGGGAAGGAGTGGTAGTCCTCACTGAGAAGGGAGCTCTGCCAGCCCCAGCCACTTCTGCCACAATGGCTGTCAGGTAAGCAACAACGGCAGAGGTGTTTGAATCTGCTCCTTGTACAAAGTAGCACAGGAATTACTCCAGGAAAACAACCATTCCCAAGCAGATACCTCCAGACAAGAAAACTTGTAGGAAATGCTAAAGCAAGGATGTACATTTCCCTTTCCCTGTACTTCTCACCAACTGCAAAACACCCAGGAAGCTCACCTGGAGGGGGGGAAATACATAGCAATGGAAGACAAAAGAGGATTATTGTCTGATTGCAGTCACAAAACCAAGACAGAATCATTTACTGGTTCCACAAGGCTTGAGGCACAAGTGAGCTGCTTTAGTTTTTGAGCCCTCAGTGCACTTGCAACGAGCCAGAGCTTGTGATGATAGTTAAACCCCAGTTGCATCCAGAACATTTAACAGTTTCAAACTTGCCTAGGATACGCAATGAGTTCAGACACACTGACTCCCTCAGCAGGAATCCAAATTCAGCACAAATGATTTAGTACACTGGATTAGTCTCAAGTGTAATGACTAACTCCTAGAAATTTTTACACTATTTTTAAATCGCACTTGTCAGGGCAGCACCTGGAAATTAAATGAGAATCTCAGAGAGATTTATCCCAAAGACAGAAATGAAACAGGAGTACCTCGCAGCTTCCAAGGGTAGCTATGACAGGCTGGTGCCACCTGGTGGGAAGCTCTTCTCCATACCCCTTGCTCTGTTTCATCCTTCCTGTTCCACATTCCAGCTTCCCAGAGGCAAGACAAGGGAGCAACAACCAGATTAACAGCAGTCAAGGCAGAAACGGTTGGGTAGCTCTTTCAGCTATTCAAACCTAGATTATCATCCAGGTACAGGCCAGGTTGCCAGTACTTCAGTCAGCAGCTTCTCAGCTATTGCACAGGTGAAGCTGGGTAGATGGATGCTCAGAGGAACCTGTAGAGCAACACCAACATACTCAACCACAATCTCTGCTCATTAGTAAGCGTTCAGCTGGGAAGCTCAAGGTGAGAGGTACCATACTCCTGTAGTCTCTAGAAAGGTGTTTTATCTAGCAACAACTCCAGCTCCTCACACTACCCCAGCTGTGCCAGAGCCAACAGCCTCAGTGGTACTGAGGCAGCATCAGGCAACTCAGGCTGATCCCCTTCACCACCAAGTGGTGGGAACTCAGGCGAGGTTTTGTCTGTACCTGATCAGGGAGAGAGGGACTGGAACCAACTGCTCCTCCCACAAGGTGGTCACTGCGACAAGAGGGTGACCAACAGCCAAGCCAGAAATGCTATCACCAGACCCTGGGGTCAGGAAGAGGACCACCTTCCCATAGATACATCTTTATTTTCTTGAGAAGCAGCAGAGCACAAAGGTCCCCTCAGATGAGGGCTACTCATTCTTAGGTCTACACAAAGCACTGCTACAGCCCAAGTCTGACCAGCAGAGACAGCCAGAGCTACACTGGCAGCCTCATACCAGCAGAAACACTTTCTTTTCACCAACCTAAAGGCAAGACCTCTGAACCGGGACACTATCAGCTCCAGCTCAGCACAGAGAAGGCAGGGCTGCAGACAGACACACAGAGAAGTTTCTTGCATGAACAATGTCTACACACACAGTCCAGCAGAACAGAGCTAACTTTCAGCAGAACCAACTCCATATAGTATATATTTATTTTTATACATTTAACACCAAGAGGACAGCCATTTTGATGGGACTCTTCTTGCCCCTGTTGCACCAGACATTCAGAGCCAGAGGGAATCTGCCACAGTCCACTGCTTCACTGCTTCCATGTCCTAGAGACGGATCCAGTACATGGCACTGCGCAGACGGTTGTAATCCAACAGCTGTTCAATGGGACCTGAGTGAACAGAACAAGAGTCAGTCACTGAAGATGCAGCTAAAATTCCTGGACAGTTTTTCCATTGGTCTTAAAGCAGATGGGGACAGAACAGAATGTGGTCACAGTCCAGATCAGCTATGCACAAAACCAGGCAAGCACAGCTCAAAGCTGCATCAGAAAAACCAGCAGGTATTATCCCTCCTGACAGATAAATTGTTACTCGTTTACTCCAAGTAAGTTGTTTTCTCATGCTGCTCTACAATGCTCAGGACAGCTCCACATACAGATATGAAATACAAGGAGCCATCAAGTCATGGGAAATTTTGGCTAGTTCACTCCAACTTCCTCTTCAAAAACTCTCTGCCTTTTCCAAGCTGCTCTGCTTTGAAGGCCAGAGGAAACAGCTGCATGGAGGAGGGGAATCCACAACACACAGGAAGGAGGTAGCAGAGCAGAGCTGAGCTGCTCAGGCAGGTTTTCTGAGTGGAATTTATCCTTGTCCAGACAGACATGCCAGAGCAACACAGGAGGATCAGGTCCCTTCACTTCCCTTACATAAACCACCATGACCCCAGGGTAAGGACACCTGGCAGACGCTGCTGGGCCCGCACCCAGCAATGGGACTCCCAACCTTAGTTCCAGGCTCTGCAGCCAGCAGAGAGGTGGGAGGACAGCCAGCAGCCCACTGCCACCACGCCTCCATCACCTGCAGGTTTGATCTCCTGGCAAATGTGCCTTGGCACATCTCATGTGCAGAGGCAGGAGGATACCAGTAAAGACCCAGGAGGGTTGGAAGCCACACGAAAAGTGGCTGCAGCTCCCTTCCACTCTGTTCTTGACCCTTTCCTGCTTTTTGAGTCACTGTGTACTAATTGCTGCATGGTACTTACCAACTGCTGCAATTGCCGGGCATTTGTCATAAATGTATTTACTGCAGACCTCTCTCACCATTCTTGCATCAACAGCCTAGTAGATATCAAACAAGCAATTAACAACCCCTCTAGCAGACCTGCATTTCTCCAAGCTGAAAGCTACTGTTGCCATCACATATCAAGATACTTAAAAAGACACTGTCAGACCCTTGGGGGCCATCTGCACCAATTGTACCGCTCTTGTCTGCAAGGATGGCTAATGTTCTTCTGAGGGTATGGAACACATGGCTGTCCAAAACCTGAAACCTTGCAAGGGATACTGTGGCTGCAGAAGTATACAAACTAGATGTTGGCCACCTCTAGGTAACTCTTATTTCATGATGTGCATCTTAACTTTCCTTGATGGACTGAATCCAGCCACAGGGACACAGGATACACTGAGCCTATGCCATATAGATATATATATATATATAGAGAGAGAGAGAGAGAGAGACATATTTATATTGCAGCCAGTGAACTGACTGCCTGGACTCCAAGCAGCCTGACTAAAGTGTAAATGAGCTTCATGTTACTGCAGCAAACTAACGCCAGAAAATTCTGACACCAACCACACTCAGGTACCCCAACCAAAACAGATGGATACCTACAGAAATCCTGGCATCCCATTCCTCCAGAGGGATACGGCGTCCATAGTTTAAGAGATGGCTTCCAATGTTATCACACACTGGGGTAGTGCCTGGATGTTAAAGACATCACATGGTCAGCATAGCAGAAAGCCTTCCAGAGTTGCACAGCCTGATTTATCAGTTCAACCAGAGTGAAGCAACTCTTAAACAGCTTCTAACAAAGTACCTGCTGTAGTTACCATAATAATTGGCTTCAGTGGGAGTTAAGCAATAAGAAAATTCCTTCAGTGGTCTCTGAAGTGCTCCCTCCAAGGCAGACCAGTTTGAGGGTCTCAATTCTAACTTAACCCTGCAGCACATTATTCACCCTCAGCCACACAATGACCATATGACAGCCAGAGCCAGCCTGGAGCACAGCGGGCTGGGGTCAGCTGCTTCGACAGCAAGGCAAGAGGAATGCAGAGCAGAGAAAAGGAAGGTCTGCCCAGTGCCTTCCAGCAGTACTGAAATGTCCAGCAGAGCTATGGCTCCCCAGGAGAGACAAACAGCAACTCTAAAAGCTGTGTGTGGTCAATCTATAAACCAGAACATACCATCCAGTTGAGCCACCATGGCATTTCGGACATAGTTCTTGGCTCTCTTCACCTCTGAATCTGTGGCACTAGTGCACAGACGCATCCTGGAGAGGAGATGGAAAGACTACTAAAGCTCTTAAAAGATGTTTGTCTGTTCAGAGAGAAAGTGAATGCCTCTCTTTCCCCAGCCCCTGGACAAGTTAGATATTATCAGCATCACTTGTCTTACAGGCTTATCACCAAAAACCAGCCAAGAACTGGGGAGCACTGAACAGTAGAAGGTGAGAGAAAGAGCTCAAGCTTACAGGCAGGGGACATCACCCAGCAGGTTACACGCCCAGTTACACACACAAAGGCCTGAGCAGCCCTGGTGCTTGCCCACCAGGCACAGCAGCAAGCAGCCTGCAGTACGCTGTCACAAGAGAAGGAAGGCCTGTCAGCTATTCCCACGCATGGCAAGCTGCTATGGAAACTGATGCTGAAAGAACAAGACAGTTCTACAGAGTCTGTTTGGACTCCAGCTGCGAAATCCCTCCCTCCTCTGCCAACTGCAACGTCTCTGGGGCAAGGGCTAACTCCATCTGCTGCAAACACAGCGTGGCTGGGCTCTGCATCTCAGATGTAGCCCCAAACCATTAGTGGGACATACACATATACAATAAGGACAGACACAAGGCCCCCAAACACTGGCATGACTCCAGCATTGGGGTGTTTTTCAGGCACAGCAGAACAGTCTGAAAGGCAGGAACTCTGCCTGCTTTGCTCAAGCTTAATGAGACAATGGAGATATGTCTCTTGGGCACCTGGGAAAGCCCTGTCACTAAGGGATGATTTAACTTAAAAAAAAAAACAAAAAAACCAAAACACAAACACAAAGCCTCAGTGCAAAAAATCAGAAACATAAACAAAAGACCTGAAGAGGCCTAAGGGATTAGAATAGCTCCTCAAAAGCCATATCCCAAGATATTTACAGAAACCACTTTCAGATCACTTAACCAGAATGCAAGTTAACAAGAAGTTCATAAAAAGACTGCTCTCTAAAGATCTAATAAGCTCCCCTCACCAGCTCAGACTCCCAAAAGAGAGTCAGATTTTAAACAAGAACTTCTGTCAAAGTTTTACTTACCACTCCCCCTGAGCACAATACATCATATCATCTACGGACAGAGGATCAGAAACAAAATGGAAACCAAAGAGGCCAGTGTCAGAGTAAGAGGTGTTGAATGTCTGGAAGCTGTGGCAGAGATTATGCTCCACTGCAAGCGTAGCCAGCCTGCTGGATTGATTCTGTAAATAAGGAGAAACCATCAGCCATTTCGCTCTTACAGCTCCCTCACAGCTCAAATTCTTTCCAACTGAGCTGTTTTCACAAAGACCACAGACAAGACAGCAGAGCACTTTGCTGAAACAGAGCTTAATTTAGACCTTTCATGTGGTCAGCAGATGAGATTCACTGGTGGAAAAGCCACAGACAATGGCCCGAGTCCATCCAGAAAAAACATTTCCTTTTCCAGCCTCAGATAATGTGCTGGTATGTGGATCACCACAGGAGGGGGAGAAACTGGGAAGTGCAAGGTCTCCCAGAAGCAGGGGTTAGCACAGTTATGCAGGCCAGAGAGATTTCAGCTGAGAATGGCTGCAAGTTCCACTTGCTTTGCTTTGCTTTGTAAGGCAAGCTTGCGCTGTGAGAATACGAAGTACTCTGTCCTGCTTGCCATCACTGCCCCACAGGGCAACTAGTTTGTAAGGGTAGAATAAGCTGCTGAGAATTCATCAGCTAAATCTCTTCCAGATTTATTAGAGAAGGCTCAGTTCATGTCTCAGCATCACCTCTCAAGGCTGCCCTGGATTAGCCTCAATTACACTTCTATCTTCCTTTCCAGACTCCTAACCCCTTCACAGTTGGAAGCTAATCACAACAGCCTCCCATAAAGCACACCCAGCCATGGCCTCCATAATATTTCTTACTAAAAGGCTCCAGGTTCTCCCTGTCACACACACAGACCTCTTACCTTACCACCTCCAAAGGTGCGGTCGTAGCGTCCAATGATGGCGTTAGCCACGTTGAGGACAATGTTGTCTGGATGAGCCCATCCTGGCCCCTCCACAGCAAGAGCAATATGGGCAAAGGGCAGACCATCATCTCTGGCACGGATCTAGAAAACCATCAAGGAGTGGGGGAGAACTGTATGAACACTGTGCCTCTGTCTGCAGCCTGCTGCAATGCCAGGCTGAAAACTTAGGGGAATTGATTTTATCTCAGTGAAATGGTCTTGGGCTAAACCCCAAGCTCTTTGAGCTCAAACCCAGTGCTCTGATATGAGCTCTCCAGCAGATGATTTGAGTAACAACTTCACATTTCTAAAGAATTTGGGTCCTATCTCAAACCCAACACACTGTGGCAATAAGCCCCAAGAACAGAATGTGTGGGCACTAGCAAGATGTTGCATCCTCAGCTTCTCTAAGATAGAAAGATTTTCCCTTTCAGAAGCATCTACAACTGGTTTACATTCATTCAGCAGTTTGGCAACAGCTGCTTTTTTTCTTTGGGACCAAAACTTTACCTCACTCCCTGTAAAGCGACAGCGTGGAACAGCAGGCACTGCGTCCTCTTTGTATGCAAAAGCCACTCCACTTAAATGCTGCTTTGCTGCATCTACCAGCTCTTTGTGGGAAATACCTGGCAGTGGGAAAGAGAGAGATTTGTTGCCTTAAAGCAGCTTCATTTATCAAGATCATCTTTACCTTGAAGATGTGTAATAGGGTTTGATCACCAGCTTGAAAATAACCAGGCTTCCTGGAATTGTAAAGATCTAGAACTGACCTCCAGCAGCTGCCAGGACCATACGAGGTGCCTTGAAGTGAGTATCAACATATGAAGCCAGATCTGCTCGAGTCAGACTCCTAGAACAAACACAGAGAGACCCAGTACATCAGCATCTCTGTGCAGGAGGAACAAGAGGCTGAAGAGAAGCAAGTTCACACTGCAGAGACAGCAGTGACATTGTTGATTCTCTTAGCTGTGGGGCACACCTTTTAGAAGCAACACTGCTCTGTCTGCGCTTTCCCTGTGCTCTAATTCAGGAGTGGAAACCAAGGACCAAGGCACAGAGTCAAGGACACACTCCAACACACACTAGAGAGTACTGACCCTGGTCAGTGAGCTACCAGTACCCTAATGGGTGTGTATGCTCAAGGCCACTGCTTTCATGAGCAGTCCTAGCTCTCAATCCAACAGCATCAAACTGACAAGTGTGGGAGAAGGCTCAGCCTGGCTCTATCACCCTCACATCTTGTGTGAGGGGCACTCCAGAGAAGAGCATGTGCAGCATTACATCAGCACCAACAGGGAAAACACTCCAGGCACAACACAGGCACAGATCACCTCTGTGTACAGACTGGTTTTCTCGTGCAGTCACCACTACTAAGAAGCAGCAGGCACACACCCCAAGGACCAAACCCACAGGCTGTGTACCACATCTAGCCTGTTGCTCACTTGATGTTCTCCGTGGTCCCCTCAACAGTGCGGGCC
Source organism: Calypte anna (assembly GCF_003957555.1). Taxonomy (NCBI): domain Eukaryota; kingdom Metazoa; phylum Chordata; class Aves; order Apodiformes; family Trochilidae; genus Calypte; species Calypte anna. Next base: position 9,568,825 of record NC_044258.1, on the reverse strand, counting down.
AGCGGGGTGCCTTGGAATGCAGTGGCATGGAGGTAATCAAAGGTCACATCCACCAAGTTGCTGTCGATTTCTTTCAACTCCTGAAGGATGACACCACGTTCCTTCTCAATCTGAGAGTCCTCCAGTGCACAGTTCTGCACAATGTCAGCCAGAAGCTCTACAGCTGCAAGACATTTCCTGTGTTAGCAATCCCACTGCCCGACTGCCACCCAGTGCTGCTGAAAGGAGAAAAGAGAAGGAGGGAGCAGGGGCACTGCCAAAGGAGCAAGTAACAAACCGTGCTGGGAAGGGAATGCAACATGAGAGAGATAAGTACTACCCATTCCCACAGCACCAGGGAGGGACAAAAGCTGTTTTAGCATCAAATTTCCAAGTCAGCTTGCCAAGCACCACTGCCAGTGGGGAGCAGGCAACAACTACAGAAGATGAAGTATCTCAGAAGACTGGGACTATTGCAGAAAGACACCAAATCCTTACAGACAGCTTGAGACAGCTACAGTGTAGCCCACATCTACAGTAGGGCCCAAAGCTCTGACTCAAATCATCACTTCTGGACAGAAATGACCCAAAGAGGAGCCTGCACATGGGAGTACAGAGCACAGACAACACCTGCAAGAGCTGCACTGAGCACTCCTGACACAGGAGCTGCCACTGACCTCAGTTTCTCAGCTCCATAAAACAACCACAGGCTACAGACACCCTGCCTCCTGGCAATGTAGTGCAGCCTGACATAACCAGAGCTTTTTCTAAAACTGGTTTTAGAAACACATTAACTTGCAGCTTTGAAGCACCATGTTATGGCAGTGCCCTCTTCAACCATCAACTAGAACTTCCATCCTACTGCTCAGCCACAGCTTCATTCCCTGGTCTGTTATTAGAAAGTATGCTGGTGGGGAAGAAACAGGAAACATGTTTGCTTCTGTCAACCTCCAGATCAGACTTTGTCCACTGGCCATCCTACCTTTGGGCATGTCCTTGGACAAGGCTTTTATGTAATAGGCAGTCTGCTCACGTGAGGTGTACCCATTCAGGTGAGCACCCATGCTCTCCACCTCCTTCTCAAAGGCAGCCCCAGGACGATTCTTTGTGCCCTAAAAGAAAACAGATAAACACAACTATGAAATGAACAGATTTCCCTCTCAGGCAGAAATCAAGCAAGGAAAAGAACACTAAAGACCTAACCCAGGAAAAGCTGTCACATGATTCATACCAGCCAAGAGCAAGTGCAGAAAGTAAGAGATTTAAAACTTGACTTATTTACTCTAAAGGATGGATGAAGTGTATTTTGAGTGTGTGAGAAAAGCCCACTAGGAATGAGAAGATCAGTGGCTGAAGTTCAAATCAGTGGAAGTGAACCAAGAACAAGTCTAAACAAAAAATAAGTAGCTTTTTAGCTATTCAAACAGTAATATTTAGAAGCCAGAATGGGAGCAAAAAACTACATCTAACACAGAACTAATCTCTTAAAAAGCAAGCCAGATGCTGAAGTTCCCTATGATGGCACAAACTGGACTCCAGTCAGCAAGTCCCAGGCCTAGATACCTTCTGCCCAGGGCTACTTAGAACATTTCTCTACACATCCTGTGCCAGTCCTAGCCTACTTCCTTACCTTAAAGGCCAGATGTTCCAGGAAGTAACCAGCCCCATTGTTCTTCTCGTTTTCATGGCGGCTCCCTACCCCAATCCACAGTCCCACCTAATGGAAAACACATCAGAAAACACACATCAGAAAACAAATAGCACACCCAAGCCTCATGCCACAAATATAACACCAGGAGCAAGAAGTTTGCTCCCCAGATATTGCACCAGTAGCACCAAAATCAAAAGAAGGACCAGCAACTGTTTCCTGTACACATTTTGGCTTTTCATCTACCAGCTCTGCAAAAGCCTCTGCTAGTTTTGACAAAGATACTACTGCTATTGGTCACTGACTGCTTACACAAAAACTGTAAGCCTGAGAAAACTTCAAGAACTTCAAAGATTTACTACAGACCTACACAAAGCCAGACTCAGCTGTCTACTGCAACATTAATCCCACCAATCAACAAAGAGAAGTTGCAGGGCCTCCACTGAAAGCTTTTGTTCAAGTAGGGGTTTGCTGCTTTTGCAAGCCCAGCTACAGACTAAGCAAGTCAGTCTGTTTCAAGAAAGCCCTTAACTTGTCTTAAGCTTACCGTACACGTTGGCTGATTGGACTCCTCCGAAGCTACACGGAGCCCATTGTCCAGAGTGGTGACCTGGGTCTCAGGGATATTTTGGAGTGTCTGGGCATAAGTGGCAGCACCTCGGTTCCTTGTCAAAGTCAATAAAGTTGCCTAAAAAACATAAAACAAGGTAAATGCTACCATCACCCTGAACCAGCAACGCCCAGAACAAGGCTGCTGGGCACAAGACAGGCCACTGCCCGGGTGGACCACCTCTTCCAGGGCTATTGCAGGGTGCTCCTGCTGCACACCCTCACACACCCACCCAATTTCACTGAAATGTCGGTTCACCGGAGGGGTGGAAACCGGTGGTTCAGCAAGTCGCCAACCCCAGGGAAGGGTTTCACGAGCCGGTTAAAAAACCCAGTCCGGGGGCGAAGGAGGGGAGCGGACAGCAGGTCCCCGGTAAGCCCCCCCATCGGTAGTTTCCATGGCGACCGCAGCCCCCCCCGTACCGGCCGCCGCGTCCCCGTGACCTTCCTGTCGTGCAGGCTGGGCTCGGCAGCCCCACCGCACCGCAGGCGCTCCCCTCGCCGGCCTCCCCTGGGCCCACCTCGCCGCTCCCCCTCACCGCCGACCGCGGTAACTCACGGAAGGGCGAGGACCCCGCAGCAAGGCCCGCCCGGCCGCACAGCCCGCCCGGCACACCGAGGACGCCGCCATCTTGTCCCCGCCGCTGACCCAGAGAGCGGGCACACCGCGCATGCGCAGCCGGGGAGGAGGGGGAGAGGGGAGAGGCTCAGCGTGCGCACCGGCAGGGGAGGGGCCCGCGGTGGGGCGGCGCATGCGCAAAGTGATGCGGGGCGTGTGGTAGCGCCCCCTGGCGGCGGGGGCTGAGAGAGGGGAGGGCGGGGGGGTGGGGAGGTCCCGGGGGACGGTCCCGGGGCTGGGATTCCGGAGCGGGATCCCGGGGGTGGGGGTCAGCAGCCTTGCTGCTCCTTTGGCCCGATTCGACGACCCCGGAACGGTTCGCTGGGGGAAAATGTCAAAAAGGCCAAAGGAAGGAGGGTGGTGGGCCAGCCCACCCACATGGAGAGCCAGACGTGGTCTTCACCCCAGTCTGTCAGTGCTCGGCTGTGGCGGGGTGCAGGCGGGTGGCCCAGCCTCAGGTCAGCTTTATTGAGGAGAACGCATTCACACGAAGCCTGAGAAACGCGACTCGGGTTTATCCCGGTACAGCCCTGCTGCTGGGCCCAGGGGCACCTCCGCTGCCCCGTAAACCAGAGCCTGGCCCAGCAGGACAGGCCTGTTCCCGGCTGAGCCGGCACCTTGTGTGCCCGCAGCAGCTCCATCCTGGGGGGCTCATGGCCAGAGCAGGGCCCCAGCTATCAGAGTTCAGAGGGGCTGCTGGGGCTATGAGGCCTCTGGTCCTCAGGGTGAGTGAGTTGGTGCTACCGGGAGCAGCGAAATCCTCCTCGTCCATCTGGCTCCTTGGGGAGATATTTTCCTCTCTCGGGGTTACATTCTGGTGCCACCATCCACCTAAGGGGGACAGGCAGGGAAGGGTCAGCTTGGCTGCCCCCCCTCACCCCTCAGTGCAGCCATGGGGATGGTGAGGCTGGGTACTTACTGAGCCCTGGCACCTCTCCCGGCTGATGTGGACCACGGCGTCGTGCACTGAGGGGAAGAAGCAGTGCTTGGTGATGGCTGAGCTGAAGAAGTTGCCCCGCTCCAGCTGGATGAGGACGGGTACTGTGTGGAGGGAGAAACATCAAAACTTATGGCACATGGCTGAGCCCACCCCTTCCCCCAAAGCAACGTCCCTTCCCCATGTACTGCAGGGCACTGGGGTTGTCACCAGGGATCCAGCTGCCTTGCCACGGGCTGTGATGCTCAGACTGGATCCCTGGGATAATCTACAGCACCTGTCCCCTGGGAAACCCTGGGAATGGGGACACCATGGAGGTCTGAGTCCCAAAGGGGTGGGCATGCCCTGCACAGCCTCCTCACCCGAGCAGCAGGCAATGAAGACATCCACTTCTACCTCACGGAAATCCCTGAAGATCTGTGAACGGTAGAAAACTCATTTAGTCGGGGAACAGGGACAGGCAGCAGCCATTGGGCCACCCCGCATGGTCCTGGGGATGCTCCCAGTGATGCTGCGGCCTCGCCTGCTCCCTCAGGTCACTTACGTTCTTCAGGATCTTGATAGAGACAGTGTCAACAAAGCTGACGGGGCTGAAGTCCAAGATGATGGCATGGAAGTCAGGCTGGGGCAGCCCCAGGGCGCACAGGGTGTGCTCAGGGGGTTTGCCACCTTCCACTCCACTCAGCTCGATCACCGCCACACCTGGACCATTCTTCCCATCCCCCACATCCTGGGGGAAGGCAGGAGACCCATCCTCATTGCATGGGGTCTGGCAGAGGCCAGGCAGTGTGCCACACACCCCCCAGCTTGCCCTGCCCCATAGCACAGTGGGGCTTGGCAAGGCTCTTGGGCTGCATGAGAGCACAGGCAGTGAGTGGCCCCAGGAGTAGGTGCCTCTCTCAGACCTTCACCTGTTTTTGGGCTCTTTCCGGATCCTGAAGATCCACACCTCTCCCCAGTAACCCTCTTTCAGAGCTGGTGCTTATTAGCTGGCTCCAGATCAGCCTTTGCTCTTGCTCTTAATTCTGATTAACTCACCAAATGGCTAATGACTCACTAGTTCTGCCATCTAATCATTAATGGCCCGGCTCTCCCCAGGAATGGACTTTGTCCCCACCAACCCTGAGTGTGAATCCATGGCCCAGATCTGTCCCAGTGCCTCTTTCTCGCCCAGTGTTCCCAGACAGAACCAGGAACCCCACAGGCCACCAATCCCAGCAAATGCCAGGGCCAGACAAGGACATGGTACAAGGTGGCACCAGGGGGTTCCCCCACAGCAGGGAAGCACCTTTTTCCTCTTTGCCTTCTCTTTCTCTGCTTTCTTCTGCTGCTTCTTCAGCTTCTTGAGAGCCTTCTTCTTCTTCTCAATCAGGCGGTCCACGTCGATGCCACTCTGCAAAACAATGCAGCCCTGTGTCCCCAGGGGCCCCACCACCAGATGGGTGCTGGCAGGTGGGGGACATGGGGATCATGAGGGGCTGCTGGCTCTCCTACCTTCTTCTTCAGGGCATCAGCATACAGCTCCACGTTGGCAAAATAGAGGGTGGAGGAGGAGCGGAAGATCTTCACACCAGGGACCTCCTGTGCCTGGGGGCAGACAGAAAGGGTACTACCCCAGGGACGGAGCTCCCTGCTCCCCTTCTCTCCTTCCCCCACAAGCCCCCTGCTCCTTTCCCCAGTGAAAAGCCCCTGGGGGTGCTTCAAGATGCCCCACCATTGCAGGCAGCTCTTCTCCCACTCCCTGCTGTGGTTACCATCTCATATTCAGCCACGTCCCTGTAGACTTCAGTGTCAGAGATGCGTCCCAGGACAGAGTAGTGAGGGCTGCAGGGAGCAGATCAAGGGGCTGAGGTCACCATGGGCTTCCCCTGGCCTCAGGACATGGCACCAGCCCGCCGTGTGGCAGTACTCACAGCTGGGTGCGGAAGATGACGGTGAGTAGTCCAAAGGCCACCGAGGCCCCCAGGCCAATGTCCAAGTTCAATGTGAGGGTGGCCACGAATGTCACAACCCAGACCATCTGGAGGAAGGGCACAGTCAGTGTCACCATGAGCCACAGGGAGGATGGAGTAACCCTCCCCAGGGACAAGAGCAGAGACCAGGCAGCAGTGTGTGCCTTACCAGGTCCACCTGGTTGGACTTCCAGAGCATGCAGAGGTCTTGGAACTGCTTGAACATGCCCTTGAGGTTGACAATGATGATGGCAGACAAGATGGCCTAGGAGAGAAGTCTCTGCAGTCAAGAGGATGCTGAAGATAGGTCTGGGGGGGGGCCCTGTCTGTTCCCACGCCACCTCACCATGGGGCAGGCAAAGGGGTGGGATATGGCTCTGATGTCATGGGCCCAGATGTACCTTGGGCAGGTCCCGGAAGAGCTCTCCAATTTTCAGGATGGTCACCAGGATGACCAGGGATGCAATGACACCAGCTACCTGAGGGATGAAAGTGAGAGGACAGAGGTGAGCTCCCCCCCCCACTCTCTGTGCTCCTTGTGCCCTGGTCCAGCACTGCAGAGGGAGGCAGCACCTCCCAAGACCCACCTGGCTGTTGCCCCCTGTGCTCTCCTGCACCAGGCTCCGTGACATAGAGCAGCTAATGGCAAAACACTGGAAGAAGCCCCCCAGGAAGTTGCAGAAGCCCAGTGCAATCAGCTCCTGCAGGGACAGAGCAGTGGTGGGGGAGCACTGAGCCTTCCCCAGCTGCTCGCGCTACAAGATTTGTTTTCACTCAGGGAAGGGCCCCTGCACCTCAGAGCATCACCTGGTTGCTGTCCACTTTGTAGCCATGCTTCAGGGCAAAGATCTTGCCCAGGGAGATGCAGATGGCATAGCCCACCACAGCGATGGCAAAGGCATTGCCTACCACCTGCCCAAAGTAGCTGAAGTTAGGGACCACGGGCGGCTTCAACCTATGGTCAAGACAGGGAGACAGGACTCAAAAGCAGGGTCCCATGGGTGGTACAGTGCCCCAGCACAGAAACCCTCCCCCTGGCCCTGCTCACCCACTGGGGATGTTGCCCACCACAGAGATATCAAATTTAGCATGCAGGTTGACACCGTAGGAGATACCAGTGGAGACAATGATCTGTGGAATAATGGTGGAGTGAAGCAAGGCCTTAATGAGCAGGGACCACAGTTAAAGAGGAGGATGAGGGGATGCATGCCAAGGCAACACATCCCACCCCTCAACACCTATGGCTGCATCCCCACAGGGAGCTGCGGCAGCTCTAGGTACCGTAATCAGCTCGATGGGTATGGGCATGGGCAGCTTGGCAGCAAACTTGTGGTTGAGCTCTTTCACAATTAAGATGGCCACCATGGCAATGATGGCTGTCACCAGGGTGCCAATGTTGGTCTCTGGCAGCTTCTTGCAGATCTCAATGATGGTCTAGAGGATATCAGAGGAGTTAACAGGCTCAGGAAAGCAGATGCCTCCCTGTCAGGTTTCTGGGGACCTCTGTGACCACTCACACAGGTGAGTGCCCAGGGGGTCTTGGGGCAGCAGCAAACCACCACTCACCACAAATAGTGACAGTGGCCCCGAATGCTCAGACAAGGAGACACCAAAGACATTCTTGAGCTGGGAGATGAGAACATGCACGGAGGCAGCAGTGGTGTAGCCACGCACCAGGGGGTCTGAGAGGTACGTCACCACAAAGCCGAACTGCAGGAGGCCCAGGGCCACCTGGAAGAAGAGGTAACTGGAGGACTGCTCTGCAGCTATGGGGCAACACCACAGCTGCCTATTCCCTGCCAGGCTGGGCTGAGACCCCCTTACCTGAAAGATGCCTGTTAGAACAGTGATGGTGGCCACCAGCTCCACCCTGGCAGCATCACGACGTTCCTCATTGACTATCGTGGTGTTGGTGATACTGTCATATTCCAGGAAGTTCTCACTGGGCAGCAGGGATTCAGTCAAACTTCCAATCATGACAGAGATGACGGCAAATGGGCCTGGGGACAGGCAGGGTGTGGGTAGGATGCCTAAGCTCAGCACCAGGATCTCACAGGCACCTGTCCCCTTTGGTCCCCCAAAGCACAACCACTGTGCTTTGGCTGTAGTTTGGCCAACTGTCTTCTTGGTGTGGCAAAGTAAAAGCAAGAAAGGTCCTCCCCAACCACTGATGTGGCAATGCTGTGCCATGGATGAAGTCTCACGCCTCTCATCCTTGCTCCCTCCCCACCATCCCTACAGAAACAAGTGGCCCCTCAGCTCACCCACAGAGTTGTGCCTGGACGTCCCGAAGAAGAAGTAGAGGAAGACAGGGTAAAAGGAAGAGTAGAGACCTGTGACTGGTGGCAGCCCTGCCAGCAGTGCGTAGGCAAGACCTGGATGTGGGGGAGAAGGGAAACACATCACAGATGGCCAAGCCCTGGACTGCCTGCCCACCTGCAGGAAAGCCCCAGCAGCCTGGACATGGCATCGCTCACCCTGGGGTAGGTGCATGATGCCCACGCTGAAGCCTGAGGCAATGTCCCCTGGGAGCCAGTCCTTGATCGGGTAGCGGGGCAGCCAGCGCAGGAAGGGCAGGAAGCGGAAGGTCAGGGACTTGGCTGAGCATCTGGTGGAGAAGGAGCAGGAGCCAGGGCTGAGCACAAGCACAGGGGCTTGGAGACATCAGTGGGGTGGCCTCATGGGAAGAAATGGGTCCTATGGGACCTCCAGCTCCCTCCAGTGTAGCCAGATGTTCCTCCAGGCAGGAGGACAGGGTGGGGACATGGCTGTCTAGGCTTGGGAATAAAACCCTAGATTTGCACCTTTTCTGCTGGAGAGACTGAGGTAGCCTGAGCCACGCTCCCAGTGGCGGTGGGGCTGGGGTGGATGGTGCCTGGTGGGCTCCAGACACATCCTTCCAGCTGGTGCAGTCCTACCTGGCCTCACGGAGACAGCCTCGCAGAGAGGGTCCGGCAGGAGGTTTCCTCTGTGCCACCTCCTCCAGATCAGCCTCGCTTAGCACCTCGCGGGGCACCCGGTGGCTCAGTGCCATCTCCGCCGCCATGGTCACCTGGTCCTCCCGCGTGCCAGTTCACTGTGGGGAGACATGGGACAGCTCAGACACACAACCGCAGCCGGGCCCACCCCACAGCCCTTCCTTCAGCCCCATGGAGCCCGGTCAGGCCTGCAGAATCAACCCAAGAGCAGGCAGGGATGAGCAGAGTTTTGGGGGTCCTGAAGAAGCAGGAGCAGCTCAGGACAGAGAGCAGCAGGCAAGGAGGAAGGTGAGGCCGTGGTGGTCAGCACTGCCTGCTCCTGCCCCACACCAGCCCCCTCTGCCCTGATGGGGTGCATGGGCAGGGGCTGCCCCAGAGGGTTCCCCTCCACCCGCTCACTCAGGACCCCTCGGTGCAGCCACCCCTCTCCTCCACGTACCGCAGTGCAGCCGGGGCAGTGGGCCAGCACAGCTGCCGAGCAGAGCCCCAGCCACCCCACAACCCTCTCCGCAGACTTTGTCCCTTTACACATGAGGGGAGCAGGAATGTCAGCCCCCGGTGAGCACGGCTGGGTCGCCACCTCTCTGCCGGCGCCCTCCCCAGCCCTCGGCACCGCAGAGCAGGGCAGAGCCGGAGGAGCTGGGGCGGTGGGGCCGGGGCGTCTCTGTATGGAGACAGAGCCTGGACTTGCTCAGTGATGGAGCCGAGAGCTGCCATCATCCCACCGGGCTCACAAAGCTGGTGGCCCAGGGCAGTCCCCAGATGTTGACCCACTTTGCCCCCAGCCCTCCTACCTGCTGTGCACGAGTTGGTCTGGTGTTACCAGCCAGGTGAATGCTCTGCTCCTCCTATTTATTAATACCTGCCCGTGATCTTTGAGACACCGCTCCCTGTCTCCTGCCCTCCCACCTGCCCTGCCAAGAGCTGCTCACTTCCCAGCCCCACTGCTGCACAGCACCTGCCATGCTCCCCCTTGCCCTGTTGTGCTAGATGCCATGGCTGTGGCAGGCCCAGGGCTACCACCACTGTCCCCAGGGCCACTCCATCATAGGGACTTGTCTTGGCCAGTCTCAGCTCCCAGTCCACAGACATGCCCAGTATGCTGATGTGCCCCAACACCGTGATGGGGACAGGGCAGGGGTGGTCTTGACACCAGGGCATATCCTGGTGCCAATCCTCTGCCAAAAGCTGCTGGGTGCTCATCTCTCCAGGGCACTGCTCAGGGTCTATCATCCCGTTCCCCCTAGGGCTCCCACACAGAGCCATCCCCACCACCACCACCATCATCACATCCCGGAGCAGGAGCAGTGTGGGGGGCAAGGAAGGTTACCTGCAGTCTCCAACCTGGTATCTGGGGTATTTTCCATAGGTCTCCACTTACTCCCACTTACCTGCTGGAAGCTGGTGTGCTGTGCTCCGTGGACTACCCTGCTTTCCCACAGCATGTGCAGACCCAGCCTTTATCTTGTTCCAAAGGTCCCCAGCAGGTACCGGGGCCCCACTGAACCCATCACACCTTCCTGGACTTCACCATGACCTGGTACCACCATTGGTTTCTGAGCACTTCTGAGTCACATATGGCTCCAGGCATATAAGGACACAGGAGTGGAAATCCAGGAACCCTGTGTGCTGGCCTGACTGGTGCGAGGGTGTGGGATGGTGCTGGTGAGCAGGGCAGGATGGGCAGAGCAGGGCACTGCAGGACTCCTGGGGGGCTGCCATGATCCCCCATGGCTCAGGGAGGTCAAGAGTTGATGGTCACCCTCACTCAGGGTGTTGTGGATCAATACTGCCCTTTGCACACCTGCTCTTTTCTTCTCCAACAGCAAGGAAGGAAGGAATGGAGGGCACCTGGATCATGCTTGGCTTCTCTTCTTCTCTCCTTCCCCACATCCCAGATGGGTCATGCTGTTTCAGAAAGGGGTTTTTCTCCCCTTGGCTTCACCCAGGCTTCTGGCCATCAGTGCCAGCTCCTGCCACTGCAGACCTGCCAGCCAGGACTGGGGACATGGTGCACCACCACAGCTCTGGGTGAACTGGCCTGGACACATCCAAGCTCAAGTAACTGGCAGCACCTGAAATCCCTGTCACCCAAAGTCACCTCTCCCTGGGCCACAGTGTTTACCCTTCAGGCCAGCAGCTGGCTGCAAGATCCTCCCCTAGCCCTCTCCCAGCACAGCCCCAAGCCCAGTAATGCACCCCCAGCCACAGCCCCCGAGTCCTGGGCAGAGGGACACAGGAGTAGAGAGGCCAGCACCATTTTATAGACTTTTATTTCCAAATCTGGCACTTCCATGATACACTTTTACACAGCCAGGGGGGAAGCGTGGGCATCTCCCTACTCCCTGCCACAGAATTGGGAGATGGAAAGAGAAAAAAAATACAACCAACCAAATCCCCCAAAGAAACAAACCCAACCCAAAGAGGATGCTCCCCAGAGCCCAGGCCACAGCACTACAATCAGGGACCAAGCTACAGACCAACTCCTGTTTCTTGACCAGCCCAGCTCTTTGGGGGCCACCAGCCCTGCTGCTCTCTTCTTTTTTGGCACTTGTCACTTGCTCTCCATTTGGCACCAGCAAAAAGAACCCCCATGTCCAACTTGACAGAAACATGGGCACTACAGCATGGCAGGGACAGGACCCCAAGACTCTGGTGCTGCACAGCTGGAGAGAAACATGTAAACAAGCTTGTTCCCGAAGGCAAAGATGGGCAGCATGGAGAGGGATGGCTGTTCCCAGCATATGGGGCAGGCAGGCTTTCCCTCTATGCACCAGTCCCTAATGGCATGTAAACACATCAGCAGACTCTTCCCTCCCCCTTCCTGAGAGAAGGGCAGCAATGAGCCTGCCTTGTCAGGGCTGTGCCAGGGGCAGAGAGTCCCCCACCAGGCCCATGGCATCCCCATCTCTCAGCCCTTCTGCTCCCTCCACGCTCCCCCTGCTGACTTGGGGATACAGCCAAGAAGCCTTGGCCACCCTGGGGGCCCAGACAGCAGAGTCCTCTCCTGTAAACATGTCAGGCTGGGCTGCAGCAAGAAGCTACAGCAGTGTGGTTGTAAGGCAGTAAGGAGCGCGCTGTCACGCAGCCCCGAAAGCACCACGGGGGAAGCCGAGCAGAGGCATTGTGTTGGGCAGGTGAAAGGGAGCGTGTGGCCCCCCAAGCTGTCTGCTCCTGGCCCAAGGCTGGAGTAGGCACAGAGGAATGTCACCTCACTGCAGGGACAGTGGGAGCCCAGGATCAGGCCCCTGGGTGAGCATAGAAAACAACAAGGTGGTCTGAATTTCCACAGAGGGCTAAGTGCGGTTTATCTTGGTGTCCCTCTGAGCTGGGGTCCTCTGCCATACAAAGAGCACAGGGACATGTGCGTATGTATGTAAAACCTGCAGGGAACCAGCTAGACATAACAGCTGTGGGGAATGCTAGACCTGAAGAGTAGAGCCACATCATGTTCCTGCAGACACGAAACCACTGCAGGGTGAGCACTGGCTCTGGAACAGCCCAGCCTGCTGTTGAGCAGGGATAGGGGTCATTCAGCACCTTGCCTGGACCCACAGACAACAGAGGTTTGCTCTACAACAGACAGGTTAAAGAGCACAACATAGTGGGTAACAGCATAGTGCTCGTTTGCTGAGCAGAGGAAACCAGGACCATTTTGGTACAGGTTGGGACTGAACAGCAAAGCTTGTTTCCTCCCCCAGCAGGTCCCTAGTGCCAAATTTGCTGCCCTATTCACTTGTGCTCTGGCTGACGCACAGCCCTGGCTCCCAGACAGAGCCAGGCCCAAAGGGGTCCCACAGGAGGGAAGGGAGAGGCCTGGCTGCAGGGGGCTGAGGGACACCAGGCAGGAGGATAGCACCGAGATACATGTGGAGATGCACAGTGGGACAGCAAGAGGGGCAGTGGGACAGCTGCCCCACAGTGGGGACAGGACAAAGTGAGATACTGGCAAAGCCATAAGGGCTGCCTGGTACTGTCTCTCCAGTCCCCTGGGATAGCAGTCCCTGGTATCCCCCAGGGAAGCTGGCAAAGGGCTGTTGGTGAAACAAAACTTCCAGGTCCTGGGAACAGACCATCCGTAAAAATAACCATAGAAATTTCTCTTCTCTCTGATTACAAAGATACAAAAAGGTAGAAAACCCTCCCCTGCCCCCACATCCTGGGCTCCATTTCCATCCCCCTGCTAATGCACACAGGTGTACCAATGGGTCGCAGAGGAAGAGCTCAGCCCCAGGGGTTCAGAGACATCACCCTCACCCAAGCAGGCTCCTGCTGTACCTGTCACACCAAGCAGGCAACAGGGAATACAGTGGCAGCTGAGAGCCCAGAGGCCCCTGGCAGTGGCTGGTGCAGGCTGCCAGCCTCTCAGCCCGGAGGGCAGGGGAAGGCAGGGTCAGTTTTGGGCCTCTGACCACCATCAGTTCTGGCTCCTGCCCCCTGGGGACACCAAACCTCAGCTGGCAGAGCCTGGCTAGGTGAAGGGCCCTGCTTCTTCAGTCGCTCTTGTGACAGCTTCAGCCCCTCAGGAATGGCCCTCGTTTCTTGTTATTCTTCTTGGAAGAAAGAAAAACAGTGTTAAGCTGTGGCATCTTCCCTGGGCTCCCGCTGCCTTCCCCAGCTATGTCAGATGGGGACAGGGCAGAAACTCAGTGTGTCAGGGCAGTAACAACTGTCTTCAAGTCCCCGAGTTCAGGGAACAGGAAAGATCTGATGGGATGGCAGGAGTACCACCAGGGAGCAGAGCTGGAGGGGTAGAAGTGACAGACTGGGACAGGGTCCCTGGAGAGAAACATGACTGGGACAAGTGGGGCTACTGTAGGACTTGGGCTCCCCTCCTTCTCTCCAGCCTGGCCCTTGCACACAGCCACTCATTGGGACCTACAACCAGCACCAAGCAAGGGTGTCAGCCGTAAGGTCAGCCTGGCTGCACAAAGCATCTTCCTTGAGCCCTGACAGGCCACAAGCAAAGGCTATTGCTTCTGACAGAGCGGGCAGACTCAGATACACTGATGTTTCTGCTCATGTGGCACTGCAAGTGCCTGGAGCTGTCACACAAAAGGGTTCTCCCCCACTGGTCACTATTTGGGACCAGGAGACACCTGCCACTCACCCCAGGGGCTCACCCTTGCACAGCCCTCTCCCCACAAAACAAACCCCCTTGAGAAAGAAGCCAAGCAGCTCAATGATGCACAAAACCAGCTGAACAAGGCCTGGCCAAGGAAGGGGCACACTTACTCTGAGTCTGGTGACAGCTCCGAAATGCTGTGGGAGGTGGTGGAGCGAGGTGTTGAGGGGCACATTGCGGAGGGTGTCGAGGTCTGCACAGCAGAAGGGGTGGCGGTGGTCTGAGGGCCTGAAGGCGTGCTGGAAGATTGCACTGAGGACAGGACAGAGGAGTTAAAAGAAGCAAGGATGGAAGAAAGGATATCTAACTGTTCAGTGGAAGGATGTCGGCTAGGAACAGCCTCCAGGTTCTCTCTAGAAGGCTGTCTCCTTGATAGTGGCTCTAGGCTTTCCCTAGACAGCTGCCTCCTAGAGAGACTCCCCAGGTTGTCCTGTGAGGGATGCCTGCTCCTGCTAGGCACTGTGTCCAGAGGTTCTCTGGAATTAGATCTTCTGGAGAGAAAGTCCAGCTGCTCCCTTGAAGTTTGTCTAGCTGATGCTAGTTGGTCCTTTGAAGGCTGTCTTCTAGAAAGCAAATCCAACTGTTCTCGAGAAGTATCTCGACTTGGCAACATGTCTATTCGGTCTCTGGACACCTGCCTACTTGGCAATGTGTTTAGCCACTCCCTAGAGACTTCTCTTACTGGCCCACAGTCTAGCTGCTCTCTTGACCCGAATCTGCAGGGTAAAGTATCAAGGTGATCTCTGGAGCCCTGCCTCCGTGGCAGCGTATTCCCATGATCTCTCTGACTGAGTCTAGCAGCGAGAAGATCCAAGTTTTCCCTAGACCCATGTCTGCTTGGGATACTTTCCAGGTGTTCAGAAGACCCATGCCTGCTGGGGATAGTGTCCAGCTCCTCCCTGGACCCATGCCGGCTGGGCACGGTTTCCAAGCACTCTCCTGAGTTGTGTCTGCTCAGCTGCTCCCGGGACATCTGTCTCCTCATCAGCATGTCAAGCTGCTCCCGTGATGAGTACCGGCTGGCTGGCTGGGACAGGCTGCCTGCCCCAGAGTAGATCCTGCCATAGGAGGCAGCGGGGACAGCTCTGTGACCCAGTGTGGAGGTCTTGTACCACGTCAGCTCATTGGTCATCCTGCCAACGGATGGCAGGCCTTGAAGAGTCGGAGGATACTGGAGGCGGTTCTTCAAGATTCCTGCACCAGGCAGAAAGGTAAGTCAAATCTTTGTAAAACAGTGAAAAGAGCATGAAAATCAGGGGAGAGAAGCCACACCTCCCCAAGGACAGGACAAGATGGATCTGATGCTGAGCCTTCAGGGCCACATCAACCTGAGGCAGGCAAGGCCAGCCTTGCTCGCTTGCTCCAGGCTGTTACCTTTTCTTTGCCGCTGAGTCTGGGTGAGGGAGTTCTCATCCCCACTGGTCAAGGCCAGGTCCGGCTGGTTATTGTTGGCCGCATCCTTGTTGATGTCAAATCCCAGCTTCCGCTCAGAGCCCCACTTCTGCAGGGAGCAGGGGTGAACCTCACACTCACCCAGAGCTGGCCAATATGACATGAGGTCATTGCCATCCACATCTAGTGAAGGACACAGCAAAATTGGCCCATGGAAGAGGGAGAGAATAATTCTGTGAGGGGCAAATGAAGCCACTGCAAGGCATTTCCTGGCCCCCAGGGCTCTGAGCTCACCCTCTCCCCTGCCAGAGCCCCAGGACTTGCCTTTGGGAGTGGTGTTGGTGGGGTCAGTGAGGAGGCGTTCACTGCGTGCTGCACACTTGAACTGGCGCTGGAAGCGGCCCCGCAGGCGCACGTTCTCCTCGCTCTCTGAGGATGGGATGGAGAGGCTGCGCTCTTCGTCCAGAGACAGGTCACTGTCTGAGTCAGAGTCCTGGTCTGTAGGGACACAGTGTGTGTTGAGGAGAAATTTGGAATGAAGGTGGGAGAGGCTCTCAGTGGTAAGGCCAGCCAGGCTCTGATTGTCTCCAGGAAGGCAGAAGCAGCCTGGTGCTGGCCACTCATGAGGACAACAGCCTGTCTTACCCCTCATTGCCCTTCCCATGCCAGCAACCTGTGCCTGCTCCCTCTGCCCTTTCACCAGGTGCCCAAGAGGAGCCTGGCTCTGCCCTCCTTCGCTTCCCATAATGCAGTTGCAAATAGCCATAAAATCCCCTTTGGCTCCTCTTCCTCCATGCAGGGAAAGCCCACCACCCTCAGCTCCTGCTCACCTGTCCCATGCCCTAGCCCAAGGGTGGCCCCCACCAGTCTCACTCCAGTAGGTCAGAGCCTATGTACTGGGGAGCCCAGTGTCCCCAGGGACCCTGCAACAGCCTATGCCCCTGCTCTGGCCTCTTCCTTTTCTAGCTCCTTGGAGACTGCCCATGTCCTTTGCAGCAGGCCCAGGAGGAGGCTGTGCTAAGTGACACAGCTGTTGCCTCTCCCTCATACCCACAGTGTGTTTGGGAGTCACAGCTGAACGTGGAATAGAGGATCTAATGGCACAGTCAGAGCCTGCACAGGAAAGGAATTCCTTAAGCAAAGAGTTAATTCAGGATGCATGGGGTCAGCCCCAAAGCCGGGCACCGGGCTGAGCCTTACCTCCCCCAGCATCACGGTGGAAGATGGCCACATCGATGTCGGTGGGACCAGCGTGAGCCAGCAGGCTATGATCTAGGGCTGAGCCCTGACGTGCTGTCACATTGTCTCTGAAACACAGGAGACCCAAATGGTCACAGCGGCGGGAGCCCTGGCTCTGCCCCGGCACTCCCAGTGCTGCTCCCTACCTGAGGTAAGCGCGCTGGCTGGAGTGGGTGCGGGCAGAGCGCACGCTGCTCACCGACGAGACGGTGGAGGCCCCCAGGGTGATGCGGATGAGCCCGCTCTCCTCAAACAGAGCTGTGTTGTTGTAGGCACTGGGGCCCTGGAGAGGCAGGGAGAGAGGGCATGTGCCCTGTTAATGAGGTGCCATGGCAGCCCAGGGGATGGCTTTCCCACCTGCACCTGTCATGTCCCCAGGGAAGCTGGGATTTCCCTATAAGCAGCCTGTCTCCAGATCCCTGGGTTGCTCCTGCTCCCGCTCACCTGTGTGCTCCTCACGGTCTCCTCGCTTTGCCCCTTCTTGCCAAGGCAGGCCAGCTTCCAGGCTTCCTGCACCTCCTCATTCAGCACACAGAACAGGACCAGTACAGCCAGGCCCTGCAGGGAGAGACACTGTCAGAGATGTCACACCTGCAGTGCCAGCACCAGGACAGTTCCTGGCTCCTCCAGAGCCCAGTGTGTCAGCCCTGGTGGCCACCAGGACTGGCATGAACCAAAGAGCTCCTCAACACTGATCAGTGCCATGGGTGAGGGAGGAAAGGGTAGGGTGTCATTCTGGCTGGTAGTTGCCAAGGAGCAGCTGGCAGGGTCACCTGCAGAATACCAGCCACGGTCGTGGCAGGAGGTCTGTGAGGTGATGCTGTGGGTCATATTTGGACTGTCAGACACCTCTGTTGCAGGCTGCTCTCTTACTCTGCAATCTGAGAGCATGGAGACCCTTTCACTCCAAAGACAGCCCTTGCTGCCCTTTGGATGTCACCACTGACCAAAGTGCTTTGCAGCCACCTCCTGCTCCACACCACAACTCACAGCAACAAGGACTGGCAGGAGTGACAGCAGAAGGAACAAAGATACCAGCAGGACACATGGGGCTCAGCACAGAGCACCCACTCTCCACAGATGGCCATGGGGACCAGAGGGATGCTCTCTTGGGCTGACCTATGCCCTCCCCTGGCAGAGGCTGGGCAATTACCTGGAGGCTGCAGAGGACAGTGTAGAGGTAGTGGAAAGCCAGGACACTGTTGTTGACAGCCAAGAGGCCAAAGAGCCAGGTAGTGCTAATAACTAGAAGCAGAACAAAGGAGCTCCGTAACGTCATGCTGGAGAGAGAGAGACAGACAGACAGGCACACAGACACCGAGAGGTTAGTGCGTATTGTTAATCTACAGCATAGCACTCACAGACAGAGATCCAGAGGGGAAAGGTTCCTCCTGCCCAGCACTGCAGGCAGATCCCTGCACAGCAGTTCAGCTCCCCCTGACTCCCAGGCCTTCCCTTCTGGATCTCACATGGCAAACACAGAGGCCCAGAGGACACAGGTCATTTGGAGCCACAGAGCTGAGCCAAGCTCCAGGGCTGGCCCAAGAGGGAATGGGCAAAGGTTTCAGAAGGAGCATGTAGGAGAAGTAGCAGCAGGCACTGAGGGCAGAGCATTGAATCCAAGCAGACACGAGGGGTGGCTGTGAGGGCAGGTAGTGAAGGGGGACAGGCTAGCGGGACAGTGGGGAGATAGGGACTTAGGAACAAGAGGAAAGGACAAAGTTTAGGAAACATTAACGTGACTGGCAGGCGTGGGAGAGGAGAGCAGCTGCAAGGCTGACACTGATGCACAGAGGGGCACTCTGCAATGGTGGAAAAAGAAGGATGATCACTAAGAATGCTAAAAACCATGAGCCACAGGAGCTCTGATGGGAGTTTGGCCACTAATACTCACAGAACCGATTTCTTCTTGGTTTCCTTTTGGCCTGGGGAACAGGACATCTTGGCTACAAGCAGGAACATGACCCCATTCATCTGAAAGCATCGGCACCAATTAGAAGTTGTGCCAAGGGCTGGCTCTGACCTGACAACACCAGTGCAGAGCATGGGCAGATTCCAGGTCTGCCAGGCCCATGCAAAGGTCCCTTCCTTTCCCCTTCACGCCCAAGCCATGGCCTCCCCCAGGTTTGGCTGGAGCGAGGAGGGACAGAGTGCCTCTAACAGAGGAAGGGGAGTACAGAGAAGGGGGCAGGCAGTGGGTAATTGAGGAAGGGGCTGGTGCCCATGGTGCAAAGAAGGGAAGTGGGAAAGGGCTGTGGGTGAAACAGGACAGGGTTTTACCACAATGACGACAGTAATGGGGCCTGCAAAGCTCCAGACCAGCTTATCATGAATGGATATCCAGCAGAAGTCAGGGTTCCCGTAGCCCTCAGGATCCAGGCCAACTGCCAGCCCTGCAGGAGGAAGGGAGAGGTGAGGTCCAGACCATAGAGCCTTGAACTTGTCCAACTCATGTTGATTCCATTCCAGCACTAAAGGCTGTGAAGAGGTTCCCTCCCTGCCCTTGCCCTGTGCACAGGCTTCCCTGCCACCAGGGAAAGAACCAGAACTGCCAAGCTCAAGCATCACAGCCTTTATTTCCTCTTCTCTAGGGTCCCAGACACAGCCCTGCTGGCATTCACTGCAGCAACAGGTCACCCAAGCATACAGGCTTAAAAAAACAGGAGACCTTAACCCTGAGGTGAGCCTGGGGACAGCCGGAGTCCCATGCCTATCAAATAAGTCAAGGGAAGATGCACTGAGAAATTACTTCTTCCCAGGAGTCCCCAGCTGACCACCACAGTACTGTCTGCTGCCAGCACTGCTGTCTGTGGCAAGCCCACCCTCAGCTCTCCCCACTGGGTGAGCTGGGCAACACTTGGGGCTCAGGAGGCTGGTGAGAATTGGTGCTCTTGGTGTGACTGTGGGACAAGCAGCTCTCACCAGTGATGATGGCAGGCACTCCCCAGCCAATGGCATAGTAGAAACGCATGGCCCCAAAGTTGACATTGCGGGCTTCAGTCTGCATGCGATAGATGTGGAGGCCCTGGACAAAGAGCCAGGCGAAGGTGGAGAGGAAGAAGCAGTGGAGGAGGATGGCAATCACAGTGCAAAGAAACTGGGGAGACAAAAGCCACTCAGAGACAGTCCCACTGTGCCAATGCTAACTGCATCATCCATGACTTGCCCCCATTCCCACAGATGTGCTCGCTCAAGCCCACAGACCTGGTTCTCAGTACGATTGATGCCCAAGAGAAAGAGCAGCTCAGAGAAGAAGAGGGTGACTGATATGTTGGAGTGGATGCCACGTGTGTTGGACTTGAGGCCTTTGAGGCAGGTCAGGAAGGAGAAGGTAAACAGCAGAGCCACCAAGGAGAGAGACACCAAGGAATAGGTGACAATTGCCAAGGTCTCCAGGTCACCTTCCAGTTGCTGCAGCAGCAGAGAACCAAAGGCAAATGGCCATATTAAGGGGAGATACAGGAATCCTGCTGACCTCTCAAACTCTACTTATGCCCCACAAGGCTAACCACCCCCACCACACAACCCACAGCCCAGCAGACTGATGTTACCTCTCGGTGCGAACTGTCCATCAGAACCCCAAAAGTGCCAAACTGGGAGCACTGGCAGTGGACGTGTGTGGTGTTTCGGTACACGAGCTCACAGTCCCTGGCTGTCCAGAAGCCGGAGGGGTTGGTCCTGCAGCCACCAAAAAGCAGAACACACTTAAGAGAGAAGATGGGAGATGAATGTGTGGTGTGTGGGGAAGGAACTGTAAAGAAGAGCGGTGAAAGCAGCATATACAACATTGTTTATACAACAATTTCTACCAGCATATACAACTACACTGCTACAGCTTAAGTACTGAAGCCAGAGCCTGCTGTGGACCCTGCTGTGCCCTCCCAGCAGAAATTAACCCCCTTGGGACAGGGTGGAAATTCTGACAGCCCAGTTCTGCCCAGGCAAACAGCCTGTCACAGCCAGAGAGACTGGAAGACAAGGAAGTGCCTGGGGAAAGCAGCTCAAAGACCGTGGCCCATCTGTGCTCAACTCACGGGGTGGAGTGGTTCCACTGAACACAGAGAGGCTTGCTCCTGTTGGCAGTCTCCAGCAGGTGAAATTCCAGTATGAGAGGGGTGTCCAGGGGTCCCCGCAGGAAGGTGTGATTGCTGAACACAGACACGCTCACGATGGGGGAGTTCATCACAGGATTCTTGGGGAGCCTGCAAGGAGCAATAGAGCTCTGCCATCACCATGCCTGGCAGCTTCAGCCTTCCAGGGACTTCCCAGATGCACTGTGCTGATGTCTCAGAAAGAACAGCTCTGCCCAACCCGCACCAAGGCATCAGGAAATATGGGGCAGAGCACTGCAGGACCTGGGTGAGAACCAAACCCAAGTCCTTGTAGACAGGCTCAGTAGCTGCCAGAGAGAGCAGAGTCCAGCCAGACTCTGTGCATTAGTGCTTGTGGATGGCAAAGGGGAGGAGGACCTACCTGACACTGCGGCGATCCACCTGGTAGCGTGCAGGCAGCAGCCCCCCCAGGGTGCGGTACATGATGAGGATGATCACAGTGAGAGTGGGCTCGGGCTCTGGCAGCGCCTGCCTCGGGGAGGAGTTCTCCATGGTGTAGTTCCCTTCACCCCCAGCCAGTGTGGGCACTGCTGTGGGGGCAGCTGAAGCATACAAGGAGTGGTGAGAATACACACAAACACACACACACACACACACACACAACCCCCCCCCACAAACACACACACACTGCTCTGAAGGCAACTCATGAGGCCACCTGGAACCTTTGGGATGTGGTGAAGTCAGAAGCTCTGAGCTCTCAGGGGTAACTTGGGGACCTCTGACAGAACTAGGTCTCAGCAGGAGCACATCTTCCCTTTCATACCCTCCCATGGGGTTCACCAAGTGATGCTCATGTGCTCACCTTCAGCTTTCGGGTGGCTCAGCACCGACAGTGGCAGTACAACGTGGGTGTGGGGGTCCCAGGCGGGCTGGCCCCGGAAAAGGCTGCTGTGGTAGCGGGGGTAGCGTCGGCGGATATGGGAGTGGTTCTCCATGCGATCGATGCTCAGCACTGGAGAGGAGGAAGGGAGTGAAAGACAGCTCTAGGATGGCCACCTAGAGAGTTGTAAATATATCCCACAGCTGGGCATGATGCGAGATCCCAGCATCTACAGTGCTAATTCCCAGACCAGAGCCTTGCTCTGCTGCAGGGCAGGACACTTCTGCCACTGTGACAAGTGACTTTTTCACTAGAGACTCAGGTTGGACTGGGGGTAACTGGGAGAGGGCAGCAGTCTGCTGCTGCAGGCAGGGATGGGGCAAGGTTGTCTCTTGAGAGCCAGCAGGGAGGTGAAGAGCCTGTTCAGCTCCCTTGGCTGAGGTGCAGTGAAAGGAGGACAAGGGGACAAGGTCTGCCAGAGGAGTGGCTCTGCACTCCCCCACCCAGCTCACCAGCCAACACCACCACTCACTGATGTTGGGGGTGACGACGCCAACGGGGTTGAGGTAGGTGAGTTTCATGTTGCTGGCCAGCGTGCCTGAGTAGTCCCGCAGCTGCTCCATGAGGCTGGCGCTGCCGTGCTCGCTGTGTGGCAGCATGGCCCAGTGCTCCCGGTTCTCAGGTGCCAGCACAGAGCTGCCTGCACGCAGCAGGTTCTGCATGGGAGAGACATGAGGGCAGACAAAGAAGCAAGCGCTGCCTTTGGGCATCAAACTGATCACCCCCCAGGCTGCAGCACTGTGATGTCTGCCCAGCATGTGGCACAAGGGCCCAGGGAAAAAGGTACTTTCTGTTACAATATTTCCCTACCCTCAATGCTCAACAACCAGACATCTCTGCATGCCTGCCATCAGAAACTTGCAGGCAGCAATAAGAGCTCCTTTTGCTTTTCCACGCTGAGCAAACCCAACTCTTTGCCTCTACTCATCTACCATGTGCTCCAGACCCAATGACTCAGGTGACCTCTGTGAGTTTCGTTCCTGTGGGCTGATGTCTGTTTGGCACTGGGGAGCCCAGTGCTCCTGATGTGATCTCACAACATCCTTGATCTCAAAGACCCAGGTTCAGGGTAGCTGGTAAAGAGAAGCACCCTGATCTGGGAGGAGGACTCACCTCATTGAAGTGGGCATCCTGTGTGGCTGTCAGGCCAAAGCCACGCTGACGGTTCTCAAAGGCCATGAGGCGGGACAGCAGGCGGAAAGTGATGTGTACATCATTGCCAAAGTAGTGGTCCATATGGTCTGTCACGGCCCGGAGACGATGGGCCAGCTTCTTGGCTTCAATTGTGTTGAGCTCAGTTTCATTCCTCTCCAAGCCCTCTAGCTGCCAGCAGGAAGAAAGGAAGGGATCAAACAATTAAGCAGGATCCTCAGTGGGAAACTGAGATGCTGCAGGCCCTGTTAGACACAGAACTGATTTTTGAAACCAAGGCACAAGCCATGGATACTCCCAGTAGTGTCACTAGAACAGAAAGCATCTCTGGCATGCAACCAGCCTCCAGCAACACACCCGAGGTTTCACTGGCCCAGCTAACCCAGAGCTATACATGATAGAGATGAGAGAGCAGGGCAAGCGTCTAGCAATACTTCTTTGGAAACTCTCCTGGCTTCAGCTACAGTTCAGCCTTGGTGGGATGCATGAGTTTAATAAACTTGCCTGGATACTTCAGGGGAGTTGCTACTGAAGGGCCTGAGTGCTATAGATATCCCACTGAGCAGATATCCTGCCAGCTTCAAACAATTCAGCCCTGCCTAGGTTATTTGCTCTCCTCTTAAATAGTGGAGCAAGACATACGTTCTATCTGATGGGGACACTCAAAAGAGTAGACTAAACCAAAGTGAACTTCAGCTCAGATAACTGCTGCCACAGGATGGGCTTGGGGGCAGGAGATGAGAAGAAAAACGTGCTGACCACTGGGGCAAGGGCCTCCCCTATTCTAGGTGCCTGGCTCCTGCCCTATCAGGGCTCCAGAGCTGAGAGGGAATTACCAGCATGGAGAGCTCCTTGAAGGCAGGTGAAGTGCAGTTGAAGAGATCTGGCTCCAGCCAGCCCTTCTCCTCATCACAGTGTCTGACAGCTGCACCTAAAACCAGGAAGAAGGGCATGTCTGTAATTCAGCAACAGATACCTGGCTCCCCTGCTGCATCCGCAGGGACCACAGCAGGGTCCCCCTGCCCCAGCTAATCCAGAAGAGCAGCACTTGCAAGTGGTGAGGAGGGACTGTAACACCCCAGGGCCATTCTTCTGCTTTGCACCAGTGCAACCCATTACACTCCTGGTCTTACCTCAGTAAGCTGCTGCTGTCCCCTCCCCTCCAGGAGTTGGGTTTCTTTATGTGTGCTTCTAGGCTGCATCAAACCAGGTGCCCTCACACAGAATTGCAAAGAGGAATAAATGATCTGACAGGGCTCTGGCTAGTGGAGCTCCTGGTTCTTGGTGGAGGCATTTCTGTGTCCTGAGGGCACATCTGAACCCAAACATTCCTGAAGCCCATGCAGCTCTAGGCATTCCCTGGCTGACAGACTGCAGTGTCTGCTGAGGTTCTGCCTCTCTCTACAGGGCAATGTCACTCCAGGAGGACAGCACCCCTGCTGTGAGGCTGACAAACCTGCCCCAGAGATGAGACCCTACAGTGGAGTGGGATGGAGTGGAATAGAGAAACCCTCCCCCCAGCAGCATGGTTCAGCACCCAGGATGAAGATAACAGAATGAATAGGATCAGGTGTTAACCACCACCAAAAGTGCTGCTAAAGCTGACACAGGGAGCAGTGTCCTGGTTCAGGAGTGTCATCACACACATTTTGAACAAGAAGAAGCTGGGTAATTCCAGGGTACCTATCAGAACTGTGGACCAGGCTCTCCTGGGGACAGCACCAGGGCACAGAAGACCATTCTTGCTTAGGCTGGGAAAGTGTAGCAGCATGGCCAGGGCAGGGAAAATGAGACTGTAGCAGATTCCAGTTGCTGCTCAGAAAAGCCCCAGTGATAAGTGTGCTCCCTCCTACCATCTCCAGCTCCCAGCTGTCCTCAGCCACCTTTCCCCTGGCTGCACAAGCACAGGGACCAGTGCCATTGCAGTTGGGAGCAGGGAGAACAAAGAAACCTCTACACTGCTGGCCTTCCCCCAGAAGAGAACAGATTGGCTCAGCTGCAGATGTGGGCAGGATCCAGCCTCCAGGTTCCTCTGCCTCCCCCTGCCAACTCAGCAGAGGGAACGGATCTTGTGCATGCTCATCAGTTCCTGCTCTTTTTCTAGTACCCACTGCTCAAGCAGCCCTCCCCTTCCTCCAACCCACAGCCATTCCCCCGTGGCCTCCTCAGCCTCACTACCCATTGCTCATAACCAGCTCCTGCCTCTCCCAGCCTAAGCAAGCAGGTGCCAGTGCAGCAGACCCAGCAACCCTCCCAGTGGGAAGCAGAGCATGGACCTGCCCAGAGCCAACACTGCAGGCTCAGGGCAGCGTGTAGCAGGGGCTGCATGCAGCTGCAGCCAGGTTTGTGCTGGTTAGTGTGCTGGGAGCAGGGAAGAGTGTGAAGGAGTAGTGAGGCCAGGCAAAGCATTGGGAAGACACTTGGCAGCTCCAGAAGCGGCAGGGAAGGCGCAGGGGTGTGCAAGGTGCCAGGCAGGGAGCAAGGAGGGAAAGCCATGTGGCCCTTACAGCATAGGAGGAAGGAGATGGGAACAACCTTACCTGCACCCCTCAAGCCTGAGCACGGAGGGCGAGAGAATCAGGGAGAGAAGCGACAACAGTTAGGAGCTGAATCTGCCTCCTCCTGGGGCAAACGGCTGGAGAAGGACAGGGTTTGCATTGTCCCATAGGGAATGTGGTGTTCCTACAGACCCAGACACCCTGCTCATGCTTTTGCCATCATGACGGATGCCCTCTTCCAGCTCAAAATGTTGACCTCTAACCAAGACACTCACCTAATGACATGCTGTGCCCTGCTCCCTTCACAGTGCACACCAAGGACAGCAGAGCCACAGCAAGGCACTGTGGGCACCAGGCTTCTGTGCTAGGCCTGACCCTGGCCTCAAGCTCACTGACACCAAAAAACAGCAGGGAGAGCAGGGACCAAGGTCAGGAGAACAGCACAGCCCCCGGACTGGGTGATGGCCCTAGACTTGGAGCCTGTTCCTAGACCCATGCCCATGGCCAGCCCCCTCTGCTCTCCCTCAGTCTATGGCATTTTCTCCTCCAGCTTCTTTCTCCCAGCCCTCAAGACCAGCTAAAAAGGGACTGGGACAGCATGCGAACAGGAGATATTGCTGGAGCTGCTACAGCCTCCAGCAGAACAGTGAGGCTGTACCCTCCCCATCACATCCACCACTCACCCAAGGATCCTCTGGGACACAGCACTGCAGCTGAGAGGCCAAACTTTGTCTGGGGCCACCATACGCCCGCCTTCAGGCTTTTGGGACAGCCATCATAGAGCACTGTGGAGAGGAGACATGCACTAGAGGGGTTGGTCACAGAGGGGATGACAAGCCCCATGGCCCCAGCTCAGCACTGTGCCCACACTCACCCTCGCAGCCACTGGGTGTCACCTCTGCAAAAGGGCTGTCACAGCTATTGCACTGGCGCCCGATGACCCCGGGTCTGCAGTGGCACCGGCCCGACTCCCTGTCACAGGAGCGTGAGGTGGAGCCCACGGGGTAGCAGTCACAAGGCAGGCAGGTGTCACTGCCTTTGGGGCGGTAGTGGAAGTCCTGAGGAGAGATGGGGACAGCCATCAGACAGCCCATCAGGACAGCAGCCAAGGCCAGCAGAGAAGGTCCAGGCCCTCCCAATCTGCAAGCAACCCTGCTGCCTCCTTCGTCACCATGCTGGGGCATGAGGGCAGCACAGAGGAGATAAGCAGGGATACCGCCCTGAAGTGGGCACACAAAACAGGGCATGGGCATCTGCCAGGCCTTTGGAGGGGACAAGAAAAAGCATTGAGGACAAGCAAGAGTCCAGGCAAGCCATGGGCCATGTCCCCATGGTCACAGCCACCTCTCACCTTGCAGTGGCACTGCCCGTTGGTTTTATCGCAGTCGGGGTCAAAGCCTTTGTTCACATCGCAGTTACAGGGCCCGCAGGTGGGGTTCCCCCACCAGCCCTTTGGACACTGCTGGTCCATCCTAGGGAGAAAAATACCTGTGTTGTTACAACCACCACATTCCCTGGGCCTTCTCTTCCCACCAGCCCAGCTGGTCAACAGGTCCAAGGAGTGAGGTGGCATTGAGAGGTCCCTGGTCACGTAGCCAGGATCCAAGGGCATCACAGAATGAGGCACAGAGACCATGGCACTTCCCGGTGCCCCA
This sequence comes from Calypte anna, assembly GCF_003957555.1. Classification (NCBI taxonomy): domain Eukaryota; kingdom Metazoa; phylum Chordata; class Aves; order Apodiformes; family Trochilidae; genus Calypte; species Calypte anna. Next base: position 9,542,050 of record NC_044258.1, on the reverse strand, counting down.
CATCTCACCTGTGCTCGCAGTACTGCCCAAAAAAGTTCCCTGCACACTCGCACACGTAGCCCAGGGGTGAGCCCGGCTTGCGGCGACACACAGACTTGTTCTTGCAGGGGTTGAGGTGACACACATCCACGCAGTCGCCTCCATAGTACCCTGAGGTTTGGACAGAGAGCACGGTGTAAAGCGAGCACCTTCCCCTTGAGAGGGGCCAGAGCACCAAGGGGCTTCAGGAGGGATTCTGACCTCCAGAAGAATGATTAAGTCTCTGACATGGATGTGACTTGTTTCATGGATAGACAGGAGAGCAGTCACAGGCCAGAAGGGAGCCACAGGGGGAGAGGGGAAGATAGACAGACATGGAGAACAAAGAGGTGGCAGGATGCTGCAGGCCTTACCTGGCTGGCAGATGCAGGAGTAGCTCTGCCACTCATCCTTGCAGACACTGTTGGCTGGGCAGGGGCTGGAGTCACAGGGGCTTGGCACGCTGCAGCCAGCCTCCACCCGCAGGGCATGGTTGGGCTTGGGCAGCACGGTCCCGGTGATGCTGTCACCCAGCCGCACACCCTACAATGCAGGTGACAAATTCACAGTGAAGCCAGGACAGACAGGCAAGGCTCCAATCCTCCTGCCCTCCACAACTCCCCAGGGCAGCCACCCTCCATCACCACCAGTTTACAGCTGCCTCACAGCACACTCAGAGGCTTGAATTCTCAGAAAAAGTGTCAGCTTCAGGATGGATGATGGCAGCATCCTCCATGTGACAGACCTACTGTAAAGGAAGGCTCAGAGCAATGGACTCACCTGTATGCAGCCTCTCAGCCCATTCTGCACTTCACCAGAGCCCAGGACTCCCCCCACATGCAGATGTTTCACCTTCAGGCCATGCAGTTCATTTCCAACAACCACCGTGTCCTGTAGAAGGAAAAGGAGTAATGTGGGGCATCAGCCCTGCTCCAGTCTTCTTCAAGAGTGCAGTCTGGCCCGTGTATACCAAGCATCCCCCACAGCTCCTGTTTTGGTGCTGGGGTCTCATGCAGCACCTACCTGGTAGATCCCAAAGTCCAGGGTGAGGGTGATAACATATCGTGAGTCTCGCCCGCTGCGGACATCCCGCAGCTCCAGCTGGAGATCGTGCCATCTCCCATCACTGAGCTGCAGCTGGTCCAGGAGGAGGCTGGTGCTGCGGCCTGAGCCCCTGCTCACCATGAAGGAGAGCAGGCCCCCAGCCAGCTGCAGAGAGGGAACCAGCAACAGCAGCAGTGAGCACCAACTTCAGCTGCCTCCAGCCTACCCTCCCTCTGGGCATGGTAAGGGAAACCCAGCCCTGCTAAACCTCTGCCCTCAACCACCCCCTACTCAGGCTGGAGTCAACATGGACAGCAGAGTCCTCCTGCTCTCCTGAGTTGGACAGCAGTAGAAGTTGTGGCATGGTGCTGCAGCTGAGGCCATGGCCCTACCTGGCAGAGCAGCGTGGTGTACTGTCCAGCATGGGCCTGCAGAAGCACCCCGTCTGGCTGGCGTGTTCGGAATGCCAGCCCCAGGTACCATGGCACTGAGATCTTCACATCTGTCTTGAAGTCCCAGGTCAGGACACTGTTGCCCTGGAAATAGTGGGCATGGTGCATGGCTGGAAAGGAAAGTGGAGGTGAGGAGAAGGGACGGGCACCATGCTGGGAGCACTAGATGCTGGGACAACAGAGCTAGCTCACCTCACACAGCACCCCCCTAACCTTGCTTCCACAGCAACCCCAACACAGCCTTGCCCACATCCACCCTGCCCATGCCCAGCAGCACCCGCTCACTCACTGTGTCGGCAGTCTTTGCCCCCGAAGCCAACAGGACAGAGGCAGGAGTAGGTTCCCCAGCTGACAGAGCAGGTGCCACCATTCTTGCAGGGGCTGGAGTCACAGAACGTGTGCTTGGCATGGCAGCCTAGAGGTACCAAAGTCACCCGTATCAGCCTTGACCTGCTTCACACCTCCCTCCAGCCCATACGCAGAGGCACCACTTTCCACCAGCCCTGTCCTTGGCTGCCAGAGGGGCAACCTCAGTCACTCAGCCTCTCTGCAAGGGCTCTGCTTGCTCTGGGATGAGGATCAAAGCTGTTGCTGCTCCTTACACCAGAAGAAAGATACTGCAGAGCTGGACTGACTCCCTATAGCACCTCCCAGACAGACCAGCTCTGCAGGCTCTGCACTTGGCATCACAGTCCCAGAACATCAGCTGGGTTGGAGACTGGCTTATGAGTGGGATCTGGAGGCCCTCTTTCCCAACAGGAAGTTGCTTAGCTCCAGCTGTGCTGCAATGATGCTGTTACAGCCCAGCAGTGCTGCTGTGCGAGCAGAAAGGGAAATTCCCAGGGCAGGGAATGGCAGAAGCAGAGGCACCAGTACCTGTAGTGGTTCCATTGTTGGCGATGTAGGAGGCCAGGTCGATGCGTTTGCTGTCAATGTACAGATCTCTCATGCATCCCACAAAGTCCCGGTGAGTGATGGGGAAGTTTTCTGGCAGGTTGGGGACTCCTCCAAGGAGCAAGGGGCCTGTGAGGTCCAGAGACCTGCAAGTACAGAAACCTGGGGCTTTAGGAGCCAGTTGGCTCCTCAACGCAAGGGGCGGGGAAGCAGAAATACTCAGGGACAGGTATGCAGAGCCAAGGTCCCAGACGGAAAGGGCTGACTCCATAGGAGACCCCAGCGCCCTGTTCATCTCCCCACCACAGCAGTGCTCAACCATCCCTGAGGAACTCACTTTTTTGAGCTGGTCTGCACACCCTCTGCAGCACATGAGTAGTTTCCAATCTCACTGCCGAACTGCAGGGCCACTGAAGCATCACATTCATCCACTGTCAAAATGGCCACCTTGTCCTTGGAGGGGCCCTGCACCACCCCCAGGGCACTGACCTTGGGCTGGAAGCAAAGGCAAAGCATTAGCAGCACCCATGTCCCCAGACCCAGGCACCCAAGGGCTCAAGGATGGGCATGGGCTGTGGTGAAGACTACTCCTACAGCCTCTCAGTGTGGTCCTGAGGGTCAGTCTCCCACTTGGCCCAGCTGTCCACTGCACCCATCCCCAGCAGCTGAAAACTACCCCTACCTTCTCTCCACAGCCTCCCCTGTGGGGCTGAGCTAGAGAACAAGAGAGCCAGAGCTGTTCACTCACACCTCATGGGGGGAGATACCCACATGCAGGAGGACAGCTGGGTCACACCTACCTTGTTGTAGTAGCGGAGCTGCAGTGTGTGCCACTGCCCATCACTCACACCCCCTGGCACGTAGGGGCTCACCACTGTGCTGGACTCTCCTGTGGGGACAGGGATGATAGCACGCTGAGGGACAGCCCTCAGACATGCCTGCCTCTCCTAGCTGCTAGGGCACTGTGTGGCCAGCCCCCCCAACCACTGGGCCTTGACTGAGGAGACCAGTGGAGCCAGAGCAGTGGCAGGTTGCTTTGTGCAAGAGAGTGGGGAGGAGTGCTGGATCCAGGATGGGAAGGAAGCCCCAGTTGTTAACTCCTGGCAGCTGACCCTGGCACCCCTCAGGAACAGCAGGATGGGCTCAGCAATGCCACAAATCAGCACTGATGGATAGAGAACACCCTCCCAAGTGGGTTCTCTTCTCCAGACTGACTCACAGCAAGGCAAGAGTTGAAGCAGTGACATAATAGGGCAGAATGACATCAGAGACTCCAAAAAGGTTTGTCCTTATTTTTGCTCACAACCCCCCTACTGCACTTGTACTCCTAAGCCTAGGGAGGGTCCCGAGACACACCAAGCCCCTGTGCCATCCACTGTCCCTCAACCCTGTCGGCGTTAGCATGGGCTCCATGCAGGGCAGCACCCTGCTCTGCCCGCTCAGCACAAGCCTTCTTGCAGCTCCCATGGCACAGTCCCACAACAGGAAGGGTAGAGCCTACCTGTGGAGTATTTCAGCTGGACCTGCCCCTGGATGATTTCCACTGCCAAGAAGTCATGCCTCTCATTCAGGCGCCCATTGTAGAGCAGGAGACCGCTGGGCTCCATGGTGCTGAACCTAGGGAAAGGGAAGGAGCAGGAGGGCAGGGTGTGCACAAGAAGCACACCCAGATCCCTGCTCTCCTGTGGTACACACGCCAGCATCCCAGCACAGGGACACACTGAGAATGGGCTGGGAGCTTGATCCAACAGGTGCTTTGGAATTGTGAGGGACTGGCATGGAGGCATAGAGATGGCAGCAGGGAAGGGCAAAGGCACTGAATGAAGGGGTGAGCTGATGCCAGGGGAGAGATGCTTGTGCAGATTCAGAGCCCTTTGGTCAGAGGCACCAGAGTGGCCCAATGGTGAAGCAAAGCCGGTAAAATAGGGGCCTGGGTCGAGGTCCACAAGAGCCACCAGAGCAGGGACAGATGAACAGGTGGGTGCTGGTGTCCCACAGAGGAAGGAAAGGACTCACGAGAGTGCAAGGGTGAGGTGGAAGCGTTGGCGCAGGCCCCGGAACATGACGAAGGATCGCGGTGGGAAGGAGCGCGTGGACACCTCACAGAAGGGCATCTCAAAGCCACCCGCCGGGCACTGGCAGCGGAAGCCCCCGTCAGCACCGTTGGTGCAGGTGCCACCATTGCGGCACACGCCGGGCACACAGCGTCCTGAGCGGCTGTCCACCTCGCAGTTCTCACCTGGTAGAAACAAGATGAGAAGCTTGGGACATGTCCCAGCTGGAGAGCATGCACACAGCCACACAGCCACTCCCTGACTCAGGAGTGCAGACCTCAGCGCAGATTTGCAGCAGGGCAGCCAAGGGGCAGGAGTCTGTGGGGCAGCTGGGGGCAGGCAAAGCATGTGACAACCCAGTTGTCACCCAGATGTTCCCCACAGCAGCCAGCAAGCTGGCTACCACCACCAGCCCTGCAGCCTAAGCCCCAGCTCCACTTAAGGATGAAGCTGAAGCTCAGCTGACGAATGGCATGGGAATGGGACAGGAGGGGTCTGGCCACAGATGGGCTACGCAGTCTGAAGGATGGAGAGGTAACAACATGCCAGGGAAGTCCTGACAATGCTGAAAGTGTCCCCTTGGGCACTGCCACTGCATAGGCCTGGGATAAACATTACAGTCCTGGTTTCATGGTGTGGGTACAGCCCAGCACCCCTGAGCTTCCATGCCAATAGCTATGAAAGCCTCTTACAGGATCAGGAGTTTCCTCACCCTGTGTGCAGGCTCTGACACAGGAGCAAAAGCCAAATGCAAAGCAGCCATATGCAGGAGATGAAATACCCTTGTACCTTGCTGGCATCAGTAGCGGGGATGCCCTAAGCCAGCTCAGCAGTGCTGTGCAGGGGTTCTGGCCGGGTCCTTTTCCCCTGCTGTTCTCATAGCCCTCAGAGAACTGCTCAGCTGCAGTCCTATGGCCTGGGACTTGCTCCCATTACTTGCTCCATGGCATGCAAGGAGGATGAGGAGACAGCATGAAGTGTCAGGGAACTGAGCTCATTAACCCTTCCGCTAATGGCTGTTCACGCTTCAGATGCTGGGGGTTAACTACCACTGACTGCTTAGCTCACCAGGAGCCACCAACAGGAGAGTGGCTCTAAGGCAGCCATCTGCTACTTTGCTCCTTTCAGCAGTGAGGGCAAGGCAGGGGCTCCCTCCTCAGTAGCCACAGGCCATCTTCCCTCATCCCCAGGTTGCCAGCAGCTTGGCATGAGTCTCCACAGTCTGTTGGGGACTTGTGGCAACAAGAGACTGGCTGGCTCAGGGATTGCCCCCGCAGCTCGGACTAGATATATCTGGATGGGATCTTGCCTGGGAGGCAAACTAGGCCCAGATTTCCCTTCTCTTCACACACCAGTTCACACACCACCATGTTGGGCCTGGGTGGGCTCCAGACCTTTGCCAGACCAGCTGAAGACTGGCATGGGTTGAAACCAGCACAGTTTTGGAGCCCATCGCCACACTGGCATGGGGTAGTGCCAAGGAGTCTCCTGTGCCCCAGCATGGCACAGTCCAGCTTGGCCTTTCCACACTCTGATAAAGGCTGGGAGGTGGTGGCCAGGGTCCCCAGCTCCTTGCAAGACTGATTTCTATGATAATGTCAGCCCTGCACATACAGCGCCATGGAAACATGGAGAGGCGTGTGCAGAGCTGGACCTCTGCGGGCAAAGAGGGGCTGTGACACCCACCATCCTGCTGGGAAGAGGACCCTGACTTCAGAGACAGCAACACCAAGGGACCTGCTCACCCATTCCCCTGTGGTCCCCAGCTCCAGGCACTCACCGCTGAAGTGCTGTCGGCAAACACACGTGTATCCCCCCTCCTTGCGGGTGCAGATCCCACCATTCAGGCAGGGGTTGGAGTAGCAGAGGTTGATCTCCGTTTCGCAGTAGTCCCCGGTGAAGCCCTGTGGGCAACGGCACCGCAAGCCGGTGATGGGGTGGATGGGCCGGAAGAGGGTGGAGGGGGAGGCTATGAAGGGGGCTGAGCTGTCAAACTTGAGGACGGAGATGCACTTCATGTAGTTTTGGCAGGGCTCCCGCAGGCAGACGTTGTCATCAAAGGGCAGCACATCCAGCATGGAGGCACCTGTCAGCACCATGCGCTTCATGTAGAGCTGCTCCTGCAGCTCCTCTGAACTGAAATACCGCCCGCCCCGTGGCGCCAGGGCTGAGAAGCTGACGTTGAGCACCGTGCCGCCCACATCGGTGTCGTTCTGGATGTTGAAGATGAAGATGTCTTCCTTGGGTGTTGCAAGCACGGTGGCCACCCCTTCCAGGAAAGTGGACAGCAGAGGGGAGAGGAAGCGCTCCTGCCACATGTTCTCCAGCCGCACCGTGATGCTGTTGGCCAACATGTCCTCTGTGATGATGATCACCCGCAGAACACACTGGGCCGTCACGCTGTGGATCCCATCTGTGAGAAAGAATAAGGACATGCTCCAGATCTTTCCTGCTGCTTGGAGGCTCTCCTCCATCTTACCCTGGGGCAAAGCCCTGCACCCCAGTGTGGTACCCAAAAGGCCCAAGTCCTTGGTAAAGAAAGCTCCCTCCCATCAGACTCTCCACTGAGATAACTCTCAGGTTTCTTCCCTGTTCTGGATCTCAGCTGCAAACTGAGATCTCAGGAACAGAGGTGCTTTTGTCTTTGCCCATGCTCTCCTGCCATTTCCTTTCTCTCTTCTCCAGGGTCTCCAAGGCTTTCATGCCAGTCTCCCTGCTTCCCCCCTTCTCACCATCTGCTCCACATCTCTTCCTCCCTTGGCCCATCTCCGCTTTGTTTAATTCTCTTTAATCTTCACTTTCCTTGGAAACAAACTCCCTCCCCTTGAGACCCTGCACCACGACAGCAATCTCCCAGGCATGAAGACAAGAGTGTGCATGCACACTCAGAGTGTGCCAGCCTACCATCTACTCTCTCTCAGGACCTTGGCCATTGGCAGCATCTCAGCCTGCCTGCTGCTTCAGGACACCTCCTCTCTCCCAGTTTTCCTGGACCCTCTGGCAGGCAGAACATGGTGAGGCAAGGACTATGCCAACCTCTGTGGCTCCAGAAATGCTCAATGAGGCTCATAAAGAGCCTCACTGCTCCTAGTGAAATAGAGTGATCTGTCTTCCAGTCCACTGCCAGCACCCAAATTTTAATGCCCTGCGAGTGTTGGCAGCACATCTCCCACCTCACATACACCAGAGCCCCAAACCTCCTTGTTTCCTCAAAGATTTGGCTATCACCATCCTGAGACAATATTTACATCAGCATGTTGATGGTGAGCCCTTGCTGTAACATCAAATATGTGACCAAGAAGTGACAAACCCAAACCTTCCCCTGAAGACACTGGGTTCAGCTGCCTGTGCGAATGCAAGGCCACCCAAATAATGAGCAAAGAGTTTTCTAGGGTGCTTCTCTCTCCCTATCTGCCATGCTGACCTCTGCCAGGTAAATCAGCTTCACAGAGACAACTTCATGCATCCTCTTCTGGACATCTATGTCAGGTTCAACACTCAATATAAACACTGATATGGGAGGTGGCCTTGTGAAAAGGCAGGCAGAGTGGTGGGTTTCACTTCAGAGGATGAGCAGCTAAAGCAAAGATGCCCCCACAGCAGCTCTTAGAGCAGTCCTGCTCTGCCTCAGCCTGGTAGACCCAGACAGACCCTGCCCAACAATGCTTCACCTCCTGCAACCCAGGGCAAGGTGGCACGAGGGGCAGCAGGCTTCCTGGCACCCTGGTCAGACTCAGCCCTACAAGGATCAGGGGTGTAAATGCCATCCCCCCCTATGCCCCACACATGCCCCAGCTCCAAGCTTCATGTGCAAAGCTGCCTTTACTGCTCCTCTCTCCCCGGGGCTGCTTTGCTGCAAAGCCTTTTGATTTCCCTCAGCCCCGTTTGAAGTTGGTGGTGCAGGAGGATTTAAAGATTGAAATGCCTCTCTTTTTTCCCCTATCTCTCTCTTCTCTTCAGAAGGTGAAAGCTTTCTGGTAACCCTGCAAATTCCTGCACAAGCACCAGCCTGCACGCAGGGGCTGCTGCTCTGGAGATAAGGCTGGCAGGGGGCTGGGGGAGCAGCTGTGCCAGTACAGTCACCCAGGAGCTAATCCCCCTCAGGAAGGGGGTTGCTTCTCTCTGAAATCAAACTATTCCCAACCCATACAGCAGCAAGGTGAGAAAACCACCTCTCTGTGTGACAGCCTGATGGCTCTAACATGGAGGGCGGTATGAGCAGTGGTTACCGAACAGCTCTGTCCAGTACCTGGCTGGAGGTGCTGCAGGATTTAGATTTGCCTGGGCTCAGCTCAATGAACTGGCATTATCACCTCTGTCTCCAGAAGCACCTTCTCTCTCCATGTGGCTCAGGGGCTGCTGAGATTACCCAGTGCTGGGAAAGCTGGAGCAAGGGTAAAGACACAAGCCTAAAATGCTCACTGAACCACCAGCAGCCTGGAATCACACCCTGAGAGACCACCTGGTGAGGCAGCACCCTGGGATGCCACCACTTTGACACCAACCCCCTTCTCAGCAGGAAGCTGCGCTGTGTCCTGCTCTCCCTCCTTTCCCTTTGTCCCCTTCTCTCAGTTTCTCTCTCCAGACAAGAAAAGTGTGAGCTCTGGTCGAGCCTAGCTGCCTCCTGCTCTCTCCACTCAGTCTCATGGCCCATCCAGAAGGAGCCTCAAGGCCCAGGGGTCTCACCCTCCCTGAGGGCTGCTCAGCACCCAGAAACGTGCAGGCAGACACTTGCCTGATTCATGGCTGTTATTTGGCCTCAGCTGAAGCCATGCTGAGTCCTCGGGCAGGCTGGAGGCCAGCAATGCATCCAGAAGAAGGCCATGGCTGGGGACTTCCCAGCAGGCAGGCTGCAGGGCGCCCAATGCTTTGGACACTCTCCAGCCCACAGCAGAAAGGCCCAAGTGCCCCTGTCACAGTGTCCTGCAGCAATTTCAGGGCCAGCTCTGGCCCCACAGTTCTCCCCAGTAAGCTCCCCCATAACATGGTGTTTTACTTCAGCATCACACCCAGGACTGCCTCTCCCTCAGCTCCATGCAAGGGGAAGCAGATGGTCAGGAGAATGACCCGCTGCAAATGGGGATAGAAAAAAAAAGCTACCAAAAGAAAGCCCAAAGCTGGCTGAAGGCACTGACCCCCCTGGGAAGCATTTTAATCACAAATGCTCAGCCTTTCTGATTAAATCCTGTGGCTGGAGAGCTGGTGCCTGGTAAATATTCATGCAGCAAAGCAAGGAGCCCTGGAAATATGCCTACAGGGAAAGGAGCAGGGAGAAGGGACATGAGGGGCTCTAACCCCCATGCTCAGCAGCACCAGGTCACCGTGTCTGCACTTCCAGGACTGACAATTACCAGCTTCAAAAGCAGCAAAGCTACAGGAAGAGCACAGGATGGGCAGCAGACCCTTCCTGAGGGCTGTGATGTCAGTCAAGGAACAGAGCTCCAGGACTGTGATACATCCCTATCCTTCACTGAGGTCCAGGAGCTCAGATAAAGGCTATGAGCTGCAGAGCCAGAGTCCAAGAGCTCTGACTGCAACACCCAGAGAGTCCACTCCAGAGATGTCAAAGAGTGCTGTAGGGATAGGCAGAGGCAGCTTGCACATTTGCAGCTAAGGCATCATAAAATGCCTCCAAGACAGAGAAGTTAGGAAAGAAGGAGATAGGCATAAGTAAGGTGAACATTCCTCACCACTTCAGAATGACTCTGGCAGATCTCTCAAGATTTTGATGCCCCTTTGACAGATTAAGAAATCTTGGAAGTAAATCAGACTCGCCTCACACAGCACAGAACATGAATGTCATTTCCCCAGCAGTTCTAAAGACAGGATCTAAAATCCAATAAGCATAACGACTGCAAAATTGTTCCTAACCAGGAATGGAAATCCGTAAGTCTCCCACCCCTTCATTGTCAGCACCTCCAGCTGCAATGGACCTAACACAGAAGGATGGTCCTGAGGTTGGGCTCTTCAAGAGAGGAGAGACATTCAATTTGTGGAAGGCCAGGGCAACCCTGGGACTCTTCTCCAGCTTGAAAAGCTGTCTCTGATGTGTTTAGACAGAAGTAAGGACAAATGTGCTCTAGAGGGTTCTTCCCTGATAGGCTAGGATTTTAGGTGAGATATCTTGGACAAATGTGTCCCCTCACGAGAGCAGGCTCCTGGGCTTCATGCCAAGATGATCTGTGCACAAAGCTTAATGGGTACAGGGGCAACGCAGCTGAATGTGGCTGAGCCTCCACCCTTGCCACCAGCCCAGCAGCATGGCCCAGTGAAACCAGTCTGGAACAGTTTAAAGTCAGCATGATGTCAATCTCCCGCAATGCCCTGCTCTCATCACACTGCTGGCTGTGGACACAGCCTCACCACCCCACCATCCTCCACCCCCAGAGGCCAAGAACCATTTTTAAGCAGCTGTAGGTGACCACACATGGGTGAAGAGCTGGCATCAGTTTGGAGGCTTTACAGGCTGTCCCCCTGTAAAGGCACAGGTTTGTGATGGTCCACGCCTTCACTGCCTCTTGCAGGGGCTGAGGTGAGAACACACACAGCTCACAGGCAGGCAGAGAGGCCTCCTGCCCTGTGATTTAGTGGGATCCAGCCTCTCTCAAAGGGACCATAAAGCTCACAGACAGGCAGGGAAGCTGCTCCCTCCCCAGAAGCTGAACCTTGGGGCACCCACTTGGGTGCTATTGTGTCCTTCCTGCAGGAGAAGGGTGCTCCATGCAGCACCTGCATGGTGCTGCACCCAGGCAAACAATGCAGCCGGGTCTGTATGTCCTGGCCACCCGCTCTGCAAGCCCACCCACCCCCCCTGCACACAGTGACAGCATGGGGCTGCCAGCTGGGCTTCAAACAATGAAGGAAAAACCAAACCAGACCTCCACCTCCATAGCTAATATAAAAGCCAACAAAAGGCCCGTTTCCCAGAGCTTCACTTCCCTCCCCAGTATAGCTCTTCCCCTTCCATCTTCGCCCATTCATGAGCACACCTCTCCCCTCTCTCTTCCCGCTGGAAGATGACGACACTCTGGCTGCAAGGGCCCCCTCGCCGAGAGGCGGCTCGATGCAGGACTTCAGGATGTGATTGTCTCCTGCCTTTGTGCAGGGTTAAGTGTGCAAGGAGGCAGGGCTTGCATAGACACATTCAGGCAGAAGCTGGAAAGGTCAAAACCACCCCCCCATCACCATCGACTGGCATGTGTGCTCTCAGTGAGCCCTGCAGTTGTAATTAACCCCTAGAGAACCCCAACCCACCAATGGGCTGGTGCTGGCCATGCAGGATCACCTTTAACAGGTTCCCTCTTAAAGCCCTCGCTCCATCTTTTGAAAGAAATCCTCCTCTCAATGAAGAAGCCAGATAGAGGGTGAAAAGGGAGGGTAGCTGCTGGGTGTGAGTCAGAGGAGCATCGTGATTTAACGTACGGCTCCTCAGGCACCCATGGTAGTTCAGTGCTTGGCCCTTCCAAAGAGGGTTCTTGCCCTGCCTCTCCAAAGCTGCTCCTCAGCTCACCGATGGACATATGCCTCCATTTCACATCACACATCCACAGGCAAAGAAAGGCTGATAGTGAAGGCAAAGCTCAGACAGTGCAGAGCTCCAGGTCCAAACCCTGCTTGCTTACAGACAAGTCCCTGGGTCCATCTTTGCCCGGCCCTCAGCATGGCCAAAGTGGACTCCAACAATCCCCAAAGCCACCATGGCAGCTACCACCAGCATCTGCATTTGGATACTCCAGCAACACACAAGATGAGAGTTTTAAGCTCTGCACTCGAAGGTTTGTTACACTGTTCTCTGCAAAGCTAAGCTGGCTGAAGAAATGTGCCAGGTTTTAAAAGCCACACCAGAAAGTCTACGTGTTGGTAGGTGCCACAGCCAGAATCCAGACTGAGCCATTTGCTACCAGCATAGGTATTTTTAAGAGGGCTCCCTCCACACCAAGTTCAATCACCCCAAGCACGGACAGGGACGCATTCAGTATCAGCAGGGAGCAGGCTCTCCAGTGCTTGGGAAGAAGCTCTGTGCCAGACCCTGGGCCAGCGGCTTGGCCACCCCAGGAACAGGCCGCTTGCCCCGCCAGAACCCTACAGCACACATCACAGCCTTGCTGGTGACAGCACCTCCAACATGCAAGCCTCACAGATGAGTAACAATGCTTTGTTTTTACAGACACCTCCAGCCTTGGTCCCCTCACAAAGGGCTCCCCCACAGCATGCCCCCACTCACACCCTTCCCAGCCCCACCAGGAATTCCCAATCAGAAAAATCTGAAGTGACTCCTAATTCAAATCTTGTTGCCAGTCCCCAGCTCACCCCTGCCAATGCAGAACAGGCTGCTTGAGGGGGACCACACAAACCCCCCAAAGGTACTGCATTAAAGGTTTAATTATTTTCACACCCTACCTGAGACGGTCACCAGCATGGAGGCCACAAGTGGACGGTTGTTGTCCAACTTACGGCTCAGCCTCAGTTCCCCACTAGATTGATTTACAATCAACAAGTGCAGTTCATTTCCTCGCTCAAAGGTGTAGAAGAGGCGGTCAGACGCATCTGGGTCATAAGCTGGGACCTTCCCTATGACCCCCGAAGGGAAGGTGTTGGACTTATTGGACACATAGTTATTAAACAGGATCTGGAAGTTCTTGAGAACAGGGCTGTTGTCATTCTGGTCAATAAGTTTGATGTGGACTGTGGCTCTGCTGACCAGAGGGGCAGAGGTAGCCTGCACTACAATCACATACTCAGATTTTGACTCATAATCCAGATCTATCAAGGCCGTGAGTTCCCCAGAAAAAATGTCCATCTGGAATATCTCAGGGATGTTGCCTTCCACAATTTGGTACATGATCTGTGCATTGGGTCCCTCATCTGGATCGACAGCTGTAATTTGGGCCACAACAGAGCCTACGATGCTGTTCTCCTTTACCAAGACCTCAAACTCTTCAGCAGGAAAGACAGGGGCATTGTCGTTCACATCCTGAATGGTAACCTGGATATGGACAGGAGTTCTCTGAGCAGGGATGCCCCTGTCCACAGCATACGCAGTCAGCTCATAGACAGGAACATTCTCACGGTCCAGCCTGCGGACAGTGCGAATGATCCCTGAGGTGGGCTCTATGGTGAAGTCTCCATCCCCATCCTCCCCATTCTGGAAGGTGTACTGAACCCGCCCATTGGTGTGGGCATCCCGGTCAGTGGCAGAGATCTGGAGCACACTGGTGAAGGGAGGTGCATCCTCAGAGATCATGCCCTGGTAATGAGGGTTGACAAACTGGGGGGCATTGTCATTAACGTCATTCACCATGATTTCAACATAGGTGGTATCTGCTTTCTGGGGGATCCCATTGTCCTTGGCAGTGATAGCCAAGGTATAGGTGACCTGGTCCTCATAATCCAGTTCTGCCTGGAGAGTGATGGCCCCAGAGTCTGGATCGATGCGAAACTGAGGGACATTATCTTCTAGGTAGTATGTGATGCGGGCATTTTCCCCCACGTCATCATCTGTGGCACTGATGACCACCACAGTGCTGCCCACGGTCCGGTCCTCATTGATGCTCACAGAGTAGTGGGCACTCTGGAATACAGGCCGGTGTGTGTTGGCATCAGTGATGTTGATGTGAACGTGGCAGTTGTCACGCAGGGTGCGGTCGGACGCCGTCACGGTGAGCACATAGCGCCTCTCCTGCTTGTAGTCCAGTGGCAGAGACAAAGTGATGAGCCCCATCCCACCTTGCGTGCTGATGGAGAAGCGGTTCCGCGTGTTGCCTCCTGTGATCTGGTAGGTGATAGCACTGTTCACATCCCGGTCAATTGCTGTAACACTGAGGACACTGGTCCCCACGGCTGCATCTTCATTCAGGCGGATGAAATACTCCTTCTGAGTGAACTCAGGACGGTTGTCGTTGACATCCATAACAGTGATGGTGACACTGGCAGAGGCAGATAAAGATGGAGACCCATGGTCCCGAGCTTCAACCCCAAAAAAATAGTGCTCAACCGACTCCCGGTCCAAGGGCCCACTGACTGTGATCCACCCCGTGGCACTGTTCACCACGAAGGGCGTGTCGGCCGAGACCCCAGTCAGTTTGTATTCCAGGCGCGAGTTCTCGCCGTAGTCTGCGTCCACGGCCTGGATGTGGATCACAGAGTGACCAAGGGGAGCATTCTCTAGGACAGAGATTTGGAAAGGGGTGCTGACAAAGATGGGGGCATGGTCATTGATGTCTACCACCTGGATGCTGGCCATGCCAGTGTTGTTAGAGAGGGGAGGGCGCCCTGCATCCTGAGCACGGATCCTCAGGGCATACTCACGCTCCACCTCAAAGTCCAGTGGGGCCACCACCTGTATTTCCCCAGTGATGCTGTCGATGGAGAACTGGCCCCGGCTGTTCCCACTGATAATGTTGTAGTGGACTAACGCGTTGTTGTCCTTGTCCAGATCCGTGGCGGTGACACGCAGAATCTCTGTGTGAGGCCGTATGTCCTCCCTCACCTGGACAATGTAGCGCTTCTCACTGAACTGAGGGGTATTGTCATTTTCATCAAGGACTGTGATGTAGACCTTGACTGTGGCAGATCGGGGCCCTGGCTCCCTCCCCTGGTCGTTGGCCTCCACCACCAAGGAGTACCTCTCCATCTTCTCCCTGTCCACTGGCCCGCTGGTGGTGATGAGGCCGGAGCGGGGATCGATCTCAAAAACGGCGTGGGCAGCCTGCTCGTTGACGAAGCGGTAGCGGATGTTGGCGTTGAGCGGGGAGTCAACATCGGTGGCCCGCAGCTGCAGGATGGGGTATCCCTCCTCCACGTTCTCCCGGATGGTCTCCCGGTACTCGCTCTGCTCAAAGACAGGGTCGTGGTCGTTACGGTCAGCCACGGTGATAGCCACCATGGTGGTGGCAGAGAGTCGGGGTGCCCCATGGTCGGCGGCCGTCACGCGGAAGTAGTGCAGCTCCATGCTCTCGCGGTCCAGGGCCTGGGTGGTGGTGATGAGCCCGGCCCGCGGGTCGATGCTGAAGAGCTCCAGCGAGCGGCTGTTCATCAGAGCATCCATGGAATACACCAGCCGCCCCGCCTCGCCCCCGTCGGGGTCCTGGGCCGCCACCGCCACCACCGCCGTCCCTGCCGGCTGGTTCTCCGCCACCTCCGCCTGGTAGTTGTACTGAGGGAACAGCGGGTGCCGGTTAGGGGCTGCGCGCCGGCTCCGCCGCCCCGGGGATGCAGGCGGGAAGGGGAGCGGTGGAGCGGCGCGGGGCGGGCAGCGCGACGGGAAGCGGCGGCGGGAGGCGGCGGGCAGCCCCGGGGACACCGCCACCGCCCAGCACGGCACGGCGGCGGGGCAGCCCCCGCGGGCCGGCGGACCCCAGCCCGGCGGCGGCGCGGAGGCCCCCAGCCCGGGGGGGAACAAAGGCGGCAGCAGCAGCAGCAGCAGCAGCGGAGGCAGCCCCCGGTGATGGCAGCAGCGGCGGCGGCTCGGGGCGGCCACCGGCTCCTCCGCCGCCATGGTGCCTCGGCAGCCGCCGCCCGGCCCGGGCTCACGGCGGCTGGGCTCGGCACCGCCCCCGCCCAGCGGTGGCGACGGCCGCCCCCCTCGCCCCGCCGCTGCCGCTGCTGCTACTGACGGGGGTGGTAGCGGCGGCGGCTCCTCCCGCAGCCCCAACATGGCTCCCGCCGCCCCGCCCCGGCCCGCTCCGCCCCCGCCCGCCCCGCAGCCGCCATCTTGAGGGCGGGAGGGTAGCGACAGCAGTGATGTGCGCTGGGACGGGACGGGCCCCGGGAGACGGGCAGCCCGCTGGGGATGTGTACCCTGGTGCCAGCTGTCCCTGGTGCTCTGTGGGGTTGTGGCCACCATGAGCGGGACACCTGCGAGGTGCGAGGTTTTTCGTCCAGTCCCCCGTAAAAAATGACCGTACCATTTTCCCAAAGAAAATTCAGTTTGGGGCCTGTGCATCAGGATGGTTCATTAGCACATCAGTCTCGCAACTTAGCTGTTGGTTTGATCTCAACAACTTGTGTCTCAGACTAATCCACTGAGGCTTATAATAGGTTTAGGAATAACGGGGTTCCATCCTCATTAGCATTCAGTGTGCCACGTCCTGCTGAAGAAGAGGAGATCCAGAGCCATGGCAGCTGGGGCACATGTCAAGGAAGAAAAAGCTGCTTTGGGGATGGAAATAGAGTAAATTTGAAAGATGGCAGGAATTAAGGATGGAGTAGGGAAGGGCACACAGGATACACAGTGCCTCCATGGATACCCTAGTTCCAAAGGGGCTGCAAGACCCCCATATGACACTGTTCTTGTTGGGCTGTGGGTCAGGGTGGGTAGGCTGGGAAGAAACCTCTCACTCCCAGGGCTGTGCAAGGTCCTGTGGTCCCTTGGTAGAAACCTGAGTGGCTGCTGTGGAGCCATACACTTCTTTTGACAGTGCAGGATATCTGCACAGAGAGGAGAAAAGAGATGAGCTGACCCTTGGATGCAGCAGGTTTGGGGACCTTGAGGGGGTCCAGCTGCCACTGGTTGCAGTAGTGGCTTCTGCACCTGCTGCAGACTGGGCTGCAGGATCCCACATGCTGCTGCTGCAGTGCGGAATCATAATACCACCAGCACTTCACCTTTGTCCAATACTCCGTGTTCCTGTACACCCCCCCACCAACCTTGACCACCACTGGCTTTCAGCTGGTGAGTGTGGATTTCTAACCTGCCAGAGAAGTGGGCATGTTAATTTATAAACTACATAGGATTCCTGAACATCAGTAATCTGCTACGATTATCTCCTCAGCCACCACACAATGCCTTTGGCTTGGCTGGTCCCGCACCATGCCAGCCATGTGCCTGCAGTGCTCTGGAGGGATTTACATTGCCCCCACCATGCCCCGAGCACACTCAAGTGGTACTATTAGGCTAATACCAGAGCAGCCCTGGCTCCAGGTGCAGCTCACCCGAAAAACCTCATCCAAGGAAGGGCAGCACAGCACCTACGTAAGAAAAAAACATGCTGGCCTCACACAAGCCCCCGCTGCTGGCTGGATTATACATCACACCTCCTCAAAGTGGGGATTTGCCATCAAGAAACCAAATCAGGAGAGAGGAGATGCTTTTAAAAAATTATGAGGGCTTTCAAGTTTATTTGTTCTAATTACCCAGCTGACAGATCAGGGTAGGAGGAGAAAACCATTGGGGTATAACTGCCACAGAATAGCTGTAATTGAATCATTCCAGACAATAAAGCAGAGGCGCAGGTCACAGGCAGCACATCGGTCCCTCCGCACCAGCCCCCCAGAACCCCTCACTGTTGCACCACAATGAAAAATGCGAGGAGATACAGCTCTAATAGAGGCTCATCACCTCTAATGGAAACACAAGTGTGTTATCTGCGCCTGTCACTCGCACGCAGAGCAGGAACCACTGAGCAGGCCCAGGGATAATGAGTTTACACGCTGTGGTTTCATTCCCTGCCTTTCCCAGGCAGCGGGTGCAGCTCTCCCTTGGGACCCCCACAGCAGACTGGCCCCCAGCTCTTCCAGTTCTTGCAGTGGTGACAGCACAGTGGTGGTGCAGGCTCACACTTAACAGTGCAGGGACAGCAATGGCTCAGGGATGCTGCCAGCCCTGCCTGTGCAGGCTCAGCCTCGCTAGGGCTCTGCCAGCCAGGGCACTGTCACAGCAGGTTTTGCCCAGGCTGTGGTCCTGGCCAACAAAGCTCATGGTCCTTCTGGGCTACTTACTCCTGGGGTCTGGGCTTGCCCCGGCTTCACACAGCAGAGCCTGGGCTGTGTCACTGAGGGCAAGTGACAGAGGAACATCCCACCATGACAGTGGAACACGAGCTGACAAGCCCAAGCAGCACCCAGAGGCAAGCTGAGGTTAGCTCAGGGGGATGTGCAGCCATACACTGCACAGAGCAAGGGGCTCCAGGAAAGCCACTGCAGGGTGGGCACCCATGGGTGCTGGCAGCCCTCACCCATTGCAATTCCTCCCCAGAAGTGCAGCTTAACACACTCCAAGGCCACAAGCCCTGGCACCTGGGAGACAGGCCAAAGAGGCAGGAGCTGGGCACAACCCTGGCCCCATTTCTGCAGGCAGCTGTGCTTGGTGCAGCCCTCTGTGTTTGAGGGGGGCACAGCCAGTACCTGGCATTACACCCCTACCCTTGTTCAGGGCTGTAGCACACTGCCCGGCTGGGACCCCCAGCATGCAGCCAGGAGCAGAGAGCACCTTCCCTGCTGCCAACTCACGGCTTCACCAAGCACCCATTGCCCCCTCACTGCACACACCATCCAAAGTTCCCCCACAGCGCCTTACATGGGGCTGAGGTTTGGGAACAGCCATTCACAGCCAAACCATGATTCATCAGCACTTGATACAGACTGATAAACCCTGGCCACGAGGTCTTGCTGCCTCAGAGCAGGCAGGAGCCAGCTGAGGCTGTGAGTGCCTGGTGGGAAGCAAGCTGCTGAGTCCAGCTCTGCCACACCCTTGACAGGGAGCAGCATTCTGGACAGGCCCACAGAGGTGGATGGCTGTGTCCCTTGTAGGGGCTGCTGCCCACCACCACTCCTCCTCTGCCAGCAGCATGGTAGGAAAACACCGTGCAAGAAGCTGAGTGTGGGAAAACTACTGTCTTGCTGCCATTCGAGGGTCAGCAGCCAGAGCAGGCAGCAGGCACCTGAGCCACCCTCACCCCTGCGGGGACCTCCCACAACAGGACAAGGTAGGCAGGGCTACATTCACAGAAGTCCAGTTTAAGACATTTTTATTCCTCTGCGTGTTACACATAGTGTTTAAGAAAATACAGGATCCCTTTTGACATTCATACATTTTTACAGGGGAAAAATACTTTTCTCTAAGAGGGTGGTTGTTAAGCTTGGGCATTCCCAGTCTGACTACAGGAGGTCCTTGACCTCCTTGGCTACCAGGCCAACCCCCTCCATTCCTGAGCATCACTGCCCCAGTGCCCAGAGTGCAGGCCTGCAGAACAGAGCTCATGTCATTGCTTTAAGCTAAAAAAAAAATAATTAAAAAAAAAAAGATCCTACACTGGATACTGCAAAGGAAGAGCTGGGGACAAGGAGTGACCAGACCACGCACACAAATATATGAGACCCACGTGTTAGTGTGTGTGACTGTCAGTAACAGGGAAACAGGTTAATCCCGTTTGCTAGAAACCTAGAGGAAATATAAATAAGGGTTCCCCACACTCGTGCATAGTCACAAACAGCTACTGGACACCAGGCTCACGCTGCCTCCGAGCGCTGCCATGTGGGGAGGGAGGGCAGCGAGGCAGAGCTACTATGAAGCTCAAGGCAAGAAATCCACACGCTTCACGAACAGAGCGCGCCTGCCCACGCACAGCCTCTCGGCAACGCTGCCAGAGAGGTGGCAAGCAGCAGCTTTTGCTTAGCAGGACATGTTTTTGTGCTGTGTCTGGGTCAAAGGCTTCCCAAGGGCAGCGTCACCCGCACGGTCGTTACTTCTAGGCTGCCACAGTGTGCAAGAAATTCAGATTTAAACATCACAATTGAAAGCAGATTGAAATAAGCAGCTGTTAAGAGAAGACCTCTATGACCCACCCAGGTGGGCTGCTACCCAGAGGCAAAGCTGAGGGCCAGGAGGGAGTGAAAGGCTCACTAGACGAGGCATTAGACAGCGAGCGAGCTACCTCCCTTTGGCAGGGCTGCAGCACATTGGCACTAGCAGCAGAAAACAAAACAGATGTTACAAAAGCTTCTTCCAAGCACCAGCAAACTCCACTTGGTCACTGCGGGGAGAGAGATGCACATGGAAAAGAAGTGATACTCTAAGGCAAAGGCCTTTTGCTTTGGGACCTTGGGACACCAGCACAGCTTAACACCCCCACCCCACCCCAGCTGCTAAGTCCCTCACAAACTCTCTGCCCTTCCAGCTAACACCAGCTGCCTAAATTCCTCCTGCCCAAGTTATGCAGGCAAACCATGTGCCAGTGCCCACCCTGCTCCAACTTCCCCCCCAGCACCAGGCCCGGGGGTACCCCCTGCCCTTTCTGCCACTGTCATCTGTAGAGGGCTGGTGAACCCTGTCCCAACCTTAGGCCTCGCACAGAGGGGTATAAGGTATGAGCTGTACTGGAAGGGAATGGGGGGAAAGTGTCAACAGGAGACATCGCCGATCCAAGTGGTTCAAACTCCAGTCCAAGCCAAGGGGTAGTTAGCTGGTACCGGGAGAGATTTCTGGGAACTCCTTATAAATCTCCAGGATGATCAGTTTGTCCATCTGGCACTGCTGGCTCTCCTCCTCCTCCCCCAGGATGCGCTGCAGGATGCCCTGCAGGTCGGAGAGGCGATGCTGGTGCTGCAGATAGGGTGTGGAGCGGATGATGGCGTGCATCAGGGAGAGATACTCCATCCTCAGCTGCCAAGTGGGAGGGGAGACAAAACACAGAGCACAATAAAAGATTTAAAGTGAGATAAACAAGCATGCCAACCTCCATTACAGCATGAGCGCAGGAGCAGCTGCTGCTGCACCAGCAGCCAGAGAGCGACCCCAGAGGCACTTGCTTTTCCTTAAGGCTCATTAGTAACTATGGAAAACTCTGCTTTTCCCACAGCAACCCAGTGCTGCTCTTCACCCATATGTCCCCTGCCTCTTGCAATAACCAAACCAGAGAGATACCTCCTACTTCTACTACTCAGAGAAGGTCCCTGTTCCCAAAGCTCCCTGGCAGAAGGGTACAGAGCACGAGAAGCCTAGCACATCCTTCTTCAAACATGCCTTTCTACTGCTGTGTGCTGGGCAGGTTAAATCTCCCCTTCCTCCTTAGCCTCCAAAGTTGACTGAACACACAGAAATGTTGTGCCCACCCCTGGACTCCACTCTTGCCTGCACCAGGAGGCCCTAAGGAGGACCAGGAGACTGCGGCTTTGGGACTCTGCTCCTTTCCCCAGTATGCCCATCTGTCACTGTGAGCACCTTGTCTCCTGGGGAGAGATCAGCAATCTGCCGCACCAGGATGTCAATCAGCACCATCATGTCTGTGTGGTAGAAGATGCTGGCGGTATCCTTGCTGGCGAAGATGTCCTGCAGAAACTTCAGCACTGAGTGTGGTGGCTGAGGCTGATGCTTGAAGATACAAACTGGATCATCTGGGGGAGGCAGAGACATTGTGCTAAGCCACATGCTCCCTGTTGCCCCCGTCCACCATCTTCTGTGCAGCTCCCTTCATTAGAACCTACAGGCTTTGGAGAGGAGACTGCCTGTGGCCTTGGCCAGCCCCCTCCTGCCTGGTTGGCTTTGGTGCTGGCAGAGCTTGGTGCCTTGCACAAAGCTGCATAATCAGGATGGCAGCTCTGCAGGGTACCAAGCTGAGACCAAACTCATTAGCATTAATCATTGCTTCTGTTTCACCTACCATCCCAGGTGAGAGCTCATGAGCACACTGCCTCTCAGTGCCTCCCTTTTTTGCTCAAAAGCTACCACTAGTTTTCTCCCTGGTTTATTAAGTCTGGTCCAATGACTCCTCTGAAAAGCCCATCAGAGCCTGTACCAGAAACAAGCCTCCACCATAGAGCCAGGCTAGTGCCATTCAGAAGCAAGAAAAGAAACACCTCCAAGTTTAAATGAGCCATTACAGCCTGTTTGCTTCCAAAACATGTCCCTGTAGACCCCAAGAGGGGCTCTGGGACACTGTAGCCCCCCAGCAGTTGTCAGGAAGGTGGGCAAAAGAGAAGCATCTTCATTAGGTTGTGGCCCCCCTCTTTCTTTCCCCAGTCCTTCACAGTAAGGGATCCCTGCAGGGAATCTGGCAGGGAAAGGGCTAAACAAAGGCTTTGGGAGGAGGCCAGACAGAAGAGCACTGAGATGACAGCTGCCCTCAAGCTGATACAGTGTGCAGACAGTGATTTGCAACCCCAAAGAGAACTAAAGCCAGAGTAAGATGAGCTGCAGGCATCACAGGATGAGTTATTTACCAGCAAATCAACAAAATGCATCTCAGACAAAGCCCCTGTGCTCCAGCAGGTATTAGAAAGCAAAATACTGGCATACAGCACAGGCAGAAATACCTGGCACCACTCCTCCTGTGGAGATCTCCAGCTTTCTGACAGTCTGTTTTGCAAAATCTCAACACGTACAGTGGATTTCCCTCTATGCCTGGAGCACACACAAAGCTAACCCTCTGCTGGCAATTCTGAAATGGGAAGTTCCATTCTAAGCATTTTGGAAGGCAAGACCTCCCTCCAGATCTGTTCCCTGAGGCAGATGATAGCCAGCTTGCAGTGCAGTTTGTGTGCCAGAGCTGATGGAGCCCTGTCTGACTAACAACAGAATGGCCCATGACCAGCTTTTCCCCTAGACAAGAGCTGGCCTACACTGCAGCTGGCTGTGCCACAAGATGGGGCTGATCTGACCCAGGGGTGCAAGGGGGACAGTTTGCTTGGAAATGCCAACCTAGAGGCCCCTTCTCCCTTCCCTAGCTGCCACCAGCACCACTTTGTCCTTCACCCATCCTCAGCATTGCTGCCTGCCACCCTCACTGACTCACTAGGAAGCAGCATGTCTTGCCTGAGCCATCACCTCCTCAGTGACCAGCATCCCCAACACATCCCACCCCTTTACAAGCACCAGGCTCATCTCCCTGAGTCACCATTAGCTGCAGTGACACCAATACTCACCTCCCCTGTTCAGCAGCAGCAGCAGCTTTTCTGTGAAAGTCTTGACATTTGAGTGCTTGCTTATTGTGGTCATGATCACACTGTGTTCTGGAACTAAGAAATAAATTTGTTCACAGCACACCTCTTTGTTTCCTGAAGACCACAGTAACAAAATACAATAGTAGAGGGCCCCTATATACATCAATATTCTGGGAAGTTTGGGGGAACCACAGTGTATCAGGGCTATGAAAGGTTTCAGCCTACAGAATGGGTGGGCAGGGAGAGGGAAGGTGAAATAAATCTGGAAGCCATGTACAAAACACTTGAGACTTTGTGCTGTCTGTGTGCACCTGACCTACATGCAGGCTCCAGTCCAGCCAGCCACATACTGCAAAACATCTTGCAAAAGCTTTGCCTTGTGAAACATTACCTCTGCTCTCAACACACTGAAGCCAAGGGCTCCACTCTGCAGTATCAGCAGCACCATACTGGAATTTATTACCTTCTCATAAGAAAGGACAGCCAGGTCCCAGAAGCAGGCCAGAAGGAAGAAGTTCTTTCCAGCACTCAGCACAGGGTTATGCAAGGGGAGGTGCTGAAGACTTCTAGGAAATGTCCCATGGCTGCTTTGGGGGTGATTTCATGTAACTAAAATGTTAATTTTGGCAGACTTTATGCACATGTGTGAGCTTGCACACTCAGATGCATGCAAACAGCTCAATGTGGCTACTTCTGTGGCACAGGGCTGGCGACCCTGCAATGCTTCACAGGCTGCAAAGTGCCTCAGGATGCTTCACATTGAAAAGCATCAATATAACGTGTTTTAGCAGTTTTTTAA
Source organism: Calypte anna (assembly GCF_003957555.1). Lineage (NCBI taxonomy): Eukaryota > Metazoa > Chordata > Aves > Apodiformes > Trochilidae > Calypte > Calypte anna. The sequence goes on along the minus strand of NC_044258.1, from coordinate 9,518,132 downwards.
CTAACGCTGCATCACTGAACTGTACGACAGATGCACCTTGCAGACAGAGGAATAAAATCCAATCCACTAATAAGCACCCTGAACAGCATTTAACATGTTCTTAGCATCTCAGAAGAAGTCACTGCTCTCGGCTGCACCCCAGGTGGGCAATAATCCCTGAGAAACACATTGCCTGTCATGCAATATTGTCTAATTACTGCAGCCAGAAGCAATATAGGTAACTGTGGAGAGTGGTAATGAAGGAAAGCAGCAGAGACCATACTTAATCAGTTTCTGTGCAATCAACTTTCACACGGAATTAGAAACTTTCATATAAATTTTAATGAAGCGCAACTCAAAATAACAGGTAAATTACTGGACATGTCCTTGCTACTTTATCCTCCCCTCTCTCCACTAAGCCATGAAGCAGAACAAGAGGAAGTAATTGACTGAAGACCATGGGAGCAACAGATTATGGGTTAAGGAGTGGCCTCTCATATCAGGACTTGGAACTGCTCTTCAAACTTCCAATAACAGGCTTCAGAACTGGAAGGCAGCAAAAGGGCAAAGGGCAAATGCCCTTCTTATAGAGCTCAGCAGGAGAGGGAGGACAGGGAATAGAGGGCACAGCTCAGACCAACACTGAAGAACCTGGTCCCAACACTTGGGCACTCAGTGAGCTTCAAGAGGTGATGCTGGGCAAGCAGGTTTGTCAACACCTACAGAAGGCAGAGGACTTTTGGCCTGGCACCAAGAAATGCCCGCTGAAACAACTTCTCTCCCAAGTCAGCTGGGTCTAGGAATAACCCCACTCATTTTCTGCAAGTGCAGCCCAGAGAATGCTTTGATCAGGGCAGTGTGGAAGTACAGAGAGAAATCTGCTGGGCTTCACAAAGCTGCTGTGCCCCAGAGGGTCAGTTGGTTGGATATGGGCTCTCAGACTGTTTTTTATCTCTGTGGTTTTGCACAATAAACACAATGTATCACAAGAGGCTGGGGTTATCACAGCACCATGAAGCTCTAGTGAGATTCTCCTTCCCCATTCTTCACATCCTCACTGCTCCAGACCATTGGGATCCTTTAAAGGCAGAGCAGCACCAAACTAACCTGGAATGTGGAGATTGAAGGCCAGAAGAACGTTGACAAATAAGTCAGGCAGCTGGTCAGTGGTGTCCGAGGGAAGCCCATCCTCAATCACATCCAGCACGAACTGCACAAACTGAGAGTTGAGATGTTCTGCGCAAGGAGAAAGAGGGGCATTCCCTGAGCAGTGAAAATAGAGCAGCAAGGGACCATGCAAGCCATTTCCCCAAGGCTTTTATGCTTAAAAACCATTAGTGGAGCGGTAGTGGCAGCCTCCAGGGAATTAACAACCCTGTAATCAGACTAGAAAGACGACTGAAGTGTCTTTGTGCAAGAGACTTAGTGTCCCAGAGAACCATTCACAGTGCAGCGGAGCCCTGAAAGTTGATCCTCCACTAAAAATTTTGAGTAAATAAAACACCAAATTCTGCTCTGGCTGTCATTTCAGCACCACTGTTGCCAATGGTTTCAAGAGGAAAGAGATTTGTATTCCTGACCACTGGTTTAATCCATCTATTAAAAAAAAGTAATAATTCAGATCACTAGTAATAGCCCATTTTTCAATTTAGCCATTAAGAAAGCTCAAGAGCTCATGCAAATATGTCCACCTGCAGGAACTAATTGCCAGGGTTACATGAGGAGAGAAAATCAGGAGGTGTGGAAGCTCATTCTGCAATCTCTTCTGCACTTTTAATCTTGTACATGTTTACCAGAATGTTAAGGTGAAGCTGCTGAGGAGGTGCTTATAGCTGCATTTCCAGCATTTCCCTACTGCATTTCCAGCAAAACTGAGCCCAGAGTTTCCCAACAAGGGGAACACAAGGCCAGGGGAAGAAGCAGGCAGGCAATGCTTTCTATCTGAAGGTTGTAATGAAAGGACAAAGGATAAAACAGGCAGGTCTGGCACGTTCGCACTTCCCTATTGCCTGCAATACCCTGAATCATCTCTGCCTTCCCAGGAGCTTGAAATACACAGGGCTGCCCCATCCCATTAAAAAGGAGTCCAGGAAGAGGCCACATTATGCAGCTGCCAGCTTTAGGGGTGTTCATGGGGTGATCTGGGCTCTTAGCTCCATCAGCAGACAAAACATCTCTAACACAGGTAAGAGGTGTGTGCTTCCACATGGGGCAGAGGTACAAGAGCATGCTGCTTAGCCACAGTGATGGGCAAATCCACCTCTTCTGCAGCATAGCAACACTACCTCTACTGCTCTAACTGCCTCTGGAAATCTGGTACCTCAGCCCAGTGTTTCAGCACCTGGGCTTTATCAATAAAGGGCAGACCCTACTCTTACTATACTTGTACTGGGCTTTGGCCTGGCTGTCCCCACCTTGGCTACCAGGAGAAGTCCCTTCTCTGGCCTTGCTGACACACCCTAGATGTCCCACTGTCACACTTGCTGTCATACCAAGCCACAAACATAAACTGCCCTTACCATAGTGATGATATGGCAGGGGCTCTCCCATGGAGAACATCATTGCCAGCACCAGTGCCGAGTAGCACATCTTTTGATGATCTGCAAGATAAAGGTCCAGTAATTAGTTCTTCTGAAGATGCAAAACACTATTCCCTTAGTGGCAGCTGGGAAGTCACACATTTAATATGGACATTTAGCATGTATTAGACTGCTTCTCATTCCTGTATCTCCTGAGCTATAAGGGTGTTTTTTCCCCCTGTTTAAGCACACCACACACCTTGTGTGCCATGCGTTTCCAAAGCAATTTAAAAATAATCACAACAACAATTCTCGTTTTTTTTTCCCTTCCACTTCAGAGGATCTGGGCAAACTTGATCTGAATAATTAACAGCCTCCCCTGCACAATCCCAGGACACATCCCATAGTTATGCAATTACTGAACCCAGAAAAAGCATCCATCTGGCCACCTTGAAATGCTGCCTCTTCCAACCAACACCACCCACAGACTGTTGTGCTGCTTGTTGGTGCCTCTGCACTGCTCTACTTTTGCCACCTCAGCTCTGCCTGGAGGCACAAGAGGTCCCTGGGGAAACCAGACCCCTGCTCATGACTCAGGCTGTGCATCTGCCCACCTCCCAGGCCACTCATGTCTCCAGCATTAATACATCCCACAGGCTGCTAGTCCAACACAATTTTCGCTGGCAGCAGCTATATGTGAATACTCCACTGAAACACAGCCAGTGCCTTTCCTGAATCTTAATTAACAAATACACCTCAGCAGATATTTGTGGAAGAAAAAACAAAAGAAGTCACGGAATAGGAACTGTGTCAGCTAAGCAAGTGCAAAGGAGATAGGAAAAGGAGTAGGTTTCCACACAAGTTACCATATTGTGTGAAAGAGCTTCGAGGGCACTTGTTACAAGAAGCCAAGGGTATATTTATAAACAACTGACCAAAAGTACTTTTGATTAGAGAAGAAATCCCCTTTAATGTATGATGCTTTTCCCAGCAGTACTGCTTCCCTGGGCAATACATGCTGGTTCTAGTTCCTTCTCCAGATGTTTCTCCTTTCTATGCACAAATCAATTTGTCTCCAAGCACCTGCACCCTGCAGTGTGGTTTTACTGCACAGGTTGATGCCTTGGTTGTCCCTGGATACTCCTGGGCTTGGCCAAAGGCCTTGAAACACCTGGCAGCTCTCAGATTTATTGTTAGCATGGAGGGAAAATGTTAGAGATTCAATCCAGCCTTGTGCCCCAGGAAAGTCAACACTGTGAGGAAAGCTTCTATACATAAGGAACATGCAGACTTTGACAGAAATCCACATAATGCTCATTCAAACAGCAAATACTTGGATTTAAAGTAGAGCATTTGGGGCTCAGCTAGAGATACTACAGCATTAACAAGATTAAGAGTTTGTAGGAGAGCACACTAGATGATGTGGCAGCACAGGAACACTGGAAACTGATCTTTCCTCTTGGTAAACAAAGAGTGAGGATGCCATAAATATAATTCATACTTCTTATATAAGAAGTCAAAGCTTCACTATAACAGAAAAAGAATGTGGCCAGCCATTCACAACATGGTTTCTTCATTCTTTCCTCCACAATTTCAGGAGTTGGGTATCAGAGGCAGGATATTGTAGTAGGCAGACGTAGGACCCTGCTGTTACCATGTCCCTAGTAAGGATTTTGTGAATAAAGCATTTTCTCTTATCAGGAACAATGAAGAACCAGAACCAGACAAACAGCCAGAAGCCAGGGGGAAACGTGGTTGTAACAAACATGGAGGAAGAGACTAATTAGAGATGGGAGGGTAGTTTTACACATCCTTGGCCCACCTGCCATGAACTGATGTCCATTCACCTCAGTTGACAGAGGAATCCCCTACTAGGTGACATATCTTACTGGGTTTGCATAAGGGCACCGAATCAAAGGATGCTGAAGCCAGTCAGAAAGCTGAACTTGGGCTGAGCACCAACTTTACAATTTTTTGGAGCTTCTCATCTGCAGCCAGATTCATTAAAGACTGACCACGTTGAAGAGCAGAGTAATTGCCAGACAAAGCACAGCTTACTTTCCTTCCAGAACAGCACCAGTGTAAGCAGCATTCATAAAACTCTCCTGAAGCAGAGGGGCTCTGCTGAAGACAGAGTGATAAACATCACTCAAGTGGCCATGAAGGGCAGGAGAGATGTGGCTGTTTGCTCACCAGCCTGCACTTCCAAAGCCTGCTGTGATACTGGCAAGAAAGCTACTATTATATACGAAAGGAATTTCTGAAAGGCTTTCAAAGACCTTGTTTCCAGTTTCTAAACACAGCAGTGCAAAATCCAGGGACTGGGAGCAGACACAACTGTCTACAACTCAAATAAAAAGAGCCCAACAGCTGACTTGCACGTACACTGGGCTGCATCAAGGGAGAAAGTCACCATTACAGAGTGGATTATCCCTGTCTGTTTTCTTTGGAATTGTTCTGGCTAATTCTGCCTCACTATGGCTTATTATAAGCTCTTCTAACAGTGATAGATGCACAGGCCAGCCACAGCAGGGGGAAGTGGCTGTCCAGAAGCAGTAAGACTCAAGCATCTGAGAGAAGAACTGGCCAGCAGCCAACATGCCTGCATCAGCCCTGGGGTAAAGCGCCTTCTCATCAAAGGCACCCAGCATCCACATACAGAGCTTCCACCTCCACTGCTCTTCAGTAACAAGCCAGGAGGGATCCCACAGAGCTGCTGCAGCCAGTTCAACACTCCCCAGTTGCTTAGTGCTGGCATCAATTGCTCTGGCTCCTGCCATCCGCAGAAGGGATTAGTTATTCCACAGCATGTCACGGATCAGCTGCTATTCCCCAGTTTCTACTACTAAAATAAGCTCAAGTCATTCTAGGATTCAAGGTCATGTTTTCATGCAAGGTACCACTTGACGTTTGCTGGCAGGAAGCACCAGAACAGCAGGAGGGAACTACTAATGCCCCAAAACACCTCTGAAGGACAGACACATTTGGGTCAAGGATGGTCAGTCCTCTGCAGTCCTGCTGCAAGCCCAGGAGACTGGATGCTGCACAGACATTTGCACAACTGCCTGCCATAAGCTTAGCATGAGAAAGGCAGCACAGGATCAGGTCATGGGTATGGGAGGCTTCTGTAACCAAAATCAATCTGTCAGCAAAGGAAAAGCAGCTTTTTGCTCTTCATCTGTGCAGTCTGTATTGCAGCAATGGGGAAAACCTCTCACCTTGGGACAAAGTGAGGGAGAGAAGGGACACTGGGCAGCTGTGGATAAATTTATCCATTTATCCTGGAGCCCCAGGATAAATGCCTGGGACAGCAACATTGTGACCAGGCAAGAAGTGATTAGGGGCTGCATGAAAGCTCAGGACCAGCCTGCCCTACCTGCACAAAGTCAATAGCACTACCTCCAGGTAGACAGGGCTGCAGCACCATCCTGCAGAGGATCAGGACTGCAATTTTGTTAACAGCAATACCATCTCTGTTGGTACAGTGGTGGAGAGAAGGTCTTATCCTTCAATCAGCACACATCTCATTCACCAGCAACCAACACCACATAGATATGGAGTAGAAACTACCTATAAGAGGCTGCAGAGATCTTGAAATCTCCTGTGAACATCATGAAACAAACTGGAACAGATCACAATGTGCTTTTAAGACATCTAAAAGAAGTGAAACAGGTGACTTATGGCATGTTCAAGAGCTGGAGGACCTTGCATGACTGCACTGAAACACCCCCTCCTGTGCATTCCCCACTCTCAGCTGTAATAACCTGCATAACCTTAAAGACAGAAACCCTTCTCCCCAGAGCACTGGGCAGGCAGAGCAGTCTGGCAGCGAGGGGCCACCAGTGCTGCTGTAGATCATCCAATGGAAAGAAACATTCCTGGGGACCTGGGAACAGCAGCTCTGGCTCACCTTGTGTGTGTGTCTGCATGTCCCGGGCCAGTTCCATTGGCAGCACAGAGTTTACAAGTGTAGAGATGATTGCAGCATCCAAGTTGCACATGGCTCCAAAACACTTTAACAGCAGCAGCCGTAAGGGCACCCGGTGCTCCTGCAAAAACAATTTATTAGATCAAATGATGTCCCAGACGGGGGCCTGCTCTAAGGCAGAGTCATAACTGGTTAGAAGTTGCTGCTGTTGGGAATCTACAGACCTGCTTAGGAAGATGGTGAGCCCAGAAGCTCTACTAGCTTTTAATAAAAGACTAGGAGTCCTTTCATGATGATGTTCACAGCTGGACTGGCTGCTGCAGGCTTCGAGATGGGAGGTGGAACCCAGAGCTCAGATCTGAAATGCCCCACTTGATAATGGTACAGATCAACAACTTCTACCCATCCCCAGCAGGTTTCCTTTGCTGGATATCCAGGACTCTCAGAACACATTGAGGTTTTGCAAACACTGCTCTGAAGGATACTTTCTGAACACACAGTATCTGCAAACCTTCTTCACCATATGCTGGTTAACAAACAAGATGGGAACAGCTGTCACCATTGTGGAGCTGTTTGGCTTGCACTGGGAGCACAGGGTAAAACCAGAAAGTTTTGGGACATGCAGGGATTCGAGCAAACGCTATGCTCAATCTGCAGCTCCCATGCAGGAGCTCTGGTGCTGAGGTAACCTTTGTAATCTAGCCTCAATCAACAACCCCAGTGGGCAGGAGTGAGCCAAACCTTGGCACTGGGCATGAGTACCCAGGACAGGAAACCCAACTGGTCTCCACCTGGCCAGGTTTTCTTGAAAAGCCGCTTAGGGAAGAGTAGGTAGTGAAAGCCAGCCAGCTCCAACAAGCCTGCACTCCCACTGCTCTCAGACACATTCCTGCAACCCATTGCTGAGCGCTGGGTTCAGACAGACAAGTGCCAGAAGAAAGCTAAATATTTGCCACGAGGCTTGATGTGTTGCAGCTGGGGACTTACAGACAAGACAATGACAAGTTACCAGCACCTACAGAGTCCTACAATACCAAGTTCCAGGAAGGAGAGGGGCAAAACAACACTGCATAGGCATGGAAGGCAAAAATTCCATTTCTTCCTCTGAATACAGATTTCCTCCCTCACTCCCAGGGCTTCTACTCACAACCTATTTTCCTAAGCAAAGCTATTTACTAACACACTAATCAACTAAAAGAGGAGTAGTCACAACCCATCAGCTTTCCCAAGGCATTCTCCTAAATCCTTCTTCTAGACACTAGTGATGCTGACTCTGTCCCTCAGTGGAGCTAATAAAAGCAGCAAGCTTTACCCCTCACAGTGCTAGCTCCTGCTTCAAAGTCGATTGCATCCTCAACTCTTCTGTACAGCTTGTGTGATAGCACTGACATCAGCCAGCATGCACACAGGATCTGCAGTGACTCCATCTAGTCCTCAGAATTGCCCTATCCAGTGGGAACATCATCTATACATTCATCATAGCAATCCTACTCTTCTACATCATGGAAACCTCAAAAAGAGATTCAATGCATTCTGCCACCTTACCATTTGATAATACGCCACAAGGGACAGTACGGATTCAAACTCATTCTTCTTGCACATTTTCTTGCAAACTTCTGGGTCTGCATCTGTCTGGAGGCAGGAATGAACAGGTCAGACCAGTGGGACATTAAAGCAGCAAGGTGCCCGCTGCAAGGAACTCGAGGGAGAACAGTTGTTATCAGATCTCAGTAGCCCCAGCCCAACCATCTCACAAAGAAACTGAATGCAGAGCATAAACTGAATGCACAGCTCAAGAACTTCTATCCAGCAGATTCTGCTTCAAAGTGATTTTTTGAGAAATACCTCTGATATAATACAGCATACAACTAGGGCTGAAAACATCTAAAATGTCCAGGACTTGAGCAGCAGGTTCCTGAGTACCTCATTGCACATGACAGCTGCAGCATTCTTCCCACCCTGAGAAGTATTGTACATCTCCTCCCACCCCTAAATTATGGGGAAAAGGTTGCACAAAAGTCCCCTCTACCTTGCCCTGCAGGCCCACAGCAAGGTGGTAGGCCATATGTTGAGTGAAAAAGACAATGGCATGTATTATGCAATGAAATATCTGTTCTGCTTATGGAAGATATGCTGGACAGAATATGAAACAGGTGTCAGAGCAAACCCCACACCAGCATCCCTAGCACAGACCACATCATTTTGCTGTCTGATACCCAGCCACAGAGGACATTATAAATAGAAAACATTTTATTTGGGCCCAGGAGTGCAACAACACTCACAGCAAAGTTCTAGGATTGCTGAGGGATGACAGCTTTTCGTTATGGAGGTGAGGGTTTATATTGTGATGGATAAATACCACAGTTATGAGGAAGAAAAGTTCTATAACTCTTTTTAGAACAGCTTTAAGGTGGAGTAGAGGGCAGGTCAAGAACACTGCAGACCCCATACTGGAGGGCAGGGCTTCACATGGATGGTAAGGGATGCACAAGAAATTTGTGCCCTCCAAAACAGCAGCTCAGATGGCAACGCAAGGGCAAAGGAAGTCAGTCCCAATGAAGTTCCTTTTTTCTATCTGCTCTGCCTATAAAGAGAGAAATTTACTCACCAGAATGCGAAGCAGCTCCTCCAGGTAGCAGCAGATGACATTCTCATCCTCATAGAGTGCCCAGCTGCGCTGCTGAGCATCATCCTTGTGCCTGGCCAGATCTGCAAAGATCACCTCCAGCCGCTGCTCATCGTGGCAGATCTGTCCTGAGGGCAGCCCTGCACTCAGATTCTGCACAATAGCAAAACCACTGGTTAGTGGGGTTCTGACAGATAGCTGTTGTCTGAGTGCCTGTTTCCTCTAATCTTTGTCTCAGGACTGGCAGTTGGCCTCATTCAGTCAAGAGCTGGCAGCAAAAAGACAGCAAGTTTCAGACATGTTATTGCAGCTCTCATACTTGTGGGCCCTCTACCAGCCCCCTTCCCTTGCACAGTGAATGAACCAGAATAGGTGCCAGAACAGGTGCACAGTCAGAAAGCCTTTAAATCCAGGCTGTTTCTATACTTCTGGAGCATTAGCTGTCTTCTGAAGATGAACCCAAGAAACCCTGCTCATAGCTGTACCCTTTTTTACTTACTGCTTTTAGTGACCTAAGGCTGATCCAGGCAAACATTGCTAAAGCTGGGGGAATTCGTACCCGTGTCTCCCTGATTACCTCTTAGCACACATGCACTCCACAAACTCCCACACCTCCCTTTGCAGGAAAGCAGAGGGCATTTGTAGAACACCACAGGCTGCCCTGGGGAGGGCAAACACTGAGGTAAGGGCAATGCCTATTTCTTGTAAAGAGAGGGACTTGAGGCAGGAAGCCAAGTCATACGACCACAGCCCTTTGCACATTTAAAGGAAAACTCAAAATGTTTGGCCAGAGAAGGACACTTGGTGCCAGCTAAAACCTCACTTGCCCTTCCCACCAGGCAGCCAAACACCCCCCATCTTTCACAGCAGCACCCCAGTGTGCCAAGAGCAAGGGGCAACCCCCCACAGGGAAGCCAAAGGTACTGTGTTATCTCTCCACAAACCCATAAAACACTTGGTTTCCCTTCAGGTGTGGACATCAGGCAGGTGGTCAGAGCCCTCCAGAGGACATGCTATAGGCTCTGAAAATCATCCTGAGAATGGGGAGCAGCAGGTGAGCACTGCTCCAGGCTTATCCCCAGTAAAATAAATGTATCCCAGGACACAAAAGCACCACACTGCACAAGTGCCTACAGGAAGGAGAAATTCCCTTCACTGTGCATGGCCTGGTGGAAAACCAGGTAACCAGCTGTGAGAGAGGACAACAGCTTTCCAGAGCTGAGCACAAATGCAAGAGAATCACCCACTGAATGGCCACGTATCACAGAAGTAAATGTGTTAAGAGCCTCACTTGGTCTTGCCAGCTCCTCCTCTCTCTGGGAGAACCTACAACACTGCAGTGTCACCTGCTTGTCCTCATGCATCCCAGCTGCTTAGGAGAGGGTTCTCCATTTAAGTACCTTATGCACATCCCCCTCACCAGAGCAGAACAGGGCTGGTCCTAACTCAGTCCACTGCTGGGATGTCTTTTTCTGGATGAACATTTTAATGAGTACTCGTTTTAATGATCAGTCTATTCAGCCTCTTATCACTAATCTGCTTCCTCCAATCCTTCATCTGCAGCCCATGCAGCTTCAGCAAGCATCAAGCCCCTAATGGACTTGGATGAGATCAATCCATTAACAAGCTCTTCAATCCAATCCCTGTAATGACATCACACACCATCTCAATGCACTCTCAGCATCATTCTCAGCCCTCCCACTACTGAGGTCAGGTCTCTGCTTATTAAACATCTTGGCAGCTACTTTAGCCTGCAACCTCATCATATGGTCATTTCCAGGAATCTGCTGGAGAGCACAGAAGCAGGAGGAGGTTTTGGTATTTCTAACAATGCCACTTTGCATTCCTAGCTCCCAGCCCAGCAGAACAAACTGCTGCACTGTTTTTGTTCCTCCAAATAATTTTGGAAATCTCATCACACCCACTGCTCAGAGGTGGTCGTGTCTGCCACAAAAACCCAGATGCCATCCTGCAGAGCTCTTCCTCCCATTTTTCCCTCACCCCCTTCCTATGCCTCCCAGCCCACCACAATGTCAGCAAGCATGGTGGATCACCAGTGTGATGGGTACGCACACCTACCAGCACACCTACCAACAGTTTCTCTTCAGAAAAGCCCAGATCTGCCTTGGGTAAGCCACACAGCAGTTTTTATACCCATTTCAGCAGACCACTCTGGGAATTCCCCTGTCCTCTGGGCAGCAAACCAACCCCACTATAGCACTACCTTTAAAAACCAGGCGGCTGACACTGCTGCGACACACACAGACTGCCAGGCTGCTTGGCAGCTGCTGAACCAGAGCAAACATGGTGCAGGAGAAATTCCTGACTCCAGTCAAGCCAAGCTGCCCATGGCAGCCCTTTCCCAGGCCCTCCTCTGGCAGGAGCAGGTCTGCTCCCAGCTGGGCACCCCAGGGACACAGCCGTGCCACGGGGCAGGTCAGCTCTGTGGGGAGGCAGCCCTGGTGGGCACAGACATGGGGGGTGTTGCAGGGAGAGAGGAGCACTTGGCTTTCAACCACCAGGTTAGCTGCCCTTCAGTCAGATCACTCCAGCTTTCCCTTTCTGGGTGTCCCACCCACCTGCAGCACACTGCACATGTTATCACAGATGCCTTCAGCTCTCTCTGGATGAGTGTGGCCCATTTACTACTGAAGAGAGATGGCTGCATGTGAAGGCTCTGTCAGAGATCTTCATAAAGGCTCCTCTAGCAATCAGCAAGCAAAGGACTTGTCTCAGCACTAATGCATTCCTCCCACCCTCCAGATTCACTTTTGTTACAGTATTTCACTAAGGAGGAGCCCTACGCAGGCCCAGCCAAAGGAGTCAGCCTTGAAAGCACTCTCCATGCTGACCTTCTCATTGTTACCAGCCCAGCAGACAGACAAAGCTCCTGCGGTGAAAAGCCGAGCCCCAGAGCTGCAGTTGTGTCTTGTGAAAAGCTTTTCTCCTTTAAGCAATGTCGAAGCATAGAATAAAGGGGAACTGCATGCAGGAAGCAGCCCTCCTGGATTCAGGGGAAGCGGAGAGAGCTTGGCTGTGTTAGCCACAAGGTTTGTCAGGGCTCGCTGGGGACACCAGATGGCCACCAGGAGCTGCTGGTAGGCAGATGGGAGAAGGTCACTATAAGGGAAACCCCCTCCAGAAATAAGTCATCTCCCACACCAACATCCTAACTTGTTTCTTCATCCCCAAATCATCCAAAAACCATTCAACTCTACTCAGCAGGCTGGGCTGAACTGAATTACACACCTTTGTGAGCAGCTTTCAAGATTAAATTTAAGGTAACCAGAGAGTGGTCTGAGTCACAAGAGCAACACAGCAATGCTAATTTAATAAAAAGCAGCTAAGTGATTTCTAAGCACTCCTTTCTCAAGGTATAGATAGCTGGTGTGTTAGGCAATTTTGCTTGCCTCAGAGTCAGTTTAATAAATCCTGGAATCAGCATTCCTAGGTGAGATGTCTATGGTACTACCCCTCCTCCCGGATGGGAGATAATTCAGCAGAGCTGAAGGCAATCACATACCACCAATTCGTAATCATCTGACTGATTCTCTCTAGATGCTTGAAAATCAGGCAGCATCTGTATTATCTTTAGCTACGCACCAAATTTCAAATGAGTTCCCACAAAAGCCATCTCCAGGATAGACAGTTAATGTAGCACTGCCTTTGAAAAGAGGTTTAATTCCCTTTGTGCCTCTTGCCCAGTCACCATGCCATTCACCAGGAACAGGCTTAAGGACAAGAAGAGGGGCCATTTCCAGGGCAGGCCAAGTCCTCACATGGGTAAACTTACTCATCATGTTTGCTCCTGCAGATCAGGCTTCCCATAGTAGTATGGTGCCTCTGAAGCATCTTTCCTAAGGTGTGAGCACCTCAGCACCCTCCTTGACTTTGCTGTTCCCCAGAGTAGCCTTGTATTACCTCTCTAAAAGCAGGAGCATGATGCTGTCCCAGCAGAAGTGTCCTTTGTTCTCTTGAAAACAGGTGCCTGGGAAGACTCCATGCTGGAGGAACAGCAATGTAAATAAAGAGGTAAGTGCCACCACAATTAAACCTTTAGAATGCACTGGGGACAGGAGCAAGGTAATGGATTCTGGAATTGATTTTGTAAACCAGTGATCTGACTTCAAATTAAGACAGGAACAGTAATAGAAAGGCTATAAATAATTAAAAGAATGTGATACAAAAGGTTGAAGCAGGTATGATACCTACTATGAGGAGAGCAAAGCTTTAAATCAAAGCTGATCTTTTACTCTGTTTTAGAGTGGAAGAAAAACCTTGAAAAACATGCAAAAGAGGGTATTTCAGAAGTTACAAATTAAACAAGAAAAGCCCTTGACCTAGAACTGATGACTCAGCAACAATCCTACACGAAAACCCCCGAGATTGTGCAACTATTTGGTATAATGAACAACACAAAATCAACAACAACTTGTACCATTAAACTATGCCAGTAAAGCTACAACAGTCCAGCCACCCCACAACTACACGACTGCCCTTCTAACTGTTACAGCTGGTCTTCTACAACAGGTGAACCAACATCTTCTGAGACCAGGCACCTATGTACCAGCAGAGCTACATCTTCTGCATGGGACATTCAGGAGAAATGCACACTACAACCACACCATTCACACCTGAGCATTGTACAAACCCACCCAGGCTCCTCTCCTGAAAGCAGTACAGCTTGTAATAGGTATGAAAAGCTATTATGAGATGGGACAAGAACTTGTGTGTCTCGGTACAGTACCAGGCATTTTTAAGTCCCACAGATGTCCTAGTTGACAGACACTGTAGCCCTCATGGGCAGATCCATGCTCAGCCCTGCACCACCATCAGAATTTCTTCCCACCTTTTTCAGGTTGGTCTGCAGCAATGACCAGAAAATTGAGGTTTTCAAATCCCCTCTGCAGAAACTTGGCACCTAATGACTTCCATGGAATTAAGATTATTGTATCCTGGGAACAGGTATTAAAGATAAAAATAATATTCAAATCTTGTCCAAGATCCAAATAACTGAAACTGAACTTCCTAGCACATGAGTCAGAGCCAGAACATTTGCCTGAAACAGCTAAATTTTTTTTGCTGACTCCAGATCACACACTGACAATGATATTGTGACTGAAGTAGGAAGCAATTACCCATTGGGTTATGGCCACAAATTGAGACCTGATGATTGCTTATAGGACCCTCTGATCAGAGCAGCCAGTTAGCCAGGCTATGATTTGATCTAACATTTGACTGCCATTAGTTTTCCAGATTCAAATGTCTCTGAACGGTTCATTATAATCTTGCCATTAGCAATGGAATTCCAATCTTAGATTTTTATATGAAATGTACTCCTTGGGGCTATACTTAGCAAGTGGGAGCTGAAATTTATTATCCCTCCAACTAAAGTGCAGGGTTACCCAGGTATGCTTCATCTTCTCAATGACTGCTGCAAGAAGCATCCTTTTATTCCTTCCTTGCATGTCTGCAGCAAAGAGGAATATATGATTGCTTTGGCATAACATTTATTTAGAACAAGATAAAGATAATGCTCCTCCCCCAGTAGCTGAAAAACTACTCTTCTGTGTTTTTTTTTAAAAAATAAGAAAAAAAAACAGGGCAGAGGAATGTGTTACAGGCTCACATAAAGAGGTTCACATCTAAGGAAAACAAGTTTTGATCACTTTGATGAAAGACCAGACCAGAGATACAGAAATTTTGGGTGATCCATCATCAGAAGAGACAAGAATCTGTGCAGATTCATAGTATGCAAAGGAAGGCAGGATCTCCAGAGGCTGTACAGCACCACAGAAGAAAACAAGTCTCTGCAATGGATTATTTTATAAAACGTTTCTATAAAGAAGCCCTTACTGTGAAGACTCCATTTTCCTTACCTTCTAATTGTCACATTCATAAGAGAAAATACTTTTTAAAAAAGTCTCTGTTCATTTCTTTCTCTGACTCTATGCTGCCACAATGGTTCTCTGTGAGCCTTCACAGAGTTGTTGAGATCTGAGCTTCCTCAGGGTCTCCCAAGCCCTGCTGCATCCATTCCCACCACTGTTCTATCACTTGTGCTGCCCTTGGGACCCAGAAGGTTGCCACCTCCCACCTGATGAGCTCATATAGTTCAATTCACTGCCATCCATCTCATCACCCTTGCCCCAATCTGCAATCTCATCTGAGACACCCACCTCTCCACCATAACCTGCCACTTCTTCACAGCACCATGGGCCCTCTCAGGTGCTTTCTCCTCTCATCTCCAACTCCAAATGCAAGGTTGAACAGTATGTCTGCAGCTCATTTTGGGAATAAACGAACCTATTTTTTTCCTTCCTAACTACCAGGACTTGAACCTCGTTTAAACCCCTGCTTCCCTTGGCTACTCCATCTAGCAATTCTCCCCCTTCGCTTTGGATCTTGCTGCACTTCTAATTCTAAACATTATGAGGGCTCATGGAGCTCACAGCACCATCTCCCCGATGCCAGGATCTGGTTTGCAGCAGCCCCCCAGCCCTGTGCACGTTACCTTGCTCTCCACGACGGAGATGAGGATCTGCTCCATGATGCTGCTGGTTGCTGGGACAGAGGTCTGGATGTGGCCGATGACCACGCCAATGGCTACACGGGACAGCTCGTAGCTGAGGTGGGTGTTCCTACGCACCAGCTCGATCAGTTCAGCACCAATTGTCTTGGGCACAGACCCTGCCAGACCACCGGGTTCTGCTGGTGCCGGCTCCGCCACAGCCACCTTCTTATCCTCCAGGCAGAGGGAGCTGAAAGCATCCAGGTTTGCAGGGGGGGCTGGAGCAGTTTTCTTCACCTGAGAAGTCTTCTCCCCATCTCTTTGGGTTCCTCCTTCAGCTGGCGGTGCTGGGGCAGCTCTCTTGGTCTGGGGAGATTTGCTGGCCCCATCCTTTGGGGAAGACCCGAAGTGGGACACGGAACCGGTGTCCAAATTTCGTGTTATGGTGGTGTGGACGCTCCGGCTGGGGACTGGGGGGGGGGTGTTGGCAGGACTGGAGGTGGCTGTGGGGAGAGCTGTCTCTGACACAGAGGAAGCAGTGTACAAGGTATCCAGGGATGTGGTGCTTACAGAGGAGGCACTAGAACCTGACCCAGGGATAATTTCAACAGTGTCTGAAAAGGAACAATTAAAAATGCCTTAGCAACAGCATCAAAGGAAAAAAGAAAGAAAGAAAAAAAAACCTCACCAAAAAAACAACAAAAACCAAATTGCTACAGTGCAGTCCATTAAAGGGCTCATTGTGCATGCGACCAGAGCAGTTTAACTCCTCTTCCTGCCTCACTTATCTCAAAGCAAAATTGTACCAGCTCTCTCTGGAGCATTCCCACACAACCACCTCTTTAGAAAGGGGAAAACTATTGAGATGAATAACCTTCAAAGGGCTCAGTGTTTTATGGGGGGAAGGGAGGGAGGGACAGGACTAAGGGACAGGAAAGTCTTTTCCCCCTGGCTCACTAAGGTCTTTTTCTGCATTCAGGGTCTAAGTCCCACTTTTGAATTATGGTTCCTGAGAACTGCAAGACATCAAAGGCTTCATAAGGCCAGCCCACACCTCACCAGCTGCGCACCATGGTTAGCACCAATGGTGAAGGAAACATTTGGCCACTATATGCAAAGAGATGTTAAGATTTTTTCTCTACGTTAACCTGGTCTAATATATATATATATATATATATATTTGGTAAACCTTATCCATTTGTTTCTAGTGGGCAGAAATGTACCCAAGTTCTTCCCTAAGTATGAAAACAGATACTTGGGCAAATACCAGGCTAACTTCATCTAGAGCTTCACAAGAACAGATGATGTTAGTCTGGAAGAGAAGGACTGCACCCCTTGAGGTCCCCAGCTCTCAGAAAAGGCAGATTCCCCTACGCCAAAGGAAGAACCCGTGGGACAGGCACATGAAACACCTTTGCTGCACTTTTACAGGCAACCCCATCCCTTCCTGCCCTGTTGGTCCTGGGAGCCCTCTACTACTCCACCTAACACTTCACCCCAAGGCAAGCACAAGGTAAGCAGAAAACCAGGACCCTTCCTTCCCACAGGGGTTCAGCATCCCTCTCTTTTCCTTCTCAGAGCAGCACTTGTGAATCATAGTTCCCACCATGCTTCACTAAATCAAGATAATGAAACTGACCTTTGCAAATTCCCACTACAACAGTAGAAAACCACTTAACACCATAAAGTACCACTAAGTACACTGGTGCCTGCCCCACATTTCAGTTAGCTACCTGCAAGTCAACATCTCTGCCCTGCTCCTCACAAGGGGTTATGAGTAGGCTTGAGGTGGGCTGTGTCGCTAATGGTGTGACCTCAGGCCCTGGTCCTGCTCTTCTCTGATGTGCTCATAACCAGAAGGTCCTCTGCCTGTGGGCAGCAGACACACAGCTGTGCCCCTGATATCTCTGCTTCTTACAGACACCAGCAACCCATTTCAGGGAAATCCCACCCAAGTACTGTATGAAGAAAGCACCCAAAAAAGCAGACTTAGGCCTGTGCCCAAAGCACCACCAGTGAACTGCTGGTAAACTGCTGCACCCAGCACTGCCAGGGGAAACTCCCTCTACGTTGCTGGGAGATGGCCATGGTGTATGTGAGAGTAAAACACTCACAAGGATCTTAAATCACCAAGACTGTGTGCTGGCCAGATTAACCATGTGACCAGGCAGTTTGCTCCCTGGAGAGCAACATGTTTCAGAGGGCTACCAGTACTGGAAGACAAGGAGGATGTTGTACCTGGCAACCATTCACAGGCACCAGGCTGCCCAGAGCCTTCTAGATCAGAGAGCACTTGAAGGCCACCAGCTCCTATTAAAACCTATACAAATATAGGATATATATATCTACAGATATAGATAAAATTATAGAAAACCTATCAGAATTTAGGAGATATGTAAGGATGCTCTTGTAAGTACAAAGCAGAAGCATCTAGGTGTTATATTGCTGGACAATATAGTAATGGGTATATGATATAATAACAATATAATAATGGACACTGGTATATTGTCCAGTGTCCATTTTGTGCCCAAGATGTGGAAAGGAGTTTGTCCTTACTTTTGACAGAAGCAGCAATCTGTATGTTCTTGCGTTTTTCTGGAGGTGGAGGGGTGATGGGAGCAGCACGCCGGGGCTGTGGTGGTATCTATAAGAAAACATTTCAGAGCAATCAAATAAGGCTGGCAATAAAGACATTCTCTGTTATGAAACCTTTCTCGCGTGCGTGTGTAGGTTTGTCCTTAGAGCTCTCTCATCATTTGGGGAAGTTTTCTCAGGAGGACAGATATTAATAGGCAGCTTCCTAGCACAACAAAGCAGGACTAAAGCCTGCTTCATCCCCTCCCTGTGACAGGCAAAGCAGCCCTTGTTTAATTGCTGTGTTCAGCAGCACACAGCACACATGTCGTGTAGACCTGTCAAGCATTTACTCCTCCTTTAATCCAGACGCAATCCCACACACGCACCGTGACTCCACATTACTCTCAATAGCTCCGCAGAGGCTGCAAACAGAGAGCATATTTAGACACTCTTCTGGAGAGATCCATTACATCAGCTACAAATACCCTCGTAGAAAGACAAAGCCAAGGACTGGAGACCTGTAAATGCCTTTTCCATACTTTCAGAGCAATTTCTGCTTGTGCAGGAAGAAAACAGGGCTAGACCTTCTGTGCAATTCTATGCTACCTATAGCAAAGCCCGCTGGGAAAAGCTTTCATCAGGGAGCTGCATTACCTCTCCACATCTGGGGTTTCTCCTGTAAGTCTCCTCTGCTAGGAACACCAAGCCAGCAGTGCATGAGCCCCAGTCCCAGATTCCTACAATCATCTTTTCCTGTCAGATCCAAACACTGTGATCACTGGCATTGCTGTCACCTAGAATTACTCTGGTGAGGTGTAACCCTGGGGTTAACCTCTCATCAGTAGGATGGTGCTGAACACAGCAGCCAAGCTAAGTGGGAGCACATTCCATCAATACTCTAATCCTCACATCCCAGGAGCTCGGGCCCAGAAGACTTGGTTTCAGGGTCTCTTTTCTGAGTCTGCTGCCTAAAACACCCCTCTGGGAATCTGCAGTCACTGCAGCAACACCACCTATGGCAGCACAAGAAGGGAAAGCTGGAGAATATCTCAGATAGGCCTGTTTGAAGCCAGCTGGAATCTACCTTCCACAGTGACATCCAGACCGTCACACAGTGACAATTTCCCAGGCTTCTTTAGCCCTGGAAGAGAAGTTTTCCTGTGACTTTTCTGTACTGAATAGCCCTATGATATTGCACAGAGCAATGCAGTAAAAAAGCTGAGACGAGCCCCTGAAAGATCTCTGTCTTAAATAGCTCAGAACAAGGATAATGCAAAATGTAATCTTTTCCCTCTGGATCCAGGAAGGGAAGAAACCTCCTCTGAAATGGATGGAATACGGAAATATGACACTTTCAGGAGCCACCACAAATGTTCAAGACTCGATGCCAAAAAGCTGACATGGTGCTCACAGCCCATGTCTGGAGCCCACTAGACATGAAGACACAGCTTACAAAGACACTTAAAATGGGATCTGTCAGTCTGTTTATCTCATCCAACACCTAATACATCCAACCTTTTACTATGTCACGTAACAAGTCACTTCTTTTACAAGTGAGTTTAGCTGGTGGATTAGTATGAAATACTGTTGCAGACTCCCAGCCTGAGCTCTCCTGCTCTTGTCAATCCATCCCACATTGTTCTCCGAGTAAAATGTTATATGATACTTGCATACAGCTTCAAAAATGATCCATGTCAGTCCAAAAAGGAGACTGCACAGCTGAGAGAGGCCAAATAGATTGGGGTGGGTCTCCACACTGTGTGGCTGGTCCCAAATCCAGCAAGCTCAGCTGTCCTGGGAGCAGAGCCCTCTCTGCAGAGCAGCACAGCAAACAGCAGAAGCTGGAGCTGCTTGGCATGGCACAGCCACCATTACTGAAGCAGTGGGACTGAGCAGACAGGCAGGCTCAGAGGTTGGAGCAGCAGTGTGACATTATTTGGAGACAGCTAGGGCTGGGTCATTCTGGAGTACTTCCACAGCTTCATTAGCACTTCCATATTTACTGTGCAAGTTTAACACAGCCATTACAGACTAGTGCTTGAATTAATAGATGTATAGCTAATGTTAGCTCAGAGCCCTGCCAGCCTCCTTTAGATGTGAAGCATCAGATAAATTTCCCTGTGCTGGTGCCAGCCTGACTTCAGCTCTTCTGGAGTTAGTGAGAAAGTTTAGATTCCAGTAGTCTCCACTAAGGCAGCTGCATAACCAGTTGAAGAAAGCAATGCTGCTTCCTCCATTTCAGATTTTCAAAGCACACAGGAAGTCCCCCGACTGAACTGTTACAATCTCAAGGAGTCCAATCATCACAGAAAAAAGCTGGAAGCCCTTTGCATCCTCTATGCCAATCAGACAAATTCTTCTTTGTCAGCTCAGGAATCTGTCTTGCTCCTTTTTGGCAAGTGAGCAAACCACAGACCAGATAAAGATGTGGAATCAGCATGGAGAATGGGCCACAAGGTGCTCCATCCTTCTGGTCTGTAATGCATCAGCTTGAGAACGGAGCTGACTTAGCAGCTCAGAAAAGAAAACAAATACCAAGAAGAAAAATGGGGACTGTGATGTTCTGCATGAGCCAGAGCTACCTTCCATCTCTGCAGACTCGCAGCAATTCAAGTGTAAAACAAGCCTCATCTGCTCAGAGTGACAGTGTATCAGTACCTTATAAACACTGCCTCCAACACTTCGCCCAGAGAGATGAAGAAAAACTACAGTGCACATCTTCAGCTGTGGGAGGAAAAAAATCTCCATGCTCATCCTTGCTTGGCACCTTTAGCCCTAACATCCAGCTATACCTACACAGGGTAATTTGACACAGCATTCATTCCCAACAACTGCTGCCTCTGTCCTGGGTTACTTCTTTGAAGGCTTCCTGGCGCTGCACAGTAACCTTGGAACTATGTGCTGCTGAGATAAAAAAATCTGCTCTAAATCATATTTCCTGCAATTTACCATTAATTAATCATGACAAGCAACATTCAGACAAAGCAGGATCTCTGGGTTTTTTTATGTTTTGAGAAAAAAATAGGCAGCCACAGCAGACAAAATGCTTAAGAACCAAAGATCTTGTGCAGATTTAGCAAAGGGAAAACAAAGCAGTGCTGAGTACTGAGAATTTTGCTGCTCCAGTCAAAACTGTTTTTCAAAGCATTCTTTGGGGAGCTTACAGTTCTTTTAGGAAGTTACCAAGAGACAGTCACACAATATAGAACACCTCTCATGAGTCACCATAAAACCACGGACTCTCGAGCACGCCAAAAAAGCATCACAAGTGTGGATAACAGAGGGATTGTTACAGACTTCTGAGAGGCAGCACCGTTTACATTGCAGTCACACTCCGTAAGCAGCACAAACACTTCATTTGTGACTTTATCTGCAGAAGCCTTTTGTTAAACAGGACGTGATGTCACACCACTGAAGGAAGAACCTAGAAAGGGTCCAGCCTCTGTTACCTGATAGGGACCTTCATCCTCCTCCTCAAACTCAGTGTTTGGAAGACTGTGATGGCGCTCGTACCCCGTCCGGCACACCCCGTTGGGCTGCCGGGACACATCCAGGTGGTGGTCGCTGGAGGACTGAGTCATAACCACCCCCTGGGGGCTGGGGGAGTGACCTTTACGGGACACAGTCTCCTTCCGGTGATGGATCAGTTTTCTGAAAGAGAACAACACCATCAGGGACAGTGCAGCTAAAGGAAGGGAGGGACCCTGCTACGTTTAAAGGATATATTTAAATTATTTATTGCATTTGGGCTAAATATACCAGAATGGGTTACTTTACTCTGAACATCAGCTCCAGTTTCATTAACAGTGAAGGGAGCACTTCTGGGGGAGGAAGGAAGGAAGAGGCTTTGCAAGAGTCCATGATTTATTCATCAGTTTGCTGGATAAAAATGCCACTTCCTCAGGGGGGAGAGTCACATATTGCATTGCAAGCTTCAGAAATTGCCTGCACTTTAGAATCAATGTTCAACTGAGATTAAACCAGCGTGCCTCAGTGCAGAGTGTGAGGTGTCAGAGAAAAACAAAAATTGTCCTCACAAGCAATTATTTGAGAACATATTAAGGACCCCGTGCCACATACCAACAACCTCTACAATTCCTGGCTAGTAGAGAGGATAAAATGCTTCCAGAAAGGTTTAGATTTCTCCTCTTAACCCACAGTGCATCTGACAGTTCTCTTCTTTACAGCACAGGTGCTCAAATCAAATGATGTCCAATTTGACCCCCAAGAACAGAAAAGACACAAGCATTACACACTGACCACCCTCCACCCACCAGCTCTCCCAGACACCCGTTGTACTTACTGGAGGACATCTCTCTGCTCCAGGTTGTACTTTCCACCATTCTTCATGGCTGCATTGTGCACAGCCTCAATTGCTCGGTCAATGGACTGGAGAACCACATCTTGCTCCAGCACCTGAGAAACACAACATCCCAGAGGTTACTGTGGCACTTCAGCTGTGGTTCTCTTGCACCAGAGCTTAGGGCAGGAGGCTGCAGCACAGGAAACCTAGAGAGCAGGCACCACAGGAGCCAAGCTGCCAACAAACAGCTCCCAGAGCCAGAACCCCATCTCAGCACCATGACACTTTTCCCTTTTTTCCACAGGAAACATATTTGAAGTTGGGCTTCAAACAGAGTCTGTGCCCTTTCAAGGTTTATGGTTGGAAAACAAAGTCACTGTTACCAGCACCAAACTCCAGTGATCATGGCAAGAACACCCAGAGCAGAGCCTCAGGACCATGCAGCAGCCTTGAGTATTCAGCCTGCTGCAGGGTGCTTTGGAGATCCCACTGCAAAGCTCAGCTTATCCCAGGCTCAATTATTTCTGTTCCCAGTGCCCTGCTATGGAGCAAATACAGAGCCCTGAATGTTATGGACCTTATCAAAACTTGGTGACCTTTGGAGTTAACTGGCTCAAAGCTTGTAATTTTATTCACTTTTTTCCTTTTTTTTTTTTTTTTTTTTTTTTTATACTTGTTGCAACTTGCATTTGGCTTTTCCAAATTTCCACCTAAACTGTCACAGCAACATTTATTCCCCCCGCCAGAGGGTTTAGCACTTGTTACTGTAGCTGAAATAAACAGCAGCCTTGAAACAAGAAATACCAAATACTCCATTCCAGGGATTACACAGAGGGGCTGGGAACGCTGTGGTGAAAGGGCACAGGAAAGAAGGTTTCCATACACAGGACATTCTCCCAGGCTTTGTTTATCAGCAGTTGATATGGCTTTAGAAAAGACCTTTACAGGTCTAAGACTGAAGGCAAAGGACATATTAGAGAGTCTTTACCCTAGATCCAGCAAACCCCACAGTCTTCCTCAAGGTTCTGCTGGTGCCTGCAGCATCCATTGGATACCACCAGCAGCTCAGCCCACGCAGGCAGGGGAGGAGAGGAGAGCTCAGCCCCAAGTGCTCACTGCAGCTGTCTCAACACTAAACCCCCTTCATCTTCCCTTGCTTTGCCCCCTCCCTGCATCAGAGCAACCATTTATCCAGGCAAGGAGTGGCTGGAATCTCATCAAGGCTGCACCTTAATTGGCCTTAGGGGGCTACAGAGCAGCAGAAGGCAACCCCTCCCCGCCGAGGCTGGAAGTGCCTGCCTCCACAGCACTGGCATGCAGCTTTCTGATAACACGCTATGTATTATTTATATCCTGATTAATTGCTAAACCAAATGTGAATTAACAGCAACTGCAGACCGTGTGGGGGGAAGAAAGCAAAGGTGGGGATGCAAGGCCCCCTCTGCAATGCTCAGCTTTGAAAAAGAAAAATTTAGGATTTTTTTTTTTTCTCAAGAAAGAGAGAAGAAAGCAACTGGGGAAAACATACCAAATAAAACTAGGTATGTCAAAATACATCTACTGAATTCATTAAAGGATCAGATCAAGGAAAAAAACAACACTCAGAACCCAACTTTGGGATGAAGCCCCATATGGCCTAGGGAGCATTTCACCATCTCTAACTTCAGATCTAAGCAAGAAAATGGAGCAAACCTCATTTGAACATCTTTAAAGGAAGGCAAGGCAAGTTATTTCAGATACCTCTGGATTTCTGAGAAAACTCCAGCAAGCTGTACGCATTCTCTGAAGATGAGAAGCAGTGCAGAAGTTTCCAGCACTGCTGTGCCCAGGGGAGTGCCAGAGACTCCTACCTTCAGCATGGCCCACCTACCCCAATCTACTCCAAAATTCAACAGAGTTCCTGCTGCAGGCTCCAAACCCCATCTTGGAGCACTCCCTGATCCCTCAGTTGTAATTCCACACCCCCCTCCATGAGATGCAACACTCCACACTGCCTCCTCTCCCTGCTTCACAGCCTTCCAGGCTTTCACCCACATGGGTTTCCACTTCCCTCAGACTCATCTTCCCAGGGTAGATCATGGTACAGAGGTCTGAATCCTACTCAACAGCTCAGCATCTCTGCTCTCTCTGGACATTGTCTGAAGGAATCCACAAGCTGGAGCTGCTACTCACTCGATGCCATTTGCTAAAGAGAGGGGGCTTCTTTTCTGAATAAACACAGCATTTTCACACTAACGCAGTAGTGCTCTGACAACCGGCTCTTAGCTGGTGAGCTCCTTCCTTTGTTTCTGCTCCCCAATCCACCATTAACAGGGCCCTGTCAAAAGGGCTGGAATAAAAAAGCTGCATTAACTTGCCACTTGCATTTTATGACAGTGCTGATGCTGCTCATAAATCACCTTCTTTCTCCCTTCTTCCACTGAGCTGAGCAGGGGCTGTAGCTCAGGGGCTGTCCTGAATTCAGGGTTTGTCATGTGCCTGGCACTGGGGATCCCCTGCACTATGGTCATAAAATTAAAAAATAGAAATCAGTGTCCTGGGTAAATCATGTGATTAGAAGGAACCTGAATGCTCCTCAGGTGACCAAAAGAGCACAGCAGTGTTTGAAGAGGATGGACAAAAAAGCCCATTGCAGTTAAAAGGAGCAGGGGTTGCTTGGGGTCAAAAGTCAGGTTTGCCAACATCTCCCCTGCAGTCTTCCTGTCCCTAGGACTCAAGCAATTCAGGATAAGGTAGGTGTTTCACTCATACCTTCGTGTAGATGCGGGAGACCCCAAAGCCTTGGCAGGGGATTCCTGCCTGCATTCAGCACCCGCTCCTGAGGATGCTGGCAGGCAACACAAGGCTCCATGTCTTGCAGAACAGAGGCCACACAAAGGCCCCAAGGCACAGAAGCAGAGCTTTTGAGCTCCCTTAGGAGCTGATCCCCATGCTGTCGTCCAGCCCCTGCTCCCTCCCACACTCCAGGACCCAGAGATCAAACCCTGCTCCTCACGGGCTAAGCTGGGCTCACATGGATCAGGGCAGCACATGACAAGGGCATTGCTGTACAGCCTGCTGTCAGGGGAGATATAGCATGGAAAGCTACGGGGATTCAGATGCATTTCCTGAGGCTGTGCTGGGAGCTGCAGGGGTGGGGGCTGGCTGAGCCCCAGCAACCACCTCAGCACACCAGCTCTTTGCTGTATCCATCACCAGTCACCAGTAGCACCGACATAATGGAGACTCCTGAAATGTAGAGGAGGTGGCAGGGACAGGACCATGATGATGGTGGAAGGTGCCAGCCATGTGTGCCCACCCTCTTGGGGTGAGGACAGGGCTCTCTGTGGCTGGCAGGCTAGCTGAGCCCAGAGATATCAGCAGGACACAACCTCCTGTCCAACACACCCTGAGGAGATTTTCAGTGAGGCATGGTTCCACAGTTATGTGGCATCTCGCTCCAGACAAGAGTGGCCACCACTCCCTCTCTATCAGATATTTCTGGTTTAATCAAATAGAACTCTGCAGCAGGGAAATGTTGGGCTCTACAAAGAGTCTGTCAGAACCAGCCTGGCCACACCGAGAGGCAGAGCAGAGCAGTGATCCCTGACGATCACAGGCTAGACTGGCTGATGGGGCACAGTATCAGAGACCCAGGAACACTGTCAGCACCCTGCAGGCCAGCTGCCCTGCAGGAACAAGTTACAGCTCAATTAGAGCTACAATATCAGCCAGGAAATAGAATTTCTTCTATCATAGCCTAGTGCAGAAGAATCACAGAAGCATCAATAAATCATTACTTCCTCTCTGCTTGCTAATAACACAAGCAAACAAAGGGTTTCCCCAGAGCCCATTGACAATTTCCTCCTGCCCCCAATTGCAGGAGGGGGCTCCCCACCTGAGGAGGGACCTCAGCACTGTCCCAGAGTGTTCTGTGTACCACCTCTCCCCAGGCAGGTGGGGAAAGATGCCTTTCCCAAGGCCAAGCCGGGCTTTTAAAGCATCCTTCCAGGGTGCCTGGTGGGTAACTAAGCACAGCCAAGGGAGTGGGGCACAGCTGTGCACAGGCAGAGATGTATTGACCCCCACAGCTCACATTGCTCTCATCTGCACTGTCCCAAAAGCAGCATCCCCAAAGAGAGCACACATGCACAGGATGTGTTGCACACCTCTGCTTCTCCACCGAGGGAGTGATGAGAGACCTGAGTGTTTAGAAAGCAGCATCAGTGTCCTGGCTGTGCAGGCAGCACAACCTCCACTCCTGCTGTCCTGGACCACCAATGTCACCCCCCCTCCTTCATTTGGAGTCCTTCCACACGTACCTCTGGCGTTGTTTAAATGCAATCACACAGAAGAACTTGCTCAACAGTCTAGAATAATCATACCTTTCAGAAAAGCATTTTCTAGACAAACAGGCTGACAGCTGCATCATTGCAGACAGGCTGAGCCACCCTGCATGTGTGAGACTCCCACATTTATGAAAGTAGCCCATCAATATATGGCAGGCTTTTCTTTGCCTCCACAGGGGGCTGATCCAGGAAAACATGGATTTTTTTCCTACTGCCTCCCCAGCTCCTAGTGATCAAAGGCATTTGCTCTTCTGAATGTGCAGGAATCAGTGACCTCATTCCAGTAGCGGCTTTTGCAGCCATAGGGGTGCCTAGGCAGGGCTGCTGATTTTCATCCTCATGTCATTGCTCCAGCTCTCACAACAGCACAACAAAAGACAGACAAAGTTTTGTCTTCAGTGACAGCTAGGTTCTCATGCAGCTGCACTGACATGGACCACTGCTGAAATTAGGATATTTATCCCACTGGCGTACACAGACACAGGCTGGTTCTTTGTTACTCAAATAGGAGACGAATGCCACCTCTTGGGTCACATGCTGTTTGTCCCCAGTCACCACCAGACTGTCTGCATGATCTGTTCCTTCCAGATTTAAATGATCACAGCATCAATTAATACAAATCAACTAGCCTTTGTCCATGGCAGAGTGATGTACCAGATGAGCTCCCCCTTTTGAACCACACTGCTCCAACAAATAGGATGAGTTTTGGTGTTCGCATTGCTGCAGCAAATTCAGCTCCTTTCTCTTCCCCTTTCTGCAGCCCCAATCAGAAATTTTTAGTCCCTAGGCTGTTGGCTAAGAGATATACATTAACTTATTCTTGTCACCATGCAGACACCGTGCCTTGAGGCACTTAAAAATGCATGACAAAACCACGAGTGAAACAATGGGCAACTGGCCTGGTTACTGTGCAAATAAGACAAGAAAAGCTCAAAACAAACCTGCAGCGTCTCTGACTCAGTAGCAAGCAAGCAAAGACATGGCTGAGCTCTTCTGACAAAGAGGCAGCCCAGAAACAGATCTGGAATTCCTGCTGATATGCTACGGTGGGTTTCTAACAGATCAGTGTTTTTCCACTGAGTGCTGACAGCAGCCGCTCGCGCGGGCAGCCTGCACAGATGAGAAATGAAGAGGAAGGAAAGCTGGGGAAAGGGCTTAAGTTGTGCAAATCATGCTAAAGCAAAAGCCAGAGCTCCTGGCTAAATACTAACCACGGACAGTACAGGCATGAGTGGTGTTTGCAATAAACAATACCCTGAAGGCAGCCAAGGGATGCACAGCAACCCAACTCCAACTGATTTCTCTCCCAGGAGCAGGCAGCTTCAGAGTGAAGAAGAAGGGGGCAGAGACATGCTGAGGAACAATGAAACACAGGCAACCCACCACTGAACTTGGACTTCCCAAGGTGGAAATGCTTCATCTGGATCTCTCCAGCCATGTTCAGACCCTGTTCAATGGCCACGACGATAAGAATCAGCCAACAACTCCTTCCCCTTGCAATTTTGTGCCCTCCAGTAACCAGAACATGACTCTTAAGACAAAAACACACTAAGAGGATAAAAACAGAAACAGTTTTTAAAATAAAGCTGTAAATACATACTTACATGCCTTGCTGTTCCCTCCTGCCTTAATCCTTGCTGCTTTTAATGATTCACGGGACCTTCCTGACTCAACCTGCATTAGGTGAACGGTGGATAGACAAGAGAGGTGCCTCTCTCTTTGGGGTTTACCTGTTCAGCATCCTTTTGGCGTGCCATTGTCAAACCAAGTCAGTATTAGACATGATCAATGCTGCATCTGTGCAGGGGAAAGGTATGTTTCTACTTATATGTGTGTTGTGCATATATGTATGTATGTGTACATGTACACACGTATTACAGCTACCATCTACACTGAAAAAGAAAACTGCAGACAGCCACTACCTTGAAGCAAGCTCAAGATCATGAACCATAATATCTAAATGTGGAGGCAAAGACACTGCAGTGGAGTGCCAGCAGTTATTTCAACAGTTTTGACATTAGTATCAAAAGTTGACAAAAAAAGCCCAACAGAATGGGTTGTGCAAGTCTTTGTTCAGTTATCCTTAGCCTTCAGTTTGGTAGCCTAAAAATCTGCTACAGATCCCTCTTGTTATCCAGAAAGATTCAGTACAGCTCTCAGATCACCTGAATGCAATCAGCACAAGTGTGTAAGAATTCTCCCCCATTGAGCATGATCAAAAATGCAACTAATTTCTAACTTCTCAGAGTGCTGGGCAGCCTACAAGGTCAGCAGGTCCTGGTTCCTCTTCTGGCATTCAAGGATGAAGGTTCAGTTTTCCCCAAGAATCTATTTCCACAGTAGAGATTGTATCAAAATACTGGAAAGGTGACAGCTGTATAAGTGGCAGGACCAAGAAATTAAAATTTCTGCCATGTTCAAGAGAACTCTCTTCCCTCCCATTCACCTCTGCACCAAAATCCATTTCCAGCACAGGAGGATCAAGTAAGTCTTCAGAAGTTAAGCAGGAAAACCTGAAAGCTGTCAATTCAACTGATGCACAAAGACTCAAGAGAAGAGCATGTACCTGCATGTTAGCTGAAAGGGACTTTCCTCCTGCATACCACAGACTGGCACAGATTTAACAGCAGTTACATGTTTGAGAGAGAAGTAATAACTCATGATTCATCTTGCAAAAAAATTTATGGTTTATCAGCTTTTCTTCCATAATCCCCCTTCTCTTGTGGCCAGCCTTCTGGCAAGGGATGTGAGGAGGCAAACCGCAGCTGTGCTGATGCTCTTTGGGCATAATTACTATGTTGCCCAAACCTGAAACAATGCACAAATTGTAAAACATTTCTTATTAACTTATCAGGAAAGGGAGGACTGGAAAAGAAAACTGCCCTGCCATCTTAGCTCCAATGCACATGGGAATGCAGACCTGGTGCTGGTCACAGACATACAACAACCCAGGAACGCTGGCCAGGCATGAGGGAGAAAGGGCAAGAAGAGTGGACAGGTCATCATCCAAGGAAGTACAGAACCTGTGGGCTTGGGAACAAAGGATTTGGGTCTGCTACACAGAGAACAAGTGCTACCTTCTGTTATTTGCCACATGAACAGCCACACGTACTTTATTAAAGCCACTAATGAGGGAAAAGAGCTTCCATCCTCATGGGGCAAACATAGGAAAGTCATCACCTAGTTTTATTCCTGGACAGATGTAAATTGCACTCAAGTGTAAACCAAACACAAATGCCTTGGATCTTTTTAGCAGCACTGGGCTCAGAGCTGCTGGCCCAGCACAGCTGGTGCTCCTTCCTGCAAAGCTGTTGCTGTAAAGATGAGAACCTACTTTGCTTTACCTGGGAGAGCCTTGGAAAGTTCTACCCAAATAAAGATGATTCCAGTTGGAAGGATCAAGGGCAGCTTGCTTGCTACAGAATTAGTTGGTAGTCTGGCTAGGAAAGGATTTTCCGGTGTCCTGAACTCTGCACACACAGCAAACATGGAGTCTTCTGCCACAAAGAGATGCAGCTCCCCTCACTTGCCTCAAAAATAAGAAAACGAGCAGGGCAGGATCAGAAACCACATTAACTCAGTCAGAAAACCTACTGCTTCCCTCAGTATGGAGCATTTCTTTCCGCTATTTGTGCACCCTACCTGAAACACAGCTTATCACAGTTGTGTGATCAGACCTACTCTGAAATAAAACAACCCCCAAACCACCATATGGAAAAGCCTATGAGTTTGTTACCAGGAGCAGAATTGCTCCAAGCAACTGCAAAGCAGCAGCAACCAGAAAGGCTGAGTTCAGCTCTCTCACAGAGAGCAGCTCCACATTCTCACAGAGCAAACCTTGTTCCATAGTGCAGTGACCACTTACAAACAGTCCTCCTGCCACTGTCCCTTCACACAACTCCCAAGCACACCAGGCAGACCAAGATCCTTAAGAACTTCTCCTGCTACTGGTGTTTCAGGCCAGAGACCCAAGAGAGCAAGCATACTTACAAAGTTTCTGTGCCCCATAAAAGTCTCATTTCTGGATAATACATAATGCAGATCTTCTGTCCACGGCCCCTTCTTGGGTCACAGACATAGGTATCTGAAGTACCAACAGTAGGAAATCCCACCCAACTCCTCCCAAACACTTTCAGGCTGTACAGCTCCCCTGTACTGGGCAGGTACTTCCCAACACAGGAACCCCAAACAAGTCTTCCACCCAAGTAGAAAGGCATGTCCACTCCCAGCAGCCTCCCTCCAGCTGCCAGCAGCCTCCATTATTTTAACCTGGGTACAAAATACTCATTGAGGGATTTAAACAGTAAGTGTGAAAGTCAGGCTGCCAGTAAACGCTAATACTCAAATCTTCATTTGCTTTCAGGTGGGCTGTTGTAAAGCTGATACAAGAAGGAACATTGCCTTCTGAAGGAAGACAGACATCTCCCTCACACCCCTGCCATGGATTTCAGTAGCTGTTTGTTTTGACACGCTTGGAGTAGTGCTATGGAACAGAGGATGTGATTCAGGCTTTGGGCTTATTAGTGCTAGATATAAAAGATGCATGGAGTGAGGTGACAGCAAAGCCATTTGAAGCCTGTTTAGAGTGCAGGGCAGGAAGGGAAGGGGCACCAGAGAGGCTGAAATACTCCACAGGGGCTGTGCTGTCAAGAGGAAGATCATGTTAATTGGTCATGGACAAAACACCCAAGTATGCCAAGGTGCTTTGTTAGCAGAGAGCTGCTGCTGCAAGCACATTTATTCCTGGTAAAGCAGATGCCTCTGATGAAGCACTCAGCACCCAGACACTCACCAGATTCAGGGAGTCAACACAATCAAGCTTTATTGGGACCAGGATACATCTAATGCTACCTCATGGCCAAAAATACACAAAGATACCACTGAGATCTATAGCAGTGTCTTAAAATTACAACCATTACATATGTGATCATAAAAACGGAGAGCATAAGCCTAAAAAGCCCCCAGAAAATTGCGAAGTAAAGATCCTGCAGCCTCCCAAGTTGCTTTTTGACTGGCAGACAGTGGGAGTGCACAGCACACGATTTTTATGTGCTGCAAAACTTACATTGACAGTTTACATTGACCTACAAAAGTACCTTGAGAATTGCAAGTTTTGCTATGTTTATCGGAGGAATAAGGCTAGCTTGTTGTTATCTCCAGATTCTGCTCAAGAACAAATCCAGGAGTTTGTTTAGTGGGCTTTTTTCTGAAAAAAAGATTAAAGGGTTCAAATAGATTTGCTGACATTTCACCTATGGGAAAGTTAAGAGGTAAATTCTGAAAGAAAAGCAATTCTTTAGTGTCCACAGTATCTGTAGGGAGAAAATAGCCTACTGCTCTCTAGCTGAGAGTTATAATCCCATCTCCTTTTGCAGCTTAGAGAAGCATGGGCTCCCCAGAAACACGAAAAAATGGGAACAGGAGAGCAATGTCCTCTTATGACATCGTTCTACATGCAGCAGAACATAATCCTGTTCTCCTCACCTCCTGAGGCAGTGAATAAAAAAGTGTATTTGTTGGACTGTTTGCTTCTCAAGCAGAAAACTTTCAGCCCAGCTCATGTGGCTCATTAAAGTATTGATTCCTCATGTTCATCTCCTCACATGCCACATTCACCCATGTCAGCATCCACCTTGTTCAGTGGCATCAGACAGAAGGAACAGATGTATTTGAGGAAATCTTCCCAGCCCATCTTCAGTGGGACAAGTCCCTCAGGGAAGGAGATGGCCAGGACTTAGGTCACCTCCACCATACCTAGCTGGTGGCCCCTCCACAGAGGGTCTCTGGATTAGGAACCCTGTCGTGGACAAGGCCACCATGGGGCTGAGTATGTGGTGGAAGCTGCCTGACAGGCAAACCAGGGGCTAGAGGAACTCTCAAGCTATATGGCTTGCACAACCCCTATATACGCTGTCTCTCTCCCCCCTCTCCCTACCCTTTTTTCTCCCACCTCTAAACTCCTCTAGGTCAAGGCTGATCACTCTTTGCCACTGGTAACTCCTCACGGCCCAGCTATGAGAGGTTTGGATGGTCCTCCTCATCTTAAGTCATGCAGGGCCAGACACTGCAACAGTGGTTTTGCTAGATTTCTATTTCTCAGCAATTAATAGTATGTTAACAGCATGTAAAAGCTTTTAAAGTGACCAGAGCTTGAGTTCATTCTGAGATCTTAAGCTTCTGAATGAGAGTTCAAGAATACCAAAGTCTCATATGCCAGTCTGTATCACTGGGCAGTGCTTGTAAGAGAGGCCAAGGCCACAGACAAGATCATGCTTTCCAAAAAAGAATGTTGGAGGGGTTTCCTTCCATCTCTGATGTAAAGAACTGTACCGTAATGTACCCTTCATGAAGCTGCACAATTACTTTAAAGCTGCTGCTATCTCCTGTCATTAAGCTAGTGGAAGACAGAGTCATAAAATCATTTCAAAAAAACAAATTAAATGGGATGCATTTTTCATTTTAAGTCAATAAAGGCAGGTTTTTTATGTCAATCAGAAAAAGTCTTCAGCTACAAACACTTTAATTCAGCCAGGTTCAGGGAAATCCCTAAGCTTCTGCATTAAGTAGGTAGTGAATTTTTATCATCATTATTCTTACTTGCAGAACTGGGTTTTCAGACAATTATTCTTTTTCCATGTTGAAAAATATGGACTTCCCTAATACTTGAGCTTCTCCTGACACATTCTTCAGGGACCAGCAAACCCAGGCATGAAGGAAAAGAGACCTTGGACCTGCCTTCTGCTGTATCACTTGGTGTGGTTTGTGACCTATGCATAACACACTCGATGTTCAAACCATGGTGCCCCTTCCTCCCCCTGCAAACACACATCCTTCCCTCAGAAGGAGAGAGAGAAAGGGCATCTTCGAGCAGCCTGGAAAACCACAGAATTCACTGAGTTTAACCAAAAAGGAATTGTCACTACATCAGATTGAGAGGCCACGGAGATTTGCATTTGTCTGCTCAGTGAATTGCTTCAATTTGATCTCTTTAGGCAACCATCTGTTTTTCACAGGAGCTGCTGCAGTTCTTTGTGCAACCATTGCAGTACAGACACCACACTGAACTCAACTGAGAGAGTGCTCTCCAACCTGAAAACCTGTCCACCACCATTTCCACCTTCCACATGCAAGTGAGTCAAAGTCACATGCATGGCCCATCCAGGCTTTCTTACCACCTTCAAAGGAGGAGGACACAACTCACAGGCTGAGCCATCGCTGGCAGGACAGACATAGGAGCTTGGGGGTAGTAGAGGTGGAATCAGTGGCAGGAACAGGAGAAGACCTAACCACATTACCAGCTGGGGATGTAGCACCCCTCCCACAAGCTCTATGGATAAGAATTCAAGACCTTTTCATCAAGATATCATCCCAGGTTCCAGGTGATCCCCTCCTCTTTGTTGGTGAGTGTCTGTTTTAGCAGCTCTTTTCTCATCTTCTCCCTCATCCTTTTGTTTTTATTTCAGTATAATAGAAGGTTTGGAGCTGGGCCCTGCCCTCACTTGCACTAGGAAAAGCCAAGAAAAAATTAATAGCTATTACATAGAAGAGATCTAATCTGAACCACAAACCAGTGATTTAGGAAGAAGCAATCCACAGCCTGGAATTATCTAGTGCACTTAGTCTGACAGTTTGATTTCTTCTTTTTTAAATCAAACTTCTTGAGCAGCTGAACAAACTAAAACATCAGCCTGTGTTGGCATCCCCGAATTACAGGCACACACAAAAAAAAAAATTTTAAAAAATCACCATCCTACAGACCATCCCCAGGCACAGCACCCCAACAGCCTGAGCAGAGAGGGAGTGGAAGCGGTGTAGGTGGCATCCCATCAGCAGGACAGGACAGCACAGACACCTATTAAACAGCACATACGACTAATATGAAAGGCATTCTGACCTTCTGACCCAAGGAATGGGCTCACTACATTCACAGCTGGGTGATGATGCTGGCCCTTCTGCTGTATCAGAGGGACAGGAAGGACACAAGTTTCTCAACTCAGTAGTCAAGAAGTGAGCAGCTTCCAAGAAGGAAGGGAGTGACGCCGCCTTCTAAACAACTTCACCAGGCAAACAAATAACCAGGAAAAACAAACCCATGAACTTCCCACCTCATTCTAAACAGCCCACACTGCCAAAATTTTCCTTAGCCTCCTTTCTTAAGCCTTATGCTAAAAGAGGACAAGTATTTTTGCTTTGCTCCCTTGCTAGGGCTGCAAACAGCTCTGCCTGCAGGGTGCTAACACAGGAGAGCTGAAATGAAAATAACACTACTCTCCTGCTGCCATGGGTCTTCAGGACAATTCTATTTCTCCATTACTGTCAACAGAGCTTTGCCCAGCATAGTTCTCAACACCCCCACAACAAGAAAGTGACTGGGAAGTGAAGGGGAACAGAGAGAAAGATCTGTTGTCATGAATAGCATCCTCTGTTCCACTTTTCACATGACAAGCTTCAAAGCACTTTTTCTTTTTAAAATCAAAGGTTATACCATGTGATAAACATTAAGACAAATTAGGTGTGACAGGTCCCTCCTGTAAAGGTCAAAACTTTATTCGTGAGCCACTAGCCAGGGAAGCCAGTGTTCCCAGCCCAGCTGGAGCTGCATCTCTCCCTGATGGCACTTCTTCACATTGTCTTCCCATCACCACTAATACAAGAATGTTTTCTTCCAAAGCCAACCAATATGAATTCCTTCTCCCTGCTCCTCTGTATCTTCTTCCCTCCATACCTCACACAGAGTAGCAATCAAAAAAAAAAAATCAATTTTCATAAGCTTTCCACTTTATTGGTTTCAATACAAATCTCTCCTCCTGTTTTGTTTGTTTCTTCTTTTCCTAAGAGTTCACCTGATGAGATACTGTCAATCCTGGAAGGACATGCATGAGTGGGATCAGGAGAAGAGGAGCACAATTGCAAAGAGAGCAGCAGTGGCTCAGCCAGCCCAGAGACATTTAAACTTCATCTTTGAAGACATATGCTAATCTCCTTTGACTCAGAAGTGCTGCTGATGCCCTGCTCAAGATGAGGACAGCACAAGACTGATCTTCTGAAACATCAGAAAACTGCAAAGGTTGAAGGGAAGACACCATTCAGCAGACCTGTTGCTTGACAGCTTGACTTGAGGTTACCATTGTTAATTTAGAGAGATGTCCCTACACTGCTGGGCACTCACCAACAACTCACTTTCCCATGGGCTCACAGCAGTGTTGATCAGCTTAAATTTGTATCAAGTAAATTTCAACATTAATGAGAAATTCAGCCGAGCCACAACCCTCCTGCATGGCCTCTTGCCTGTATCCTCACTGACATGCAGGGGAGCAAGGTCTGGCAAAGAAAGCCACTTCTACAGTGTCCCAAAGTGAGCTGGTGACAATTTGAACAGAATCCAGATTCCTGTATGCTAATCACAGAAGCACCTTGATCAATAAATACCTGTGACTGAGTCACTACTAAAGATTTTATCCTGCAAATTGGGTGAGAGGGTGTCTGTGTTTGCTGTCCTCCAGCATCAGCACCTTCCCATGCTATTTTGAAGAGATGTTCCTAGTTCAAAACTGGCAGTCCTTTCCTTTGCAATGAGAAGTCAATCTTCCAGATGCAAACCAGGGAAGGAAGCCTAGTCATCTTCTCCTGATGAAAATAATTCAAAAAATATACAGCAGGCAGCCCCCCCAAAATCTCAGTTAAAAGAAAAAAAAAATCAGTAAAACTGCATGATAACAGCAGGTAATCACTTGTGCAACACAGTGAAATGCTCACAGCAGGACCAGAACCAGAAGGCAGGGGTGCAAATGACCTTGCAGATACTGCAGCCCCACAGGGAAGCTGAAAATCAGACAGCCTTTCAGCTCAGGGAAAGTGCCTCTCCAAAGTTTCTAGAAGAAAATGGCACATTTCTTCTTGCTCTGCTCCCTCACACCTTGCCCTTCCTCCAGGGCAAACAGAGCCACAGCCCCATAATTCACGAGCAGACATGGGCTCTCAGACGTCTCCCCACTGCTTGATCTCTTCTGACCAAGACATCCTTCATGTTGTTCAACCATGAAACAGGCTTAACAATTCCAGCCCAAAGCAAACTCACCAGCACCTCCCAAGCATCCCCCAGTGCCACAGCACCCATGCTCAGCAGCAGCAGGAGTGATAAGCCCAGACTTCCAATCTAGCTCTTATGCAGGTGTTCACGTCACAAAGGCAAATTTCATCTGATATTAAAAAGCCTAATTACTTTTAATAGCAACAAGAACATATCTTCACAGCCAAGCAAAAATGGGGGCTAAAGATCATTAGCGTATTTCTACTTTAATCATTCTGAACTGTGAAAGATTGCAGAACTTCTGGCTAAAATGTCAAGTCTTTAGCTACAGTAATTAGAAATGGTTTTAATTTCCCTGACTGTGCAATTTAGTCTCAAGGATAAAAATCCATCTCAAAGCAATGGCAGCTCTGAGATGATAGCACCTCAGTGTTGCAGCAGCACAGAGAAAAAGCTTTCATTCTTTCAATTTCTTGCATGTGTCAAGAAACGCAGCCTCAGCTGCAAAGCACTACCAGCTGCTTATTCTCAAAAATAAAACTTTATTTTTAGCCTAAGCGCTTATTCAGGGTCTGTGCAAGTATTACCATGAAGCTCTCGGGCCCATTGTAAGCTCCATCAAATCTGCAGCAGATGACAAAACACGATGCAGGCTCCAGTGCAGGATGTGGTCTGTACAACAGTCTGCACCATCATCTTCTGTTCAGAAGCAACAAGAGGAACTCTGCCAGTGATCAGGAGTGCCAAGTTTAAAGCTAGATTTTATGTAGATGGAGGAAGAAACTCTTTCAGCAAAGCACAATTGCCAAACCTGAGTTTCCAGCAACCAGTCATTTGCTATCAGAACATCTCAGCATTTGACTGACACCATACAACCAGCTCCATGCTCCACAACCATCATTGCCTCCATGCTGGTAAGAAAGATTTGACAGCACCTGAGCTACCACAGCTCTGTTTTCCCTTCCCTAAACTGGCTACAGCTTCAGCACGTTCTGCTCCATCACTGAACCAATGCATTTGCTATCCTGGCAGAAAAGCAACCAGATTAGAAACAGCATTTTCCAGCAAAGCATTCTCAAAATACTTGCTATACTTCTGGCTGGGTCTGTTTTCTCACCAGACACTCCCCAAAGCTTCTTCACCATCAGCACACACATCTTCCCACCCAGACAGCCCCCTTCTCCCTCCTCCAGAGGTGCACAACATGAAAGTGTGCCTGACCAGAGAAGGCCTCAGCTAAGCACAGAATATAAACCCACACTGCAAACAATTTTTCAGCTATTCCAAACAAGTTTTAAGCAATTCTGAAAAAGCTACTAACAGTAATTTCAGTGACCTGCCCTAAATAAGAGCAGGGCCTACAAGAGCAGAGGCAGTGCAGGGTAAGACTGGGCCACGGGTTCTGGCACAGGATGAGGGATCAGGCTTGAGGAGTGGCCACTCAGTCCCATGCTCTGAGCCCTGCCACACCTCTGGGCTGCAAGGAGAGGCAGCTACTACACTACCTCACTCTCCACAGAATGCTTCCAGTCCTGAACAACACTACAACATGAACAAGGGTAAAAGAGTTTCCAGCAAGCAGAGAGAGCTCAAATCACACTCCCAGGCAGAAACCTCTCTTCTCTTTGCAGCTTGGAAGGTGAAACACCATTCCTGCGCCTGCCCAGCCAGGACTACCTGTGCTCTGCTGTTGTGCACTTGCTCATGCTGCAGGAGAATGTTAAGTTGTTGCTAGGCTGCACAAAGCAGTCTCTTATTTTTATCACAAGCCTGTTTATTCTTGTAGAAAAAGATAGGGCAAATAGCAATGCAAAGCATTCTCAAAATGCTTGTTATACTTCTGGCTGGGTCTGTTTTCTCACCAGACACTCCAAAGCTTCTTCACCATCAGCACACACATCTTCCCACCCAGACAGCCCCTTTCTCCCTCCTCCAGAGGTGCACAACATGCAAGTGTGGCTGACCAGAGAAGGCCTCAGCTAAGCACAGAATATAAATCCACACTGCAAACAATTTTTCAGCTATTCCAAACAAATTTTAAGCAATTCTGAAGAAGCCACTAACAGTAATTTCAAAGCTATTTCCTAACAGCTTAATACATCTGAGCAGTTGAGCTGCAGCCACCAGCATGCTGAACCATTTCTACTTCACTGGGAAAAATCCTCCTGCAACTTAGCACTTATTTTTGCACCCCTGACATTTACCAATACAGCATTTTACAGCTGCCATTCCTCTTCTCGGCATGAGATGTTAACACTTCCACTGATGGGGAGTACAGCTCGGGTCAGTGCAGACAGATGAGGCAAGACCAGTCATGGCACCTGGTGAAGAAGAGAGCTGAAGCAGCCCGCTGCTCCCACATGTGGGTGCCACAGCCTGCAGCAAACCACCACAGCCAGCCCCTGCCCTGCTCCCTGTCCTATCAGGAGCAAAGCAGATCAGTTTTCCTGGCAAGCCAAGTGTCAGCCATAGTTTGGCATCCTCCTTAACAGCCGATAGATTTGTGCTCCTTTTGTGCTGTTGAGGTAGAGCCTGAAACCTTCATCCAAAGCAGGAATAATTCCTGACTCCAGTTATGAAATTACATGTCCCATCATAATGATAACAACATACAGGATATTTAACCCAAAGGAAGGAACCTTATTATTTGCTGGACTCAGCATTTGTCACTTCCTAACACTGACTGAACCCCCTACTCCTTAAGGAAGCTTTCTAAATTGAATCTTTCACAGCTTCACATAAAGCTTTGAAA
The DNA here is from genome assembly GCF_003957555.1 of Calypte anna. Lineage (NCBI taxonomy): Eukaryota > Metazoa > Chordata > Aves > Apodiformes > Trochilidae > Calypte > Calypte anna. The sequence continues at coordinate 9,478,579 of NC_044258.1, read as the reverse complement.
GGCTGGCCTTCTGGAGCGACTGTCTGGCTCCAGAGGACACCCCGAGCTCCAATTTAATCTCTACTTTTTTGCTGTCACTCATCCATGGCCTGAGCATCAGCACACAGCTGGAGACAAAAGACCAACCTTGTGCCGACGGGCACCCTTCCATTCAATCAGAAGCCACAGCACTCACACCAGCAGCTTCACTGCAGCAGCATTCACCTGGCATTAGATATTAGCATTTGTCTCTTGCTCCATCAATAGCTGGAGGCAATTATCCTACATGCTGCTGCTGCCCAGCACAGCACAGGGTACATGTTTTCCCTTGTCTCAGCAGCAGCACCTGTCAGCCCCCAGATTCATCATGGCTTTGCTTGCTACCTCCCTGCTGAAGATCTCCAGCCCCGGGTGTGTGCAGCCAAGGTTTGGTGCCTCTGAGGCTGTTGTTTCAGCAAGCACCTTGCTCCATTTGCAGTTCACAACCTGCCCCCTGTTCAGCAACATGCAGCCCCATCCTTCCCTCTCAGTGGCTTCAGTACCAATCCCCAGAATGGCACTCGATTTGAAATGACTCCTAATAGCCCACCAAGGAGCTAAAAGGGAGCTATGGAAGAGTAAAATCAGCAGGAATACCAGCTGAAGTTGTGTGTTTCTAATTGACACAAATTAACTGCACATCATCTGCACCTTCTGGTGCCCTGACTTGGCCTTAACTTGTTTCTTAGAGGCAGTGTATGTTTCTAAGAAGATGTTGCTGCTGGTATTTTCTTCACCTACAACTAAGCCCCTTCTAATAGCAACTCTGAGCCACTAGGATTTCAATACAAAATTCTGCCGCATTTGCGACAAGACCTCAGCCAAGAATAAGCTTTAAATAATAAATGGGAATTACGTTTTCCTCTAGAGAAGCCAAGGCATGATTTCCCTATATCTATGAAAGCTGAGAAAAAGAAGAAAAGAAAATTGAGAGTAGCTGGGCAGAAAGCTAATGCTCCTAATAGCGGATGGCAACAGCAACAGCAGCCCAAGCCTCTCCCATGAGCATCCTCTCAGCAGCCTGCTGCGAGGAGCTTTCAGGAGATTTGCTGCTGTTGGATACGACTGTTGTGCAATCTGTAGATCACCTGGAAGCTGACTGCACTGCTAAGGAAGCCGAAGGCTGACTTTTACAATGGTGACTCCTGTTGGCCACTTTCCCTCCCTGCTAAGCACCCTAACACTAATCATTAGCTGTGCTTTTTGTTCGGTTGTGATTGGGGCAGCATTAATTACCTCCTAAATTCCATTCAATAATTAGTCTCAGTGACCTTATTACATGGAAACTCAGTGACAAGTTGATTGCATTCTCAATCCTGGACATTGAGCAGTTTGAAGCAAGCTTTCAGCACACAGATACCTCCCCCTATGCATAAAAGGGGGTTCTGACTGCAGATCAGCTCTTTGGAGCTAGGAGGATGTAATGGTGGAAAGAAAGTCACATACACAGAGCATTACTGCATTTGTGGAGCAGCAAATTATATCCTGCTGCCTCATACGTTGTCAGGCAAGTTCTGGTGCTGAAAACTTAATGCTGAAAAACAGATGAGCTTATGCAGGAAAGGCTCTTCTGTTTCCTGCTGCCAGGTTTAAGGGCATTTGGGAAAGTTACATCTGAGCCAGAGGAGAGTGCTCACAAAGTCACTGGTAACACTGCTTTAATACTAGTGAATTACTGTCAGGAGTCAGCTGTGGCAGGCTGCACACTATTCTGAGGCTATATCAAAAATAACCTGATAAATTAATTCAGCAAAGAAATGTTTTTCCTCTAAGATTTTGAAACTGGTAGGAGCAAGGTGGAGAGATGCAGGACGGCTGCTCCAGAAGGCAGCCTATGAGAAGGCTCCTGCACCTACAGCAGTGAAAAGACATCACACCACAAAAGCAAATGAATCAGGGGACTGCAAGAGAAGAAACTCATAAGCAGCAGCCTGGAGTTATGTCACCATGGGGTTTTAAAATGCAGTAGTTTAATAAGGTGTTTGCTGTAGAAGTAAATAGCTCCTCTAAATAGCTTAAGGGCTTATTGATACACAAGATGTCCTCTCCTGCCAGGTCACAGAAAAGCCCCAGCCTCACAGAAAGACTGGCTCCTGAACCAAGCAGCCAGCAGAGAGGCCCAGCATTGCCCTAACACACATACATGCTCCCCAGGTAACGCTCATCTCTGAAGAGTTCTGCAAAGCACACACCCACACTTACTTACAGGCTGAGTTACTGCTAATAAGAAATGCAATGGCATCTGAAGGAGCATCAGCAGCGTGCTAAAATAAAGGGGCTTGTCACCATTTTCAGCCAGACATTAAAAGGCCCATTTTTAACATTCATCAGCGTTTGAGCAACCTGGTCTAGTGAGAGGTGTCCCTGCCCATGAAGGGGGGTTGGAACTAGATGATCCCTTAGGTCCCTTCCAACCCAAACCAGTCTAAGATGTGTGTACAGTTAACCAATCACTGACGCAAGCTTTCAGCATGTAGTTCCCACAGATATCTCCTGAGGTCCAGGAGTGTAAAACCCCCATGACTTAGCCTTATATGAAAGGCCTGTTTTGATTTCAGAAATCATGTTATCTCCCAGAAGTCTCAACCAGACAGAGCCCTGCACTGTACAGGCTCTAGGCAAGCTCTCTCCCACTGAACCCACACAGGGTTCTCACCCACAGCAGGCAGCCAAAGGTGCCCTCCTTCCTCTGACCCCACTGAGGGGTACAGCAGCCTGCTATGACTTTCTGCAGCTATCTGTATTACCAGCTGTATTTACTGTCACCACAGGTGCAGGTAACCTTCTCCCAGCCCCTAGGACAGCAGAGGTTCACTGTTGGTATCTTGGTGCTGGTGGAGGGAAGACAATCACCCCCTGGCTGCCCTCACTGTGCTGGCTGCTGAGCAGAAACCCCTGTGGCTAAATAGTGAGCAGAGAGATTGCCCATACAGGTGCTGATTACTTACACCAGTTGGCAGATCCGAATCGTTCTGCATGCTCCTGGGAGGAGGATGCCCCTCACCGTCTCACCGGGGCATCACCTGGGCATTTTTCTGTCTTCCACTCAGACTTCTGCAGCAGTAAAGCTGTCCCTTCAGCTCCTCACCTCCTCATTTGCATCTCGGTGTCCAAGGGACCCTCACCCAGTCCATCTCCTCCGGCTGAAGCTGTTGAGCTTTCATTTCTTCCCTGACCTGCAGAGCTGGAGCTCCCAAGACCTCGCTCTCGAAACCCGACCCCCGCAGGACTCCCTTTAAGCTCCAGATTCTCACCCCGGACAGGAACACGATGTCCCCAAAGGTTCCAGCGTGCCGGAACCCACAACCCTTCGGGGAACCACGGCAACAAGGGCCACTTCCCCCAGCCAAGGCCAGCGGCTCCCAGAAGCGGCAGAGCCGGGACCCGAAGCAGGGAACCGGGCTGTCACCCCCGCCCGCCCAATAACCCCGGGCTGGGGCCGCTCTCAGCTGCTCGCACCCCGGACCCGCTGCCTGTACGGGGGCGGTGGGGAGAGCCCCCCGGCCCCGGGACCCCCAGCGGTGCCCACAAGGGCCAGCATAGCCACCCCTCCCGCCAACGGGGTGCAGACCCGCGGCCCGCCCGGCCCGGTCCGGCCCACCTGCAGCCGCTGGAGGTAGGAGGCCGGCGCGTAGCCCGTCTCGCCGGAGCCGGCGCGGGTGACGAGCCACCAGTGCTGGTTGCTGCGCTCCAGCAGCAGGAACGTCTCCCCGGCGGCGAAGGGCAGCGAGTTGGGCTCCGCCGAGCGGAAGCTGTACAGGGCCCGGTACATGGTGGCGGCGGCGGTACCGGCACCTCTGACCGCCGCGGCCCGGCCCGGCCCGACACGCCCCCGCGCGTCACCGCCCGGTACCGCCCCCTGGCGTTGTGGCGCCGCTCCTGCCACCGCCCCCCACCTGCAGCCACCTGGAGCCGCCCGCAGGGGGCACCAGCGGCTCGCACCGGCGGAGAGACTCGGGCCGGGCCGGACCGGACCGGAGAGCACCGAGGCCCCCGGTGTTAGCCCGGGTGTCCCCCCTCCATCGCGACCTGAGGTCACTGCCGGCACCGCTGACCTGGCGCCCGGCCGTCGGGCCCGGAGCTGTCGGGGAGGAGGAAGCAACCGCCCCCGGCCCGGTGCACTTCTGTCACGAAGGACAACGAACCTTCGGGCCGCAACCCCAAGTAGCCCAAGACCTCTGTTCCACCCGCATTCATCAGCAGCTCTAACCAGTCCCCTCGGACCTAGGGGCCTGACCCCTCCTGCTGTCCTGGGGAAGTGGGTCACCCATTTACCCATTCCCCAACCAGGGTTTTCTCCCTGCTGCTCCGGGGACAAAAGGAATTTTCCACCTAGCAAGGCCATCACAGAGAGCCCATCCCGGGGCTGACAGCAGCAGGGCTCGGGTTATAGCATCTCCGCGGGACCAGTGCACATGGTTCCGCAGCCAAGCCCACCACGGTGATGCCTCTTGCTGGTCCTGCTGTCCCCAGCATCCCCGTGGTATGGCGGAGTGAAGGGATGCAGAGATGGAACTGGCCCACGGACCCCCCTATCCCACCAGAGGCGACTTTGATTCACAGGGAAACCACCAATAGTGAAATCCAGCTGGTGCTTAGACATTTAAAGCCAGGCTTGCAGCTGCCACAACTCTGCTTGTTCCCAGCACTGTCCCCAAGTTTTCCCAGCACGGCTGGTGAGTTAATTCTGGTGAACCTGGTTACTGCAGTGAGGATGGTGGACCTAGAGCCAGTAGTTGCAGGGAATCAGCTGAATCTAGTCACCTTCAGGCTGGAGAGGCAAGGAGCTTCTTTGAATGGGAATTTGGAGATGTAACCAGGGCTCAAACCCTCTGGGAACCTTTGGAGTCTGGGTTTTTTGCCCAGGCACAGACCTTTCCATATGCCTGGAGGGGACACAGTGCAGGCAGCCAAGGAACAGCATTGTAGGAGGGTGAACCTCCCCACTTGCAGGTTGTTACACTGTTTGTATTACTGGGGTCCCCCATGGGGTCGGGATCAGTCACCTGCCTGTCCCTTGCCCGGGGCACCACAGCCCATCCCATTTTCAGCTGTTTGCCCTGCCTCAGCCTTCACTGGCAGCCAAGTCTCTGCTCCAGGTGAGCCCTGGCTGGTCCTTGGCACAGGCCCAGCTCCTGTTTGCACCAGGATCAGGGTGCCTCCTTTCCCTGAAGTGGTTGTGCTGGGAGGTGAAGGCAGAGGGGGGCGAGTAAGGCACCCACCTCCCACACACCGTGGTGGCACCACAGCCTCTCCCTCTGCTCAGCACAGCATGCTGGCTCTGCAGCCCGCAGCCACAAAGGGCTCAGATTCCTCTGCAAGGGCTCCTGCAAACCCTTTTGCAACCGGGTAGGATGCACAGCAGGAAAAAGAACTCCCAGGGCCTCAGGAGTACAGGATGGATTCCTGCTGCTGAGGAATCAAGTTCCACTTTTAAGTGCTAGGTGATTTATCTTGGGTAGGGAGGGGCAATGAGCAAGGATCCCACTGCCTCACTTACAGATGACTTCTACAGCTGAACTTGAGACCTCAGATAATAACATTTGCATTCCTTGTCCTCGCAGGACAGGCTGCGAGGATCACACTGGAAGTGCTCGGCTTGTGCACGGCAGCGTCTGCTGAAGCACCGGCCACAGAGGGGAAGCATTGCACAACAGCACTCATGATTGAAACACAAACTTGTCAGCCCCACCTACACTTATATAATTCTGCACTGCCGAGTTGTCAACACGTTGCAAAACAGCAGCAGGATCAATCATTCTACTTTTAGGTATACAAATATTATTGTACTCCCACCAGGCCTTCTCTGGGCAAAAAGTCATGCGAGGTGGGAGGTGCTCTGGGGACCCCAGGCCCACGGCTCCAGGACAATGCTGCCAGCACATCCTGCATGGTCTAGGGGTGTCCATGAGCAGGACAGGGAGCACTGGGATGTCTCTTGGGCATACCTGCATTTCCCAGTGTCCTGGCAGCCCTCACTCATGGCAAACGTCATTAAAAAGTTGTAGATGGGACCCCCACCTTGGGAGATATCTTGAGATGTCCTGCCAGTATTGTCCCCAGCCACACTGCTGAGTGGAGTAGGATGGTGCTGTGCCCGCATTACAGGCAGCCTGTGCCTCCTGGAAGGTTTGCAGGCAGCAGAGCTGCCAGGGCTACCATGGGACAGAGGTACCTGCACAGCTGAGCAGGAGGACAAGCCACACGAGGCTCGGGGCCAGGCTCTGCCCACTTGCCCAGAGCAGGGCCAGCACAGACTGCAGTGCAAATGGCAGCTGGGCACTGCATGGGCTCAGGGGGCTGCAGCAGGGCAGCTGGCACAGAGGACACATGCGTGTCTCTGCTCCTGAGTGAGCCTTGAAGCCAGACATGTGCATAGGAGGCAGGGACAAGTCTGGGCAGCTCTGCACCCTGTATCACATGCATTGACCTGAGCCAGCTGGAGTGGCTCATGGCTGGGAGCATGGCCCAGCATCCAGCCTGCACTTGTGCACACACCAGCATCACTTAAAGGGCATCTCCAAAGACATCTGCTCCTCCATGGGAGAAGCCCCTAAACAAGCACTGGACCCTGGCTGCAGGGAAGGGCTCTCTGCCAGACTGGAGCAAACCCTGCTGCTGTCTCTTGCCAGGGATGGAGTGCTCTTTACCAAGCCCGAAAACACCAGCGAGAGGCTGCTTTGCCGGCAGCTGCTTCCCCATGGAGCCTGAAGTCATCGGGGTGGCGGGTGGCTCCGGGACCTGCTCTGCTCTGCCTGCCCGCAGGGCTCCTTGCGCAACCCGTCCTGCACAGAGCTGGAGTGAGGCTGGCGAGGGCCCAGGCCCCGGGAGGAAGGAGCAGACAGCCCCTGCCAACAGCTGTGTTTCCTGGAAATGAAGAAGACAGAAGGTCGGAAGAGTTGAGGGATGGTGGTGGGGGGAAGCAGGGGGATGCTGCGGGGAGGATTGAGGCACCGCAAGTTACAGAGCGAGCAGCACACAGCCCATCCCACCCTGCAAGCTCTGTTTTTGGAAAACAAGTCCTTTGGCTTCACGCAGCAGAGCCCTGTTCCTTGTTAAGTTCTACCCTCACATCCTGACCTGGCAAGCCCCTCGCCAGCCCACGTGGTCAGCCTGCTGGCATGGCCACCAGCCATGGCACAGCCCTGATCTGGCTCTTCCCCACCGGAAGAACTCTGCAAGCTGCCATGTTGTGTCATGGGAATGGCTCTTTCAGAGAAATACCACTTTGTCTGCCACCAGCTCAGCAGCCAAACATCTTGTGTAAAACCTGGGTGCAGGCAGAAGGCATTTGCATGGTGAGAGAAGAGAGGGTGGACCTGGGGTGAGGTGCTTGGTAGCAAGACCACAGGGTGCAGCACCATGCCCAGGCTCCCCACGCCATCCTTCCCACTGCAGGGCTGGCAGGGTGAGGGAGGCACACTCTTGGGTTTGTGTCTCTAGCCAAGCCAATGCTGCGTTGCCCAACATCACTCTTCACACATCATTTCCCCGTTGCACACATGGTGGCAGGGACAAAGCTGCAGAGGCGAGGGGGTGCCTGAGGGGCACTGGTGAGTCGTGGCCCTGCAGGCTGGAGGAGCACCCCTTTCAAAGAGACACATGAAAGACCTCGCAGGGCCAGCACAGCCTCTCATGGCTAGGCCAGTGGGGACACTGCTATGGTGCAAAACCAAGGAAGAAAAGGACAAAGCCCATGGCTTCATCCAGAGCTGGCAGCACAACATGGCAGACACCAGACTCCATTGTGGGTGGCTGCCTGCCAACATCACCCGTTGCTGCCCAGAGGGCAGGGACTGTGCCCCTGCTTGCACCCGTCATCTGAGCGTGAGCCCTGGGCAGGCATGGGTACAGCAGACCCCAGTGTGAAGGCAAGGGATGCTGGCAGGGGGATCCCTACAGGAGAGCAGGGTGCTTGGCATGAGGGATGGCAGACCCTCAGCTGGGGTTTGTTCTGCCCTCATGCAGGCAGCTGAGTCACAGGCTTTGAGCAAAGGCCTGGTTCAGGAGCCAACCCTCATTTCCATACAATTCACGGAAGGTGGCTTCACCCTTGGCAGCTCTCTGGTGAGGACATATTTACTCCAGGTTCCCCTGGCCTGCTCATCTCTAGGCCGCAGCACTGCTGCAGATAGCCAAGTGGCACTGCTGAACCCTTGACACCCTGTGCAGCAGGATGGACTGATGCTTGCCTACCTTCAGCCCCACTATGGTGTTACTGTAAGAACAGCTTAGACCCAGTTTAATTAGTGCTGGTTACACAAACTTGAACCCAGCACCATTAGGAAAAACAAACACACATCTGCTCTGCCACACACAGCACCTGCCATCCCTAGGGCAGCAGGCACCAGAGCCACAAAGGCATAATGTGCCTCTGTCCCTGTGCACTGGGAACCATCACATCCCCAGCAAACCTCAGGGCAGGACATGCCCTGCACCTTGCTGGGGCCCAATCACTTTGCAGCCCCGGGGGTTCATGGGGTGAGCAGGGTGCACTGCTCTCCCTTGCACAGGATACATTGTCCCTTGTCATAGAGCAACACTGGGCTGCTCCCGTGGGAGGATGCTGCTGCCTGGCCACAAGGAAGTATTTTGTTCTTGCTCCACAAAAGCCATTCGTGTGTTCCTCCCTGCTGGCAGGGATCCAGCTCAGAGGAAGAAGTCCAGTGGCTACACAAAAGGCAGCATCACTGGATGGGGACAGCACAGAGATGGAGGTGTTCTCTCCTCCAGGGTAACCATGGGCTGTAACTCCTTGCCTCTTACTCCTGCATAGCCTCAATACTGCCAAAAGGCTCTGGGAGACCACAGACCCCAGCTCAGCCTCCTCTCCCCAGTGCCTTGCCATAGAAGCCAAGCTCAGTTCACCAGAGAAGCCAGCACCATCTCTGGCCAGCTGACCCATGGTGACTCCCAGCAGCCGCCCCAGTTTTGGGGCTAGGAATGACCCATTCAAGTATGGCAAGATCCCTGCAAGCCTAGGACCAGCACAGCATCACACACAGAAGCCACAGGGACACAGGGCTGGGGGTGCTCAGCTCCAGCCTGGCTGGACCACTCCCTGGTGCTTGCCCAGCCCCTACAAAGCCCCCAGTGCAGGATCAGGCCTAGCACATCACTGGGATGGCCTTCCTCAGGCTAGGATGCAGGAAAAGGTGGGTCCTCTCCAAGCATCAGGAAGCAGCAGCCAGGGAGGAGACCAGACACAGGGGAGCCACAATGAGCAGGGACGTGCACTCAGCATCGTGCTCCATAGAGCAGAGTGGCTGCAGAGGGAGGAGCCTCAGTGCTCCCCAGGACAGACCAGGGAGCATCCAGCACAGACAGTGCCAGGGGGAGGTTACAGCCCAGGCAGGAGCAGAGCAGTGGGGAGCTGTGCTCAAGGCACGCACAGAGAGGGCAGAATTACTCCCTAGAGGGATCAATGCACACCCCAGCACTTTCTGTAGGCTTTCTCCCTAGCTGGGAGGGACACCTCCAGAGCACCTTCCTCCAGGGTCAGCCTGGCACCACCTGCCAGAGCCAAAGGAGGGAACATAAACCAGAGAAGCCCTCCTGCCTCCTTCCCCAGCGTGGCTGCTGCTCTCCCATTACACAGTCACTGTCCTTTGCTGTGCCCTGACAGGCAGGCAACCCTCGGGCCCCTCGGTGACCATTCACCCCTCCCCAGACCCATAATCTGCTTATCCTTGTCCTCTGAGCAGCCCAGGCACAGGGGTGAGGGGTGACATGGCCGCTCGCTGGCTCCCACCCGGCCTGTCCCAGGCTGCAGTTACGCAATTGCCTCTCCACAAACACAAGGAACTGCTTGGAGGGATTTGTGCAGAACAGCATGGAAGGAAAACAAACTTGCTCTTGAACTTCACCAGATAATATGCTCTTCAGAGCCACTTGCCATATGGGTCACCCCCTCTTTAACCCTTGAGGAAACACTCTGAACCCTTTAGATCCTTGTGCAGGTAAAGGAGTTTTCCTCCTGACATTTTGCTCTTGCAGCTTTTAAAGCAACTGATTAAAAAAAAAAACAAAAAACCAACATAATTTCTGTCCCAATTCACCCCCTTGTGCTGCTTGAGGCTCAGGAAGCTCCCAACCACCTTGCTGTTGCTTTGCAGCACTGGCACAGACCCTGCTAATCCTTAGACAATGTTGGCAGTAGCAGTTGCCTTGTAGCACCGGTTTCACCTTATTATATGCACCCCCAAGAGCTCTGGATCTGACTGCTGCCACCACAACAGTCTGAGACCCTGTTCAGACCCAAGCTGACAGTGCTGGCAGCATTACTGAGAGGGCAGCTCCCTGCCTGTACCCAGGGCCCTGTCTGCAGGCAGCAAAACAACGGAGGAGTTGTTCTGGAGACAGCTTCCATCAGAGCAAATGCGATTGTTCTCATCGGATTTTATGAATTCCCTCCAGAGTTCCTACGTCACACAAGTACATTAGAGTTTATCCCTGCTAATTTCAGACCACAAAGTCAAACGGTGTACCAGATGATTCTGCACAGAGAGGCTTATTCATATGCAGCACCAGTGACAGGCAACCACAGGGCTGCCAATTGGCTCGTCATTAGCGCATTAGCTCATTATCAGAGGGCACCACATCCTCGGCAGAAGAACCGAAAAAGAAACCATCACATTGCAGGCACAGCCCTTCTCCGTGTTCCGGGCACTCTGATTCATACCTACAGCACATCTTGGGGACAGGAGACAGGAGGTGTCGCTGCCCAAAGGATTTTGCAGTTCAAAGTGCTAAGAATAAATACCCTTATCCTCCCTCCCAAGGCTTTTCACAGCCAGTGCCAGGAGCAGCTCAGGAGCTGCTCACAGCGCTCTCATCAGCTGCACCCAGCACTGGAGACCCATGGAGCAGCAAGAGGTAGATAAGAATCAACAAACCTACCTGGTACAGAATTATCCCCTGTACAGACATAAAATAGTGAGGTGACTGCAAGATGTAAAAATACCTGGTTTAATACCAGCACCAGTTTGTGCCTATGGAAACACTATGGCAAAAAACAAGTGACAAAAAGCACCCACGAACTAAAGCTGCTAGAGCAAAGGTAAAAAACCTCTTAAAAAAGTACAAAAGAGAATAGGACAGCCATGAGAGAGACTTTGATCAGAACTTGATAGTGACAACCTGGAAATATGAAACTAAAGCTCCAACAAAAGGAGCAGGGCTGTAGCTGACTGTAGAGGGTGACCTTCCACCTGTCTATATCTGCAGCCCTTGTCACATCCCACCTCTCAGCATACCTGTGGGCACCTCAAGGACGGATGAGCCACGGAGATGATCCCCGCACCACCCACCTCCCCAAACTCATTTCTGCACGAAACTTCCTTATCTTGGGCAGCCCTGAGAAGCAAGAACAGCATTCCCACACTTACCTCAGCACTTCCACGCCCAGCTCTGTTTCATGCTATCAGGATGACTTACAAGCTTCACAAGGAGATGTAATTTATCTGAAAATGGTCAGATAAACAAATGTTCCTCTTAAAAAAGTAATCAGTGGAGTCACTCTGTAATCTTTATTTCAGTTATACACTGTCCTCTCACTTTGACACTTCCTTCCTATTTGCCCCAAGTAAGATTTTAAGCTACTAGGACACCTTTTAGGCTCTGCAGCTCTCCCCTAGTCCCTGCCATTGCAGCTAATCCTGCGTGAGTTCCTTATGCCAGTTTTGGCTCAGTTTAGATTAAAAAATGTCAATAGCTCTCTGGAAATGGATTACAGAGTATCATACCTAGTTTAAAAGATCCTGAAACACACAAAAAAATTGTTGGAGATTTTGAGACAAGTTCTCAGAGTTCTCATCACTCTGGGTGGGAGGAACCTCTGGAGATGTCTCATCCAGCCTTCTGCCGCTTTGTCCCTCTAAGCTATCTTTTCCCCCTGACTGTGCAGGCCCTGTTGCCTCAGCCAGCTTGGCGGTTCTGTTGGGACTTGCTCATCACTCTTGAGAGGACCAGAATGGATGTGCTGCTCCGCAGGCAGTCTCACCAGGCAGGCAAGCCTGGCTTCTCATACTCTGCTTTTGCATTACCCCACCAGAAAGATCTCTGAGCTTCATCACTTCCTCAGTCACCAGCAACAGAAGCATCACTTACAATGAACAAAAAGAATTTTATTGGAACATATACACACAGGGATAACAGAGGTATCTGAGTAATCAAATATGGAATGTTTAAGAAAGTTAAAATAAATAAGGATACCAAATTCTGCCAGTGCTAGGTCCAGCACCAATATAAGTAAATGCCCTCTGAACAAGACTGACTCTGACGGGACCATCCCTGCAGAGCCTGTGAAGATTCCTACCACCAGAAAGTGGCCAATAAATCTGGAATACAAAGAGTCACAATAGTGCTTTCTACTGATGCACATTCACACTGTTTATTCACTACTTTCGTCTCTTATTTCTTTAATAATATCTATTAAATTCTGAAGTCCAAAAACATAACCCGTGTCTTGGCCCTCATGCACCACGCTATCTTCTCCATAGTACTTGCAGGTTGTGTGGGCAAAGTCTATCATACGGACATCAACAGTACTAGCAGTTGGTTTGTAGGCATATGCTCCTGCAGACTCATCTGAAGATTCCTCCGAAAGGTCCTCTAAGTCCTCTGGGTCTGAGTCAACAGCAACCTCCTGCCTTTCCTTTCCATCATAAATGATCAGCAAGGAGCTCGAATAGAAGCGGTAAGACTCCTGTTTCTCTAGGACAGACTTCAGTTCAGTCAGTTTTTTAATAACAGACTCAAAGAGTTCCCTGCGCAAGTATTTGCCATTATGAAAGAACTGGTAAAGTGCTTCTTTAAATCCTTGGACTGAGAGTTTTCTTCCGTGGTATTTATTCATGAACATCAGCTGTCCAGTGACTGCCTGGTAGACCTGCACGTACAAACAAAAGACAACAGAAAAGGAATGATTAAAATTGCTGGCAATACAAAGCCTTGCACAGAAAGCTTTTACAAGATGGCTTTACTTAACTCTTAACGTTCCTCTTGCAGTTTCAGACACTGCTAACAACAACAGATCCAGCAGTGTCTATGGAATTTAAAAGGCATGGAGGAAATGGAAAATTCCTTTGGTTTAGATTTAAGCTTTTCCACCAGGAATGCAAAAGTGAGGAATTTAAGTGAGTTTAGGAAAGCTGCAGCCAAGACCTCCCAAGTCAAAATACAACTTGTGCCACAGCCATTCATTCAACTCGTTACCTGACTCTGCTCACAGGTATAGCAGTTGTTTCCCAGAATGCTGAGCTCTGATAGCAAACATTCCTATAGAAAGCCAAGATGTACCCCATTATGCTTTGTATTTAAAGAAGTTAGAGGTGCTCCAGCAGGAAGATTCCTTCTATAGGAAAGCAGTCTGTACACCACAGAGCTCAGTAATGCCTAAAGATCTGGGTCACATAAGGATTGCAGGTGTTCTAAAGTTCTTCCCTGTTTTCCAGCACAGGCTGGCAGGTGAACAATGAGCTGCCCCCACTCAGATGCCAGCACACTGTGGTTAGAAACGCAGCTCCCACACTTCCATTTCTCCCTCATGCTTTTCTCTGAAGTTAAACAGCAAGCTAAAAACCAAACATGCCAACAGTCCTGATGTGGAACAAGTCCTAGCAAACACTGCTGGCATTCCTGGAATCTACTGGATGGGAGGAGAGGCTTCAGAAAAGCCTCAAATACAAACAAGTTGTTTCCCATTTGTCACTCTAGGAATACAGAAACAAGTAAACAAAACAGTCAGGTGAAAGTCCACCTCAGCTCTGAATCCTTATTTGACCGCCAGTCTTACCACATTTACCAAGCCACTTCTTGTCTGCATTTGCATCAAGTCTGCTTCCAGCAGTGAGAGATCTGTGGCTTTTCAAAGCCTACAAGACCAAACTGATAACTTCTTAATATTCTGGCAAATTTCCACATGCTTTATTCAAAATACATGTACTGGCAAGACCCTCTTTTCAATCATTTCCTACGCTATCCCTGAAATGTGAATTAAGTCAGTAATTATACTACACCATTTTGAATTGCTGCTATTGTGCAGGAGAATGTTTTTGTACTCAGAGAACATGTTCACTGATGGGGAGCGTGTGCTGCAGCCTCCTCCTGCAGCTGTTGCCACTTTCAACTGGTAAAATGTTAATCAAAAAAAGCCTCATTTCCCTGCTGAAGGAAAGGAAGCACAGCAACAGATGGGGTAACTACATAAGCCAAAAAAAACCCCACAAACAACTGGCCACAACCCTGTTGTTGTCTGTACGTAGTTTTCCTCTCACCTGCATGCCACAAACTCTGACTCCAATCACAGCTGACGTGCTCTGCTGACACTTGCGAATCTGATTTGCTTTCTTCTCCTCTGAGGCATCGTCTCCGTGCTGCCGCGTCCCCATCTTAAGGTCCAGCACACATGGTACTTCATAGCGAGATGTGAGGTTTTCCAATAAGATGAATTCTGATTGGTTAAGGAACAACCCTCACAATGAGGAATACAGCTTTTAAAAACCACTATCGTAGATTTTATAGTGCCACGGTCTTAACTTTAAGCACACCCAAAACATAAATATGCCTGGGACGTAGCAGCCTATAAAAAATTACAGTTACATGAACTTGGTATAAAGCAGAATGAATATTGAGTTCCAGCTTCACTGGTCTCTGGAGAAGACAGATGAATTTCCACATTAAGTAGGAAAGAGAAAAGAAAAAAAAAAAGTAAGCAGGGACATACAGAAATATAATCTAGCAGTTGAGGCACAGACTTGGAATTATGAAGAATTTCCTGCCTACCAAGACACAATTTTTTGTGGAAAATGACGATTTTGTGTGCTTCAGGTACCATTCAAAAACAGTGAAGCATTTTCACATCACCTCTGAAACCAAGAAATTAAAAAGCATTTCAGAACATCTGTAGTAATATTGTTTGAGAAAGATCAGACACTACTACTGAAGTAACTTAATCGTCTTCTACAGTGACAAGGATACTAGCCGTGAAATGCTTTCTGTTGAACAGTTCACTAGTCAGAGATGTTTCAGTAACCCATTAATCAGAACTCCTCAGATGAGGAATTTATTTACTTAAGTATATAGATATTAATATTTTTGCAGGATTTATCAGTTGCATCTAAGACTGCATATGGCAAAATCTCTTTTTTCTACTGAATGCACAGTGTGAAGATGTTTGCATAGAGTTCCAGAACATGATAATGTGTTTCAGCTTTCATGGATTCAGTCACTGGTTTTGTGTGTCTTGTCCTCTAGTCCTACATGGTAATTTATATTTACCTTTTCTTTGATAAAGAAAGTCACTAAAAAGAGACTACTAAAAGCAGACAACTCCAGGGACTGCAACAGCCTCTATATTTAAGAAGCTGCTGAAAAGGGAAAGATTACCCTAGTTTTTAAGCTCATCCATACCAAAACAGGAACAAAAACTAACAGAACTCTTCTCCTTCAAAAGCTTTCATTAGTAAACCGTGTAGAGGAAGATTCCAAGCACAGTATATGCTGTAAAACCTTTCCACTAACTAATCCACAACTTGTAGATTGGAATTACATTATCTGAATTTCCTTGCCTATCTACTTTACTACATGCTGGAAAAGCCCAATGTTCTGCAGACTGCTGGCCACCCTTCCAAAGTCACCAAACAAAACATAGCTCCAGAGTCTGTCTGGAATACAACTGTGCTCTACTTCTATCTGGCACGTTCAAGAAATAAAAAGCAGAGCCCTGCTCATTCCATAGTTATGAGGTATTGCAGAAAGGATACTATATTGATTTCGGTGTTTTGCATTTTCCTTCATTCGCTGTAACTGCTGCTGGTGACATTTCATGCTCCAAGGATTATGGTGTTTAAACTGTGAACTGACATTTCCTTTTTTCTCTACAGTATAATACAAGACTTCAGATTTTTTCAGCCACTCAAATTCTTCCTCCAATTTGTGACTGGAAAACAGAGCAATACAGCAAATTAGAGGTCAAGAAGAAAAAGAAACACTTTAAGCACAGTCGGCAGGTTTAACTTTACAAACCATTGTGTTCACCTTCACCAATGGTTAGCAGAAGCTTTATTTTACTTTCCATACAACTCACCTATAGGACAAGTTGCTTATCAGTAATATTTCAGCCTTTACAAAGCTACTTGCCTATTAACATAAATCAGTATATAGCCAAATGTGTGACAAGACACGTAGTAGTTCTATTTACATATTCTTTAACTGTGTGAATTACTTGCATAGATGCAGTGAAAGAAGTAGCAATATGCTTTAGGATTTATCCTGTGCTAAGGTCACTGTTTTTAGCACAATTCAATACAGCCCACAGTTTACAGTGGGCACAATTAACATAAATGAACAATGGATAAAGCAGGATGTATGTAAAGCATACAAAAGCATGCTGTATAGAGAAATAGTGTAATGTTTTGGTTTGGTTTTATACAAGTTTTGTACTTTTGCAGGTGGGTTTTGTGGACTTTGGTTTATTTTGGTTTTGTTTTCTTTTTGTTGTTTTTTTGTTTTTTCCCAGAAGCTTCAATAATAAGGTTGAGAAACCTTCAACTGACCCCAGCACAATGAAAATTATTTCAGCACACTACTGTGCTGAGGACACATTAGTTTCCCTACTGACTCTGCACTAAAAAGCTCAGGAGAAACGAAACAAGAGAAAAGAAAATGAAAGTTAAGAGGTCTGGAGTGTGCTCTGGAATGCTGAAGAGATGATCCTAATACAACAGCAAAACATGCTATGCTTCAACACATCGGATTCCATTCCCAGTGATGAAACTTGCCTTTTTGTTTTTTCCTCTTTCCTGTGTTGACGGACCCATTCCTTAGGTACCTTCTCATTTTCTAACAACATTGTCTTTTTGTTAGTCCATCGCAACAGTTTACTTTTGGGTTCACAGTCTGAATTATCTAAGTTTTCTAAATTATCATGGTCCCCATTTAATGGATATGCTATTAGACATAAATTTCCATCTTCATCCTCTTCAAAGCTCACTGACACCACACCTGAAGAGAGAAAGGACAGAGACAGTTAAGAATTGCTGAAGTGACAAGCAAACTTTTCAGAAAGAACAATTTTACACTAAAGATGTAGCAACTTTTTGTTTTTTCTCTTACCCTGGTAAGTTTCTATCTTGCCACAGGCCAAACCTCATCTGCCAACCTAACAAATATCAAAAGACCTAGACAAAAATGACACCTCACAAAAGACAATTTATCATGTCAACAAAAACAAGGATACAAAAGTTTATTTTCTCTCTCTGATGCAGTCAAGGAAGACTCAAATAATAACAGGAGACAATTTCAATTAAGAGCAGCTTTTATTAACTTAAAAACCCTAACTGGTCTGACCCTAAGCAAGATGTAAAACATTTGTCAACACCTTGCAGTGAAAAGTGACCTGCACAAAAAAACCCTCACACCAAGAGCTTGATGTTTGGCACGACAGCAAAGCAAAAAAACACTTATCCAAACAATATTTGATTAATAGAACTCCAGGGGAAGACTGATTTGCAAATTGAGCAAAACAAGGGAAATGTCACATTACAATATAAACTACTCCAAAACCTTCTACTTAGAATCACCACTTTCAATTATACATTTTCTTCTCCTTTTCCAAATATATTTTATTGATACTGGCAACGCAGCAATCTTATGAAATTAACAAAAATGCAGTACAAAACAGATCTGTTTGTGGTACAGAAACATGGTGAACCTTCAAGGCATTTTTTTTCCCCTGAGTGTTCAGAGCACTGCATTGCACTGTAAGAGCCTTAGCGGAGCGCTCTGACAGTGATGCGCTCAGTGCTACATTAGTGAGTTTCAGTGGTTAATGAAGAAACCAGAACAATTGTCTGAATTATATTTTTATCTTTCAGTCCTCACTCTTTATGCTCATGGCATTCAGTCTGCACAGTTCTTGAAGCCCATTCACTAGGCCAGAGGGGAGAGGTCTCGGCGAGAGATTGGCACTTCTGAGCTGGGCAGGCGGCTCTGAGACCCACGGCAGCTGGGGCAGGGAGAGCAGAAGCTCTGACAGTCCTGCTGCCACAAAGGAAAGGACAACAGGGAAAAAGGGGGGAGAGCCAGATAGCAAATGGCCTTTGGCTTTATCCTGAAAAAAATGACAAGAGACTGACCAAGTGAGGCCCCTTACCCTTAAATCCCTCCCCACACAGCCACATACACTGTACAATTGTTCTATTACATTTTGAGAAATATTATTCAAAGATCACATTTTCTTACAGTCAAACAGAACCTGTAGTCAGATGTGTCAAAAAGTCTCTGTAAGTGTGCAAGGAGTATTATTTTTCAAACAGCTCCTCTGGAGTCTTCTGACAGTTTCACATTTTGCAAAACTTCATCAGCCTTATTTTTGTTAAAATCAGTTTGCTTTAAAAAGCAACACCATTAAAAAAAAGGGCTTCATAAATATTATTATTAGGCAGTAGTTGATGGAATAGCAAAGAAAAAGAAGTGTTTCTGTTAACTAGTGCAATGCACAGGAGAACTGGAATTTCCACTCCTACATTACATCTGACGCAGACTCATCACTGCCACTTGATCCTGGCCTACCTAAATGCCATGAATTTTCATTTCCTTAATGGCAGAAACAACACTGCAAATATTCAACAAGACACCTTACTGACATCAATTTACTATGATCAGAATGAGAGTCAGGAGAAACCCAGAGCCAAGAGACCACAACCAATCTTACAAAAAACACTGTCAACCCATTTTTCCAAACCCCTGCACACAAGCACTACACAAGTGGGAAAAAAAAATTTAGAAATCCACAAAAAAGCAGCAGAGAATCACTGAAACATTCAGAAGCTGTTAGCTGCTTACCTGTGCCTAAGGGAGATACATGGGCTATCGCCAGCAGAGCTGCTCTACTCTAATGCAAGCATTTCCACCCTGCATCTCCACAGCCTGCCTCAGACAACATCAAAATACATGAAAAGAAAACCCTAAAATCTCTTCCACACCGAAGAGATTTCAGAGATGACAGAGCACAGCACACTTGCATTTACAGAAAGAAAGAGCCCAACGCCAACCCGAGGTTTGTAACTTACCTTCATATTGTGGAGTGAATTTGCGCATTTCTGTTGGGAGAGTCTCATAGAACTGGTGTTCCCTCTGAATGAGGGGTTTACAGATGGTCTTGTCATTAAACCGGAGGACACAAGAGTGTCCTCCAACCTGGTGGACAAAAGGCTCGAGCAGGACTCCCTTGGAATAGTGCTGCACTTCCATAGCTCCAAATGCTGGGCTCATCCTTGTAGCACATTAGACAGAAGAAGGCGACTGGAGTGAAGGCAGTTCAGAACCAGAAGCTTTTAAGACCCGAAGGTGTTTATTCCGATTCAAAAGTCTGTTAAAACAAACACAAGAGAGGGCCGGGCCGTCAGTCTCCCCTCAGGCCGGGCAACGCCGAGCGCACCCGAGCTGCTCCCGCAGCGCTCTGACGGGAAGCGCCGACTGCGGCCGAGTGCGGAGCGCTGCCCGACTGCCCCGCACGGCCCGGCCCCGCCCCGCCCCTCCGCCAGCACCGACCAATGGCAGCAGCAGCCGTGGGACATGGCCCCGCCCCCCGCATGCGCAGAGGCGGCGCTGGGCAGCGGGCGGGGCCGCCATCTCCTGGCTCCTTTATTATTTTAATTATCAAATGCTGATGCTGAGCCCTGGAGAGCACGACTTCGAGTCACGCCTCACGCCCTCCAGCGCCTGTTCGGAGAGCAGACGAACCACCGTGCCCCAGCACCCCACCCTCTCCCGCAGATGAGAAGCGCTGGAGGAAGTTGGCGGTTCCACCAAGACCCGGGTAGCCAGCACAGCAACCGGCCCGGCTCCACGCTGAGCTCACACGTTTAATCATAACAACGCGTCTAATACTTAAAATATTACATACATCCTAACTTTTCAAATGGAAAACAAAACGCTAACAATCCACTCTCTAAGAAGGTATTTATGCGTACATCGCGCAGCGGGCCGAACCGAGCCACCCCGCGGTGCCACTGGGAGAGTACCCGGCTGGGCCGGGGCAGCCCGCAGCGCCACGCACGCTGCACTTCGGTACGCAATCGAAGGAGCAAAGCTAAAAAATAAACCATGACTCTCTGATTCTGCACTTTCCAGTAAATTTTTAAGTCGAGTTGCTCTAATTTTAGACCTGCGCTTTAATCATTAACTTTCTGCAGCTAAAAACAACTCCGTACTTATTTTGCCTGAAGATCGTTGCACGAACAATAATGCACTTAATTCAAAGAGACTACAAAGTGTTCTAGGTCACAGGTCTATTTTTATTTGTCCTCCTTAGACATTTAACAGCTTTACATTAACTGGAGAAGCAGAGACCTGGGAGCACGGCAGCACGCCCTGGGCATGAGGGCACTAATTGAATTAAACAACTAAACTGCTTAAAGAAACAACAGATCGATCAACTGAACTCCAGCTCCTGGAATGTTTACCTGTACCTCACGATAACAGATCAATAGTTTTACTCACTACACACCACTTAGCTTTTTTTTTTCCCCTCTCCAGATTTTACGGGATGTTACCGTTTTGTTTTTTAATGAATCATTTCACTCGGAAAACGAAACTCAGGCTTCTCTTTACAAGAATATGTAAAATTTAATCTGGAATAATATTTCCAAGAAACAATAATCTCTTCTGATACTCCACATTTTAAGATTAGAGAAAAATCAGTAAACTTGCCATCTCTACCTGTACTACTTTTGTTGTATTTTTTCATAATGCAGGTGCTGCATCCCCAAATAAGCTTCTCATCTACCTCAACATCAACAACTCGACAACCTGGAGACACACAGGTAAAAGCCTCTGAGTTCCACACAAGACACAAGCTCTTTCCCAAACCCTGTTTAATTAAACCAAGCTGAGCACCACAGCAGTGCCCAGACAGCGTGGAGAGCCGAGTACCCGGGCCTGACCTTTAATTCCAGACAGCCCATCCACCCCCGCAGTCAGGAGGTGGCACTGCCGGTGCTCTGGAGGTAGATCTGCTCCCTGGCTCCGCACTTTACCACCCACTCCACGCAGGGTCATACCCTCCTCACTTAAGACTTGACTGCGAGTTGGTTTACCAGCAGTTTTGGAACATACTTCAGCCTTCCACCAAACACCAGGCAAGCCGCATTAGTGCCCAAGTAATTCCTGCCCAAGAGTTGCCTCTTCTTTTATATTAGAGAAATTTTAAGCACCAGTAATTTTACAAGTCTCAAGAGTCTTTTTCATGAGGATTTCCTAGAGCCAAAAGTGCCTCCAGACTTCTGGAATTTCCCAGCAAAAGCTAGAAAAGCACCATCTTTCACTGGGAGGCACAGTGACACAGGTAGGTGATCTTATGGTGACAAGAGTTTTACACTGGCACAGCCACTGTAAAGGGACATGAGCCACTCTGTCCAAGACAGCATTACCATTTTGTGGCCACCTTCCTAATTACCCCTGATATTCAGACACTGATTGCCAGCTGCAGCAATTCAAACTTAGAAAGTACCTTGCAACATCCCTTAACCTCAAACACCTAGTTAGGCCTGGTCCTACTGCATGGGAGAAGAGCTTCATCAGGAGTTAAGCCTAGGAGGTATTTACCTTCTAGAAATTACTTTGTAGCAGAACACAACTCCCACAGACAATGCACAACACCACCTTGTTTACCCATCACATCTTCAGGGAGCTCATTAACAGCTCAACTTGTTTGCTTTCATATATGCCCAAGTGGTCTGGATAATACTTGCATGTGGTGCGCCACATCAGTCAGCAATAGCATTGCCAAGCACAGAACTGGACAGGACTGACTGTGCTACTTCACTGCTTCCTGGAAAAGTAAGATCTGGCAGCACATCACACAGTGTAACTTCCTTTTTGAGGGATAACAAAGCAAGTTTTTTATAGCTCTAATAGTAAAAAAATATAATAACAGCATCAGCAAGGAGTTCCTTGCCATAAAGCCCTTAAGCCAAGCTCATTTGCACAAAGCAATTTACTGCCTTCTTATAAACCTATAATGCATGTATGATACAAACACAGCAACCGCTCAAGAAGGCAGCAGCAAGACTGCACAATCTTGCTGATAAGTTAAAGAATCCATAGGCTTTCATTTGCACTTGGAAAAATTAATATGTTTTAGCCTTTCGAGGTAAAAAGCACCAATTAGCTAATAAACTCAGTTTGTTTTAATCCAATTAGTTTCTTCACACTTGCAAAAAAACTGTGAGTTAAGATCTTATGGGGCTTTTTTCCTCTTGTACCACTACCAACAATCAGGATTTATTCATCGTTTCGGCCCTACATAATATTGGGAAACTTGCCACTCAGATTAACAGGACCTAGAGCACAACTGTAATGTCCATCAGAAATGCTTCTCACTGTTTCGTTTCTAAATACCTTGCTTCCATCAACAGCCTCACAAGTATGTAAAATTGGTTTCACTTCCTTAGAAACTTCAACTTACGACTCAACAGCCTCCAGTGGCATTGATGCCAATCTGCATAAAAGCACAATACAGTTCTTCATTGTCTTTCCTGATTCTACACCCAGTTTCTTTTCAATGTTCTTTGGGGAAAGAAAAAAAAAAAAAAAGGCTCAGAACAGCTGTTTTCAGGCAGTTTCCCCAGATACCAAACACAGGCTCAGTGTACCCTGCCCTTTCCCTCCTACGTGCTTCTAAGCGCCTATGGTTAAAATCTTTTGTTCAAAGGACACCTCAGAAGAAAGAAAAAAAATGTGCTATTCCTTTACATGTCAAGAAAAATCTGACAAAACTTGAGGGAAGCAAATAAAACATCATCTAAACAAAATAATAGCTTGAGCCATGACATTCATACAATAAGCAGCAAAGTATGTTTAATACTCCAATCTGTAAAAAAGAAGTGACATGTACAGACACCTTAATCTCATTTACATGTGACAATGACCACTGAAAGAATACTGCAATGAACTCATGTTTTTCAGACTTAATATTAATCTCAGGTGACAGAATTCTTTGGAAGGTATTCATGTCATTATAGATTCTCAACTTAGTCCCAACATAATTGCATTAACAAACACATCCTCTGGAGAGCACAGCTCTCAATTAAGAAGCTGATCTTTCCTTCATAACAATCTCAAAAACAACACCTCAACATGTCTTCCCAGAATGTTGTAATAGCAGAATTACTGATGTAAAGCTGCCCACCTAAGCAAACTCACACTGGGTTCTCTGAACTGCAGACTTTTCACTTTGGGTGGTCAGTATCTGTGGCTCCAAACAGCCATAAACCAGCTTTACAGTGACAGAAATAGCAAAGCAGTAAAGCCTCTGTCTGTCCTTTTCTCAGTTCACTGGGCAGAGCAAAGGGAAAGCTGGCAGGGTAGCTACCTGCAGAGCTGAGCTGCTGCAGGACACTCTAGCCCTGCTGAACCAGACAAAGTTAAGCCTCTTTCCGGGTTTCCAAGGGGAAGAGGAATGGTGCAGACAGAGAACAGAAAACGGGGAAAAAAACAAAACAAAACAAAAACAAACAAACAAACCAACCAAACAAACAAAAAAAACCCACAAATGTATCAGTAGCCCCTTAAAAAAGCTGAAGAGAAGTCTGCCTCAAGGGAAGAATACTCAGGAAAAAATAAATACCAGCTGATTAAGTACCTAGGAACAGGCAAATATCAGTGAGGAAGAGGATGGTATGTTTGTGAGAGCCCACCAACCATTTCATGCATGAAAGTGAAAAAGTACCTCAGGTCTGAGCTGCCAAGACATTGCAATGCTGAAAGAGAACAACCCTTCACAACTGAAGCAGAATAAACACACTTTAAGAACCTACAGTATACCTATCAAGCTGGAATAGCTACAGGAATTTTAGAATCTTCATGTGATCAAACTTCATATTCCACCACTAGTATTATGTTACTTCACAAATAGCAAGGTACATTCTTTGAATCTAAGAACACAAAATACAAAGCAGAGGATGCAACAACAGAATATTAAAAACATTAGATATGATAAACATGCTCAGGCTCAAAGGTCGTGCTCAGCTTGTGATTCATTCTGATAAAAACCAATGACATCCCTCAACACGTAACACTTTTATTAGCAAATTAGCCTAGTGTAACATTGGTAAGGAATTGCTGCTTTAGCTGCTGCTTGGCTCATGAACTGAGGGTACTCTGGTGTGTTCTGCTCCAGAAGTTCTTAACACTAGAATGGATATACTCAAAGTCTCTAGCATCCAGTCAGCTGCTTTGAAACTTTATCAAAAATACAAGATTCCATTTTAAAGATGAACTGTGAGATATTAGGAAGCAAACACTGTACAATAAAGGTTTTTCATTCTTAATGGAAGAAAGATCTCTGCATTCCTTTATTACAATTAACTGATTCCTAACTCTGAGGATGCATTATACCTCTAAATACAACACAAATCCCATGCTAAGGCACTTTTGAAGCTTGTTGTGTCTTTAATAATAACAATACAACTAAGTTAAAGCAATAAATACTATAGTTTCTAGCTTTTTATCTCACTGGGGTAGAAATGCAAAGCCTATATAATATTGTGCTTCTAGGAATACTATGGTTTTGGAAAAGGCCTTAAAATCTGCATAATAATGGGAAGTAAACATTTATTCTGGTAACTCATTTTAAGAAAAAAGTTTATCTTCAGTATAAGAATGCACTGACAAAACCCCTGTCCCTTTAACTACAAGTAAAGCAAATTTAATACAGCAGACTTAATAGCCTTCAACATCGTGATGGAGGCAAAGAGGCATTGCCACAACATCACGTGTGTGGGGGGAGACATCACTCAGGTGACCATATTGCTTTTTTAGCTCTTTCCTTTTCTGTTTTCCCCAAATGCAGAAACAAAACATGCTACAAGGCAGCAGTATGCTGTAGGTCTTTACATCTGCTAACAAATTTGGCTAGTGTTTGGAAATACCCAGGGCCATAAGGTACTTCAGAAACTGCTCCAATCAGTTCACTTTAACAGAAAGAGTAAAGTGGAAAAAAATTCCTTCTTTTCCATTAAGTATAACTTTAAACTAACTGGTTGTAATGGCAAAGGAGGGGAAAATAAAAAGTTGCTGAGCTGTAAGCTTTGACACAAGCCAAGGCTATTTAAGCTCTCCTACAGCAAATCAGTCTAATAATAATTAAAAGTCATCCCACGTGACTAGCACTCTGGAATGAGTAAGCATGAATTTGTAAAAACACTCATCAGGAACACGTATGAATCCAAGCATCATATCCCAATTCCTCCACACCTACATACTGAGACTACACATGCATTCCCTTTCCAAGCAGATGTACTTTTGCTATAGCTTTCAGTGGTAAATCATGAGGGTTATGGGAGTCAGGCACTGTAGTGATGACTTTATCAGAACCACCTACAGGTACAAAAAGCCAAAAAAGAACAAGTTCTTCCTGAAGAAGAGAGTCTCAGCACTGGAAGGTGGAAAGCTAAACCCATTTTCTTTCTACTTTAGATGGTGACCAAAGAATTCCCACCAAGAAATAACACACACTTACTACCAGGTGGAAAGTATGTTTTCATCAGCTCAGCAGCCCTTGCCCTTCTGCATACCAATTATAGAAACTCCTTGTATCAAGTTGTGTACATTTTTTCCTGATGCATTATTGGAGGAATTCAACAATAAAACTGAACACCCAATAGCATTAGATTTTAAGCAAATTCTATGATGTGTGCCAGAGCTCATCTATCACTGGCACAAGACAAGCCAAACACAGCTGAAATTGTATTTATTATTCTTTTTTTAGAAATGTTACAATATTTTTGTAAACATTTAACATTTTGCATATCTTCAAAACCATAAAATAAAACAAACAAACAAAGAACTCTCTAGGCAGTTTAAAATGACAGTGAGGAAAAATATACCCTAGATTCTTCTGAGGACCTCAGCTCAGCTATGTCACAGCTAGAAGTACTTGCTACTCTAGATCTTTCCTCCACTCCACTGAGAGCAGAGGGAGGGCAGTCCAACATTGCCTACAATGTCAAAGGACTCCCAAGTGCTACATTTAAGATCCTGTTCTCCTATGAACTTCCAGAGTGTAAGCCCTTTGTAGATACTACTTTTGCAATGAGATAGTCAGGCCTATCAAGTAGGAATTTTGTCTATAGTATAGATAAGAAGGATGATGCACCCAGATTCTGACAAATGTATAGAAATGTGTACTTTTCCAGCACAAAACATTTTAAAGTACCAACATTTTTATGCTATCTTATGCTACCTTTTAATCTCCAGAGTTCTAGTTATATCTTCCTTTAAAATAAAAACCAAAAAACAGCAGTAGTTACTATGAAAAATGAACACTGCCACACTGATTAAAAGACATGGATTTACTTTTATAAACTTATCACTACAGCTATAGAGCCATCTCTCAAGTAGCAAGCATTAGAAATGTTTTTTGAAGACAACTTTAATAGATGAAACTATGAATTACAGAACATTGATTTATCTAAGCATAATATATTTAAAGAACAAACAAACAAAAATCCTTAAGTTGCATAGCATTCTATTATTATGCACAATCCTATCCCCATCTTCATAAACCCGCTCTACATTACTAAGAGAAACTCGGTTCCCCAATCCTTTTGTCTTTGAAAGCACAGCAGTAACCAAGGTGGTCTCCAAGAGTATCTAGAACCTTCTTAGATTAAACCCCCACAGCTGCAATTTCTTCAGTGTCAGTGAGGTTATGTGCTCAGTACAACCAATACTTCAAAAAGCAAGAGCTTTCAGCTTTCCCTACACTATCTGTAAGCTTAACAACTCCTCTGGAAAAATGCCACAGTCTTACCCCTCAGGGAGAGCTATTTTATCTCCCTAGAACCAAAATAAAGCAAAGTGACAGGTTACTAAGCATATTCAGCCAGAAAAGAGCATCCAACTGTGACCCATGTGGTTTTTCCAGGGTTTGTGTAATTTAAGAACTACACTCTTTTCCAAGTAAAAATGCCATGGAAACTAGGAAACCCGAACCACCAAAACTAAGCTACTTAAACTTCCTATTTAGAAACTGATCCATCTTAAAACAGTATTCTGGCATCAATGGCTAAAAACACCAGTTCTATAAAAAGAAAATACTGCTCTTTGTTGTGGAGAAACCAAAATGGAATTCAGCCTTTAATCTTCTGAAAATACAACAGCAAGAGCTAAATTGTGTGTATTACACACATAAAGTGTTACTCAAAGACAGCAATCCCCCCCAACCTTCAAGCATTAAAATTAAAATAAACCTAAGGCTATGCCTTTCTCTTTACCATGAATTTAGCTGTCTGAGAACTCTATTTCTAGACACTCAACAATAAAACGCTTTGTGACTGGCCCTGGAGTTGTTATATATGAGAAGTTGCTCAAGAGTACAACTGTCCCGTTCAAGGGCCACATTCACTTAACTACACAAAGATTTTCTCTGTCTGTATTCCCTTCCCTAATACTTCTTTAAACCTAAGCAAGAGTAACTTATAGGACAAGATTGTTGAATTCAAGCTTAGATGCCCAAATCCTACAATCCAGTTTTAACTTCTTTCAGACTTGAAATGGGAGTCAATGTTTTTAACTACAATTCTTCAAGTACACGTTCTGAGACTTCTGATAATCATGATAGTTTTTCTCCAGAAGAGCTCAAGTTAAGGAGATGCTTTCAACATCTTGTAAAATTGTATTTGTGTTTCAAGTTATTTCATACTACTGAAAACACATCTGAAATCAGACAATAAAACCCAGACTTTCATCTTAAAGGGAAGAGTTCATATGCTTCAAACCTCCACATGCACTTTGCCTAAGAGTTATGAAAATAACTAGAGCCTAAGAACTTGAACATACAGCTCCTTGAACTTGTAGCTCCTTCCAGGATGAAAAATTATGCAAGTTCAAACCCCAAAATACAAAAGAATCATTTCATGGTGCTTCTTGCTAAACTGCAGCAAATTGGACACAAATGAGTAGAGCCAGGAGAGGATTCTCATGAGACTGACTGATGTGGCACAACAAAAATTAAGAGGAAGTCATGAATGCTTCCCCTGGTAAACACAACCCATTTCAAACATGGTTACTCCCCAGTAAAAGGGGCAAGGACCTTTTGTACAAGCACACCTCCATAGAAGTTCAAACCTGCTTTTTTTGAAAAGAAAAATTCTTTATGTATTTCATGTTTCATCTTTCAGTGATCTCACAGTCCAAGATCAGGACCAATTACAGGGTCAAACAGCAGTACAAAAACACTTAAAAAATCTTACCAATTTCAGTAATTTATGAAAGGAAGCTTTTGCCAGAGATTTGCTGTGTTGCCCTCATTCCCCTGCAGGATGAAATACCTTCAGTGATGCAATAGTCAACTTTATTAGCCCAGGTAATAGGACATAGCCACAGTAGTTATTGCCCCTCTAAACAAATCTGTTGCTTTTCATGCAATTTTCTGTAGCACCCAGTGACTTTCTCACACAACCAAGTGTGGTTTGCACGACTTCTTCACTAGTCAAAAAGGGAAGACTCAGGATGACTGCTGATAACCCATTTACTCTTCAAAAAACTGCAATATAGCACTGCCATCCACACTGTGCTCCTGTTCCAAGCCTCTATTTTTAAAATATATTTTCAGCATTTACATTTCAATATCTGAAAGGTTTTGTTTCAACAGAACTGGAAGACACTCTTCTCATCACACAACTCACTGCAGCTCCATCAGCATTTATTTCATTTACCCCTCATTCTCAAGAGACTATTTTCATGAATCCTGAATTTATTCTCCATAAACATTTTGTTACCTCCTCATCTAAGAACTATACCCTCAACTTTAGTATTCACAGAAGTATCTTCAGAAAACTGACTAGCTATACTAAGCCAGATTCAAATTTTTTCCAGAGTTAGCTTGAACAGATTACAGTTACAGTGCTAGTTATTTCAGTATGAGCCATCACATCCACCCACCAATTTAGCCCATCTTCAGTTAAACTGAATCAGTCTTCTAAGAGAGCTAACACCTCATACATATCAAGATGATGTCTTCCATGTCAGCAGTTTCACTCAGCTTTGTAAAAATGAATAAGATCATTAACCTAACAGATGTCACTGGAAAAAAAAAAAAAAAAAAAAAAAGCCAATTGCCCAATTGCCATCATATTATCCTCATATATCTAAAACATTCTTCTGGAAAACTATATGAGCAAATGTTCAAAGGAAGAGGTCATCTTCAATAAGCAGAAAATGGGCAGCAGCCACAACTCCTGCTAAACTTTCAGGCACTGGAGAAAATGTCTACATCACAGCACTGCATAGCTATTTGGATATGCTTAAAGCCCTTTGCACTTCAAGAAAATAAACTTTACATCTTTGCTGTGCTTATTCTAATACAGATTCTGTCATAGACCCCACAAACTCTTGCTGCTTTTAAGTATGATTTTCTAAGGAAAAAGAGCATAAATAATTGTATCTTCTGTCCTTGAGCTTGTTCACTGTCAGTCTCAACAACCTGAGGCAGTTTCAGTAAATCATCCAAATGTTTTGTTGGGTTTTTTTTTTCCACAGTTCCTTCCAATTTGTAGGATATCTTCACAGACTGACAGAAGACTGGGACGAGAGTCAGTACAGCTGAAAGGCTACTAAACATTCACTTGTTCTGTTTAGACTATTAACTGGCTGATGATGAGCACGTACGCAGCTCCAAACCAGTCACTGCCTGTGCTGTCTCCTGCCCAGCCATTAATCATGGCACAACACAGAGTTTGTCTTCATAAAGCAAGACTCTCAGTGGCCAAAATAATGTCATGATCAAGCTTTTCTTTTTCCAGTAAAATGATACAAAACTAGGCACTAGCTGGTTCCAGCTATGTCCAGTAGACAATCTCCCATATGCACAAACAACCCATACACAGGGTCACCGAAGGCTGCAGGTTAAGTATCTGATAACCAGCAGTGTGAGAGTACTTTCTGTACCTATCACAAGGATTATCATTACCTTAACTCTTAACACAGCCCCAGTGATGATTCCAAGCTCCTAAACATCCAATGATAACACAACCTGTTAGATTTTGCAGGAGGAGAAATTTCTAGCTAGAATCTTAGAAATATTATTTTGAAATAGTTATTATGAAAGGCCCAAAAATAACGTTCTAATGAGCTATTTCTAAAAAAAAGCTAGAGAAATGCACATCAGCAGTTATACCTTAAAATTCTAAAATGTATCCTCTTAATATTTAAAAGCTATCCCTATATTGTTTCAAAGATACAGTAACCTTGTGCAAGACACAGAGCCAGGTAGATGAATTAGCAACAGAGGAAAAATCCTCTCCCCGCAATGGAAAATTTTCATCTCTTCAAGCAAGGCAAAGATGCTCAGTCGGACCTGCGTTGCCTGGAGACCAACTGCAGCTTTTGCCAACAGGGACGAGCCAAGCATCAGCAAATTCAACAACTGCTAAGTGGATGAATGGAATGAGAGGCAACAAGATTTTCTGCACACCAGTGTAAAAACCTGACAGCTTTCAGATAATGGCTCTAGCCCATGGTCACTGAACACACAAGAATTATTATGAATATGAAATACCAGCTTAATAAAGCTTCAAACTCCGGAGTTTAGCTCTTACCTCCACACTTCTAGGTACAGCTAGGACTACATTCAAATAAGAAATTTTAGTTGTGTCTCAATTTCTGCCCTTCAAATCTTCTGATGCAGTATCTAAACTTTTGGAATACATTTCTAACTATTAAAAAAGTTCTGTGTTTAAACACTGGTGCAGAAATATTAACAAAACCAATGAACTACATCAAAAAGGAAGAAGCTACACCTTGGCTTAGCATTATAAGCCACATCAAACCATGTTTCACTTCAAAACCCTGCCTTTGCCCCTAGCCTTGTCCACCTGAAGTGAAGCTCTTGGGCAGAACCAATCAGAAGCATTACCAAGGAGACACTTTGGAACTACTCTCCAGCTGGGGCAAGACCCTCACCAAGGGGGCTGCAGAAGTAGGGCTCCTGAGTTACCAGAGAAACACCTCAGCTTTCTCACAACTTCCACACACCATCAGATTAGAATCATCAAATGTAACTGACATTTAATATACCAGTAACTCCAGAATTGCCCCATAACTTATCCATTTCAAATCACTACAAACATTCAGACAATAAAGACAAATTTTTTCTTAATTCATCCTTTTACACGCAACATCCTTGTGGACCCTCTGTTGCTAGTGAAGTAGATTTTTTACCAGCAAACTGAGAGTATGCATTTCCCTGCCTTCAACAATTCCTAAATCAAAAAGGCAGACGTGTCCCTAGCACCAGAGCTGACAGACCAAGGTACCTCTGGTTATCACAAGGTTTTATACCCTTTCTGTGTCCTGTAGAGGAAAAAAACATCCACAAAATATCCTCTCACAGTCCTCAGCTGAGCAGAGAATAACTGAAGTACCACGATACCAGTGACTTGTGGTAAGCCCATCCACTGGCAGGCAACTTTTCTCATCCTGCTTGAAAAAACCACATGCCTGACAAACCTGAAGTCTTCCTTACAAGCAACTGGTAGGGAAAGAATTTTTGAGAGCACAAAGCCCAGCATTCATACGACTGACCACTGTCCAATTTTCCAGATGCTTCCCAAGTTACCATACTGCATGGTTACCATGGCTCTGATCTACCCTTCCTCAAGATTAATAGCAACATGAAGCTTACATTACTTGTATGACCAAAGTGTGACAGACAAGATAATAGATTATTAATTCAGAAAGGTATGAACGGAAAAAACAGAAAAAGTAGGAAAAGAGCTTTTCAATTAACTTAATTAAAATAAATTTATGATTTTTTCTTTTTAACCTGGTCAAGTTTAAGGTCTGAAATGTTTCCAAACAAGTACATACGAATAGCTGCAATCCTCCCCTGAAATCCTTCCTGCAACCCTTAACCAGGAGACACTTCTAAGCACTTAAGAGCATATCCCTCACTTCTGGTATCAGGTTCTTCCTCATTTAGGATTATATTTTAACCAAGGAAAAAAAAAGCAAACTGGAAGATGTAGGCTAAATGTAAACAAAATAATCACTCCCTTTGTTGCCTGTATGCATGTGTATATAGCCCTAGTTTCCATTCCTTAATATTATCATAAGTCCTGAAAATACACAAATTCATTTCAACTTTAAGACAATTATAAATTTTACAAAAGAGTTCTTATCTTATTTAACCAGTTGGAAGCAAATTTACCAATTCTTAATGTTTAAAAGCTAAAAACATCACATTGTTATTTTCAAGTGTCAAACTTGAACTGCTTTACTCTCATCTCATTGCTCCATGTTGATTAATGATCAATAACTCAACTGTCTGACTGAAAAGACAAATAAACTCACATTAGCTTTCATTTTCCAGAACTAAACGTTAAACCAAAATTCTACTTGCAATACTTGACACAGAAGTGTCCCCTTAGGTGTTTGTCTAAAAAAAGCATATGGGCACTGGAAGGATTTCTAAAACACCTGAGCATATGGGACACACAAGGAAAAGACAGGCTAGAAGTGGAAGGTAATTAAATTCCAGCACCTATCAGGAAAGATATCAGTGTTAAACAGGCATACTTTTCACAGCGGAATTAAGGCCAAGGTCGTATCAGGGTGTAACTACCCACAGTCTGTTATTCTATCAACAACGATAACATTTATTTTCGTAAGCAGTATGACGATTTCCAAAGCCTCACCCGAGTTTTCGTTTAAGCACCTGAAGGCCCCAAGCCACATTAACAAGGCATTATAAACCTGCGATGCTCAGAAGGCAGCATCACCTCATCTTTCAGCTTTACACAGAAAAAGGGCACTCGTGAGCAGCACGTCCAATTATGCAACGCTCTTTTTTTCATTTTGCAATATTACTGTCAACACCTGCCAAACCTGCAGCACATCCATCACTCGGGCAAAGAGGAAAACCAGCGTCTGGTTATTCAGACAGGTGAGAACTGCTGAGTAACAGCACGGGGTGACATCCAGCTCCGAGGTCACCCAGACACGTCAGTCAGACCGCATAACTACGGACACCCTCTCCTCCCGCCCCGAGCGAGGCCCGGCGCTGCCGGAGCCTCCCGCCCCGCTAACCTCCGCCCTGTACAGCCGCCGGGGCAGGGCAAGGCTGGGAAGGAAGCGCGACGCGGTGTGCGAACCGGGATAAGCTCCGTCTCCTCCGATACCTCCCTCCCCCGCATCCCGGACAACATCCCCGGAAGGTGATGCCAGGCCAGAGCCCCGCTCCTACTCCCCCTCCTCCAGAGGGAATCAAGGCAACATCCCCCTCCCCTCCCGCTGAGCCCATAGCAATGCTCCTCCCCCTGCCGCCGCCACACACCCGAGACTGCCGCTGAGCATCCCCAAAGTCGGGCAGCCGCCTCCCCCGGTCCAGCCACCAACCTCCCGCAGCGGGCGGGGCTGAGGCCTGCTGAGGCAAAGCCCGCCGCGCATCATACGCCAGTGGCAGCCCCCGACCCCCCGCTCAGGGCCGACCGCTCCCGGGGAGGGGGAGGCTGGCGGCGAGGTCGCGGAGAGCCCGCGGCACCGAGTGGGCAGGCTGGGGGAGCACAGGGAAGCGGGGGACGCACCCGTTACCTGGAATCAGGCCGGCGCCGGCGGCGACTTCGCCTCTTTTGTTCCTCAGACGTCAAGATGGCGGCGCGGCGCCGGGCGGCCACCCCCCCTCCCACCCCTGCCCGCCCCGCCCGCCACCGCCTTCCTATTGGCTAATCTCTCACCGCTGAGCGCTGATTGGTCAGCCGCCAGCGCCGCTGTTGCTAGGGGAGCCGAGGCGGGTGGTGATTGCGGGGCAGGGGCTGCCCGGCTGGGTCAGGCAACGCTGGGCACCTTTAGGGCGTCCCGGTTCTCGGCTCCGCAGCCCGGTCTGGTTCTGTACCCCTTCACGGAAGCCGTGGGGAGCTGGTGGTGGTCGGCCTGCTGCGTAGAGCCTGGTGTTGTGAAGCAGGACCGCGGGGAGAGGCGGCCTCTCCGTGGCTGCCAGACCCACACTACTGCCTCAACTTCGTGAGGAGGCACAGGACGCAGCCTCCACCTCGGCCTGGCAGACGCCAGTGCAAGCTTCCCGTCGCCCACCAAGTTCTCTTGAGCCCTGTGCCAGCCCTGGTCGAGTGCGTTGGGTTTCCTCTATCTGTGCCCTGGACAATCCTTGGGGTTACACCTCCTGGGCTTGCAGGCCCCAGCAGCCACCGATCGCCTTCCCGCTAGCTTTGCCTCCGTGCCTGCTTCAGTGTGGTTCATCTCTGTTCACGTGAAATACGTGACATTAGTTTGGACCTTACTGGGCCCTGGCTGCACAGACACTTCTGTGAGGCCAAGGAAGAGCATTTCTCAAGTCCTGGGAGCAGAGGAGGCTCACAAGGCCCTGTGCCTGACCACTCCATTAGTTGTGCATTTTTGTACCACCACAAACGTCACTGGAAGTCCCAGAGGCTCCCCCTACTCAGCTTTACCCTGAATGACTTCTAGGAGCCTGTGGCATGATGGTTTAAACACCACTGCAATTGTCAGGGTTTGCATGCCAGCCTGTGAATGTGCCTGAAACAACAGAGCCACCATCTTTGTAAGGCAAAAACACTGAATAATGAGATTAGTGCAGTTTAAATTACTAAGCAACAGTCTCTCTGACAATGAACTTAGTAATGCTCTGCTGCCATCCATTTAATCACACTAATGAGACAGAACAACTCCACTTAGTTAAAAATTATGCTGCATTTAATTTAAATAAATGTCAGAGAGCTAAAAGCCACACAAACCACTACAATTTTGCTTTACAACAGACCCAGCAAAAGGCATTCTTTCTTCCAGAAGGGATGCAGCCTTTCTGGCCATGGGTTGTCAAGGCAGAATTCTCACACAGAGCATCTTGCTCAAACCTCCCACCTATGCTCTCTGACTGCTCACCCCTGTGTGGGCACAGAGTCTCTGGCTTGAAAATGGTTCCTGGGTTTGGAGAGGTGAGCATCCCTTCACCAGTGAGATTCAGAGGGTGAAATCTCTCTGATTTCTCCTTGCTCTAAAGTACAAGCATGCGCAGTCTTGTATAAGAAACAATTATACCCCTTGGTTCTCACTGCTTAAAATATGCCTCTTTTTGTCTATGAGGGTGACAGTCAAAGACAAACAGGGCTACCTGCTCAGAGTTTTCTCATTTATCTGACTCGTGCTATCATGATTATTTTAATTTAAAAATCTGCATTCTTAAGTGTGTGTCACCATTTAAAACTGGTGACTTCCCTTTGATATCTAAAGTCCAAGTCTCTTTGGTCTGGAGCTGGTTCTGAGAGCAGGCCTCAACAGACTGGAAGTTATGGCTGGAGATTATCAATACTTGCTACTAGTTTTAACTCATCTGCAAGTCCAAAGCTGGTCCAGCTCACATCTGATTTAGGTTCCCCAGCTGCAGGGAGAGGGGAGCTGAGGAGCCACCCCATGGGACCCCTCCCCAGGGGGTGGCTACACCATCCCTCCAGAGGCTGGGAAATTCCCACATGCTCATGGCAGCATTAGGTTTCCTCGAGCCTTGCTCCTTACTGCATTTCTTCCCGTTCCCCTTAATTAGCAGGGAAGCCATTCCAGGCTGTGCAAGCCACTCAGCTATCTCACACACCGAGGCTGACCTCATCTCAGCAAGCCTTTCATTCCCCTTCTGCCTTTGCCTGCACGGCTCACTGTCACTTCCTAAACACCCACGATGGTTTTCCAGCCCCCCTTCCCAACGGCTCTGGAATGAATCTCCAGCTTGCTGTGCTCCCAGGCACACGAGCAAAGACGATCCTTTGGCTGCCTGACACTCCCAGTGACCTCACACCACCTTCTTGAGAACATTTCACCCTGAAAAACAGTGTGAAGCTGTTGAGTAGAAGATGCTTATCTCTGGGGATCACTGCAACAGCAACTCTTCTCTTGCCATGACAAGGGAGATGCAGGGTTGGAGCTGGTAAGGATCTGCTCTTGCAGGCAATCAGAAAGGTTCCTGTTTCTCCCACTGCCAAAACCATTCACAAAAATAAACAGGCAATAAACATCCTGCTTCAACACTTTCCTTTCCCTTGTGTGCACTGTGTTTATGTGTGTATATATATATATATATACACACACACATATACACATGCGTGTTTTTAAAGAGCTGGTGAAAAGTGCCAGACTGACAGTTTAAAGGAACAAGCACTTCCTGTTATTTACAGACCTGGTGCAATATGGGAAGCAGCAGAACAAACTTCTCCCCCTTGAGCTGTGTCAAATCCATGATCCAGAGGAAACATGCCTGGACATAAAGTATGTGCATATTAATTTTTCTGTGTACCCAGTGAATGAGATAGGAATTGTTACTTTTCCAGGAAGCAGAAGAATGCTATAAAGTCCCCTAGCTCAATATTATCCTTGCCATGATGAGTGTTGCAATATTTCATCTGCATAACAGCTGAGAACATGAATCAAAAGATGTAAGCCCTCCAGAATTCAGCCCATTTTAACCAAATCGTCCTGGTTCCAACCCAAGACAATTCTCAAACTGCATAGTACTCATCCAAAATCTGAATCCTGTTCTCTGCATGATGGTGTGGTCCATGCTTTTTTTACTGTGTCTATGGTAAATTAATACAAGTATACACAGTACTAATTATGATTTACTTGCAAAACATTTCGTCAGATGATGTGTCTGATTCAGGGCTCAAAAAGCTAGGCCACTGAAAGAGGACAGCACTTAATTTAATAAGGTAACAGGGAAACATCATGCTTTAAAGATGTCTTGCATGGAAATAAATTCCATACTCTATCCTCAGTCCTGTCAGGGTTGAAAATAATAATTACGAGAATGGAGCTGGAAGGAGGGCACCGATGGGGATTTTATGCATGGAGCAACAGCAAAGCTGCCTCAGCCCCAGCAGCTCTGGCCAGACACTTTCCTTTACTCTTGAGCAATTACAAATTGATGGATGAGGCACGGAAGAAAAACAGAACCAGACTTTTTAGTGGGATGGAAGCCGAGCTCTGGGATTTCTCAAGAACTGCAGAGATGGAGGACTGACAGCTGCTGCTCATCAAGCCAGGGTGTGAGGGGCTGCAGGTGAAGGATCAGTGCCTTCCCACAAAAGGCTGTGATTAATGGAAATTCTCTACCCCAAGTTCCTTTGAACTGATCTGACCAGACCCAGGAACCACAAGCAAAACATCTATAACTTACATCTTAAGATTCCAGTTGTTGGCTGTGCTTCAGGCAAGGGGGATGATCCCACGGATGGCAGCAGTGCCCAAGCCATGCAGGCACCTCACCTGCCAGGAGAGGGCTGCATGCCATGGCCCAAACCACCTCTGCTCACTGGGTTTCTTTCTGCAGAAGCTCTGGGCTGGCTGCGTGAGCCTAGGTCCTGCTGCAGCCTGCTCCACTGCCAGGGGAAGATGCAGGAGAGCAACCAGAAAAGGCAGCAACAACAAGCTGTCTCTGAGACAGCAACACGTGCACCCCTGGCCTGTCCTGGAGAGATGATCAGCCTCTCAGAGAGCAGACCTGGGGGTCCCAGATGAGCCCCCACAGAAGCTTTGCCCACGCAGCCATACTGAGCTCTAGAGAAGGTGTCTGTGGCTGCTAATGGAGACCTCGCTTGGGCTCCTGGTAACAAAATGCCAGTCACTGCTGTGCCCTTGCTCCCCTGCCTTCATCAGTCCTATCTGCTGAGGCTGTAACTCCCCAGCAGGACTCTCTCTTACCTAATGAACTGCTGCCACGGCAGAATTCATGTGTTATTGTAGGATAGAGCAATCACTTGCCAAAAAGCACACAAAAAGAACAATACATAGATAGCAAGTGCCCAAAGGTCAGGAGACGCCAGAGGGTTTTTTCCATATAACCTCTTCCTAAATTATCCTGCAGGGCAAGACAGAGCCTTTAAATCCATAGGCAGGACCCCACCTCCTGGTGGGCACAGGGTAAGGGTGCCAGGACATGCTGGCACCACCCACACAGAGTCTTCCAGGAACGTCTAGGAGAGCACACAAGGAATCTCTCGGGCTGCTGGGGTGTTTGGGGCAGTTCACAGCCCTGCTGCAAGCTCTGTAGCCAGAAAGAAAACCCAAAACCCACAGGTTTGTGTTAGCCCCTTGGCTGTGCTCTAGGGGCAAGAAAAGAGCTGACATCGTCTGTTTCCTCTTGTGCTTGTAGGTTGTGGCAGCTCTGTCCCCCAGTGTTTCTCCTTCTACAGCTTCACTGTCTGATTCTTCTTTTTCTGAGCCTCCTTCAGGCTCTCCTTGGTGTATAAATCCCCCCAGCTCCTTTCCTCATCCCAAAGGGCTGGGCAGCAGCATAACAGCCATTCCAGCAGACTGGAATAATTATCTCTATTTGGGTTATTATTTGTAGAATAATCATGTTTATCATGGTGGTGCTCAAGGCCAGACTCCTGTGTCTGGAACTGTGCTTTTTCTGCTCTGGGCTTTGCCCAGAGACCCTCAGTATTTGTTGGCTCATCCAGACCTCACCACAATGCATCTTGTGTTCTCATCCCAAGTTTCTGTGCCCTCTATATTGTCACAGTTTCATGGCTTTTCCTTCAGCAAAACAATCCCAACTCCCCAGCATGCAAAGTGGAGCACAACTCAGAGCTGAAACTCCTCCAGGGAACACTCAACTTCCCAAGCTAGGCGATACTGGGGTTTGGCTGGTGTCCCAGGGTCACACACCCTGCCACACCTTCCTGCCTGGCACTGCCAAAATGTCACCAGTGCTGCTCAGCACAGAAGTGCAGGCTGTTTAGGGCAGGGAAAAGCCAGTTCAGATACAAATACCAATCAAAATAAGTCAGCTTGTCCTTCAGCTGCTTTAAACCTGCCACCCCCAGCTTTCAATTTCCATTTTCACTTCTGTGACTTCTTTGTACAGTCTGGTTCCACCCAGAGATACAAACCAAATCCTGCTTCTGCTGCATTTTTGTGGGTCAGGACCAGTCCCAGACCTTTTTGGAGACGTTTAGAGTCAAGAGAAGGTCAGAAGCTTTGGCTCTGGAG
The DNA here is from genome assembly GCF_003957555.1 of Calypte anna. Classification (NCBI taxonomy): domain Eukaryota; kingdom Metazoa; phylum Chordata; class Aves; order Apodiformes; family Trochilidae; genus Calypte; species Calypte anna. The sequence continues at coordinate 9,439,540 of NC_044258.1, read as the reverse complement.
CTGCAGGTGTCCCTCATCAAGTCCTCCTGGGTGAAGAACCTGTTACAGGAAACTTCTCGTCCTCATACAGATGATTTAATGCTTGGAAGTCTTTGCAGCAGTAAGTCAGATGAGAGAAATAAATAGCAGCAAAAATAGCAATTAGAAGGGGACTGTCTGCATTTCACACATCACAGGGCACCTGTTGTGCAGGAAGGAAAGGGCTCGTGACACCTCACTCACCCCATTCCTCTTGTTGCAGATGGGCCAGGCCCTGTCTGCAATATCTGCTTCTTCACAGAAATCAGTGTGACTCTGGCTTGGGACAGCACAGACCAACTGGCAGCTCCATGCCCTGCCCACCAAGCCTGCAGTAACCAAATAACCACAGGCTCATGCTGCAGATGCTCCAGCACTAGCACTCTACCACAGGAACAAAAACCTCCTTCCCTTTCCTGCTCTGGTCCTGCTCCTGGAGGCAGTCCCCCTTGACACTCTCTAGATTCTTCTCCCATAAAGAAGCCTGGACATGGATTTCCTTCCCCTTTCCTCTGAGCTGCCACCTTACCTGAGCCATCAGGGAGGAGGTGAGGCTGAACAAGACAAAATGACCGCCCAGGTATCTTTCAGCTTTGATGAGCCTTGTGATCTCAGTTATAGGGGGGAAAACTCTACCAGGTTCTCTTAAATGAGGAGGTCCAGCTTGCTTCAAAATTAACCCTCTTTTTTTCATGGAAGAGAAAAATCCTTCTCCCTGACAGAGTTTGTCCTCACTGAAGAACTAACAGTGCGTGTAGCAGAGCCCATGATGCCATGGGCAGGCCAGCAATGTCTGAGCTCCAGGGCTATGAGACCCCTTGGGGCCATGGCCACACAGGGAAGTTCAGCCCCATGTACTGAACACCATGGAGAAACAGGCTCAGCTATTAGAGATTTCACATAGTTACTTCACAGGGGACTTTCTGAGCAATTTCTCCTCTCAACAACAGACCTGTCCTCTGCCAAAATTGCTGTAATGTGCCTGTCTGTGGCTGGGACTTGCACCCTCCTGTCCCTTGCTGCAGGCTCTCCATCCTACCCTCCAGCTGGCTGTTGTCTTCCCCAACCAACTCTCCATGGCTAAAGGTGCAAATCAGAAGACCTACACAAAAGGATGGATGTGGATGAGCAGTGCTCTCTCCCAGCTGGGATGAAAATGCTCCCTCAGGTCTCTAGGGCCCAGGCAGCTGACAGCAGCCAGTGCTCTTGGCCCATTGCCCCTGGAGCACCAGTGCTCCAGGCGATGCCAAGAGGATGGATTGCATCAGCATCAATTGAGAATGTAATTTCTTATGAAATATATCCCATATATCCCTTCCCTGCAGTTTCTCCTGCTGCTTCAGGGACTCTTCCTCAGGCTATTTTTAGTTATGGATTACATCACCGCCAGATTCTGCTGCTTTGAAACAGGCACCGGCTGTGAACATCCAGGCATCAGCAACCGTGAGCAGCAGCACTGTAAGGATGAGAACTTTGTCACTTGGCCAGCAGACAACCAGGCAGCACTCACAAACTGGTGGATGGATGGAGCCTGGTTTGGGAGAGCAAACAAGGAGCATCTTGCTGGTGCTGGTGGCTGTCAGAGAGGAGGAGCAACCTGCTGGGAGAGCACCCGGGACCGGGAGATGCTTTCCAGCAGCCCTGCCATTGCCTGGATGTGCAATACCAAGCAAGTTAATTAATCCTCCATGCTTTTCCTCTTTTCCAAAGGGAGAGTTTACACTGACCTAATTCTTCCAGAGAATATTGCAAAGGGCTTCAGTGTTCATAACAGGCAAGTGGCACTGAAAGTGCTAATTATACTGGCTGTTCCCAGTACCAAGACCACTGCAGAGCCAAAACAGTTCCAAGCAAAAGCTGAACAGCATGGCACTGGAGCTACTAATAGAGAGAGCTGCTCCTGCAGGCAAGTCACAATTTCCATCCTGGCAACCAGTTCCTTCCTTGGGTAAGAGCAACTCGTGCTGACCAGCCACATGGAAGGGTGCCTCAGCCTGAAAGGTTGCACCAGCAGCCACATGGCAAAGAGGAAGGTTCATCTTGCACCTCTTTGCAAAGATGCTGTCCATGAAACACGAGCATCCCAGCAGCCCCTGGGTGGAGAGCTGAGCACAGATAGCCTGGGGAAGTGATGCAGCCCCCGGGCAACAAGGAGAGGCAGGGGATCTCCACAGGAAGCCCTTGGCATGCCTGTGAGGCTGCAAATGTTTGCATGCCTCCCCATGCACACTGACACTGTGTGCACCAGCACCTCTTGGGCCTCTAAGGAGCCACCTGAGACAGAACGAGCTTTTATCTCTGCATTTCTGAGCCCCAATGTAGATGGGGCTACAGGAACCTGTTCAGGAACCATTAGCAGAAATGGGGAAATAGGGGGATACAAGCTGGCTGAGCACCCTCCCCCAGCAGCATCCCAATCCCCACAGCTACCCTCTCCCTGAATTCCAGCCAGTCAAAATCTCTCTTCCAGAAGACTCTGTCTATAGCAAGGGCTGGAATTCTGAAAGAGGAAATTCTGAGTTAAATTCCTTCCTCCAGAATCATTTGCAGAAGGGAACAGTGTGTACTCCCAGCACAGAGATGACGTCTTACTGGCTTCCTGCCTCTTTTCCTCTGCCTGTCAGTGAGGGCCAGGCTCTCCCAGTGAGGCAGTAGGAGGTTTTGGCCGATGCAGTAGGACTGGAGGGCATATTTGTGATGCCTCTGCCTGGCTGGCAGAAGGTCCATTGCCAGTAGTGTGGGGCAAACTCCTCACCAGGAAAGCTCAGCACCCCCTAAAGGGAAGAGGATGCAGAAGGTCACCAGAGAGCTGCAAGGATGCCCTTCATCCCCCAGGGGAAAAGGAGTAACAGAGATTACATGTGAGCACAGAGTAAAGCAGTTATTAGTAAGGGCTCAATAACCAGACCCAGGATTAAGTACAAGGAACAAAGCCTCATCCAGTACAAACAGCCACAGCTGCATGGGGGCCATGAGCCCCATGATAATCCAACCTCAGTTCCTCAGCAGGGATAATGAAACAGTTAAAGCAGCCCAAGGAAGCTGTACATTTTGTGTTTGCATTGAGCTCCTTCAAAAGTAAACACAGCGTGCGGCCAGGCCTGCCAGCAGCTGTTGCTGACCTCAAAATCAGAGATGTTGAGGGCTGATCCAAAGTAGGGCAGGCTCACAAGCCGAGCAGGCACAGCAGCCACACTGGAGCTGGGAGGAACGTGAGCTGCAGCTGGCATGGAGCAAAGGCTGCCCCCCCCTCACCCTTCCTAGGACAAATCTGTTAGCGGGGTCAGAGCTGGTGAAGCTATCTGAAAAAAATATTCCTGATTATTCTCTCTCATCTCAGGGATGAAGCAAATGCAGCCCTGATCTGGGCAATCTGTGGAGGGATTATTAAACCAAGCTGTATCTGGGCCAAGGTTAATGAAAAAGGCTGCAAAATCCTCCCAGCTACAGCATTTTGGTTCCCTCATCACACGTGGCTTGGTGCCGTGCTGGCCAGGAGGCACAAGGCTGGTGATGTGCATTGTCTGGTCACCTTGGCAAGCTGACCAGGGCTGCACTGGGTGTCCTGTCCTTGCAAAGGTGACAAGAGCCTCACTTCATGCCTGCTCACGAAGCCTGTGGAACACCTCTGCTGACAGCTGGCAGGGATTGTGGTCATCTGTTACCACCATCACCCCACAGGGACACAATTTGTGTTGCTCAGCAAGGGCTGCAGCCCCCTCAGGGCATCTCCAGCCATGCTTGCCCCATTCAGGGCTTTCAGGGCAGAACTTGTGCCACCCTGTAATGGACAGTGACAAGGCAGACCCACAGCCCATTGGCACCATGGGCAGAGCCAGACTGTGTCGGTGTGATGTGTGGGTACCCATCCTGAAGACTTTTCCACACTCACCCACAAAGCCCCAAATTCCTCATCTCTGCTTGGGCATCTTCAAGGCACCCTTGACACTAGGGCTGTCCCGGAGGAGATGGGAAACATGTTCAGGCTCTTTCCCTCCTTTCTTTTAGGGAAACAGAGAAGGTCTTCAGGGGCTTGTGGTTAATTTTCCTGCCTTCCTCATCACTGAGGGTTCTGCAAATGGAGAACTAGGAACATCACAGCATGAGCTCACCCAACCCTGCCCTGGCAGGCTCCTTATAGCTGGAGGGCTTTCCAGCATCTCAGTCTTGATGTTAAAACCATTATGTTTTTGCAAAGAAAACGCAGAAACCGGCACAGCAGTAATCAGAGCAATTAGGTCTTCTGCTTCTACCAGCTTGTGGCTGCCTAGATCCTGCTGCCTAAATCTGCTGGGAAATCCATCCTCTCCAGTCCCTGCTGCTTTACCAGGGTGCTTCCCTTCCAGTGCCAGCTCCTTACTAAATACTAGTTCTTCCCATCGAATTTCTCTCATGCCAGCTGGTGACACCAGCCCTGCTGGCAAGGCATCAATTCCCTTTTCACTGAGTCACGCAAATTCATCAAAAATCACCCCAGATCCATGGTGCTGGGCTCCTCTAAGTGTTGGAGGAGACTGAAGGCAGAATTATACTACGGTCCATGGTCTGGAGATGCAGCCCCATGTAAGAGACTTGGCCCTATCCATCCATTCACCCTTGTCCCACCATAGCAGGGCCAGGAGGAGTCACTACAAATGGAAACAGAGCCTGTCTCCCATTTTTTGTCTCTTCAACATCCACCCTTCAATAAGGCACAATTATCTGTGGAAGGATAATTAACCACCCAAATAGTTGCAGAGGAATGCAAGAGTCACAATAGTCCCTATTATGGAGCAGATCCACTAAAGAGAGATCATTGTTCTTCCTGGCCTTACAAACCTGGCACTGCACCCCAGCACCTTCACCCACTGCAGCTTGGCACTGAAAATACCCAGGGAACTGATATCCCTCAAGGACAGACCTGGGAAGCACGGCCAGCTGGGTCCACAGTCTGTGTGGAAGGACCAGAGCAGGGCAGTGCAAGCAGCTTGCAGACATTTCTGTACAATGTAGGAATCGGTGCACGAGGCTTCCCAGCCCAGCCGATCACAGCCCTAATTTGAATGCTGTAAATATTTAACTTACTTTCGCAATTTAACCTCGCTTGCCTTCATCTGAGAGTAATTTTCAAGTAGATGGCTGACTTCCCAGTGCCTCGGGGAATATGAGCTGCATCACCAGCTCCAAACCCCATGTTTCTGCAGAGATCACTGCCCCAGCACACATCCCCAGGCACCACAGGGTTCATGGTTGGTGTCAGCTCAACCTGTGATGGGATTTTCAGTGTCCATAACTTCCTAGGAGGAGGATTTAAATGGAGGAGGAGGAGGACACTGATCAGTGACATTGTCCCACTCCCCACCTCACAGCCATGCTTGAGGACACTTGTGCCACCAGGCTGCACTTGTGGGACACCAGTGGTGTCACTGAGCTGCATTTTAGGAGGGACCCGTTTGGTGGATGCAGCGGCCACCTGTGTTTACCCACTACTGTCTCATGCTGGCACACACACAATTACAGCTTTTGGTTTCAGACTCCCATCTATTTATATCAAATGTCTTTGAGTGATGTGCCTCCTGGCAGCATTACTGTCCCAGGCCAGCCTGCCTGGCACCTCCTCATCAGGGATGTCTGCAGGGTGATTCAATTACAGCCTGAGAGCGCCCACGCAGGGAACAAATCTTCTATGATGGTCTCCCTGCCACCCCTGGCATGCTTACAGGACTCTGAAGACACACTCAGGGAATATGTTGGATCCTGCTGTGATGTGGTCAAAGTGTGGGATGCCAAGTGGCTGCATTATCCCTGTCCCCAGGGGCAGGCACCTGCTGTACTGCCCAGCTCATCGCTACTGCAGATCCAAGCCACAAGCTGAACGCTTCTGCTCTACAGCCCCAGGACAGCAGGAGCCATGCATGGCAGTGGGATTTTAGGGTCAATACTTGGAGGACAGAAGAGATGCAGGTGAGAGCAGAAAGGGATGCTGCGATGAGCTGCAGTCAGAGGCACCAGCAGAGCTACTGCCATCAAAAATAAAAGAAGGAAGTAGCCCTAGACAAATCCACCCTCCCACTCCCATGCCCACAGTCCAAGGCAGCATTGCACATCACTGCCAGGAGGCTATTTGCTCACGTCATGCCTGGGTGAGAAATGGTAATAGCTGGGCATATGTAATCAGGAGCAAGCCCTATTTATAGCCCCATATAAAAAGCAACATCTGAAAGAAGATGAAAGGGAAGAAGATGAATCAACAGGGTAAATGGGGCTGAAATTTCCCGCTAGTAGGGCAGTTGTTTCATGTAAAGAGAGTCATTCCCAGGAGAGCTCTCCCAGTAGCATCACTGCCAGTGATTAAAGGCTGACAGCCACATCCTACCCAGGACACAACAAGCTCCTGCTGAGGCAGCCCTTGTTGCACTCCTGGGGACACAGGCTGGGCAGACCCAGCTACTGAGTTATGTCCCTTTAGCTGCATCCTGCTCATCAACACTGACCTTTTTCCTTTCTGGCAATGGGGAGAGGCTGGTGGCCTCAGCACCCCCAAGCTTCATTGTGTGACCCATGCCATTAACAATAGTCCCGTGGGGTTTCTCTGTGTCCCCACCCATCCAACAAGGGGTCACACTGGGAAAGGTGATGTCTCTGTCCTAAAGGCAGTGTAACAAAGCTTAGCTCTAGAGAAAAGCAACCCAGAGTTTGGCCTGTAAACCAGTCCACATACTCCAGTGTGGGGAGGGTTAACCATTGCTGAGAATCTCCTCAGTCACAGTCCCGGGGACCACCAGGTCCCCACCTCCCTGTCTCTGTAGGCAGGCAGACCCTGCCCAGCCCAGTGGCTCAGGCAGCCAGTGGCTCACACAGGGCTATTTTTAGCCTCCTCACTCAGCCTTTCATTTTAAAGCCACCCACAGGAAATATTTCCATTTTATCATGAAAACAACTCTGCTGCAAAAATAAATTATATGGACATCAAAGTGCTAAAATGAAGGAGGGAAAAAAAGGCCTCCTTACACCAAGGGGCAAGGAGAACAGAGGGGTGGCCTTGCTTCCTCCTGTGGGTTGGACACAAAGAGACCTCCTAAAGCTCTTCCAGAACAAAATAACAAATGCAGCAAATGAGAAAAGCAAATTGAAATAGGAGAGCGAGAGCAGTGAGCGAACGTGCTGGCAGCAATGTTCTCATGAGGCAGCTAGCTCTCCTCCCTCTGGACTGGGCTTTCCCCTATCACCTCTGCTGGGAGTTCACCAGCATATATCTCAGGGAAAAGCCTGGCATGTCACCTCTGCTCCAGGAACAGGCAGGTTCCCAGCAGATAATGAAGCTGTGGGATCCCCCAGGATCCTCAGAGCCCCCCAGCACCAGCCTTTGGCTACCTGTGTATCTCCAGGTCATGAGGAAACTGCTCTCATAAATCTGATCCACACCAGTACATTTGCTAACCCACAGCATCAGGAGTGCAATGTTTCTGGGCTTTAAAGTATCTGTGGACATGCTGGCAATGTGGATGGGCTGTCACCCCACTGCTGTGCCAGTCGGCAACACAGGCTCCCTCTCTTGCCTGGCCAAAGTGGCAACACCCTGAGCATGGAGCAATGCCAAGGTCACCCCTTACCTCGAACACAGATTCCTGGAGAAGTCCTGGAGGCCCTCTATGCTCCTTCCTCATCCCCTGAGAAGCTTCTGCACCCCCAACAGTCACCCAGCTCCTGAAGGCCACGAGGATGAGTTAAAATAACAACCTGAAAGTTCTGAGGGATTTTTGCAGGCATCTGCTCCTTACAGCTGTGACCCACTGCTCCCACACTGACCCTGGACACCTCATGAGCTGACTGGCTTTTGCTGGCCACTGGGGAGGGGGGAGGTAGGGAGGGGGGCTGGAGGGTGTCGGGGAGCACACCTTTTCCCCACAGTATCCTCCTGACAGCAAAGGCCAAAGGGAGCACTCACCCCATCCTGCAGCCTCCACCACAGCCATGCTTGGGCAGAGAGGAGCTCATGTCTCAGCCCTGCCTGGTCAGGAGCCTGAAGCCTCACAGGCAGAGCTCAGCTGGGGCCCTGTACACAAGCAAGGATGAGCTCAGCCATCCCTTGAATGCAGCACAAGGGCTGGGATGGGGTTTTTGGGACCCAGAGCCCCAGGCTGCCCACAAAAGCAGGGGATGGATAAGCAGGCTTTTCCCCAGGTTGACCTATTTTGTAAGGGAAGGAACATGTGCAACTGTGGTACCCACGTGCACACACACACTGCGTGTGGGGCAGGCAGCAGAGATGCCCTCACTGCCCTCGCCATGGCTGCAGGCCCTGACCTCTGCTTGACATCATGGAAGGTGAAAGCCAAACCTCCACCAACGGTCTCTATTACCTAATTAATAGATAATAACATGCCCCAAGAAATGAACCCTTCCCAGGCCAGAGGCAAGAGCTCTTGCAGGCAGGTGGAGGCAACTCTAGAATTTGCCGTGTAGGCAGCTTCTCTTGGTAGGAGCAATTTCTGGGTTCAACTGTGCCAGTTTCAGCAATTCAAAGCCTCCAGCACTTTGGAGAATCCACACAGGGAGAAAACCAGAGAGGAGAAAGGCAAAGGGCAGCCCTTTTCCCCTGCCAGGGCTCCCACGGGGTGCAGCAGGGGGGACAGGCAACATTTTCCATCACCTTCCAGTGTGCTGTGGAGAAGCCACAGACAAATCACCCCCCAGGCTGGTGACATACACAACAAAACCCAAAGCCTCTTCCCTCTGGCTGGGCACACTCACAGCTCCAACAAGCATGGGTTCCTGTGTGCCGGGAGCTGAGGAGGCTGCAGGGACCATTTAATCATGGTTTTGCAACGTGTCCCCCTGTTCTTACACTGCAGGAGGCAGCGGTGTCCCACAGGGGGTTGGCCCTGTCGGATGTTCCGTCACCACCCCGCTGTGCAGCTCAGCAGGGACCGAGCTGCCCTCCCTTCCTCTGGGAATAACTTGAGTCAAACACTTAATGATTTTCCAGGAAAAAGCCCGGCACTGATGCTCCCCCTCCACAGATGTCTGACACTGGAGCTATCTTATGGCTTCTCTAAGAGAGTCACCCGCCCCAGGGTACCCTGTCCTGGCCAGGGCTGAGCCACACCACCCCGGGTTTCCTCTTGGGGTCCATAGGAGAGATTGTCACCCCAGTCACTGTCACTGGATCTTTGCCAGCCACCAAGCCATGCCAGACAGTACCAGCCCAGGCATGGCTGTTGTGTAGCTCTGAACAAGAGCTGCAGTCTGTACTTCCTGAGTTGCCCATAGCTTTGCCACCCTCCTAGGGGTCCACACTGTCACCTTCTTTGCCAGGTGATGCTGGCAAGTGACACGGTTTGGCAAGGATGTGTCTGGACAGGCAGCCACCCTGCTCCAAGTGCCTGGTATGGAGAGAGGATGCACCATGGTCTGGCGTGTCCCTCCCCAAATGCCATGGGCTCCTGGGGGGCAGCACACACCATGCAAGGCTCATGCACTGGGCTGTCACTGCCATAGGAAGGGTCTGGATTTAGTGCTGGGGATTCAGACAGGACCTGGCAGCAAGTGACACTGGTGACACCAGACACCAAACATGGGTCAACATTGTCAAGCATTCCCCATTCAAGGGCAGCTGCTGGTCAGAAGCAAATGGGGACATGAGAACAATGCAAGGCACAGGGAGCAGGGTTGGCACCCAGCTGGGAACTGGCACCAAAATGCCAGGGGATTCCCAGAGATGGCTTCAAGCTTGCCCGGCTCAGCCCAGCTGCTGGCACGCAAAGGAAGAGCCCTGCCTGGAGGCCAGGCTGTGCCAGAGCAATATTTTGTGGGATCAGCAGCCCCTTCTGCCATGTCTCCTACTGTCTCCTACCCCTTCCTTGGTACCTGCCTGCAGAAGCAACATTCCCCTGCTCAGAAACAGCGTGACCCAGCTTTCAAGAGAGTCTCCAAGAGCCAGCATCCTCTTTTATTTGTTTGTTTGTTTTTAAAATATTGCCAATTCACATGGATGGGACAAGCATGATGAATTACCCTGGCTCCCTCCCTGCTCCTATTAGTGATTTAACTGCATTTGGTGGGTCTCTCCTCAAGAACAATTTTTTCAATAGGAGAAATACCCTTGGGGAGAAAAACCTCTCATGTGGTACCATTGACAATGACATCAGCCCACATTCACCCCAGGTGAGAAAGTTGGAGTGGAACAGGCAGCTTTTGGACCAGTAAGTGTGGTTCAGCCCTGTGAAACACCTTGGGCCATGGTGAGATGGGTGAGGTGGTGCTGCCGCTTGGCCAGTGCATCTGCAGAGCTCTCCCAGAGCCCTCCCCTCCAGGATCACACCAAAGAGAAACTGTCTTTTCTTCAGCCTGCTCTCACTAGGCACACTTGCTATCTGGCTATTTTAAGCAGCTGGCACGGGCGGGTGCACATGGGCTTTCTTTGGAGCACTGACCCGAGCCGGCTGTCCCAGGACCCAGCCAGACCCTTCATTAGCAAGGGTGCGGATTGCAGGGGTGTGGGTGGCTTTGTTTGCTTTGGATTTTGCACATTTTTGGTATTCCCTCCTGCAGCTCCAGCTGGGTGCATTACCCTGGGGCCCAACTCAGCCAGCTACCCCTGCAGTTCTGACCTCCTCAGTGCTGCATTCCCCTTTGCTCCAATTTCAGATAATTTCAGGCTTAGCTGGCTAAAAATACTGACAAGCAATTAATCCCTTTCTGCAAGATGGGACTTACCCCTCTGCAGAGAGCAGGTGGGAAAATGAAGGCAAACCATGCCAAGTTACAAAACCCTGAGTAGGTGAGAAGGTGAGAAGACAGCCAGCGAAGCAGCATGTTTGTGCTTGAAAACATGGGGCCCAAGTTTGTCCCTTCCTAGGGACTCACATCACCCATTGCTCAAAACCCCCAGAAGAGCCCTTCCACCTGCTGTACCCCCATCTCCACTCTGGCAAGGTAAAGCTCCACCATTAGTTTGGGCAACTTTGGAGGAAAACAATTCCCAGTGCTGCTGGCATGGGGTTCCCATGCCCTGTAGTGCTTAGTATCTCCATACCTTACCATCAAAGGTTGCTTCATCCTGCCAACAGCAAGTGTCAGGGGCAAGACCATGTCCCAGAAGGTTGTGGAGGAGAATTTGGGTGCTATTATTAACTGCCTGACCCCACTGACAACTTTTTAAATTGCATTTGGCTGCAGGAAGGCTGCAGTGGGGCCAAAGCTGAGGGAGGGTTTCCGTAAAACAGAACATTCCTGCAACCCTAGCAAACCCACTGGCTGACCATCCATCCCCTTCCTGCCCCAAAAGAAGCTGTGATGTCCCATCCTCTCCCCACAGAGGGCTTCCTTCAGTGTTTTGCAGTGCTGGGGATTCCCTTCTCATGGGGCTTGACACCAGGGGTGTTTCCCAGGTCTCCGCTGGAGCATATGGAAAGCCACCAGAACATTTGTCTTTGCAGCCCAGGACAGCCTGTACTCTTTCCATGGCAGGTACAAATGTCATACCATCCCCTTCCTCCCTGCTACACAAACACACACATCATAAAAGCAGCTGGGTTTCTTATCTGGCTCCCTGTGGTCACACCTCCAAGCACAGCAGGTGTTGGTGGCATGGTCACACACCAGAGGCCTTTCTGTATCAGCACAGCAATGCTTGGCATCAATTGGAGGGGGCTATTGTTGTCACCTTGTCTGGCAGCACAGGGAGCCAGAGTCACCTCTGCTTTGGTTTTGCTCACTCTGCATCACACAGCAGGATGTCACAGCTGTCCAGGGCACTCAGAGGAGCTGCAGCAGAATCACTGTTGAAGGGGACATCCTGCAGCAGCAGTGCCTGGACTCTCCCCAGGGCATGTCCACAGCCAGGCCAGGGGTGCTGCCACCACACACCCTCCTGCAGCTCTTGCAAGGAGGTCCCCAGGGTGTGCTGACCCTTAAGCCCTCAGCAAAGAGCAGTGACACATGGTTCGAGTGCCAGCATCCATTACATCATTTGGGGGTCTCATAAGAGGCGATGTGTCAGCTCATCTCCAGCAATCCTGGCCATGCACATTAGCTCCTGGCTTTTTTTCTTGTCTCCCACAATGGCCCATTTGGGACCCCAGCCTGAGACTCAGGCAGACACATACACACACACACACACACACATATATATATATGTATTTATATCCCTTTCATACAAACAGAAGGACACCCTCCATGCAAACACCCCAGCCCAGGGACACAGCTTTGTCTTGCTGGGCATGCCCTCAGCCTTGACTGCTGGCACAGGGCTTGGCACGGGGTTTCCATTTATTGCCCGATACTGGAGCACAGCGGGTGCACCTCCCTCCTGCTGCCCTGGACTTTGCTCCCCCCTTCCCTGCCCTGCCCAGCTCCTCCACTTCAAGCTGACCAGCATCCAGAGCTCTATTTTAGTGTACAAGACCAATTGTTTCCCTGTCAGAGGACCATGTTTTTATTTAACTTGCTTTCAGCTTCCCAAATTAGCAAGGAGAAGCTTCTGCTCTGTTTGCCTTGGAAGAGGATGCATTGCCACAAATTATTTTTGATTCGAGTAAACAAAGCCTCTACCTCTCTCTTTTTCCCCCCCCAGGCTCCTCTTTGATGTTGGTGGCTAATTTTAATGCTTTTAGAAGTGAGTGCAAGGGCCCTGGCTGGGACCCAGCAGGAGGCACCAGGGACATCATGGGGTCCCTGCGCTGCCTGGACATGGCTGTAAAGCAGCCCAGCTGAAAAGGAATGCTTGTACCCCAAAACAACCCCAAGCTAAGTGCCTTACCCCAGAAGCAGCACTCAGGAAAACATTACCCCCTTGCAGAGCACCAGTTTGCAAACCCTCTGGGGAGGGCCACAGCCAGTGGGAGTCCTCCAGCCTGGCCAGAGGAAACCACTCTTTGGGGCTGGTGTGTTGAGTTGTCATTTCTCCCTGGTGAAGGGGACAGCCCATTCCCAACATGCACACACTGTTATGAAAGCAGGGATTTGTCCCAATTAGGCTGTTCCCCAGAGCTGAGCCAAGGCATTAACCAGAGCAGTAATTCCTCCTCAACCTGTGGGGAACAGCATGGGTTCCCCTTCCCATTTCTTCAGTAGCTGCTCATCTCTCTTCTCTGACCCATGCAGCCACACCACTCTCCCTTCCAAAGAACAGATTCCTTTGCCACCTCCATCCCAAAGTTTCCTCTGTGTTGGCAGCTGAAGTGGGGCCACCTCCCGGGGACAGGGGGGCTGGCACAGGGAGCAGCCAAACTGGGGTGCAGGTGTTAAATCAGGGGGTGCTGGCAGTCCACCCTTGGTAACTGTGGGGCACAATAGAGTCTGCAGCAAGCCCTGTGTGGCACAGCATGGATGCTGGCACATGGTGATTCCACAGGCAGGACAAGAGCAGGTAGGACCCCTGCAGTGTCCCCATGGAGCAGGGCCCTGTAGCTGTAAGAGCGCTGGGGCATTTTTTGGGTAATGAGTTGTGCAAGGCCCCACGTCAGCAAAGGTGCATGGGGCAGTGTTTGCTCAGCACCAGACTATTCTGGGGGCCTATTTTGCAATGGGAGAGAACCTCCTGGCCCATTGGCCTGCAGTTACCTTGGGGCACAGCCCTCCCCAGCACAGCAAACACCTCGGCCTCGTGGTGAGGGCAAAGCAGCAACCTTGAAGCCTGGTTCAGAGCCCCAACCCTGCAGGGGGGTGGCAGCTCCCAGGGGACAATGGCCCCACAAAACCCCTGTCCCCTGCAACCCACCCTTGTGGCTTCAGCAGGCAGCCCTTCTCCCAGCATCGATCCACCCGGACACACACAGGGCTATTTATAGCTGGGCCTGATGTTGATTTGGATCAAGTGGAAGATAACAAGGTTATTTTTAGGTTTTATCTCTCAGCCCGTGAAGGGAAATAGGCTTTGCTGGCTCATGCAGGCAATGCCCAACCTGTCGGGGCACTGCTGGTGTGGGGGAGAGTGACTGAGGTATGCACCCAGGGCACAGCAGATGCAGTAGAACAAGTCCCAGCATGCTGGTCCCCCCTGCCCAGCAGTTCCACCCCTGCCACCTCCACTGGGGGAGCAGTGGCACAGGGAGCCTATGGCTCCAGATTCACAGGTCTCAAAAAACAGGAGTTCAACTTAGCTGTGCCCCAGAGCCCCTCTGTGCAACAACAGGGCAGGTACCCATGGGGGACCCTGAACCTCCTGGCACAGTCATGTCCTCACTGGAGCGGGGCACCAGTGTCAGGCATCCTGCTGTGGGAAACCAAGAGCTCCAGCTTGGCAACATCTGACTGCCAAAACAGTTGCTTTAATTACAAAGTCCCAAGCACTTTATTTTGCTGTGCTGAGCGGCATCTAAAAATACTGAAAGCACGAACTCACCCTGTAATGAGACATTTAGCAGAAGGAGCCACCACAGAAACCAAACCAGAGGCGCCAGGAGGCTTTTCCCATTGGGAAAGCTCATGGAGCTACCATGCTCTCCTCCAAAATGCTCCAAAGAAACCATGGCTTTGGAGGGAGAGGAGACAGCTTCCTAATGGCTGCGCTGCCCCTTTTTGCTTCAGCTCTCTGTGAGAAACCTGGGGGACAGGGTCCAGGCAGGATGAGGCCCGGGAGAGGTGTGAGGGTGCCCAAGACGGGGCCAGGTGTGCCCAGACTCATCCCAGTGTTTGTAATGCGAAAATCTCTTATATTTTCTCGTTTGTTTGTATTTTCATTATTTACTTTCTGATTATGCAGAGATAATGATGCGACTGGGTTTGGCCACACATAAAACAATTTAATCAACAGCCACCTTGGGCAGGTAACTTGTCCTCTGGACCACCAGCCCTGCAGTGTAGACAGGGTAAAGCAGGGAGCAGTTGCAAATAAAATTTCACCTGATTTCCCCAAAGGAGCTACAAGAACCTCATTGCTGCTGGTACCTGGGAGAGGGAGTCCCTGATCCCACCATCCACCAACCCTTGTGCCTGCAGGAGTTAGAGGCTGGGATGCTCACACTGGCCCTGGCACCAGGGAAAGGTGTGAATATGATGGGATCCAGCTTTGGCCATAACCACACTGCGGGGGAGCTATGGTGTCACATCCCCCACCCATGCAGCATTTCATCACCACTATCTGGAACATGAGGGCACATCCCCAGGACAATTCCTGGCTGTGGTTCAGCTTTCAGCTTACAGTAGCTCTTATCAAGCAAGCTTTCTGTGCTCTTTATAATGGGGAAACAAGCAGCTGGGACTGCACAAAAGCTTCTGCTGCTCAGCCAGTCCCCCCCAGCATGGCCAGCAAGAGGCTGGTGCCTCCCAGTGCCACTCACATACTCATGCTCCTCTCCCTAAGGGCTTTCCCTGCCTTGTAGTGGGGCAATACTCCCACCCTAGGGGATTGCCAATGCAATGGCTTCATTCCCTTTCCTGGAAATTCCTCCATTTCTTGGAGCAATGTGAACGATTCCAGCTGAACCCACTGGCACAGCCAACAACCTTCCCTGTTATAGGAGCAGCACGCAAGCCCCAGTGCTGACACACAGGGTTTTAAGTACACTGTCCTGCCCCCACAGCTCAGAGCAGGCAGGAGGGCACTGCCTGGGCATGCTGGGATGTCAGCTGCCCTGATCCCGTGCCTGGCATGGCATCACACTCGGGAAAGCTGGAGCTGACCTCGAGCTGCTCTTTTGGCAGGCATCTCACTCAATTAAAGGCAAACCCACCAAGAGCAGAGTCCCAGGGTTGCAGCGAAGTCAAGTGACAAGGGTTTGTTTTCTAGGGTGCCCAGCATGAGGGCACGGTCACCCAGCTCCTGAAGGCCACGAGGATGAGTTAAAATAACAACCTGAAAGTTCTGAGGGATTTTTGCAGGCATCTGCTCCTTACAGCTGTGACCCACTGCTCCCACACTGACCCTGGACACCTCATGAGCTGACTGGCTTTTGCTGGCCACTGGGGAGGGAGGGGGGAGGTAGGGAGGGGGGCTGGAGGGTGTCGGGGAGCACACCTTTTCCCCACAGTACCCTCCTGACAGCAAAGGCCAAAGGGAGCACTCACCCCATCCTGCAGCCTCCACCACAGCCATGCTTGGGCAGAGAGGAGCTCATGTCTCAGCCCTGCCTGGTCAGGAGCCTGAAGCCTCACAGGCAGAGCTCAGCTGGGGCCCTGTACACAAGCAAGGATGAGCTCAGCCATCCCTTAAATGCAGCACAAGGGCTGGGATGGGGTTTTTGGAACCCAGAGCCCCAGGCTGCCCACAAAAGCAGGGGATGGATAAGCAGGCTTGTCCCCAGGCTGAACTATTTTGTAAGGGAAGGAACATGTGCAGGCTGCCAGGCAAAACTGTAAATAACATTTTGTGCCAGAATCCTAGCTCCAGAGCCAGTGGGACTGGGAAGCTGTGCTTGGGGAAAGCCAGGGCTGGGCAGGTGAGGGCTGTCAGGGTGGAACACCAGGGACATGGCACTTCAAGGAGGACCAGGCAAGGTTCGTGCCCTTTCTCAGCCTGTGCTATTTAAATCCCTCTCTTGTGAAAGCAAGACCCGAAAAAAGCAAATAAATATTATCTGGAAACACAAAAGCACTGACAAATCTCACAAAAATTCCCTACGTGGGCTGTGTGGTGGTTGCACAACCGGAAGAGGCTGTTGATCCCATGTGCTCCATGCCAGTGCTGCTGCTCCCACTTCAAACACAGCTAAACCCAAAGTTAGCAGTGAGGCAGATATTTCCAGGTAGCCTGTGGCCAGGTGCATCTCCCACAAGTGAATCACCTCTCTCAAGCACTGCAAAGGTGATTTGCAGGAGCCCCCCCCCTCCCCAGCCATGGAGAGTGAGAAATGATGGCAAAGGAGTAAGTGCTGGAGAGAGATGTGGAGAAGGGTATGATTTGAACAGGGTCTCCTGAGCTGTGTGAGATGGGAGGCTTGACAGTGGTTCTCCAGAGACACATGGATTCCTCATGCCCTGCCACCACCTCCTGCAGAAAACGGGGTGCACGCACTGACCCTGCTCTCAGCAGTGTTCTGGCCCAGCACTCCCTAGTTTTCTCTTTTTATATCCTGCACATCATCCCCTCTGAGCCAAAGCTCCCAAACAGCCTTCATGAGCTGGTGACAGCATCCCCAGAAGCATGGAGGGCTTTGCTTGCAGGCCAAAGCAAAGCTCTTGCAAAACAAGTTAATGATTTAACTCCTTTCAGGGGTGACTTGCCCTTAGACTTCAAAGCCTGGACATCTTATGGAAAAAGAGAATTTGACCCCGAGAGCACCAAGCTTCAAGCACGAGACAGGAATGCTGAGCTGTGCCCCTGGACAGCTGACATAGTTTTTGGGAGCTCTGGTAGAGAAAGCATCTGGACTCTACTTGGTTATCAGCCAAAGACAAGGAGCAAGACCCCAGTGGGGTGGTGGGCTGTGCTGGGTGCAGGATGGAGTTCCCCTCTGCTCCTCCCAGGGTGCTGCAGCATCTCCCCATGCTGGTCACTTGCTGCCACCTGGTGACACCTCACTACAAGTGCTGGGGACCTGTGGCATTGAAAGTGGGGATTTGTGTGGCTTTGAAAGTGGCTTTTAGCCCTTTGGGTCCCCAACCTCAACACTCGTGGTCCCAAGCAGCCCCACTTGTCCTCCAGAGGACAACTTTCACCTGGTTCCCCAAACAGGCCAGTGACCGCTCTTCTGCCTACTGGGTCAAAGCCAGGACTCCAAATATTTCCCAACCTCCCAGAAAGCACCAAGGTTTATTTCCCCTAAGGCAGGTGGCTGTTCCGGTCACCAGATCTGGAGGTGTCCCCCATGGTATCCCAGAACAGCTTCAGAACAGGGATGCAAACCAGCTGGAAACCAGCAGGTCAGTAGAAAAGAATTAGTCACGTTACTCCAAATCAATTTTCTTTTGCAATAGAGAACAGGCCCCCACAGCAAAGAGAGAGCAGTAGGGACAGTATTTCTTCAGTAGGGTTTTTGTAAAGCAAGAATGTGTCATTACCACTGGAAAAAAAATAAGGAAACTCAAGATTAACTCAACCTGTTAGGCAAATAATAGGCAAAATTATTCCCACTCATTACTGGCAATTCCCTGTGGAGGCAAAAGGAGACACACTGTTTTTCCACAGCTCCATCAGGGGCTCACTAATTGAGCTGGAGGACAGTGTGCTTAATGAACACACAGCTGAGCCTGCCCCTGGAGGGTGTGCTGGAGAGCTGAGGTAAGGTACAGAGGATCTTGGCAAATAGACAAATATATGAGTTGGGGATAAGAAAAGAGTGTGTAATCCTGGGAAAAGCAACAGAGGATTCTGCTCTCAAGTACAAATAACCAACGTGCAAAGGCGGGCAAGACTGAAGGAAAAAGGTACCTCACTAAATGAGCAATGTCATTCAGGGAGGTGGTCTGTTAATATTTATTTTAAAATTAAGCTGACTGGGATGTTTACTCTTAGCACAATGATGAAGCAAGACACCTGCTGTTTTCTGAGCCCTGCTTGTGCTCAGCTGCCTGCATTACCCCTCCAGGTACAGGAGGAGCAAGGGTCAGAGCTTGAAGGATTTTATTCTGAAGGCAGCAAGTCTGCAGACATAGAAGAGCGTGCACTGCAGGGAACTATGAAGACATTCCCAGCATCTGATGGGAACTGAAGAAGTAATAAGCTTAAATTTCATCAGAGATTCAGGCTATTAATTAGGATACCCTATGGGCCTAGCAGCTCCCCAGGAGCTGTGGCGAGATGTCCGTGGGATGGCCTGGGTCATGTCTCAAGGTTTCTATCAGCCCTACATTGCTACTGTCCCATAAAATGTCTGTGGTGTGGCACAGACTCTGACATGGGGCTTGAGCTCACCTGGGCTTCCCCAGTGTTTGGGTAGCAAAGGCAGAGGCCAAGACAAACTTGAACAAAGACTCCCCTGAAGATGTATTTGCTGGTGCCTTGCAAGGACTTTGTTATCTATCCAAAGAATGAAGATCACCCACACTGAGGTGATCCAGAGTCTGTGTCAAGAGGAACAAACCCTGGAGGGAAGCAGAAATCCTTGTACTGTTATACCCCAAACCTTCCAGCTCACCTAATCCTACTGTCCAGCTTTTCCTGGAATGCAACAAACCAAAAAAAAAAAAAAATTAACAGAGAAGCACAGCAGGGTTGTGCCTGGGTCTTGCTCTCTGAGGTGAAAAGAAGGCTTCTGGGGAAAAATAGGGTTCAGGAAGCAGCATGATGCCACCATCTCTGCTGCCCACCTGGCTTCAGGCAACAGCCAGAGCCTTTGTCAGAGCATCCTGTTCACAGCTATTTGCTGGGCATTAACAACAAAACAACCATCAAACAAATTAATTTTAAAAAAACAAAAAAACCCCAAAACCCAAAAAAACCCACACAACAAAACAGTGATCCTGTTGAGACGCTGAAGACAAGCTTTTCCCCTAGGAGGAGAAAATCAAGGCTCGCTCGCCACGTCTCAAGCTGCGGGTGGGAGGCAGCAGGCAGGCAGCGCTGTCGGGCAGGGAATGGCAGGAGAAGCCACCAGTGCTATCGGCCCAGCAAATCTTCAATGAACGATCCCAAGCCGCCCCTAAGAGGCGGGTGTTCAGTGAAGGGCCTCCCAGAAGGGAAAACAACCAAACCAAACAACCCTCGCCAGGTCCTATGTGTTTTCCTTTCATTCGCCATAAATCTCAGCTGGGGGAGGTCTATGCAGGGGACCCTCACCCCATCATGGGGCCGTCACAAGTGTAACAGGGAAAGTGCCTCTGGAGTGCAGGGACATGGGGGATTTGGGGTTGATATGCTGCACCCACTCCTACAGTGGGCAAGAGGGACCATGCCCCAGGGATCTCCCATCCAGGCTCCAGTGGGAAAAACACGGCTTGTGGCCTAGAAGATTGTGAAACACATTGAGTCAGGGGAAGGTTCAGCTGGGTAGGGCGCTTCCGGGGTGGGGGACACCCACGGCAGCACCCAAACCATGGTGCAGGGCACCCTGAGCATGGCTACACCTGTCAGGGGATCTCGGTGCTGTGCTGGTGAAACCCCCTACAAGGCAGCAGATGCTGTTATTCTCCTTTGCTGGAAAAAAAGGGAGAAAGATGCTTCTCCACTGCAGGCAAACACCTGGCTGGAGCTGCATGGAGCAGGGCACAGCACAGGTTTCCTTGGGTGTTTTGAGGGCACCGCGTTTTCCCCTTGAGCAGCAGCTGGGAAGGTACCAAGTGGCCAGGAGCAGTTGCCACCAGCTCTGTCCCACTCCACTGACACCCCCAGAGCCGGGTAACAGGCATCACTACAAACCTAGATGCTCAGCAGCAAACAGCTTGCTCAGAGGCATCATTAAGCTCACCAGTGAGCTAATCCTACAGTGCTTTACAACCTCTTTTCAGGGTACAATGAATCAGCCTCAGCAAGACCCGTAACAATCAAGGGCAAGCTCTTCACTTAGTTTTTACATGAACCTCTTCCTCCATCAGCCTTGCCACCCAGCCCCAGCACAGACCTGCTTTATTCACATAGTTACAAGAAAGCAACACTAAACACCAGGCAACAAAAGAAAAGGTGAATTCCTCCCTCTCACCACATCAAGGTGTCCAGCCTGTGCGGAGGATCCTAGTGCCCAGGTTCACCATGACTGGGATCCCATGGTTTCCTTGTAGTTTCTCCAGCTCTGCACACAGGACATCCAAACCTACCAGGAGAAGCAGGAGCCTCTGTCCCTTCCCAAACCCCACATGCAGCCCGGGAACGCAGCCTTACCTGGGGGGTGGCCAGAGCTCACGGAGGGAGCTGGTGCTCCCTAGCAGGAGGCTTTTCTCTCTCCCAGCAGAAAATGAGGGTTAGCAGGAATTGTGACCAGGTGTGCTTTTATGCAAGTTCCCAGGTGCGGGAACCTGTCTTCCCCCCTGTCTCTCCTCAGGGAGCTCAGCTGCTGCTGAGGTCAGCCTGGGCATGGGCACAGCCCCACCGAGCAGCACCTCCCGTGTCTGCAGCTGGAGCCAGCTGCCGGGCAGCACCCAGACCCCCACCCAGACAGACCTGGGCAGCCATAAGTGGCTGCAACACACGATGCAGATACCTCAAGATCACTCCCACCCCCCTGCATGGCAGTAATTAGATTTCCTGCAGCTACCCTCACCTTAACCTGTGCTTTACTGTAACAGCAGGGCTGGGGTGCCATGGCAGGACTGGGGAAGGGGATGAGGTTCCAGGAGGATGTTCCCCATCCCTCCCTGTCTGTCAAACATCCCTCCCCCTGTCTGTCTCCATCCCTCTCTGTCAAACAAAGCAGCTCCTAGGACTCAACATTCTCCCAGGGAAAGTAGAAACACAAATACTTTTGCTTGGATACTGGTGAAACAGTATTCCTAGCACTCTGTGTGAATGCAGTGAGATGGGTACTTGGAGCTGAAATAGGAATTTAAGAACCTCCCAAGATTTTAAGAGGAATCTTGGTGCTTAAAACCTAGCTCCCCTGCCCCTTAAGGTTTTATTTTGCTGCTTGAGTGTTTAAGGGTCATCTTGCCTTAATGAAAAGAAAAAAACAAAATTCATATTGTCTTTGAAGAGATGAGACGGGAACCTTCCTGGTATTCACCATCTCTCTTGACATTATCAAATATTCCTCAAGGCAAAACCTGCACCTCTGAGAAATGTGAGAAGGAAAGAAGAGGAAGAGCAAGTCCCCTTGTGCCATGCAGTATCCCAAACCACAGGCCCTTCGTCCTCAAAGGAAAACAATAATCATTGCATGGTGGACTCCTTAAATCACTAGATTTTAATAGCCATATAAATTCTTTGCATACAGCAATCTGTGGTGTATGAGAAACCATAGAGATACCCATGAACTTTTTCTGACTTTTACCACATAAAACTATCAGCAATTAATTTATTTTTTTTAATCAACTCCTGTAGTAGAAACAATAACCAAGCAATCAACAGCAAATTTCTAATTTTCTAAAAGAACCATGTTTCTTCCCTTAAAAAGAGTGGAGAAGATGACCATTAGTTTCAGATATAATTATAAATTGGGATACACCTTGGAAAGACATGGAGAAGATGGCAGTCAGCACCAACAGCATGCATACCCCATCTGTAGGGGGGTCCCACAGCACCTGGTATCAGCCCCTGAGGAGGTCTGGGGGTGACCTAGGGATGATGGCCAGTCATCTGCTGCTTTGCCTTTGAGATGACACCACCTTGCCCTCCAGTAGCCCCTGGTCCTGCCCAGACCAGGACCAACCCGCTCTCCCTGGGACACATGGTGAGGGACCACACCTTGAGGGGGGGAGGGAGTAGGGCCCATCCCCATACATCACCTTGCAGGCTGCAAAGCATAGCTTGTCTGCCCTGCCCATTTCTGTCTCTAATTTCACACAGTCAGGAGTTTTAATCACTGAGAGGACACAGAAGCACACCATACCTTCCCATGCCACCACCCAGTGCCTGGTAGGCAAGTGTCCCACTCCTGGCCACCCAGCCAGCCCAGGAGCCCACAACCCTCCCACCAGTGCCACAGACAGCCTTCTCCCACCCCTCACCCCTGGTTTCAGTGAAGTCAGCGTTCGCAGAATTCATGGAATTCATTAAGAAAGTCATTATTTACATCCAGGTGTTCGGCAGAGCAATGCGATAGGAGAGCTGAGATGAGTTCACCCGAGTTTGCTGACTCACACCTTTATTGCTGACTCGGGCTCGGGGACTGCATTGCCCTGGGAGGTTTTCAGCTTTTTGCTGTCTGGACCCCAAGTTTTCACTCGCTGTGTTCACCCTCAGGGGGAACCATCCCCCGGGCAAGGCAGGCTGTGCACAGACACCGTACCCTGGGCAACATTAAGGCATTACACATACACAGGAGCTGTGTGAGGATTTGAAAAAACCCACTCAGAGTGTAAACATTTTTGCACATCGAGTCATTGGACTTCCACGCATGAAGTTTTCTGTTGTTTTCTGCATAAATCACAAGTTAAGGAGTTATACAAAGAGCACTCAAGCAGACGCCTGGAGCACTGGGGTTCTCTTACAGCACAGCAGCATGCAACGCGACGGACTCTAAGTAGTAGAAATAGTGTAAGTCTCTGTCCAGGATGTTTCCTCCTTCCTACACTTCTTACATAGTTTAGGTAAAAGTCATTAACAACTACGTGCCGGTAACTCAGGTGGGATGGGCGGCTGCATAAGGAGCTTCAGCACACGGCATGGCTAGCGCTGGGTGATTTCAGATTGTTTCTAATTTACGTCTAAGTAGAAAATGGAGAGACTCTGCTTCCGTTCCTGTATCTACGGAGGTTGCTCAATGACCCCTAGTTCGCTATGCCAGTGGTGCTACAGTTTTAGTATCAGTGATTCTGCCTTCCTCAGGGACTTTGGCACATTCACCCCGATTCGTACAAGATCCCTGAGAACTTATCAAAGCTGCAGTACTTTACAATTTAAAAGGCCTGGCATGGGCACCTGGCTCCCCGCCACGCTCATGCCTGCTTCTTGTTGTTGTCCATGCTGTGCAGCAGTGCCAGGAACTCCAGGATGAGGTTGGCTGTCTTGCGGGGCCGCTCCACCACCACCGAGTGCCCGCAGTTTTCCAGGATGTACACGTGGCAGTCTGGGATATTGCTTGCTAAAACACTGGCACCAGAAACATCAAGGACCTGGATGGCAGGGGAAGAAACAGTCATTCCTGAGGGTACAGCCAGCTCATTCCAAAGGGGTCACTGCAAGCAAATGCTTGCACCTTCACATCTTTAAAGAGCCCATTGCATGCTTGCAGCTTGACTCCTTCCTCCTCCTGCCTCCATAACCTACAGAAGTCCATGCCTTTGCCTTGCCTCCTGCCCACCAGCAGCACATCTCCCCAGTTGCCAGAACAACTCTTATTTGCTGGCACTCCATTCCTCTTCCCAGCCCATGCCTGTTGCAGTGCTGGCATCTGACTCCCCCTGCCCCTCACCCACCCTGGCCCCAGCTCTGCCCTCTCCTCCCTCCACTTTCCATCACCCTGCCAAGACCTTGCATGCAAACCCACTGGGGACACACATGTGCCAGCTCCACACAGAGGCTGGCACATGTGGCTGGCTGGAGGGTTGACCACACAGCCCACACCATGCCCCCACAAATGGACAGAGACACAGATGCAGACACAGTGCCATGGGGCCACGTACCTGGTCCTGCTTTCCCCAGATGACCTGTGTTGGCACTTTGATCTTGCTCATGTTCTCATAAAGAGAGTGCCTGGACTTTTCATCCACGATTTCTAAGAACACTAGTGGGGGCAACACACACAAGTGTCAGTCCTATTTGCTTCACTTCTTGCACAGGTCCCTGAGGGCCAGTCCCCTTGCTGGGAAACCCAGACAGGGTTGATGGAGAGATCCCCACCAGGCTGTCCTTGCAAAACCCAAGTGCTGCCCTTTCCAACGAGCCCCTCTGCAGAGAGATCTTCCCTCTCCTCATAGATATTAGTCCTAATTAATGATAAACAACCACATTGCCTGAGGGTTGCTACCAACAACCAAGGTGCATGGGTCCTCAAATCTGTTAAGGACATGCAGGGGACAGATGGCAGCAAGGGACACAGGGCCAGTGACATTCTGTCCCTACTCCCTGGGGGTCTGGGCAGGAAGCTTGGTGAGAGGGGCTGCTGCTGTGCACTTACATTTCCGATAAAAGTCATTGTGAGGGATGCGCACGTCAACCAGGCCCTGGAGGATCTGCAGGGAGAGCAGAGGAAAGCTGCTGGGGGAAAGTGTGTCCAGTTCCAGGCTGAGCACACCCCAGAGCAGCCATGAGCACAGCACACCCCACAGTGGCCCACACAGCCTGGCCCTGGCATAATCTTATTGCCAAGGACATCTGGCTGTAACAACCATGCTCCAGTGCTTAAGTAATATGTATTTCAGCAACAAGTATTTTTGTCTTTTATTATGCAAACCTGCATTTCTCCCCCAGGCCAGCTATTCATGGCCAGCAGACCTCCTCAGCCATGACTGTCCTTTTCTGCTGTCTTTTATTCTTTTGCCAAAAAACAAAAAAAGGTCTTGCCATTAACTTTTTTTTTTTTCTTACTCTCTAATCTACCCATTGCAGACTTCCTAAGGAAAATCAGTTTAATGGCCATCCCCTCACCAAGTTCCTCTTGCCTGACAATGAGGCGATTAACATTTCCATCGCTTTTGCTCAAAAAGCAGCAAAACAATCTCCCTCCAGGCTGGGCAACAGCTGTGTCAGTTATTTAATGCTTCCTGCCAGCCATATTTATTAAAAAACCCTTCAACATCCCAGCCTGCTGCCAAAGACCTCATGGGAAGATGAATTTCATCAAGTGTGCTGCCAGAGGGATCTGGGAAAAATGAGTCTGAAGGGAAACTGCCAGGAAGGTGCTGGGAGGTGTCCTGCCTGCATGACAGGGGGATGGCAAAGCCAGCTCTGCTCCTGGCATCACCTCAGCTGCCACCATGCAGGTGTTTGAAAAGAAAAAAACCGACTCCCCACCTCTAGGTTCCCCTCTCCTGGCCACCACAGCCAGCCTAAGGTCCTCACCTGTTGTGGCACCTTGAAGCGAACATAGGAGCAGAGTTTCAGCATATCTGACATCTCCTCAGGTGTCGAGGGAATTAATGGGATCCTGTCGATGCATTTGGACTCCTGCATCTCCCGAAGCTGCTTAATGAACTTGCTGTCAGTGGTACTTGGTAGGCCTGGTTCAAATAAGAAAGGCAGCACAAATTAAAACCCATCTGAGACCTTCAACAGACCCAGTGACACAGCATCACTGTACAGACCTCCCTCATCTCTGCCTCTGGCCTCCTGCCTGCTCACTCAGGAAAAAAAATCTGTACAATTAGCAATCTTAATATGCACCCAGAGACAGCCCAAACTCCCTCCTGCTCCAGGGCTTGACATCACTGAGTCATGGGCTGACACAACATGAGGTGCATTCCCTGTGGATGTGCACAAACACTTTGGCAAAAACTGTAGCACTTACTCTAATGTGGATGCAAATACTGATGCCCATGCCCAGTTGCACAGAAAAATTTAGAAAATTTAGAATCTGCATGCACCACTGCAGGGAAAATCCCAGGGTAGCATAAGCCTGAGCCTCTCTGCAGCCCTGCCAGCTCCTACCTATGAGGTTTCACATCCAGAACCACCCGGCCACTCAGCCAGCATCTCCCAGAGAGGAGCAGGAACCTTGCCGCCCTCAGAGCCTGGTAGCTAGGAAACGTTCACTTTGTTTCCATACTTGTTTCTTATCTGGGAGCTGCCTTCCTCGTGTGGGAGGGGGAAGGAGCTGTGATAACAACAGGGATGTAGCAAAACCCACCCCAGCAGAGGAGCATCCCTGCCTGCAGGATGTCATGTCCCTGCTACCCTGAGCCCGCAGACAAGGGGGAAGTGGGGATGGAGGGGGAAGTGGGGATGGAGGGGGAAGTGGGGATGGAGGGGGAAGTGGGGATGGAGGGGGAAGTGGGGATGGAGGGGGAAGTGGGGATGGAGGGGTGCTGCATGGGCACAGGAACAACCTGCTGACCTGCACCCAGCCCTGAAGCCCTCTTCCTACTTAGAGCACCCAAACAGGAGAGGACAAAGGTCTCCAGCTCACAAAGCCCAAGTCCATCAGCAAACCAGGGCTCTCAAGAGGGCAGACTGGGGAGGCTTTTCCTATTGCTGCCTGGGTTCCCTCTTTAGAACTGAAAGGCTGCAGGCATGCCATGTAAAATGCCTGCCAGCCAAAGGGAAAAGACATTTTCCTCCAGAGCAGGACTTGTCCCATTTGCCCTAGTCTCAGCTCTAACCAAAGCCTAGGAGAAGAGCTGTCAGGACAAGGTTGTGATTTTCTCCCATGCCCAGCCATGCTTTCAGACCATACATACAGATTATTTCAAAATGCTTTGCACTAAAGGCCTGTTCTGTCCCCAGCACTGCTCTTCTGCACTGGCTCCTGTTTATCCCTTCCTCATCTTGCCCCCCTCCTGCATTGCTCACCTGCAGGACAGATGAGGGTCAGGCTGCAAATGTCTTCTGGGTACTGAGCAGCATAGACACCAGCAACATTTCCCCCCATTGACGTGCCAACCAGATGAAAGGGCCTTCTGTTCAGCCTGATGCACTCCACAAACTGGCAGAGGAGCAGGAGTGTTGTTAGGGGAAAGGAAGCAACAGCATGGGGTCATTAGAGAAATTAAATTCAAAAGCCTGAAGTTTGTGGCTTTGGCTGCCTCTCAGGCAGGAAGGGAGTGAGACCATACCAGGCAGAGCTCACAGGGCTTGGCATCCTTCATGCCCCACACAACCCTCACACCCCTGCCTCCCTCTGCAGAGGGCAATACAATGCTGGGGCTTTACCTCGTGTATTCTCTTTGCTTGCCCACTAATGGAGTAATCGTCCAAGTCGGAGCGGGTCGTGCCCTCGTGCCCGGGCATGTCAACACACACCAAGTGCAGGTTCTTTGGCAGGAACTGCAGAAACAAACCAGAGGCAGTTATGGCACAGAGGAACTACTGGGAAGCCCCGGAATGGAAACTGATGACCACAGGTGGGAGCAAGGGTTTGCTCTCCTTCTAGCAGCCCCTGGTTACTCGTGCACCAGAATAAGTCAGCTCATGCACCAAAGATGACATCATGAGAAACCACAGCCAAGACTTGCTTCCCATGGAGGAGGCAGGTACATGCTGCCCTTCCCCTGCAGCTCTGCATGTAATAGGGATGAAAGAGATCCAACAAGCAATGAGCACAGAGCTAAGGATGGTGTTTCCAACACATTACAGTGGTCACCACATCCCATGCATGCAGCCATAGGGTCCCCACACCACCCCCCCACACCCAGGACCATCGACTCTCACTAGGTGGCAACATGATAGAAATGGAGTCCCACCTTGACTATGGACAGCCACATGTCTTTGTGGGCTGAGAACCCATGTAACATCAGGATGGATGGCCGATATCCAGGTCTCCCTCTATATGAATAACAAAACTGGTAGTCATCGTAGTTTGCATATCTAACCTGCATACCCAAGGCTCGGCGCCAGTACCTGGAAGAAAAAAGAGCACAACACCAGTGAGTGATGCAAGATCAGGGCCCAGCAGCAGTATAAGCCAGGTGACAAGTCCAAACTCAGCCAGAGATTTTCTGGTTTGCTAATCACAGTTAGGTTGGGCTCACAGTAGTGCTGTTGTGCGACTAACTGGGACCAATTCTGAGCATCTGGTCCCTGGACTGGACCTGGAGCTTACAAGTGATCCCTTACAGGTGTAGCACTGGCAACTGGATACTCATGGCTGCACTGCAGATGGCTTGTGGAGACATATTGTTTGTTAAAAACTTCAAAAAAAAGACCCTTCAAATAACTAATTTGGCAATGGAAATGGGCCAAAATCACAATCCTAAAGCTGAAAATGCCAAAAGGTTGGTATGAGGAGGAAGGCTCAAGAGAGAGGCAGCACACACAGTTGCATGCTGGATGGGTGGATGATGGGAAATGCTTGTTCCAGGTGGGAAAGGTGAATCTGCCACATGGTTCTTTTGGGCACAGTCCTGCAGCACTGGGAGAACATCACCCCATAGACAAGCTCATCAAATCCCATCCAAAACAACCCTGTCACCCAGAAGCACCACAGGAACCCAGTTCACATATGCATACCAACTAGACAATGTTTAAAAATGTATTTCTACACAGGCAAAGGACTGGAGGGGACCATCCTTACACAGGGTCAAAACACCCCAGAAGATACCAGGCTAATCCCAGGGATACCTGGGCTGTTCTCAGAAGGCAGACAGCTCCTGCCAGTGCACGCTTGCAGCTGGCTCAAAGAGGATGCAGTGAAACTGCCGGCCAGAGGGGACCTGGGCAGAGATTATCAGTGACACTTTGGACACATGATGTGTACGTGCAGCTCCAGATGGAGGAGCAGGCCTGTTTTTTCTGCATTTCCCCTATGCTCAGATGTAACTCTGGTCGGGACAACTACCAAGCTGCTGCTGGTGGCCAAGACACTGGTAGATACTTCTACACACAATATCAGAATTTGAGACACAAAAGCAAGGTCACCAACACTCCTGGGCTGTCCCAGCTCTCTGCCCACTCAAAGCTTATGCATAGTGCAATCCTCTTTTAGCATAATCCCTTTTTGGAAGGAGTCAGTGGGACTTAAGCAGCATCTCAGCTCTGTGCTGGTCCTACAAGGAGAGGCGAATTTCTCCCTGAATAAGTGTCTTAAGAGTCCTTGCCTCAAAGGCACCGGTGTAAACTACTGATGTGCAAGATGATAACATTTTTAGCAACTGATCCTGATGGATCAATTCAGCAGAAGGCAAAATAATCTGTGCAAAGCTGAACTGATCCCTCAAAGTGTTAACGAGCTTAATGGCAGCAGCTAAACTGATTAACCCCTGGCAGCAGAGCGGGCAGGGTGGCCCACTGCAGGGCCAGGGTCAGCAGGGCAGCTCTGAACGTCACACCTGGCATTAGTGTCAGGGGAGGGAGCAGGGACAATGGCAACAGAGCCCAGAGTGACCCTGGTGATGCCATCTGAGGACATGCAGAACAGCAATGAGGAGGAAGATAAAGGGGGCAGAGAGTGGTGGGAGAAGGAATCAGCATCTCTGAAGACCTCCTGGACCTCCCAGGATCGATACCGTGAAGATGGAGCCACTCAGGGCTGAAAGCAGTGTGCAGAATGGTGTGCTGCCTGCCCCCTATCCTGCCTCCTCTGCCTATAGGGAAACACAACGCTTTCATCCCAAAAATAGATGACTCAGAAGCAAACAGGAAAGGAAGAGTACACTCTTCTGTCCCTCTGTCCCTAAGAGGTGCCCATGAAACACAGAGCACCACAGTTACTCTTGCAAGATGCCAACGCTGCCAGAAACAGGGGACAAGAGATGGGGTCACTTAATACTTCAAAAGATAACAGCTCTGCTGCTCCTGGCTTACATGCTCCCTCTCTCAGCCAAACACAGGCAGCAGGGTCTTCTCTACCTCCCTCTCTGCTCAGCTCCTCAAAGCTCCTGGTATCAGTCTGTGCCTGCTTTGTCCTGTCCTACCACCATTGCCCGTGGCTCTCAGGATGCTTTAGCCCCACCATGCTTGTTTTGCTCTAGTGTGACAGCATTTCTCTGGTGATCCTGCTCTGAACCTGAGCCCCTCAAAGTCCTCCCTGGCTTCCACCAGTCGTTTGTATGTCCAAAGGAAAAAAAAAACCTTTGACAAACAAACCTAGAATGGTCTGGACCTGTCCCCAGGTAGCAACCCTGACATCCCCAGGACAGTAGGCTGTCACACCACCTTCTCTCCTTTGCAGAGCAATGTTTGATCCATACATGACGCACAGTGGGAAGAAATTGTCCCCTGTGCTGATCCAACTGCTGGGATTTCATCCTATCGTCCCTCCTCTCTCAGCCCCCAGATGCTGTGACTAAAAGGTTTCTAATAAATGTGCTGCTGCAAACAGCCTTCATCAAGCTGCTGCCTCTGAGTGCTGGGGTGGAGTAACATCCTCCTCTCACAGGAGGCCACTTTGATTTGGAAACACCCCGTGAACAGAACCACAGGAGCCACCATCTGCCACAGCAGCTTGGGCAGGCAGCCTGAACCATGCCCTGCCTGCTGCTGCTGTGGAAGGGAGCATTCTCCCAGCTTTCCCGGCAACAAACCCAGGCAGGAAAGCTGATAACGTGCTTATCACTGATTTCCAGGGATGGAAGAGGACTGAAGGGTGTAGTGCCTGCCTGCCACTATCAGTGAGGATGAGATACAACAGGGTAAGGAAAAGCATCTCTCCATCTGCTCTGATGCTCCAGCCCAGGAGAGAGGGGGACAGTGAGAAAAGCCTCATCTGTAAGTGCTAACCAGAAAGCAGTCCCTGCTGCCGAGCAGTCTGTGAGCCAGGGGAGTGGGGCAGAGCTGAGGACACCCATGCTGATGGCTGCACTGTGGAGGCAGGAGTTCACCAGCCTGCCAGGCCTGCCAAGCAGGGGGACGGGCAGCAGCAGCGATGCTTTTCCCAGCTACAGTCCTGGCTGTAGGGGAAACAACCCAAAAACATTCAGAGATACTGAACAGCACAGCTGAAGCTACCCTGACAATCAGCCCCAGGAGCAAAAAAGCAATGAGAAAATGCCTTTTTCCTCTTCCAGAGATGCTCAAAGTTCTACCCAGCTGGTATACTCAAGGAAAATCCCACCTCATCTGCTCTTGTTGCCATCGCAGGCAGGAACACCCTGCTGTACCCACCCTTTAATGCTGCCTGTGGGCTCTGTGTGCATCTGCATGTGTACCAGGGCACAGGGACCTGAGCGGGATCAGCAGCAATTCCATCCCTGCACTACAATGAGAGCAGCTGGGATGATGAACTCACCAGTAGTAGATGCGGATAAGTGCCGAGGGCCAGAGGAGGAAGGAGGCCACAAAAGCCAGGATGGGGATGGCCAGGGTGCCACCGGCGATGACAAACATGTTCAGCACATCTGGGTCCATCCTTCTCTTCACTGCCCAGCCTCACCTGCCCACATTTAGGGAAGGATCAGAGGTTAAACAGCAAAATCAACGATCAAGTCAACACTAAATGAGATCTCTGCTGCCCAGGAGAGGGGAAAACGACTCTGCAAGAGGCAAATGATACCATCCAGAAGAACAGCAAAGTCCCCTTCAGTTTTAAAATTTGATTATTTCTCCTGATTCCTACATGGGTCTAATTATTGTAATGTTACCATCTCAGAAGAGCACATATCAAATGGACACTGAGTCTCCTTAACCAGCACAGACCACGAGACCATGCCCTGGGCGACAGGGTGCAAGGTGGTCCCTGGGGAATTTTGCAGATAGAGGAAGCACAGCCCCACTCCAATGGGTGCAGGCAGCCTTTACCCCCTGATGGATGCAGGCAGGGCTGCCTTAACAGAGGATGCACATAGCTTTTCGGAGGCAGGCATCTAGCTTCAGTTCCCCTCCCCCTGCCCAATCCCAAATCCCCAGCACACAACCACTGACCTAGAATTGATGGCTTGAGCCTGGCTCTCATTGCTGCTCCACACAGGCACCAACTAATCAAGGGAGCAGAGCCTATTAATGGGCTCGGGAACTGAAGGAAATAACCTGGCAGGGTGCTCTTTGGAGACCAGCCCTTATCTGAGACATATTCATCCCCGCCCCCACATCAATGCTCCTGCCCCATGGGAATTTTGCACCTGCTGTTGACCACAGATCCCTATCCCAGCTCCTGAGCATCCTTCAGACAAATCTGAGGGGCAGTAGGTGGAGGATGCAGGGTGCAAGGGTGAGCTCTCACACAATGCCACACTCATCCCTGAACTCTTCCCACCGCAGGCAGCTGGGATATATTTTTCTCGTTAAGAGATTAAACCCTGTCACACACACATCTCCTCTAATTCCCCCTGCTAACCAACTTATGCCTTGCCCTTTCCTCAGCGCTAGCCACACATTTATAAAACGAAACATCTTCAATGCCTGCTCTCCCCCCAGCCTTTCCCCCCCCATCACCACCACCACGTTTCTCCGTGCCAGGACTGGCAGATTTATTTCTGCTTCCTGTAAGACTCGCGGCAGTATGTGGTATGTTACTGTTATGCCATGAAGCAGGAAGAGAATTCCCGCAGTCACATCCTCTCCCCCTCCACTGCCGTCACACCAGATCACATCAAACCCCCACGTTACACACAACCAAGAAAAACGGTTTGCAGAACCTCTGAAGTAACAGCCAGGCTTGCTCTTTCCCCAAGCTAAATAGGAACAACTAAAAATTGAGGAATCCCGTAAATATTTCTACCAGGTGCCTCCTTAACAAAGCTACACCTCATTTCCTCCTTCAAGCCTCAACAACACGCCGTTATTCATTTAATTAACACTTCGTAGAAAGATCTTTGATCTCTGTACAGCTTGTTCATAGATGAACACTGCGCAACAGACAAACCTTCTAGGTGAGAACAGAGCTACAAGAAGCCCACCCAAGAGTACTTGCTGCCTTTTGCTATGCCACTGAAACAGGCAAGAAATTAAAAACATAAAATTTCCCTCATCCCCGTCGGCAACGATAACAAAAGGCTGCAGCTAGGAGAAAGCAGGGGAAAAGCATGGGGCCTTCCTGAGCTCCCCAGCGCGGGGTCACCACCTCTGCTTCTCATGGAAAGCGAAACAAGAACAAGAAAGCCTTAAAAAAATCTCAGCTTACTTTGCAGTGATCCCCTCCTCCTCTCAGCCCAGGTCCTGCTCGCTGTGCGTGGTGGCAGCGTCTGAAAACTGTCAGAAAAAAAAAAAAAAAAAAAGAAAAAAAAAATGGTTACAATCGAGCTCCTGCGTTTCAGACTCGGTAGCCAGGCGAGATAGTGAGGTTGAGGTATTTAAGCCACCAGTTTCCCTTCAAGACGCCTCATCTTCACCTTCTGACCAACCTTTCCTCTCTTTATGTAAATATGGTCCTTTTACAATAAAGCCAAACGAGGGCACTTGTTCCAAGCAGGAACAAAGTGCAAGCTGCCATGGGAGAGGAAGCGAAAGCCGGGGCGGTGTTGAGAGGCGAGGCCGGCAGGGCTGAGCGGCACCCAGCGAAACGGGGCTCATGGTTGCGCCTCGGGTGATTACAGCTATTAGAACAAAGCCAGCTAAGCTGCTTCCCAACCCCTTCCTCTTCGTCTTAAATGTCATTTTCCAGGCGCTATCAGTGCCACCGCCCCCACATCCCCCCCCCCCCCCCGGCTCCCTGGGCCTTCCCTGAGTTGAGTCGGACAGAAGCACAGCGCAGCCGCAGGAAATTACCAGGGAGGGAGGAAAACACCGGCCTGAACTGGCCGCCAGCATTTGGCCATGGAGATTCATGCTGGAGGCTCAGCGGGAACGCCACAGCCCCCCCGCACACCAGCACTGGGAGCTGCTTCAAACCAGAAAATCCCCCCGAGATCATCCTTGCTATGGCTGCTGGCCCAGGGGCACCCCATGGGGTCCACCATCCCAGAGCCTTCCAGCAGGGTCATGGCAGCCACCGTGAGCCCCGGCCCCAATACAGCCACACTGACCCAGCCATGGGGCCCCCCTCCGGCCATGGGTGCCTGAGGGGAAGGGTGCTCAGGGAGCCCCACAGCACGGCCAAGCCTCTGTCTGCGCGGGCAGAGCATCACCAACAATTTCCGTGGTTACCCCCGTGGAGGCAGGAAACACCAGCAGCGTTGCCCAGGTCCACAGTCAGGGGCAGCCACCATCAGCCTCGTCACTCCCAGCCCTGTAAAGCCATACCTGTACCCAGCAGCACGGTGGGGACGGTGGCTCTCCCAAGCCACATGGGACCATCCACTGTGCCAGCCCCCTGTGATTGTCCTTTGTCCCGGGAAATGATCACCCTCCCTGCTGCACCAGGGAGGTGCACCAGCAGCAGGGAGATGACTGGGCAGCATCACCCCAGACACCAGCACTGCCCTTCACTACCAATTAGACAGACATGGTAGACTGAAAAATAAAAGCGAGCCCCATGGTAAGAGCTCTAAGTCTTCAGACCACAACTTATCCATCACTCCAAGGTGACACGAGACCAAGAGTCACAGCAAATATCCCCAAGCATTATTACCACCTTCTTGGAAGGATATCCAAGTACTTCATAAATTAACTTGCAAATATCAATTAGTCAAATCTGATAAATGATGTGTGATCACAGGCACAGGATGCCACACCGGGAGGACAGGATGCTAAACTAGGAGCACTGGTTCCACAGGCACTAAGCACCACAGCCCCTGCATCCTGCTTGGGAGAAACCTCCCCCAATACAAGTCACCCCAGGTAACGGGACACACTGACCAAGGACAGATGCCAGGGAGCGTCTCCACATCTCCACTGGTCTATTTCCTCCCGTGCACCAAATTCAAGCAGGTGCCTAACCTGCAAGAGGGGGCTGCATGTTGCTACAGAGGAGAGCATGTTGATGACAGTCCTCTGGGCCACCAGCCAACGGGACAATAAATTACCATGAGCAAGGTCCTCATCAGTATTTTTTCTCTTCCACGTTCACTGAGTCACACTAGAGAGGCTGGAGAAGACCCAGCACTGCAACCCAGGTGTATATACTGATTTTTTTTCCAAGCCCTACATAAGATGCAGCAGCAGCACCACACCCCAGTGTGTGGGATCAAAAAACTGCATTCAGCTCAGAAAAAAAAAATAAAAATAAAAATTGAATCCCAGAAATGTGAAAGCAGCTGGGATTGTTACCCAGGGAGACAAGAGTTTCTCCACCAGGATCTCCATGTCTTGCAAGGCAGAACCAACTTCTCTGATAGTCCAAGAGCTGTAAAGGGGTCCCTGGGGGGGCACATGAGGCGGCTGTATCACAAAAGCCTTCACAAGGTGAAGGAGCTGGGCTGTGAAGGGGACAGTGGCAGCTGAAGTGCTGGGCAGCCCTGTGCAGGGCCAAGGAAGGGTTTTCATAACACGGGAATCACACATGAACTCACAGACCAGATGTACCAAAATTCAAGCACAAAGGTTGTGCCAGGCTGTGCTCATCAGGGCTGGGCTGTAAAACCAGGGCTGCTGCCCGGTGCTCAGCATTACTGCTCACTGGGCCCAGAGCAGCCTATGGCTGACCAACAAGAGATTTTGAAACTCTGGATAGCTGAAAGCTAAGCAGAACAATCAAACATAATTTAACATTTTTTTTTATAAGAACTGAAGAAGAAACTTCCAAGTTTTAAGATCCCACTGCAGAAACAGGGAGCTTTGACAGGCCTCAGGGGCTGAGATGGGGTGCCCAGAAACCTTGATCACTAACCATTTAAGAAATAAAACCCAAAACATGCAAGGAAGCCATTTCACTTCGAAATTGCAACTCCCTTGGCATCCTCAACAGCCAGAAAAATAATACTGACCATAAAAAATGTCACAACTGATGCTATGATTCCTCAGAGCTGTCTTTTGAAGGTGAACTTTGAGATACTGGTGAAATTACAATTTAAGATCTATTAATATTTGAAAGATCTCTGTCTGTCAGCCAGCCAACTCTCAATCTTAATCCAGCCTTCAGAGAGCTGGGAGTAGGAAACGTGCCCTTTCACCTTCATTTATTTATAGATGGCAGACACGAGATCAGTATTTCTCCAGCGCTGTTTCACAAAACCTGCAAACCTGGATCTCTGACCCATTTGCATCTGTGCAACAGATCTCTTAAACATGAGCTGGAGAATCTGGGCTGGCCCCCAGCCCCACTGCTGCACCCCGGTCAGGGAACACAGAGGGGGATGAGCTGTCAGTCACTGACAGCCAACCTGGGAAGAAGGGGGAGGGGGGGGGAGGGGGGGGGAAATCCCAACCGGAGCGGGCTGTGCCACCAGCCAGCCTTTGGTTTAGAAATTCAAAACGTGCCCATCCTCCTTCCGGACCCCGTCGCCATCCCCATCCTGCCGCACACGCACACAGCAGAGGATTCGCGGCACATCTGGTGTCACGAGCATGCCTGGGCTCAGCCCTCTCCAGAGTGGGGATAGGAAAGAGGTGGGGAGGGATGAAGTAGGGACACGGGGGGTCACCTCCAGGTCTCATTTCCCAGCACATCACCCCCTCCCCCAAAGCATCCTCCTCTAGCAAAACGATGGCATCCACCTAATAGCAGAAGCCAAGACGCAACGCAACCTCCTCTGCTTTGTGCCCCCTTTTCTGATTATTTTCAGGGGAGGCTGGGATTTTAAGGCAAATTAACTAAATTTTAATAACATATTATTATAATTTTTTTATTGCCTTTAGTCTCGGCTCCTGGTCTTCTGACCACTCTCAGCAATGCCAGGACTGGGACCGGGGGGGGACCCCACTCCGGTCCCCTCCAGTGCTTGTATTGTTACTATAAGCCCAGCATCCTCCCTTTTTCTTCCCCCCCTCCGCCTCTCACCGTGCCGATCCTTGCCGGGCCGGGCCGCAATGGCAGTGCGAAGCGGTGAACGCGGCGGCTCCGTTTGCGCCCTCCCTCCGCTCCGGTACTTGGGCGGTTCCGCGGGGGCGCAGCGCAGCGGCGAGGCGGAGATGCAGCGCGGCGGTGCGGGGCAGGAGAGGAAGGCAGAATGCAGAGGGGATGCAACTGGGTTGCAAGAAGGAGTGAAATGAGGTGCAAGTGAGGGGGGAAGTGAGCTGCAGCAGGAACGCAATGGGGCATATAATGGGGATGGGTGCAAGAAGGGGGTTCCAGAGGGGTGGAAGGGTGTGCAATAGGGATTCCAAGTGGGGTATTACAGAAGTGTGAGGTGGGACATAATGGGTCTTCCGTGAGAATACAAGAGTGGAGGGGGGGATGCAGTGGAGCTGCAAGAGAGAAGTGATGGAATTTCTGCAGAGGTGCATGAAATAGGCGTGTGGGGGTGGGGAGTGGGGGTGCATAGTGGGGCTTCTGTGGGTGTGCAACAGGAGTGGAAAGAAGGCTGCAATAGGGCTGCAGGGGGGGGTATGAGTGGCATATAGTGCAGGTGCAAAGGAGGGATGTAATCGAGCTTCAATGAGGGTACCTAGGGGGTACAGAAGGGGCAGGAGGGGGGGCTGCAGTGGGGTGCAAGGCAGCTACAATGGGGAGACATCAATGGAGGTGCAAGGGGAGATGCAATGAACTGCAGAAAGAATGCAAGGGGGGACATAAGGGGGCTTCTGTAGGGGCACAAGGGGTGGTACAATAGGAATGAAAAGGGGAGTGCAATGGGGCTGCAACAGAGATGTGATGGAACTTCAGCTGGGGTGCAAGGGAGGATGCAATAGGGCTACAGTAAGGGTGCAAGGGGGTTGTAACAGGTATAATTGTGGGACAATGGGGATGCAAGGAGGCTTCAATGAAGGTATGACAGGGATACAGCAAGGGTGCAGAGAAAATATGAAGGGGATACAGCAAGGTGGGAGAGGGCTGCAGTGAGTCTGCAACACAAATATAAGTGGGATACAACAATGGTGCAAGAGGAATGCAATGCATCTGCAGCAGGGATACAACAGGAATGTAAGGGTTTATGCAAAGAAAACACAGCAGGGATACAAGGAGGATGCAATGAGGCTACAGAAGTTGTACAGTGGGGTTGCCATGGGAATGCAACAGGGATAAAAGAGGGAATGTGATATTACTGCAACAGGGTATCAACAAGGAGGTACAGGAGTGGTTAGAACAGGGTTGTAAAGGGGATGTTATACAACTGCCACTGAGGTACAAAGGGGAACACAGTACTGCACCCCATAGAGACCACACAGCCCCCTTGCAAAAGGCTTGGGAGCAAGCTCAGGGGGGTGGGAATGTCTGTCCCTTTCCCAGCTCCTACACTGGGTCCGTGATGAGGGAGCACAGAGCTCTGCCAGATTTCCTGTGGAAAGGGCACAAAGGTTGAAACCAGAGGCAGAGGATCCCACCAATACTTTCAACCTGAAATAGGATTTTTAAGCTTGCCAGTGAGGTTACAAACCTGTAATCTGCCCTCTCTTCCCAATGACAGTTTGCTCTCAAGAGCTACATTTCAACCCAAATTTAAAATCTGCTCTGATTTTCTTGAAACTGCCACCCAAATCCTTTTGCTACAAGGAAATTTACTTTCATTCCCCTGGGTCACATATTAGCTTGTCATGCACCTTTAAGATATGCCCCAAAATATGAGAAAACTTAATTAAAATGGAAATGAGATCAGGTCCTGAGTAAATGCAAGGAAATTGGGTCAAATCCTTACCATGTCTGTGCTTTGATAAAGGTCTAGCAGGCTGGGAGAGCTGAGAGAAGAACTGGCCTATAGGGTTTTCCAGGTCAGAGTTTACTGAAATAAGCAAAAGCTTTTGATAACAAGAGCTGTCAGAAGAGATTTATAACTGAAATCAAGGTTTTAGGTGGCCCAGTGGAGGTGAGGCACTGCTTCATGAGCTTTTTGAGGGTTTTGTTTGAAGAGCTTCCCAGTCAAGCTAGGCTAAGCAATAATGAGCTTCCACTAAGGTGACCTAAGTGGACACGAGAGGTATTTCACAAGTCTTCAGATGTCGTTTGCTGTCGTATTTGTTTGTCCAACTTTCTCGTGCGCGGCCCCAGGCGCCTGCAGGACACGTGCAGGGCAGCACTGACTCACAAGGGGGATGGATTACCCACTGGGTGGTTATTCTAGGCCACTTGGTGGGAATGCCCCTGGAAATAGTCATAGCAAATGATGGCTCTTAAAATAGAGAAGCTGAAGCAGAGGCCTGCAGTGGTTTTGTGTCGAAACAGGGCATGAGCTAACTGGGGAATCCATTCTTGCAATCTCAGTGTGCAGCCATGGGAAAGAGTCACTGAGTGTCTCCTTTGGTGTCCATGGGGAAAGGAAGGATTTTCAGGGCTTTCCAGGGTCAGTCACCACTGAGATGAAGCCATGGCTTCAAGAGATCACAGCCCTGGCAAGGTGGGTGTCAAGACCACGATGACTGTGGGCTGGTGCCAAGGCTGCTCCTCTGACCCAGTACAGTGGAAGAGACACTGAGTGGCATGGGATGATGAGGGAGAGCACAGGGCATGGCTGGACTCCCTTTCCCCACAGGGCAGATGAACTTAAGGTGAAGCCCAGCAGCTCCTTGGGATCCTCCTTGAGGACCCTGCAAAGCCATTTTTGGGTGGCTGCAGCATGGCAAGCTCAAATCAAAGGCCAGTGCCTGCACTGACCTGCCCTGCCTGTTTTGTTTCTCCTCTCAGCCCACAGACACAACTCATCACACAGCTGTTAGCAGCTGGCGAGTACCAAGCCTCCCCCCAAGGCTGCCAGCATTTCATAGCCCATTGCCAGCTACCCTGGCCCCAAGCCAATAATTGCTCATCCTTATACCAGCATCATGAGTGGGCTTCCCACTGGCACAGAGCACAGCTTTGGGGCTGAGAGCAGGCAAAGGATGACATACAATCCAGTTAGAAACAAAATGTCTTTCTAAATCAGAGTAGTTATAGGAAAAAAAATGAATAGAATTAATCAGAATTAAGTCCCCAGAAGCAAGGCAGCAAGATTTTCACATAACCCTTTTTGTTTTCTATAGGAAAGTGGAAGCTCTGGTTGGATTCTGGCCAAGGTACTGTGGAGAACTGAAGCTTGTACCTCACCAAGCCGGGGAGCAGTGTTGCTCCACCAGATGAAAGGCTTCTCTCTTATTTTGATGAATCCCCAGGGGGCATGGTGGAATTGTTTGCAACCACAACAAATGACATCTCATCACTTTGCTTTGGCAAAGTGAATCATCTTCCCAGGGTGACTTTATTTCCACTCACGCAGTGGCATCCCTGTAGGACGATGGTGTGAGCCATCCCTGACCATGGGCAGGGGATAGCACTGGGACAGGGGGTGCCCCAGGGACCCAGCACAGCCCCATGAGCCCACCCACGGGACCTGCTGTAGAGGAACATCTCGCCATGCCCAGAATGGGGGGCAACTATGACATAAGGCTGCTAAAATTCACCTCCCAGGGCACGGATAAAATCTCAGCTCACCCAGGTTTGCAAACAACAGCTTTCTGTGAGCACAGGGGTAAACAGAGCCTCAGGGCAACTGCCCATCATTCTTCAGTGGCTTCATTGCACAACCTGGTACAAGTGCTCCTGACTTTTAAAATGTTAAAAAGCAAGACCTACTTGTCTGTTAACAACTTTAAATAATACTTGCTTACCACTCCTCAAAGTTAATTCACATATTATACACATTTTAATTACATCTTTAACAGCTTAACAATAAAGGTTGTAGTTATTGTTGCAACCCCCTTGATCTTTGGTGGCTGCAATTATCTTTCTAGAGAGGTAACTTCAAAGTCTTGTCTAATCATCATGCCTCAAAGCCTTC
This sequence comes from Calypte anna, assembly GCF_003957555.1. NCBI lineage: Eukaryota > Metazoa > Chordata > Aves > Apodiformes > Trochilidae > Calypte > Calypte anna. The sequence goes on along the minus strand of NC_044258.1, from coordinate 9,398,821 downwards.
ATTTCAGCTTATCTCCTGCTCTCCTACCTCTCAGCTATGTGGCCTCGTTCAAGAAAAAGAAAACATGATGAAGCATTTTTCCTTGAACTGCTCTAGCTGGCAGGCTTTCACACTTTAAACCACTACTTGAACAATAGTAACGTATTAAGTTGAAAAATAAAACACTCTCAGAGTCCTGTACCATCAAAGGGATTATACCCTGGCAGTAATTTATTAAGCAGAACATGTTGTTTCCAGAAAAATAAATAAAGATTAAGCATCAAAGAAGACCCTATTGATTCAAAACATACCCTTTCTCTTGCTCACCGCATACTTTTACCCTCAATTATCCTGAGTTTCCAGAGAGTCAGGCCAGGACACTTATTGCCACCAATTTGGCACCAAAGCCACTTCCCAAATGACCATATTTGGTCTGCAGCCCTATGGTGAACTTTACCAACACAAAATGGCCTGAGTGCTTTGGTACTTATTAACTTGGAATTCCAGGAGACTGAGATAAAGTACTCTGCCCGATGGTTGTGATAAGGTTACTGAGAGCTCAAAGGTCATTCCATTTGCCCCAAAGAACCTACTTTTACAGTGACGTTGGTGAGCTTAGGGATGTTTTTCCTGCTTCTCCCCTCGTCGCAGAAGATGTTGACAAGAGTTGCAATTTGAGTAAAAATAATGAAACTTAGAACACACACAACACCCCAAAGCCTGGTACAGGGGAAGGGGACCGTGTGAACCCCTGGTCAGGAAAAGAGCTGTGGTGGCATCTGTGTAGCAGTAGCCTGGAGCTGCTGGTCCCTGCACCACCTTCTGCCCTCACTGCCAGTGTTTCCCCAGAGCCACATGCTCCCCTTTTTGTAAGGACAGGCTTACAGGGGTGCTGGAGGGGACAGCAGGGACATGGGACAGGGCTCAGGCAGGCTGGACAAACCTCACACCCTTTGCAGAAGGTGCAGAGTAGTGCTGGTGTTCCAGTGCTAAACCCCCCACCAACATGCAGACACTACTTTGCCCACAGAAAGAGAAATAAAGCCTCAGAGTTATTTGCAGGCACCAAGTAAAGCCACAGGATGACCTCCTGTCCCATGGGTGCTCCTCCCATGGAACCCCCCTGAGTCAGGCTGCCCTTCCAACACAGAAAAAGCCAGGGCAGAGGGGATGTGGGCTCACCCACAGTCTCCCCCTGCAACCATTCCAGACAGGCACAGGAAACATCAGAAATCCTCTCAGTCAACCTCTGCCAGCAAAAACAAATCTGGGTGTGCCTTGTGAGGTGCCTGAAAGAAAGCAGCTGTGCCCAAAGGGAGAGGAAGAACCCCCTCATGGCTACCAGACTTTGGAGACCCTACTATCCTCCTGGAAGCATTCAATATAAGGACACCTTCAACACTGGGACACATTCCACCCCATCCCATCAATCTCCCAGTACCTCCCTGAGAGTGAGAAGATGACAGAGGGCTGAATCACTGCCCAGGCTGTCAGCAGAGCTTGTCTGAAGGTTGCTCAGGAGGAGGAGACGGGGCCTGGCAGCAGTTACTGCTTCAAACTCTTACTGGAACTGGCTTTGGCATTGCCTGCAGCCTTATTACCCACCTCATCTCCCCAGGAGGGGGAGAGGCTGAGAAGGGGCTTTATTAGGGAGGTTCCTGCAGGTGCTGCTCAGCTGGAGGACACGTCTCTCACTCAGCATGACTCTGAGGAAGGGTAAAAACCCACCCCAGGTTGGTTTCACCAGCAGCCGCACTCTTGTGCAAGACCAGGACAGCCCTGAGCTGACACCCATGTTAAGTGGATTTTATGGTCTGATAAGGAGCAAAAAGAACATGCAGAGAAAGTGCAGTGAACAGAGAGATAAAGGGGTACAGAAAGAAGCCTGAGCTCCCCATGTCACCCCTGCAGGTTGCCCTGCTTCTGCTTCTCCCACTGATAACACCTGGGATGGAGGGGAAAGGGGAGGCTGATAAGTGAGAAATGCTGGGGACAAATGGCACAAATGAAGGTGGGTCCACATGGTTCAGGGTTAAAGCCCTCACATGCACCACACAAACATTTGCTTTTTGATGCCAGAGTAACCAAAGCAAGCCTGGTTCTGGGGGGAGCTCCAGGTTTGGATGACTCTGAGGCTGCAGCTTCCATCACAAGCTCTTGGCTCATGCTGTGGTTTTAGCAAGGTCAGGCAGGAAATTTACAACCCCTGAAGCTGTCACTTTCCCTCCCTCTTTATTAGCTCCCTCCAGAGCCTGTCCTGCCCAAGGCTGGCTCTTTAGAGACCCAGCAGAGAGACAGCACCATACAAACCCTGTTATTTCAGAGGGTCACATGCCTGCTCCCCGAGTAGCTGTGTTCATTAGCAAGCAGCTGTGCTCATTAGCAAGCACCAGGGCACTACATACCTTCCCCAAGGCTGCACCACGGGACCTGAGCCCCTGGGCCCTGTTAATTGTGGGCAAATGAACATGGATGTCCTGCAGCAGCCGTCGCACAGCAGGGCACATCACAGCTCTGGGCCAAGGCAGAAGCAGGTAAAAGCACGTGGCCTCCAGCTCTGGATGGTTTATCACTTCCTCACAGCATGACTTCCCCACTAAGGGAAAAATAAACACAGAGATGGTCAAAACCTCCATGTTCAGGGTGTTTCACCAGCATTGCTTTTCACTGAGGTTTCTTGTACCCATCACATGCCCTGCAGAAACCCCTCTCTCCACACTGCTGCTTCTCAGACCCTTTCACCATCTTTCACCAACCAACTTGTGGTCTTGGAAGCTCTTGACCCCTTGTCTGGGGTAGCCCAAGGAGCCTGGTCCTGGCCCTGCACTGCCTGGAGTGGTTTCCCTGGCAGGCATCCCACTGTGGGTGCCTCTCTGTGGACAGGGATGCTGGGGTTTGCCAGGGCGTTGTTCTTCCAGGGTGGAAAACTTGGCTCTGAAGAGCTGTTTTTTCCCCACAGCAGAAGTTCAGTCTCCATGCCTCTTCGTGCGGGGAGATGGAAGTGAGGGAAAGGAGGAAACTGTAATTCCTGTTCGTGTTTGTGATCAACACAGCTGACTGCTCAGCTTGACCTCCCTGGCTGCGGAGGGACGGATGCACAAACACTCACACACACATACACTTATTTATAACCACACTCTCAAGCAACTCATTTTGTCCAAGTCCCTGAAGATGTTGCTCTTCATCTTGCTTTTGCTTTTCGATTTCAACCCATCACTGAGCCTAAAAATCTGCTCCTTCAACGTGAGGTCTTTTGGAGAAACAAAAATAGCCAGACCTGAAGTCCTCAATGCCATGGTAAAGGTAAGTTTCTTCACCTGGATGAGAGAGATTGAGCTGTCTGTGGGCTTCTTAACTACATAATCTTGCACATCATTTGATTTTCACTGTGGTAATGCAAGGAAAAAAAAAAAGTTAATAATTGAAATACTTTTATACTCTAAAGGGTTAGCCTGTGGTTGAGTAGGATGTTTTCTCTTATTTTAGTTTGCATGGGAATAGAACAGAAATAACATTTGCTGTTTCCTTTGGAAATGGAGTTAATAAAGAGAGGAAACCTCTGCTCACAGTAAAATTATTTTATCTTTGAATCAGAGAGATTTGTTTTGTGATACATTATTTACCTTGCTTGTGTGCTAATTATTCTGAAATATTTCTGTGTAATTAAACATATTCTCAGGACAGCAGGGAGTATCATGTTAAGGTGTGGTACAAAACTGAAACGCCTGATTGCTAATTTATGTAAATGAACTCTCACCATCATGCTTCCCCTGCAGAAGCTGAAGACAACTCAACTTTTTAAAAGAACCATGTTTTGGACTTACAGCTTTTCCAAGTCCCCTCTGAGATGCCCCAGTAGCAGGGAACTCAGTGGTCCACATAACCCCCCAGCAGCAGCAAGGGATGCTGCCCTTTAGCTGGGCTCTGATTCTTTTCATTGCACACAGGTGGAGCAATGGGGTTTGCATTTCTTTCTACACTGTCAGCACTACAGCCTATATATACTAAATCAGGGGCAAAATATTTACAAGTCTCAGAGGGCATTAATCTCAGCAGCAAAGTTTGAAAGGTGACAAAACTGGGGGCAGAAGGAAGTCACCGAGCATGCCAGGCTGTGGGGTGTACGGGGCTGTCCAGTGGGGAATCCCAGTTCTGGCTGTGGGAACTGAGCCAGGCTGGGCAGCACCCCCATCCCCAGCACCCCACCAGTCCTCTGTGGTGCTGCAGCCCACCAGGGCTGGGACCCTGGTTTGGGGCTCTATGGGCTATTTCAGAGGGGTCTGCAGCAGACAAAAGGGACAGGGAATGGTGACAGTACAGTCAGCTTTGGGAAGGCACAGCATAGAGATGGGACCTTAGGGGTATATACACCAGAAAAAGGATGGAAACCACTGCAGTGGATTGGTGACAGCCACAAACGGGGTCTCCTCCATGCCTCCCAGATCCTCCTGCCACATCCATCTGGGCACCCAGGGAGTCAGAATGCTTGCGCGCAGCACTGGTCCAAAGCAGAGAAGAAAACCTGTGTGGCATGGGCCAGGGAGGAGGGAAAAGCACAACTGATGTTATCTGTGGTGGCAGAAGCAGCACCTCAGCAGAGTCAGAAGAACGAGCTGGCAGCAGTGGCTCTCACTGCCCCTTCCCCTCCACACTTCCTCCTGAGGAGCAGAAGTTTTCCAACAAACCCGAAACTGCTCTGCTCCTAAGTTCCCTCTCCCAGATCAAGTGTGGGCAGGAGGCAGTTCTGAAAGCAGAAGGGCTTCCACCCGGGCTGCTGCCCCTCTCCCAGCACAGCAGGCTGGCCACAACTTCTTCCACAAAGGACTTTCCCTGCAGCAGTAACCACTTCTTTCAAACACCTTTAATCCTCCAAAGCCCACCACGTACCAACTCACCTCTGCCCCTTCCCCTTCCAGATCATTTCTCGCTGTGACATTATGTTGCTGATGGAAGTAAAGGAGAACAAGAACCGGGTTTGTCCTCTTCTGGTGGAGAAGCTCACCAGGTAGGGGGCCCATGGGTACATGGGCAAATATTGGGAAAACTGCTTGGCAAGAGCCAGTGCTCTGCTGAGAGATGCCTTCCCTGGAGGAAAGCTCAGGGTCTGGGCTCTGCCCCAGCTGTCAAGGAAGGACCAGACTATGGCAATGTAGCTGAAGCAAAATCTAACTCCAGACCACTATAGGACACTTATTTTTAAATAAAAATAACAAAAAGCAGAGAGGAAGCAGAATGAAAGAGGTAGCAATGGAGCACAGGTCCAGACCACAGCTCCTGAGGTTTTTTGCCTCTACCACTCATCCCTGCAGTCAGGCAGGCAATGTGTTCTACCCTTGGGCAAAGGCAAAATTATGTCCTCTTCAGACCCTTGTGAATGCAGAAACAAACTAAGACACAAAACTTTCCTTCCAGTCAGCTGAAAGGGCCAAAGGAGGAATATAGATGTGTGGCCAGTGAGAGGCTGGGAAGGAAGAGCTACAAGGAGCAGTATGCCTTCATCTACAGGTGGGTGAACTTCCCTCACCACCTAGCCAGCCCCTCACCCTGCCCTCCCACTTTGCAGCCCCATAGAGAGGGGCTGGACATGGTGGTGGTGGCTCCACTCCAAGGGAGCAGAAGCAATGAAGGAGGTGGGGGTGGGCTGGGCTCTGCCTGGGAGTAGGAATCATCCCAAACCACAGCCTGTGGTCCGAGTCAGAGCACAGAGACAGTGTTAGACACATCCTGGCAAACCATGACTGTGACATCCTCTTCTCCTGTTTATACTGCTGCAGGCAACATTTGGTATTAGTGAAACAAACCTACCAGTACCCTGACACCCAGCCTGGGGATGAGGATGCTTTCTCCAGAGAACCCTTTGCCATCTGGTTCCAGTCTCCAAAAACTGGTGAGTTGTTTCAGAAACAAACTTTTCTCCCAATCTCATGGAGCAAGAGGCTGCCAGCTGGACCCTAGTGCATGGTGGGGGCAGGGGAAAGGGGCCACATCCTGCCCCCCACTGCAGTTCCTCACAAGAGCAGAATTTGCCTCTGAGGATGCTGCCCCTGGCATGGCCAGCAGCTTGCTGCATGCCACAGCCCCAGGGAAGCCTCAGCCACCACCATGGGCTGTGGGTTGGTGGATGTGCTCCATGCTGCTGGCATGGCCTCAGGAGCAGTGACTGCCATGGGTGTTGGAGCAGGGTTGGTGTTGGAGCAGGGTTTGCCTTTCCATGTTGCAGCTCAGCAGCTGATAAGGAGCACTGTGCAATTACACAGCAAACACCTCTGATCCACAGCCAGAACAGAAGCTGTTTCCTCTTCAGAGAAACCTTCTTCCTTCCAAGTCAATCTGTTTCTTTGTGATTCACTGTGTGTTTAACCATTACATTTTTTACTGTTATTTTGCCTTGTGTTTAAGCTGTCAAAGAGTTTGCTATAATCCCTCTGCACGCCACACCAGAGACAGCAGTGCGGGAAATTGATGAGCTCTATGATGTGTATTTAGATGTAAAACAGCGCTGGAAAACTGAGGTTAGTTGACACATCTATATTAGTAACAGCAGCTTTTGTACCAAGCCACCAGGCACGTTATTCACTTCTCACAGCCTGATAACCTTCAGACCTTAACAAGCCCCAGATTTTGAGTACCCCTCTGATGTATTTTTGCTTGATATTTGAGCTATATGAGCATCAATAGAGCTTTAGAGTCCTTGCCAGTCTTCTTTTGAAGAGCCATCCTCATGGTTACTTGTGAAAACCTTTCTACCTTCCAGAACTTCATCTTCATGGGGGACTTCAATGCTGGATGTAGCTACGTTCCCCAAAAGCAGTGGAAGAACATCCGTCTAAGGACTGACTCTGAATTCATCTGGCTCATTGGTGACAAAAATGACACGACAGTGAGGAGAAGCACAAGCTGCCCATATGACAGGTAAAGGGTTCACTGCAAAACTGTTCCCTGTCCAAACAAATACACGGAATGGTGTGAGTGACTGTCAGATAAAGGAAATGTGCATGAGGCCTTCAATGATAAATCAGTGGCCAGAGGGACATATGGTCTGAATACTTCTAGCCAGGAGCAACTTTGCAGGCCTGTTAGCAAGCAGTTTTGTACAAAGGGCAAGATCTTGTGCAAGAATCAGCCATTGCTGTGGTTTAGGTGGAGATAAATGTCAGGCAATTATACAGCACTTCTCATCTGCAGAGCCCTGCAGACACCCAGGCAGAAGGTGCTGCTGCCTCCTCCGTGCTGGCTTCAAGCCATGGTTTTTTGCTCTTGCATTCATAATTTTGATTGACAAATGCAAAATTCCATCCTGCTTAGCAGGTAGGATGTCTCACCTTCCCTAAGCACATGTCAGGTCCTGCTGCTACCTGCAGCTTCTTCAGCAGGGACAATAAACACATCTGGTTATCAGAGCTCAGGGTGAGTTTACAGTAAAACCTCTGGTAGAATGAGCTTCTGTATCCTAGCAGGACTTCACTGAAACTCCAGTCATAGATGTTCTGTGATTTCTGTATCCAAAGTACAGCTTTGAACCTTGCAGCACCTTTGGGGTGGGTTTAAATACAAGTCACTCCATGCTGACTTCCGAGGCATTCAAGTGTTTTGTACCCAAGGAAAGCAATCACTCAAATGCAGAGGAAAGAGAATGCTGGTGTCTCTTAGTAGGCAGCTCATAGGAAAGGACAAACCATACATAGCTGTGGCTCTCACCATCAGCTCAGTGGAGCATGGTTGCTGCTGGTTGGACCCCCCACAGCAGCTTCCCATTACCTTGCTTCTTTCAGGATTGTGGTCAGCGGGCAGAAGCTCATCCATGCTGTCTTGCCACACTCTGTCAATATCTTTGATTTCCAGAAGGATTTTCAGATGACTGAGGAGCAGGTAGGCACAGCCTGGCCTCTGCAGCAGGTGGGCATGGGCTAACACAGAATAACAAAGCCAGTGGTATCCAGGCAGTTTTGAGCTTGGTCTTGCCAATAAAATTGTTGCATCTTCCCCAAGTGATGGGGGGATCATACTGCATCTCCCCACATCCACCCTGCACACCCACCTCCCCTCCTCTGCAGCAGAACCCCCCGGGTCGAGCTTTGACAGGAACATGGGTAGGCAACTCCCAACCCTCTGTGCCATTGTCTTGCAGGCACTGGGGGTGAGTGACCACTTCCCTGTAGAGTTTGAGTTAAAAACAAAAGGTGGCTTCTTCAGCTGGCTGAGATCAAAGTTTTCAAAGAAGAGGAGGTCCAGGAAGGGCCGTGGCTCAAGATCATGAGACTGCCGAGTCCTTTCACGTGGCATGGAAAAACACAGATACCAACAGATCTTGGAGAAGACCAATGTAGATATACTTTAAGCAAGCACAATTTTTCATGGAAAGAAAAACCTACCAAATATTTTGTTATATTTAAAATATTTTGGGTAAGATAAATCAGCTAGAAGCAGCACACAAGGCTTTATGTACTGATTCCTAATGTAAAGAGCTACTGCAAGAATAGAACACTTCTGGGTGCTTTATCTGTAAGGGTTGGAGGGCAGGGATCTCCACGCATCTGTGTGGGCTAAGGAGCTCTGCTATTCCTCTGCTGAGGCACAGGGATTAAAAGGACCTTTCTGCAGTGTGTGTGCGTGTGTGTAGATGCTTCAGTCGTGGCCAGTGGGACACAGTGCCTCGTGTTCCCTATGGAAAATGTTGGTCTGGGTTTGAAACTGCTCACTGGGAAAGACAGAAAGCAATGACAGAAGGACAGGCAGTAAAGCCCATTTTCAGCACTAACGCAGCCAGGAAGCAGCAGGAACAAAGCACTGGTGATTCCCCTCCCTGCCTGCTGCCATCACCCTGCCTGCAAACCCTGGGTAAGAGTCCTGGGTACCCCAGGTGACAGTGCTGCCAACATAAACTTAAATTAAAACCTGATTTCAGCATCCTGGCACAGAAGTGATCTGCATCTCTCCCCAAAAAACCCTCCATGGCAGCCTGAAGTTCTCTGATGAACCAGATTTTAATGATGATTATTTAATGTAACTGTACAGCAATCTGTTTTCTCAGCTCAGCCCACAGGCTGTACTTAGTGCAAACCAAACCCTGCACACAGATGGCATCTGAAAAGCAGGAATAATCCAACTGTTAGTAGAGGCAAATATTCATCTCCCTTCACTAAAGCCCTCCTGATTTGTCTGCTTATGGGGCAGGGAGGGCTAGCAAATGAGACAGACTTTTGTGGGGGGGAAACAGTTTGGCCTGTGTGAAACCCTGTGTCTGAAGATAAAGAATTGGAGGAAAGAAATCAAGAGGAGACTATCTCAAGGGAGAGCATGCTGGGCAGACAATAAACCCTGAAATTTCAAGAGCAATTAATCTTGAAATGATACCGCATTTCATAAGCTCCAATGGTTATATTTCAGCTAAAGCTAAAGGAGAGGAAGAGCCTGATTTAGAACAAGTATTTACATAGGGATTTTTATAGCAATGCCACTCTCTGGCTGACAGTAGCAATGGTCCATCTGAAGGCTGAAATCAATCTAAGCCTCTGGCATCACACCTAAGTCCTATGTAAGTCCCTCCTCTCTTTTTGCCTTCATAAAGAAGCAATTCACTAAGGAATAAATCACACTCCAGGAAAGAAATAGCGGATACATTCTATTGAAAAATATGCAAATATGGCTAAGTCTTACTGAAAAAGCTTTGTCCTTATTTGTGACATTGAAAATAATCCTTTACCCAGCATATGAAGATTAAAGGCATGGCCAGAGAGTAGCTGCAGCACCAGTTTCAGTAGCAGCCATGATGCTAGCAGCTGTCTGTCTGGAGATGCTATTGCAGAGGCTGAGCATTTGACTGGTAGACAGACATCTTAATGCAAAATGATGCTCCTCCCTGGAGAGCCAGGATGTACTTTTGTAGGACTCAAGGCACACAGAGGGCATCTGCACTGAGTTCATGTTTGGTAGGGGCTGGGAAGTGTCCAAATCTTGTACAGGCAGCTCAGTCTCTACAGATATACCTGTGTATATTCCATCCATTCACTAGACAATATTGTAAGTGCATCCTAAAATGTTTAACAGGTTATGTATTCTCTAGATTTTCCCCACCTTTTGATCATTACCCAGCTGTCCCAACTGCAAAGGAGCTTTTAAATTGTTCTAGACTGCAAAATCCTTGATGTATTATGCAGCCAGAACAAAATTTCTCTTTAGATGAATTAGGTTTCTTGAGCTTTATGTATGAATAAACAGTTTAAGAACACAAAATGGCCTTGAGTGACTTAGTCTCATGCAAGCCAGGTCTCACATCATGCCTGAAGAGTAACAAAGAGGAATTTCAGAAGCTGAAAACTATTTCCTTCTCAGTAGCCCTGGCCAGGTGAGAACACAGAACAGATAAGATCCAGCTGAGCAAGAAATGCTGAGATCCCCCAATCCCTGAGTCCTTCTCCAAAGCAGGATGCTGAAGGCATCTTCTGTTTCCGCAGACCTGAGGTCTCCCAAAATCCTCAGAAACACCCCTCCCCAACCCCGTGGGAGGTCCCTGCTGCCCTGCACCAGGGATGGAGCCTGGGCTGTCCCTTGCCTTGCAAAAACCCCACACAACTGTGGGTGTTGCTGCTATGGGGCAGTGAGTCCCTTGGCAGGGAACCCCCCAGGATCGCACAGCAGCAGCTCAAGGCATTCAAGGACTGCAATTCCTCCATAACTTCCATCACTGAGCTCAGCTGGCTAGGTTTTTCCACCTTGGACTCACCTGAACTGGGCTGGTGTTCTATTCCCAGTCTTGGCACTGCTTCCCACTAATCCGCAAAAACCCCAGCACCTCTCAGCTTGTGTCATGAGGTCAGTGTCATTGAACCTGGGCAAGGTTCTATACCTTATTTTGCCTCCTTTAGGCACTGGCATCAATGGGGACATGGTAGAGTTGGTATAAAACCCCACAGGAACACACCTGTGTTGTGTATTTGAAGCCTGTATATCCCCAAACAGACCAACACAGCATGCACTGCAATTGAACATACAGCACTAGGAGAACTTTAAGAAATTCTGTATATAAAACCACCTACAGTCAGACAAACATGCTGGGAGGTGCTGGTTCACAAGCTGCCCAGAAGGACAGGGGTCAGCAGGACCAGGGACTGTCCCCTCTCTGGGCAGAGGTCCCCAACTCTGAAACCCCTTAGCACAGCAGTACTTGTGTGCAGCCCAGACTCTTACTTAGGCTTACATCCACATTTGCTTTGCTTTCCTGAAAGCTTAACTGTGCACAAATACACAAAGACATTAGCAACACCAGCACACAAAGCTCCCCCTGCCTCCCTGCTTCCTGGGTGATGGGTGAGCAGAAGCAAATGGCAACACCACCTGTATGCATCCATATAGATGCACATGTATACAGACATACGCAGAAGTGCAGCAAGGGAAGGAGCTATCACACAGCAGGGCCAGTAGTCATTTAAAAGGCAGAAAAATCAAAAAGCCTACCAGTGTGGGACTGCCAAAACCAGCAGTTGGTGCAAGCTGGCTGCATCACAGCTCTCTCAGCATCTGGAGGGATCACAGGGAGGAAATCGGTGCCCAGTTTGGATCAGGCCACTCCCTGATGGACCATCTGCCACCGAAAAGGACCAAGAGCAAAGCAGGGGTCCCTGGGCTTCGAGGCTCAGAGGGCACCCACAGGGGACTTGTTTTCAACACTCCCGGTGGTTCCTGCTGGAGCTTTTCTCTGCCGAGCCAGAAAGTGAGATGGAGATCAGGAGGGGAGGAGCTCAGCCACCTGTTCTCTGCCTTTTATTCAAAAAGGAAAACAATGGGCAAATTCACGGGTTGAGTTGGTTAGGTGGGTTTTTTGGGTTTTTTCCCTCTCCACCTGTGGGTTAATGCCTTTAATAAAGGCATTAACACACCCAGTGTCAGCCCCGTGCCCTGCCAGGTTTTTCCCCTTTGCGGCGCCGCCTCCCGTCCCGCACTCGGTGCCTGAGCTCCGTGTGAGCCGGGGGCCCTCTGCCGGCACCCCGCGGAGCTGGGACCCGATCACCATACCCAGCAACCCCACCCGTGGCAAGGAAGCACCATTTCATCGTCAGCTGGGAGCTCCCGGACCTGCAGAGCCGTTCGTGCCCTCACGCAGACCCTACCACTGCCGAGAGCTAATGTGTCCCTGCCCTAGCTGTGCCTGTAAATGAACTTTGCTATCACATTTCTGGGATTCCAAGCCTGTTTGTTCATTGCCCACACTAATTTAACACAGAAACGCTCTGTGATGACCTTCACAAGACCACTCTGCTTGCAGGACCAGGAGCTGGCAGCTTGCAGGGCGCATCCATCCAGGGATCACCTTGGTGCCTGCAGCACAAGTATCAGGGTTTATGGTTTGATCCCTCAGCAGTCACAGCCTTTCTAGCTTGCCTGTCCCCTTGGGATGTCTTTCATGGTCACTACTTTTGTCCTTAAGTGGTTTGTAGCTGTTTGGGGCATGGTGTGAGGCCACTCAAGCATGTGTCACCCTCCTCTCTCTGCTGTGCCCACCTGCAGCAGATGCCACCGACCCCTTCAGTGCTGAGGGAAGATGTGGTCTGGACCAGTGGCTCTTTCTGTAACCCCCAGGGGCAGGTTTAGCCCACATTCCTCTCCTCTCCTAAGGGTTAAAGTGGTAAAACCTTGCCCCTGTCACCTGGTACAAAATCATGAACACCCTCTCTGTGCAGTCTGGTTTTCTAGTTGGTGTGAAAAACAAAGATAAATACTTCAAGTGTCGTTTTAAATATAGTGCCTCAGCTGTCAGTGTTTGCAGGGTATTTTCTGTTGGTTGGAAGACAGATTTATAGGAATTAATTTCCATATTGGCAAAAGAACCAGAAAGTTTCCCTGAAAAGCTCTGCAAATGCTGGCACTAGAGACCCAACCACTTTCTGCTGGGAGGAGGGCCTGACCCCAACCAATTTTCAGAGAAGCCAGAGGCATAATCCCATCCCTCCAAAAATAATATCCTAGCAGGACATCACTGTCAGAAAGAAATACCCTCACAGCAAGGCCAGCTCCTCCATAGGGCCCGAAGGATTCCCAGGCTTCCAGCTAAGCATGGATGTAAGTATTTTCAGTACCAAGGTCCTGCAGAAAGGCAGTTCATCACAGGAAAGAGCTGTCAAGCATACCTCTAGGTCCTGCTAAATCATATTTTTCCTATCAATTTTTTTTTTAATCACATATATTAGCCTTTCATTCATGGCATATAAAGAATGTGCTTTAAAATCCTGGCCAAATTCATGGTGACATGAGATATAAATCCAGACTTAGATACCACATTTTTTTCTAAGTGTGCAATATAAATTCACAACTATGAAAATTAACTCCTGAAAGTCTGAGAAATTCTGAAAAGCCATTTAAAAGCATTTTCCCAGGAGGCTCTGGGGAAACAGCCCTGCACAAGGAGAGCTGGCAGTGGGTCTGTTTTGATAACCTTATGTGAGAGGGACCTGATGAATATTAATGATTACTGCAGGTTACAGAGAAAAAAAATCGCTGTAGCCCGTTCTGCTGCTTCTTTTCCAGCTCACATGGGGTCATGAAGACATGGTCAGTGGCACCTCACTGAGGGATGGGAGTAATTACTGTAACACAGGGAAAAATATATTTTTAAAAAATGAACATTTGCTTCCAAGAGTTGGGGAGTTTGACATGGAAAGGCGTGGGTACCAGGCAGGTTTGCTCCTGGGCTGCAGTACCATGGCTGGGCTGGGTGCTCCAGTGGCACATCCCACACCCCCACTGCTGGTGGCAAGAACTTCAGACACCCCTTTCTGCTCTTCTGGATGTGGACAGGAGATGTGAAAAGTAAGAAAAGTAAGAACAGTAAGATCCTCCAAGCCAGCTGGCACAGAGTAGGGAATATACACCTGGAGATGCTGACACCAACTTTTTAAGGCCCCATTCCCTGGGGCCAGTGGGTCCAGAGTTGTCCCTGATCTGGCAGAGACAAAACAGGGTAAGCAGTTTCATTCAGCCCATAGGAGAGAGCAGAGCAGCCAGCTGTCATGAGAACAAATGCTTTGGAAAGAGTCTATCTTCAAACACATAAAAAAGGTTGTGTAGAAAAGCACTATGCCATTCCCTGAATTAACAGTTTCATCCAACTCCATTCCAGTTTCTGTCAAGTTATGTCTGTTTATACGTAACAACTTTGGACAGCCTTTTAAATGTGATTAATACATAGTTGGCTTCCTTTTTTTTTGCCAGGAAGAAAGGTGCATTGTCTGCATTACAAGCACATTTCAGTGTGGGGTAAAAAAAAATAATTGAAAATCAAGTCAGTTCAAGCCAAGTACATTTAGAATTTTAAATGTGAGTAGGAAAAAAAAAAAAAAGGCAGATTCTGGATTGGAAACTTTACAGTCTTACTTTCCACAGACAATTCAAGGGAAAACTAATTACAGGGTTTGCATAATCTGACCAAAACCAGAGTTCTGCTAAGCAACAGCCCCACCACCCGCACTGCTAATACACCCGATGAACATTGGAGCAGCTCTGAGCTGTTTGGTGGCTGAAGGGAGATCCATTTTGGACACACAAAGTACTCTGTGCAGTCCTGGGCCTGGCACAGACTGGAGACTTACTGCTTGCAGGAACACTGACAGAAAAAATTAAGTATACTATACCTTCTCTTATACATACATATAAAACAATTCAAGGATTAATTTGAAATAATTTAAAGATTTAGTAATTTAAATAATTGAAGATGTATAGATTCACTTAATTATAGAAAATCACACTGGTGCTGGAAAGGGCAAAGAGGGACCCACTGCCAGTCCCCTCCCTTGGTCCCCCCAGTCACCCCTGCTATAGTGAGGCCACCACAGACATAACAGGGACATGATTTAGCCCACTAATAAAGCAAGGAGCTTGGTGGTACACCCCAAACAGTACCATCCAGTGCTAATTATATTGCAAGAAGCACATATAAGGTGATACATGGCATGAGAACATGCAAAGGCTGAAGGAGATGACCCTGGTGTTGGCAGGCCCTGGGTGGATCACCCTCTGCTCTCTGCTCAGAGCAAGGAGCCAAGCAGAAGCAGCACTTTGTGCCTTTTGGAAGGAGCTGCACTCCATTGCTTTATTTCAGAAGCTCAACCAAACTGGCAGAAAACAAACACTTCCACAGCTAGAGGCAAAAAGCCCCATCAGTCCTCTGTAACTAATGAAGGCAGTACAGGTCCTACCACTGTAAGCCTACACAGCAAGAGGCATTGGAACACCAGTACACCAACAGCCCAGCCCCACAGCTGCCTGACAAGGTGGGCACTGCACATGGAAACCTTTGTGAGGGTGCCAAACACCAAAAGCAGAGCACGGTGCCCCCAAAGCACTTGTTTGTACACAAACCCAGTCTTCAGCCACTAGAGCCACTGTGCTTGGTTGAATGTTGTTGCCCAATAAAATCTAGGCAGCCAACCTGCACCAAAAGCTCATCTCATCAACACCAGAGTGTTTGCTGTCCTTAGCAAGTTAATTTTTGTGGCCACCTCACAGCTGTCATGCCTTGACAGGGAAGAATCATTCAATTGAAGCAGAGCTCAGCTTTGCTAGAGATAACCTCAGCTAACTTACCAGTCAGGGCTCATCAGCTTCACAGACAATTGCCATTAATTTCAGCTAGAGTGATTAGACTAAGATACCAAGCTGTCAGGCAAGAGAAGGGATCAGGGTTACAGGGAACAGGAGTTACACAGGCACAAGGTATATTCTCAAGGTTTACTCAGCCCAACAGCTGTATCCAGGTTTTTTTAGCTTGTTTTGTTTAAAAACATTACATAGGAGGTTCAGGCTGATGTAGCACAAAGCTAATGAAACACAGTTAACTACGAAAAGGAAATAATCTGATAAACCTGAGACAGGAAGTCCTTGGCAGCCACTGCCCTCTCAGGTTTCAGTGGGGCTTCCAGTGGGAGTGGTGTTTGGGAAAACATCTGCTGGTTTCCATGGCCATGAGCCGGAGCCGGCAAGCCCCAGGTGCAGCGTCCTGCTGGGAACCACCTTCTGCAAACAACACCAGGGAATGTGGAGGAGCTGGTGGGTGCCACCAGCAGCACCCCAGGATCAGACCTATAACCCCTGGGGACATGTCACTCCCCAGCTCCCCTGGCCCAGGACCTGGGACTCCGCAGGGGGAAACCAGCATGGCCAGGTCACATCCCTTCACACTGGTGTAGTTACGACATGGCTGGAACCTCTGCCAGACACTTTGCTCTATGGAAAAAAACAAAGTGAATGGCACTGAGGTCATGCCCAAGGTTTTTCAGGGCTAACCTGCATGGCTCGTGAGCAGGGAGTTATTCAGTCTGCCTGAAGCTGCTGCATGCTGTAAGCTTTAGTTTGAACTTAACTGGCTACATAGGAAATGAATCCCAATGTGGTTTTGAACATGCACATTTTAATGAAGCAAACATTTCTATTTAATAAGTTATAAGATACAATATTACAATCCTGCATTTTATTCCAGTTTATTTTGTTTTTACTTCCTAGTTTACAATGTTGTGAGCATTTCACATTAAGGCACAAAAACAGCACAGTAAAAAAACCCAACCTTCCTTTATTTCCCCCATGACTGTGCTAGAGAGTAGTGCATCCACACGTAACTACAGAACCGTAAGCGTGAACTTCCCCCTAGGGACAGACAATGACATTTCAACAAGTTTTAAACAAATCCTACCTTCTCCTAATCGCAGAGTTAAAGCTCATTTGGAGAGTTTACTAAAGCCCCAGCAGCTGACAGCAATTCAGATACACACTTGGGAATTAGCATGGTGTAATCCTGGACAAACAGAGAAGTTAAAATGGAAGTTTTTCACTCCTGGCCCTCAGCAGGAATGCCTTTTGCAGCACGAAGGGGATTTTAGGAGAGATGAGCATGCTCCAGGCATGTTATTGAACTGAGATATAATAAACAACATGCACCAAAGATGGGTTTGTTGATTGGTATTGTTATTATGGGTAAATTCGCAACCTCTCCTGCCCCATAATCTGACTACAAATGTGGGGTCCCATGCCCAGGTTTCTCTGCACCATCTCGGCTACTTGCCTGGCCCACAGCCTCCAGGGAAACTGCTGAACATCTTCCCAACATGCGCTGTGCTCTGACCTGCATCTGTTTTGGATCACCAGGGTGAGAGCTACATCTGGCTTGGCAAGTTTAGGGGCTTTATTTAACCCAGCCAAACTGGGGGTTTGTTCTTAAAATATATCAAAAAGAGTGTAGAGAATTACCTGTAAAGTTACAAAAAACTCACCAGAGTCCCAAGCTAATTAAAAACTGCATTGCTAGCATCAATGGCCAAAAAGCTACCTGTCTAGATTTACAGAGTATTAACACAGAAAGGCTGAAAGCTTCCAGGAAGTAATTTTCAGTCTGCTTTTGGTTTGCTATAAAAGATAAACTTCTAAATGTAAACCATTAGCAAAGCATTTTCAGAAACATTTTAAATTTGAGTTGTAAAGCCACTTTAGTAACTTTTTATAATGTTAAGCGCTAAAATTGATCAAGTATACAAAGGCACCCATTATAGTACCAGTTTTACCTCATTTCTTTACAGAAAAGAATGTGAACTGGGGACAGCCCAAGTCATATTCCATAACTAAAATGTAAAGTCTCCAGTCAAATAAAATCAGTAGTTAAGATACCCAATTACGAAGACAAATTCCAGTTTTCAATTAACATCTAAAGTCTTTAACATCCACACAGGAAATTAGTGTCTAGTTATCCACATGATTCTCCAAACATTAACAGTGACCTGGACAGTATTGCAAAGGTACAATTTGAGGAGGATGTTAAACAGATTGACATTATGGTTGGTAAGTAGAAGTGAAATGCTTGTAAAAATAAAGTTACAGAGTCTAGTTCTGACTGTATTGAAATGTGAGCTGTGTGGTATCTAGATACTGCATTTTGCAACAGGACTGCACCCAGTATAACTCTACATCTGAACTGGAAACACAAAGATGGACTCCTGACGCTCATTGAGTTTAAGGAACGGTGACATGGAAGGGACTCCCAGGGATGTGCTCATCACCCCACTTCACTGCCAGAATATATTCACCCCTTTCCTTGACAACATAAGTCACGTTGTACTGATGGCTGCCCAAATTGCTTATGGACACCTCTTCGCATGGTATTGTAGGTCCATGGACACCAACTAACAACATATTTGAACCTAGAGTGAAATAACACTGTTTAGCGTTCCCAAGCTTAAGGAAAACAGGTATGGTTGTATCACAATATACTAGCTCCATAGCACAAGGATTTTGTGTATTTAAATTCACGAGTGGTTTTCTGAGGTTATGGCTAAAGTACTTGAGTATAAAAAGGGATTTTCATTTTAAAAAGCCATTGACCTTATAGAGACAAGGGTTTATTTGTGCATTCTGCCATACTACCACTATCTAACTAGAGCGGCAGGGCATTAACATTGTTTGTGAAAGCAAGCAGGGCCCTGCCTTTCAGTTACTTCATTAGAAGTTAATAGCATAGATGAGTGGACGTGGTTGGCCTGTAATCCTCCCACTGTAGAGCTTCCCCAGTGACAACGATTTGCACTCAAAGGCTTACGGGAACACCTTGTATGTACATGCTAAAATGCACCATGAGGGTTGCTTAAGTTCAGAAACCTGTTTGTTCTCATGCCATAACCCTGTGGTTTCTTTCAGGTGCACCTGGCTCAGTAAATCCACTTGGAGAGAAGCTGGCATCTTACAGCCTCTAATATTAGAAGTGATTTGTGAGCACTGTGTAGCATTTTAGTGTTTTTCTTTAGAACCAGATCATTCACCTCAAGTCTGAATTTTAAACATTGCATTTTTTGCCTAAAAACAACATATCCAACTAAAACACTCTGACATCCAGCTGGTTACTGTACCTGCTTTCTGCACATCCACGGAAAGGAGCTTTTCTGACCCACAAAAGCCTTGAGAGTCCTGCTCCCCGGGAAACCACTTTGCTAGCATCCGAGGTGGATTTGGGAATGGCACTATAGCAAGTTTCAGTCGATGACCTTGTCACTGACTCGACAAGGATGGAAGAAGTTTCGTTGACGCTTCCTGGGCTAATCAGTCGCTGTCCTGGAAAGAGAAGACTTGACATTCAGACTCACCCCATCTGAAAGGCATTTATGAAGAGCTTGCCCTTCTAATAGCCAGCATGCATTCTGCATCAAAAATGCATTTTTCAGAGAGGAGCGATTTCCTACTTGGGTTTTTTAAGTTGACATCTTTACAGCAACGCTGGCAACATTCCCACCCCAGAACCCCTTAAGTGGTTAAAGGACCACAGGAATTTCAGGATTCATTAAGCAAAGCTGGCTGCTTAAGAAGAGTTAATTGTGCTCCAATCACCAAACGCCAAAAATTACTTGAGTTGGCAGAGAAGCAGTTGCAATTCTGCAATAACCCATTTGGAAGCAGAGCATGTCCCAGCCCGGGGGAGCGCAGTCCCTGCGCCCAGTCCCAAGAACATCACATGACATGGGCATCAGGAGAGGGTTCACTTAGCTTAGGGGCAGCAGTAGAGATGAACTCCAGTCTGTGGCTTATTACACAGGACTGAAGAGAGAAAGAGCTTCCTTAAACCAGGCTTCCTTGCTTCATCTGAAAGCCTCCCAGACATGACTGACTTAGGTTAGGTGACACCTGTACCAAAGGTGAGGACCAAGAGGGCAATCACATGCCACAGGTGACAGGTTTCAGGCTTGTGGGGTGCAGGGACTAATGGGTAAAATACTTATCTTTCCCTACTGCCAATGCCACACTAGTGCTAGTTCAGGATTTAATATTCCCATGAAGCTGTTGTACGCCTGCACAAAGTCAAGCAGGCAAGTTCTGTGACTAATGCTCCTGTTGCCTTTCCTGAGATCCCTCATCTTTTGTTGGAGGTGACTGGGAGAAATGTTTCCCCTCATGTTTCTGGCATCTAACCTGAATGCTGCACTATCTTGGAGGGACATATTTGCTGCATGACAAACTACTTCAGGCACACAGTAAATACTGGTTAGCTTTTTACCTGTAACCTTTGCCTTGAAGGGGCTGCCCACTATGTGGTTAGGTCCACCATATTTAACTCCAATTAAATAGTTTCCTGGAGCCATGGGTGTGTACATGACTTTGTAACCTTCTGGAGTTTCCTGGCAGTCCATTTTCACCTTTGATGGCCCTTCAATTGTAACAGAGAGGGTACCTGGACAGCCTTGGTCGTGTTAATGAAAACTCCGACTGCAACCCTAGAAAGACGTAGCACAGTAAGACACACTCTTCCTCATACCCCATGTTACAAAATTAAATAGGAACAGATCATTTGGGGCAAGATGAGGCTGTACAAGGACTGCAGGCAAGGGGGACAGCATGCCTCCCCCAGCATCCTGCACAGGCCAGGCCCAACCAGGGGCTCTGCACCTGGGCACTGTCCCCCAGCTCCCCTCCTCCACTCATGTTGTGTGACTGCAGGGTGGGCAGGAAAAAGGTCATGACAGCCCTTTAGGACCAAAATGGAAAGATTCTGGCATCAAAAGAACCTGGCTCAAAGAGAATACTTCTTAAACAAGAGCCTTTCTACTGGGCATCGGAGCCTGTGCTGACACGAGCCTCAGTGGTGGCCAAGTTGGAGCCATCTCACTGCCTGGAACGCATAAAGCAGCTGCAGGAGCCCACAAAAAAGCAAGAGAGATGAGGGACAGGAGGTCTCCTGGAGGAACTGGCTGTTTGAACTGCTCGCAACGACACTTCCAGGCAGTCTGTGGAAACAAAGCTTGTTTAATTACAGGCATCTGGTTAACACAGCTGAATTATTGCTGCTAATACTAAGCCAGTGACACAATGCCAGAGCCACAAGAAAAAAATTAAGCAAGGCTTTCAGCCCTCAAATAATTTACTGTCAAACTCTGGTTTCAGATACTTAAGATCTTTGGGCTCTTCTATCAGACACTGCTGAGGAGGAATAAAGTGCTTGAGCTCAATCAAACCCAGCAGGGTTCTGGGAAAGTTTACTACAGCTGAGACTGAAGCACGCAAGTGTGGTGATAAAGTAGGGAGAAGTTTCTGGTCTCTCCACACAAGAGGCTCCTGTGTCGGCAATGCTGGAAGAGCCCAGCTCCCCAAGAGGTCTGTACGCATCTCCCAGTGCTGTAGTCAGTAACTGGCTGGCACAGCCTGCCTGCCCAGTCACTTTGCCAATGTGCACCACTCAAACAGAGGAAAATGCTTTCCAAAGCCAGCAAGCTTCACGGCTTCCCACTGAAGGCTTCTTTGCTCTCAAGTCACTGCTTTTTCCCTGCACCCCAAATGAAGGCTGGCCATTCGTTGGAGGCTGCAGACGTACACCCTCCTGGGGCACCTTCCAGGTGCCCAGCACCAGCTATTGAAACATTTACAGTAGATCATTGTTCAGAAACGCTGCTCAGTGGCTCCCCGGGCACTGAGCTTTTGGCAGTGACCAGGATTCAACAAGGGGGTACAGAGTAACTCTACTGGAAGTTAAACAGTCTATTTAGATGAAAAAACAGCCCCAAGCAGTTTTATAGATGGAGAAAAAATCCCCGTGTCCCTGATGCCATCAGTGGCTAGTACTAATGAATGCTTTTGTTTCCACATATTAAAGCAGCACAGGGCTATAATATCTTTACAGAGTATATCCACATGTTTCCAAAGCCAACTGCTTGGTTTCTCCAGAACAGGCAAAAGCTTTGACTGAATAACCACAGTATTTTTTTTCCAGGGAGAAAAAAAGCATATAAAATGGTATCACAAAGGACAGCAGCTAGATAGGACAAGAGGAACTATTCACACTTTTTCATATCAAAAGGAAAAAACAGTTTTACTCTGTTATTCACTCTGTGTGTGGCCCAGGAAAAACATACAATTACATAAATTAAGTGCATAGCCTGGAATATTTAATAAATTAAAAAAAAACAAAAAACAGCACCCTAAAGCTAATTTTTGATCTGAAAACTATCACCACAGCAGACAACTAGGTGTCAGCATTCTTTCTGCATCTGAAGCAGGTATGATAGCACCACTAAAACCAGAACAATCCGTTTAACTTGAAATTTCTCAGAAGTGCAAGCACTGAGAAAGGTAAATGAGTATCCATTTAATTAGCAGGGGGTATGCAAGTTAAACAAGACTCCTTCAACTGACAGCGCAACTCAGGATCTGATTCACAAAAGCTCAGCCTTTGCAGACATCATGTTCACAGGTGGAAGGAGCCAGAGCATCTCCAAGGCTCCAAGGGACCACCGACATAGAGGCTAAGCTAACCAGCAGAGTCCTAGCCCAGACACCAACCTGTTCTAAGTGAACTCATGTTGCAGTTTCTGGTTACAAATGCTTTAAGCTCATTAAGGCTCAGTATAACCTGCAGACTCTCTAATTGGTGGTTATAAGACTTGAGGAACATGCGACGAAAAGCAAAATTAGCCTGCACCCAGGTCAGCAGAGAATGTGGGGTTAGTTCAGCTGCCTTAGCAGGAAAAAAGTAAACGTAACAAATACGCCTGGGAACAGCTTCTGTGTCTCTCTCTGAAAGCCAATGTGCAAACAGGTCTGTGCCAGAGGTGTAAAAGAGGTGTTGGTTACCGGTGGTACCGCTCTCCAGGCCGGAGCCGTAGGCGGTGACAAGGGCAGGATTCCCCGCCTGCCCCGGCTCGCCCACTCGCACTTTGAAGGGGCTGCCCACCACGTGGCTCCCGTTGAACTTCACATCAATGGAGTGGATGCCGTTCTCGTGGGGGATGAACCGCACGGCATACTTGTCTGCAAGAGAAGAGGCTTTTCTGATACAGCAAAGATAACAACTGAACAGCACTTAAACCCAGTGCAGGGCTGGTCAGCAGCCCAAGCAAACCGTCTGTAATGCTTTGCCAATATATTCTGCTCATAACTTAAGCAAACTCAGCTTCACAAGCTGCTAAGCTTATATTTAAGTAAGGGAAAACCCACTGTACTTATCGCAAGAGGTGTCACAGGTTTGCGTTTTCACCTTGTCTACTAGGACCTAAGCTAAGCTGTCATCTAGTCTGCAGGGTGAGTTCCAGTCTTACTTGCCTCACACGTGCACTAAACATGACAGCTCAATCACAGGCCCAACCTGTCAGCAGCGGTCCAAGGGAGCAGCACAGAGAAGAAAAGCAGCTGGTAAGAGCAAGCCAGTTCTTCCCCGCAGGCTGAGCATGCTGCTCGGACTCTGCAGACACTACACCTTTATTTAATAAAGTCATTTAGCAATTTGCTGATACTTAACATTTTTGGTTGTGTGTCAACCCAGAGGGGGGACTGACCTTCCCCAGCTAGACAGCTGCTGTCTGCCCAAAGTACAAACCATAACTCATTCAGACTTCAAGTGAAAAAGAAAAGCTCATTGCTGAAACAGGTGCTGAGCTTTCTGTAGTGTTTGCTTATATTCAGCTTCCTTGACATTTGATATGAAGGAGTGAGTGCAAGTTAAAAATAAACTATTAGTCAAAGATGGAAGCATAGCTTTGAAAAATAAACTTCTTTTCTGGCTAAATTCAACAACCACATCATATTTCTTTTATGACTAGTGTCACTGTACCCTCACTGGCAAGGCCAAGACTTAAAGACCTGTTATAGTTAGGGCTCAGTCATTTTAATGAGCTATCTGGGAAAAGCCTGAACATAACCCTGACTGAACAACTCCTAAAAACCAAGAAGTCATTCTCCAAGCAAGGCCACTTGCCCCTTGGGTACAATGTTTGCAAGCCAAAGGGACTAAAACCCACAAGCTATGGGGCAGTAAGCATGTTCTGGAGGACACTCAGTTTGTTCTGCCCAACATGAAGCTGTGCTCACCTGGCTCCAGCTCAGACACGTGGCACTCTTCTACAGCTCCAGAAGGGCTGTGGACTTTAGCATCAATCTTGCCCTTTGCCCCGTTCAGCCTTATAGCAAAGGATGCTGGCTGATTAGCTTTTAATCCAGACTCCTGAGGATGCAACAGTTAGATTATCAAATTCAAACTTCTCATTTCAAACAGCAAGATTTGTGGCAGGGAAATAACCGCTTCAGTACAATTTCTTTTTTTTTTAGATTTCAGTGAAAGGCATAGAGCTGTGACTGCTATTAACTCTCAAATCAGAAGGTCTCTCCCTTTTAGGGGGTGGCTGATTTATAAGTGACTAGTGACCAGAAGTCACTAGTGACTAGGTGGCTAGGCTGATTTTTCCTGCAGTAACAGACCATTTTTGGAAGCCAGACATCTCTGCAAATCAGACAGAGGCAGGTTTACAAGACTAGTCACCCATTATCAGTGGGGTCAGCCTCTGGTATTCAGGCACTTGATTTAAAGGATGTTTAAGCTATGGCTCCATTTTCAGTCCGTTCATTCATTCCAGATTCATTCAGGGGAAAAGCCTCTGATAATCCAGTTGTCTGAAAGAGTAGTATGCATGTTTATATTTGCCACAAGAGGCTGCATTTAGAACGCCACCACAAGATGTCTTAGCATGAGAAAGTAATTTAGAACACAAAACCAGATGTTGTGGTGCTGTCGGGCCATCAGTGGAAGGCAAGGCAGCTCGGCATCTGTGCTGTAATGGTCCTCAGCCACAGCAGCCCCTGCAGCAGTATTTTATGCTGAACATACTTTACCTGATTTTGTTTTCAACTAAATCTTGAAGAGGGAAATAAATACAACTGAGTAGAACTGAGGTACTATGTACAAAGCGAGTCCCTGACAGGGGCTCAGCGCAGGCTGATGCTGCAGCACTGCGCTCGGTTACTGAATACTCAGCTTTATCTGCCTCTCCAGGACTTAATTGAAGCGAATGTTCCTGTCAAAGAGTCTTTAAATGAAACACAAGAGAAACATCAATACCACAGCGACTAATTAACGCCCTTGTAACTCCTGATTAGAAGTGATACTATTGGATCAGGCAGTCATGATTCATTTACACAGCCAGGGTGGAGGAGTCCTGCAGTCCAGGCAAACTCCTGGGGACCACAGCTGGGACACAGCCAAAAAAAAAACCTCAACTGAAGTACCAGTTGCTTATCATAACTTAATGAGGTCTGAGGTAAAGTATATTTAGACACAAATTCTCAGTCTCATGTCCAAGTTTCTGGTTTTGGAGATTTAAGTCAGGCCTTTAATGTTACTTGTATTTTAATGCACGTAACCACACACACACAAAATATGGTGAGGTTAGCAGATGAGCCCAGACCAACTACAAAGCTGTGATTCACTCTAAGATTTGCTACTGTTCATGAATCATCTGAGCTGTGACTGTGTGGGTTGGTGACATCAGCCAGAACAAACATCTGCTCTAACCTCACAATGGGGCCCCTCCATCTGCCCATGTGAATTGCTCCACAGCAAGGCTGCAGCAATGTCCCAACCACACAGCCCTACACTGCCTTGCCATGGGAACCCAGCTCTTCAGTCCATGTGCCAGCCAAGTAACTTGGTACCAGCCAGGTCACTGGTGGCCCACAGCCATATTTTCAGTTCTCCTTGACCTCCTCCCTTAGCTAATGGGGTATAAAACAAAGTTTTAGCTCCTCCAATGCTATCTCTACAGCCTCTTGTTTCTAATTCCTAAGTGTTACCACTTTAGTACACTCGGTTGAACCTTCAATCTTCAAATTTCAGCTAGTCAGAGCTGGGCCAGCTCTACCAGCTCAACTTACGAAGGAGCAGCTGCCAAAAACGCCTTTCTGCCTGCAAGCTGAACTTGAAAACAAGCCCCAGGTAAGGCAAGACTATTACTAAAAAGAAAGGGTGACCATTTTGGCCTCGGAGAACAAGGACGAAATCAGTCTGTGTGGCAAGTTTTGGAGATGTTTCCTTATGTCTCACCTGAAGACTAGTGACAGTGAGCCTGCGAGCATCATCGGAGGGGGCGATGATGGGAACCAGGTAGGGGCTTTCAGGAATGTGCTCATCATTGAACTTTATGGACACCTCATAGTTGCCTGCAGGGAGAAAAGAAGCAGAGAGTATTCTTAGTTCTTTGAAAGTAGCATTCGGTGTTAATTCAGTATGATTTGGCCTTGGTACTTACCTGGCTCTTGAACTATGTATGACACACCACAGGATCCATCTTTATGATCCTCAAAGGCAATTTCTGCTTTACTTGGGCCTTCTACAGCAATAGACAGTCCTCCAGCTCCAGCTTCCCGTGTCCATATGCTGAACTCAGCTGTCGAAGCACATGAAGGCACACACAAGAGTAAATTTCTTGCTGCTGCATCCCTAACATCCTGTGCAGCATCCCATACTTAGGCATAGGAACAGCACCTAATCCCATCATCTGAAGTGGTAACACTTAGCAGTTTCTCCAAGCAGCTCCTATTAGCCTTGAACTAGCTTATCAGCCTTTTACAACCACGTTACAACCTCTCAAGCTCGTTCTGTGTCAGTTTCCAAAACATGGATTTCCAGACCTCTATCCACGTGACTCAGCAGAATTATTTCTCCACACTTCTCCTCTGACCACCCCTGGCTCAGGGCAACCTTTTAGTGTTACACCAAGCTCTGCTCAAGCTCTCAGAAAAGAGGCCAAGAGAGACCAAAGCACTGCACTGCAGAACCACACACAGCAAGTACGGGAGCCTACGAAGAGCAGAGGACTCACCTGGGACACCTGTCTCTCCACGCTCCAGTCCTGGGCCTCCAGCTCTCACTTTGTGGGCTCCTCCCTCACCCAGTGGCCCCACAGTGAACTGGAATGGGCTGCCTGGCACTGGCTGCCCTCTGTATTTGACATCCACAGTGTGGACCCCCATTTCTTGTGGCACAAAGCGGACGCAATAGGTATTTTTGTCAGCTTCTACGATTTCGGCGTCAGAATTTCTTCCAGAGGGACTAGTTACCTGGGCTGTCATATCCCCACAGTCAATTTCTAATAAGAAAAGCATAAAAAAATACAAATTAGAAAGCGACAAAAGGTTTTGATATTTTGTTTTTGGAAGCAGGACTTGAGCTCATGTGATCACGCAGCACAAATGACAGAGGAGGCACATAGGGGCCAGTTCGTATGCTCAGCTGCTGAGCAGCAAGCTTGGCCACTTACAGCATACCAGGTGCTATGGAGGCAGATGAAGAGGCTGGATAATTGCAGCCAGCTAAGACTGGTCTATGTGATTCACATCTGTCAGAGACTTAACAGCCAACAGGATGATCTCAAAACCCTGGAGGCAGGGTGAGCTGTGCAACCCATTCTCCAGCCTGCTGCACACTGAACAGATTACGACTTCCCTGGTCTTTCTTTTTCCATATATCGATCATCATCATGCTTTTTTTAACAATTCAAAGAGAACACACTACCAGTGCTTTATTCCTAAACTATCTTAATATGAGCATGTCTTAACAACACCAAAGTTCCTATTTGCACCCAATACAAGTGCAAGTTATGAGGATAAGGACTTTGCTTACCTGGAATTTTTAGATTCAGATCACATATGCTTCCTACTGTTGCAACAGAAGGAGCTCGTCTTGTTCGTGTGATGCTCTCCCTAACTCTTCCTTCACCACTTATCTTCACAGTAAATGGGCTGCCTGTAAATACCACAGCAAGTCATTTATTCCCTGCTCATTACATGCTGCATCAAGGGGGACTGGATCACAGGGGAAGTTTCAAATCCAGCTGACAGTGAGGTTCCAGTGAAATACACTCAGGTAAGCACAACAATTTTGGATGCTTGCTGTTTGTGGAGGGTACCTCCTTGAATCTTTGGGACTTAGGGTCCCACACAGGCCACTTCTAGCATGCTGGTCAGCTTGGTAAGATTCTTGATACACTAACCAAGAAGTTGTCCAGCACTTTTGCTTACCTGGAATATGTTCATCTGCAAATTTAGTGGACACAATGTACACACCAGGTACAGTTGGAAAATAGGACACTTTGCAAGTTCCATCTTCTAGGTCTTCAGTTTGGATGTCTACCTTGCTGGGTCCTTCAACTGCCAGTGAGATCCCACCATAACCTACAATATAGCTAAGTTAGTCTCAGCCTTCTGTAGTGCTGTTAACAAATTTGACATAAAATAGTCCAACCCATAGCAGTAGCTACTCAGTATCATAATGGGCTCATGCATTTGCTTGCTGTCTTAATGACATTTTTGTGGTCCTAATCAGTCAGATATTCAAAGCACAGCATGCATTTGGCTCCTGAAACACTCTGATCCTTTTATCCCTTTTATTTCATTAACACTGAAAAGTTAGCTCCAAAGACTGTGGTCAAGGCTCCACATTAAAACAAAAATATCTTCCTCATTTCCTTCTTGCTGTACACAACACTAGAACCAGCACCAGATCAAATGAAAGAAAAGCTTCATCAGTGCTTCAGTGACAGTCCCTGTTGGCTGTAACGGAAAACACCAACCAAGACAATGCAAAGCATTTTAGAAGTTAATAGCATTGTCTGTAGTTAATAGCTGACAATAATGACTGTGCGTGCTTAATACACTATTTCCATCTGCTGCTTTGTGGCTTGTGACTTGGTGGTCACACACTGAGGGAGAAAACACTCTCATTTAGAAAGGATACATAACTCACAGCATCCAAAAGTGTCTTTGGAATGGAACTGACCTGCATCTCTTGTGTCTACAATGAAGTCACACATTTCAAAAGTTCGCCCTTCTACCAAGCCACGTCCAAAAACTCTTGCTCGTCTGGCATCTCCTATCTCAGACTGGACCACCATGATTGTTACAGGGCTGTTTGGTACATGGCTTCCATTTTTCTTGATGCTAACCAGATGTTCTCCTACTTCCCGTGGAATGAATGAGATGCCTACAAAGCAGAGAAATGTGACAAACTTACTAACTTTTTACGCACATTATACTTGATTTAAATGCCTTAAATACACCAATAAATGAAATACTGGACAAGCACTCGCTACACACATTGAAGTATTGCCCTCAAATGGGGCTCAAAGCCATTCTCACACGGTGACAGAAAGCACTTCAATCACAACCTAGCATGCAAACTAGCATGGGAGGTCATTCTTCATACTCTTCTGTCTTTGGCCAACTGTACCAAACAAAAATGAGACACATGGCTTGACAGAGCTCCTCTAGGAAGGAGCAAAGCAGTCAGTCATTTCACATAACAAAGCAGACTGGAGTAGAGGCTACTAAACTAACTCTCTCAAATCCAGACTCTCAGAAGCTTACCAATGTGGTTGTTGGGTAGCCTCTTCAGAAGACAAGGTTCATCACGACCCGATGGGGCTTTAATGCTGGCTGTTAGGAGGCTGAGATCAGTCTCATTGATGTCCAGCAAAAAGTCAGCAGCTGAACCCAGCTTAACATGGGACCGCCTCCGGTTATCATCTGAATGTATAAAAAGAGAAAAGAGTTAGGAAATATTACAAGATTAAGTGCAGAACAAGTCAGAGGACTTCATGTTCCTTCCACAAACCAGGTCCCCCATGCTGTAAGAGATGAATTTTCATTAAGAAGTGCTTCCAGAAGGCTAAACTTTATACCTGTGATCTTGGCTGTGAATGGACTGCCTGGGATGTGCTTGTCATTGTACTTGACTAGGATGCTGTAGTTCCCAGGCAGAGTAGGCAGGTATGTTACTGTGCAGGTCCCATCTTTGTTATCAATGCAGCTGATCTCTGCTTTTGAAGGTCCTTCAATAGCCAAGTCCAGCCCACCTAGGAGACAAGAACAGCACTTCTGTTTATCTTCATGCACACTAAATTCAAAGAATTGGTCCAAAGAATTGATCCAATATTTGGTACTGAAAATGCATCTTAGATGCCTGTTTTCAAATGGCAGAAGCAGAAACAGCCCAGGTAAACCTACTGACACCATAACTAATCAGTCTGCTGGGTTTACCTAACAGTTCTTCCACATCCAGTCAAACTACTAGACCTTCACTGCCTTCAGTTCATTTTTAATTATATGAATTGTTTGCACCCTCTACCACATCTGCTGCTCTCAGGAAGAACTAATAAGATAGTTTTCACTACAAGTTACAGCTTGATGAAATAATTTTCATCTGATATTTGCACAGGTCATTTGTACTGCACCAGAGATTCAGTTGGACAGATGAATGCAAATTAATGCCAATGTGCACAACACTTCCAGAAAGTGCCTAGCTTAGGGTAGGGTGAGATTAAAGAACAGACTTACCCTCGCCTGCATCTTCTGTAACAATGGTGAAAGTTGCTGGTTTATTGGCAACCCCATAAATGAGGCCAGGCCCATAAGCAGACACACTGCCACTGTTTGGATAATTCACATAGAACTGCAGAGGGCTCTCTAAAGAAACAACAAACAAACAAAAAAAGAGAAGCATTTCTGAGGAATGTCTGGACCACATAAACAAAACAGACATCAAGAAGCTCCAACCCAACAATATCTTATTTTTATTCTTACTGATACCCATGTTCTTCAATGACTCACTATTTGATATTTGAAGAAACTTTAAGTGACTCTGATGCTCTCAAAAAAAAAAACCAAAACCCAAACAAGTAAGCTTCTCCTTTCATCTGCAAAAGATACTTCTCCACAATTTGTTCCACACTCAGTCACGACAAAGTTACTGTTACTCAAATTGCCAGAGATAAGCTTCAATGATGTTGTTAAGGGTCTTATTCATTACAAGTTTATTTTTAGCACATTAAATCAGAACATGACTCAGAAGAGGCTTTCAGTTTAGGCACAGATCTGGAGTTTCGGTAGCTCAGAGTGTCTGTTTCAATCAACCTGAACTAGCAAATTTGAAGGGTATCCAAGAACAAATTTGCCAGCCTCAGATTAGCTAACCTGGCACACAAGAACAAAAAGTATAGTCAACAACAGCCAGTAATGGTTTTGGAAAAAGGCAGAGATGGCTTTTAAGTCCAAAGCTAGTTTTTCGCAGCTGAGACAGTAGCCAGTTTTATTCATAATGGCCTTCAAGGAGGAAACATTACAGCACATCATCCTTCAGCCCAGATGCAGAGTAATGGTCTTGCAGAACTAACACATGATAATTTGGCACTTAGGGAGGTGCTAGATACACACAAAGTCCTGAAGGCACTGAAGCAGTAGCATGCATGACATTTTTGAGCTCCTTGCTTCAGCCAAAATTATCCTGTGTCTCTGCACCAACAGAGCCAGGCAGCCCCATTCAGGCAGCACTGTCTCATGTCTACACATCCTTGTCAAGATCTGTCCCGTTTCACCCCAGTGCCAAGCAGCTGATACAGGCAGAGAACAGTGGGGAAGCCCCAGCCTTTGGGCAAGGCAGAGCTTCAGCTGGGGAGCTGGTGAAGTAAGGACAAAGGAAAAGAAGAAAAAGGGAATGAAAGGCAGTGGTTTCTGGTTGTTAAGAAGCAGCCAGGAAGAAAGGAAGATTACAGCATAGCATGCATGCGTTTTATCTTATTGCAATGAGATGAAAACAGTAACTATAGTGTTTCAATCCCTTAGTCTTTGCCACAGATTGGAGATTTTATGCCAGTGCAGTTTTCAGGATAAGCATCCACCATAACCACTAGTTTTGCTCAGCACCATGGCAGTAAATTTCAGCCTGAAAAGAAACGGTAGTTAGAAAACTGTATGTTTCCTCTTCATAATAAAATGCCACAAAAGCTAGTTTCCAAAACCAAAATCCATTTTAAGCCTGGCTGGTATTATTAAACCACAATGGAAGCTCACACGTGCCAGATCACTCCTTTGCTTCAGCTGCTCTCTGGATAGCGTGCAGATGAGCTGCTGCTGAAGGATAACGTACCCCGGGCAGTCCTTACTAAGCTATGGAAACCTCACCAGGGAGCAGATGCATCAGCAGGATGCTGCACTTGGATTTGTGTCACCTGCTTTGTCAGACTCACCTGGGATGTGCTTTCCCATGTATTTTATGTGCATTTCATGCAACCCAACCTCAGTGGGAGCGTATCTCACTGTTACTGTGCCATCTTTGTTATCCACAATATCTGGCGTATCCGTCTTCCCAGAGGGCATGTGTACTTCACCTACAAAAAGCCACCGCAGGAGTTACAGGAGAAGCTGGCTGCTTCCCCTCTCCCACCCACAAAGTATTGTCTAGCCACTTTAAACAAGCATTTTAAATTGTTAAACTCCTTCCCCACAGGCACAAATAGGAGACTAATGGGAACACTAACCAGACATGTTTTCTACTTAAGCTAGATGAATACAACACAGTGGTAGACATCTGGCGAACAGTCCTGTGACCTTACAAACTCTACAACATAGCTGTTTGCTTGAGCCACTGGAGTTCTTATGGCAGATAAAGGCACACATCTACCTCGTCACAAGACACTCCCTTCTCCTGCAGCAATTTTGAAGAGAAAAAATTGACTGCCCCTTCAGCAGGGACAGACCAGGGCTTGGGGTGGGATTGATGAGCTAGAGGACAGGAAGGGACACAGCCCCTGTGTGCAGGAGCTTCATGCAGCTGGGGTTTTCTTGGGACAATGCTCTCAGCCACCAGACCCGTGGAGGAGGGGTCAACCTGCTCAGGAGATGGTATGTGACAAGAGTGCAGGATGACACTGGAAACATCTGCACAAAATAAATAACAGAGCTTATCAAGGATGTATGTATCTGCTCCAGCAGTAGCTCACACTACAGCCCAGCACTAAGGACCACAGCAGCAAAAAGAATCTCTTCATTTAACTGAAACCACCAGTGGGGTGTATCCTACTCACCCCTCAGCGGGTGCCACTTGATATGAAATTAAACAACTGAATTTCTGGCAGGATACAATCTTCCCCCACACGCTGTGGTCTAGACCACCCAGACTGCTAGCTGCTAATGGATAAACATGCTAACAGAAAGCAAAACCTCCCCGAGAGGCTACACATAACTCCAGGTACCTGTTATTTCTCCTTTCCTTACAGCAAAGGGGATCACCATATCAAAGGGCCTGAATCCCATGCCGTTCATGTCTCCAACCGGGACATAAGCTTCTTCGGTCACCTAAAGGAAGCAAAAGGATGGGACACTTCATAAAGGATGGCAGACCCAAACGAGCAATGAGCAGCTCCACTGCAAGCACAAGCTGGAGAGAGCGTGTGGTGATTATTGCAGGCAGCCACAGGACTGGGCTCAACCAGAGCAGTGTCTGGCCAAGCTCTCCTTCCTAACACCACCAGAGCAGAGTGAATCAAACATGGTGCGAATGGCAGACATGCTGGAAAAAAGTGAGGAGATAAAAATGGAACACAAAGGGATGGAAGACAATGTAGAGCACACGCAAGACCCAAAGTGGCTCCATCTGAAAGGATTTAGTTGCTTAAGGCCTGGAAGAGAAAGTGATTTTTGAATGGGGCAGAGTGATTGCAACACAAAATGGACAAAAGAAACAAGTTTCACAATGTGACTCTGGACTCAAGACACTGTTCTGTTTTACTGAGAAAACAAAGCGATGTGCTCAGGTTGCTTTTGCCAACAGGAGACATTGCAGAAGTAGAAGCTGTAGGTGTAATGATCCTCTTCGTTTTTAAATCAGTTTATTTGGAGAATCCCTTCAAGCAGCAAAGAAAAAACAAGGTCTGGATCCCAAGAACAACTGATCAAACAGAAAGAATGAACACAATGACCAGAGCGATTCAAGCAGTCCCAAGAAGCAGGCTGTCATCTGAAATGGAACACAGAATGGGGGAAAAACAGCTGAAAAATGTAAAAATTGTGTACCCAAGGGCGGAATCCAGGGGGAGAGGCACCCAGTGGCTCCTGCGACCGCACGGCAGCATCATCTGCATCTACAGCCTGGGCAGGGGTAAAGGCAGGTCAGGTGTTACTGTGGCACAGGGCATTCCCACCTTTCACAGCACAGAATGCACAGCTCCCTCCAGCTCCTCAGCACCTTCTTCCCACCCCACAGATCTCTAAGTCCTCTTGCCATTGTAAGGACCTGGATCCAGCCAAGGGAGCTGGGAAACTGTCTGTGTCTGCAGGCGCTGGGGGAAGCCACCAGCATCACAGCAAAGGGACAAAGCTGGGTACACAATGCTGCTGGGAACTTGGGAAGCTGGAAAACAGTGTCTGAACACTGCTGGAATTGAATTTCAAAGTTGCTTTTTTATGGGACTGGTGCAGGGAGGGAAGTGAAAGGTTTAAACCTAAGATGCAAGCCCCCCAGGCGTCGTGCTGCGTAGCATGGTGTGCGAGCTGGGAGACAGGGGAGCCTGAACCCTGGGAAGGCTGCTCCCAGCTCATGCACTGGGGTGAATGACCCAGCCCACGCCCTGTCATAGCTGCAAAGCCACTCTTCTGATTCATTGCTGGGATAACGTTGTCAAGACACAGAGTGTTTTCCCCCAGCACTGCCTCCCTTCCCACCCGGCATGCCAAGAGGATGACTTGCAAATTCCCATCTCCCCCACTCAACCCAAGGAGAGCGGCTGGGGCCGACACCCCCGCACGCAGCTCCACCAGGCTCCTCCTGCCCCTTTGCACCACTGCAAACCAC
Source organism: Calypte anna (assembly GCF_003957555.1). NCBI lineage: Eukaryota > Metazoa > Chordata > Aves > Apodiformes > Trochilidae > Calypte > Calypte anna. Next base: position 9,364,440 of record NC_044258.1, on the reverse strand, counting down.
ACTAACAAAATAAACCGCTGGAAACTTATGCATGGAAAGACTGCTATGAAAACCAAAGCAAAACAGAAATACTGCTGCTTTGCTGTTCCCCGACCCCGGCTGAGACACCCAAGTCAAAAACATACTCTATCAGCCAGCTAGGAAGTGGGAATTTTGGCTGGCCAGAAGCAGGCTCCTTGACCTTGAGAGGCATTTCCTGCAGTGAGCTTTGAGTAACGACCAAGTGAGCAATTTTTCTTGTGGAAATCTTTGAGGACACTGGCAGCAATCTGCTAGGGAGGTAGGTAGGAAGAGCTGGTGTCCAGCCCCAAGGACTCGCCCTCCCAGACTCAGCACAAGTACAACCATGTGGTTCCAGGGATCAAGATGTGCTGGAGGCTGACTCGGCTGAGATAACAAGATCAAAACTTGTTTTACCAACACAGAGATCTGTGTTCCATATGAAGGGCTCCTGTGAAGCAGTAAGTCTGCTCTTCAGGGAGGTTGGGGCTTGCTTTGCTTTTGAAACCTAAACACTGCATGTTGAAGGAACATAATTAGAAGGAGGGGATTGGACTATAACAGTTTAACTAGCACTTGAAAATAATTTTTAAATGTGAGCTAACAGCCTGCTTCCCTGCCATCTGTCAGCAGATTGTTCCTTATTTTGGGGTCACCATTATAAGTGAGTGAGAGATGGACAAGATGGAGCATCTGAAAATGGCTGAAGTACTTAGTTGTAGAAGCTGATCACAACCATCCTTACATCATTTAGAAGAACTACGTGGTCAGGAAATGAAAAATTAATTTGCTTTGAGGAGCCAAGTCTATATCCTCTGATGGCTTCTATCCCTCTTCCCTTAACTGTATTGCCTGCTCAAAACAAACTCTAAAAATAACAAGGATTAATTAGCTCCTTCTAGTCTAGTAAATGCCTAAACATTTACACAGAGAGTTAGCCTATCATTAAATAAAACCTGGCAGCAGGAATCCAAATGGGAGATATTTTTGGATCAGAGCTGGCTTACCATGACGGTGAAAGGACTGTTGGGAATGTCCACCCCACCGAAGCGGACATAAATCACATAGGTTCCTGGTTTGGCAGCAGTGTAGAAGATATCATAAGTCCCATCCTCATTTTCAACAACATCTGCTTCAGCTTCTGTCCCATCTGGTGTCAGGACGGTGCACGTCACTTTTCCCTTCCCTGCTGATTTGGCGTCTACCACAAAACCAACCTCCTCACCAGTCTTCACAGTGGGTGCAATTCCAGGACCTACAAGACAATTCTTGTTACACAAAGTGCTCAGAGGACATTTTTTCCAGGCAGACAGCCCACAAGGGGCCTGGGAAGCACAGCACCAAAACACTGGTTCTGGGGACCCACAGACATGGTTTTGGGAGCAGATGTACAACAAGGGATGTTCATAGTGTTGGTCAGCACAACAGCATGCAAGAGCTGGCCACCAGCTTTCCTCCTTCTCTGCAATCAAAGAGGCTGGATAAGAACAGAGGGGAAAAAAAGCTAAGTCTGAAGAAAGCAATGCCTTAACCCCTACTCTTATCACCACGTTCCTTTATGCAGAGCCAAAGGCACTATTTTCTGTCCTAGCCACTGACTCAGCTATCATTGCTTTAGCATAAACCTCCCTGGGCAAGCAGCTATGAAAGCGCACAGTAGCCATGGCCATGTTTCTTCCTAAATTACCCACAAATTATTTTCCACTGTTCTACCACACACTGGAAAAAAAAAAAAAAAGAAACAATCCCCAAATTGTAGCAATCAGATCCAGCCTGAAGAACACTATGTTCAAATGAGAACCATTAAGAATTATTTGCTGTACATATTTGTACTTCTTAGGCCAGCACTTGTTACCAGGTAAACGGCTCATTTACAAATGGCAACAAACCTGCCATTTTAATACGTTGGCAGTATTCCAGCATCTACTCCTACAGCAACTGTATTTCAGCTTTACAGCTGAGAGTCAGAAGCACTTCTTGGAAAGGGGAAATTTAAGTTGGCATCTGAGAGTAATCTCCGTGACAATCATTTGGAGTAGTTAGTGACTTGAGTTACTTGAAAGAGTATCAGATTCAGCCACTAAGGCCTCTTATAAACAAAGTTTGAAGGAAAGTGGATACCTGCCACTCTGTGTTTTCCATTGTGCTGGGAATATATCTCTGTTAAAGCAGGTTTGAAAGCAGCCAGATGCTGGATTGGAATTGGGTATGATCTAACTGCATGAAGCGGGTCAGCACAATGCCCAGACACTTTCACACATCTACAACCACAGATTAAGCTTCCCTTTTGAATGTGACCTTGCCTTATTTACTTATTTTCAAATCTGGGGATTTACATTCAGTGGCATTCTTGTAACTAGTTACTGTCACTTCTGCTCCCTGCCACAGCCCAAAACCATGTATGTGATGACCAATCGTCCTGAGAACAGGTTGGGGTCAAAGCTGTAAGTGTACTCTTAGAGCAACAAATTTGGAGTCACTCCCCTACACCAAGGCACTGATTTTTGAGGCACTGATTATTATCTTTAGGTTCTCTCCTTCCACACATGCCTTCCAGAAGTCTGTTCAGACCTATCCAACCTTAAGCAGACAGAAAAGGAGAAGAAATCTCCACTAGTAAGACCCAGCCTAAACAGGCTTTGCTAATGCAAAAGCACACAGCCAGCTATTTACATCCTCAGACTTATTTCCGTTCTTGCTCAGAACGAAAAGCTTCTTGCAGCCCACAGTACAAGGAGCATGATGCAGTGAACATGCACAGATATATTATTTTTAAATCATACTCACTGCAGTTCTCAGTGGGATTTCTCTAAGCCAAAATAAGCATCAGACTTCAGTAACATCTGGCTGTTCATAACAACCCAAGCAGTTTGAAAGATTCTGCTAGAGATTGCAGGAGATTCCCTCTTACACACAGGGTGGGCATTTCTTTATCTTTAGGAAAGCCCCTCTTGTAAAAGCAGCCAGATTGCACAAGTCTTTGGTATCTTTTATACTCATCAGCTTTACACCAAGTATGAACAACGGCAACAGACAGGAGCCAACACTCACCTGTGGCCAAACACTTGCTGGCATCCCCAGCTGGAGATGCCCGGATCCGATAGGGAGAGGAGGGGATATCATCTCCACCGTACTTCACGCCAATCGTATAGCGGCCCGTTTTGTCAGGGACATAGGTGACTGTGTAAGTGCCATCCTTGTTGTCATGTATGTCCACTCTCTTGGGTTTGCCCTCTTGGTCCTGAGGAATGCAAGCCAGAAGATTAAGGCACTATGAAGTTAGTTATGAATCCCTATAGCAGGGCAGCAAATCTGTTGCCAACCATATTTAGTCAGTCTCAAAGAGATAGAGAACTGAAGCCTTTTGAGGGTTAAAAGTCACTTGCGGACTATTAACCAGGAATAGACTATTAGGAGCAAAAAGGTATCAGACCACTATAAAACAGTCAGTGCTATCATTAACTACCCTTTGTTTGATACAAGAATGTAAGATCCAGGAAGCCACTTTAATCAACTTAATTGTAAGAAGTTTTAGGCTTCACTGCCACAGTACTGCTGGCAATGAAGAACACTTCCCAGGTCCCTGAGGCACAGATCAGGAGCCAGACTATGCAGCTCTGTTCTGACAAAGCACTGGGCAGCTTTGGCCAGCTGGTCCCCAAAAGGTCTGCAGTCAAGGGAAGTGTTACTGAAATCTGTGTCAACCCTCCTGGATGAGGCATCCAGCTCCTGGCACACTGCAAGGTCTATAGTTACAAGCAGATCTGTGTAGTGCCTTCAGCTACCGTGTCTACACTGAGTATAAGAGCTGAAGACATACATAAAAAATACAGATCAGAGCTTCGGCATCAAGCTTTTGTATCTACAGCCAAGATCTGTGCTGTGCAAGACAGAGCTACTCCCAGCCCCAGCTTTCAGTGCAAACTATCAGCTGCAAAGTATGAAGCATTTTAGAAAGCCTTGTAGGCCTGCTTACAGGGAAACCACACAGTGACTCCATTCTGTATGTCATAACGTGACACTTCCTGGAGTACAGTATAAGCTACAAAGGATTTGAGACTTTAGGTACAATGTGATAAAGCCTGCTTCTTTCAGGAAGATATTTGACATAATATTTGACATTCAACAGCTGAGAATGAGAAGTGAACAAATGATATGAGTAGGATCACCTATGCACTCCCAGCATACAGGACTTGTGGAACTTAATCTTCAAAGCCACAGCCATGCTGGGAGCTCTGATAAGCATTTTGGATTCTTTAAGAGCACACCTGCATGCCAGAATAAAAGCAGATGCTGTACTGCACCTGAGCAGACAGCAGAACAGCATAGGAATGCAGAAGGGCAAGAACAACCAGCCATGCTTTGACCCAGGCATGCCAGAGCTGAGAATGTGCTTTATGGCCCACTGACCAGAGACCTTTTTGCTGAGGCCACAGAGTCCACGCACCAGAAATTTCAGGAAGAGCAATAACAACATCAAATAAAACATTCCTGCAGTATCTCCTTAAGCAGCTCTTGGCTTTCGGTAGCCTTGAGGGAGACTTGTTTGTTAATTTATCATCATGCAATGCTCAGTGTGGATGTTATCTCATGGCCTTGCTGAGCGATACTCCTACAAGGCTGTCTCCACTTCAAATTCCAGTATTTTCAGAATCTTGCAAGGAACTATTTATCTCATTTTGGGTATTTGCAGAGTCCAAGGTTAACCAAGTGTCAAATCTAGCCTAGGTGATGACTTTAAGACAGAAGTCTCAACAACCACAGAGTGCAAGACTTTCCTGTACCAGAGATTAAGGTCCAGCCAGAAGTCCAGTCTCCAGAACACAAGGCATGCCGTGGCACTTCTGATAGGAGCCACTTGTGCCCACCTAAGCCAATATATTTCCACTCCCATTTGGTTTTGTAGTTACTTACAGTGATCTGTACAGCCAGAAGTCCCTGCCCAGCATCCTTAGCATCCACAGCAAACTCCACAGGCAGGCTGGCAGGTATGCCATAGGAACTGAGCCCTGGTCCGCTTGCCGTCACTTTACTGGCATCATATGTAGGAAGCACCTTCACCTTGAAAGGACTTAAAGGGAAAAGCATTATTGCCTTCTCCTCCTAAGTCAATGGCTGATAGTTACTGCAAAACACATCCAAGTGTAGATACAGCTCCACTATGGCATCTCTGCTGCATGCGCAACAGGCTCAAGCCACCATTGAACCCTGCATTCATGCAAGGAGCTGCACTGGTTAAGAGAGAAGGATCACAGCTAGCCCTTAGTGCTTGCGTGTTGGGAGAGCACTATGTAGTCATTAAATCTTCACTTCATCTCCATCACCTTACCTACGAGGAATCTCTTCATCAGCATACTTGACAGTGATCATATAGGGTCCCTCCTGCGTTGGGGTGTACACCACAGTGTGGGTGCCATCTCCATTGTCTACTATATTAACAGGCTCCACAATTCCTAAAAAAAGAAACAGAAAATTTTCTCAGCTGTGCTATTAAAACTCAGTTCCTCACCCACTATTTAGCTCTAAGCTGCTCTGTTCATTTACAGTTTGCAACAATCAAATGTCAATTTTTAAATCTTTTTTTATTTTTTAAATGAAAGCAATAGTCATGGATCAGTGATCAGTTTTCCTTATTTTGTATTCAAAAGCCATTGACTTGGGATAGATTTGTTACCCACTGCTCTCTGGACACCCTTCTTCTTGCTGTAAACAAAAGCTAGCATGAAAATATTGGAGAAAAATCTGCCTTTCTCTACAGTCCAGGTCAAGATCAATTGCTCAAAATACAATGAAGATCTTTCGAGAAAGAAAATGACTAATGGTTATAATTGCCTGAACTGTCATTTACAAGATTACGTACTGCTCCTGGGATTCAGTGCACAGAATAGAGCCCTAAAGCCAGTTGGTGGTTAGCATTCACCAACTGAATCTTTCACAATCAGGTATCTGTAAAGCAGGCTAACTGTTTTGGCAGGAGAGCCCTGCAAGCTGCCAGAGCCATAAGCAAGCAGGATCAATTATTTCAATTTGCATTAAGCTAAATCTACAGCAGATTAAGTGACATATCAGTTCAGATCAACACACAAAGCACTCTAGAATTACAAGTTGGCTTTAAAACACAAAAAGGATTAGCAGTAAAGCAAGCACAAAAGAAATTTATAGATTCCATGCAAAGCCTAAATCCAACACCGTTGGTTCCCACTCCCTCCTCCAGATGATTCTTGCTGTTGCCAATTGGACTTCCAAGAGCCAAAATTCCCAGTAGTTTGTGATGAGTTCAAACCTGTCTCAGGGCCACCATTAAAGAAATCTGAAATCGCTTTCAATGGGGAGCGCCATCCCTGGGAATCCGTCTCATCCACTAAAATTAAAGAAGTGTTACCTGGGAAGGACCTGCACCACCATGACCTGACACTAGGTTGGGGAAATTGCTCTCACCTCCCTGCAAGGTGAGACTGGCAGCCAAAAGGTACTCTAACAAGATACCATGTAGCCAAGCCCCAGCTTTTTAGGTTGACGCAAACATCGGTAATGCTTGAGAGCCTTGCTGCTCTCTAGAGAGGGTTCCATCACGTTTCACCAGCTCCTGTAACCCACTGCCATGGGTTTCCCAAGCCACCATTCACATATGAGACTATTGGATTTATATCCTGATGTCTAAATCTAAGCCACAACTGTTCACCAGTTATGGCACTTCTCCCAGCTCTGAAGATTAGGATAAAGACACTGCCCAAAGCAGCAGTACCCAGGACACAATTCTCCTCTTTTTACAGCATGACACATGGGCCAGCTATCAAGGTACACGTGCCAGATGAACAGGAACAGAAGGAAATGCTCATTAAAGTGGTATCACCACCTCCTCTGCAAGCAGAGCCAGTACCATGTTACCACCAAAATGCAGAGATGCTGGATGAAGAACTCCAGTTCTTACCTCTGGGTCCTGCCACCACCACCTCCAGGGGTGCTAATCCTGCCTTGCTGGTGTCTACAGTGAAGGACTGTGGGATTTTGGCTCGAACAGCTGTTCCTAGACCTGGTCCTGCTGTCTTCACCTTGCTGGGATCCACAACATCCTTCACAGGAACCTTGAAAGGACTGCCTGGAAGTCAACGCAGAGTTAACAGTTAAACACCACAGAGTTTCCGGAAACCAAAAGGTCTTTTTTTCTACTTTTCCTTGGGAAAATTACTATCCCTCAACCTCAAGCGGGAATGACAGCCTCACAGCTTCCATACTACTTCTCTGCTTCTGCAAAATGCAGAAGTGTAACACTGGTGCTTTGACTTTTTCACCATCTATGCCACAATTCAGTTGTGATCCATCCCTTCCAGATCTCACACCGCAGAAAGAAATGCATGAAAGAAATCAGTAGTGCAAACAAAGCATCATGCAGGCACTTGCTTCCTTCACATTTTTCCAAGTTTAGTATGTTGACAAATAAAATTAGACCAACGGGAAAGAATCAGCTCACTCACAATGCCTTGGAAAGAATACCTGGATGTGTGCTGTGTGACAGCATGAAACAAGTCAAACATTACCGAAAAATGTGTCTAGCACTTAGGAGCATTTAATTCCTGGTATTAAGCAAAATATCATCTTTTTATCATGAACTGCTGGATATCAGATGTACCTGGAATATTCCTTAAACCAACTTCACTTCAGTTTGACATCCAATGCAAACACACATGTAAACACCTGGCTTAGGAAGCAGTTACTGAGCTTTCTGAGCTGACTAAAACATGCAGTTTAATACAGTCCCTGTAACAAGCTCAACCATTAGACCATCTCATGCAAAACAGATACTTGAAGGCATCCACACACCAAAGGGCTATTTTCTAGCATATTATTCATCACTTGCACATAGTATCAGTTATTTATCAAGGGCTATCTTCCCTTTGCCTGTCCCACCCATCTGTAACCACCCTTCTGTTCCCCTGCATATGCTATAGTCTTGGCAAGGCTCCTCCACATCCCCACTGATGCCACTTCAGAAACAAGAAGAAACCACAGCCCTTCCCCAAAACTACCACACCACAGCACACAGTGTCCCCACTTCCCTGCTGGGTGTGAGGAACAAACACCATAATTGTTTCTGCCCCAGTTCCCAGGAGAAGAAGAAAGTCAAAACCTCAGCTTCCCCCAGCACAAGTGAGACACAGCCAAGGTGCTGAGTCCTTGGGCTTAGCATCTTCCCACTTCTGAAAGACACCAAGAGTTCTTACCAGGAATATGCTCTCCCCCATACGTGATGTTCACATCGTACTCTCCTGGAACATAAGGAACATACTCTGCACTGCAACTCCCATCCTTGTTATCTTTACAGCTAATTTTAGACTCTGAAGGTCCTTCAACAGTTATCCCAAGGCCACCAATTCCTGCTCCTCTGCAAAACAAAGCCACGCATTGTTAGAATTACTCACTTCTAACAGCAGCTTCGTAGCCTTTGCATGCTCTGTCTGCACTTTACCCTTACTGGAAATGCAGTAACCTGACTTCTGATGTCCAGTGTGCTCCAGATGCTCTGGCATGCAAAGCCATTCGATGTAACCTCACTTGCATTTTCACAGAACTTTATCTTCAACCACTATCAACCTCTAATCTCTGAAGGGCAGAGTGCTCACTGTGAGGTAGCACATGCAGTAATCAGAAGGCCACAGCTTGGTCTTTTTATAAATATTTGTACCAGGTTTAGCACCCGGCATAGCATGGCCCACTACACTCCCCACTCAGACATTTAAGGATCAAATACGCCCAGTTACCTGGTGACAACTGAAAAGGCATTTGGCTGATTTGTGAAAGCTTCTTTAAGGCCAGGCCCTTGTGCCTTCACACGTGATGGATGGCAGCCTTCTGTCACGTTCACTCTGAAGGGACTGTTTGGCACAGGCACCCCATCATATGTTACACTGACTGTGTGTGGACCTGTTGAGAGGAAGAACACATCCCAATTTCCCTATGTATTCTCATCACTTAACATTGTTTATACAGATACTACAGGCTTACATGTCAGCATATGGCTAAGAGCTTCCTCCTGCATTTCACAAGACTTCACTAGTGTTTCATAACTGACATGCCATCTACTCATTGTTATTCTGAAGCCAAGTTATGGTAAAAGTCAGTTCTTCAAGTTAAAATAGAGCTACTTCCTGCAGAATTTCTTTCCTCCTCCGCAGGCAAGAAATCTTGCTAAGATGCCAGCAAGTTACTGGCAGACTTCAGCCGTTTGCCACAGAAGAGCTGATGGCTCTTGGTTTTCCCCTGTCAAGTAAAGAAAAAAAACCAAACAAAACCAGAGGTTACCCTTTTCAAAAGGCGTGTACTCTACTAAATAGGTTCCATCAGCATTGTCCTGGATGAGACAGTCTGCAGGGGAGCCAGATGGGCTCGTGATCTGTGTCCTGATGTGGTCACCACCAGACTTTGTTAGAGGTCGAGCATCCACAGTGAACTCAGTTGTAGCTTCTCGGAAGACATCTGCAGGATACATTTTGAAGAGTCACTTCAAGAACCGGGTGTATTTCCAAAGATAAAGTATTTTATGAACCAGCACGATAAACAACTCGTTTGGGAACATACCAAAACATCCCAGTTCAAGGGTCACCATGGAACCCTCAACTATTACAACTTCTAATGCACAGAATATTTTGTGCAGGATAAAGGACCAAAAGTCCTACAAATTCTGGTAACAACAGTTATTCTCACCTTTCCCTTCCACTCCTGGACCAAAGACTTTAACTCTGCTTGTGTCCACAGCTGGCTCCACTTTGACACGGGCTGGGAATTTAGGCACTTGCTCTCCTCCATATCTCATCTTGATTGTGTACATGCCAGCTGAGAGTGGTATATATGTTACAACGTAGGTCCCGTCTTTGTTATCATCGATCTGAATTTCAGCTTTGGAACCAGAATCTGACACCATGTCCACCCGCAGGTCCCCAGGACCTGCTTCTGTGCAGTCGACGTTCAGCAGCCCTGCCTCACCCACTTTACCACATTCCAGACCCGGGCCCGTGGCAATGACTTTAGAGACATCAAATGGCATTTCTATGTCTGCCTTAAATGGTGAACCAGGAATATGAACTTCTTCAAAGAGGATGTTTACAAAATACTCTCCAGGCTTTGTAGGCAGGTAGGAGACAGAGCAGGTTCCATCGCCATTGTCTGAGCATTCAATTTTAGCTTCACATGGGCCTTCTACTGTCAAACCCAAACCTCCAGTTCCTGCTCCTTTGGTATCTATTGTGAACTGGGCTGGTTTTCCAACGAGTCCCCCTCGGAGACCTGGACCATGAGCTTTTACCTAGAAGAAAATATGCATTTGAGCTAAGCTCATTTTTTTGTGTTATTGCCAGCACAGACTGCCTAGTTACACTTGTCTTGCAATTCAATGAGGAAGCATTTAAAAATACCCAGAAAGTAACTCCTCCCAGTTCTCCTCTAAAGTTGGTGTCTCTCCTCCAAAGAGGTTTTTAGGGAAGGACAATCATACTCACCATAGCTGGGTTTATATAGCCATGGGATACAAAAGGTAGAAAAGTTAAAAACATTTGACAGCTGTGCACACATTTTTCTTGAAATCTATTTCATTAGAAAGGAGCATCTCAATTAACAGAGCTGAGATGTTCGTGAGGCAAACTTTTACTAAATTAGGAACAATACTTGTATTTGCCATACTATGCAGAACGCTTGCAGTATTCTTATTTAGGTTAATATTGGGGTTTTTTTAAAAAAACAGCATTATAGGAATTACTTCCATAAGTCATGAAGCCTGCAAAAGGAACTGAGTAACAGCACTGAGTAACAATGATCCTAGGTCTGGCTTGGCCAAAACAAAGCCAAGTCTCCTGCAATAGCCCAAAATTCCCTACTCAGGTATCAGTTGCTATGCCATCCCTAAACCATTCACTTACCTTGGAGGGGTCTGGAGGTAGTGTGGCCTCCACAGTGTAGGGGCTGCCTGGGATTGGGTTGCCATCATAACTCACATCCACCACATACAATCCTTCTTCCCTTGGGATATATTTTGCAGTGCTGCACTCCTTACCCAGAACAGGTTCCACCAGACAGGGCACAGCTTTCCTCATTGGACTGGAAATACGAACATCCAGTTTACCTTGCCCACCAGCTCCTTTGGTGTCAATTACAAATTCCTGATCCTTCCCTACTTCCACTCCTGGAAAAGACAAAACCCATACCACTATATTAAGTACACAACATCAGACAGTGCTCCAAGCAATCTCACATAAATGGACCACCGAGGAAGCAAGCTCAGTCTGCACCCCTCTCTATGCAAAAACCTGCCAAAACAAATAAACAAGTGCCTTGGTTGATTTGAGCTACAAAGCTACAGTGCCAGACATGCCTGCAAAGACATGGCCTGACAGTATCACAGGGTTATTTCAGGAACACAACAGCCCTAAGTTTTCTTACTTAAAAAAAAAAAAAAAGAAAAAAGATGGTATGAATGGCACTCTGCACTGTAGAAGTTACATTTACCTGAACAGCCACCTAGCATCAGATTTCATCAGCAGGTGCCCAACCTGGTGACAAGTCCAGCTCTGTTCACCACAAGGGGTTAAATCCCAACACATGCTTTGTCCACATTGCTATGTCACATTTGGAAAAAACAAAAAAACAAAACAAAAAGCCAAAAAAACAAAGCAAGTAAAACAATATCTAAATTGAAATTCAGTGCCCAGGAGGACCAGCTCTATCAGAGTGGTCAAGCTGTGCAGTTGGAGCTAGTTGATCCCCAGCTGGAGCAAGTTAGAGAGAAGATTGTTTTGCACACTTGTGTTCCAGCAGCACATGCTGGCTATCCAGGTTCAGGAGAGAATTCAGAGGCAGACCATGGGGGCTGCCAGCCCAGAGGTACTTACTGTTTTCAAGTCCATTGACTTTAACTTTGCTGAGGTCCAGTGGAGCAGCAACACCCACAGTGAAAGGGCTTTTAGGGATAGGATCACCACCATAAGTTACCAAAATCTTCATTGGACCCTAGTTGGAGAATTTACAAGTTAGCACAGTTCCTCACTTCATACAGACACACTAATATCCAGGCAGTACATAACCACTTCATCTAATCTGTTACAGCTGACCACAGCCAAACTTATCGTTTATGGACTCCCAAGCCTCATCCCAGTGCAGCCCTTCAGAAGTATTAAATGGTTTTATTTAATGCAGGAAGACAAAGACAGCTCTTTCCAACATTTAATTAGACTATATTCAAGCTGCCTGGCAAAACCTCTGGCTCAGGCTGGCTACCACCCTCCCAGGACTCAGACCTGACATCTGAATGAACGTCCCAGTGCTCCAGACCAGGTATCCCCTTCCACAGCATAGGGAGGCCAGGCCCAAGCTAAGCCTGAGAGGCTGTATTATTACAGCAAAGCAAAGAGGCTGTATTATTACAGCATCTGAAACACCAGGGTTTTAAGCTCTGCAAGTCAGGAAGATTAATGCTCTTGTGTATTTTGGCTAGAATACCACACAGCCATGGCAAGCTCCAGCCTATGATGTGTGTTCCTTTTCTTCTCTCCTACCGCAGTCCATATTGTATCTATATTCACTGTTTGCTTACTTTTCATTCTTGGATGGTTTAGCTCCCAAGTGAAATAATCATGGATGTTTCGCGCAAGCTAGTGAATAGCTTCCATGATTACTCTTGGTTGTTTTTAGAAAACACACACACGGGTAGCTGTAGCAACACTGGGAGATAGATAAGGCTGAGTAAACAGTATTAAACCAAGGCTCCTCTGCTGCTGACATAGTCCCTCAAGAATTTAACTACCTACTCCATCCTGCCCCTGCTCTGAGGAGTTCAGCAACTCATTCATAAGCTACTGCTTACAAATCCCAAGAAACACAGAGTCCAGGAATGACCTACATGCTCCCCACCTTGAGGGACAAGGCTACTCTAAATGCCATGTGGTCTATTTTCATCTCTTTTTAACCATTGCTTGACTGCCACCCCTATCTGCAAGCATCTCCTGTAAGTCCACAGCACCTTCATGACCCCAGGTACTCTTCCAGATAGGAAACCCAAGGGGTAAGCCTGGTTTGGGCATCCTGGCTTGTTTTGCCACTGCTTTTCATGTGAAACACAGCAACGTGGTACTGCTCATGCACATGTGTGGCATTCAGACAACTTTGCACCCTTCTGCATACCAGCCCTGACTGAACAAGCAAAAGCCTCTCCAAACAGGCATGCCAGCCACATTCCGAGATCATGCAACTGCTTTATCCAAAAACAAATGCTAGCTCTATGGTGCTTCCAAGAATGCTAATCCAGCATTACCAGATAAATAATGCTGCAGTCCTCCCTATCAGTCTACTTTCACACAGCTACATTCAAGGAAGTTGGTGCAGATGACCAAGTTGCTCATGTATTTGTTCAGCAGAACAAGAAAAGCCAAACACTTTCACCTCAGCACTATAGAACCCATGTATTCAGAAATACATGAGATTTGTGCATTCTGGCATGAAAAAGCCTTTTACAAACATACAAGCACAACGTAAGGAAAAATACTTCTAGCTACTATCAGCTTCCACTTTCAGCTTTAATGGTGTTGCTAGGAAGCATCTGTCTATCAACCAAAATGAGTTAGAGTATATTTTTTTCCAACCCAAGGGTAAACCTCAAATACAGACAAATACTTTGACTCACTTAATCTGCAGCCCAGCTTCCCTCCTCAGCACCAACTCCCTACTGGGGAGCTGCTGCATCATCACGCAAGCATTGTGCTTTTGTCCCTGCTGTGCGTTGCTCTACAGCTCCTCTGACAACAGCATCTTGCTGAGAGGCAGCACACCACAGCCCCATCTCTCTAGGACTGGTGCAGCTGGTGCAGCCACCAGCTCCATTTCAACCTCTTAAAGTTCACCACCTTTCTTCTTCAACTGATAAGGTGTGGATTGACAACTTGCTCTGTGTGCCACTGCTTTAGTATCTCACTTGTTCCCAGAAAAAAAAAGATACTGCCAAGCTATCCATAGCTATGCCAGAAAATTATATTACTGCTTTCCAATCCCAATTGTCCTGCAGGTTTAAGGGATCCTGAGGAACAGGACATCCTGATAAGATTTATCTGCTCATTCCTCTGTGTGCAGGCACCAGAGAGGGAGATCAGGGCACTACAGCAACATGAACTATTCCCTTGTATGTTTCTACAGGATTCAGACCTACCTGCTGTATTGGAGTGTACCTAACGGTGTGGGAATAGTCATAGTTGTCAATGATATCCACATCTACCACCGCCTCTCCTGGCACTGGGCTGCTGAACTGCACATCCAGGGGTGCTTTTCCAGCTCCCTTGGTGAACACAGTGAAGTGTGTTGGCTTGCCATTTTCCACGCCTGAAGGAAAAATGTTAATTCTAATTTATGCAGGGCTCACACACAGAAACTCTTTCCAAGAAGCACTTGGTACCTATAAATCCCAGTCAAGCAAAATGCCGAGGGAGAGGAACCGTTTCCCATTGCCTGGCACCCCGCCCCGCTGTATCCAGGACTGCATCACTGCATCCCAGCAATGCTCAGCCAGGCAGCAGCTACCCCACAACAGCCCCTCACTATCCAACACTGGCCACATCATCTCAACCCTGCTCTCACCAGTTTTGTTCAGCCCAGGTCCTTCAGCTTTCACTTTGCTGGCATCGTGTGAGGGGTCCACTTTAACTCTGAATGGACTGGCAGGAATTTCCTGCGACAGAAAAACAGCTTTAAACATAACCAGGTCATTCCTCACCAGTTTTGACAGATAAACATTTTAAAATACTTCTGCTTTAACTCCAGCACCACCTTAAGTAAAATTTCATCTCAAGCACTCTACCATAGTGAGCAGTATTATTCAAAGTCAAAGGCAAAGTTAGCAGTTGGACAGTCTGCAGGGACTTTGCTCCCTTTTACTTTTTTAAGGAAAAGTTATTTTTATTCCTATGTTCCTTGGAGAGTCATTTAAGTTTTCTATCCTTTAGAGAATAGCTTTGAGACTGCAGTCATTATGCCAGCTCAAGACATCACATGTTCGAATTTCAGCATCTACAGCCAACCCCTCTCATTTGTATCCTCAAGTACTACAAAAGTGGTTTTGGAAACAGTGATCAAAGTACACGTGAGGTGAAATGAAAGGAGTCAGCTGTAAATTGCCACATCCAGCTGTGAACTGGCACATGCTCGGTGACTGAAGAGCACAGAAACAGACTCTAGAAACATCAGGCTGTGAAAAGAAGACTACAAACCTCTCCTGCAAAAAGCACTTTAATGGTGTAGCGCCCAGCAGCAGGTGGGGCATACTTCACCGTGAATGTATCATTAGCATTGTGGATGATGTCAAAATCTATGTCCTCTTCCTCATCACTGACCACACGAGCATCACACTTAATTCCAACACTGACATCACCTAGGAAAAGCAAAAGGAGGTTTTGCTACTGGACAGTGCAAGCATTTTGCTAGCCAAACAGCCAACACATTCCCAGTTCCAGTAGCTGATTAGGTCACCACATTAATTGATGTAACAGATCACATCACAATTCATTGCAGTGTTCTGCTTCCCAAGGTTTTTCCATGAAACAAGGAGAACCAGCATGAAACAGTACATAACCCCCTCTCTTGCATGACCCATGGTTCTGATACCACAGCAACAGCCCAGCCTGCCTTTACCTTCTCCTGCATCTGTGCAGTCAACAGTGAAGTGGGTCGGCTCACTGGCTTTCAGACCCGTTCTCTCCACACCAGGTCCAAACACTTTCACTTTCTGAGGATGACTTCCTTGACCTATAAGGACCTACACAGGTTCAGAAGGGTCAGAATCACACATCTGTGTCACACTCGAGACCACAATCAAGCTGTAGCATTACTTGGACAGAAGCTACAGGAAAAGAGTACTAGGGTACTCTTGAATTGCCCCAACTCCCTCAGGCTGCAGCTGCATTGACAGGAGACTGTCAAAGTGTGACCTTGTAAAAACAGAAAGCTTTTTTCAAGTGCATAGATTCTTTAAAAAAAAGAAAGCAGAAGGCCACACCTTCTTGAAGCTGACAGAAGGGGTTTATCATCCTAGCTGTAACTACAGGCATTTGTGAGAATGAATGTCCAGCTCAGCTAGACCAAGTAATACTTACCCTAAATGGGCTATTGGGCACGTTGGCTCCTCCCCAGACAACAGAAATTGTATGCTTAATTGGTTTAACTGGCACATAGGAACAGGCAAATACACCATCAGGCTTGCTTTTTATCTGGATATCAAAAGGGTTTCCTTCTCCATCCTAAAAAGCAGTAATAAAAGCAGAAGGCACCAGTAACTTGAAAAATGTTTGTATAGCTTGAACAACCCAAGACTGTTACAAAATGCATTTTTTTTTCTTTCCAGAGCCACAGCTCAAAAATACTGAAGAAATACGCAAATTACACTCCTGTAAGTCTTCATTATTTAACACTTGCTCATTCCTAACACCACCCTCCATCACATACTTTAACAACTTTGCCTGAAATTCACAGGCTCAGAAACACTGTGGATGCTTCCAAATGACAGCTCCAGGAAATTACAGCTTGCTTTGTTGAGAAGACTCCAAGTAAGGAAGCAAAGCCATGTATTTCAAACACCAGGGAGAAGTCACCTTGTCTTGTGTAAGGTTTGTTGCCTGACTACATTACACAGATCAAAGCACAGAGCTTTGAGGGAATTACACATGCCCAGAATTAAGTGCATAGAAGTACGTAAGCCATTTTTCTCAACAATGTTAAAGCCCTTGTGCTGAAGTTTCACACAACTGCCTTTGGCTTTTTACCTGTGCATACATCTTCAGAGGTGCTTTCCCAGCGTCCTTGGTTTCAACTGTGAACTCAGCAGGATTATTCACTATACAGCCAGTCTTCTCCAAGCCTGGGCCATAAGCCTTCACCTAAAAGAAAACATCCCAAGAATTTCAGCTTGCAGCTCAGAAAGAGAAGTAAAACTATGTGATTTATTTCTAAAGACCTTTCCCTTCCCACAAAACACACAAAGCATGGGATACAAGTGGAGGCTAGCAGGAAAGCTGAGAATTTGGACTATTTCAGCAAGTTTTCATTACATTGAATCTAAACCACAACAGTGTTATTAGGAAAAGCTGAGTAATATCTGGCTGGAGCATGACAAATTTAGGGCTTTACACAGCTTAAAAGCCAAATCTGATAGCAGATGCCTCCAGAAAGATCTCTTCTGCAGTTACATGGAAGATGTGTTATGCCATGGGTGAATTTTGATACACCACCTTATCCGGGTTGAAGTCTCCTGAAGCCGGTCGGATGAAGGCCATGTAGGGGCTGTCTTTTATGTCCTCATCATCACACATGATATGCACAGCATATTCACCAGGCTCTTTGGGCCAATACTTCACATCACATGAGCCATCATTCTTGTCATCACACTCAATTTTAGCCTGAGAAGGGCCTTCTATTGCAAAGCCTGAAAAAGGAACATGTATGTTCCTCGTGTTAAGATCTGTGGTGGCTGCTATATTAACATCACTTCCCCAAACTGCATTTTATTAGCAATAACCTGATGCTCTCTACCACCCTTCTTCAGCAACATAAGAGATAAACCATCCTTCCTTTTTGGGTCTCATCCCACAGAACCACAAAAGAACACTTCTCACACACGTTCCTGTCTCCAGAACTTTCTTTTCATACTCTGATACAAATTTGTGTTTAGACCAAAACATCTTCCAGACACGTTTTTTTACTGCTGGGAAAACTACTGTTTCTCATGAGTTTGTTCCTAGCGTTGCAATAAATAAACATTTCAGGCAAACTAAGTGAAGTAACATACCAAGAGAGCCAACTTCTGTGCCAATGGACTCTACCACGAAGTCAGCAGATTTACCCACAATCCCCTCATGCAGTCCTGGCCCCCAGGCTCGTACTTTCTGAGGACCTGCTTCATGACCCACCTGAACTTCAAAAGGGCTACAAGACAAAAGCAAAAGATAAGATTAGAAATGGGGACAAACACAGCATCCATGTTTTTCCCCAAGAGGGAAGGCTTTACACGAGGCTATACATTGTATTTCCCAAATTAATAGATGCTATCATGCCGTGGCACAGTGCCCAGCAGACTGTCTTTCTAGCAGAGAGGCCATCCAACCCATCACATGCTTATGTCTTGCACCACAAATCCTGAGTGTCAGCTAATTGGCTTGCACTGCTCACTGTAGCCCTGGACACTACAATAACAGACCTCTTCAAAGACTCACAAGTGAAGCCCAAGCTGCACGATCCATGAATTTTTGTTGTTTTTTGCATTCATTATTTTGGATTTCACAAGTCTGACACAAATCACCCTTCAAAGCTTTCCCAATATAAGCTGCTGCAGCCCTAAAACAGGCTGTAGATAAACTCACAGCAACTGCTTTTGTCACTAATTTTGCCCCTCCAAAGTTTCTTCAAAGGTCAGTGTTGCTTTAACCCCCCCAAACTATGCAACCCACCAAAGGGAACAAAACCTTGAAAGAGTTTCTTCTAACTCACCTTTTTGGGATGTTGTGCCCACCCCATGTAATTGTGACAACATACTTCCCTGGGGTAGCTGGATAATATTCAAATGCATATATACCATCCATAAAGCCTTTTTGTTTCACCAGCTCCTCCAAGCCCTCTGTTAAAAGATCAGTTCAGCATTAAAACTTAACAGCTTCCATCCTGCCTTCAATTATTCAGACAAGTTCATGTTTTCTTGTATTTATTTTAGCTTGCAAGAATAAATCTCTTCAACCAGGAAAAAAAAAAAAAAAGGTCAGGTTATAAGGGAAGTTAGTTCTAGTTACCCTCTAGGACAAAGACAGCAAACACTTCCAGAAGAAATACAGCAGAAAGTATTTTAAGTTACCAGACTTAATAGGTTCCCTTGTGTTTTATTTTCTTAGTCTGCAGTATGATGCATGTCATATGTTAAAACAAAAAAGCCTAACATTTGTCAGACTTTGCAACCACAAGTATGCAGAGAATGCCTACATTTCATTTTCCTCAAGATGAAGAATTTAGGGAGAAAAAGCTTAATACACTAAAATTTATATCGATAGGCCTGGTGCTTTTTTTTTTTTCCCCTCCCCATACGCATTAAGCCACACAGTCAGAGCACTGTGCCTGTGGAGGAGGTGAAGGCAATACAATGCACCTTTTAATGCTGGCCCAGCTGGGGGGAGGTGACAGGCAGCCCCACAACCCCACAGCCTGGGGAGCAGGAGGCCTCTGGAGCTTCCACCACCCCACAGCCCATCACAGCCCAGGCAGAGGGCCAGGGCCACAGCTTGGGCCACAGCAGAGGACTCATATATACGTCCTGAGCACGGGTCTCGACATCCATCTACAGGTTCCCTCGACCCCCTCCTACCCTGCTCAGGTGCCCCATTATCCAGAGCAGCAGAGGTGCTGTTCTGAGCAGTTCCTAGCTTTATGAGAGCATGATTTCCACCCTGTCAGAGCCCCTGGAGTGTGACTTGCTACCACAGATTAGGTAAAGAGGCAAAGAACACAAAACTTGGAGGCCATCTCAGGCAAACATGTGGATTTTCTCAGTTTTGCTGACCAATATGTGTTAAAACGGAGAGACCGAAAACCAGCTGTACTCTCATCCAGCCATACAAGACTGAAAACTTCACACTTGAAAGAGTACCATAAACCCCTTCTGAAATCTGGCTTTCCAGGGTGAGACAAAGCCCACTGGTTCTGTCAGGTGACCATCTCCTTACTGCTCTTCCTTTTTGCACTCTTCCCTTCCCCTCCTTTTCCAAAGCACACCCACAGTACAAATGCACCCAAACTTACTCGGTCCCTTTATAGTCACACCAAGGTCTCCACTCCCTGCTGCTCTTGTATCAACCTTGAAGTCAGCTGTTTCCCTCATGCGGACACCTTTGGGCTGCAGACCTCTCCCTGTGGCACGACACGCGTTGGGATTGCAGGCTGCAAGGGAATTTCAGACATGAATATCACCTTTGATTCTCAACAAATACGAAGCCTAGCCAGCCTGGAACAACCTTTAGATTAATGTTGACTCAGGGATACCACAGCTTGGCTTTCAGCACAAATTTTTACATTATAGCACTAGGACAAGCAAGCAGACTCAATGCAGTCTGTGCCCCATGGCCTTTAGGCAGCAGTGTTGGGTGCAGCCAGGCAACATGAACCCCCTAACAAGGGCCAATTTTTTAGAATTAAAGCAAACACTCTAGCCCTGTTGCTTTCCAATTTGATGCCAGTTATCAATACAAAACTTTTCCACAGCTATCACATACAGATACTCAGTGTACCACAGTCTTCTTGATGCCTTTTGCACTGAGAGGCACATGGCAGCATGGGGTGAAGTGTCCCTTTGCAGACAGCTCCCAGTGAACAGCATTATTGTGCTGCTCTTTCAGAAGCATGGGACTGGAATAACTGCTATTGGCAAACCTGAATTCTGCACATGCTTCAGCAGTGTCATGTCAAAACCCCCTGCTTGTGACAGTTCACACTTTCAGAAGCAAAGCCATCAAGCCTCTGCAGACTGCAGCAGCCATGGGTAGGGGCAGTAGGTTACATATGGTTGAGATTAAGCTTACGCTTGGCCCCCAAGTGCTTCTCCAGTCCCGCAGAGTGGCTACATAAAAAAGTAACACGCACTTATGAACAGTTTTCATTATGCTATCATGTGATCTTCAGCTCCACAGACCTGAAGGATTTCAAGAGACTTACAAACAATTCCAGAAGTGTAAACCAAACATGCACGTCCTCAACACACACCGTGCTTGCAGCAGGAGCACAAGTCTGCCAGGCAGCTTCTTGGGGTTTCACTCATTTCAGTAGCTTACAAGTTCTACCCAACCCCCTTCAGCAGCTAACATCACTCCACATCCTAGGCTGAGGGTGCAGGTGAAGGTCACATGCCATCAGTGAGCTCAGAGAACTCAGTGGGAGCATACAGGAGTGTGCCCATCACTGAGCCTTTACACAGCTGGGTCAGGCAGCCTGTGGTTCAGTTTCACTGACTGGGTCACACACAGCTTCAGTGTGCTTGCAACTTTCTTCCCTAGCCCCAACAAAACCAAACAAAACCAAACACCCTTTTAGCCAGGACAAGCTGCAGGCTAGAAGCTTACGAAAAGCAAACATGACGGAGCATCCTGCACACCTCTTACCAACTATGAAGCCATTAGCAGTGAAGTCCAAAATTCCACAAATGGAGGGTAGCTCAGGAGAGATGAGCAGAGATCTAAAAGCGTAGGAGCACGTAAGGATGGAACAGAAAGCAAGTTAGGTGTCAGTTAAGGAGGAAAACAGTAAATATAGTCATTTAAGGAACAAAGGTGGAAAACAGCAAGACACCGCATAGCTGCATAAAACACTTTAAAAAAAATACACAGTGCAACTTATTGTTCAGAGGTCTAGGCAGAAAGGAAACTCTAGCAATAAAAGCCATATTACTTTTAGAGCACTGTTTTACCCTGTGAATACCCAGGTGACACACTCAATCAGGTCCAAGATGTTGAAGGGTACAGAGAGTGCCCAAAGCAAGATTAAAGCACATTCTGTGATCACACTCAAGGAAAAAAGTGGCCATCTACATTCAGGTGCACTTTTAAAAAAGCATACCTTCTCCAACAAGAACAGTGCAAGGAGTTTTGGGAATTGCCTCCCCAGCAAAAGTCACTTTGACAATGTGAGGACCAGCTTGAACAGGTTTGTAAGTGCAACGGTAGACTTGGTTGCCTTTGTCTTCTACCACAACTTCAGCAAGGTTTCTCCCCTGAGGATCCTCCACTTCCACAATCACGTCACCTACACCAGCACCTGCAAAGGAAACAAGCCCAGCTGAGCCTTGGCTTCCTCACAGCAACACAGAATGCATTTAGAATCACAGCCAGATGTACCCTGCTACCATTTCTGGACACTGCCTAAATGTTCAGCTTCTGCTGACAGAAGCCAAACATCCACATGTGGAGAGGGCAATACAGGATGGTGGCATCCCCACACAGCTGTCAAACTGACAGGGCTCTGCTGCCTCTGCCACAGGGTTCCTCAACAGTATTACAGTACTGAATACACATCCACCCTGGTCACCCCATTGCTACTGTCATGCCTCTGTCACAGACTAACCCATAGCTTTACCAGCCTGTTCAGTCTCTAAAGCTTTGAAGTGGTTCAGATTAAGGGCTCGGACAATCTATGTGCTGGTCTGGACAAAGATCCTTCTCTGCCAGACTGTGTGTATTCACTTTCATTCAGACACCTGCTCCTCTCACATTTTATTCAGCTCATCATGCAATAAAAACATCTTTGCAGACACTTTCAGAGGCCAGACATGTCTTTACATGATTCAGACCACTCCCTCTCCCAATTAGAGGCTGAACATAACACTTCCCCTTGCTATAACCACATTTAATTGTATTTCTAAGCGCCTTCAGGCAGAAGGCAATTAAAAATGCGCTACTCAGCATATTTTGAAGTTTGAATACTCCAAGTAACTGCCCTAAGTAGTTTCACATTGTTCTAAATGAATTTGCATTTGTAGCATCTTACTGACTCATTCCTCTAGGCTACAGCATTGGCCTAATAGCAGGCAACAACTCACCTGATGGAGATGCCCTAATGAAGAGCAGCCCCCTAATAATTACAATAGAAGTTGAAACCAGTTAGTTCCTCAGTGAAGTCTGAACTCAAAGTATCATTGTGGCAGATTCTTTCTGTAAGCCTACAGAACACATTAAGGGTTTCCAGTTTACTCTCAGCTTATCCTTCAGAGATGGGCATTTCACATTCCTGCTTAAAATGAGCTGGGGAGTAGAAACCAGTCAGGAATTTTTCTGCTGCCATTCAGCAAGTTCATAACAAATTTCTGTGTAAAGCTTAGCACCTCCCTGCCTGAGCTCAACTCCATACTTCCAATGTTTCACACACAGCTGAATCCTCCAGAACAGCCTGGCTATAATTTCCCCTCTGGACTTGATGGGCCTGCAAATGCTCATCCAGTTTCCAGTTTGCTCATTCCTCAAAGCTTAGGTTCTCCTCACATCTGAGGAAGCTGCAGGATTTCAGCACTCATTCATCCTGCTTACCTGCTGTGTAGAGGTCAAAGTAAGTAGGCTTGTTGGCAATGTTCCCTGTTGCCTCCAGTCCTGGTCCCTTTGCTGTTACTTTGCTCGCATCTCCCTGGGCTTTGTCAACATTCACTTCAAATGGGCTTTTTGAGATGTGCTGCCCAGCAAACAGGACTGAGACCTAGAGACAGACAGTGTCAGCTCCAACCCACCAGGCACAGGCAAAGTTCAGTGTCACCAACACCTAGCCAAGCATGGCTGCATGTGTGGATGTGTTCCTAGCACAGAGAGCCTCAGAGGTTAAGACATCCATCCCACAACCCTCCTTTTGTCCATGCAGCTTAGCTGCTGGCCACCTCCTTAAAATCTGCTGATCCTGGGCTCAGGCACCCCAAGAGGGATGCTTCAATCTGGATATGCCAATAATATCACCACCATTGCTGATCATCATCAGCAATGAAGTGGTAGCAGAAGTTGCATTTACCTTTTCAGACTGGCTGTGGGGACCAGCCACTCAGGAAAATGCCAAGAAATGGGATCACCCATTATAAACCTGCTTCTGCAGGAGTCTGGGGACAGAATTGGGTGGGAAACCTTCACTGCAAAACCCTCACATATCCAATGTCATCAGCAAAGAAACAGCTTAGAGAAACAACCTGGTACTTTGCTCTACGTCACTGTGACAACCCACAAAACTGGCTCCATGAGCTACAAGAAGTGGCCGCAAGTGAGAGGACACCCAGCTGTGGTACTTGATACCAAACACCTTGTCTCAACACACCCCTTCTTCCCCCTTGAGATGGGAGCAGACCCATAGCCCAGATGGAGAATTAAGGCCAAAGTAGATTATCCTTATCTTCAGGATGCCCAGAGTGGCTGTTACTCTGTGAGTAAGCAGGCCTCAGGGGCTCATGTTAACAACCAGCCAGAGCAGCACATTTAGCAAAAGAATACTGGTTACCTACCTTGTGAGGTCCAGTAACTCTTGGCACATACTGAACTGAATAAGTCTTATTTTTGTCACTGGATGGAGTTATCTTTGCCTAGGAGAGAAAACATCCATCATCAAGCTGTGCCTGTGCACGGCAGCCTAAGACTTTTTTCTGAGACTTTTCTTCCCTCGATACTGCAAACTATTTCCAGAGTCAGCAATGCCAGAGACTCAGGATCTTCACTACCTCCTCTTCACATATGGACAAAAAACATTGGTTTTGTCTATTACACAAGATGAAGCAAGTTACCTTCTCCCCATCCTGGCCCTTTCTCTTGCTGCTAATTGCTCTGCTAAGGCAGGCCAAAACTGAGGAGACATTAAGTCCAATGTACAGCTGTATTTTTCTGGAATGTTGTAACATGATCAAGTGGAGCACTTGGATGAGAATTTTCTATAAACATTAAGACCAGCATTTTAACTCAAAATGATTCATGGCATCTAAATAGCTGCTTTAGCCATTCTTGCAGAATGAGTAAGAGCAGGCAGTGATTTAGTGATGTGTGTTATCTAAAAGCGTGTCAGAATGTACTTGGCCAGTCAAGCTAAAGCACTGCAACTACTGGTCATTGGAGTTGTATTGCTTAATTGCAGATAGTGATATTTTTTTCAAGTTCACTCAGTAAGGCAATTACAAGGAAAAGCTTGAGGTTTGCACTTCTAATAGATGATATTTTGCAACTTTTTAGATTACTTATCTATTAAGACCTCATTTGTGAAAGATGAAGGTTACAGCAAAAACTGCAGTGTGCAGACCATCTTTACTTCTCCACACCAAACACTTGACATACATACCTCCTCTCTGTTTCCTTCTGGATCCTCTATGAAGACCATCAGGTCTCCCTGACCAGCACTGATGGTGTCTACTGTGAAGATGGCAGGCTGCTTCACCATGTTCCCATGAGGCTCAATGCCTGTGAGAGAGATGCAGACCAGCACATTAGCTGTTGCTACAAAACTCAGGCTCCCCAAACCCAATCCTCTCACACAAGAAGCCCTCAGTACCAATCCTCCCCAGGCTGCTCTATGACACCCCTTCCCCAGCTGCCCAAAGCATCATGCTCTTACAAGCATTCTTAAAAATGGGTTGAATAATCCATGCCCCGACCTGGGTATGGGCCTTAGTTGCTCTTTAGGAGCTGCTCCATTTTACACAGCTAAGTACTTCAGTGGTGCTGCACCACAGGAAGGACAACCTGGGAGGCAAGAGAGAAATTTTGGGAAGCCTTTTGGTAAAGGCATTGCCCTACAGCCAAAGGTCTTACCTACACTCTCTCATTTTACCTCATTTTCAGAATCCAGCTGTAGAGCCACTGCTTAGATTTATTATTCTTTGAAAGTTGCTCAAACTACTTTGCCAGAGTGAACACTGTACAAATGGCACACAGAAACCTCTTTAAACCACAAAAATCCTGCAATTCAGTGCCACTGCCACTAAAGTTTGAATCAGTTTCCTTGTTCCCCAGCACAGGGCCTGCTACAGCATGTATTTACCAGCAGGGTTTCATCACTTCCCCACACATAGCCCCAGGTCATGACACCTGTCCTGGTGGTGTCAGACTGAGTGGGTGGAAGAACTTCCCAGAGTTGCTGGTTCCAGACTAGCCCAAATATAAATTCCCTTCCGTCCAAGGGAATTACTCTTCAGCTTATTCATAAAACCAAGGGCACTACTGCTCCATAGTACAATTAGTGGAAAGTGTAACGTCTGAGAGATCATAAAGGAAGTGGTTGTGAACAACAGAATTCCTCAAATTGTTTATCTTCAGAATACAATAACTTGAGAGCAATGCAAGGAAGATCATGTTTTTACTAGGAAATCTGAGCATTCTGATAAGGTGTTAACAATTGACATATTCATTCTTTCAAACTGAGCTCTAGATTATCATCTAGTTTAAACAGCTATAAATTCGCCTTGTGTATCTTCAGTCCACCACACAAGCATCAGGATACAGTGTTCAAGTTAAGTATCCCTCCTTCTGCAAGCACAATGTGAAAGACTGCTTATCCTCAGAAGACAGCTTCAGCCAGGATAGCATTAGTCACAGCACTTTCTTAGTTTACATTTCATCTTCCAGATTTTACTCTCTTACCAGAGATCTGCTTTGGCTGGTTAAACAAGAACTCACCTATAATTTCCATTACAAGGGTTCCAGAGCACTGTATACAGTATTGCAGGCAACAAAATAATTTCAGGTTTTAAAATAACAGACTAAAGCCAGAGTTGACAGACTGAGGCAGACTGATGAGTCCTTCACACAGTAAGAAGTTTAAGTCTATACATTTGGGGCCTAACAGATGTGTCTGTGTATCATAGTCTGCTGTGGAAGGCACCAACACAGGCCATAAACCCCAAAAAGGGTAAGTGCTAAAGCCACTTCTGACTATAGTGACTTCACTTCGGTGCACAGATAGTGTCTATGTCCATTCATTCCACTAGTAAAGTTTCAACTGAAAATCAAGTTAAAAAACAGTCAAGAAAAACACAAAAAATAGAAAATTTGTTTCTATTTCACTCTAGTACACCCAATTATGAAACCCATAAATTCCAAAAATTTTGAAGGACCAACAGCAGCCTCTAGGTAGCTGGAACAAAGAACAAAGTCTAATGCTTAAGTGATGTCTCACTACATACCAAGCATATTTAAAGGTGAAAATCTGTTATTCAGTTAATTATGATTATATTCATATCTAGAGTAGAACCACATCAGAAGTTAAAGGAAATTATCCATTTAAAAGGTAAGTTAAAATAAGAATGTCTATGTAGATCTACAGTTGCACAAACATCTATGTACAAGTCCTTCCAATACAGCCTTTACAACAAATGCTCAGCACTAATGTTTGAAGGATTGCCAGCCCACCTTTGTGTGTGCAGACAAAGTATTCACACCTACCTATCAATACCTATCAACTTATCTAGAATTAGCCTACCCTGACACACATCTGCCATCAAACCTGGGAAACTGGAGACTCTGCCTCTGCATAAAGCCTGCTCAGAGACATAGCTATAAAGAGGTCTTTCCTCTTTATAGACATGCTTTGTCACAAGAAGCATTCCCTGCTAGATCAACAACTGTCAGCAGCAACATTGCTAGCATAAATTTCCCACCCAGGTTGGTTTACCTTATATCCTGCTACTTCTTCCAGCTGTGGACTGCAAGGCCAGCAGCTTGCAGAACAGGTTCAGAGACTTTGGGCAATTTACATGTTAGAACTAGGAGTGTCTTTTGGACTATATCCACCTATTTCTGAAACTAGGCACCACACCAAGAGCATACAAGTGAAACTTTGAAGTCAGTTACAGTAGGTCTGGAGTTCAACATAAGCAGAAAACCCCACCCAGATTTCTGAAGAATTAAATGCTCTGGGCAGCTTAAGCTCTCTGAGTCCTTACCTCTGCCATAAGCTCGTGCTTTCTTTGGATTCAGTTTGGGTTTTAAAGGAGCTCCTGGTTTCAGCTTGGCTTTGGGGAACTGGGACAGGTAAGTCATTACAGAGTGCTCATCCACATCAGGGTGGATAATTTCTTCAGGGGTAATAACCTGAAAGACAATGCAATTAAGTATATTGTACCAGTGCTTGGTTACTGCATGTCAATACAGAAACAGAACTATGACACACAGTCCTGCATTTCAAATCACATGTTAATGAAATTCCTTACATTTATTTTCCCCTTGATACATACAACATCATTTATTACCTTACAACAAGAAAATTAAGAAGGTCCTTATTGTCCAATTGTGTTTTGGGGGACTTTTGTGCATTGATTTATTAGAGGTTCGCTGGAGACTGTGACAAACTTAACTGTAGCAAGGCAAGACAACAGTAGCTATGTTGCCCTCAAAAAGCAACACCGCAATAACTGAAACCTAAAGAATTAGTAATGAGTAATCCTGTGAGTTACAGTTGTCAGAAGCAGTAACTTTGCAGTGCCTGCAAAGTGAAACTTGTGACCAGGCTCTTCTGCTCCCAGGACACAAGCTGTTCTGACAGCTTCAGAGACTTCAACAGCTATGTGCCAACTTCATCAGCATGAGGACAATCCATTTTGCAATTACACTTTTCTCTGAAAGTCAGTTTGCAGGTGATTTCCTAAGCCAGTGAGTTTCTTCTGTGGAATTCAATGCAAACCATGGACCAACAGAGCAGCCACCACTACACACAAACATTTTCCCCTGCCCCAAGTGCTCCAACACCATCTGTCTCCAGCAGAGACACCTACACAAAATCTCAAAACCAGAGCTCTGAAACGTAATAGAGAGCTTCATTTAAATGTGTCCTTTCCCAGGCAGTTTCACACAAATAAACTGCTTTCCGTAAGTGTCCAAGTGACTTGGTCTGCTTTCCTCAACCTAAATTCAGACTGGCTGCAAGCACAGGTAAATAACCCCTGTGCTTCCCACAGGCAGCCTGCACCTTACCTGTGGCACACCCAGCCAGTCGTC
Source organism: Calypte anna (assembly GCF_003957555.1). Taxonomy (NCBI): domain Eukaryota; kingdom Metazoa; phylum Chordata; class Aves; order Apodiformes; family Trochilidae; genus Calypte; species Calypte anna. The sequence continues at coordinate 9,335,950 of NC_044258.1, read as the reverse complement.
CGCCTGCTGCATGGCTTCCCGAGCGTTGTCAACGGGTTTCTTCGGGTCCCAGGTCTCCCAGTCAGGGCACAGGCCTGCAAACATGTTTCAGTTGTTAGGTGTTATCTACAAAGGAGCTTCTCTAGCTGAGGGAATCAAGTACAAACGGCACAGGCACTTGTATTACACTGCTGTGCAGAAAGACATTCAGAGATCTGCAGAAGTAGCCAGAACAAGATGAGCAAGTGCTGCTGCTCACCAAAAGCTTCTGAGACAACAACCAGCATCTCCAGGGGCCCTTATAGATGGGCAGTAATAGCCAGTTCAAAAAGATTCCCACCCACCTTGACCTACCAATTAAAGATGTATAGCTTCTCACTCAGCCACACAGCTGCACTGCTTTAGAGTTAAGCTATGCAAGACACCACTCTAAATTCATCATGGATACATCTAGCCACCCTTTGTGTTTCACTGGCTCTCCTGCAGCAAATTTGGAAAAGAAAATTTCAACTGCTTGTTGTAGCACCCCAGGTTGTGTCAGATGAACGCCAGGAATCGCATTAGCGTGGTTGTTTTACAAGAAGGTGAGGAAACTGTGCCTTTTTCACACTTCATCACATTACTTGCTTTAAGAAGCACAGCTTCAGCTTGCTAAACATTGAAGTTTCAGGTAGTGTGCAGCTTCTGGCTGCTCTGTGCTCCCTCTGCAATCCTATTTCAGGACAACACATGAAGCCTCTTGCTGCGCCCTGAAGTTGAAAGGTTGTTGGCACTTGCTGTGGGAACAAGACTTTCTTGCATTTAGGAGCCAGCATTTGTGCCTTTGTCCCTTGCACCCAATACAAAGCTTAGACATGGTGCTTCCATTAATGCGATCATACATTCTGCTTTAGGCCAGTATTTCCCTTGGCCAAGTTGTTTACAGCTTGCCACCTCCCATAGCTGGCCTCTTTGGACTTGTGTTTTCTTGAAAGCCTCATTCCCATCTCCAGCTCAGCAGTGAAAACCTCCTCCCATGGGAACAAGGCATGAAGACAGCAGGCAAGGAAAACACTGACTTACCTGGAGCACAGCTGTCAACAAGAGCCCCCAGTGCTTTGCCATCCTGCCAGTTTTGATTGAAGTTTGTGATTGGCAAGTAAGGAATTTTGTTCTGGATCCAGCCCAGCAGCCTCTGCTTGGGCGTCTGCTTCTTTGCATCATCATCACCTTCATCCTCCCACACTGGCATGGAAATGGAGTAGTGGAGGATAAGGGTCCATATCAGGCCAAGGATCAACTTCAAGTTTCCATCAACTATGGCTTTACTATCTGGAAAACAAAAGACATACAGCTGATTATTTCCCACTCTAAAGGAAAAAGGCATATCCCCATGCAGAGGTAATCAAGGACAAGAGAAGTGACAGAGGTCATCACAGACAGAGAAACCATTTTTCATGACCTGAATTAGAAAGGATTAAAAGAGATGAGTCCAAGCACTCAGTGCTCCCCAGCTGTCTTGAGAGCTCAGTGCTCTCCAAGGATGGTGTGGCTTGCCCTTGAAGCTTTACAATGCTAAGCTTAGAATTGGCAGTTTAAAATATCTGGTACTTTGCATTTGGATGGTAAGTGCCACCTGGTGTTTTTCACAGCAATTCGTATCTCATGAAAGACCCCAGAAAGCATGTGATGGGAGTTCACCTGGGGTAAAGAAGCATCATTTAGCAAACTGCATTTATATACTGAAACATTCCTCCAAACACACATCAATAGTTTGCATTTAAAATGGTTGCAAAAAAAAGTGCTATATGATGAAGTCCAGCAAAGTCAGAATTTGGAACTAGAACAAAGCCCAGATATATCACAGCCTGGGTAGAGATGGTAAAACAGGGAGCAGAGGTCCATCCTTTGCACCATCACACTCCTGCCTGCACTCAGCCATTCTTTCACACTACAAATCCAGAGTTAGAAGAAAAGGAAAAGCCAGGTCTGGCTTTTCCATGTCATGCTCTAGTCTAGCAAAAGTGCATCACCACAGCAGCCATGCTGCAGCTCTGCTGTAAAACACATGATGCAGCCAAGTTTAAGGCTGTTGAGTAGGAAGATCAGATGGTCATAAGAAGCTACCTGAAAGGGTGGGGTATTTTTCTGCATCACTTTGGCCTTACAAAGTGACCACAACAGTTTTGCGAATACTCCTGCAATTTACTTTGGTTTTAGTGAGATTGGATGCACTCCCTTCAAGCTTGTAGCTGCTACTCAGGTTGTACTGTGTTTGTAACAGCTTCAGTTTGTCCTAGCTCACCCAAACCAGGGCTCTTTGGAAATGTTCTGGGATGCCCTCAGCCTGACTGATCCTTTCATTCACAGCAGCACATTATAGCAAAGCATTTTTCTGTTCTTTCCTCCATCTCAGTGAAAACTCTTGCAGAAACTCCTTTTTAGTCAACAGAAGTTACAAGTGACCTGGATTTTGTCTGCTCTCCAACTTCTCAAGCAGATGCTGGAGTAAATAGCTGTAGCAGTATAGGCTCACTTTCATGCCACCAGAGTAACTGTATGGAGACCTTATTGAGCCCTACCTAGCACAGTACTTCAGCAGCCTTCTCCTGTTCAAACCCTGGTGTTAATATGCAGAGTCCTCCAAGCTGAACCTCAGCATGCCAAACATCCACTGAGCATGCCCTCCTGCTCCTCTTCAGCTACACAGACTGCAGCACCAACCCAATACCATCTTATCAATACAAAAAGGTCTCCTGACTTTGCAAACAAATGATTATGCAGAATAGTGATCAAGAACAGGGAGCACCAGGGTGTTCCCTTTAACCCAATGCTCAGGAGAAGTGGTTAATATTTACATGGTTTCACAATAGGGCGGTATGTCCTGAACAGATAATATTGTAACTTCAGACCTTGAATGGCATTTGGCCTTTCTGAATAGTTAACGTCTGGTTTCTACTCAGATCTAATTTGCACTGGATTTTTTAACATCAGTTTTAATAAATCTTACAGGGTCATGGTGTCTGCTATTGATTGCTCACTGCTGATATCACATCCAGTCTGAGGTACACAATAGATAGCTATGACATGATTAAGCCCCTCTGAATTTTAATTACAGGTTCCAAGGTAAAAATTTGCATCACGTAAGCAGCGTGTCTCCTAGCAACAACTAAACAATCCCTGCTGTTACTCATTTCCCTCTCTCCTCCCAGCTGAGCTGCAAACTGGCCAGGGGAAGGAAGATGCTGCCTTACAACCTATTAGGGGAAGCTTTCTTGAAAGAAATTATAACAGAAGGAAGAGCTACATTTTACATAAGAGAGACCCAAATTCCTGCTGGTAGGCTCACCACAGTGCCTGAGCTCCATGAGCAGGAAATTAAGGGTTGCAGTGTGCAAAAACCAACCCACTCCCCACGCCTGCAGTTCCTCCATCCTGCATCCCCACAGCAGGCCCACCCGCTGGAGCACACTGCTGGCCATCGCATCCCTGTGCCAAATGCCTTCAAGATTCAGTTTCAGATTTATACTGACATCAGCATTTTTAGCAGAGTGGACAGAGTGATGATTTAGTGTGCTACAAGTAAGCGTCCTTCAGAAAGCCATCCAGCATTCCCAGGGAGGAAAGCCAGCAGGACAGAATCACCTCGAGCACACTGCTACACACACATTACTCATGACAGAGAATGGCCCATTTCGTGTTTACAGCACATGAATAATGTCTGTACATGGATGCTCTGTGGTTAAGGCAACAACCAGATGCATGCTCAGAGCTCCTGCCAGCCCCACATCACCATCGCTGAGGGCACAGCTGGGCAGCTGTTCCTGACCTGGGGAAATAAAGCCTATGCACAGGAAAGCTTCACATCAGGAGCAAGAATATCCCATCTCACCAGGCTCCTCCAGAGAGGCCAGGCAAGGGGCTGCTGCCCTGGTGACAGGAAAAGGTCACCACAGGAATGGGATGGCTCTTCCTCCCCGGAGCTGGTGCCATCCCCGCAACTGCACTTTGTTAGCAAAGTTAACAAGCTCTTACAGCCTCCCCGCTTCCTGACAGGCATAGGGATTGCATGATGTAATTTTTTCCAGGACTGCCTGTAGGAGGGCTTGTCTGCTTTCATTTGGGGTGGGGAGGAGGAAGGGAGAGAACCCCTGAGCAGGACAGGAGACCTTATCAGTACCCAGCAGTGCCACCAATATGTCCTTTGGGCAGGCATCCCACTCCAAGCTACAGGGGATCCCCTCTGGCTCATAATCTCTACCACAATACAAAAGGACTCTCCACTTTCAAGAAGAAACCAGAGTCCAGCCCAAAGTACACTTGGATTCCAAGTGCTGGTGAAATGCTCCACCCAAGCATTAAGCCTCTCCAGAAAAGCCTCCACTTAAGTGTTGACTTTTTAATTAACTGACTAAAAATATTCAGTGTATTCTCCTCAAGGTCTCTCGGGCATTAAGATGAAAGCAGCACCCAATTAGACAAGCATCCTTCTCACAGGTCCTGCACAAGAAGCACAAAGCTGGCCCACAAAACCCTGAAACACCCTTGGTACAACCACATTTGCAAGCACCACCCACCAGCTTCAAGTGCTCACTGCCAATGTACCACTGCCAAGGTTTTGGAACACCAAAAAAAAGTGTTTCCAGTGATGTGTAAGCATTAACACTCATTACTGCAGGTGTTGCTGTGTACCCCAGGTTAGCTGGATTTCCACTTGACCCCTCCCAAACTCTGGTTTGGTTCAAGATATTTTTTTACAGCCATCCCAGGCAGGAAAACAGATTGCATAAACAACAGATCTTCCAACACCGCTTTCCTACTATGAAAGTTACTTTTAGGCATACTTATTACTCACACAATCTCTACTTTGTGGCTTTACAGAGGTTTTCAGTTCATGTTCCTCAATTGCTCCTCCAGAGCTCATCGTAATTTTACGACACAGAGATGCACACTCGCTGTGGTCAGTGCTACCAAACCACAGTGCAGCAGCCCAGCCCCCAGAGGATACACCTCCACCACTGGGAGTGTTTGGCTTTCAGCTTCAATGACTTAGGTAGATGGGAGCAAATAAAGCTGAAATGGAGAGTGTGTGTTTACTCCATGGCACCGGGCAAGTTTCCGCAGATTAACGAGCCCTCTCCAGGCAGGCAACAGCCGCCGGTCCCTGCCTCCCCACTGCTGGGAGGAAGGGAACTGTCACATCTCATCCGCCAAGATAATTTAGCAGGGCTGAACTAATTCTTTACAGCACCACTGTAGACAGGGTTAACGTAACCTCTTTTGGAGAAAGTGTGGTCATCTGCCTAATTTGCTTTATTCACGTTGTGATGCTTAAGTTAACATCTGTAGATGCACTCACACGTATGTCAGAGCACAGTCACTCACTGGTTCACATCAGGAGATGTGTGCTTTGGAAATCAAAGTTCCTGCAGGGCTGAGTCACACCATCTCACCGGCAGTGGAGCAGAATACCTGCTGACAGCCATTTGACTTGCACTTTCAAAGGGCACACTTTTACAGGAAGCCCAGGCATGCAGCAGGAATCCATGGCTGGAGTTGCCACAGGGCTGCTCGCCTGCTCCATACTTCAGAGGACTTCAGCTCAGCTGGGAACACAGGCAATCAACTCCAGAAGTGCCATCTAAAAGCATACACAGGGTGAAAGCCTTGGAGGTTTCTGGGGTTCTTCCTTTTGTTGGGGTGGGGGGGCTTCATTTTGGTTTTGGTTTTGCTTTTTTTTTTTCTTCTTCTCATTAGAATTCAGAGTTTTTGAGCTGTTACAAGTAAGTCCAGCTGACACCCAGCTGCAGACCCCAAATTTGTGAATGCTGTTAGATCTTCACTTTTAGACACTGCAACTTATAATGGCTAGATACACAGCCCAGAACCAGCCAAGAAGCAGAAACACTCAAGTTTGGATTTAACAGGAACCTTTATTCCCACCCACACTGTTCAATGTGCATTTTTAACTTCAGCTACTCCAAATAACTTTCATCCCCTAGTACCCAATAGCAATCCAATTTCAAAAAAATATCAACAGCCATCAAGCAATACCCAGCCCTCATTCAGCTGGAGGCAAGCAGAAGCTGTCTGCATGGACAGGCTGCAGTGAGCCCACTGCCGAGAGGTCCTGGCGTCAGGATGCAGCTCAACATGACCTGCATGATGGCTGCTGGGGAAAACCTGCCAACAAGACTTAAACTGTTCTGCAGAATCAACACCAGTGGTGAACAAGCAAGCACTCACTCTTCTGTTAAAAAAAAAAAAAAAAAAAAAAAAAAAGCCTATATATAGCCTACAACATTAAATTTTATGTAGGAGTATCCTGCTTCTTAGTCAGCTATTGGGATTTAAGAGGCTGCCTGGTAGGGTAAAGAGGAAAACAGACTGAAGCAGAACTCATTTGTTTCCCCCATCACACCTCTGAGTCTAGATTGTAATTCTTACCCATTTATTATCCTATTAACTAAGTGGCAACCAGCCCAAAAAATGGATTATGGCAATTCCATAGGCCAGCAAGCATACACTACCAGTTTTCAGTCTTGAAAATAAACCAAGTTTTAACTGCTCAAGCTGATTTATAATTGTTGCTCTACACTAAATATTAATATGATATGTTACACTTGGACTGTTAATGTCACACTCCTTAAAGCACAAAGGAAGACGTTAAAATGCCTGCCTTCAGCCAGCATCATGACTAACCTGAGCCAGCAATGTGACCATCTCAAGACAAATGTGTGTCATTTTTATGGCTTGGGCCACAAAATACTTCCCAACCCAACCTACCAAGTGGAAAACTGCCAGTGCTGCAGAGCTCTCTCCTCTCTATTTGTACTTGCAGCTGCCCCAGGAGCAAGCACCAGAACAAAAACCTGGCACTGATTTGAAGCTTGCAAATTCACCTACTCCAGTAGTGATTCCTCTGCTCTATCTGGAGGTTTGAACTGTATGATCATCATATAGGTGTCTTCAAAACTAAATTATTCCACAACTGAAAAAAAAAAAAAACAACACCCAACACCCTAGTGTTACAACCACGTTTGTGACTTTATCTTTTGCTCACGTGCACGTCTGCTTTGGATTCAGGTTAAGCACAAGCACGACTCAAACTGTGGCAGTGTTCCTTGAACTCTGCCCTACAGCAGAGCTGCAAGACATTTTCTGTTGGACAATTAGTGGAAGCAAGATAAGCTACCACAGCAGACAGCTTCCTTACTAAGTCAAGCTAGTAACAGACTGCAAAGACTTGTGAAATGAAGGACTGAAAAAGCAATTTTTGAGCAGTATATTTAAAAAAAAAAAACAACAACCAAACAAAACAAGAAACTGTTCCTTGTTCACAGTCTGGACAGAGATCTCAGAAGTTTTGCTGTTGATCTGCACTTGTGGAGGAAGTTCCACCACAACCAGCACAGATCTTTTCATCCATCTTCTCTAAAAAGTGGTCACCCTCTCCAAGATTGATACCTTGCTACTTAAATTTTATTTTGTGCATTATATGGAGGAATAACACAAGATTCATACAAAACAAAGGAATGGTCTCAACAACAGCCCTTATTCCTTAGTTGCAGATACAGAAGGAATTTTGTATAGCACAAAGTTCATCTCAGTTATGGATCATTTATGTTAAGATGGTAGGTTCGGATCCCAATGTCTTGAAGTTTCCCCACCTCTAATTATTCTCGTCTATTATTAAACAGCTATAGCAACTGAAGGACAAAAATTAAGGCTTAATCTTCTGCAACAGTGAAAACTCCACACTGAGACAAGCTCTTCAAAAGCCCTGCTCTGTGCATGCCAAACAGAAGTATGCAGATGAGATGAAGCTGAGCGAGCTGCCTAAGGAAATTCCTTGCTGAAGCGTACAGTATGTGTTCACGGGTTGCTGCGCCTGCTGAAGACATTAGCAACATCCTCTGTGGGGATAATATGTCTTTAAATCAATTACACGGGCTCCTCTGTGCTTTGAGAACATATTGCAACCATTTCCTCCAGTGACCCTTAAGCTCAGGTCCACCTCGCAGCTTCTTGGGGCTCGGCACCTCGGTGTGGCCACAGACACGGGCTCACCTCTCAAGAGCTTGGGCTCTGCTCATTGCTCAGAGCTGGCACGGGGTGGCAAGCTCCAGCCAACTCCCTGGATTCCCAGCTGCGACCAAACAGCCTCCAACCACAACCCCACCGCATTTCTGCTTCTCAGGAGCGTTTGCAGCTGGTGCTGTGACCGGTAGCAGAGCCATTCCGTGGCATCCAGCTTAGCCGAACATCAGCGGGCTTTCAGATCACACACTCACCCTGCCAAGGCACTAACGAGCCTCAGGCATCCCTGACCTGAGGAAGGAAGGGTATCTTCAGCAACTGTGATACACATCTTGAACACAGCAGATCCACCAAGCTTTTTACAAGGTGAGTTTTTCAGAGGAGGAATACCGTCCCATTGCAATAAAGTTGCAGCTGAGTGCTGATCTGGGTACAGGTAGAAGGTTGGAAAAAAATGGGGTTCTTTTTGCAATGGGATAGAATCTATTTTCCTCCATGCTTACTAGGATGTCTGTTTATAAAAATTCTTTTTTGAGACTCATCTTCAGATTGAAGAGGTTTCACATTACAATTCAGAAGTTTCCAATAGTTTCTATTTAAACTGGATTTTAAATCATTCAGATCAGTCAGGCCACTATGCATCACCCTGTACTGTCTACTGATTCAAGTTGGGCCTTTGGAAAGAGTCTCTCATGAGGTGGAACAGTCAACTGTAAAAATAAGTTCAAATCCAGTCCTTTCAGTGTAGGTTTGGCTAGCAAAAAAAAAAAAAAAAAAAAAAAAATCATACAGACTTGTAATACTGAAATGAATAGAAAGAATCAAACCAGTGGAGCTCACAGGAGTCAAATACAGATTTAAATAGCTCTGTCCTACCTCTTAATGGGCACTCAGAGACCACTTACCTCTCACATCCAGAAAAAAAAAAAACACATAACGTGAAGCCAGTTTAAGCCAGCAGTAAAAAAACAACAGCAACCAACCCAGCTTCTCCAAGAGAAACTGAAAACATCCAAGGGGTCTGGAAGGAGAAGTCAAGAATTTCAAAATTAGGAACTGTTACGGTGGGTGGGGAAAAACTCAAACTGCTGGTGGCATATGATCAAACTCCTTAATACTTAAAGTCTGAATACACCTAGGGTTCCTGTTGCCTTGAGAGCCATATATGAAGTTATGGATACGAGAAGATGTGCTGCTCTTACACTCAGGAAAAGCCCCAGGCAGAAGGTGTTAGTGCACATCCAACTCTTGCCATGGGTGCTCCTGGGAAGCATCTCCACCACAAGCACAAGGAGGGCCCCTCAGTGCCTGCACGCTGCTGGAACAGGACTGCCAGAGAACCAGGACGCACCACGGCAGAATGAGAGCTGCCATTCACACCAGCTATTTCAGACTCAGTCACCCGCTGCCAAGCAGGTCCCCGCTGGCAGCTGCAGGACGGCAGTGCAGACACCCAGCCGAGCCGCGTACAGGAACGCTATGCTAATTATTCCAGATCCTTTTTTGGGGGGGAGACAAAAAGAAAAAAAAAAGAAAGAAAGAAAGAAAGAACGAAAAAAAAAAGTATTCTGAATTTTTCGCCTTTGTCCATCATCAAGTTTCCGTGAGTGCTGCTTTGTTCGCAGCAAACGGAGCCCTCGCCAGCCCCGCGGGGCAGCTGCCAGCACCACCGCCGGGCTCCGACCTCCAAACCCGGTTCAGATCGTTACCCCGCAGGCCGAGCCACCCGCGACGCCCCCACTCCCGCACACCCCGGTCCCACCGGCGGCTCCCGCGCTCTGCCGGTGGAGAAGCGGGGCCCAGGCCTGTCCCGGCACGCCGCCTCCCATGACATCATTGCCAAAACCGCCCCGACAAAGGGCCCTGTGAGCCTGGCCCCGATCGCGCCCAGCAAAGCGCATTCCCCGCTGCTGAGCTCATCCCACCGCCCCTCCGGTGCCGGCCCCGGGGAATGGTTGGGACACAGCAGCCGCTCGCCTCTGCCGGGAACGGTGGAAGAGCTCCGAGCCCCTGAGTAACACGGTGGTCGAAGTTCAGTGCCCTCGGTTGCAAAGTTCCGTGTTTTGAGGAGAGGAATGAATGGAAGCGGGGCGGCAGGAACAGGCTCTGCAAGCCCTCCATGCCTCGCCGTTCCATGGGAGTTTGAGCCTGCCTGGAACCTTCCTGCTCCCCATGGATGGCAGGGCTGGCAGCAACCCGGCTGCGTTGACCCCACGGGCAACAGTCAGCTTTGGAAAGTACCAGGAAAGAGCCAGACAGGGTGGGATGGGGCCGTGGGAAGGGCTGCAGGACTGCACCCACACCATCACTCATCCCCACTGCCCCAGGGTCAGGCACCAGAGGAGGGAAGCACCGGGAAACTGTGGGGACAAGGGCAAGCAAGCCACCCAAGTGCTGATTAATCATTCAGGAATGGCTTTGAAGGGAAGTCCCAGCAGTGGGGAGTGAACATGCAGGAAAGAGGATTTCTGTTAAATGATGGAGGGAGGAGGGAAGAGAGGACTCCTTCTGCCTTTGCCATGGTCTGCTGAGAAACGCTTGGCTCAGCTTCCAAAACCAAGTGACATGACACCAACTACACCTCCCTTTTCTAGGCATGGGATGGGAGCCAAAGGGGAATGATCCTGTGCCAGGTCTCTGCTCCTCAGAGGTCAGCACATTCGTTGCCACAGCACAGCCTTCCCATCAGAGCAGGCTGCTATGCCCAAACCAGCAACATCTCTACCCAATTCACAGAAAATAAGTTCCACTTTAAGACATTAACATTTTAATCAAATGCAAAATTGCCTAACCTTACTAAGAAACACTTGTCTAGAAGTCTGATAAACTGGAGGTTATTTCATGCACATATGCAAACAAAAAAGCACATCTCACAACACATTGTGTGTTAACCACAAAGCCAAGCCTTGATCAGCAAGGCTGAATTGATAAAAACGGCTACAGGGTCAGATTTCTGCAAGTTTAATACAACAAAACTAAGTATTGTGTCTGAAACATGAGAGTGCTGTCACCGGCTTCACGAGATTAAGGTAATCCTAAATCTCACCAGGTCACTTCAGGTTGCACCAAGGTTAAGAGCCTGTCTGGCTCTTGCAAAGACCTCCCAGGGGCTGGCAGAGGCAGTAGGTGACAAGTCATTAGCATTGTGTTGCATTTTATGTTACAGAAGGTTAAAAAGCTTCAGTTGCAGGGGATGAACAGGAAGATCCATTGTTAGGCACCAGAGTGCCCTGGTGATGGAAAAGGTGCAAAAGATGAAAAAAAAAAAAAAACCTCAATAAGGCAGAAGAACAGAGGTAATCCAGAGGTTTCCAGGCGCCAGAGTGACCACTGCATTACTGAAAAGCATGTTTACTCACACTGGGGGTAGGTCAAGACAGTTATAAGAAACAGCATGAGAAATCCTGCCGAGATAAATGAGCCCATTCAGATAGGGCTGTCTATCATCTTCTGTGCGGCAGACGCCAAGCACGAAAGCTGCAATGGATGGTGTTTCTGAAGCCAAAACCAACACATTGGAAATTATCAGAAGTGATTACTGTTTGGGGAAATCCTTGGCCACAACACACACCAAGATTCAGTTTTTCCATCTGAGACCAGCATCACTGCACTGACTGCGATTCACATGCACAGGGCTGTTCAAAGGAAATCCCCATTCATGCAGCCCCACATGGCTCAACCCATCTCCAACTCCATGCTGCAGCAAAGAGCTCAGGATTGGAGTGTATTTTGTGGTTTGGGGTTGGTGACACATCAGAAAATACCCTGTCCGTTACTTTGGTTACAGAAAATATTTGTGGGATGTCTCAGTGTTGATAGGCTCCAATCTTAAACATCTAATAGTGCCATTCCCCATACATTTTCCTTGACGCATTTAAGCACAGATATCCTGTTAGAGAAGCTCTATTGTCCTCTGTAGCTTAGTAAAAAAGCTATTCCAGAAGTTATCAGCAGGACAGATATCTCAGTCCTACCCTTTCCCTGAGAAGCAATAGGAAAGGTGAATAATCTCTAACATGCAATTGTACCCCCACTGCAGATAGGAATGGCTACTTTGGAAGTCTCTCTCCAACATCTGAGCCACTTCAACAATTTATTTTGACATTCAGATATAAGTACTCACTGTTAACATAAACACACTGCTCAGAAAGCAGCCCTACACCCACACACTGCCAACACAACATGTCTTGCCATGCCACTGCAATTCAGTGCTGCCATGATGGTGCAAATGTCCTGGAATCAGCTGTGGTCCTGCCTCCAAGCTCCAGCCACTGCTAAAGCACTGCCATTCAAGTGCCTGTCAGGAGGGGAGTGACACTTCTGCACAACCCAGGCTGCTTTCTGTAGCTGCACAAGTGAGGATGCCTTGGGCTGTTGCAGTCACTATAAACATACACATACACTGCACATCCCTGCAGTCCTGGCAAGCACTGTTGCTTTTCCATGACCACTGTGAAAATGTTTTAATGCTTTTGTGTGTCAGCCAGCTATACAGCATGAGCTTTCACATAGACACCTATCCTCCCCTTCACTGGAAACCATGACTACCCTTGTCCAAAAAGGAAGGACACTTTCCTCCTGGAATGTCAAGCCTTAAATAAAAAAAAAACTAAGACATTCAGTATCTTGCAGCTGCCCTGTAAGAAAGAAGCCTTTCCCTCTTTCTGGAGAAAGAAGTGAAGGCATTTGAATGTATTTCTGTATACTTGTGCAACCCAGCAATAAACACACTTCCATCTGCACACAGGACGAGGCTGGCCCCTGCGCAGTCAAGATTTAAACCCTGTGTGTTTAACTTGCCACACAGGACAGCTCTGTGTTTATACAATTTCAGCTACAAGCTGCTAACATAAGGAATAGATGCTTGGCTTGAGGCCCAGGTAATTCATCCAACAGTGGTAGCCACCATCAGACAGACCTCTTTTGAGAGAAGCCTTCATGAGCAGGAGAGCAGTGGTGAATCTGCAGAGGCACGGTCTGCGCGGGTGGTCTCTGAGCACCTCAAAGAGCTCCATATGGGATTAATGGTACAGCTCAAGCACATATTAGCCACATCTGTGTGATGTGTGCTGGTGCAGACAGCGTACCCGCTCCTCCCACCCCAACTCATCACTGTGCAGTGAAGCTTTGCTTTGGATGAGCAAGTTTTGCATTACTGTAAGCAGCCCAAAGGACCCTGACTCACAGCAGCTGCTGTGGGCTGGCTGGGCCCAGAGGTGCTCTCCTACACCTCTGATCCCAGCACGAGTCAGGAGCAGCTCTGCTCATCTGACCTCATCCAACTTTGTCAGGAGCTGCTGGGCCATAACGGGTTCTGGCTGCTAACAGCATTTCTGAGCTCAGAGGGACACCACCTTTCTTGTCCAGAGGCTGGACCTGACATCTTCCAACTAAAGGCTTCACACAAACCTTTCCAGACTTCACAAGCTCACAGCTCTCCCCCTAGTCTTGAGGGACAGCACTCTACCACACACACGCTGATGGAGCAGGGTGCAGGCAATTACCCAAATCCTCACCAGATGCAAGATCTCATTTTTAATATGCAGTCCCACGTTGTTCAGATTTGCAGGCCTATTGTATTTCACATTTTTAACACAACACAAGAACTAAAGCACTGGCTCTAGGGGCATTTTTTCAAGAGGTGGAACAGTCACAGCAACGTCATGACCTGCACTGCTCTGCTTCATCTCCCATGCCCCATCCAGTTACCTACCAGGCTAGGTACAGCATTAGGTCACCTTGTCTGGTATCAGCTCCTCCAACTTCTACATTTGAGCTTCAGTACTTCTGCTGTCCAGCTACTGCTTCAGAAGCCTGAGCTACTTTTCTAACAGCTAGAGTAAGAAATATTCTTTAGCTTATTAAAGCTTTTGTTTGAGTAATAAAGCTGGTTAATTAAAATATTTAAGCTTCCTCTGCCTTAGGCAGTGTTTTCAACCAATAGTTGCAGCACTTCATGAGAAGCAGTTTATTTTTCCTCCTTGCAATTAAAAACCTATTAAAGGTACATAGCTATCTTCAGTTATTTATCTATATGAGATGGGGCATTTTGTTAGCTGTAAACACTGAACTCAGAGCTAGGCTACAAAACCAGAGCAAAATTTGAAGTAGACTTAAATGAAGTATGGTTTTATGCCCCTAACTTCACAGACTTCCCTGGCTGAGTCAGAGTTGTTCAGGGAAGCTTTCCACCCAGGAAAGCCCAGACATTTTGGCTCTTTTGTTTTACAGGTATGAACCAGCAGGTCCTTACTTGAGCCCGCTGCTCCTGGTCCTTCCATGGCAGAGCAAACCACCTCTGTGAGCAGACACTCACAAGGTAGCTCCAAACTGCTCCCTCCCAGAAAGCAGTACATTGGCATATACTCCAGTAAGGATCCCAGGAGTGATGTGGTTAATCCTCTGGGACAAGGTCTTTGCAATACCCTTGTCCAGGAGTCCCAGATTCTCCTATCTCAATAACTGCAGATGTCTGCAAGTCATGAGTGTGCTCAGTAAAGCTCACTCAGCTGCCACTGATCATCTGGTGTGACAGCACCAAGGCCAAGGCTGAGCCACCCTGCTTTACAGTGGGTGGCAGTGACTGCAGAACTGCAATTAGTGCTTTCTCACCCCTTTTTGGGGGAAGAATTTATATCACTGGAAAGCAACCTCAGCCTTTTCCAACTTTTTAGTGCAAAAGCTGTAAGAGGCTACCCAGGAGCTGTGACTGCTTCTGCACATCTCTGAGGATCCCCAGGGCACGCTGGCAGATGCTCCTCAGTAGCCTGACTTTATGATCCCTCCAGAGGACATCTCACTTGGTGTTGGATGACTTGACAGAGCTGGCAATCCTTGCTCTCGCTCACTGCTCAGGTTAGGTCAGGGAAATACTATCAGTACTGGAGGTGGTTTATCAACACACAGCTAACTGGGGTCTCCTCTGAAAGCAGCTGTCCTAGGTGTCTGGTAAGTTTTCCTCTCCCTTTGGCCACCTATATTCGGTGTAGCAGCTCAGTTGTCCTGCACACATGCTGCATCGTCTGTTAAGAATGTCAAACTCACTTCAGCCAACACTAATACCACGGGACTACATAACCACAAAGCATTAAGACAGCACCACTACAGAGGGCCTTGCAGTCCCAGTTGAAAGGCACCCATGTCTTTGTCACAACATCTGATAGCCACAGTGTCCAGCACTGCTGATCTTGGGGTGTGGCACTGGAAGTCATGGCTCTTGCAATTCACCACAAGGTTTCCTAGCAGTCACCAGCCTAGTTTTCCTATTTCTTCATAGCAGCATTTTTACCACAAACCTAAAAGAGTAAACAAAAGAAATAACTCTCAGATACAACTAAAACTGTTTCTATTTGAATTTTAGTTAGTTTATTGATCTTGATCAAGCAGTTAGGTAAGCTATCAGATGCTTGCATGCAGCCACACACTGTTAACCAGCAGACAGAACAAAGCTGAAACAACACCATTAGCATCCTAAGTCTTCTCACAATGGGTATGTTAAAGCTGCTCAGACACCAACTCTTCACTCATAGGGGAATTTCATAAGGAGCAGTGTCTGAACAAGTGACAAAACAAGTGACAACAGCTCAGAGCCACTGCAGCTTGAGCGAACAACAGCTCTGCAGGAACACCCAGGTGGCGGAACCAGCTCAGAACTGTCAGGACTTCAGATTATTTGGGAGACCAACAAGCAGAATTACTCTGAGCCCTGCAGAAAGAAGGAAACCCTACTGAAATTCACCATCTGGCTATGAAGGTGAAGTAACACTTGACATCTTGCACCACCAAGATGACAGTTTAACACAAACTTTGTTTAGCAACCAGTGTTCCCCATTCTGCAGTGAGGATCAAAAACAGATTAATCCAAAATTTGTGTCTCACACCATGAGAGACACAAGGTATATTTTTTACACTACCAGTTCCCAGCCAGCAAGATGCAAAGACAAATGTGCAGGACCCTTCAGCTCAGGCTCTTTGCTCCTGTGGCCCAAGGCCAGAGGGACCTGCAGCTACCAGTCACTTTATTATAAAGGGAGGATCTGCACAGAGGTAAAGGTCACCTCCAAGACATAATTGTCAGTGTTTTAGCCTTGAGACCTAAACTAGTTCCGAGTCCTGACTTGCCAGTATTTGCCTATGGGAAGTCCACTAAAACGGCTGCACCTACTGCTGCAAGGTTCTTGTGAGAAAAGGCCATGTAAAACAGTTAATTATACCAATTAAAGGCAGCAGAGATAGAGCAATGCTAGTATCTAGCCAAGGGGAACAGTATTTCCTCCTCCATGTTTGAATAACCTTCAGCTGCACACATCACGGGGGTGTTTGCTCAGAGCAGCTCTGTGCCCTGTGCTTTCTGCTGCAGGCTCCAGAGGAGACTTTCAAAGCTTGTTGACATAACACAGCTCCCCAGTTGCTACCTACAGCTTGGTTTAGGCCCACCAACCACGACAGTGCCCTTTAATATAGGCTCAGAAATACAGACATATACATCGCCTCCTCACAAGAGAGGACACAGACTAATCCAAACCAGTAGGCAGCCCGGGGCAGCCCAAAATGACAGTGGGCTGTGAGCCATGGAGCAGAGCCTGCCATCAGCATCCCGTCCCCAGGCCAGGCAGGAGCATCTCCCAGCTCCAGATCCACCTGTGCGAGGCAGAGACAGCATTTCAGAGCAGCATTTCAGAGCAGCATTTCAGAGCAGCATTTAACAGCTCAGCCCAGAGCTCATCTGGCAGGCAGCCAGTTCAAAGTGCCCCCCAGTTTTCAGCACAGAAAAGTGGGTGGAAATGAACCAGCAGTGGGCTAGCAGGAAGGGCAGCTTTCAGCTTCTGCTCCACAGAAGTGCAGAGGGCCCAGGGCCAGCAGTGCAAATGCTTGCACCCCACCCAGGCTTGCAGAAGGCAGCAAGAGCCTCCCTGATGGTGTGGTGAGAGCAGAGCTCAATGCTCTGGCTGATTGCTGAGCACAGCTCCCATTCCAGGCAAGCACTGTCTTGGGACATGCTGCTGCAACAGCTCTTGCCCAATTTCCCCCTCACAGCAAGCAGTCTGTCTGTCTGTCTGTGCCCACCTCGCCCTCAGAGCACCCAGCTTTCAGGAGCTGTGTCGCCATGCAGCCTGGCCAGCTCATCTTGGAGAAATTCAATGCTCTAATGACAAGTAAATGCGTCATGACTTACAGCATGCCCTGAAGCCAGGGAGAAGGAGCTGCAGCCAATGATGTCATTGCAGCCCACAACCACTTTTGTGCTATTACTGGGTAAGGGTTGGCAGGAAAGTTCATGCGACCCGTTGGTGCTGTTGTTAGGTGAAAACAGCTTGTACCTTTTCAAGAAAGATCCCAGACTGGATGTTCAAAGCTCTGCCACCACCGACCTACCAGCCTGATCACTAAACCTTACTATACTTCAGTGATCAAGAGGAAACAACTCTGAAATACCATCTGAACCCATGCTTTTGAGATTGCCTTCAGTATTTATTGGTTCCCCCTCATTAGAACCTATACCTTTGAGTTGCAAGGAACAGCAAAGGACCACCACTTATCTGACTCAGAGGAAACACCCCATTAGCAACCAGACAGCGCAGCTGTATGTGTGGCTGCTCTTCTCAGAGGATTTATTAGAGCCATGGCTGCTTTCTTCCAAAGGCAGTATCAGCAGGAGGTCCGAACAACCACAGCCCACCACCCCAGGGCAGATAGGATTCAGCTGCTCCATCCTCTGCCCACCCACAGACAGCTCCAGGGCAGTGTCTGCTGTGTTACCCCATGCAGGGTAGGCTGTGCAAGAACACCCTTGCTTCCCCAAGAGCTTGAGCAAAGCCACATTGGGATGTTGCTTGAAGTGGCCTGGCTTATTTTCACTATCAAAAAGTCTTTTTTTTTCTTGCAGTAGTCACAATACAGTTTCATTGTACCAGCACAGTAGGAATTGGACATTACCTACAGCTAACGAGGGATATTAGATTTCAACTGCTTACGGCAGAGCAGTGTTTATACAAAGAATTGAAATCCATTAGCTGAGCCCAAAGCCCACAGCAGCAGATCCAGTTCTCGCTGTGATGTACCAGATATTATGTTGACACCTTGAAAACTCAAGGTTAGATGCAGGAGAGGCAAAAGTGAGGGAAGCAGACAGATTAGAGACCATGTCAGAACCCAGAGAACTATCTGGTCATGTTACAACACACACCCACTGCAAGGCTTTTGAGTACAGGACCTAGGATTTCTCTCTTAGTAACGACCTGTAAGAAAGTGTCTTCCTATTAGATTACAGGGTACCGTTCCTTCCTCAGGCAGAACACAAACTGGTAGGAGTACAAGCTACAGAAACTTTTTCCTTCTGAGGAAAAATAAAAAAAATCCTGAAGCAAGATCTAGGGAAAAATTCTCACTCAAGCTTCATTGCATTAATCCAAGTCAACAGGCAGAGCTCACTTAGGCCATTGAAGAGATAACCTCAGATCCCAGTAGTTGACTCTACTCTGAGCCCAAGGTCAAGTTCATATGAAGAGCAAGAGCAGCTCTGCTCACCCCACCCAGGCTATGGCTGCGATGGGTGGGTGGGTATCCAGCTCGACCACACACACACACACCACTAGGGTTATCGAGAAAAGACACAGTGGCAGCAGCAGAGAGTTCAAAGAAACATTTTCACAAAAACTCCAACTGTTACTTCTCCAAACCCAACACAAAGGCACATGGATGCTCCCCTCCTGTTAGCAGGAATTCAGCCCGAACAAACTAAGCCTTGTAGTTAGTGCTATATGGGGAAGGCTGTAACAAAGACTGCTCAAATCTCCTTCCAAAGATGAGCAGCACCTTCACTTAGTCTTTTCTACATATATTTTGGGTTTGATTCTTCCCCCAGCAGTTAAGATTCAGCTACACAGCATTTCCTTCCTCTAGCACAGACATACTTGGGACATCAGACTCCGGTCTTCTTGCCAAGGTCAAGCAGACAGCAGCAACACATTCTCATCTACCTCCACCCACCATGCATGCCCATCACTATCTTGGTGCACCTGCACAGAGAAGACTCCCCCTCCCTGTGGGTGGGTGCTTTGGAACACAGCCCACAGTACTGTCAGAACATACACACAAAAAGCAAGAAAATCTCACAAGAACCTACAGGTTTCACTGCAGGAAGCTTGGCCACCTCACCAAGAGCCACAGTGAGGCTGGATGCTTAGTGAGGAACTGCAGCTGGGACAGGCTCTTCAGGCATATTGGTACCAACCACTAATAGAGCCAAACCCTGGGTCTCTGAGCTTTGCACCTTCATTATTTTAATGACTTAAAGGTCAGGTGCCATATTCATAAGCTGAGCTGTGTGCTTCTTTACTGAAAGACAAGTCCACAAGCAAGGCCACCCAATGCTGGTGGCAAAAACCTGGTGAGTGTCACAGTACAGCTGAGGTCTGTTCACACCAGCATCACCTGCAATGCACTATTTCACTCTGGTGTGCTTGTTTAAATGTGTGTTAGAGGGTTAAACTTGTCAGACCCTTGTTTGGGTCCCAGCCAAGCTGCACATCACAGTCTGTTTTTCTGAGAAGCAGAGAGAAAAAGGAATTCCTCTGCAGCTTGAGGCATTCAGAGATTGTTGTTTTACTTCCCATTGCTTGAAGCAGACACAGAACAATACTGGCAGTACAGAAGTATGACCACACACAAGGCTAGCCACATTCTTAGATTACAGTCATAGGCTAGGAAGAGTTATCCTGACCCATTTAGATTTAAATATCCCCATGTAAGTCAATACAGGACATGGCATTAGAATATGGAGCAGTTAAGACTTCAGTCTCTCCTCAATAGTTGGTGCAGTGTTCACTGCTTTAAACAAAAAAGCTGTTTAGCACATTAGTCTAGCTGGTCCCAAGTAATTTTGCTGAAGTTTGACCACTTTACAAGTTTCCGCTCATATGTAAAAGAATGCAAGAACAGTCTGTGTAAGCTACCTTCAAGTTTCCTGTAACTTAGAGCAAACAGTTCATGCAAAGCCACTTTCTCTTCAGACCAGCAACTCAACTGTTGAAACAGAAGGTACTGAGGAGACCAACAACTCTCAGAAACCAAAGCCACCTGCAGTCTGCAGCAGTGAGGCCCACTGCCAGTGTATCAAAAATAATTTTCAAGGGGAAGGATTAAATGTCACATTTCCAAGAAGCAGAAACCTGCTTCCAAGACACACTGAATATTTTCCAGAAAACAGGCTCGAGGGAAGTCCTAGGTAAGTGGCCGACAAAATGCAAGTGTATTTTGACTACCTCCTTATGATGTGTGAATAGCACCTGGAGTGAGACAGAGAAAGACCCTAAGTGTAGACAGGCTGAACACACATTTTCCTTTTTTCAGCTTTCAAGTAATAAGCTCTGGGTATTACAGGACAATAAATTTACCCAGTTTTAGGAAAAAAAATTTCCTTTAAAAAAATAAGGTTTGCTTTACCACCTTTCAGTGAGCGTATCAACAGCCTAGGGAGGAAAGTTGGTTTTCAACTATTTTCCTAAAATGAGATTTCGAAGAGGTACTCACACGTCAAGACATTTTCATCTTTAGAGGATGCTGAATGTCTGTACTACAAAGTGCATGCATCAAGTGCTCTGTCATTAACAGAAAACTCACCCATATGCAGGTTTGGCTCAGCCAGAAAGAGCCTTTCCAGAAGTTTTCCTGCAGCTGGGACACCCAAAGACCACCAAGATATTTATGACACAAGTACCAACAGATCATGAGTCCAACCTCATCCTCTCCTCACCCATCTCCATCTGGCATGGATCAGCTCCCTTCAGGCACAGCAGTGGGATTCGAGACCACCAAAAAGACAAACCTTAAAACCAACCACACAACTGTAGCTGAGGCTGGCACCAGATCCCAGTGACACCCTGCAGCTGGGAGGCAAGCCAGATCAGCTCACTTATCTGGTGAAAGCACAGCCTGACAAAGAGAAAGTACATGGCTTTCAGTTTGATCAATCTGACTGCCGCAGTCTAAGATTGCAATTGTACCAAACAAACTGGCACTCATTCTGCCTCTGCCAGCAACACATTAGTGCCTGCCAGGAGCAGGTACTGAACAGCATCAGGGCACACACCTAGGACCTGCTGGTTGTAAGCTTGGGTGATTGGCAGGTCACAACCCAAAACCACCTTCCAGGCCTTAGACACTGAACTTCTCTGCTTTTAAGCTAAACCTGTTAACTCCTAACACCCAGTATCAGGCTTTCTAGAGGCAATATCAGTGACAAATTAGATTTAACCCCACACACACCTTTCTCTGCCACCTGCACCAGCTTTTACCAAAGCATGGTGTGGCTCCTGTACAAAGCAATCTGTGGAGTCCATCAGCTCCTTCGGCCAAGAGTAAAGCCCTTGTGCTTGCATTCTTGTCGTCCTACTCCACAGTGCCTGTCAGCTGCATGCCACTCAGCACCCAGGAATCTGCAATTATCTCAGTCTAGCAGACAAAAATAAGCTAGACTTAACACTTGTTAACACTTGAGTAGCACTGCAGCTGCCTCGTGTTGAGCAGAAGACTCCATGAAGTTACCTGCAGCAGTTACAGCAGCTTTTTCAGAGTTTTCAATCTCATTTTTTCTGGATGGCAAAAGCACATGTGTGCTTTATGGCCATTTTTACAGTATACCACACATGAAGTTAAATCTGCACTGAAACGAAGGCACTTCATGTCTAGAAGAAAAGTATCCTGAAACTACCAAGACTGACAACAAAGAGTAACAGCAGCAGGAGAGGTTGGACTCTTAATGTGCACCCAGAAAGGGTTGTAGTTGACATTTAATGGATTTCTCTGTGTATAGGCAGACTTCTTCTAAACGGACAAAAAACCAAAAGCTTACTACTGAAAAAGCTTAAAAATGAGGCTGTAATATAGCAGTGGTAGCCGAACCATAACACATGCTTTCAAAAAGTTCCTGGAAGTTAAACAATAACCGGAACAGGTACTGCATCCACTTAGCAAAGATCTGATAGCATTAGTAATGCTAGAAATTCAGCAGTCATAGCTGTCAGTTATTCCCAGCTGATTTGGCTCAGAGCTAGTCCTAAACACCCCAGGCCCTAAAGACCAATCTAGTTATAAAAGTTCTCTACACAAAAGCCTTTACTAGTGCATATCTCCAGACCACAAGAAGGCCTTGCTTTTGTTCAGCAACACAAAGAAAGAGATTGCAAACTAGAAAAAAAAAATTCCAAGTTCTTCAGAACCTGCAGGAAGAAATGCACTCAAGACAGTTAGGTATACCAGACAACAATGGGCCTGCAAGAGAGGTGGCATGGGCTCCAACCCCTTCCACCAAGTGAAACGCTGCAGTGCTTGCTCTGGACATCTTTTTTGGAAAGTGAGTCCAGGATGTTTTTTCAGGAGAAGCTCAGTTTATCCAGGTCTGGATGTATAATAGGGCTCCTGTGCTACACTTGGCTCTGGGGGCACAGCATAGATGGAGCTGTAAACTCCCACATGCAGAGTTTGGAACACAGCAAAGGTAGCAGCAATCATAGCCATTTCATTCTCCAAAGCTTCCATTACAGGGTTTTTTTTAGGGCTTTTTTGACATTTTAGGGTTTGCTTGGTTGTAGTTTGTTGGTTTGGGTTTTTTTGGTCGTTTTAATAGTCAACACAATGCAAATAAACTACAAAACAGTTAGACAAGCCTTAGATGACTATAGCCACCCTGCAGCTCAGTCTAATCCTAGAAGGGAACCAGGCTTCTGCATCAGAGTTTCTAGAAAGGAAATTGCTGGAAGCCAGGCCTGACTGGACTAACCTTGATCTCCCAAACCCACAGACCTGGGGAAGTCCCAGAGACAAATAGGAAGTCAGTTGGAGCAACAGCTTTGGTCCAGGGCAAACAATACACCAGGAAGGGAGCACTCGCCTGGTGATAATGTTGTGGCTGGTAAGGAGCTATTGCAGTGGCTGAAGCAGAAAGGTGAGCTCCACTGCTCCCAAAAGCAAGCTCAAGCCCAAGAATCAGCAGCTGCAACTCAAGCCCTACTGTGTGCAAAGGGAATGCATCTCTGAGTAAATAATTAGCACCAGCTTCATTCCCAGCTGCTTTGAGCTGTACATGAACTGCTTTGCCCCAGGAGGATAACTAGCCACTGGGGACCTAACAGCCCCCATTTGTCCAAAGCTGTTTTTCCATATTAGTAGAGAGGAACAACAGGGTACCCAGCTATTCCACCCAGCCACAGGTTTCCAGGTTTCCAGAGAGGGCTAAGTCTCTCACAAACTAGAGAAGTTTCATATTTTCAAGTTATTGCAGTTAAAGCCTCCGAATGGAAACAGCTTTTACCTTGGCTAAGAGTTTTAGGCAACTAAGCAGAGCTGCACTCACCCAAATTCAGCTGTGCAATTCATCGAGGCCAGAGTCATCAGGAGGCAGTAATTAGAGTTATCTGGCAAAGAACTAGAAAAGGCATTCACATTCCTTCCCAGGGATCTCTCAGGCATTCAAATTATTGCTTAGCAGACTACATTTCAGCCACACCTGAGCTGTTCCCAAAACGGTCACCACAGGCATTCCTGAGGGAACATCTGCAATCTGACATGGATGGTTACAGCTTTAATTTCCTGAGCAGACCACCAATTAATCGAGCAATTGAACCCTCCAGTGTGGCATAGACAATCAAACCTAGTGCCAGCCAGGGCAGGCATTAGCTCAAAAACACTTCATCTCCAGGAGTTAGCTGAGGAGAGGCCTTTGTACATTTTCAGCCACAGTAGAAAGAATTAAGGAGAAAGTGCACTCTGTTCAAAAGCTGCAACTGTACTTAGGCAAGCATCCACGCTAACCTGAACACTGGCATCATCTACTGGGCTTCACCGAGGAAGAAAAATCTCCTCACACTCCTGCACCGCCTGTGGTAGCATGCAGCTCCCCACATGAGGTCCAGGCTCCAGAACCCTGCCAGGCCCGGGGATCCCGACTGGACACAGGCTGGGGCGAGCACCGTCCCAGTTGCATCTCTTGCCAGGGCTGCTGGAGGGGCCAGCACCTGGGGAAATGCACTGCACGGGAAGAGAGCGTGCTCTGGGTACTGGGTTTCTTCAGGAAAAGACCAGAAACCAAAGCTTCACCTATGAGATTTGTGACCAAGAGCAAAACTGGGGAGCATAGGATGATGGAACTGACAACCCAGCTATGGGGCAGCCCCACAGCATACACGGCTTTAGACCAACACTACACTGCACCCCAAAGCTTCCTCTTGAAAGACAGAAAAAGCAGCAACTCCTCGGTTGCTGATGGAGCCCGGCCAGCAGCACCCCACAGCACCCCGTGCCCGGACCTCATCCACACTCCACAGGGCAACGGGCCGGCGTGGAAAACAGACAATAAACTGAGGGGGGAAAAAAACCCAAAACAAAACACAAAACCAAAAGAAAACCCCAAGGCACACTCGTCAGGGATGCACTCACCGATGGAGACCAGCTTGATGCTCTCCCGCTCCAGGAACTCGAGGGCCACCGAGACGTTCTCCAGCTGCATCTGGCGGAAGGTGGGCCGCTGGTGGTACTTGCGGTACATTCGCTTCTGGCTGAGCACCTCCAGGAGGGCGATGAGGCGCAGCCCATCGCTCAGGTCGTGCTGCAGGTTACCGATGCGCTTGTTGACGCAGCGCAGGTGCTCGTTGCACCAGCGGGTGAAGGTGTTCTGCTGGATCCGCTTCCAGGGCGCGTCCTCCGCCAGGTCCTTCTCGGTGGCCGGCATCTCGCCGTCGGGATCCGCCGCTCTGCGCCCGCCCTGGCTCCGCGCCTGCGTGCTCATGGCCAGGCCCCGCTCCGCCTCCTGCTTTTCCACCACCTCCTCCGCCTCCTCCTCTGCGATCCGCCCCACCCGGCCGCACCCGCCCGCCTGCGGGAAGGGAAGCGTGGAGCTCAGTGCCGGCCCCCGCTGCTTCGGCCCACTCGTCCCGCCCGCTCCGCGCTGCTCCGCCGCGCCTCGGCCTCTGCGCGGGCCCCGCCACTTGGCCCAGCCTTTATCCGCCGGGAGCGGCACGCCCTCGGCTGCATCAGCCTCCTCGCCCCGCCGTACCGAGCGGGGGGGGCTGGGCTGGGCTTTCCCTCCCCCCAGAGGCTCCCACTGGACCGGCCCCCACTTGGCTGTGGCTGTTCCCCCGTGGGGAGTGAGACTCACCTGGCAGCGGGGCCAGGGTGCGAGGCCTTGGCACAATTAGGAGTTGCAACTCACCTGGCACTAGTGGCTGGCAAGGGGTGCCACTCCCTTGCACCAGGGCACAAACACAACTGAGACACACAATAGCAGTTCCCTTTATGGTGTTCACGCCCGCCCGAGGCAGCCCAGCACCCCTGAATTTATCCCCGAAAGGTGTGTGAGCCCATGTAGCTCTGGGTAGACGATTCAGTGCAGGGGCCTGCACAGCGTGGACCTGTGCGGCAGAGGCCAGCAGAGCCTGATCACTGTGCTGGGAGGGAGGGATTTTCAGTTTCTGGACATCTGTAAAATGCTGCAGCCATCAGGAGGGCCGTGCAAAGTACAGCCTGGGTCAGCAGAGATTGATTGCGCTCCCATGCTGCTAAGGGATAGCACCCTCTGTATGATACCATTTTATCTACCATTGAAAGAAAATGGACCCTTCAAAAAGTAATCAAGGAAGGTTTAAAGTCTTGGAGGGTTCTCTTTCTTCCCCCACCCCCCCTGATTTCCTCCCGTGCCACTCCCTGCCGACATACAAGACTGTGACTTCCCGCTGACTCATCTGATGACAGCAAAGAGTCAACAGAACTACCCCATCCGCAGTCATTATATGCTGATGTTGTTCAGGTTGGCAAGACACCTCATGACGCTCACGGAGACATCTCAGGAGGCTCTCAGGTCAGTGAAAGCTGCATGAGGTGTCCCTCTGTGTCCCTGCCCCAAGGGAAGCCTGTGCCACCCGCCCACTCTCCTGCACACACTCACAGTCTTGGCTTTCCACTGGTGTCAAGCGAAGCGTATACGTGCAGATCTATTCACATCAAGGCTGTCACACTGAAAGATGTGAGAATCTGTCAGAGAAAACAAATCCATTAAAACACAGTCGATATAGTCTAATTCAGATAAATGACCAGAGCCACTCACCACTAACATTAGAATACAGATTTCAAATTATTTTCATTCAAGGGTTTTATTTTAATGACTTTAGTAAACCTTGGCTCTGTGGTTTTTCTCCAGAGACCTCGCAACTCCTTCCTCTTGACTTGGTAAGTTCTACTAGATGAGTTTATAAGAAAAGAAAAAAGAAACAAAGCTGAAGATGAGGTGAAATAGTAGTTATGCCTGAACTTCCACCATACCAAACCAGTAGGCAGCATCACCTTCTGTTTTAGAATTATCAAAGGCAGCAGACTCCATACATTGAAATGATGAGGCATGGCACAGCAGACATTGCACTTTCCTCAAATTATTTAGCCAAGTAGCAAGAAGGATTTAAATAAAAATGGCTTCAATGGACGGATTTTACATACAGAGCAAAATCAGCTCAAGCCATAGTGATTCCCCAGCCTGGGCAGGTTGTGTCTCCAGGAACAGCTCTCTGCCATCAGCACAGCTCAGAGGAAAGCAGCTGGAAACATGGAGCTGAGCCTTTTTTCAAAGGCTTTTCTTCCATCATTCTATACTTCATCTTTTAATAGATGCTAATTGCTTATTGACTTTGGCCTGGGTTGGGACTCCTTAGCAACTATTCCACATCCAGATTATCTGATTGCTTATATCATTTTAATTTCAGTTTCTTCTCACTCCTGCACCTAATAATGCACACTCTCCTTTATATATTTTTGTGCACAAGCTGAAGCTTCAGCCATTTTCTTCTGTAACAAAAGCAGTGAATAAAAGCTAAACAGGAAAAATGTAGAATCCATATTAGGTCCTTAATTTTTAAATTAAATATTTATCTAAGTTTTTCAGTAAAGGTAATATTTTTTATAGACCCAGAAAACAAACAAACAAAAAAACCCAAAAATACTTGATCCCAACAATGTATTCTGCAATCACTCTTTCTGAACACATACAAACAGCAGTTTCCTGAAGTGGTTTTGCACCATTTCATCAATCCAACCATCCACCCCAGCAGCAGCAGTGTGCTGGCACATAAATGAATGTGAAGGGCTCAGCAAAGTGCTGCTGCAGAGCTGTAAGCCCAGCTCACCCCATCAGCCCCAGAGCTGAGCAGCAGCACAGGGGGGGCTGCTGCTGCATGGGAGTGTGCAGGATACGTGGGATGCTGGTGGTCTGGATGCAGCATCCCACATAGCAGCCACCCCTCCTTGCACATCCCAGGGCTTTTAAACAGAAGTCAGCTTTTTGCATCCTGATTGCTTTCACAATTATTGAGGAAAAAAGGCTGCTTTTTAGGAAGAGAATGAAAAAAAAAGCAAAATTATTTCTGTTCTGAGGAACAGATTCTGCTTCTTTCTGTCCTTCCTCCCCATCCAAGGTGACCCTCCCAGACGTGGTCTGAGCACTGCTTCTGGTTTATGGGCAGTGGAGGGGGAATTCCTTGCAGGCACCTCATAGCCTGCATTAGAGGTCAGTGTAGAAGAGGCACCATCTCTGGAAGATGCCTGGCCAAAAGTATGGCACCTATTCCTTGTCCTCCACAGCCAGTAAGAGAGCACCCCTGTGGTGCTCCACGATAAGGTTGTTCTTGTGGTCTTGTTTGGCCTGAAAAACTGGATTTCCTTTGACATGAAGTTGGAAGACACTTTAACACAAGTGAACACATGCTTCAGGTTTTATCAAGAGACAGAGAAGTGGAAACAAGCTAATCCATGAATCCATACTTTTTGGATAACCACCTTGGTATTGTATTTATTTCAAATGATCTACTATATTCCTTGCAGAAGTACCTTATGTATATATTTATATGGATAGATGTTTGTGTGGATGTATGTATAAATGCAGAGAAGGAGGGAGAGAGACTTCAACACTACACTCTAGGGCAGATACTTTTTTCTTTTGATGTCCTGTATGACAAGGATCTTTCCAACCCAGCTCTTCTTTTGCTCACTAAATGCAGATACAAGGAAGGAAGAATGCTGTCACTGCTTTTTATGGCCTCTTTAAGCAGTTGCAAAAAGTCCACGTCATTGAATTTTTCCACTGTTTTAAAAATAATCTTCCTCCCTCTTCATGATAATTCAGTGCAAGGCTGAACTTAAAAAGACCCTGTTTATTCAGCAGCAGAGGTCTTCCACTGCCCCAAGCTTACTGCTTTATCACAGAACTGCTTAGAATATTTTACTTTTGAAAATGCAGCCTTGACAAATGGAATTAATTGTAATGGCATTTGGTTTCTCTATTTTTAGCAAGAATACATTGAAGAATGTCTCTCAAACCAGACTATGGCGTTAAGCTCTGTCAATTTACACAGAGTTGCTTTGTAGGCAGGAATAAAAAAATTAGGAGCATAGTTTAAACTGTAAAGGTAAATTAAGTTGGTTGGCCTTTACAGGCCAGCTGCTGCTCTTGCTGGAATCTGTTATAATCCTTAATGGAAATATAATCTCAGTAAAAATTATTTATCACATCTTTGAGGGGTCTGGACTGTGGAACTCTGCAGTGGAGACTTGCCATTACTTTTTTTAGAGCATCCTAGTAACAGAGGGAAGTAGTGGCTCTGACCAGCAGCTGTTTCACTCAGAAAAAGCTTGTTTAAGCCTGGTTTGTAAAAGCAGAAGGGTGTGGGGAGTGGTGACATGGAGCCTTGCTGACATCAGTGGACAGGCAGCGCATGATGGGGTGACTAATAAAGACTGAGATCTTCTTTGGGGTAATCAACTTTATCACGGTCTCATGTGATGATATGTTCTTGGATTAGTCCAAATCATGGGCTATTTATGAGAGATCCTAGCCATTTGGGGCACTGTACATGTTCTTTGCTCAACACATTATTCAGCAATAGCTTACTTTGATTGTAACAGGACAAGAATCAGAAATAATATCAAATATTAATCCAATATCTACACAGTTTTCTTCATGCAGGAATTGGCTGAGTCTGAGCATACAGGACTGAGTCTTCCCTGGTGAAAGGACTTTTCTCTACAACTGGCAGATTGTGGTTCAGTTATTGTTTCTCTGAGGATCTTTTAAAAATTTCAGTGGTGCTGCTAATATTCAAGAAGCATTGGTTGTTTTTTTTTCCCACATTACAACTGACTCCACACAAATGACTTTGAAGATGCATCACATCTCAGCAGAAATGTGTTATGAAAAGCCACCAAGATGCCTTTATCCTTTCCAAAGGTTTCTGTCAAAGCAGCAGCAGCACCCTGAGGTTTTGTACCCCAGGGCTGCAGAACCTTAAGTTGTCAGGGCAATGGCTTAGAGAAGGAATAACTGGGCCATGCATGGCTACAGCACCTGGTAGCTTTAGAAATTTAATGGGAGATTTTAAATATTTATAAGTTTTTGGCATGTAATAGCCTTATCCAAACACAGGACAGCATTGTGTATCACAACAAAAGCTGTGTGCAACAAATGCCATAAAATAAATTATATCACATTCCAAACACAGTGCAGATGATAATCCTTGCAGTGCCACGGGGAGACTCATCCACTAATCCAGCCCTCAGCCAGTAACGTTAAAGACAGAGAAGCTGAGGCTCAGGCCCGTTAAAGGTTTGTTTTTTCAGAAGCTGCAGATACCGTAACTCAACAAGATTTCATGACTAAGTGCCCATAAATGGCACTGCCAGGCAGCTGGCAGCACCCATCCTGGCTCAGCAGTCACAGCCGGGCCACAGGAGCAGCACTCAGCCTCCCGTGCCCAAGTTTCCCAAATACACACACATTTTTTTCACTCCTTACGCTATTTACTGTGTTTTAAAAGACAATGGAAATGTTTCTTCTCTATTGATGAAGTAGTCATTAAGCCTCTCCTTTCGTTATTGTGATTGCTACCAAGTGAAGCAAAACCAAGACAAGTTGTTCAAGTCAAAGCATGAATTCAATGGATTGCGTCATGGGTTGCATTTTCCTTATTCAGCACCTCTGTGGAAGGCAATAAAGTCCTGCTTTATACAAATATTGGCTAGGACATTTGATACAACTTGTTCTGAGTTTTTCCATCTTCTTTTTCTTCCTACCTCTGTTATTCAGGGAAGACAGCAATAGCAGAACACCCAACATCAGTACAGTCCAAATCAGACAGAGGGATGTGTTTAGGCAGAGAGATCTCTGGAAATATGCTGAAAAAATATGACTTGTCCTGGTATTTGTATTGAAATTTATCATTCAAAAGTCTATTTAGACAACAGTTGCTTGTAGTAGCAGCTGGGTCATTTGTGTCTGAGTCATTTGTTTCATCTCTCCATGTTTGGAAGAACATGGTTTTTCCTCTGCACGTAGAGGTCTTGCTGCATTATATATGTATATATATGTCTTGCTGCATTATATATGTATCCAGAAGCTGAAACTGGTGCCAAAAGTAGCCTTCCATCTGCCAGACACAGTGCTTTGCCAGACTATACAGTACAGCTCTTGCTTTGGATCCCAGGGAGAATTGCAGCTGGAATTTAAAGCTCTAGTTTTGACACAGGCTGTAAATGGCCAAAAGTGAGGCTGCTCGTGCTTTTTGCTATCCTGTGGAAGCTGAAGTCAGGGGAGACAACCAAACTGGAATGCACTTAGCACATACTGAAAGAACCAGGACTGGGCAGTCCCTGGGATTGCAGCTCATTCATGAAACCACCAAATTTCTTTGTCTACAATACCCTTTCTGTTTGTTTCTATGGAAATGCCGCAAAGTTCTGCCATTTTTCTAAGGTCATCTATTTTTCTGATTGATATTAGGGGTTCAAACATTCCCCCAGCAGTGCCTGCTTCGAGCCAGAACCTCCACCGAGCACTAGGAATGCAGCAATTGTCACGCTGTGGGTGTCCCAGCAAAATGTAGCTTACCCAAATAAACATGACTTGACATATCAAACACAAAGTTGAAAAATAATTTGAAAAAGCAATGCATTTTTTAAATAACTCAGGATCTGATTTCATTACCTGGGAAGTCAAATCCTATACAAAACCACACAATGGTCCAGTGTGCAGCTAATCACAGCTTCCTGCCCCTATCAGATACCGCAGGCATGGTCCTCATTAAGCATTTTCTCTGCTTGCTTCCAGCTTTACCTACTACATGCGCTTGCACCCATAGTAACTGGGGCTCTCTTCCTCAGATGGCACACCCATTTCTCTCAAGGTTTGAGCTTTTTTTCTTGCGCTTTTACTCCATGAGTTGGAGTTTGCAGGAGTGACCGCATAAAAGCAGAATAAAACATCTCACATCTTGCCTGAGCTGGACTATAAGAAATCGCACGTGTTCCCCAGTTGCTCTTCAGGAGTTGTTTTAACCCAGGGTATAGATGAAAAGTTGTGTTTGACTATAGAGGAGAGGCCACGCTCCTCCTTGGGGCAGCTGGATGAAGTGTAGGAAGGAACACTTTCCAGGGGAACAGCATATATTTTTTAAACAAGCATAAGCTGGTCTGTGTGACAAAAACAAAACTGTTGACCTACATGCAGCCAAAGCTGGAGGTCGTTCAGCTCTCCCGGAGCTCACTCTGGGATGCAGCAGCCACACGGGTGGGAATGCCAGTGCACGGCGTGAGTGAAACACACACATCCCAGAGGTTTCAGAAGAAAGGCACAATGCTGAGCAGTGCTCCTATCTACTGCCCCCATTGCAGTGTTCCCATGGCGGTGAATAATCAACCAAGAAAAAAAGCTTCAAGTGGATTTGCTTTCTGCAAAAGGCTGAAATCACTCTCCTTTCTTTTTTTTTTTTTAGACATTTCTCAAAAAAATATTCCCAGACAGAAATGTTTCATAAGAAGCCTTAAGTCTACTGACTCATTTTGAAAGCTGCTTTATTAGCCCCTACATGGGCTGATAAGCCTTGGCTGGCACATAGGGACACAAGGGCTGTGCATTGTTCTGCTGCTCAGCCCAGCATGGTGGCAGCCTGGGCTTGATCCAGTGAAGCAATTAGAGAATCTAACTTCCTCCATAAATGCTTGTATGTGGGAGGCCATATATTTGGGGGCATTCCTCTGCTCAAAAGGAAGCCAACTTTTTAAACATATTGCAGAACCAGGAAGAATGGCAGAGGCTTCTACAGGCAGCATCACTTTGATTTGGGTGAGAAGCAGGAATAATAAAGGATGGCAGAGAAGCACTTGGATGTGGCCAGCAGTCACCAACCTCAAGGCACTGTTCCTCCCATGTTGTTGTTTATCAGTTCTCCCTTTAATATATTGCAGCACAGCAATGTCCCATGGCTGAGCTCTGCCCAGCAACACCCTGTGACCAGGAAAGGTGGAGGCGGCTGTGTGGGTGCAAGAAGCAGCAGCTGGGGGAAAAGAGAAGGGTGTTGCCATTGTCCCAGAAAATAATGGGAGACACCACCCCAGGGGTGGATGGGAGAAAAACAGCAGCCCAGGACATGCTGGAACCAGCAGGTAATGGGAGACTTGGTGTCCAAGGACAGTTCCAAGGAGTTTGTCCAGAGACAACAGAGGCCCCAGACAGCAGAAAACAGGGTAGGAAGAAAGCTGAGGAGATCAGACATCCCTACAGCACATTCTGTGCCTTACCTATTCCCAGGAGTTTTTCTGGGTGCAAACTTTTCTTAACTGTAAGAGGCACTCATGGGGACTCCTTACTCTGCTCTGGTCCTGCCTTTGTCTTGCAGGGCAAAACCTGCAATTCTTTTGCTCCTGTTTGCCTTGCAACGGTGATTTCTAGGTTTTGAAAAGCAGCTCCAAAATCACCAGTTAAAAAACAAACAAGCAAACAAATGAACAATGAAAGGTATGCTACTGGGAGAAGAGAGCATCAGAAAGGTGGAGCTGGCTGAGCAGCTGGAACCTCTTGCTCCTTGTGTGCCTGACAGAGACCTGAAGCAGGAGATAATATCAAGAATGAGCCTGGTCACACAGTGTCTGATTGAAAAGGACCAAAAAGTAAAACAGACCCTCTTCAATCAAAGCAGAGTGCATTTCAAAGGGCAACTCAACAGTGCTGCAGGAGCTGGCACTGCACTTCACATCAGCCATCTGGTGCAGTGCTCGCAGCGAGGAACCTTGTCTTTGTAAGCTGTACATTGTGACTTCCTTACAGGTTAAAACACCAACAGAGAGGCTGCTATGACAGGTCTGGTAAAGTCCAGACCTGCTAATTTAAGTGAGCAAAAGTGAAATATAACTAGGATAGGTTTGGGCAATGGCTTGAGACCCTTTTTTGAGAGTGGTCACCATGACTTAGTCCCGGCTTCCCCATTGCTGCAACAGTGCTAGAGAAGTGCTTAGAGAAGGATGAGGGAAGAGATAAAGATATGGCAGCCTCAGGGAAGTGGGTTTTTTTCTTTACAGAGGTAGAGATAACAGGGGTTGCAACAGGATGGAGGCAATCTAACTGGGCCCAATTGGGCTACATGGGAGCCCCACAGAGGCCCAGAAGCATGGAGCCCCATCAGTGCCTGAGACAGGGCTGCAGAAGCCTTGCAAACCTCTGGGTTATCTCTGCTCCCTCTCAGAGGCACTGGCTGCTTGCACAGGCACAGCATGGTGGCCACCCAGTTGCCTACAGTAGCCCTTGTTTGCTTTTGGCCTTTGAGGCTCAAGGCCAGGGAGGGAGGGCCAGCACCTCCTCTGGGGACCAGAAATCTCCCCAGTCCTGGGTTTGCAATACACACCAGCAGGTCCAAGTGTACACACAAGAAATTCCTTCTCCTGCTTTCCGATATAATATATTTCTGGATATTTTCTGATATGATATATTTCCTGATATATCTCCTCTTAGTTGAATGTATGTAAAACGTCTTCATTCTTTTGGCACTGTGGCTGGCAAGCTCCTGCTCTGACTGTGTCAGTGTTGGGCTGAGCAAGGCACACACCTGCACACCTGAGTTATCTCCAATTCTCTGGGAGCAGGTGGTGGGAAGGGTGCTCAGACAGAGCCTTCACTCCTGTGAGGAAAGCACAAACCTGGCTGTGAGCCCACAGTGCTGCTGCTGCACCTGGGAGCTCGGTACCGATTGGTGGGCCATGCCCTGCCTGTGACACGCTGGTCTGGCCCCAGAGGAGCCTTCCTCCCACTCCTTCACCAGTCTCGGAGGTCCATGTGTGCTTGGCCTCACACAAACCCAGGGGGGCAGCGGCCCGTTGTGTTTTCTGTAGTCCTCATAGCCGCAGTGAATTTTCCTTCTGGAAAAAAAAAAACAAATCGTCTCCCTGGTTCCTTTCCTGAGAGCAGAGTTTCCTGCAGCAAAGCGCGGGGTGGGATGAAGTGGTTGCAACTGGAGAAGAGCATCTGCAAAACGGCTTCGAGGTTCAGAGCAGGAGAGCAGCGTCTGGTGGAGCTCAGTTTCCCTTCCCGGCAGATCCCAGCCCCTCCGACACCTCTCGGAAGCAAAATTTAGGTGCTGGCATTGGCGGACGAAGGGATACGCTGCCGAGGAGCGCTCTGCCAAGAGCCCTTCAACTCAGGGCTGGATTAAAGCCTGCAGATCTCCTGAGGGTTAGAAGCGAAGCCGAGACCTGCGGGATCGGTCTGAGGGGTTCCGCAGGGTGCCGAGAGGGGGCAGGGGGTCCCCGCCAGGGGCGGGAGGTGAGAGGGGACCCAGCAGCACCGGGCACGGCTGCCCCCTAGTGCCGACACCCGGGACTGTCCCGAACCGGCCCTGCTGGCCCGGACAGGGCTGGCACCTCTCGGAGCAGGGCACTCGCCTGAATCTGAAACCCTGTGTTCAGTTTTGGGCCCCTCAAGACAAGAAGGACGTTGAGGTGCTGGAGCGTGTCCAGAGAAGAGTCCAGAAGAAGCTGAGGAAGGGTCTGGAGAACAAGCAGCAGTCCTAGCTCCCTACAACTGTCTGAAAGAGGTTGGAGCAAGGTAGTCCAACCTTGTTGGTCTCTTCTTCCAAGTAAGAAGAGATAGAACAAGAGGAAATAGCCTCAGTTTCTGCCAGAGAAGGTTTAGGTTTGATATTAGCAAAAAACTCTTCCCCAAAAGATTGTCTGGCACAGGCTGCCCGGGGCAGTGGTGGAACCACCATCCCTGGAGGGATCTAAAAGACCTGTAGATGTGGTGCTGAGGGACATGGTTTGGTGGTGGATCTAACAGTGTTGGGTTAACGGTTGGACCCGATGATCTTAAAGGTCTTTTCCAACCGAAGCAACACTATGATTCTATGAAACCCCAGCAAAACAACTTATTAATTTAATTTGATAAAAATCCCCACAAACCCACACCGGGGAAGTCACCTAAACCTGGTGCAGGCTCTCCTCAAACCTTGAGAACCCTGGCTGGGCTGGAGGCAGGGAAGGGGATGTGCTGCCCCTGCCTCAGCCTGGGAACATCTCCTAATGCTGCAGGAATGTGGTTATGTCATGGCGAGTCCCCCACACGCCCTGCCACTGCCTCCCAGCCATCCGCCAGCCGAGCGCTCCGGGAAGCATCATTACTGCTGAAATGGAGGCATAAATTTCTGCTGGCAGGGCTCCTGGCTGCGAAAACTTTTAAGCCCTAACAACTGCTCGCTGCAACAAAGTTACTCCAACATTTCCCATGGTACCTATCCCATCTGCAAGAGGAGTGGGAAGGAGGGGGAGAGGGAAAAGGTTTAAAAAAAAAAAAACAACCTTCATTTTCCTTACGTAGTCAAGCGTTACCGGGGGCGATATTTCTGACTGTGCACGAATCCTTCCTGCTGAACTCACTGGGCATGACGCACCCACGGGAGGGGAAAGCATGCCCGAAACAAGAGCAGCTAAAGTACTCTCCTGCTGAGCTGCGCTTTCTGAAGGTTTGTGTTTCTTTTTCCAGTCGAGGACCTTTATTATTAGACAAAGAACATGGGATTTTTATGAGCGATTTTACAAATTAGTTTCTCAAATTGTTTGCAGCAGCACAAGAAGCACCGGAGTCATTAAAGTTCATAGAAAGTATTGAACACTCCAGCACTGCAAAGCTTTTCCTTGTGTAGCAGAAACAAAGCAAAGTCAGTCCTGAGAAAGTCTGACCATAAAACACTGTTCATCACCTCCTCCTTCCCCCTCATAGCCATACAGGCACAGCCACTCATCCTGCCCTTGTGCACATCATTGCTGAACAAGACCAGTGCTGAACTGGCACAAACCCAGGTACAAACATGACTTTAAAAACAGATAACTAATTATTTCCATTCACAGCATTTAATTTGGGCTTATGCAGAAATGCTGTTCATCCAATAGTCCAAAATGTGTCACGTATTAGGAGTTAAAGAGTCCAACCCAATGAATGAGTCATTACCCAGTGGATGAAATCCCATATCTTCTTGGCTGCTCATAAATAAGACAAACTCAACTTTATAGTAAGTCATAAGTAAACAATGAACTACATAAAAATCAGAATCAGCTGTCTTATAACTGCATGGGCATGGTGCCCATGCAGAAATGAAAAGCGAATGTGATACCATCACTGCTTGGCTTTGGAGGCTGAGTTTGGAGTTGAAATTCTTAACAGGGGTTTTGATGCATGTAGCTGGGCGGTCAGACATCCAGGCCTTCAAGACCACTGCAGATGCCTGTTTGCAATAAACAACACATTATCCAGGCCATTACCACTTCTGAATGTAGCCTCAGATCCCAACAGGCAGATTTTCTGAACCTATCATTTGGTATCTTCTCACTACAGCCCAACATCTCCAGGCAGTGCTCCCTTGCTCTAGCAGTGTACTCCTGCAGGTAAAAAAAAAAAAAGGCAGAAAAAATCTGCTCCTTCCACCTCAAGACAATCATGGGTTTATCCTGTGTGTCCCTTGTCACCACTACCCTGAGTGTGGGGCTGGATTCTCAGAGCTAGGAGGGTTTTTTTGGAGGGAGGGTTGATTAATATCAATTTGAGCCAGGTTTGTGAGAGAAAGCAGGAAAGAGCAGAAAGGATTGATCAACATCTGCCCCACTATAAAATTAGCAGGATATAAAACTCTATATCAATATAACTGGAAGCCTGAACACACCACAGACAGCACAGCAGAAGGATCAGGTGAGAGAAGACATGCTCTCAGCATGAGGAAAGCCTCTGGCATGTGGCAGCAAATGGATCATGAGCAGCAACAGCAGCTGAAGCCACCTTGAGCTCCATCATCCCCCCAGGGAGGATATCCCCAGCCTCAAACAGCTCATGAGGCTGGGAGAAGCTTTGCAGGGGCATTTACACATTTTAGGGAAAACCAGGTTGTGCTTGGGAAGTGCTGGAGGGGAAGCAGTGGGCAAACAAGTTTGACCATCATCTGAGGGGGTTTTCATCTTCCATTTGAGTTGCACCATACAGGAAACCATTAAAAGCAGCAGCAGCACCTAGAGCTGCTGTTGCCTCAGCGAAGTGCTCCAGGGATAGGTGCTGGACAGGGGAGCAGATTTGGAGACTTTCAAGGTCCAAGTAGGCTCAGTGGCACACTTTCAGGTGGAGACATCCCACTGCTCTGCACCCTAGCCTTCTCCTCTTCAGCACAATGGAGCAGCTCAGGCTGCCTTTACAACAGCTATAGGGCCAAGACAGTAGCTGCTTGTCTATAGGAAGGGGAGAGACTAAAGCAGCTTTTCCCTGAGAGCAAAGCTCCAACATCTGCCAAAATACACAATGACACAGACTGCCCCCGTGAGTGTCCCTGCAGAGCAGGGCAGGGGCAGTTCAGGATAACCATTCTATGGTGACGTGTCTAGGCACTGGGCAAGGACCTTTGGGATGCCTCACAAGAATGAAAGCCCAGAGGAGGCACAAGCCTGGTAACCATCCCACAGTCCACCCCAGGGGATGCATCATTTTAGGCTGGGGGACAAAGGCCTTGCTCCCTCCCTGCCCCTCGGGGCATTCCTACTACCTCTGATTGCATTCCTCTAAAATGCTGGGAATGGCAGGGCCTTGTCATGACTCCACAGACCAGTTCCAAGTCCTCTCAGGGGACCTGAAAAGAACTCCTCTGGCTCCCTGGCTTCCTGATGGTCCCCAGCACAAGCAGCTCAGGCTGTCAGCATGGTCTGAGCAGCACACACTCAGTCCACCAAGGATGCTTGGAAAGGGGAAGACATTTTGTTTTCTCAGCCCTGTTACAGCAGCAGCAGGGCAAAGCACAGATGTAATCCCAACAGGGTTGTGACTCCACAAGCCCAAGTCACCACTTTTTGTGCAAGAAGAGACCTTCTGTACACATTTTCTTTTTAACAAAAGAAAATTATCGCACCTTGTTAATAAAGTTCTTTAAATGGATGAATAATTTCCACAAAGGAAAGAATGTAAAACTTCCACTGACACGTTACTTCTCATCAAGTGATCTTCATAATTCTCCAGAACAAACGGAACTTCATCTTTTCCATGTGTAACCATCTTTGTCACCCAAAGCACTTTGTATTCAATAAAAATACCAGCTTTCATTAGGGAGGAAAAAAAAAGCTTCTGGTGCACAGTTTTCCTGGCATTGCAAATCTCTGGTTCCCTCACTCAACATGTTTAGAATTAAATCACAAAACCTTAACTCACCCTCTAATGATCTGTTTGTTTCCAGATTCATATTCCCACAATATGTTTGCTGACAGAAGCTGGGCGCTTTGACAAAAAACAAGGAATTTTTCCCAACGATGTATATTTGCTTCGTTCTGGTGTTTTAGTGGGGAAGGGTGCAGGCTATATGAGCTGTCACCAATAACGTGACTGTAAGGCCAAGGGTAATTTATTTAGTACAAATGAAATGTTTATACTAAGTGCTCTTTGTTCTGAATATTATCGCATCAACATTCAGCTTTTTATGAAGAGAGCTGTGAGAAAGGTTGAGCCCTATTTTCAAATGATTTTTAAATTTAGCATTGCTAGAAGTCAGAGCCAAAACTCTGATGTGTAGGGTTCTCAGGGGGATGATGGTAAAAAGCTGCTCCCCTCAGTTTCAGAAGCACTTCAAAACTGTCCTTTTTTTACTTTGTCTTATGTGTTAGATCAAATAAAAGCAAGCCAACTCTTGATAGGATGTATTGTTTCAAAGTAAATCCAAAACATTACAAAACACTGTTGAATGCATTATAGCACCTTATATTCCTTTCTCCCATCATTAAAATAATATCTTCAAATTCATATCAATTTCACTAAACAATTCGATTTCAACAGAAACTAAGCAGGTTGGGATGAAACTCAAACAAGACATCCTCAGATGTCCCACCAAGACATCCTCAGCCTTTCTCACTGCCCACTGATGGATGGGGCCAGGAAGGCGTCACCACCTTGGTGTCCGCACACAGACTCCTTCGAAGCATCCTGACAAGCAGCTGTTGTTTAATAAACTCGTGACATCCAAACATAAAGTGAACCTAAATCTGTAATATCTAGAGACCCCTGTACTTGGGCTCTTTTAAAAGTAAAATTTATGTCATATTTTTCTGGGTTTTGTGCAAGTTTCTCTGTCAGTGAAATGTTGGACTTCGTTGTTGACATTAATAATCCCATCCCAAATAAACATTCTGGAAAGCTGCACCCAGGAAACCCACCTGGAAACAAAGGGCTTCAGGAGGTTGATCTGCTGCTGCTGAGAAGGTCAAAGTGAGATGTGGTCATGGGCTGCAGCACCTGTGTGAGGAAGAGCAATGTCAGAGGAGAGGGGTTCTCCCCTCAGAAGGAAAAGGCAGAACAACTGGCAGAACAACTGCACCCTTAGCCACCTAGTACTGTGGATTCTCCACCACTGCACATGGAAAATAATCACCAGGTGTTTCTCTAAAACACATGTAATTTAAATAGGAACAATTTAAGTTGTTTTAAATAGGAACAATTTGTTTGTTCAACCTGTTGTATTGTATCTCATCACTGATTTCACAATCCCTGTTTCCTTGGGAGCAGTTTGTCCTATGAAAAGTGATCCTAAATTTTACTCCTAGAAAGAATAAGTATCTTCCCATTACTTTCATTTTTACAGCAACTTGAATTATTCATATTTGCTTATTGCAAAATATTTTAGACACAATAAATATAATACCTCCAGGTTTTTCCAAAGAAAGGAAATCCTTTCTGCAGACTCCCCTTTGCTCCCTGCTGAGGTGATGACTCAGAAGATTGCAAAGTCCCACAGCTATGTGCGAGGGTGTTTCTCTGGGGTGTGAAGCAGACCCTCCTTTATTACAGATAACAGTTTTATGGCACAGGCATTGTTCTGCTTTACCAGTGCCCTGTTTTCACAAGGTATTTAATGAATAGGCTTTCAACTGCAAAAATACAGGCTGAGATCAGGAAGGCAAGTGACCTTTGAGCTTTTGTGTTCACATAGTTACGCTTATTTTCCTCACTAACATATAGGTATCTCTTTTT
Organism: Calypte anna; assembly: GCF_003957555.1. NCBI lineage: Eukaryota > Metazoa > Chordata > Aves > Apodiformes > Trochilidae > Calypte > Calypte anna. The sequence goes on along the minus strand of NC_044258.1, from coordinate 9,295,614 downwards.
TTGTTGTTGTTAACACTCTTTATTTAATTTTAATGGACTTTTAAAATGTATTTTAAATTGTAGAGGAAAACAGAAAAAAAAGAGCCCATTGTTCTCCCACATGTTTGTTTTCACTACAACTACTAAGAGGAAAAGCCCTTCACAAAAACAGGATACAGCAGACTCCTCTGCACGGCCACACCGTGGGTCCCCTGCACACGCCGGGCACAGCAGCAGTGGCCAGGGAGAGTCCAGAGAAAGTCATGAGTAAATGAAAAACATCAATGGGAGTTTTAATATCCACTTGAATGGGAGTAGCATCAAGTCCTTGTTGAATAAACCCCACCAGCCTGGGCAGGTTCTGCTCCCCTTTGACATATTACCAACTGCCTATGGGCATTTTTCTCGTGACATATAGGGGCAGAGGGGGATGGCTGCAGGGCAAACCCCAGTGTCACAGGAAGTTGTGAAGCCAGAGAGCTGCATGGCAAAAGCAGTAGCATCCAGTATCCCTTCCTGGCTGTGCTAAGAGATGAAACACCAGGGAGAATTCCAATGTCATCTATATCAGATGCTGGCTGGCCTCAGGAGATGTCCCCAAACACCCCATCAGCCCCACTGAGCAGCCACAGGCTGTCTCCAAAGTGCCATCAGGAGCAGAGCTCCCTGCTCCATTTCTACTAATGACTTCTCAGATCTCCTGCCTTAATGCATCCCGTAGCCTCCTTCTCCTTGCTTGGAAACACACTCCCTGCTTGGGTTTGGGATGGCCAGCAGAGGGGTTCACAGCTGTGCTAGTAACCCCTGGAGAAGGTGCTGGGACCAAGGCAAGAGGACATACAGGCTGCTATCATTGCAAAGAACATGTCTGGAGGCTGTTTTTCAGAGGATAATAAAAAATAGATGTTTTCTTTCTCTCCACACATTAGAATTTGGAAGAGTTCATGCTTCTGAAGAATAACACTGACTTGTTTCTTCATGATATGGAATAGTCAATCAGGTGCAGTTACAGGGAGATCTGCATTTCTGTAATTAAAGAGCCTCGTCTCTGGCCAGAAATTACCTTATGGGAATTGGGTTGTAATGACTAGGAGGCCAGTAAAAAGCAATTTGAGCTTTCCTGACTCTGAAACACAGTAATTGCTATTCCATTTGTCTGTTCACAAACTACCACTTAGCAGCCATCCGCCTGGCAATCTCTTCCAGACACCATCCCAAAACAATTTCAATTAGAAAGGAAATGTCTCAGATTTTAGGGAAATACTTTTACTAGTTTAGATCTAGGGAAAAACATATAACCTATAAGGGCTAAGCATATTCTTGGAGCAAGGGGAATGATATACTACTTTAGTTTTAGTTTTAATTTTATAGGGATGTGGTTCTACTTGTTTTTCTTCGAACAAAGTATAATTCTTGTCTCTTCACCAAAAATGATCATCAGTTTTGATTCAGCTTTGATTTCTGAAGAAGAGAAACTATTACTATAATGGGAAATGATTACCTTTTACAATGTAAATTATATGAAAATTCTTATGCAGATCCTTACGTAACACTACACCACTCTATTACTACAAAATGAACATCCAAATTACTGAGACAGTGTCTTTAAACCAGTGCTTGTTTTAAACCAGTTCATTCAATAAACTAAAAACTCAGAGAGACAACACAGACCTAGCACAACAGGCTGTGTCTGATGCTACTTAGACCATGATGTTTCCAGCTCAAGGAAAAAACAAAACAAAACAAAACAAAACAACTTCCATTTATACCGAGAAGACCTCTCATTGTTTAGAAACTGTAAACCAACATCCCACGCTGTTTGCATTTAATGATAAATAACTGCCCATCATCAGAGGAGAGGATCAAAGAATTTGGATACCATTACTTTCTCATCAGAGAGAAATAAACTCACTGCACCCTCCATAGCTGAATATAAGGAGCTGAATTCCCAAACTGTCTTGTTTCCAAAGCCTCAGGATCGGGTGTTCCAAAAAGCAAGAAAATCACACTTTCCTGGATGTTGTTAGGACAAGCTCACTTTGAGCAATCCCTTTTCTGAAAGTGTATCAGGGACAACCCTCCTGGCTCTCCCTCCATCCCACAGACCACCGTGCTCTGCCATCACCCTCCACCCCAGCCCCGGGGGTCCCGCAGGGCTGAGGGCAGGTCCCGCCTGATGCCCAACCAACCATCGCCCCTCGCACCTACCCGCTGCTGCTCCCCGCCAGCCCCGCCGAGCAATGGATGAAACTGCTGGGCTGGGGAGTTGCTGCTGTCCCAGCAACGGGAGGTCAACAGGCTGTTGGTTTGATCTTCAGTTCGTTTTCCATCTGAAAAGTTTAACTCCTTCACGTCCTGGAAGGCAAAATACGGGCAGGGCCAGCAGTGCCGCTGCGCTGGTCCCTCGGTGGGGATGCTGAGGACACCCTTGCTGCTGGAGATGAGGACACACACCTGATTAAGACCAGGACGTGGGGGGTCAGGATGGGCAGTTTTGCTCTGAGACTTGGGAGTGAGTTTGCTGCAGAGAAGCCCACAGTGAGATTGTCCTCTTAACAGCTTACACCCCCAAGCCCCGTCCTGAAGTCTCTGGTATTGGTATTCCCACGCATTCCTGTGGCTGCCAAATCCCTACTGGAGACCCTGGGGGCCAATGCTTGGGAAGAGAAGGGGAAAACCTTTGGCAGCACTTTTTTCCCTTTCTCACCAAGCCCCTGGGAAATTCACTTTTGGGAGAGGAGAAACCCAGATCTACAAGAACTTGCTGGGTGGTGGCCCTGAACCATCCAAGCCCCAGACCTGCTGCCAGGAGCCCTCAGCCAGCCCTACCCTGGCCATACGAATTCCAGGGCACACACCTCTTTTCTTTCTTTAATCAGAGAGGGGCTCCTGGGGACAGGGTTTGGTATTCCAGCTCAAAACAAAACAGTGTTTGCTCCTGCAAGAGTGCAGGGAATAAGATGCCTCTGCTTGGCTCTCATAGCCCACTGGGTTTCCAGCTCTCTGGTTGCTGAAGCCAATGGCTGGCACATGGTACTACCCTAATGCACAGGACAGGTTAGGGCCAGCCACCGGGAACTCAAAATACTTCTATTTCCAGCAAGATGTATTAAATGGTTAAATGATGATGTCAGCCCTGACCTCCACGTTCCTCCTGCACTTCACTGCTGTACAACTGCTGGGTGATGTAAACGCTTTCTGCATTTCAAGATTCTGGTTTCTGTCCCCTGCTGCAGGCTTGTGCTCACCTTTAGCCACCACATGTGCCATGTGCAGATTCTTCAGAGTTTGCAAATGGGAATTTTTAGGTTTCTGCCCCCCTGGAAAATTCAGCAAAGTGTGTCCCTGAAGAAGGCTTCTTCACACACTCCTTTCTAGGCATAAAATCAAGGTTCAGGATGAAACCCTGCTCTTGGAGTTGCTGTAACATATGGACTGCTCTGTCCCTCAGCTGTAGTGGCAGTCAAGAGCACAGGGACAAACTCTTACCAGCCTCCTCTGCAGGACATTCCAGGTGGGCAGGCTGCAGGTCGCAACAGGGAAGGTCACACATGGCAGGGACAGGAGTATTTCCTCTCAGAGCTTTCCCGGGACCCTTGAACAAACAAGGTGCATTTTGGCCCCATATAAGCAGCATGACCCTCAGCCAGCCCCTCTGAGGTAGATGTACCCCCCAGCCTCTTCCTGCCCAGGTGATTCCCAAAGGCCCATCAATGCAAACCCTGGCCAGGCCCCTCGAGCAGTCAGACTTCCAAAGTTACACAAATGGTGACTTTTCCCCCTACAACAGGAGCCCTGACAAAAGAGGAACCTGAGCAAGGGAAAGGGAGGGTAAGAGGAACCCCCTGCCCTTTCTCTCCAGAGCAGGAGGCTCCAAGTCCAGCGCTGTAACTCCAGGTGACACGTGGCACTCCAGGGGCTACAACATTGATGGCACAGGAGATGCTATCAGACATGTAACCCCCATGCTGCAGCAGTTTGCCACTGAGCCCCGAGATCAGCCCCACTGTGTGACTTAAGGGCCAACATTTAAGACAAATTTTGAAACCTTGCTGTGAAGGCAGAGCAGCTTTGAGACTTTTGATTTGAAGCATGAAATCTGCAATTATGGCTAAAGATTCTTCTTGCTGCAGCACAAGCAAGAAAACTTTCTGTGTTTCATTGCTAGTCCCTGTGTCCTAAAATAAAAGAGGATTTCTGCTTTCATTACCAAACATATTTGCTTTTCAGCCTGAAAGGTCACCTCATCTGGGAGCTCTCTAGCGGCGAGCAGTCTCTCCTGCATCTGGTGTTACTTAGCCAGCAATTTTTCTTCTGCAGTGCCTGGGGGCCAAAAGTACTGCCCAAAAGGCAAAACACGGGTTAAAATTGTTTAGAGAACAAAACTCTGTTACAATGTTTTATTGGAGCCCAGGGAAATTACTTTTAAAATACATACACATAATATTAGCAGCAATAATACACTTTTAAAAAGTTCACTGTAATAGTTACAATGTTTCAGAATGGAGCCAGCATTTCAAACTCATCTGTATGGAGCACACATCAGACACATGGATTATGTTTCCACTTTCCACAGTGCTAAAGAAAATACACTGCTAAACTTACTTACCTTTAGCTAATGTGTTCACTAAACTTGGACAGATTGGTTGTGTAATTGCTTGAACTCAGAAAGCCTTACTTTCACAGAAAGCTAAGCCCATTTTTTTTCCTGTTTGCAGGCTTCTGAATTTGTATCAAACACACCCTTCTCAGTCCTTAGTGCATTCTGCCACTATGATGCTTTAATCTCCTGTTATATTTAAATTATTATATGGTGACAAATTAATCTTGGACATGAATAGCAAATGCAGAACCTGTCCCAGAAGCTGTCTCACAGCCTTACACCACAAACATTGAGGCTCACCTGGTTCACACCAAACTTCCATCCTCCCTTAGGGTCAGGCAGGGACAGAGGTGGCAGTAGCACAGGAGGGTGCCAGGGTGGGCAGTGCTGTGCCATGCCAGCTGCCCTGCATCAGGCACCCTGGCCTTAGACCTGGCTGATCCAATTAAGCAGTTGCACTAAATGGTGGTGATTTCTCAGCTGAAAAGTAGAGAGATTGGGTTACCTCTGCATGCATCTGTGAGCAGAAGCAAAGTTTCCTGTTTTTCACCTTCCCACAAGGATGAGCCCAGTGGGCTGGGGCCATTGGGAGAGGGCAGTTCCAGGAACTGCAGTCCCAATTGATTTGAACCATAATCACGGAATATCAGGTTAGAAGGGACCTCAGGGATCATCTGGTCCAACCTTTCTTGGTAAAAGACAGTTCCAGTGGCTGATTGTTCTCCCTGTGAAAAACTCTCCTTGTGTCCAATTGATATCCCTCCCATAGTAACTTGTACCCATTACCCCTTCTTCCTTGTAAAAAAGGAGTCTCCATCCTCATAGTAGCCACTTGTTAGGTATTGGAACATGGTGATGTTTTGGACCCTTCCCAGGGTACAACTGGAGCCTAGAACATGACAAATTGCTGGTTACCTGCCTTTTATGGCATTTTCTGGGGGAATGGGAGCTCCAGAGATCTATTCCCATCCCAAGATGCCACCAGATGGGTCTCAGAGACAGGCAGTGTGTGGTGGGGATCTGCTGGCAAGGATACTCTAAAGCTACTCTGAGATTTCTACATCGTCCTCAAAAAAAAAAAAAAAAAAAAAAAAAAAAAAAAATTAAGTCATAAGGATAGAACAATGAAATCTAAGCAAACAACACGGAAGGATTTTTTTTTTCCTGATTTCTTAAGCCACCTCCTAAGTTTGTAAGTGAAGCATCCAGAGATTGATAGTTTGAGATCTCATTTCCCTGTTAATCTGAAATACCCTGAAAAATTCAGTCTGTTTTCAAGTGTTGCCTTCTCACAGAAATCACCATATAAAGCATTAATCTGTTAAAAACACGTCTTTTCTTTAAAAAAAACAGGTTGTTTTTTCATTTTTACTAGAGCTATGTTTTTCTTTTTTTTAATATGAGAACAAGCATTTTTCTAAACTTGAACTTCTCAGAAGGGGTGGAGATATGAAATACTTCTAAGATGCAGTTTTCTTTGATTTCCAAATAATTTGAATCAAGTGCTAGAAAGCTGTGGAAAATAATCCCAGTGAGAGAGAAGTAACATAGAGCCAGGTTCTTCCTAAGCCTCTGAAAGCCTTTCAAGTTGGTCTGAAAACTTCATTGTTAATCAGAATAATTGCATGAGAACCAATCAGGAAATCCTATAACATTCAAAATTAAAACTTGTCATTACAAATTCACCATCGTGGTTAAAAAAACACAGATTATCTCTGTCTAAAGCTGTGGGAAAGTTTGCTTTGCTGCAGTAGGGGCAGAAATAAATATTTGCCCAATCTATTTTGTTTACCCTAAAAACATACATACGTGTGCAGCACTTCAATTAAATGCTGTTTTCTTTTCCCCCATGTGCACACCATTTGAGCTGCCCATGTGAGGAGCTTTCAAAGCATCTCTCCCAGGAGCCAGGTGATGGCTCAATGCCAGCAAGTTTCTCAGACAGTTATGCCATGGTGGGGCAGGTTGGGCTGCTTTGAATTTTAAGCCTCATTTCTTGTGTCCCACCTCTGAGTCCATTTAAATGTATCTGGCCCCTTGCTATAATTTAAAGCAATTTAAAGCAGATGCACAAAGTGCCACTAAAAGCATACCAGGGCATGTGTTGCTACTTTTGCTGGTACAGGCCAGGTGCATCCACAGCCAGCTGGTGCTTGCTGGGAAGCAGGCACAGGGGGAGGGGGCCTGGGTGCTGCCCAGGTCTGTTTCACCAAGACAACATACAGATTGCCCAAATTACAGTATTTAAACAATTTAAGAAATGACATGTTTTCTCAAAGAAGAATGGTGCTGGGGATGACTAAGTTGTTGGAAGAGCTTCACCATGAGGGGACCATGAATGGAGACCTCCTCTGCAGCTGGTGCTGGGAATATCCCCAGCGCTCAGTTAGTCCAAGATTTCCAGCACCATGTGGCTGCCCCATGTTGGCCCCTGCCACCCCAACCACCACCACCACTGCCAGTCCCTCTCCCATGGATCCCCTTCACTGCTGATGGAGTCCCTGGAGGCTTTTCCCAAGGGGGTCTTTTCCTCCCCAGGGGTTCAGCATTTTCACCAAATTCAAGTGAAGCAACAGCTCAAGCTAAGGCACAGCTTGCCGGGGAACACCGGGTAAAGCAAGCAGTGCAGAGCAGCCATTTATAGCACTGTGGTGGCCACAAGCCTCTCCTGTACCTACCCTGAGAACAAAGTCTTCTGCACTGACCACTGCTTCTCCAGAGACACAGTCAGAATTACAGATGCAAAAGGTCTCCAGTCTGGGTTCTCTTTTGCAACAGCTGTTCACAAAATCAGAGGTGTGCTTTGTTTTGAAAATAAGGTCCAGATTCATAAACATGTCATTTAAAAATGCTGTTTAAAAAAATAATCAGTAAAATAAAAGGAAAAAAAAAATCTAACCTTACTGGCCTGCTCCCCTGTGGCAGCAATGTTCGAACAGGTGAAGAAGAGACAAAAACAAGGGCTAGAAAAAGAAGGCTTGGTAGTCACATTTTAAACCACCTGCTGGAAGTGACCACAGCATAAAATAGTTCAAAACACTTTGGGAAAAAAGCAGATGATGCCCATAACTCACCAATACTCATAAGGGAGCTGGGAACCTCTAGACACTTCACCCCAGGACCTTACCGAAGCACATGTTGCTGGCATCACATGAAAGTGTAGCAATCCTCTGTGAGGTATAAAGATGCCTTCAAAATCTCTTCTTCCCTGAAACAACTCAGAACTAAACAAAAATATGGCTTCTTTTGTCCAGATTTTGCAAGTCTTGGTTTTTTGTCATCTCAGGAGATCGAGGTCTTGGTGCTTCTCCCAGTTGAGTCATCGGGAGCATTGCCACAAGCTCCAGACAGCAACCAGACTTTATCCTACATGCTTATCTGTCGAGCTGACAGCTTTTAATTTCCTAGAGCCTATCATAACAATAAATTTGCCAGAGCTGAGCACTGCTACACAGACAGCAGGACAGGCAGCAGCTCTCTGTTGCAGCACGGGCTGCTGGCTCACCCCAGAGTGCAGTGGCCAGGACCTCCACTGTGCAACAAAAGGTTGCACATAAGCACCACCACTTTCATCCAGAAAGACAGCTGGTCTGATCTAACACCCAGTTTCTGGGTAAGAAACTGTAGCAGCTACAGGCTGGTTCCCTGTATGGTTGAATTTAATTTTCAACCCGTTTCTGTAGGATGCAGCAGTGAATGTTTGTAAAACCTTGGAAGCAGACACATCCTGCCTGCATTCCCTCACAGGACCATCACTCCTGTGTGTCAGGCAGCAGGAGCACTCCCAGCCACAGGCCCTGGTGGGCTGCAGCACCTCACTGGCATCATGAGCTGCTGCAGCTGGAGACACATCAGAGCAATCAGAGCTCTCATCAGCTATTTGTGCCTCCAGGAGCACAGATAAGGTCCTGACCCAGTAGAACAGAGATGGCAGACTGCAAGCACCTTATTCCCACCCCTCAGAAGAAATGGAGAAACCCAGAGTGAGTCAAGGACACTTTAAGAGAGGAACGAAAACCAACAGGGAGCTGTGCTGGGAAGGAAGGAGGCCGAGGAGCAGGATTATAGACGAACAACATGTGCAGTGTAATTAATCTAGATTAGGTTTTATTTTATAGCATTAACAGCCCGCAGTCACAGCATGTGGTGATCTGGTCCTGCTCTTTCCCAGCCTGCGCAGGGCTGGGCCGGTTCGCCGGGTGCTGGGAGCGCTCCAAGCGCGGCGTCAGCGCGCAGGAAGCGGTGCTGGTGACTCACCGGCTGCGTGCTTGCTCCGAGACTGATGAACTAATACCGGCACTGTGGCCCTTTCCACGGCCCCTTCCATTAATCTTCTGGTTAAAAAGCCCTGCAGCCTCTCGAGGGGGAAATTCCCACAGCGCAGGATTAGTGCTGGCAGTTCCCCTGCCCCGACCTCCTCGGTAGCCCTCTCAGAGCCAAACCTCCGACTCCTCCGAGCGGGCAGCGGTGCTTGGGACCTGCTGGTTTTTATGGCTCTTCCTTCCGCCTGCCCTTGGAGTCTGGGTCTCTTCAAGCACATGCTGGGTGATGGGAGTTTGGGCTGCAGTTCATGTCTCGGGGGTGAAATGCATAAGCAGGGGCTCACCAGCAGCTCAATGTCGTCTTTGCTGCCATAAAAGATTCACCTTATAATTTCTTTTTTTGCAGATTCCACTTTCTGCAGCAGTAAGTTGCCTATCTGAAGCCCCCATGGTCATCCTCACCCCCCCCCCCCCTCCAGCTTCCTTCCTAGAAACTGGGTACAGACGGTGGAGGATTAGAGATTTTGCTTTCCCTGCATTACAAATTACCATATGTTGTCCCATTACCAAAACATAATACACCATAAAGAGCCCACATATCTGTTATGCTTGGAGCAATAATAGAGCTTTTCCAGCCTCAAAAAAAAAAACAAAGCACAGTTAAAAATTGTTTCTTAAAACTCCTGAGACACAAGAGCTACACAGGGCCACAAGCAGCCATAAAACCTGAGATCTTGGAGACAGGCTCTATCAGTGAGCAATGTGTGATGGAATTTGATCTGTGCCTCCCTTTTCATCCAGGACAGACCATATTTAACATCATATCTCCACGTGGAAGGCTCTTAAATCATTCCAGTGCTGGCAGAGACCTGGCAACTGCAGCCTTTGCCCCAGAAGCTTTGCAGCCTTTGGGGACAGGACAACCAGTGCAACCAGGGACTGGGGCTCCAGTTACCACACAGCTACTTTACTCCATCTTTTGACTTTATTTTATGTTTGTATTTCTTCCATATGATAGAATACAGATTATTTTACATAATGTACACAAACTATATCACAATGCTTTACAGAGCAAAGCATGAATTACATGTAAAAATTAGGAGAAAAATTATGAGGTCCTTTTCACTGCCAAGACCTCTGTTTCCTCCCTATTCAGTGACCTCTCAGGATGCTCTCAATCTATTGGGAAGCTCCCACCTGACTAATTACTGGTCCCAAGGGGAACTTGGCCCATCACCAATACACTCCCCCGTCTTCAGAGCACAGGCAGTACTGGAACCCCACTGCTGCTGTCCTGCCCTCACTGCATGGCCCCACAGCCAGCCCCAGGACTTGTCATATTTCACCTCCCCTTGTTCTTATCTCAGTTTTTTCCACTAAACAAAAAGCAGCACTCTGTCTTGAGCAACAGAATTATTTCCCAAGTAATTACTGCAAACTCTGGGAAAGAAAACCTACCTTGTTCTTTTCTTGGAGGATGAGCTATTTTTTGCACAGCACCGCTGGGTTTGGCAATGCCATTTGCTGCACTTATGAAAGCAGTAAATCCATCACAGCTCCACAGTAACAGAGGTGAGGCAGAATGCAGGTCTGCCTCCTCTGACAGTCTCTTTTTGTAGCTGCTTTATGAACACAGCTAGGAAAAGGACTCACAACAACCATTCATGACATTATGGAATATTTTAAGTGACATTAGATTGACAAGTGCCAGGTCTCTAAGACCGAGCAGTAAGAGTATCAACAAGGGGGAAAGAAAGGTTTTAGAGGCTGGGAGAAAGTGAGGTGGTAGACAGGAGGTGCTTGGAGTAGGGGGTCACATACACCACTGGGAGATAGCAAGAACAGACACAGGGAGACCAACCTTACTGCCAGGTTTCCAGATGGATCTGCTAAGTGAATCCTGTAGGAACCCTGAACAAAACACAGGCACCTATGGAGATACACAGACATGTAGCAACAAAACAGAAGTACTGGCAATGCCTTCCCTCAGAGCCTGCCTTATTGCAAAACAGCCCACTGTGAACAGGGTGCTATTTTAGCAAACATTTTTAATGAGTAAGAAGAATAATAAACTACTCATTTTCCACTCTCTAGCCTAATGGAATAAACGTATAAATTCACAGCATCTGTACAACAATGTCATGCCCATATGGAAAGATCAGGACTTCTTCCTGAAACAGCAAAATCAGACACACCCATGGCAGAACTGATGACAATGGGCATAAAAAGAGCAAAGGAAGGCACGTAGAAGTAAGTTTCTCTACAACACTTAAATTTAGAAACATAGGTCAAATATACATTTGATGGGTAGGAAAAAAATGGTTAGTGGGCACAAAACTAACTTCAGAGAAATTAACTTCCTCTCCTAGTCCTTTTCATTTCAGTTCCACATCAATGACTCAGACTTTGACCTAAAACCTTTGCAGCAGGAGAATTAGCCAAAAAAAAATCTGTTTCCTTTTCTTAGCAGCAAACTTTCCAACTGGGAAAAGAGTTTGAGGCCCACATGCTTTGTAAGTTTGTAGAAATAGAAGTTTCTCTTTCTTGCATCCCATCCCTCATAACCTGGAAAAGATACAGACTTGCATGTTGAATTCTTTTCCAGGAGAAACTCAGCAGGATGTTTGCTTAACCAGGAGGAATTCTTTACATCTAAATGATCCTTGAATGAGCTCTTCAGTTTTGACCATGCTTCCTGTAGGCCTTGAAAGCACTTTGAGTACCACAGGTCTCTGCTGACCCTGGTGGCTGCCATTCAGTTTTCCAGGAATTCCTCCTGACCAGGACCTGGAGCATCTGCTTTGGGTCTCCTGGGCTGAGGGATAAACCTACTTCAGCTTGACCGCAAGGTCAAGTGCTACTGTGAGGTTATTCCGGCAAAAGAAAAAACAAAAAACCCCAAAAATAAAAACTCAGCAACTGCCCACGTAACTGCACTTGCCAAGAAACCCCCCAAACAACACAATGAAAAAACCCACATGTCCCTCTCAGTGTTTTAATGTATTTATATCATACAGTTCTAATCTCTGGAGAGCATGATCGGTTTGTTGAGTATGCACAAATTAAACCCACACAGTGGTCTCACAAGCAAAATAAACCCAATGCCAGATTACATGTAGGCACACTGGAAGAGGTGGGTGAACCATGGCTTACAAGATTTTCAAGAACAGACTAAGACTTAGGGGATAGGCGTGGGTTCTGCCTGACTAATTTTGCTTTTAATCAATGGAGGTACAGGAGTTTTTTACTCTACTTAAAGCTTGTACCCAATGCACAACTGATAAAGATAGGAGTTATAATATTAAATTCTAAAAAAGCAAAGTTTTAAGTAAGTGTTGGCTAGTCAGTATAAAGCTTTTCTTCCAAAGAATGTTCTATTATTAAAAAACATTTACAGCCTAAATAGGACGTTGTTGACTGTGTTATTGTCCTGTTTTCTTAGTCCATCAGTTATCACCCTACAACAATGTATCTTCCCTACAAGCAAGCAGAAGACCATCATGTTTAACTAAGGATGGAAGTTTTGCCTGTGGAAAATACCAGCGGTTAAGTTTCCATATTGGTGGCATAACTGGAATATCTTAGTAATTGCGTGAGTATTTTCTTGGACTAGTTTTAGGATTACTGCATAAAAGGAAATGCTTTCAAGTACTGGTAAAAATGAGAACTGGAACTGGTGGCTTTACATCCTGCTGGGCCTTTCAGGGGCCACAGGCATACATTTAGAGCAGCAATTAAGTCAAGCTTTTCTGTTGTTGAGAATTCTTCCTCAACAAGAGAGAAAAAGGAGGCAGCTCACCCTATTTTGCACCTGACTAGTAAAGGGCAGCTTTACATGATGCTCTGCAAATGCACAAGGATGGGCTCAAGGAGCACATGTAGTTCAGGGCCCATTCCTGCAAAGAAGCACATGCCACAGGTGTTACAGACTTGGAGGGAGCCCATTGCTGTGGTCTGCATCCATGCAAGGACATCTTCCTGCCCTCTACACCACGTAGGCATGCTCCAGCCATGGGAAAAATGTCCTGCAGACCTCATCCAGGGAACTTCTTTGAACCTCTTCCAGGGGCCTAATGTTTTTATGGAAACATAGGGTCACTATTCGATGTAACATAGATCTCAACATAGGCCCTCCTAAACTAACCCAGGTGCAGATAGCATTCTGTCAGACAGCTTTTGCTGCACACAGGTTCAGTTCCTACCTGCCATATCCTACTGACTCCATAAAGCAGTTAAGGCTCATACAGCAGACTTCATACACAAGTTGGTTTTGTTGGGTAAACAACAACTAGTTGGCAAGATATACCAGAAAAAGGCAAAAAAATGAATCTAGTATAGCACCAGTTAGCTCAGAATAATCTTTTTGTTTGCCCTTCTTGTTCACTCAAATCAGTACTTTTAATAAAATATTTATCAGATCTTCTTAATGAAAAATTTACTTCTGCTGAAGCAAAACAGTTTGAAGCACAAAGTATCACTCCCTAGAATTCATGCTCATGGCATGCTAAGTCACACTGACTCTTGTTCTAGGTGTGCAAATGGAGATGTACAGAGTTTTGTAGGACACAGAAGACCCAACTAGATACCCACTAAATATCTCTTCTTCAGAAAGTGCTATATGCAAATATAAGGACCAATGAAATAGTCTGGGAAACGTAGATTGTATCCTAAGGCAGTGATGCTCCAAACATGTGCTGAAGCCCATAAAAATAAGTTAAAGGCTGTGCTGACAGACAGGATGAAGGGAAAATCTGTTTCTGGGATTAGTAGTTACAAAAGGTCTTCCAGATTCTGGAGTAATCACAGGATGAGACTTCCAGATGGCTAACCATGATCTTAGTAAGACCACGGAATAAATACACGTGCCTAGAGTTATGAGGCACAGCAAATTACCTAGATAAATGAAATCTCCAGGGTACTCCTGAGAATCATCACATCAAGGTGGAATTCAAAATCTTCTCCAAAGGAGGGCCAACCTTTCCAAAACTGGTCAAAAACTCCCCAGCTTCTTGGATGCAGGAGGAATGAAAGCCCTACATTGTCAGCCAAGACACCAGCCTGTAGCCCTGGCCTGACCAACCTCAATGGAAGGGCATGCTGAGTTATTATATATATCTTGGCAGAGCACTGGAGCTCTCAGAGGACCAGGCACCAGGCTGATGGTTCAATCCATGAGCACTTCCCTCCTCTGGCTGACTTCCCTCCTTGGCAGCATCGTGAGCAGCAACAGAAAAGGCCAACAACGAGACAAAGGAAATCAGGAATCTGACCCAAAACTTTGCTGAGCCAGGGAGAAGTGGCAACAGCCACTACGTACGAAAGGTTTGGGAAATGCTGTTCTGCCCCTGGAATTACATACTATTTGTCTTCATTTACTGATGAAACAATTCAGAGAACAGCAGGTAGGCAGGCTTTGGACACAGCTGGAGGATGCCAGGACCTCAGCACTCCTGTCTGTGTGCCAGCACAGTTGTGCTGCACAGCTTGCCTGGCAGGCAAGGCTCCTGCTCCTCAGTCACTGCACTGAGCAAAGTTCTGTGTTGAGACAGAAAGGGCCAGGAGGCTGGGCATGGAGGGTGGCAGAAGAGCTTTCTCCTAAGCTTCAGAAAAGGAGAGAGGTAAAGGCTCATTCATCCTTAATAAATTATGACCATCATTCCAGGGTCTCCTGGCTCTGTCCTCCCCAGCAGCACTGTACAACTGGCCCTTCTCATGCCATGAGGCCAAGTTTGAAAATAAACTCACTGCAAACAGTCACTAGTGGGCAGCAGACAGATCAGTGTGCAGCTTCCACAGAGGAGCCTGCCAGTCTGCAGCTTTCCCCTTCAGAGCAAGTTATCTCCCATTCAGGTACAAAACAGATGCAAGAACCCAGCCAGGCCAGGGCTCTTGGCTACTCACAGGATGTCTTTAAAAGCTGAATGACAAGCTGTAGAGCAGATGTTCACCCTTGGCAGTAACTACAGCCATGCTGTGGTGTATCATTTTGCCTTTTCAGATCTGGCCAAAAAGGATGCACATTTCCTTCACACTGTGTTATGGAGAAGAAACTGGACTGGAATGCAGTGATACTTTCTAATAGACATCAGCAAACTTCTCCAGTAGGAAGCCAAGTGTTTTACTGGCAGCTGATCAGTGCCCTGAACACCACCACTCTGCATGAGTAACACACTGAATCCCAGAAAGGAGACAGCCCTTACCATTACTTTATGGTTCAGGCATCATTTACAAAAGGCTTTTGGAGAAGTGCAAAAGCAGATTTCTGGAGGAAGCTGGAAGAGGACAAAAGAGCTTCCTGTGCTTTGCCTAATACTCCCCAGCAGGCTGCAAACACCAATTTTCACATATTTTAAAAGAAAAAGCGAATAATCTTTGCTAATAAATTACAGTTTGAAATGAAGTCAGATTCACAGAGCTGATTCGGCTCAGGATACAGCATCTGTCTTAAATATACACACTTGAAGATGAATCACATATGTCTCATAAGGACACTTCCTAAAATTTGCTCTCCCATAACCATTTAAGGTTCCCATTCTGCAATAAAAGATGATGTCATTATTTACAATAACAAATGTAATGGTGCTCAGATCAAATATAGGAAACCAGTCTCCTTGCTCTTAAAGTTCAGTAACCATATTAACTTTCTTACTAGGTCAGAGAGTGTAAGAACTGGCCAGAGTATAAATAGAAACAAAAAAAGACAAAAAAAGGTGCAGAAGTGACCCAGAACACATACTCTACACATATTTCTTTGCTCTTAGAAAACTGGCTGAGTTATAAGTGATGCAGTTCTCATTGCTCTCACTTTGTCCATATTAGGGAAATTAATCTTCTGCAGGAGAGCTGCAACTAAAAAATAGTGCCATTATACTAAGCAGAAATAGCTTTTCCTTGAACACCAAGCATGCATGTGGCCACCCCTCTCCCCACCAGCTTACATTTTATGAGATTTTTTGGACAGTCAGAGAAAACTCTCCTTCCATATGTTCAGGATGTTAGGATTTCAACCTCCTCGCAGCAGGAAAATAAAGTCATCTTCTTTGTAATGCAACAGCACTGAGCACACACACAGCACTTAAACAGTAATGCATGAACTGATCTCTGCCATTGCTGCACACTGCAGGGATCCCGTAGCAGGTCTTGTTTCTGTCATGTCTGCAGATGCTCTGTTAAGGACTCCAGGGACATAGAGCAATTACTAGGGTTTGTTTCTGCTTTCCAGGAGCAGTTCTGTTTAGGAGAGAATAGAAAGGGATTATTTTTACCTTATAGTTTGGACTTAAGAGGATGTGAACTGAATTTCTTTCCCCCACAAATATACATCATCGTAACA
Source organism: Calypte anna (assembly GCF_003957555.1). NCBI lineage: Eukaryota > Metazoa > Chordata > Aves > Apodiformes > Trochilidae > Calypte > Calypte anna. Next base: position 9,279,437 of record NC_044258.1, on the reverse strand, counting down.
AGTATTACAGTTCCTTGTAACAGGGGTTCCTTCTGAGCAGGATACACAATCCCAAGGGCTAAGGAGGATGAAAAGCAGGCCCCAGTGAGCAGCACAGCTGGGACTGCACAGTCGAGAGGACTGTGGCATTCGGGCCACACACTGAGGGTTGCCTCAAGTTTTTTCTCCTTTGTTTTGGGGGGGCTTGTTGGTTTGTGGGTTTTTTTGCTTTGAGTCCGCTCTACTTGACATCTGCTTCTGGTAAAATTAACAAACTCTCCCATTTTAATTAACATTTAACATAGATTGAAACAGTACTGTGCATTTCATTTGCTTTGTGGGATTGTAGGAAGTATCTGTGAAACATTTTCCACTTACAAGTATATCAAGAACAAAATATTTAAGTGAAGATTTTCCATATATGCTACACACATTATTATATACAAGAGAGGATTAGACAAAACAAAACTAGAACAAAGATTCTTCCGGGGTTTCAGAAGAATCTTTGTCTATCTTAGCCATAGCAATGGCTTAAGCAAAGCTCCACAGATGAGGCAATGAATGAGGCAACAGATGCACCCAAGGCATCTCACTCGTAATACACAATTTAGCTAAAGCAATACTAATACCACGCAGAGGACGTGCGGACACCAACATCACTCTTCCTACAGCACAAGAGGTCCACAGATCTTACCTTCTCCTGACGTACTCAGGCACGGTCCACCTTCCACTGTGCCCTAAGCCAAGTTCTGGCACTGTGAGCAGCGGAGCTGCTGTTTCTAAGGGATGTGCTCACACCTGCCAGGGCACCGTGCCATCACGGCACAGAACGTGCCTGCACACTGCAAGATGATGTCCACCAAATTTCACCCCACAATGTTTCCTGCAGCAGTGACTACTGAGACAAAAGCCTTTGCTTCCCAGAGACCTCATGTGTCTCTAATTAGAAAACCCTGCACATAGCTAGCAGCTACTTTCTTTCTTGTTCACCTGCTTAATGCTGCAAGCAATGATCCCTGCCATCTCTGTGTTGTTGCAGAAAGCAGGAGGAGTCTTCTGCAGCCAGAGGGAAGCCCTTGGCCAGGTTCTCACGCAGTGATGGAAGGGGTTGGCCTCACACAGGCCAGGGGAAGCTTTGGGTCACAGCTGACCCACAGGTCAATGCCAGGAAGGGAAAAAGAATGGAGTGGGCTTCCCATGAGGTTCAGGGATAGGGCAGGAAGGCAGATATTGTTCCCAAGGCCCCTCTCTCACATAGTGTATCAACAGAACCTTCCACCTCACTGCACCCAAAAGCCAGGCCAGGCCAGCTCCTGCCTGCACCTACCACCATGTTGGCTGAGGGTGGGAAACAGCAGGGCAGCAGACAGGAACAAAGAAGATGAGGATGCTCTCCCAGGGACTGAAAAGTACTTTTCTCCTTCAAGGTCCAACCCAGGAACCCAACCTTCCCAAAACTGCTCACTTTGCCTTTCCTTACTGATACGACACAATCCCATCCATGCCTCTCCTTTGCATTGTGTGGGAACTTTCCCCAAAACAGTGTTTCCCCAGAATTTCCTTCCTCTCAAGACACCTGGAACTTCCTCCTGTCACTTCTCACAGTGACACAGGCCAGGCCATGCATCCCAGGACAGTGGTGCCTTGTCTGTGAATCTAAAACAATCACACACAGAGCACAGGGCTGCTGTGGTGATACAGTCTGAGGTAACACAGGGCTACAACTGAAGATTAGGAGTCACTTATTTCAGCAAAAATAGCCCAAGATATTTGAGGGAAATCAGAAGGAACAACTACCAGCAAAGACTCCCTCCAGAAGGCTGTTGGGAAACTACTTTCCCACCATGAAATGTCTGATGAAATTTGTGTTTTGACATCTCAAGCTATCTGTAGAAACTCCTTGCTTAAGAGTCACTTTGGCATATAATGAGCAAAGCAGCACAGGAATAAGAGAAAAAAAAACCCAACAAATCCTTTCCTGCTTCAAAGCCAGTTTAAAAGCTATTGGGAGGCAGCCAATATACTTTGAGAAGCTTTTTAAACTGCCTCTTGGAAACTAAGAGGTGCCTCAGCAGAGATTTGTGCACACAGCAAAGGCCACACATCTCAACTCCAACCTCACCCTTCCAATATGTGGAATTTTAGAAGCTTGAAATAGTTTTACCGAAGCTTATCCCGTTAAAACTGTATTGACAAGCACAAAGCTTCATCCTGCTATGACAGATTATATAGATGAGTTTTATGCAATGCTCTGCTACACCAACTTGCTTCTGCCACAATGTTCACCTGATTCAAGAAGCCCTGACACTCAGTAATGGGGCAGCATCAGCTGCAACCAGCAGAAAGTGGTCAGTTTGACTCCAAGACCTCCACAAATACAGTACTGAGCTTGAGATGCTTTGTAACAGGTAAGCTACCAGCATACATTTCAGCTTTATCAGTCAGAATGAAGAGTGAAGTGTTCCTGGTGTTCCTAACCAGCTTCAGCAGGATGTGACTCTGTCTTGAGTCATCCTTCTCAATTGCAGATGCCTGTTCACTCCTGGATCACTGGACATCAATAGTAACATTCACCAGGACAAACAGACTGCATTCCCAGTTTGCTCTTCAGAGGCTGCAGGAAGCAACCTTCACATTAAACAGTTGTAACTTTACATTTTCACAGTATCTTCACAACCAAAAGGATCGAAGATCTCCAATATGTGCTCAAAATTGAAATAATAATAATATTGTTGTCTTCTGAAGAAGTGTCTGACCAGCAGGATCTAGCCAACGTCCTACTTACAGTCCAAGAAATTAAAAAGTTAACCCATACAACTGCAGAATGAGATTCAACACCCAATTATTGTTCTTTATTTTAGAAGAAAAAACTTAACATGTTTTAGCATCTCCAGTATTTCATGGGAACTGGAAACCATTTCATTTAAATGAACCAAATGAATATCACTATTACACGAGTCCGTGTGCATACAAGTATGACTGAGGTGCCTCAGTTGAGAAAGATCTCTGCCAGGACAGTAGTCTCATCTTCCATCTTGATACACATTACAAAGTCTTCAATGATGAATTTCCTTGCCCATCTAAGAGCAGTCAGCAGCAACATGCCTACATGCCATTACAGTAATTAAGTGCAAAAAACAGAGCAAGAAATGTCTACTGCAGTTCCCAGCTACAGCTGGATTACAGTCAAGTTCTGCAACAGAAAGACAACTGTGACTGCTACACAAACAACAGAAAAAACCAAATGCCTTTAACATCACACCTAACTAGTCTGCAATATTGATACAGAATCTTTAAGAATGAGAAAACATTTTTGCTCACCACTTTTCACCTACAGTATCACTCAGAAATAAACTAATTCAGTGTTTGCTTCCTTGGTCTAAGAAAAAGTTCTCTGCACTGGAGTCAGGAATTTGTGACCAAGTTACTGGCAGATGTTAGGTGTCATCTCTGCTATCAACAGCATCCCATGAAGAGCAGCTAGACATATTTTTTACTCTTTTTTTTAGGCTTTTTTTTTTTCCCTCCAAAAAAACCCCACAAACCCAACATCTAATGCATCTGGAAGAATGTTTTAAAGTTAACTTAGATTTTAACTATTTAAACAGAGAAACGGAAGAGAGGCAAGTTACCTAGGCTCTGACCCAGGACTTACCACAGTCTGGAGTGGAACCACGTTTACTTAAACCACACTCTGGGGTGGATCCAAACCACAAAGCAAACAGGGAGGAGACTTCCCTCTCTCAAACCGCTCAAACTTGCTGAAAACTGTATCAGTGACTCAGTCCATGTCCTTCCTCTGAGTCAGCACTGGACCAGAGCTCCAGAATTGCATCTAATTTACAGTGCAGCTTAAAGACTGTAGGAATGCTGGTTCTCTTAAAGGATGATCTGTCAATTTTACTCTGAGGGTGTCTGGTCCCTACAAGACACGCAGCCCCTACACAAGCTGAGGTTACACCCACAGCCCATGTCCCAGCCCTTCTCTCCCTGGGGTGGGATGCAGACCTGTAGGAGCACTGCTTCACTATACCACAGAAAGGAGAAATGGTCATATGGCTGTGAACCCCATTTATACAAAGGAAATAGGTAAACAGATTCCAATTTTAAAATAAGTTCTAATAGATTTTATTAATTAGTAACTCCTCTTCTACTGCAATAAAAGAGTGCGGCAGATTATTCCAATATTGCGGAGTGCTGAAATTTGGTGTTGGGCTGAATGAAAGACTAGATACAATACAAATCAGCTTTCTGTTCTGTTGTAAATTTATTCCCATATTTTTTACCATTTATTCATCCCGAAAGACATATTGCATATTTGGAACATTTTTAAATAAGAGCCACTATATTATTCAAGACAAGTTTTGTCACATCAAAACTGATGACAATCAATAAAGTATTTTCCAGAGCAAGAACTCCTTACAAGAAATATAAATAGAATATAAACTTCATAAATGATCTAGCACAAAAAGCTTGAAATAGTAAATCCATTCCATATCAAAGGCAGTACTTTACACTCATAGTATGTCCGAGGTGTTTAAAGAAACAAAAAACATTTCCTAACAGAGGGTACTGAAACAAATATGGGCTACTTTTGGAAAAATTTTATTCCAATAGGACAGAGTGAATTGATCACTTAAACTTTTTCTCTCAAGTAACTGATTAATATGAGCAGGTCTGAAAAAGTTGCTTTTAGTTTAAACCAAGCTTTGGATTTTTTTTTATCTTCATCGTTAATAGAGATTACACACTTTGAAGCATATCCATATTTTCAATATATCACCTATAATGTATCTCCATACTAGTCTCTCCATTCCAATAGTTCAGAAAATGATCTGATAATCTCAATTACATCTCCATTTTCATGGTTGCTAAACACGAGTGATCATGATCTGTCTTACCACATGCAAGCGCAGCCTCAGAACAGCCATGTACACGCATGCACACACACCCTCAGGGCCTTGGAAGTGTTACATCTCCAGCTCTGGGAATAATGCTGACCTCAACTGAGGAGACTGAAAAATTTAAACGTACTCACATTGATAATTTAGACTTAGAAATGCCTTCTAGAGGGAAGCAGCAGTTACAGACACCACCACAGTGTGGCTGAGAGAAGAGAGCAAAATGTATGGTTTTGGGAAAAGGACTGGTTTGCTTCTCCTTTAGATCTAAGCAAATGGTAGAGTAACCTTTGGGATGCAGTCAGCATGGAATGAAAAAATGTAGACTAATTAATGCCTGCCAAACTGCCTTAAAGTAAAATTTTACTTTTATAAGTTCTGACAGTTGGACTCAATGATTTTAGAGGTCTTTTTCAACCTTAATGATTCTATGATTAAAAGTGATCACTACACCACTAACACTGTACCAAATAATCTGCATCAAAAGCCAACTGACAGACTGCAAAATCCAAGTGAAGTTAATATTCTGCGAGTGTTTTCTGTACTGTCCTTGCAGGGACCTCCTGGTTTTGGCTGACAGCCATTCAACAGTGTATGATCACTAATCTAGAACAGCTTCAGTAGGTATCTGTGTTAAATCCTGAATGGGGAAAAAAAAAACAAACTATTGAAGAAGTGCTGAACTGCAATGGGAACAGGTTGCTGCCTTGGACTGCTTGCTTACAGTGTTTTTTACCAAAAAATATTGCAAAGTCAGATACCACATGGGTGGGATAATGCAAGGAATGCACAGATTTGATTCACAAGTTTAAAATCCAAATGCTAGAAGTCAGTAAATCCGCCAAAGGGTTCTGGTAGACAGCCAAAGAAGAATAGCACAGCAGGATATAGAGCTTATTATCTATTTATATGATGTTAGTAAGGTCATTACTGTAAGAACACGCTCTGTTCTGGCATCTACTTTTCAAAAAAACAACATTGAGAACATTAGAAATCGTTTTAAAAGCTGACTACAGAAACTAGAGGGATTAAGAAAACAAAATTTAAGAAATTCAATCCATTCATACAAAGAAAGACTGGAAGGTATTTTGATCACAGTATGGCAAATCCCTGGATCAGGACATTTGCAGTAGCAGGACATCCTCCAAGAGAGATTATTGAAATGCAGTGATAGCAGCCAAGCCCTCAAGCACAGGGTTGGGGTTTTGAGGGTTTTTTTGAGCTGCTCAGGTAACTTACCTACAGAGGTGTCTGATTCTCTACTTGAAGTTCTTAAACCAAGACTTCTTTTTTTCCTACTATAAATGCTTAACTTCTTGACATTATGCTTCTGATGCTGAGATCAGTCAGTGAAGTTACATGACTGTGATATCCAGAAAAGCAATGAGATAGGAACTCCCTCTGCCATTACCAACAAATGCAGATATGAGCCTCTGATGGCACTGCCACCAACATTGTTGTTTCAGTTGCTAATTTGCCTTCTACTTCTGGCAGCCCTTTAGTCCAATACTGGTAGCACCCACTATTTTTTAAGCCATAGCAGATGCAAACCTTTCTCTGAGAAGAACTTGGCTGTGTGGGCAAACCTTTGCTCACTAATTTGAGTGACTGGCACAACCTACAAACCAAGGAAGGCAGGAACAACTGGGAGAACCATTCTGCAGCCCAGTTCCCCACCAGAGAAGAAAGGAATAAATTTTGTGTCCAGAAGTATACGCAGAGAGGGACTGAGATAAATAAATAAGCTGGATCTGAGGAATTCAATGCAAGTGTTTGCTGGAAGCTATCACCCTTCAGATCCAGAGACTTATGGCTGAGTAACAAAGGGAGATAATATGGCTTTCAATTCTTTCATATGACCATATGCTGTATTAATGAAGACGCAAAATCCTGAGGTTGTTGCTAATGAAGTATTAATGGTGGATGAAAAGCTGGAAGGAACACAAGGCCCTTGGTGGAAAGCAGCCAGCCCCAGCTGCAGAGCTGGTGCAAACTACAGTGGTTTCCAAGCTGTTGTGGTGCCCTGGTGTCTTAAAGCACTCAGATGCTGCTGGTGGGATGAATCTCAGCAGTGGATTTATCATGGAGAAGATTCAAGCTGAAGATATGATTCTTGCAAGTGGTAGAACCCTACAGATTAAGGCAGAAGACATTCAAAATCTTATGTAAAGCACACTGGAAATTTGAACAGGTAACAAGAAGACTTGATTAGAAAAAGAAAAATAACTTGGGAATATACCCCCAAAGTACATGCACTGATTGCCTTTGCTTCAGCCAGCAGTCATTTGATACTAAGTCTCACACTGTTTTATGAGAAAACTTTGCAATATATTGTGCATGCTCACAACTCTCCATTTAGCACCAAAAATTCTAGAGATTTTGCAAGAAGGATCAGGCAAAGACCCTGGAAGAACACATTTAATTCAGCTACAAGAAAAAGGAAACTTGAATTGTATATTTTTATATATTATATATTTATACTTTTAAAGAGAAGGCCTGCTGTTGTAATTCCCATGTAGGCAGAATTCTTCTAGAATTTAAAAACTTTGTCTCAGTCAGGACACCAGGACAAAGCTGAAGAAGTGTTTATGGATTTTATTAAATCTTTCAAATTGAACTAACGACCCATAGACTCTTTTCTCTAGTATGAGGAACCATTTTAAAACCTCAAACTTCAGTGCAAGCTCAGAACACTTATTTTACAAGTAGACTTAGAACATCTTACATGTTTGTGAAAAGCTGTAACTCCAAGGCTCAGTTAATTAAGCCTCACAACTAAAAAGAATGAACCTAAACATGAAAAAAGTACACACATTTACTATGAACAAATGTAGCAACAACAAAAAAAAATTGTGCAAAGAGTGCTTGCAAAATAACTTCTTTTGCTGCTTTAGTGTCAAACTTCCCAGTTATCCAATCCTTCTCCAGGGATTCTTGCAATAAGAGAGTGAACTGTGAAGTTTAGCTCATTCTTGATCATTTTGAACATGCAAATGTCAAGAAGTCCTGGGAAAGGCACTGTATTAGGGAACCACAGGTATATTTGGTAAGCACAAACCCCCATGCAATGTGCACTATGTCCCTGTGTATGTAACAGAAATATGCACACATGCACATAATGAAACTAGAAATCTTTCTCCTTTAATACAGCCATGTTGGGTCTCATTTTTCATCTTCATGCTCTGAAGATTTCTGAAAACACAATATTTGTCTTTAATATAAGAATAAACTTGTCACAGACAGCATTGCTCAGGATGGGGGACCTACTTGCAGCATGGGCCCTCCCCAAGCTTGGTCCCAGGGAACCTTCCCCACTGCCAGCCAGGAGAGACCACTGCTCCACCAGGCACCACTCCACCTCCTCACACCATGTCTACATGCTGCTGGCAGGAAGGAGGGAACAGAATCAACTGGAAAAGAAACCGTAGCTGAAAGAGGGACAAACAGGGAGCTGATGATGCTAAAGAGGAGAGGAGGCAGCATCAGGCTCCCTTTCTCTGGAAGGGCTTTTCCCTATTGCCCCTCTATCTGCAGCCAGTGCTCCTCCCATCTCACAATCCCTGCCACAGGGACAATTCTCCGTAGATTCTCCGTCCCTGGAGACATTTAAAAAAAGACTGGATGTGGCACTCAGTGCCATGGTCTAGCAACTGCTCCGGTGGGTCAAGGGTTGGACTAGATGATCTCTGAGGTCCCTTCCAACCCGGCTAATTCTATGATTCTATGATTCTATGACAAGCCAACCTTCAGCTGTGAAATGGTTTCCCTCCCCCCCCATGTCAATAATTCTCCCAAGCCTTTCTGCACCCCCTTTCTTTCTGAAAATCACAACCAAGAGACAGATCAGCTAGACAAAAATATAAACCAGTGCAAACATGAAATACAAGATAAAAAAAAAAATCTTTTGCTATAGTTGGACATGCTGCAGACACTGTGCCTAGTAACTGTGGCAATATCTAGCGCAAAAGAAACTTAGCATGAATCTTTTGTTTTTAAATGACATTCAACTCAAACATGCATAGGGAGAGTAAAGTTATTTTATTAAATCATGCACATCACGTGTGTTAGTGCAAATAGTTTAATCTGTACTCCAGAAATTCTATTGTATTTTTATATCTTTACAAAATAGATTTAAAACAATTATTTACTTTAAAAAATGTAATTCTGAAGTTAAGCATTTCAGAACAATATTTGCAATAACCTATATACAAGAGGTACTAAGTACCACTGGCATACGAGTGTTCTGTGGTTGGGTGGCTTCCTGCAACTGAAAAGGATGAAATGAATGAACTAAATAACAGTATTTATTTACTATAAGTCGCTTGTGGACTATTTTTCCAACTAATAATCCTCCCATTACCAAATCCCATGTAACTTTAGATAGAACCTTTAATTAAAGGACAATGACCCTTAAAACCTGACAAAGTAAATTATATGCTAAATTTCTATTTAAATATTTAAACTATCTGTCGATTGCCATAACATTTTTAAAGCCAATTCAATTGCTGAGATTACCTCCCTATTTTGAAGTTTCCTTTAGCAGACCCATTTTACTTTACCATTCTTCAGCATATTAAATCTTTATTAAAATTTTTTGACAGAACTGTTGAGCTGAACAAGACAACGACAGTCTACATTTAATTCAGCACTAACTACAGTGACTCCCACCAAAAGTCAGCAAATAGCAGTAGCTATAGTACTTAGATAAGGAAAATAAACTTTGTAATGGGGACCACTGCATCATACTTACAGCCATGTAATGAGGATGCACAAAATTTTACAACCAAATTAAAATCATCTTCACCTGAAAATACAACATCAGGTATATAATTCCAATTTTGTAGTATTTTATGAATCTTAGATTCTTTTTTTTCAGCTAATCACAGACATACTGTAGCAGCTTGCTTAATAAAGTTACATCAAGAAAAGCTTATCTAAAGAGCTTATCCAGCTCAAGTCAGAAAGTATCAAATGACTGAAAAAATAAATTGATACATATGGTATGTGAGAAAGTATTCATACTTTTCAAAGAATGCATCTTTTTAAATATATGAAATTTAATAAATTACATTCAAACTAAAGTTAATGTAAGTTGAATCACTGCATTATGTCCATCAAATGACCAAGTACTTGCTCCCAGAAATACCTTAGCTCACTCAAGAGCACACACATGCTTACACTCGCACACGCTCACGCTAAATACTCTAGGCTGGTCTTCACCATCAATATCTCTGTCTCTTTAAGGCTGGACATGAATTGTGTCTATTCTTAAAAATCATTAAAGCAATCCATATCAAAAAAAATATGCTTCCTTCAAAAGGCATGATAGAGTTTTCTTAAGTCTTGTTCCCAACAGCTCAGTGACTAACAGCAAGTAAAATGGTATATCAGTTTGTTGTCTGTTTTGTTCTTTTTTAATTTTTGTTTTTTTTTCTTAAAAAAAAAAAAAGAAAAGAAAAAAAGAAAAAAAAAAAAAGAAAGATCGTACTGAAAGGCACTGAGCACACTGCATCTGTTTTCCAAGTATCTGCAAGGGTACTTGGCTTGGGTGTCCAATTCAGAAGTGTGTTTTTCCTTTTATATCTGGCAATCGGATTCTAAAGTAAGTGTCCACAACCCTAGCCATTATAAATAATTTGGTACCAAGAAGCCTACTTTAGGCCACCATTATAGTATTCAGAATCCCAACATACTATTTTAGAACTTGCATGAAATTGTAAGCAACAATATTGCTCACAGCATGATGAATCACAATTTTATTCCCTCTTTATAGACAAATACATTTTATACACTTTAAAGCAAATGACCCTACTGCTGTTCTCACGCAGAGCTGTGCTGTATTAAGAGGTAAAAAGGAAGAGAATTAAACTGTTTTCCCTCAGTATATGAATGTTGCCAGCTTCTAAAGGGAGGACGGTGTATGGATTCAACAACAGTTCTCATGGAGAAGCTCTGGTTAGGCCTGGGTACAGCACCACGGCTGTCACAGCAACCAAAGCTGCCATCACAGGCATCCAAGGCCATTGTCTCTGTGTGGAAAGAAAAAAAAAATCAATATCATATTTGTTCTAATTCATACTAATCAGTTTACCCCGTGGTTCCTGAAAGTCCTGAATACCTGTTGATAGGCATCACTAAAATGTTACCCACGAGCCCTACTGCAGGCTAGTCCTGACTTAGAGCACCACAGTGAACCAGGTTTCCCTAGCAAAGGGAAATCCACACCTCTTCATGACTGAGCATCATCAGGAGAAGTTTTGGGCGTTCCATATTTCCAGCTTCATTACTGTACACACCTCAAAGAAATCTGCTATTAAGTATGTGAGGCCTTAAGATGTTTTAAAACATCCCTAGTGCCAAGTAATCGCTAGATACAGGTTTACACAGTACCAACATCTTTAACTTTTGAATGTTTTAATCCAGATCTATGAGGTTATTATGTAGCAGGTCCTAACAACACAATTTCAAATGGATTCTCACAACATGTAATGACAACAATAGCATTTTAACAGGAGGACACATTGAGACACATTAGAGAAAATGCAAGCTGAGAGTTCAGAATACAAACCAACCACCTATTTCTCCTTTGTTTTGTTTTGGTTTTTTCCATCTTCTTCATAGCAACAGTGAGAAAAATTAAGGTGTTTAGAGCCAGAGAGGAATTTCTTAGTCCATAAATAGTAACCAAAGCTTGTTTTTTATTTAGAGGCAAACTCTTCATTTTTCTTAGTTAAGTAAGCAATTAAGTTTTCTTACAGGCCCTAGCATCGCAGCATTGTGCAAAAGGTAGCCCATTTGCTGAAGACAAACTGAGATTGAGTTAGAAGATGCACATTCAGAACGAGTTAGGACAAAATTCATTGTTAGAAATCAAGAAATCACACGTAAGTTAAATGATTAGTTGATTGCTAAGCTCATCAGTATCAACAGAATGCATATTAAATGAAGGGTTTGCTTCAGGTAAGGAAATACCTGTGAGCATTTCACCATGCACTATTTTATACAGAAATGGCACAAACAGGTGAGAGGGACAAACATACATTGACTGAACAGTAGTGCTTGTACCTTTCGCTACCACAATGGGCCGTAACACCAATACAGGAAAGCCAGGATTAGGCCGATGAATACGGCTGGGACGGGTTGTAATATGGAAGGCTAAAGAAGGGAAGGGATATTAAAAATCACTTTGTGCTATAAATCAATCAGGTAAAGGTGATTTAGAGAGGGGAAAATAAGTCAGTGAGTTTTGTTTTAATTGAAATGTATTAAAGACATCTAACACAATACAGCATTATCTAATCTGGTATACAAAGTTAGTACACCATTCTACTTAAATGAACAAGGATGTTTAAAAATAAGGGGAAGTAAGCAGAAAATGTTCTAAGAGACCTCTTGTCACAACCTGGAATTTAGCACTTAAAACCAATACAAATCTTAAATTGATTTGCCTGTTTCTTACTTAGAGTTTATTTTAGTTTTTCCAAGTAAGAGGAAATCCCATCTGGATTTCTTAAAGCAAAAAAAAAACCTCACACCAGATATTTAATTTTTCCAGTTACTTCTTCATTCCTTGCACATCAGCCTTTCCCATTTTCCATCACCAGCCTCTAGGAAAAACAATCTTTTTCCTCCACTGAATCAATTACAATTGTGAATCAATTACAATAATGTCCACAGGCAATCCCAGTAGTAGAGATATTTCTGTGAGACTGTAACCTGACTGTATAATCAACACTAAGTCACTATAAAGCAGGGAAGTGAATTTCTGCTAAGAGGTAACACAAAGATCAGCATCCTTGGCCAGGTCATCAGCCTTGTGACCAAATGCAGTTCTGAACATTGATCAAGTGTTGCATGTGGGCCAAACTACCAGCTGGCAAGACTGCAGGGTTCATTTAGCTTATGGCCTCATTAGAACCATATACAAATTTTCCCAGCTACCTTCAATTAACTGTAAACTACTTCACATTCAGGGTGCACAGTCTCCATCCCTAACATGATAAATTATAAGCAAAAAGGGACCCAAATTCTTTAAGCTGTCCTTGGAAGACATCTGCTTTCTTTGCACTCTAGCCTATGTATTTGTGCACACACACAGAAACAGAGGTTAAGTTCAAACTATCTAAATACTTTCTTAAGAACTTTTTCTGTGCTGAAACCACCTTGATTTGTTCAGTCAACTAACTAAATAATAAATTTGTGTTTGAATACTTCCTAAAACATTGTGATTAATTAATAAAATCTCATCCTGTTATGAACTTGTAGAAGTCACTTAGTCATGAAATATCTGATATGGTTCAAAACAGGAATCTTAGAAGGCATTCTAGTCTCTAGTCTAAAATCGTTTTAATCAAGGGGATAATTTAGTAGACAAATCATGTGTAACTATTGAAGTCATTTTCATGCAGGATTATTTTTGTGTCACTGGTGCCACAATCAGAGTGCCACCTTCCCACAGAAAGCATCGGTAGAAATAATCACAGCAGTGTTCAAACAAGTGCCAGAATTTACGTCAACCAGAGCAGCTGATGTTCTCAAACCATTCACATAAACAAATCTGTCATATAAAGCACATCAGGAGGTAATCAGTGACTACAAGCATGCAAGCACAAGTAGTACAACCACACTGCTAAGCATTTTAGAACACAAAATGTTTTTAAAAGCAAACCTGAGGCATAAAGAATATTTAAATGATATCCCAAATGAAGTACAGAAGTCTTGTATTATCCAACATTTGCTAGTTCACTGAACAATTCCATGGAAAATTTACTTCTTTGGGCTTTTTTATTTTTTTAAGTTATACACATTCATAAGCTGTGGCATCTTGGCAAATGAAACAGATGGTAAATACCCACCTCCCTAAATCAAACTGCTTCCAAACAACTCATTTCCCCCACCCCCCACAAACTTATCAATCTATAAAAAAATCTCCTTATTGTCAAAGAGCATGTAAGTCAGTGCTTCATCAAAAATATGCATCAAGTATTAGAATATGAAAATATACCAACTCAGATGCAGATGAACTGCAAAAAGGAACAAATCCCACAGTGGGAAGTCACTTTCCGTGGGACACTATGCTTGGAAATGAAGTAGCAAATAATGATTCCAGCATAAGAGTACAAGGGTACTTGAAAAATTTGACCTTGGAACTCAGCCCAGTATCCACGATGCTTCAAGTAATCACAAGATAGATATGTTTTATGTTACTGATTGTGAGTAATACTTGCTTGAACAGCAACCTTGTCCTGCAAGTCCTTATATGGTTGGATGCTCTTCATCACACCCTGACCTCCCAGTTTCAACTGCCCTAACTAACTCCTCCTCTGGAAGCAGATTTTGGCAACTGCTGTGGTTCCAGATTTCATTTAAATACTCATTTCAAAGTCTTCATAAAATTTCCCTTAGTTTGCAAGCTTTTCCACTTGCATCAGGTGTTCCAGTTCCCTTTATAGTATTTCTTCCCTCTACTATCCCTGGTTTTCCATTTTAATGCTGAGGTTAATGCTTTTAAAGAGAAGAAAAAACTCACACAATTATTTATTCAGTATGATCTCTTCTACTAGAATGAGAGTTTTTCATTTGGTTGTTCTTGACTTCTGCCTATTATAGAAACTCAGTATTGCCTGGCTATTGCAGAAGAATTGTAATCCAGTTCCATGAGAATTATGACATGATATTCCTGAAAATATGGCTGAAAAAAGTGAGAAGGGCTTCAAAGTCTTCACATCTGTGGCAGCTCCACTATGTTAGGGGTTTACATTCAGTAACGGGCTATGGCAAGGGTATTCATACAAACTCTGGGCATCTAGTAGCCACTTGATTTTAGAGGAGAGCACCTGTAAAACTTCCTTTATAGTTAGAAATAGTTTTCTAAAAGGCTATTAGGGAACATCCATTATCCTCCTGCTATGCACTGTCCACTGCAGTTGTTCAGTAATCACAGAAGCAGTACAGGAAGACAATAAACCGGGCATCCCACTCCAGTAAGGTATCTAAAATAAGGCTATGACCACCTCATAAAATGTTTGCCACACCCTTAACACTTGGAGGATTTCAGTAATCTTGGTATAAAGTTTTACCTAGCTGTAAACTCAATTCTAAGGATACAGCCTCTCAAATTAATTGCAACAGGAAAATATTTTCATTAGTGAATAGGAAAGACAGTTAAACTGCACTGTTTAAAGCATGAGCTGATCAGGAATAACCACTGTTAAGAAGCATGAGCAAGACTTAGGAGGGAACATCCATTGCAATAAACACTAACATATGTGTAAAAGATTGCTCAATTCATTTGGATCCAGGTTTCTCAGCTTTTACAAGTGTAACACTCTCTGAAATCAAAGTTTTGCTTAGTTATTGTTCACTAGCATTTAAGCCAGATGTTTTCAAGACAGCAGATATCTAAGGTTGCATTTCAAAATGTCACACAACTGGAAATTTAAATTGCATGCACAAATATAAAAGTAATGACCTGCAAATCTGCACTGGTAGTACAAATGGAATGAAATTTTGCATATAATATGGTAAACAGCCCCCTCCCCCTTTTTTAAGTTGGTCTATTTAACACTTATATATTCCCCTCAATCAACAGAATTACTGGTCTCATAACTTGACTTCCCCCGCATATTTTGTACGGACTTACGTTGTTTCCTTTTTCTTGTAGCAGCTTCAGGTTTTCTTTACATTGTTTGAGTTCTTCTGTGAGTGACTGATTTTCTTGTTCAGCCATCTCGTACTTCGCCTTCAGCTCTGAGAGCACAGTCTGTGTTCTTTCATACTAAAGACAAAGAGAAAACAGTCTACAGACTCCTGAACACCCCACACATGCTTACATTTGCTTAGCACACAGCTTCCTTTCCTGTCATCTGCATAGAGTACCTCACCTTGGATCAGCATACCTTCTTCAAAAAAGCAGGGTAGAAAAATCTTAGTTTAGATTATCTTTTTTTCTAAATGAATATTTTGTTCCTGACTTAAGAGGACTAGGATTACCAAAACCAAATATGAAGTATATACAAGGTCTTACATCATCTCTCCTACCAAACAATTATTCCTTATCATACTGGAAAGGATTGTAAAAATGATGAAGACAAAACAAGAAACAGGGGAACAAGGAGTCATGTTTAAACAGTGGTTATTATATCTGTGTTGTAGCATAATTATCTATACCAATCAAATAGGTGCAAAAATCAACATTCTGTATGAAGCAAACCAAATCCTTTTCACATATAGCAAACTCAAACATAAGAGTAAAAAAGGCATTAAAAAAAAGTCTTATTACTATTCTTCTGTAACCTTTGGTGTGGGTCAAGAACAAATAGGGGTGAACGTGTCTGACTCCTATAGTATGAGCAGCTTGCTCACCTTCAATTTTTTTTTATAGATCATCACCTTACTTGTAGTCCACATGACAGGGATTAGTAAGGACAGAACTAATGACTTTGAGTACAGGCATTTAACACAAATTTAAAAGGTCAGGCATCTTCACAAGTGCATCAGAATACAAAAACAGACTAACAAGACTAGGATTTTCAAATGCTGTACGGAATGCGACATGGACAAATTAATAATAAAAGGACTGCAAAAGAAACTAAAAACAGTAACTGGGGAAAATGCCACTCAAAATGCTCATAAAAGAATGCAAGAAATTCTTAGGCTATGGCCTTCTTCCATCATAATCTTTGTAAAGAATGTGTAGTCTCATTGTCAAACACGAGAGAGTTCAAAGCTAACTTGGAAGGATCACACTGCATAAAAAGAATTGAGTTTGATTCATAACAGCTAATGAAACTCTACATCGTGATATCCAACAAGACTCTTAATAAGGGTTTATTTAAGCTGTCTGCAGCTTAAAATTAAATGCACCAAGGTAATGCATGAAAGAAAACTTCAGGAAGCTCGCAAAGCACAAGCAAGCCATTTTATCTGAAATCTTTCAGGATTTAACTCCCAGTTTATATATTATTAGCTACCACAAAAGTACTTGCATTAAAATATGAAAAAAATTATTTTCTAGAAGTCTTATATTTTTCCTTTGAGCTTTGCTGCCAATGTCATTGAGAACTGTATTATCTCAAAACAGAAATATACTTTGTTACCTCTTTCTGAAAGTCTTTTGCTTGACTCTCAGCTTCACTGAGTTGGCTTTTTAGACTATCTGCATCCCGCTGATGTTTTTCTCTCAAAGATCCCATCTGATTTTCAAGTTCCTTTCGAGACATTTCAAGAACACTTATATCGCTGGTTAGCGCTAAGCTCTGTTTCTGAGAGCTGAAAGACAAAATCCAGTTGGTTCCTTGTGTTTTGAATTCAAAGAAACAATATATTAATTTTTTAAGCACTTTTCATCCTCCAAAATGTCATATGTATTTGATATGGAAATACCCACCTAGAGCAACCATAAAAGTACAAATAACCATTATCTCTCTACACAACACAATGACACAGAAGGCTGGCCATAGTCTTGCTTTGTATATGCACACAGCAGAATGTGCTTACACCATTATAATCTATAATTGAAATAATTTATCATTCAAAACTTTTAATTATTATTTTTTATTATTCACTAAGCATTATTAACTCCAAAGCATTATGAAACAGATTTGCAATGAGAAGTCTGCCTAAGGTTGTTAGTATTTAACCAGTTTATGGACACACTTTGCTTTCTACAGTTCCATGAACTAACAGCTAGCATAGTCTTCAAGGGTTTAGTACAATTGTGCAATACTCATAGAAAGCTCTAAATGAAGCCAAAACTTCAGTGTGATAACCAAGTAGTCACAACTCATACTTGCAGAACAGAAAGAAAAATAAGGGAGAGATCTTGCATATTTTCATTATGCAAATCCTGCATTTGCTTGCTTAACCTTTCATATGAAAAATATGCAAAACAGATTGGTATCACAATTTGGCATGAAAGTGTGTTCTACTCAATACTATAAAAAAAAAAATCAGTAAGAAATGAAATTCCAAAGTTTCAAATAGAAACACCATCAGACATGTAGTATCCCTTTTAGGAATTACAAAAAAAAAAAAACAGCTCCTATGATACCTTCCCTAGACAAATCCACTGTGTCCTTACCTAGAAAGCTCCTTCTCTTGTCTCTGGAGTTCAGATGTAAGCAAGGTATTTTTCTTCCTTAGAGTAACACATTCAGCTTCCAGGGCACTCCACTCTGCCTTCAACTTTTCAAGTTCACCTGCAATGAATAAAATGTAATTGAATTGAGTAAAATTATTTCACTACTGCTTCAAGTATCACCAGCTAATAAATGGAGGAAAAGTTGATACCAGTCATAAATCTCAAATGTATTTGATTATAATCATGTCACATGAACTCTCTCAGGGGCACCTATAAAACATTGCAATATTTTCTAGTATTATGAGGTTTGTGAGCCATTGAATAGGCTAGTGGCTTTTTTTTAATGTGAACTTTTTCACAGGCACAGAGGAGTAAAGAACAGCCTGTTTATGGGTCTACTCTAGTATTTCAGAAACAACAAAGTATTTGAAGAAAATACTATTTTTAAGTCTGGGAAGTTAAACAACTAGAACCACTAGATACCATGCCTCAGCTCAATGGAACAGAATGTTTAAAGCAGTAAGGGGTGAACGTGAAATAAATTAGTCCCTGGTAAAACAGATAAAACTCAGTGCTATACACATCTTAGGAATACAGCACCAGACACTGAACTGCACAAAGATTAACTGCTTCAGAATTTAAAGTATATTTTACACGTTAGTTTCTTTGTGCCATGTATGAAGTCTCAGCATGAGCTTTTGAACTCTCTTAGCATATTCTTCAAGATCTGAAGCTATAGGCCTGCAGCAGGGGCTTTCAAACAGCCCTCAAGGGACATGGGGTGCATTACAGGTAAAGTGAATTGCAAATGAATGAGCCTAGAAGAAGCCCCGTGCTGGCTCAGCACAACATATTTATGTATCTCTACATCATGCACCCAGACTAAAGATTCCATTTTAAAATTAACATTCTTATGTTATGATTAACAGTTTTATTAGGCCATAAATATACAGTTATTTGACTCGAGTGAAGCTACCCATTTAAGGGCTGAAATTAAACAGAAGGTACACAAGTCCCTTTGGAAATCTGTGGCAGTATCAATCCTTCAAACAATACAAGTTTTCCATCTCTTTAAAGTGCAATTATACTTCATCTACTTTCAATATCAAACAGCACCTAAGCTAATTTAGCCATAATTGACAATTACTATCTAATGAAGTATACATAGCAGCTTTTTTAATATTACAAGCCCTGACACACATATATAAATACATATGTGTGTGTATATAGACATAGTAAATGACTAGAGAGACAAATCGTGATTTGAGTAATTGACATGGTTTAGACTGAGTACATTTCTGTTGGCACTGGACTGTGACATCCTTTTAATTAAGTACCTTTTAAGCGAGTAGCCTCTTCCTTTTGCTGATCTTCACACTGCTGACATCTGAGCTGAAAACTATCTTGCAGTCTGACAATTTCTTTTTCATAATCTGAGGCGTTTTTCCTCCACCGTTCAAGTTCCGCTCGCACTGTTTGCAGCTCAACTTGCAAGGCAGAAATATCAGTATCTCGTTCTGATGCTGCCTTTTCTGCTACTTGTTGAAGAGACAGAATCTCATTTTGAGCACTGACTAATTCATTTCGAGTGCTTGAAACTTCACTCTCCTTTTCCTTACGAAGATTTTCAATATCTTCTTGTAATCTTTCCAACTGAGCTGGAAAGTACACATTAACGTCAGTATTTTCAAAAACAGATTTTTACAGAAAAATCTAAAAACCGTAACTCCCGTTCTCAGAACAATCTTGATGCTTAATAGGACTAAAGAATCCTAATGCAATTGAAAAAATATACTAATCTTGTAAAATTCTGTACCCTTAAAGAGACATGTATGTGTGGTCATCTATTACAGAGTTAAAATAAACAAGGGTTCTTGCTGGACAAAGCTAGCTTAGACAGAGTTGTGTTGTGTGTGTGTGATACTGAAGGAACTCCAAAATCATGAAGATCTGGATTCAACATCATTGTAAGCAAAACAAGTATTACACAAAAAGGATACTGTGGGGCTTGAGAAATAAGAGGAAAAAAAAACCAAAAAAGCTTCTGTGACAAGCCAAACAGTCACAAAGCTACATCAGTAATGCTTGCCTAGGCAGCAGTTAACTTGTGGTGTCTATTAATACTTGAGGCATAGGGTCTAATTTCTACTCCAGCCCTTCACTTCTTTGAAAAAAACGTTTGTAAAAGCACAGGATTAATTTTGAATTGAAAAGGTCAGCTGCACCATATATACTGAAGTTTAAGTAGTCCTTTAGAATTTACAGTTTACTGCAAATGCACATCAGTCAAATACACACTAGGTTATTTTACATTTCTTCATGAAGTAAATCTTACAAATTATTCCCATTCAGAACTGTTTCACTACTGAACACACCTCCTCTCTGAGCATAACTATTTCTCATTAACTTGCATGCAAATAGAATCCAGTGCAAACAGCTGAAAAAGAAAAGTGCAGTACAGAGGAAAGGGAAGTATGAAATAAAGAACAAATTATAGTTAGAACTGACTAATGGAAACAAAGTGCTAATTTGCTTAAATGTTTTTGTTCAGCTTTTTAAAGAATACAAAGCTCGCATGTATTTCATTGGGTTTTAACATGGGAGAAAGCAGCAACTTAATTAAAGAAGAACTGCTCTGAGGAGAAGAGTACCTGGTTCTTAAAAGCACTTGAAAATTTACTATTTCAGATACTGTGGAGTGTCACAATTACATAATTGAAGTTATGTGTTTGAGAAGCAAAGGGCAAAAAAAGTACAGTGGAAAGCACAAGGAAAATAACCAAGGCTGAGTGACCTTGATAGATTGCTTGCATTTATTTTTATTCTCTCAGTCCATTACAGAAGCTGAATCCAAACAAGATGAGAATGGGAGCAAGCTGTGCTGTGAACTGATACAGCATGAAAACTACTAAAAAGAGACTTGCACTCCCATGACAACTGTACTTTGTTTTTCAGTAGCTGCATATACCATAATACAGGTAGAATTCATGTCTAGAAAACTTTGTTATAAGCTGATATATAATGAAAAAGAAAAATGCAACATTTTTCTCCCCTCTTTTTGACAGGCTCCAGCAAGACACTTGGCTCATTAGATAAAGAATCTGTTAATTACCCAATTCCCCATTCAGAAGGCAAAAGTAGGGGGAAGAAACATGTTAGTTATTATATACTGTAATACAAAAGAGCTACTATAGATGAGATTAAGTTAGATTTCACAGTAATCCTGTTCAAGGTGAAACAGACTATCTGATCCAGAACAAAGACATTTGCATTATGATGGATTTTTAACATGTGAGCAACATGAGGCTTATTATCACTTTATTTGCTTGGAAATAGTTTCTACAGGGTTATACTAACAGAATGGCAAAGTAAAACATGAGAACAACCTGACAGTCATGTAACACACCACAACACATCAACAATTGCCTTTCCATGTTTCCTTACATTAGAAGCCTTGAAACCAAACCAATATGCTAGAAAACCACATGATTCTAAACCACCAAGAATTACAACTTGCTATGACAGGAGGTGCCTATTGCAAGGAGTGATTTCTCAGACCAGTATCTTCCTCATACTATTTTGAAACACACAAAGCTAAATTCCTGCTTCTCAGCAATGGCAGTAGTTTCTTCCTTCTGTCTGTACTGCTGATGAACAACTCTCTCTTTAAATGTTAAGGCATTTAAAGAGAACAAGCATAACAAAATGAAAACAAGCATAGTATGACTGAAAAACCAAACTCATACAAGTGTGTCTAAAGCTGTAGAAATAACATACACAGAAAAATTGTTACTAAGAATATTGGAATGGTTTCTGAAACTCTGGATATAGTTTGAAAGGGCAATTAAAAGAAAACTTCCATTACCTCTCTTATTCATGTAAGCCATTACCTCATCTCAGCTGAATGCTTCACTTTTTTCTTTTCTTTAGTAATGACAAGTAACTTGAATTTTCTTGCTTTACTTATCTGTTCATCTAAAAAACTTCATGTATAGAGGGAGAATCTCAGTTGTTTGTGACACCTTCTCTTCTCTATGACAAACACGAAGCCACGTAGCACTGGCTGGCCTAAAACACTTACTCCATGAAAATACCTAGAGAAATGTTACTGCATGAAGTTGCCAGGATTTTTTTTTTCTCTACTGCAGTTCAGAAAGGCTGCCAAGAGAGAACCTGACATCCAGACAACTTCTCTCAAGTTGTGAGATGTGTCACACCCTAAAAGCTCAGGAAGCAGCAAGCATACAACAAACTTTAGAACATCTTGAACTACCACGGAGAGAGAAGAAGAGGAAACACAACCAAGACCTAACTTGAGGAGGGTTCAGCAGACAAAAATGTCTGAATTGACAAGAGGCATCTTGCAGTTAAGTTTGGATATGTCAAGTTTCGACTTTGGTGGTTTTTTTTTTTAGGGGGAAGAAGAGAAATTTCTTTTTTCTGTATGGAAATAACTACCAAATCATGATTTCTAACTTTTGCTACAGCATTTTTATTAGAGAATTTCCATTATCAGCTGGACAAGATTCAATTTTTACTTGCTCCTCTTGTTCTGGGGTATTACTTAAGCTCCTCTATCTTATAGCAGCAATGGCCAAGAACCAAAAATTCTTTGCTGACATTCATATAGCACAGCACTATTACATAAGCTTGTCAGTGTACTGGGATGTGACATGTACCACACTCCACGACAAACTACCTCCCATAAAGTAATTTGCTAAAGGTATTCTGATTTCCTGAGAAAGTGAGAACTGTCAGCCCACCTGGCTCATCTGTCTTCCAACCATTTTAAGTCCAAGCAAATTATATGATGACGAAGGTACCAAGGTGTGAAGCTCCTACAAGTTCCATAACACTCAATGCCTGAGTAGATGCTCAAACTAATGCTTGTTCTATGGAAGAGCCATAATACAACCCTCACTGATCTTAAGGTCAGACAGCTTTTAGACCAATGAGCTCACTCACATGCTTGGGCTGGCTGAGGAGTTAATGTGATACAGAATATGTGACACAGAAATTACATCCAGCTATAAATATTATGGACTGAAAAAAGCAAGATTTGTCATACTGTTTTTTTTTAAAAGCATAGAGAGTGTCTATTGCAGATATTTTACTGCATGCTCTGAGGTTGGATGCAGATCTGGAGTGATTAAAAATTTAAGGGGTTTCAGCCAATGCAGCAAAGAGAATGAGTAGCACAAGCAGATTAAACACTCTGATTGCACTGAAGATAAACTGGTCACAGGAAGAATCCTTGGAACTTTCAAAGCTGACAAGTGGTAGGAGAAATAACTGTTAGAGATTATGTCTTGTGCATCTTTTAAGTTATGATTAGAACCACAGGAATTGACAGGAAACATTTCACAGTAAAATTCAAATGTGGTGAAAGAAATCAGATTTAAAACATACACTCAATATTTTCCTTTCCTGTGTGTTTGTGACACTACAGAAACAGCCAAAGCTATATATTTTCCTTAAGAGTGGGATATAGAAAAAATATTCCTACCTTGCAGAACACTTATTTGCTTGTTAGATTCTTCAACTTGCATTCGATATGCTTTTCTCTCTTCTTCCAATAGTGCTATAATGAAAGTGAAAATGTGCCCAAAAGATTTTGTTAGTAAGAAATATTGCAGGTCTGTAATTAATTTTAGTCACAACTTCCCCTTAACTGAAAAGATTAAAACAACCACATTATTTCAGTAGGTTACCAAAGCCAGTAATTGTGTAAGTAGTTTAATAAAAAGTTAATATTAAGACATCATTCCATTATTGTGGTAGTATTACAATTAAATTGAAATTGATGTAATCTGTTGCCTGATCCAGAAACTCCATGTGTGCTAAATGCAAACTGGTGTGGGAGGAGAAAAAGAAAAAAGCTGTAAATATACCCCATAAAGAACATTGAGCTATAATTATTTAATTAAACTGGACTATACTATTTCCTGTTACAAACTATCCACAGTTTGCTGAGGATAATTATGCAGCTACAAACCTAGTGATCTAAAGGATAATCTAAACTAAGAACTGCCACTGAATGCATTTAGTTATGTGCATTAGCTGACTGAAATACATGAGAATCAATACCTGTAGGTAAATATATTTTATAAAGATTAAATATATGGAGTTCAAGTATGTACTCAATTCTGTGCAAAGAAGTTGGTCTATCTCGAACCAAAATATCAGAGATCAATCTGGCTGTCTATAGAGTTTAGGGGGAAAAATTAAAAAAAAGCAGAAGTTTCAGACATCCTGTGCAGGAGATGTGAATGTTATGAAAGAAATATATCTAACAGACAGTCAGCCAAAGAACCACTTCTAACACTACCTGCTAAATACAATTTTAATGGATATCCTACACAATTAAGTTGATCTGGGTCTCACCTTGAAGTTCAAAGCATTTTTGGTTACTTGTCCTAGCTAGCTCTTGGGCTTCAATCAGCTCCTTGTGCAGCTGCTGAATTTCTTGCTTAGCCTCAGTCTCTGATTGTGCACCCTGCAATTCATCTGATAAAAGAACATTTCCTTTAAATAATAAATTTGTACAATGGTTTAATTTGCACTGCCATGTGATGACTGGTGACCTTTTATTCAAATAATCTGAAGTTAGTCAAAAGTAAACTCAAAATTGGATTAAGTAAATATTAGCCAAAATATTAATACTTTAAAACGGAGGAAAACTTATGCAAACTTTAAAAAGCACATTATATGTAACATGCAGTGTGACACAAAAAAACAACAAGTAAGCATTAGACAGTTTTTAAAAAAAAACAGTTTATAGATTGGAAAGGTTCCTGGATTAAGAAAAAAAAGAAGGAACAGGTACAAGGCAATCTTTGACTGTGTTTACAACTTGTCTATTTTTTAAAGGAAGCTGCACTAACCCTCTGTCCTAGCACACACTTGTCAGCATTGCTGCTGCATCCCCCACCTCCTGAGCCCACCCTCCTGCTCCTCACAGCACGTACCAGCCCTGGCAGGCAGCATCCCCACACACACAGCCCCAGCCTTGTGCTGCAGCTGGGAAGTACCACTGAGATGCAGGAGATGATGCAAAGAGATGCTCTAAGTGGTTTGATCCTGCCAATAGCCTTGTTACCCTGCAAGCCTTGGCTTCCCCCTCTCCCTGTGTGGATTGTAACTAAAGGGAAAGGAAAAAATTAGGGGAAATTTTCTAAAACAAAGTTAATGAAATGAGGAAAAATCCACCCTCAGTATTTCACCCAGTGGGCTAGTGAATACTAAGCTGAATTTTTTTTCTTTTCACTATGTCTTAAAACATTGAATACATTTTTAACACAATCAGGTCTCTAGGCATGCTATTTAAATAAAAACCTCTTGCTCTGTCCCACTAATTTTCTATTGGCTAAAATGCATATTAAATGCCTCTTGGGCTTATGAGGAGATTGGTAGTCACAGAGAAATGGGTACTTTTAAAGCTGAAAATTTGGGGTAACCTGAAAGAGAAAAACCAAGTATTTGTAACTAACAGCATTGTCCTCTAATGGGTACACACTAGAAAATAGATGCAGTAAGAAAGAGTTATACAACACCCCAGCCTGCAAACATCTACAACGCCAGGAACTGCATCCAGAAAACTGGCATTCACTGCATTTTCCTTAAGAAGTGTTTGTTGGGAAACAGCTCCTTCAACAGCCACAAGCAGCACTAATAAACTACATAGGTTGAGGGCTAAAACTTTCTTTAAAGCCTGATTGGTGAGAAACATAAAGGAGGGAAATCAGTGAAAAAAAGTCTGCTGTACCTCATGTAAGAGAGAGAACAAAATGGTAAATGTGTTATACAGCTACCTGGTTAACAAACATCTACTACTATAGACCATATGGATTTAAAATAAAGGCACAGTGCTTATAATAAAAACCTCAAAATGTAAATTACTTTGGTTGTCTGGAGCCATCACTACTAAGGAAAAACTAAATACAAGCTACAAGTTCAGTTTGTCATTATACTTTCAAAATTCATATTTGACTGTGTATGTCACCAATAAAGAAACAATAATTTTTCTTCATTAAAACACTTGTTTAGTAAATCATGCTGAAGTATTTATATTGTACCCCTCAGAAAAGAGACTGTTCTTTCCCTATTCTTAACAGGAATGAATTGGTGGGATTGAGTAGAGCTGAGGGCACACATATGCTTTCAGACTTCTTCAGAACAAAATTATGAGAGCAGAAAGAACAAGGAAGACTACATATTTAACCCAAATATTCCCTTTTATAGTTTATTACAGTTTCAAATCCAAGTTTCATTTTACTGAATATGTTTTGTTCTTAGCTTCTCATGGATAAAGACTTGGAACAATTAGACTTTCAACCCTCCTTAATGAGACTGTTCAGAAGAAATGGATGAGGAAGTTGACAAATTATGCTCAAATCATGCCTGATAAAGAAGCACTGTCCCAAATGCAACAATAAGAACCCTAAATCAACTTTCTGGTGGACAGTATTTTCCAATCAATGAAAACACTCATCATCAAAGACAGCATTGCTTCAAAGGAGTTTAGGAATTCAACTAAGAGTAACAATCAGTTTAGCAAAGGCACATTCTGTCAAGGTAAAAGCTCCTTCCTACTCGAAATACAATAGGGAATTTCTATATGCCTGACATACTTCTAAATCAAAAGCCAAGAAATATAAACACAAAAGAAGCTTTTCAGTCTTACCCAAACTGAAAATTTCGTTAATGTCTTCTAGTTTAAAGCAAAAACCATCTTTGTGTAGTTTTGAAAAAATTCCTTAGTGAGTAGGATTGTTCTATTTATAAATAATAAAACTACTAAATATCAGACTCTGAATTAGTTCTCTCAAGAAGCAAATTTGCATCACAGAAACCTGGTTTGGGAAACAAATGGTAAAGGCTGCAGTTAAAAAAGTATTTGAGCAACTTCCAGAAGTATTCAGTATTGACCTAACTGTTCTCAGAGAAGTTGAAGGAATTCTGTCATTAATTACAACATGGTGCCAAAAAACCCAACAAAACCACAATAGCCTGAAAACCCTCATTCATTTATTCTAAATCATGGAAAATTTTAATCTGTGATCAGACAATTTGCCATCTTAGAAGAGAAGTTCCTAATTAACACCACGTTGTTTTCCTCCTCCACACATAATGAGGTTTTCCTTAACATCAACTGTACTGGTAGATTTAAAATTGTCAAAAAAACTCCAAACAACTAGTCAGAACAAAACATTTCCAAAGCACATGGTAATTTCTTTTCCTTCAATCTGGCCCAAGAGAAGTTGTCTAACCCATGGGTCAGTTTTGGAGAAAAATGACCAGTTCCAAATTATTAAAGGATATAATGGTGTGTGAAGGAATATTTTACAAATTTAGGGTCTATAAAATAAAATTTTGATAAAATCAAAAGGAAAACAAAGCTCAGATTAATATTTACAAGCATAAAGATTTCAACAGAGTTCTGCTTTTATGTTTGTTTTTTATTCTACAATTCTTTTCTGATGAGAGACTATCAGAACCACACATAGGCAGTGGTCTTCATAGATTTTTTGTACTTGCCTGGCCTGTGGAATCATCTTTAAGAACAGGCTGCTATTTCTCACATAGTTAATTTTTGCAAATTTGCAGAAATTCTCGGGTCATTCAGATTACTATTTTCAGAGTACTCAGATAAAATGAAATAAACAATTAAAACTTCAAGGTTTTTTTCAGCTTCATAAGACGCAAATAAACTATGTATATGAAATGGAGTATTTGGTTCTTGCAACACCAAACAATGGTTCCCAAAGCTTCCTGAATCAGTAGCCCATTGCTAGTTCTCCATATTTCCTATGAAAAACTAAGACTATTCAGCAAACCCTCAACCCTTAATTTTTTATTAAGATTCCATGGATCAGTCTTGTACTTACTATGAAAATACAAAGAAGCTGTAAGAACAAGATTACTAACTTTCCAGTGACATTTATTGCTTCTTCCCATCTGTCTAACATTAATCTGTTTTTAACTTTGCAGTAAGTAGTCACAAACAGCCCATCTAAATAGAATCCTCCAGGGAACTGTTACCAATGGCTAATAAAGTCATTTACCTTGTGGGAAAAACAAAGCAGCTTTTCCCTCTGCCCTGTTTGCCAGATACTGACATGTAGAAACTTGAAACGAACACTGAATGCACTCAGTTTATTGATGGAAAATACACTTGGAGAAACTATGGCAATTAAGTGTTTCATCATTTTCTTGCTCCATTAATTTGTTTTCTAAATTCCACAAGTTAAATAAAAAGGAACCCTGCCTTTTCCAGCAGCCATTTCCACATTCCAAACAGCTGCCAGAGCAGAAATGTTCTCACTCTTGCTTCATTATATGACTGCATTACAAATACATTTAAAAGTCTTTCTCTGGCAAATAAGATCCTTTTTAGGAAAAAGTAAGGCACATGAAGTAGCTCTCTGACAAAATCCAAAACAAAGCTGTGGGTTTACAGGCTCTTCATAAAAATTACAAGGGCAAATGATTCATTGTACAGATATTCTTTAATGATTTCATGAGAGCAAAATAGGAATGCCCATAAATAGCCTCAAGAGAGTTTTTCTCCAGTTATTTTAATTACAGTATGTAATTCAATAGCAAATTGGCCTATGCAAATAGGTCTTCTTACACTTAATCATTTAAAAGCTCATTTGCATATAGGGAAAATGCAGAAAATGTTTTTCAGTTTAGCTGAAAGTCCTGATACCTAAAAAACTTCATGCTTCTCAGATTTCTTTTTTTTCAAGCAAAACTTATTACCAAAAATAAGACTGTCATAATCACTATGAAGAACATTACCAGATTTTGTCTTCCAATATAGGAAGTCACTGAATGTTCCTGTTATTAATTGCAGACATGAGAACAAATGCCAAATGGAACATACTCAGTATCTCTGTCCTTTCTAAACTGCTTTGACAAACTGATATGCACTGGACAATATCAAATTCAATTTCGTTTTGCTGTTTGAAAACCTATGTAAAACATGCAGCTTGAGGAAATAATTCTGTCATAAAACTAGAGAAATATAAACCACTACAGGAAAAAGGTATTTTGCAGTTTCTCTAAATTTCATTGATTTTTTGTCTTCCTAAACCATGAAGAACTGTCACACTTTTTACTTGTGATCCCAGCACAAGCATCGGTTTACAGGTCTCATAAAATATCTAACTGTACATAAAGCATAAAATTACCTTTCAGTATAATAAACCACAACTAACACCCCATCAAAATGTTCAGCTCATGAATATGTAAATTTTAGCTTGCTAATCAAGTTTAAAGTACATATCTTCAGTGCAAAGAGCAGTAAAAAACTAACTTTAAAGATGTAAAAAATTCTAAAGCTTGGCAATCGTTCTAACTGCAGTCAGAACAGGAAATTCAAACCAATATATATATATACATATATATAAAAATTAGATTTTCTTCTTAAAACATTAGGTGCCAACTAACTAGCAGAAGCATTTCTGACAGTCATGGAAACTATATAAGTAAAATTTGGCAATGCTTAAAACATGTCCATGACAGAAGAATCCCTCCTCCCCAAAGTTATTAGTCCTAACTTAATTGTATGCTGAATCTATTTCATAGCTCTGCTTGAAGTCATAATACATAAATTCCTAGAACAGTGTTGGTAAGTGCAGAAACTAGTGCAAATCATTTCTACACTAACACTCAGAAGTATGCTTTTATATCACATTGTCCAAAGAAATCATTATTGATATTTAAATGCAACACTTCCATAATACCATGGGTAAAACATTTGAATTTCAGCACTCTACTTCAATGCACATTTGATAAAAGAGCAGGTAGGCAAATAAATATATACAGATTATGCATCTGAAGTCATAAAAGGAAATTTGTTTACCTTTTAGAAGAGCTACTTTAGCAATAGGTTCATTTAGATCTTGGTCATCCATTTGGGCATCTGAAAAAGAAAATCCCACACCTTTCAGAAAGCAGGCAGACTGCAGACAGTTTTCATATACCCGTTTTCATAGCAAAGAAGCTTCTACATTCTTCTCACTTCACAGGAGTTAAAGGTGTTGAAAAATATACAATACTGCTCTAAACTTGTACCTGGCTCCACATAACAGATACTTTCTCCACCCTTTTCAAAAATGCTCACGATAGAGTGATTTAACTCAAACTAATTAGATGTTACAGAAGCCTCAGTTAAATTCTTACCTGTAGTGTCGTCGCTGCTTTTTTCCTTGCTTGGACTAAGAGTGTCTGATAAATCAGATTCTTTGACTCTTGCTTGATTCTCTGCAAGAGACCAGGAAAACCAACTACAGTCAGTAAACCCTTTATTCAGTCTCTTAATCAATTTCTTCTATATATCTATTCATTTAACTACTGGTAAATCTCAACAAAGTCAAAGAAACACTTAAAAGCCTGGTGGTTGTTTATTTCTTTGTAAGTCTGGGCTCAAAAGGATTCAGCATCACTAATCCTGCCTAGCATCTATGAGGAGATGCAACTGTCTCATGCACAGCTTGAACTTTTGTTAAATCTACATTCTCGCCAGCTGGAACTCTGTGCAAAAGCTGATTCAATCAGGGAACAAATAAGAAAAGAAAATTAGAACAATGCAGATACTGTAACTAGTCAGAAAGAAACTGCTGTTAAAAAAGAATAAAACTGCTTCAGTATTCTGGATAAATAAACAAGATACTATATGTTAAAAAAGTGTGATATGAACCAGTAAATAATCACAGCAATAGAAATTATTACAGTAAGTTCTACAAAAAATTTTCAATTCAAATTGTATTAAGAGAAGGCAGACTGTCCTTTTCACAAGAAATTAACTGCATGAAGTACATGTTCATACACAACCCACTATATTACTACATACAGCTTAGTCAAGCCACACATAGTGCTTGGTTTGTTTGGGTTCTTTTAAGCATGTCTATTTACCTAAATGTGATATTTAGAACACAGAGCATTCCCAGCAGAGAGACTTTTAGTTCTACCACACATGCAGAAAAGCACAGTGAACACAAAATTTCTTTGTATAGAGAAACCACAGACACAACAAAAAAGTACAAGCCCATGAGAAGATACACACAGCAATAAATAATCAAGTGTGTTATAGCAATAGGGTTAGTATATATAAAAAGTAGAAGAGCAATGAGAAAGTTTCTGTACGTTTTTTTTTTCAAGTAACAAGAAACCAAACAGAACTAAACATCCCCAAAATTAAAGGAGTTAAATGGAATCTGAAGACAACCTGTGCACTGTGACTGGGAAAGTAGCAAAATACCTATAGGTTAATAGGGATTAAAAAAAAAAAATAGGGATTAAAAAAAACCAAAGTTTTTTCTCATCTAACATGAAAAGTCTTCTCTGTGCCAGAATAACATCCACTTGTACATAAAACAGAAGGTGGGAAGTACAAATAAAGCAGGTGATCAAGATCCAGACTCTTTAAATCACTGGAGGGGGAGAAGGAGAAAGCACCCAAACACTTAAAGTGCATGGGGGTTCAGACCTGGCAGCTGTCCCAAACATATCTCATATGACTTCAGCACACTCCAAAGGTCAGAACAACTGAAGCAGTTAAAAATTTGTGGTTTGGGGGTGGTTCTCAGCTAAAACAAAAAGGGGTATTTCCCTATTTTTGAGAACAGTTTTTAACTATCTACAGATGTTACAATACAAAGCGTTTTACATGTATCATATAGAATCAAGCTCACAAAGCTGCCCATCAAATTGCAATAATTACTAAACAGAGTAATACATTACTTTTAAGCATTAAGAGAAGTATATCCTAAAAGCCTCACCCATGTCGTTTACATTTACGGCCAATCCAGAAGTGCTAAACTGAGCAATATCTGTATCCAACTAACTTTACCATATCTGGTCATACATGGAAACCACAGCTTTCTTGCTCTGTGAGAAACAGGAGGAGCAGTGCAAGTTCCAACTGCTGAATTAATTTTCTCTCTCCCCACTGCCCTCCCATACTCCCACCTCCCACCCACCCTCGGGTACTTCAGCTTTTTCCTCCCTCCCTTTCTCCTCCCTCTGCAACAAGAACAAGATGAGGCACTAGAGGAAAGACGCATCAGTTTCCACTTCTGAAACAGCAGAAGTCAAAGAAAAGGTTTAGAAACCCGCTTCCTATTCTGAAACCGGCATCACAAGCACAAAACTCTTTCCTGTACTATATTATTTCACAGCAGTTGTCCCTATTTCCCGTAATAAACCTGAGCTTAATAAATATAGCCAAAATGATGCAGTATATTGAAATGTGTTGACATCATACTTACTGGATGAGTTAGAATATATTAAACACTAAAAATAGCTCTCTGCTTAACTGGCATGCAAGCGTTATGTTACAGTTACTGTATGCATTCTATGGCCAAATATGGTGTATCTTTTCTATAGATTACTCACATATACAAATTAAAGGTGCTATTTCATACATTAATATAAGACGAAACTGAAAGTCTCTACATTACCACAACTTTTAACACTCTAACATTCAACACAGTAATACTTTGCACAAGGACAGAAGGTAAATTAGTATGTCTAGCCATTAATGAAAAGCTACAGAAGTGGAGTCAGCCTGCAAGTCCAAATGATCTTACATTATTAGATACACAGGAAATAGAGATCTACACACTGCAACGTTCCTGATTTTGGCACTGCAAGATGAGGATGAGTGTTCCTCAACAATATAAATCTTTTCAGTTTAGCTCCTTGTATTTTACTTGCTTTATTCAGAAAAAAAAAAGTTTAGATATGAATATTTTTATTTTATCTGGAAAAGGGTACACTTAGGAGGTTAATAGTTATTTGAAAGTCACAGGGGTCTAAGTTATAAAAGAGTCAAATTAAAATATATTTTTATTTAAAATTTAAAATGAGATCAAGCATTATTTCTACTTAGTTCTATAATAAAAACAAAAACCTATGAAATTTATGCAGATCTAAATCAATTCACAAAAAAATATTAAAACTTAAAAAAAAAAAAAAAGCCTATTCAGGTAAGAACTCAGTCAAAACTGATAGCAGAATTTCATGCAATCAACTTCAGAAATTTTTTTCTTTACATCTTTTTAAACCTACCACAATGTTCGGAGCTGAGTTCAGTAAACCTGCCCTTCATTAATTTACTTTCTTGATTATTCAACAAAACTCAAACTAATAGTTTAAGACAGAACATGCACTGAAGTGACATAAAAAACATGCTTCAAAAACAGTTAAATAATTCAGAAATCTAACCTTTCAAAAGCTTTGTTTCTTCCACTTTTGTTAGATGTCCTTCATCTATGATTTTGTCTGCCAAACAAAATAAGCATTACTTTCCACGCTCAAATTAAGCAAGCTTTTCCCTGCACACATCTACGTAGGCTACATTCCATGACCAAATTAAAAGCTGATAATATTACTTCCTACTCGGGCTGGAACAAAAAACCTTTTTGCTGGCATGGAACAATGAAACAGAGCACACAAGACTCCTGCAACTACGTGATAAAGTGCATAATTATTTCTTCTGCAATTTATTAGCTTTCATTATTAATGCTTCAGTTCACTAATGAGGAGTTAGGAAAAAAAATATTTTATGAACTTTTTAATAAATCTAACTGGGACCATAAATAATTAATACATTTTTCAAGTTATAGCTATCAAAAAAGGAGTTCTAAGAGCTGGTTGTCTGAAACTTAAATCTGCCAGACCCTGCAGAAATCTAGAAATACATCACAGTAAAACAGCAATTGAGAAGTCACTTTTAAATCACAAGAGTGCCTAGGAAAAGTACACAGAAATAGCCTTGGTTAGCTTACAACTTTAAGAGAACTGCACAAACTTCTAAAGAGTTGTATGTGCATCACATTCAAGCTGACAAAAATGGAGTTTGCGTATAGCATATACAAGGAAGTCTATTAAGCTATGTCAGGAATATATAAAAGATGGCATTTCAGACTAGATGTCTAGCTTCATCCTAATTCCAGCTAGGACACTGAAGGCAAAGTGTAAGATCCATACAAGAACAGGTCTGGATGAAACAAAGACACTAAGAGACCACGTGAACTCGTCTGTTTTTTTTTCAGAGATGTCATTATTTCAAATTACTTAACAATCATGTCACCATGCAAAAGTATCAAAGGTGTGTCTTATGGATCACACCATCAATTTCTATTTGCACAGTATTTGCCAGGAGAATCCTTTTTCAAACCTAAATAGTAGACAAGCTTTCAGGAAAAAAAACACAAACAAAAAACAACAACTGAGGTCTGAAGAAGGGTTTGCATGGCCAAAAACTTGTCCTGTCCTCTTCCTGCCCAGGCAGTCAGACAAAGCAATCTAAGAGATATTCCCTCCAACTACTTTTATCGACAAATATTGTTCTACATTCCTACAAATATTGCTTCAGAAATACACTAAATGGCACACTGCATTTTCAGGATTGGCTTCAGGTCTCAAGCAATTTTAGGTGATCAGTCACCATCCAAGTTCAGAACAGTTCTTCAGAGATAGAGTCACTAAGGAAGGCACAGCAGGGG
The DNA here is from genome assembly GCF_003957555.1 of Calypte anna. Classification (NCBI taxonomy): domain Eukaryota; kingdom Metazoa; phylum Chordata; class Aves; order Apodiformes; family Trochilidae; genus Calypte; species Calypte anna. The sequence continues at coordinate 9,244,959 of NC_044258.1, read as the reverse complement.
AATCAAGTTACTGCAGCAACAAGTGAAGACTCACTGAGTGATATATTGAGTGTCCTTCCACGAAACAAAAATATTTCTAGAAACCTAGAAATAAAATTCTAGGAATAAAATTCTTCATGTGATTAGCCCAGGACTCAGCTGTGGCTGGAAGGGGCATCAGGAGGAAGGCAGCAAGAAAGCTGCTGAGGAATTATGTCCATGTATCTGAAAAAAAATGACTGAATGCAAAAACCATACACTCAAAGTGTATAGCTTCAGATCAAAGTAGCTATGATCTGAAAGGTAACACCTCATCTAAGCTGGCCTGTTAGCTTAAAATAGGCTTCTCTAATCAGTTTACAGAAAAAACTTAGCATTATGAACGGATGGGTCTTGGGAGTTCTCACAGCTCAGTAACTTAAAACCAGAATAATTATAGTACAACACAAAGGAACTAGTCTTCTTGACCCAGATGTTCTTCCAAGCTGAAACCTTTATAGCTCTTCACACTTTGCAAAAGTCTCAAATCTTATGACTAAAAAAATCTGTGGCCTTAATTTTCTTTTTTTCTTTTCCATCTTGCTGCTTCCTACCATTCGGTATAAATTTCAATATTTGTACTTCAGTTTTCTTCGTGATATTATTTCTTCAGCAATGAACTTCAGCAGCAACACACAAGTTCTCTTCTCCAGTATGACTCAAAGTTGATACAGCCAGGATTTTTCACTTGATGGCTGACATCTCTCCTAACTTAAAATTCCAGTAAGAATTCTCTGCCTTTAAAGAATCCTAGCATTATCATATTTCAAAGGCAACAAAAAATAAATTATTTCAGCCTGCTTCACTAATATTTAGATAATAAACAGAACATGGGATATTGGTGTCAATGAACAGAAGTTTTATTTAGTTACCACTGTTGCCACCCTCTTCACTAAAAACAGCAGAATCCAGACAATAATCAGAAAGTAGAAGCAGACATCCCTGTATCTTTAAAATTTCCCTTTTTCAGCTCTCTGCATCTTTTCATATTACTATTTCACAGAACTTCTTCATAAACTTGACTTTTTACAATTTACTCTTTTAAAAACTGAACCATACTTTCCCAGAATCAAGATTTGCATTTTTGGCTACCAAAATATAAATTAGGATTGGGAACCTAGCTTTAATTTCTGGCACAATTAATTTTTATCTTTCATGCTATCCAGTCACTACTTTAAAAAAAAAGGAGATACTGATATTGTAATAAATAATAACATTAACTGTTACTGAAACAATCTGCTTTGAAGTTAAACTTTCAGTTCATCTGTTCAGACAGTCTGTTTCTTTTTGCTTGTACATGCAATTCCAAGGCAGCTGTCCTCTAGAGTTTTTAGGCATTTCCTACCTTTACAATTCAAAAACTCCCTTTTAGATTTAGATTGCCTATCACTATGCACAACATAAGTTAAGATCTGTTAACACTACAATCATCACTTAAAATAAACCCATCCTCAGGACACAAATTTAAAAGTAGTGGTACTAACGGGTCAGAAATTCCTGAAAAAGTTGAAAATAGCCATTCCATCCATCCAATACCTACTCCTATAATAGATAAATAAAAATATTTAAAAAAAAAATCAAAAGGAGACTTTGTAAAGCAAAACAAAACACCACAGAAACTGACTTGCATTTAAAATCAGAAATTAATAAAAATGGAAAAAAAATCTCAAAATTGGGAAAAATAAGGACACAAAAGTGGTACATTGAAGCAAAAGACAGGAAACTGTCAGGGCACCCAATCTCTCTGTTTATCATAACAATTTATGATAATAACTCCTATCCCATATGAATCAAAAAGGAGCATCATGATTTCTGTTGTCAATGTCACTGGTTTTCACCAGTTTTCACCTGAAGGAAAAAGGCTTTGAAATGAGCAATAAGTGAACTGGATGTAGTGATCAGAAAGTAAAAAAAAACCAACCAAACAAAAAACCACTATAGCTAGCTTCATTATATTGGGAGGTCTTAAATTCTAAGCACTTACCCTATTCATCTGTAGCAACATCTGTAACTGCATTGCTTGATCCTCTAATTTTCCTTTTTGTGTTACCTTATATACTTCACTTCCTTGACTCAAGGTGGTTTTCATAATTTCTCTACTTGTGTTTTCCCAATTTATGTACTTCTTACCCAGATCTATAGGGTCACACACTTTCCCTTCTGTAGCAGCACAGGTCAAAACCTTTTCCTCTAGACAAACTGCATGGTTGTCTTGATTCTCCTTTCTTTTTAGGTTTCTTTCTGAATTTTAAACTCCTTTGCTTCTATTATGAAACAGCAAACTCAAAATAACACAATTTCAGTGATTGACTTCTGTCTATATATTCTTTATCAATATTTCCAATCTTTATGACATTGTTTTACACTTAAGTCTCTGCTACATCTTACAGCTCTAGTTCCAAGTGAATACTGAAAGGGTAACTTTTTCTCTATACTAGTTCCCAACCCTCATTGCTTCTGAGAGCAAAGTGCAGCAAAAGGAGTGAAGAGTTAGCACTTACAAACAAATTCAAAACAGCATATCCCATAGTTCAAGTTTTTTATAACCACGTTTTTGTGGGGCCATACTAAACATATTTGAATTTGGGCAATGCAAGATTTCAGTCCAGAACTAAATACATGAACTGCTGACCTGGAATCTTTTTTGTATTTGATCAGACACTAAAAAGTCACACTGTTGCAAAAAATGCAGAATACTGAACCTTATGAACTCATTCATTCTTTGTTAACTGAGGCAATCAATACTTCAGTGTCTTTAGCTTTCCAGCTCTGAAGAGAAGGGAGGCAGAGAAGGGATCTTGATTTTACTCTCTTACTACTATTTCAATTGCAAGTTAGAAAAGGTTACTAGATCACAGAGGATCCTGATGATTGCTTTTACTTCTCAATAGATATAGGTGACACAACTTTTGCTAAAATAGGCTAAGCTAACATCCAAACAATTAAAAAAAGCAACCAATTTCTATTTGTTTTCACTCTATACAAAAATATATTTAGTCAAACATTTAACTTCATATTTATGTACTGAATAAAAAGAATTCATATAAGATCTTTTAAAAAAATTAAATTTTTAACTTCAGCCTGGCAGAAGACAACTTCCAGACATTCACTTTTAAAAATAAACATTTTTCAAATAAAGTTTACATTTTCTAAAACAAACAATAGCAGTATCCAGTTATTCAGATTATAGCACTGCAATTAATATCAAAAGGAGTAAAGTGAAACGAGCCTGTTATACTTCCTTATTGAAATTTAAAAGGGAAGAGTCCAATGGGCATAATATCAAAAAATGGTACTGTCTTATTTCTGCTTATAAATATTTCTCTAAGCTTGACTTCAGGTACATAATTTCTGCAAATTCTTAAGTCAAAAAATAATTCTCAAGGCTAGAAAGGACTTATGTTTGAATTTTAATGAAAGTTCTCTCTTCATCCTAATGCTATTTTTCTCCCAGTGGACAAAAAGTGTTACTATCTTAAATTTTTCATTAATCATAGAGATGCAGACTGCACTGTTTCATGACTCATTTTCAAAAGCCATTTGCTTTGAAAAACACATTTCTTATCCCAGAATAACAGCTTTTAAAGACTGTTATTGCATATATCTTGTTTTTCTTAAAATAATCTTAGATTCCCACATAAAAATTTAGGTCTTGTTCTACTTTTTCTGCATAACACCTAATTTGAAAATGTGCAAAGACCTTTCATTATCAGATAAATAATAGACATGGAATGAAGAAAAGGCACCACTCCCTTATCTCTGTCCTACTGTTGCCTGTGATGTTTGCTTAACCTGGCAGTGATACACTTTGTGACAGGTGAAAAAGTGCACTCAGTTTTAAACTTCATGCAACAAAATAACCACCCTTTTATTGTTAGGAGAACAATAATGGAATAATTTCTAGGAAATGACAATGTGATCATCGCTTTGCAAGAGCAAAGATCCTACTATAGGCATCTGCTTATTATTACAATGCCACAATTCTATTCTTAGAAAATCTCTGCTACTACAGAAATATTAAATAGTAGTGACAAAATCTGGTTTGTTATCCAACTTTTCTGGATTTTCTGGCTTTGTTTTGGTTTTTTTTAAACAGAAATGTGATGAATACTCTTGTACTCACTCTGACATTCTATGAACTGATGAATAAAAGTGCAGTCCCCTCCACTCTTTGAAAGAAAGTGCTCTAGTAAAGAAAGAAACACTTAAGTTTACATCTTCTTATCATTTTCAAATTGATGCAACAAAAAATTTGAAAGGAATATTAACAATGTTTGAAACTGTATTTAGAGTGAACTTTGAAATCCGAGTTAATATGCAAGCACACGGAACATTTAATTGAAATGATGTCTGAGTGATATTAGAAAATTAATCTCTTTTGAATTGACCAGAAGAAATACTTTAACTGTGTTTTCAAAGAGTACTTCTAAGTACTAAAATTGAGAGCATTTCTCAAGCGCAACAAAAAGCCCCTTTCCTCACTAAAGGCAATTTAAAAAAAACCACACCCTTTATTTAACAAAATTCAGTAAGGACTGATTATTAGAAGTCCAAACATGCTCCATTTGGCATTTGCTGTATCACTTTTTCAGATTAGGTGGTGACGAAATGGCCTCCACTAAATTCCCATTGACAAATTCATTATTTTGGCAAATCATGCACATAAATTATATTTAAATCACAATAAATTTAGAATGCATATGATACACTATGGAAACATGCAACTCCATAGTACTGATGTCTCTAGTTCTTCCCATTTTTTAATTCATAATCAGAGATTATGTTGCAAATTCGAAATCCAAGCACTGAAGAAATAAGAAACATGTATTTAACCTATATTCTTCAGAATTTAATTAGCTTTATATGGGCATTTCCTAAGTTTTTCTTTGGACCTCAGTTTATCCTTCATATCTAATACCTCACTGAAATGCAAAAATATTTACTTTGAAGTACCAGGGAGTATCTTCCTTTACCTTTTTGCAAAGTTTCGCTGCCCTGAAACAATTTTTGAAAGCAAAGTTCTGCAGCAGAGGTCCTAAAAACTGGTCTCAATTTCCAGGTTTACCCAAGTCCTTCTATATGACCTTGTTCAGCTCTCAACTCCATCAGAACTTTTCATCTTCAAGTAAAAAGGTGCTAACACTTTCATTCTGAAGAACTTCAAAAATCCTTTGACCTTAAAAATCTAAATCTGAAAAGACTTTTTAGTATGCAAACCAGCAAAATGTGTAACACACTAACAAAACTGTTCAGTCATTAGCTTCTAGTACCAGAAGCTTAGCTGTTAATTTAAAATATATAATACTCCACTTTACTATATTCCAAAGTTACTCTAAAAAACAAACTCATTTCTAACCCACAAGGACATGGCTTTTAAAAGACAGCACCATGGCTGTAGAACATTTTCCTTACTTTAACAGAGTTGGTTTATTTGACCTTTTTACATGATCCTCTAAGTGACTGTATAAAAATCTCATCTCTCTGTATAATATACAGCTCACAAAATTAAATATGAAAGGTGCAGTGCAACTCACTGAGAAACATCACTTATTGAAATAACTCAATTCTACACCTCCTTCCTTAGTGGACTGATGTATAAGCAAGTTACTTGCTTCTGCACCATTAGTTTCATGTGTAAGTTCAATGAGAGAAAATGAATGCCTCACAATCATCAACTTAGTACACTTCTTTAGAAAAAAACTCTAGAGAGACTATAATGTGTTCTTAGTTTCTCTACTCAAAGTACAGTTCTTTAAATGTTACAGACAACCACAGAAAAAAAGAAATGTAAAATTTTTATTCTTTCAACAGCCAGGCAGTATGCCTATAAAAAGTACCTTGAGGATCTGATGTAAAGTTTTGAGAGACACACACAAAGAGAATCTTAAGAAGCATACTGATCTCACAGGGTCTTGCCATCACTTCCCTCTGATGGAGGGAGTGGAATGGAAGGTGTATATACCTTTGTATACAGACAGAGAAGACTCAAATTTCCCTACAGGCTGTTTATTAGAAAACCTGAAATTTTTAATTTCTAACTTCTGCCTTCACCTGTGAAGTCTTTCCCCTGCACATAATATCCTCAACTTTTCACTGACAAAATTGTTCAATATACATTATAACCTCTAAATTCTTAGCTCTTTTAAAATAATGCAAGACTACTCAGCAAAAGACCAGCTATTGCCTCATGCTGGTTTTGAGAGAAAAAAAATCCAAAATCTGGCAAAGAAAGTTACTGCCCATCTGTTGTTACAAGGGCTAAATAAAAGACAGGATGATATGGAAATGCACAGATTGCCATGAAGAGAACATAGGCCAGCAAGCTCTAAAACACCAGAAAAATGTGGATGGACCAGGTACAGCAGAGATGCAGAAGATCTGTGGTACAACAGTGGTACAACACTGTGTGGTACAACAGACAGAATAATGGGAAGAGGCAAAACTACAGTAAAATACAGAATAATAAAATAGGATGGTAGATGCATGAGAGAAAAAGGTGAGAGACTATAAACATACAGAAACACAACTAGAACGAGCAGTTGTACTTTATCTGTATTCACAAAAAGAAAATGGCATACAGCTTTCTAGAACTCTTAGTGTAAGTCCTACTGCTACTCATAGGATGGAGGAATCTGGATTTTCATGCATTGGTCCAGATGGCATTTTGACTCCTATGCAATCCAGAATAAGTAAAAAAGGGATTGCTTCTTTTGCAAAACAGTGAATATCAGTGAATATCAGTGATACTTGTTATAATCACATAATAAAACCAACCTAAAATTATGCATCAGTAAGATTTACTAAACTATCTTAAAAACAAAGTATATCAGTCCAGAGTTCTGGGAGCAGACATTGTGCATCTCAGCATGTATCATAGCAGTGCCTAAAACACTGCAACATAGCAGTGCTAAGACATTTACTATGCTAAGAGATAACTGTTAATTAGATTAAGGGTAGGCTTTTGTGTAGTTTCTGTCAGTGTTTTTAACAGATCTCTCCTACTCCAGATGAAACAGACTTGAGGTTATGCCATGATTTATTTCTTTTAAACTGCTATTAGTCTCCCTATTTAAGACACTCTTCATTTATAATACCAAAACCAAAAAAAGGTAAAAAGAATTCGAGCACAGAGAATTTAAAGATTTTGTTTCAGAAATGTATACAGTAATCCTTAAACTGTGAATATGAATTAAAACCACAAGTTCTCTATATAATTGTTGGAAGGTTGCTTCCAACTAATACTACTATCATTCCTCAGAGCTTACACCTTTTAGCAAGACACAGCAAATTCTGAAGAAGGCTACATCAAGGAAAAAAACTAAAATTAATGTAAGAGGCCAAATATAACTTAGTCAATGGAACAATTTAGTGAACTTAGAATTCTACCTCGAATAATCCTTGCTATGTGTTATCTTGGGCATTGTCTCACCAGACATCTAAACTTCAAGTGTATGTTAAGACACAGTAGTTACAATACCTAGCTTGAACCAACAGGTCTTTAAAAAACTCCCACCAGTTAGTTCAAGCTGCATTCATTCCTTTTCTATATGAAGCCACTGCTGAGTTCTAATTAGTTTGCACTATTTATATATTTCATATACTCACATTTTTCATACATTATGGTTAGAGAAAAAAGTGTTTTGCTGACCTAACTTACCAAACCAAATTTACTAGAAAAACAGCCTACATCTGAGTTGCAAGGGAAAATAAAGAGAAAAAAAGTCAGTGAGTTTTCCACTTCCTTGTGTCAGAAGCCTGGCACTCAGTAGACTCCTACTGATTCCATTCAGAGACCAAAAAGAGGAAAAAAAAGTCTTAGAAGTTGGCTCATTAGATTTTGCAGAACTTTCTAATGCCACCTAGACTGAAAGTCTAAGCAAAAGAACATTGGTAAGAGGAGTGGACAAACTCAAATTCATTTTTTAAGAGAGTATTATTCTAAGTAAAACTTTAGATAACATTTAGAATTTGTTCAATTTCAAACATCAACCATAAGACAAAAGGTAGCCTTAAGATACACTACCTTTCTCTGTGCTCCCATTAATTTTAGGTATGAAGTCATCAACTTGTATGCCTAGGATTAAGAAATGGTATTATTTCTGGAACCAAGGAAAAAGTTATGGGTTTTGTTTCTTCATAAACACAGCACTGCAAAATGCATCAGGCTTTTTATACCACCTCCTCCTTCTAATCTAATCAAACCCAGCAAAATTTAACATTTTCCTGTACTACAGATCATGTTTTCATTTGTTAAAACATAGAGGTTACTATCATCCAAAGAATTACTGCCTATAACATTAAAAAAACAACCAAAAAAGACAACCACACTCTTATATGTGTGTGCATATATACATAAAACCCAAATAACCCCATATATATGTGAGTGTGTGTGTGTGTCTATAAAAACCTTCAAAATGTTAAAGCTGAGGCTTCATGTACTAAATAGAGCAATGACCCCAAGTCTGAACATTCACACAGCAGTGCCCTCTGCTGGCACTCTGTTGTGGCCACATCTCTTTTAATGTTAGAAATGATACCAAGGACACTGGGGTATCAGTAATACCTGATTCTTCTGCCAGACACCTAGACTTTTAAGATTAGTATAACAAAAGTAATAGAAAAATCTGAAAATCAGCTTGAAACAAAAAACTGATCACACCTACCTAAGCTGTTGTGTTCTTTAAGAGTTTTCTCTTGAAGATGTTCTAAACGTACTGTAAACAAAAGTCCAAGAAAAAGATATTTCACAGATTATAAGAAAAGCAAATAATCAAAGTTTTTTCCCCACTAGTGACTAACCTTGTAAAGCAGTTAGCCGCTCATTGGTGAAGTCATTATCAGCCTGCAAAGCTTCTATTTTTGCTTGAAGCTCTTGCTCTCTCTCTTCCATTTCATCTATTTTATGCTGCAATTCTTTTTTCTCAGCCAGTCCTTTCTGTTGGATTTCTTCTTGTCTGCCTTCTGCTACCTGCTCAAAAACAAGATTGAAAGAATCCCCAAACAAACCAAAATTAACATGCTAAAGGAATAGATTTCCCTGATTTTTGTATAAATAAATGTACATATGTAACTTCATTTGCTAGTCAGAAGAAGAAAATGCAATGAAAAATTCTTCTGCTCTTATTTTTCAGTAAATTTCACTTGAAGCCAAATAACAAAGAAAAAGCATCTCAAAATATCTTAACTAATGTTTTCTCTGGGAAGCGCAAGTTTTACAGGACCTGTACCAGGGCTACAAAACACAAAGTCTCCCAGCATCTCCAACTCATCAAAAGCCAAGAGACCTTCTGAACTGAATGTACATTACACAGACCAACTTGATTAAAAGCCACATTTTTCCTTGCTGGATTTCATGATAGTAAGCTCCAAAGATTTTGCTCCCTCAAGACTAGGTAGTTGAGTTTTGATCCTTCTGAGAATACTCAGCAGCAGTGATTAACTCACAACTGGGAAACCAAAGGCCTTGAGATGAGCGATTCAACATGTTAATATGGACAGAAAAAATCTGTCTAAGGTACTGAGCTGGGACTCAAAGAACCTAAACTTAAAATGGAGTATTTATCTGAAACAAAAGCAACAACAATCTCAGGTCTACAAAGAGAACATCACTACATTCCTCCTCCACTTCTACTTATTTAGACTGTAGACTCCCTGGGAACAGGCTTTATCACATGCAGATTATTTTGTTCTCCAGCATAAATGACCTTCAAGTATTAATATACTTCAATGTGCAGTTTAATTACAAACTTGATAGCATGCTCCTTTTGCCTAGAAGCTGAGATATATTCTTACTATACAGTAGGCTAGTTATGTTTGTAACTGCACAAAAAAGCAACATGAAATGCAAATTTATTTTGAATTCTAGTTTTTGTTCCCATTAAATGTAACACATTTAATTTAAAAGTTAATTTTCTATATAGAAGCAGGTGAATAGGAGTTTTATACCATACATTATTTTATACTGAAATATATTGCAGCTCTAAAAACATAGTAATTTTCAAGGTGAACACAAAGGGAACAGTTTCAGAAATTTAGCAAACTCATGGCACTTAAAAGTCCATTCAATGTAAATCAAAGTAATATGCAAAAAATTAGGTACCTCTTTCTTTCTGTTACCTATTGTTTAAAAAGCTTAATCTTTATTTGATTGCTACATTAGAAAATAAAGTGTATTCACTTGTTCCATACACTTCGGTATCGTAAGTCAGATGAAGTTCTATAATTACCTTTAGCTTGTCCGAAAGATCTTTAATTTCATTTACAGCTCCATTGTATTTATTAGCTAATTCTCTTAATTCTTCCTGAGTCCGCTCATTCATTTCTTTCAGGTGAGTACATTCATCTTCTGTATTACTTAAACTCCGCTGCAGGACAGTATAATTATTCAATAAATAAATAAAACAAGAGCTTAATAATCTACTGAATACTGAAATTGATCTATTTTTTTCCAAACAGTATATATAACTAATAATATTTATCTGTTTTGTTCATAATCATTAAAGCTAAAGAAGTAGATCAGGATCTTGGTAAAAACACTGTCTATAAAAAATCCTTTGTAATGTAGATTATAAGATGAATCGTCCTTTATAGGATTAAAGAAGTGAAATATGTCATCCATCTCCCCCATTCTCTTCTGTTTTATGATAAACTGTGAAAGCTTTATAATTCTCTGTGATTCAGTGTATTTAACAAACTTCATCATGTTCTTCACCCAGCAAAGTAAGACTTAACACATTATCTGAGCCCAATGGCTCCAAGGAATTGTTCTGATTCTTGTTCTCAACTTCATAATATGGAAAAGCATGTGAACTCAAGAGGTATCTTGGTCTTTAGGAGGCAAAAAATGCTCTAGAAGTTTGCCTCTCAAGAACTATTACAGTTTAATAAGGGGTATTTAACTGACATCTAACAATACTCATTACAGCATTATGTGCATTGTATCTCTAAAAACCACAAAGAAGGTGGATACTTTAAGCATTTAATATTGATGCAAGGGAACAGAACAAATAATAATGGAAAGAAAAATAAAGCACAAGACAGTAATGAGAGATACTATAGGGCAGGAATCTTATTTGAAGCAAGCGTCCAAGACTTTAAAATCTCATATGCTCATTCTTAAGTGTAATTTGTATGTGTGGTTAAGCTTATGTTTACATAAAGTTTGCAGTCTAAACTGAGTCCAAGAGCACTTCTTCTAAATATATGTATGTCGTTTCCCCTCACTTATTTCCCACACATGCTAACTTCTGTAAAACAGGTTTGCAAATATTGAAATCTGGCAGAAAAAGGAGGAGTTTAGAGAATAGTTTCTCCTTAATTTTTTAACAATTTAATTATCGTCTAACAGAAGAAATAAAAACACTACTACCTAATAGACTGTAAGCACTACAATTCAACAAATACTGGTGTTTTACAAGCGAAAAAACCAGAGATCTAAGTATCAACAGTTATAACTATTTTGGGACTTGCAGAAGACTAGGCATAAAACATGAATACCTCCACTTCAGACAGTTTTCTGACCACTTCAATTTTCTCCTGAAGGACCCGCCTCAGGGACTCTTTGGCTGTTGTCTCATAGTTGTGTTTGTCTTCTTGTAATGCTATAAGCTCTTTTCGTATACTGTCTTCTGTTTGATTCTGTATGTATAAGATTATTCAGATACAAAGAGAATACAAATTAGTATTTTGCTGATTAAATATATTAGATTCTAACAAGACCTGTTCTATTCCAAAATGTTTAGCAATTTCTGGTAGATGGAAAAATGTTACAAACAAACCAGCGGTCAATGATTCTTGACACGACAGACTAAACCAGTTACTTTTTTAAGTGTATGTATGGCAACACACCTTCAATGATCAGCTCTGATTACAGGAAAAAAATGGGAGGTTTTTGGACACTTAAGACAATGACAAACCCATGAGACCTATAGTTTAACAAGCCTGAAACCTATAATGTTCCATCTGAAAGACCTCAAACAAGACTTGCAAAAAATGTTCTTACAGCTAGTTGAGAGGAATTAAAAATTTAAGGGAGGCACAAGTTACCTAAACAACAATGAAGACTGGGCATACTTGTTAGTCTGTCTCTGACAGACAGCTCATTGATAATGGCTTTTTTCAAATCCCTATCTGGAAAGAAACATCCATAGGAAACACGACAGAATGGGAAATTCCTTTTCATGCTAAAAAATCACTGAAAAATAGCCATTCACCTAGATTAAAAATTATGTCATTAAATATAGATCCACAGTTTTAATGCTATTCAGACTTTTTAAATTGCACAGGCTTATTATAGAATGTTTATCTGCCAGGTGCTTTCATATAACCAGCTAATTTCAAAACATTTTGAAAGAACTGTCTTTCAACATTCCTAGCATTCAGATTTATGTGAACTGCTTACCTTTGAACAGGCCTGTAACTGATTTCCCATAACCTCCAATCTTGATAGCAGCCTGTCTTCATCTATTAAAGCCTGGCAGGAAAGAAATACCACCTTAGAATTAACATGTGCTTCACATAGTTCCAGTAGAGCTCTGCTTTGAAGACTTCAGTTTTGTTGAAGTACTTACGACTAAGAGCTATTTCAAACTGGTAGATTATCACTAAATTTATTAAACATTCTCATTTCCACAGTTTTGTTTTTCCAATAATTTTTTTGTAAATTAGAAGCTAAAATATCCACCCTACTGCATATTTCAGCCCATAAAGGAAAGAGGCCTGCAGGTACCTGCCAACTGGTATCTGAAGCGTCTTGTGTGACAGCAAGTAGCCGCTGAAGGGTTGCCAGCTTCTGTTCCAACATTTGTTCCCGATGTAAGGCTTCCTATGAAGAGAGCAGAGCACCAGTCAGTTCAGCTAGAACACCCCAGAAAAATAAAGAGGCAACATAAGAGATAACAAAATACAAGGAAAACAGAAGTGTGAGTAGCAAATATTGTCACATATTCAAAATTATGAAGCACCCAGCCCGTTTTATCCATCCATATATTTATTTTGATATTTTAATTAGAAAATATTATCCCATAACCTTGGCTTCCTAAAAAACATCATTTTCTGAGCATATGTTGTACATGCTGAGCACACATAGTAACAACTCATTCTTTCCAAGAATGAAAACGACTTTGACTTTTGTCAGTAGTTCCAGTAACAAAACGGTAAACACCAAAAGGCAGCTTGGCAGCCCCCATGCAATGAGCTGTTCATCCTGAAATCAGATCACAAAAGAAAAACACCAAACAAGAACTACAATTTTTGTTTGATTTTTGGTTTATGACAGCAAGATAGAAAAGCATCTCTGTTAACAATTCCAGGATACAGAGAGCAAGCAGGCTGGTGAGCAAGTGTTCAGCCTCTCAAAAAAAGGCATCTGCCCAAGTTGCTTCCTGCTATGTCAGCAAATACATAAAATGTCAGTATCTGCCTCAAAAGCCTCATCATTTATGTGAGGAAATAAAGATCATCAATACTGGAGGTATAGTAAGTCAGAAGAACTATAAATAAATTAAAGCTACAGAGAACTTAGCAGTAAGAATGTTTTCATCTCTTTCCAGAAAACTGATTTTATTATGCTTTCTAATCAGTTTATTTCTATCTATTAGCCTACACTTTAAAGTGTTGACATCTTGCAGTCTAGCCCTTTTGTGACATGACCTCTTAGGGAAAAACACACCTATTAAAACTGACACAGGAGCAGGCACAGAAAGGCTGGTGATGCCAATGGAAGAGCAGCTGCCAGCACTGTTCCATCCTTTCTACTTTCCAGTAAGCATAGGGACAGATATATTCACATAAAGAAAAAATATTCACAAACTAGCCCCTGACACATGAAACAACCTCTTGGTTTGCTGTTCTTTTGTTCTATCAGAACTTTTACAGTCCATCTACAACAGTGGATAATGCCAAAAATTTTAAGAGAACTGGGAACAATGAGATAAGAGAACAGCCAGGAAACACAGGTGTAGTATATTGTTCAGGCAGCTTTCTGTAAAGCAGAGAGCTTTCTTCTTTCTTTTTTTAAACAGGTCATAGTTTATATTGCTCATGTAAAGCCTCAAAAATTTACATAGAACTATACAATGTTAAATTACAAGACGGAATAATAGAACAGTTTGGGTTGGAAGGGACCTTTAAAGGTCACCAAGCCCAACACAGTGCAGTGAGCAGGGACACCTTCAACTAGATCAGGCTGTACAAAGCCTCCTCCAACCTGACTTCAAACACTTCCAGAGATCAATTATCTACCACCTGGGCTATAACTTTTTACATTATTTCACTACAGAAAAAAGTAGTTCCAATGCATGTCATGTTTGGGTTTACAAAATGCACGCCAAAGACACACAGAGCATATTTAGTCAAACTAATTTTGTAATGAGAAAAGTTACCTGTAGATACTGTGAAAGCTGAAACAATTCCTGAGAATACATACTGGGAGTGTTAGCAGCAACCTGAAAAATAAAGGAATTTAAAAATCAAAGTGGTTTTGGATTTTTTATTACACTCTAGTAATGCAAAATTAGTCATTTAAATCTAGTTATGAAGGGCTACAAGATTATCTAACCACCAGCATTTTCTATTTTTTTTTTTTTTTAATTACAGAACTTCCCAGCTCTGGACTGAGACCCCACTGTGTTAATGTCTTCAACAAGTTCCTAAACCATCAATGCAATAAAGAGTTTAAGGCTTCCATTTCAGTAGAGATTAAATTCACACAAAAGAAACAAGGTACACAAAGATAAAGCTATTTAACCCAAGGACACACAGAAAGTAAGGGCTTCCAGAACTGAAAACAGTGCCTCATACTCCAATTCAGTGCCATCAAACACACATAATGCATCACACATTATTTTATTGACTTAATAGCAATCTTTCCCCTTTGTGTCTGTTTCAGACATGGGGTCTACCTATATTATCTCTTACCATAACTGTTCTTGCTGAATATTAGCACCACCACCTTACTTCATTTCTATTCACACACAACTAAAGAAAGTTTTACTTTGCAGTGTCACCATTTCTGTCAGTCTAAACATAGCCTGTTATGCAAGACCCAAGACTTGCTAAGTCAGCTGGCCTGTACTTGGAAATGTAACAATCTTAACATCAGTGGCTTTTATTCAAAGCCCTGTTTCAGGTGCCACACTGTAAGAAATCAAGCTTACCTTAAAATACACACTGTAATAGTGCATTCCCTTTCCTAACTCAAGTCACTCACAATATTAAACTCAGCAAAAACAGACATCTTCAACTGCATCTCAATGTAACTGGACTTCATCATTTCTTCATCTTTACAACAAGCCAGAAAATAGTATGTGGCTGAACAAGGCAGAAAACAGCAAAATACTGAATTACCTTGTCAACAGGACTTGGTAATGGAGCATGGATAACACTGAAAAAAAATTTGAAGAGTCAACACAAATTGCAGAATAGCAGTTCAAAAATGCAGATTTGTCATACTGCATTTGTCATATAATCAAGATGTTTTGTATTTTTCAGTTTATTCATCAGATAAAAATGAAGAGTTAAGATAAAAATGTTTATACACTTAGTACAGTTAACCAGTTAGTACTGTACTGAGCAATGTTTTCAAGTAATCCCAAATAAAAGAGGGAAGAAGAACGCTCATTTGCTTTCTTCTTTCCTATATTTTTTGGTTTATAATACCCCTCCAATACACTAAACCACAGCCAGTCAGGAAATCCCAACTTGGTAAGAACTTTTTTATTCTTTTATAGAACTTCTTCATTCTTTCAGAGCTGTCTTAATTTCTAAAAGTGACATGCAAATGAGATTTCTACAGAAAGTCTACAGAAGAGCAACAATCTTAGTTACTTTCTATGCATGATCACAAGAAAATACTCTGTAAGCTTATTTTAACCATAATATACAGCAAATCCTTATTATACTGTAGTTTTGTTTTGCTACACATGGATAGATACTTATTCTTACTCTGATCGCAGTCGAGCCTCCATCCCATCTGGAAGAAAGAGTTTGATTGTGGAGACTATACATCCATGGGTAACTGAAAAGAAACAAACACTAAGTCATCATGATTTGTTACTATTTAATTACAAGTTCAACGATTAATGTTATAGTAACCAAGTACACTGTCCTAAGAAACTCTGAGGCAGGCAAACAAGAGCCATGAATGCCTTGAAGCACCACTGCCTAGGTCTGCCTTCTTGGAACTCCTCTGCAGACAGGAAACTTTGTAATTAAAAACTTGAAGAGGTTATGCTGTGTATCTAGTTCTGGCTGTGAAGTAGTTCCAGTTCTTCCACTTACAGCTATGCCTGCAAGATGTCTTTACTGCAGCAAGTTAAAAAACTTAACTGCATGTTTTGATCCTAAAATGAGGAGAAAGGAATGTATGTTACCTGCATTAGGTAATAAAAGGAATGCAGAAGGATAAACAAAATAATAAACTACCTTTTTTACAAGATTCATATGACCATAACTGGAGAATTAAAAGGTAACAAACTCGTGTCACTGGATACTCCTTTCAACATCTGGAACTTGCTTAGTGACAGTTATGTACAAAGACAAGGATCAAAAAGGGAATGCAGAGGAAGAGTAACCTGAGAAGAAGATACTCCTGAACACTCTGAGCAGCACCATTCAAGACATCTCCATTTCAGTCTGCTTGTAGTACATGTGTAATGCCCAGCACTAAACAAGAGGCCTCTCATTTCAGAAGGAGAAAGCTGGCCTCACCAGGATTGAATTCCAGGTTCTTTTAATTTAAGAAAGGTTCTAAGGAATATGAGCACCACTATTTGATTCTTCTTCACTATTTGATTCCTCTTCACTATTTTTCCCAAAAACATTGCTGATACCATTTTGAATGATGCTGCAAACATTCACTGACAGAGATTACAACCTGTTCTCAAAAATACTACTACCAGCTAGATAAAAGCATATGGTTATCTGTCATCTACCACTATACCTAAACCACCCATCAACAAAGAAAAAGAGCTGCTCTACTTCCAAGGTTATTAATATCAGCAAAACAGTTAATCTGGCTTTGAGAAAAAAAGGGCAATGGGTGTTTTAGGCCAACAGCAGTACTCCAGGGAAACAAGTCAGGTCTTTCAGGAAGCTACCCCAATAGAATCTAAAAATACAGGAGAAATTATTCACCTAAACAGAGTTGTTCTTAACCTTTATTCAGTGCTAAAAGATAATGCTTTGGAGAAGTATCCTATTGGTTACAGCACCTTGTTTTTTCAAGCTGACCTGGTAAAGCAATAGATTTTAATTTCTGGGAAGAACAGCCCGAACCTCTTTCTCAAAACAGATTAATACACAGGTTCTGGGGGGTTTTTTGGCTTTAGACATAAGTCCCCAGAATTCACAAACTGCTCTTGCAAAAACACAGCCCCACAAAAAACATTAGATATATTAGCTGCAGAACGCAATACTCACACAGCTTTCATAATGAAGAATCTTTCCTTTAAGGCATGAAGAGGAAATTGGTGATTTCAAGAAGAAAGTTTTAAGTATTGGAAATTAAAGACCAACAGACAGCTTTACATTTGGGTCATATTTCAGGTGGGTCTGCTGAGAGATTATATAAATCTTAAATTCTTCCATCAAGATTCAGACAAAAAAAAAAAAAACAACCCTTCTAAAAGCTGCAGGAGCTTTATTTGTGTAAAAAAAATAAGGAGACAAATGCAATTTAGCAGAGGGTCTCGAATGGATAGTGACTGAGCAGGTATCAAGCATTTCAATAGCTTTGTAAAAACAAAAGTAATATATAAAAAAACCTGCACATTGTCCTTTAGCTACCAGTTCCTCGTAACCGGAAGATTAAAGAGAAAGCCTAAAGGAAAGGGAAAGCAAAGTATAACACATTACTATAGTGACGGCTGGGCAGGACAGCAGTGCCCGTTCAAGTTCAAGCCTGTATTATTCCTTTTTTGGGGAAAAAACCCAAGTCAGTAGAGTAACCCCTGGCTGCCGAACGGGACTGAGCAAAGTCTTCCCAAAGCAAAGCCTACTCCCCCCTCCCCCCACATCCCCAGACGACCCTCCATGCACTCACCTCCCGGAGGCGGGCAGGGGACGGGGCTGGGACGGGGCTGGCCCGGCCGGGTCCCCGCTCGCCACGGGGCCGGCGCTGGGCGAGAGGCGGCGGTGCCGGGCGGTGCCGGCAGGGGGCGCCCCAGGACAAAAGCGGCGCGCGGGCCCGGCAGTGCTCGCGACGTGGTCCCGCAGCCCCCGGGGGTCCCGCACCCCGCACCCCCAGCGGAACACAAGCGGTATCCCCGAGCGATCTGCTCTGCCAAACTTTAGTCACAGCCTCCCTGCATCGTTCTGGAACGGGCAGCTGCCGCACGCCCCGCCACACGACAACAAAAAAAGCACCGAGAGGAGCCCTGAGCCCTGATAAGGGTTTAATGGTGCATCGAAAGGGGAATAATGAAATAAATTTTTTTTTTGCCTCAAAATCCTTTCTTCATAGAGAGCCAATTTGCCAATGACAAGCTCATTGTTTTCACCTCTCCCCAGCAGTGTTCAAGGCCAGGCTGAATGGGGTGGGGGCAGCAGATGGTCTTAAAGGTGCCTTCCAACCCAAACCAGTCTGTGATTCTGTAGCAGAAGTCACGGCAATAATCAAAGCAGCGCTAAGAATCTGATTCTCAGGCCTGTGACAAGCACCGAGCCCTGGGTTTCCTCATCTGCACAGCCTTTTTCCAACACCAGACCAGCAGAGAAAAGATTCATTAAAGAGATAAGAGTCCAAATTTGACCAGAAAGAAGTGCGTAAGCTGTGTAAATCAGCTGCTATTATTTGACCCTACTTGAAAGCCCTCACGGCTCCCTTCCACGCAGGAAAAGTCACCGCCAGTTAAATCTTGGAATGCTCTGGCACGGACTGGGGAATTTAGGAAGTGCTAAAAGAACATGAAGCACGCTAACACTGAGAAAAACAGGGTAATGTGATTTGCAGGTAAGTACTGTATTAAGGAGAGGGAAACAAGCAGCCCTGCATGCCTGTTCCTATTACAAGGAGTGGACAAATTAGGGAGTGGGAGGGTTGAGGACATTTCTCTGGATGAGTGAGTGCAGCTCAGCAGCAGAAACCAGAGGAATCGGTGCTCACACAGGATAACCTGAAAAATCACATACTGAACATACCACTGCTTTAATGAACCAAATGAAGATCATATTTGCAAGGAAATTACTTACTAAAGCACAGCCTGAACAATAAAATAAAAATAAATGTATTCTTGCACTATTTACACAATCCAGAATTTACATAGGCAAGTAAACTCTCATTACCTTCTAATTACACACAGCAAAATGCTGAAATGTCTTAGGCAAGTAAGGCATCATGTAAATACCAGAATGCTAATTGGCTTTAAAGGGAATCACTACATTAAAAACTCTTTATGTCTGTTTCATTACTAGATTAGGTTTACAGTAACATCTAAGACAACTAACAAAACTGGTGAAAAAAATGTGTTTATATGCATTCCAACTGCATTCACAGATAAACACTTCAACTGTGATGAGGCACTTTCATGCCCCAGAATGAGGATGTAATCTTCATACACTGCTTGGGGGAACACAGAGAGAATAAAGCAAAATTGCATGCTCTTCCTCATTACCTAGCTGAACACATTCATGAGTAACATGAGTACAGGTCCTATGTTCAAAGCTAGAGAAGAGGAAAAGGAAGGCTGCACACCCTGATCACACTCATGACACCAATACCAGGTCTCTGGGATACTATTTTGTAAAAAAACCTAATGTAAATCCATTGGGAATTTCCTCACTACAAACTTTGCACAAACTTTCACAAACAAATTACAAATAATTGCTGATTAAGAACAACTCAACTCCAATTTCTCTTCCAATTATATCTTAAAATAAGAATTGTTTTAGTTCTAAATACTTATGAAGAAATTTAGCTTCTTCAAGCAAGGAGAGCATCTCAACAAATGAACAGTTCTAGGTTCATTAGATGCAATGTTTTCCCTTGATCTTATCCCATGTATATGGCTAGTATTCATAAATTTCACTGCACATGAAGTAAAATTATAAGTAACTTCCAGACAATTCCAGCTACATCACCCCAAAATACAATAGCTCCAGAAGCTCTCCATGACAAAATACTTCACCACCACCATCACTGCTTAACAATGTTTTCTCTAAAGATGTTTGTATGAACCTTCCTCTGATACTTCAGACTTTGAGAACTATAACACATCTGGCTACAGACAGATACTATTCCTAAGTACCAGATGAAGCAGGCTTCATCTTTTTGTTTTGTTGCTTAATGCCCTTTAAAAATTCTGCTCTGTAGGGTTTTTCTGTACTGTAGGTTCATTTTTAGGGTTTGGGGGGTGAGGTTTGGGAGAGGGGTTGTTTGGGGGAGTTTTGTTTGTTCTTTTACAAGAACTTTACCATCTGCATTTAAATTTAATGTTATTCTTTCATTTCATTCTTGCCTAATAACCTCTCTTTAAGGATAAGCTCTATAAAAGGTCTTGTTCAGAAAAGCAGTAAAATAGAGCAGTGATGGCAGTGCAGCCATTTTATTGACAAATTTGAGTGTTACTGGATAAGGATTCTTCAGAACATTGCCAGAAATGTGATGCTTACAGAAAGAAATGAGCCCATTAGGTAACTTTTAAAAATCTTGACAATACTAATTACAATCTAGTAATTCACAGACCAGTCTTCAAAAAGAGAAAGAAATGGCTCCTGAAATACTATACATAAATGCAAAGAAGACTGAGACTGCATTTTCATCAATTAACACAATATACAGCTATTCCCATAATACAAGATCTCCTGAGCACGCATAGTGGGAAGCAGACAGCAAGAAAACCAAACCAAAAATCCCATCAATTCATTTTTCAGCTCACAACATTTTTCTAACCTTATTTTAAGTAGCTACTGAAATAAAAATCAGTAGCAGCCACAGAAAGAAAAAGCAGGTATCTTGGCAAGAAACAAATTACCCTGTTTCAAACATACACTGAATAACCTTATGTATATACTGTATGTTCAAACATATACCAAATTCTAATGTGGCACTTTGCCACATTATTAGCTGAAACTTCAGGGGTCACAGGCTTGCAAGGAAGATAGTTACAAAAATAAATTAAAAAAACCCAACAGTACAACACATACCCCCATGCTGCACTTTGCAAATTGCTGTAAGACAATTCAAGTGAAGCAATACCCATTTATTAATAGGTAAAAGATAAGTCTTGTGTTTTCAGCAGGTCAGTTTCTTGATCTAGTTTACCATGTGATTCACTGCCAGTGTAAAGGAGCGAAG
Organism: Calypte anna; assembly: GCF_003957555.1. Classification (NCBI taxonomy): domain Eukaryota; kingdom Metazoa; phylum Chordata; class Aves; order Apodiformes; family Trochilidae; genus Calypte; species Calypte anna. The sequence goes on along the minus strand of NC_044258.1, from coordinate 9,223,649 downwards.
AGGTAACAAAAAACAATTTTCTTGCGACTGGAATGCCATTTACTATTGGAGATTGTATTATAAGATATACTTGGGGGAGGAAAGGAGATCCATGCCCTTACCTTTCCGTGTGTTCTCCGTCACATCTACGCCAAACTGGATGATGTCACCTGACATAATTTCACATGGTGGGCTTTCCTCAGATCCTCTACTCAGTCTCTGACTATTAATAAAGGTACCATTACTACTTTTAGTGTCTTGAAGATAGAACTGTAAAAACAAAGAAAAAGAATAGTAAAGTATCTGGAAAAAAAGCAAACAAATAAACACAAGTATGATGAAACAAAAGCTCCAACAAAAATTTTATTTGCTATGAAATATAGCATGACCTCCTAGTGTAGATGATGACAAACTTATGAACTCAAAAACACCTCCCTATGCAATACCTTCACATTATCAAGAAATACTTGTAGTTGATTTTTAGTTGTTGAACATACATCACGTTGTAGTACATACATTATGCAAACAATTGCTACAAACTGTACTTAACCTACTGCCTGCATGGAAAGGATCTGACAGTGTTAGCACCCCCTTTTGCCACAAATGTAAGAATTCATATTTATGTTGGTCAACACACAAAAATTTTAGCTGCTTATTCATTTAAGGTACCAGTGTTCTGTGATAGAAATATGCTGTGGGGAAGATGAGCACTGAGAGCAAAAGGAAAAACTTTGACAGAAGCCATAATTCAAAAACTGTAATATAAGACCATGGTTAAACGAAGGGGAAAAAATAGGAAGCTTTTACCACTCAGCAATGCTAGTTCACAACATTAAGTTAATTTCAAGTCTGCTCTGTCATTGCTTTTGTAAATATTCGTTTGTAGAATTAATTAAAATTTAATAGCAACTTATTGAACCAGAAACTGCTTATGATGCTAGTCAAAACTGCTGCATCTGAGAAGAGGTTACCAGTGAGTCACCTGGCAGAAGATCAGAACCATTGGCTAAGACCTGATCAGCAGGCAGCATGAAAGAGGGGACTGGAATGGTACTAACCAGCCAGGTGTAACTACTGAAATGAGTCACTTCCAGAAGTTCAAGATAATAGTTGGTATAAGAGCCTGATGGGATGGTAGAAATCTCTGGCTTCCTGCACTCATAAGGAATCTCAACAAGCTCCAAAGCAAGCATAGGGCTGGGGAAAAATGCTGCCTGCTGAAAAACGACCGCATCTCCATGTTTTTCTTTGAAAAGCAACAGATTTTATTCTTTTTTTAGGATTCTATGCGAATTTTTCCATGCTTTTGTATACCTCAGTTATAACACTCCTCAAAACGATCTCCATATCATAGTGGCAAGGGAGAAGGTGGGTTTAAAATGGAACAAAACACCAGCTCTAAGGTTCGTCAGATCTCATATTGGAAAATGACACCAGGCACACAGTATCTTGCTTGCAGACACATCCTGAGTAATGCAAAACACCACCCCTAACCTGAAAGCTTTAAATGCCCCCACATCCAGAAAATGGGATTCCATACAATAATCAAGTGGTGTGACAACACAGGAAAGCTCAGTTAGGAGTATGTTATGACTGATATGCAGCACAAAGACAATTTTTCCTACCAGTTATGCCTTTGATCTTAAACTGAAGAAAATAATAATCATTCATATGTTCATAAAAATGAAGGTAAGCACAAATTATAGACAGATCAAGAAATTAGGTCAGCATTCACTGCATAAATAATCAGACCCATCCTGCTATAAATAATATTCTCTATATTATTAAATACTAGATACTAATATATAATATATAACATAATAATATAGCATTAAATCTATAACTATATACAATATAGCAATACTATAATTATCTAACAGTTATAATTAATATTGTTATAAGTATCATTATTTATATTAATATAATTAAATATAACATTATATATTATACATATATAATGATATATAATATAGCTTTAATCGCAGTTATAAGTTTAAAAGCCAATCAAATTAATTAGCTTATTAATTTACTAATCTAAAAGTACTGAACTATCTCATGATTCAGTGCAGAGATTGACTTTTTTACTTCCTGTTTGCTTTCAATTTGTGTTCTGCTCCACTTGAGAATCTTTCTGTTATGAAAAAATGAGTCACAAGCAAGGAGAAACAAGCATGCTTGTGCGTATTTGTTTTTCCCCACCCTTTCCTTTCCTATGCATAATATCTGCCTTTTATCCCTCCAACTTTCTGATTAATCCATGCCCCTTGCAAACACACTTCTGCAGGATCTGCAGCCAGGCCACAGACAAGATAGCACATGGAAACAGAAAAGAGTGACCACAGGAAAGGAAGTGCAACAGATCAGAAACATAAATCCTACAAAATACCAGCAGACAAAAAATTTGAACTAAAAAAAAAAAATTAACAACTGGCCACAGAAAATACACATTAAATTTAATGTCATTATTTAACTGTCCACTCAAATGCATGCTAATGAATTTCATTATGTAAATTTTAGAAAAGTTATATTCTTGAAGTCTTTACAAACAGGATGAAAATATTTCTTTCCTAGATACAGGAAAGAGTAAATAGTATGAGAAACCCATTAATAAGGTGATGTCTGGGGAGAAATGCACTGACTTCAAGACTGAGTGAAAAGGATTCAGTTATCCTTAATCCAGCAATCGGTCAGGAACCCACAGAGCTGTTCCCTTTTCACACAACAAATAAAAGTGTTACAGACTAGTTTTCACTATTTCAAAAGATCTTTCTCTAAGGTCAACCCCTCCATCACTTTTGTATCATTACTAAAAGTTATCTTTCAGGAGAAAAGACAAAGAAACATCCAGAAAACATTCCTGGAAACAAACATAGATCAATTCACTATTTATGATTTATGATAGTATACTGGTATTTAATATACTACTCAATATGCATTGTCCTTGGCAGGTTCTCCAGTTCCCCAAACAATGCCTTTTACACAGCAGATATGTAACACAGAGCCTTCTGTGTAACTATCACCATTTGCTCCTCCTGCTTTCCAGCACAACTTTCAGCAGCAGTGCCAGTGCAGAGTTTCATCTTTCCCTCACCCAGCACTCGCTGCTGGGTTGCACCACCTCCTCTTCAGTTGCCCTGGGTCAGGCATTTGTTTAGTCACTGCAAACCAGTTTTGAGACCTGATTCAAATTATATGAGGAGGTGTTTAAGCTGGTAGTGCCAGAAAAAAGGGCAGCATATACCAACCTAATTATACTTGCTTCTAAAATTCACACCTCTGTTCAGATCAAACTGAAGTCCCAGGCCTTTTGTGCCTCATATTAAGCATAATAATCAGTCACACACACTCACTGAAAAGCCAAAGACAGAGATTTTATTTTTGTATAACTGATCATTACCAGGTAATGAAGAACAAGTGCTCCACACACAGGACAAAGAAAAAAAAAAAAAAAGGAAAAAAAAAAGAAAAAGATGTTTAAATAATAAGTGCTCTATGAATGAGTTCTTGAGCATTTATATAGTGATTTTTTTTTTCAAAAACTCGTATAATCTAACTCCCCCAAGTACAATACAATGAACAAAAGAACCTGAAGTCACTTCAGTACTGCAGTATGGCAGTAAGTAAAGAATGGCAATCAAAACAGACTCACATAACATTTGCTATCACTATGTATAGCCATCTGTTTCCATTTTAAGAGCACATTACTGCTACTCCATCTAGCCCAGCTTGAAACTGCAGTTCAGGACAATTATGCTGAGAATTACAGTGAGATTTACTGAAGCACTGAGATCATTTGCAGAGTTGCGAGATTCACTCCACAAAGAGAAACAAATTCTACATTTAAAAATGTTGACACAGACCACAGCATATAATTAAATATTTCAGCCTTATTCCACAGCTGAATAATTAAGTAAATAATAAGCATTAAAATGTAGGCCACTGACTTGAAGTCAATCATTAATGTATCTTATTCGTTCAATACATTCTGACTGACTACCTACACAACTAATGCAGAGAGAAAACCCCAATTTCAGGACCTCCTAGTTTACTGTTTTCTTCTTCATCTCTTATTTCCTTGCATGTAAGAAGTATACAGAACTGCCACACACTCCAGAGCCCTGTTATACAGGCTTCGGGGCATTAGTTTAACCCAAAAGGCTTTAAATTCGTCAAATTCTGAACTATTATCAGTAAGGAGATAACAGCTTAATTTTTGCCATGTTTAATATCACAAAGGGGGCAGCAAGGCTGTCAGAGCAGTTACAGTAGCAGATTACCCTCCTACTTAGGTTACAAACTACATGATCAATCATTGAACAATTAATGTTGGCATTACAAATGCATCCCCTGAGTACTGTATCTAATACTCAAATGCAGCCAACAAGCAGGGATCTAGAAACTGGAATACTAGAGTAATACTTCAGTTCAAAATTGGACCTAGTACTAGTACAACTGACTTAACTTATTTGTTTCATGCTGAGTATTCTACTAGGAGGTGAAGTTCACTGGCCTTGTATAACCTGAACTGTGCACAAAAAATTTAAAGCAATGTACAATAGCCTCCAATCAATATGGGAATGTTTATCACACTGCAGCCAGAAAGCTTTTCTTCCTATACAATTAAACATAATTTTATCTTTCTTGAAACATTTACACTGACTATTTTCTCATTTTGGGAGCAGCACTTCTGTTAGCAGAGTACACTCTGCAAACCATACTGAATTCCAGGTCATCCTTTGGCTGTAAGATACAGAAGTTCAAATGCTAAATTACCTCCAGATCCACATGACCGAGTTCCTCATTCTGGTCTGCTTAGACACATCCTAAATTCCTTTCCTCTCACTTGCCTAACTCCACCCATTATCAAGGAACTGGAAGTATCTGTCTCCATAAGCAAGCATAATTCACAGGGCGGGGTACATCAAGCAAAACTGCTTCTTTATTTAGTTTTGTATTTCTTAAACACATGGATCTAACAGCTCTCAGCTTACTAATCTCCACCTCCTTCAACTTTGCAACAAAAATAGTGCATTAACTGAGTATTTCCTCACAAATCTCCTTTGTAAATTGATTCTAAGCACCCAAGACAGGCACACACGATGAAACTACAGTGAGCAGCTGTGCAGAAAGGGACTGTCCAGTCAGATCAAACAACTGAAGGAGTGGCAGCTGGCTACTCAGGGACCATAAGCACTGCTAATAGTTTTCAGGAACTTCCTTGGAAAATAAACTTAACTGCTCCTCTTCCTATGTGGTGAAGGAAAAAAAAAACAAAAGGGAAAAAAAAACTTTCTTTGACATAGCACCGGACAAATATACACAGTATGTTTTTAATTGAAAGTAAAAGTTTAATGTAAATGCAGCTACTCTGATGAAAATGGTTAAATCCTCAGCTACCCCCAGGAATTGAGTGCTATCCTTCCAAACCTGCCAGTAGCTCCAAGGGACAGGAGGGAGAGGACAACTTTTCTCCTGACCAAGTTGTTCCATGTCTGTTTACACCTTGAAGTTTTGTTGACTGTTCTGCCAGGACAACCCTGCTGGTTCCTCATACCTGTTGTCAAGCAAAATAAACTGTGGCAGTGAAAGCAATTCTGTGCCAGCATAACCAAGTCTGGGCATAAACAGAGTTTGGCCTTTTCTGTATTTGAAGTGCTGTAAAGCATTACTGCTTTACTCTGCTGCTTGCCATGTCCTGATAGTTCAACTCCTTTGAAGTTCATTACTGAACCTGACATTCAGCTGAACTTTGGTCTGAGCTAAACTGGCATACTTTGCCTGAAAAGGACACAAGTGGCTGTGACAGGGAAGACTGGAAGAAGAAGGAATCCCATTAGTTAGAGGGGCAATGCTGAACACAGAGGAGAGAACAGCTTCAGATGTGCACAAAACATCCATTTGCCTACAGCCTTGAGTTGCTGTAGCGTGTTCCTGAGCAGCAAAATGTCACCTTCCTCACCAAAAGAGAGCACACATTTCCAGGTGTGTTGTACCTACAAACATTTCAGCACAAACCTTTCTTTTGACATCTGACATTGCAATGCTTATTTTAACTGGTGAGTTGTACAGATACAGTGGCACCTATCAGAACTTTAAATTACAGCATATTAAAAACATTGACAAAAAAAGAAAACCATTAAAGCAGAGTTTGCATGAGTTTCGCCGTGTTTGAGGAGTTAATGCCATCTCATATTTGTTGTGCCCATTAGGCAAAAGAAGCTACTACTCAAGCCCCACATTTGCCCCACATTTTGTCTGTAACTTAACTTACTGTCCTGAAGGTGAAAAGCTCAAGGTTACTATTAGTCGATAGCTCTACACTATTCATCAATATCTGCAGTTATCTACATAATGTACTTTACATAGGACAATTTAGAAACAAGATGTCATACATTTACGTTAAAAAGATTTTTTTTATTTGTATTAGCTAGTGATCATTATTAACAGAAAAAAAGATAAAGTGATACTTCTTAATTATTCAGTTCTCTAACTAGCTATGTGGAGTTAAAAAACTATTTAAGTGGTTTGGGCTATTTATTACCAATTAAAATTCTTTAGCATTATTGTTGCATTTTTCAAAGTAATTGATATCAAAGAGATTGGCAGAAAATGGTAAAAAGTTTAGGTCTAGGACTCAAAATATTGCCGCAATCCAAGCTTATTTATAACAAAACCAAAAACCCCATGCTCACCATTCAAAGTTTGGGCACATATGTAACAGAATGAGAATGAAGATCTTCAGCACTTGTCTCCAAATGTTTTCTGTAATTATGCAAACTCAACTTCAAACTAAAGCCCCACACATCTTTCACAATCACTATACCATTCAAGACTGAGGAAGTCTTGAAGAAATGAAGGAGATGAACCCAGCACTATCCTGGTTACCTGCTCCTTACCCACCACAGAAAGCAGCAAAGTTGGCTTGATGGCAGGAACAGCTGAACAACTCAGCATGACTTCAGGATTCCTACAATTCCCAGGTTGCTTAATTTGGTTGGTGTAGCAACGACCTTAGCTAAAAGTGAGGATATTTTAGAAGCTGGTTCCTAAGCCATATACTCACATGTCCCCAGCAATAGCATCACACAAAAAAAACCCAGTAGAAAGCAGGCTGTATTTACAATATCAACCAACCGTTTTCAGTCAATAGCTATATGTCACAATCTTAAAACACATTCCACAACCAAAATTTGGAGCTCTCTGTATTAGGAGGTAGCTGTCTGAAGTCAAAGTAAATTAAGAAAAAAACACAATGACCTCCATCACTTTTGCTTTCATAAAATAGAAACAAACCACATGACAATTCCTGGAACCCTCAACAAAAGGTCAGCACAGAACTGTACAAACCCCTCTAACCCACCTTCAGATTTATAATGCTTTAGCTCTAAAAGGAACTATCAACAGCTGGAACAACAAAACTTCTGGAAAAAATACAGTAGTATTGTGATGCTAATTTATATGAAAAAAATTTAATAGATGATAATCATAGGATAACAACATTGATGTAGCAGCTTATACTTAAAACAGTGCTTTTTCTGTATTGTGCACTCATCCAGAACTTTGGTCAAAAGCTGCTCATATTTTGTCCTTTTTTGTTGCTGTTTTGTTGGTGGTTTTGTTAAACAAGAAAACTACAAACAAACCAGCATGAATAGAAACATTCAGAAATAGCTCCCTTTGGTAACCTATTTGCCCTCACAGTCATCTGGTAGAATGGGTGTCATTCAAGTAATCTCACAAACTCTCTTCTAGAATCAACAATTTGTAACATAACTTGACATTTGAAGTTAACTCCTCCTAATAATCACATTCTGTAATTGCAGTAAAATGCCAAGTGATAGAAGACCAAGTCCTGACCACCCTTTATTTTGCAGTAATAACTCATTCCTCAAAACTCTCTAACAACTACATTCATGTCAAAGATTCATGCTGAAGGGTAAGACCTGAAACAATCCCAGGCAAGGTATGCAATATTAATTTCTCTTATTGAAAAGCCTTCTATGGTAAACAGATAGTATAGAATAAAGGCATTCAAGAAGATAAAAATTACTCATGAGTGAGCATATATCTATCCACAGATTATCCAAATAATCCAGGAACACATTCACTGTCAAAAGAAGCAGGATGACGACTCCCAAAAAACCTCAAGATAAAATGTTTTACCACAGAATGTGACAACACCATACAAAAATAGACCTCTCTTCACATCAGTGTCACCAGTTTTGATGCAGAAGGCTATTTTTAAAAAGATATCTAGAAAAAGAGTTCTAATTTACAAGTAATTTAGTTTATATATAGCTGACTGACTTGCTGCAGTGAGACATCTGTCACCATAGTTACCAATTACTACTTTTTAGAACATGTCTTTTACTTAACTTCTGTCCTCATAGTTCACAAGAATTCCTGAAAATCTGCCTGTTTTCAGGACAACTAGAAAACTATTGTATTTATTTTCTTCACAGCTGAATCTAGGTCTGTCCCCTCACATAAATCATGAGCTTTAAATCTTCCCCTAAATCACAAAATAGACTAAGGACATTAACAGCTTCAGAGTAAGAGATGCAACTGCATCCTGAATATATACAAAAGTTTTCTACAGAAAAATTTCCCAGATCAATAATAATTATAACCAATTTTTGAGAATAACAAAAAAGTACATGAATTTTAAGCCTACATGAAAATCCTCAAGTACAATTTTAGTTTTATATGAGTCTAAAACTGAGGATGCTGAGAGATTTTTAAGGTATATTGCTTCTTTAAAGCTAGGCTAAAATACATTAACAATAAAGGGTAATCAAGGTATCTGAGAAATTATTACTCAGTCAAGGGTCCCAAGATGCTCAAACTGAGTCATTAAAATAGAAAAGCAATAAAGAAACTTATGTTGTATTACTCCTGTCATAGATTACAGTATCTTACACAACATACTGACACTTGAAAAGAACTTTGATATGCAACACTAAAAACCCAACTATTTTAAAGGACTTAAATAAAAAAAAAAAAAAAAAAAGGATATTGTAGTTGTTGCAAAAAACTCATCTTACCCTATTTCATTAAGGAAGCTCAGGCTCTTGTTACCCTAGAGATTTATAAAGCTATGCATAGCTGTGATACCAGTGACTGTGTAATTTACATCAACTTCTATCACCACATCAAACATTAATCCTGGAGAAAACAACCGTCAAGGTGACTCTCTGAGGTTTCCCTTAATGTTACTGTTTTCTATATATCAATCAATTATGGAAATGTACTGCAACTTAACATGGCTTTAGAAGAAACAAAATACTTTAATAGGCCATTACCTAGAAATCCAGGGTTCTTCATGATAATCACTTAAAAGGGTAACTTATAAGCATAAAATATTGCTGAAGTACTTCATCTTGATGCCCTTACATAAAGACCCTTCCACCAAAACTAGAGGGAAAGCTAAACACTATTGTTTGCCATATTTAATGATACTGACAACACCACGTACTCAAACTTTGACGTAACACAAGTAAACATTATTCTGAAGTGTACAAAGTCCCCAAGAGTGTATTTGTAGAATGCAGGTATCGAGATAAAATTAAGAACTATGAGCTCTGCAAGAAGCTGGTTCCCATATAAAATTAACTTCTTTTTACATACATGTTGCTGAAGTTTGCAAATTATCTTTGCAATTTACTCTTACCTTCAAGTGGCAAAAGCAACAGTACCAATACTCTGCACTAGGCAAAAATGCAAAGATTATTGAGAGAACTAAAATTTGACTTCTTAAACTCTCAATCAATAAATGGTAAAACTTGATACTTACATTCTCTTACCAGCTTTATAAAGTGCAAGAAAAAAAACAAACTGTGGTTTTGTCATCAACTACTGCAATGAAAAACTTTTTAATGTAAAGTGAGATCTTCTTCAAATTTGAACATAACTTTCTTTTCTCTAATTTAAAATCAGAGGCAAGGCATAAATCTCTGCTGGTCTTACGTTTTAAGAGACCGACCTTATTAAAACCTTGCAAAAATAAAAATCCAAAACAAAGATCTACAATACCTATTAAAAATTAAATCTTTTTCGTGGGAAAACACAGGCAAGCAGGCAGAAGTGACAGAAAAAGCAGAAGATTTATAAAAATAAATGTTTATTTCAAAAAAGGAAATTTTGAAATACTATTAGGATCTGGCACAGTAAATACTTTGTGCAAGAAATCTGACACTAACATTAGCTGTTGTTTCTGCTGCTTCAAAAATCTTGAATAATGAGATAAGTGATTAGCAAAAATGAAGTAATCTACACTGACATTTTATTGAAGAAATTAGCATTATTGAACTTCTATCAGCAATTACATTTTTTCATTTGCAATCTAATCAGAGAACAAGCACAACATAAATCAAGATTACCAGATACTCCACCAGATGAAGAGTCAGAAGATCTAATCATTTGAAAGTAAAAAATATGGGGCAGCTCCTTAGTTTATCAGAAAACTTCAGCCCTCAGCTATCATCACAGATATTTCAGGGCAGATATTATGCACTAATGCAAAAGCTTCTTAACTATCTTGCTACACAGTGCTAAGTTTCTGCAATGAGTTAATCATTACATCAAAGCTCTTCTACTCCTTGCAAAGAAGAATCTTCTCACATGTTCACTTTCCAGCTGTAGAGAATAAAAGGATAACTTGTTGAAACTATTTCAACCTTTCCTCACTTCCACTCCTTCCACACAAGGTACTGTGTTTACCTTCTATCATTAATTCCATCCTACTGCTGTTTTATGACAGAGAAAACTCCCAGTGATTACACATTCAGATAGAGGTTAAAAAAAACCCCACATCAGATTTCACAAACACCTCCAAATGCAATAGTGGTTTGGGATCATCACAATAACAGTATATAAAAATTCTAGGAACATCCTCAAAAATTTATGAAGTTGTCTCCCATTAGGAAGGAACATTCCATCTGAAGGGACTTGTTTAATGCAGCCACAGTATTTCCTTAAAAAGACAGACATCTGCAGCAGGCCTGTTAATTCATCTCTCCTTTGCATAAAAAGATTTCTTGCTTTTTGAAATCATCTGCTCCTGAGCTATTTCTTAATAGGTGACAGTTGTTCAAAGGAAATTAAGGTTCAGCACATTTCTAAGCTACAGTTACAACGACTACACTGAGGATTAGCTTAATGTTATGGTGATATAATTCAATGCAGCCAATCAAGATGAGGAAGTACAAGTCCTAACTCAAAAGAACTACTTAATTACAAATGACACTGCATAATCATGTCAAACTAGGTATGTTTGCTACAGGTCCAAACCAGAAATATGACCAAAATACAGAGTAGGGAGTTCACTGCACACTTCCTCACACTGTAAACAAGGGGTGACCAAGCTGTATGCTCCTCCACGCTTTTCTGAAGACTTCTCTGCATCAAGTAAGGACCAAAACTATTTTATTTTAAAAAAAACTTTAATTTCTTTTCATTCTGTGAACTTTAGCATTGCATACAGAGCGTAAACACAATTAACTGGAATCCAAACACTGTCAGAGAAGGGTGTGGCTCCATCCAAAGATGGAAAATGCATTTTCCGGCACAGAGGAGAAATTTGGCAATTGGGAGTTCAATATTTGTACTCAAGGAACTGCCAAGCCATACCTCCAACAAAGTGAGAGCAAAAACAGTCTGGGAGGAGGCTGTACTTATTTGCAACTTATTCCTGGGTCAAGATTCTCCAAGCAGTAACTGAATGCTGGTATTAATGAACAGAGGAAGATCGTTCTGGTGCTTTCTTTGAGATAAACAGTTTTACACTAAAAAGAGGGTTTTGTGCTTTGTTAATCTTAAGGAAAAAAATACTGTAACATGCATCCACATATTGAAACAGATCTGCCAATTACATGAGAGACTGTATGAGCTGGTTTTTGATAGATGATCCTAGAGAACATTAGTCAACTAGTTCTTGAGCTGTGTCCTACTGACTTCAAAACAAGTGGCAGGTGCTGCAGCCTTCTAACTAGTTCAGAACATCAGAACCACCCCAGAAGACAGAGAGCAATGGGCAGATAGGATGTTCAAGGATACAGTAATTACAAACACACTGAACTCATGATTCATACTGGGTTTAGTTGAGGGCAAAAATCACATACATGGTAGTTTGGATTTACAGCTTAAAAGGTAACATGGCAAAAATTGCCAAGGAAATTATTCCAGTAGAGCTTTCTAAACAAACATATTTTGATATCTTTTTTTCTAAGTATTTCCCATCATAGCCACAAAGTCATCAGAGATGCTACACTGATTACACTGTGCCCATTAATTTAATTCTTCAGAAAAGTTAAAAAAAACTAAAACCAAAAACCAAACAACCAAAGAAACCAACCTGAATGGTGTTTCAAATCTGCCAATAAAAAACTAATTTGAACACATGATAAGTGCCCATGACCAATCTGCAAGGGAATTGCAAATTACTGCTGTCATCTCACACCCTTTCAGCTGTACGGTCTGAGAGTAGAAGTTGTTTTTTTTTTCTTTGCACAGTCCTGGATTTATTCAGTTGTCAAGGAAGTAGCAAGCAGTGAAACACACTGCTACTGTAAAAAATACAACATACATCATCATTTGTAAACAAGAATCATTAAATCCCTTCCCTAAGCATGAAAATGTCTTTTACTATTTATACCTGAGCAGCAACCACTAGAGGGCGACATAATTATACACTCCCACCCTGATTCGGTAGTGCGAACCAATTCAATTAAAATGTGCATACCTAAATTCGAAGACTGTTTATATTATGGAAGTGTTGTAGTTTGGGGTTTTTTTAAACTCAAATTTCCATTATTTATAGCACGCATCCTGTGGGTTGTCCGCTTATTCCATCTTTACAATCTAGAGCCCTGAACACGAGCTTCTTTTAAGCTATACTGACAAACAATTCTCCTAACATCTAAAAATAAGGTTTTCAGCATTCCTGTGCCAGTTACTGAATTTCTACCCAGAATACGTAAGCATGTGTAAAAATCAGATTTCTGTCAAAGCCTTTTTCACATTAAATTAGAAGCCAAGCTTTCTAAACAATGGTAAAAAATACCCAGATAAAAATTTGTCATATGCTACCAAAGAACTGGAATTAACATGCATTTGTTTTCCCTATCTAATCAGCAGTTCAAAAATACTGCTGTTCTAAGAACAATTAGACTTTTTCTTTACAAAGGTAGCACTTTCCTCAAATGTGTTCCTGACATCTAACATACTCCATTCTGCTACAATTCATGATCTAGACTCTTACAAAAACAAAGTCCAGAAGCTAAAGAAAGCCAGGAGAATGAGTTGTTTACTACAAGAACAAGAACAACTGACAGAAGGATAAGCAGTGATAACTCAAAAAAAAAAAAAGCATTTAAAGAATTCTTTCAAAATCTACAGATCTAACAGAGCACAGAAGAAAGCTCAGCAAACTTGGTTTCTCCAGTCATTAAAAACGAAAATGACATTCAATAAAAGCAGCAATGCACTGGTACTGTGCATTAAATTAGTCCCATCTACTCTGATAAAACAAAATCTGTATTGTGTATCATCAAAACACGTGAACTCTCAAATTAAGTTCACATGAAATATGAACTCCACTCCCAGTACAAACACAACCTTCCCACAAAAAATGTGCTAGCTGTTAAGTTTTGACATACCACAAGCTTTGTCACTGAAGCTTAAATTTAATATTGCTGTAGACAAGCCTATACTTTGATTAAAGAAAAATCAACTAGACTGTTACACTAACTGTAATTAGCCTAGTGTTAGTGTGAAGTTTTAATAAACTTAATTAGGAGTAGATGTTATGCATAGCTTGTTTCAAAGGAAAATAGTTTGAGCCACTGGGAAAAGGCAGCATTAAGAGCAACATGGTTAAATAAAAAATAAATTTTAAAAAAATTAAAAAAATAATCAAGAGAAACATGTCCATTTCTCCTCTCTGCTAAACTTTTCTGGAATACAGGTTCTTTCTGCAGACAAGTAGCATAGCAACTTCCTATGCAAATACCACACATATCAAACCCTACAGATGACGTAGGTTGACAGAATGTTCCATTGGATTATTACAGCTCTGCATTATTTCAACTCTGTCATTGAAGGGAAAAAAAAAACCAACCACAACCAAATTTTTGACACTTCTCCTACACCAGTTTTAAATATGTGTTTACCACTCAAGCCCAGGAAAAATTCTTCAAAGCCTGACCAGACAGTTTTAAAATAATTAAGATGATATTACAATAAAAACAGAACCCAATGCATATATGTAGAGAGAGATCATTAACAGCTCTCCCAATTGCTTACAGGCAGATTCATGTGATTATCCACTGAAGGTATACAATCTAGGAGACACAGGCAACAAATAAGGGGTAGGACCCTGCCACATGAAAGTCTTTTTTCACACTGCTTCTGTGAGAAGGTAGAAATTACTCTGTCTACCACAGACTTCCAAAGAAGGAAGCAAGTCCTTCTCCTACTTGATCTTAAGATTACCTCCTTCCTCTGTTGTCACCTGACAGTAGCTCCTGAGGGCTGAAGAAGCAGCTGTATTTTTAGATATTCTTAAATGAGAAGCTGCAGCAGTTCCTGGAAAGTAATGTACACACCACTCCAGTCTTTACATATCTCGTGCCCTAAGAACATAACCCATTCCTCGACAGCACTCAGTTTCTCCCCCAACTAAGTTTTTAGGGAAGTGTCAGCAGTCAACTATTTTTCATCGTAACGAGTTCCCTCTTTTGCACCAGCTCTATGCTGTGGAGCAGGAATATTTCATAGCACACCCAACTGCAGTAAAGACACAACACAGAGCTGTTCTACTCTCCCAAACATCTACTTTAAAAATTTCACCACAGTGTAACTCCAGTCTCCTCCCTGTTCATGCTCTGGTTTCTTTTGGAAAAGAAAAGGAAAAAAAAAAACCCAAACAAAAGAAGAGGCGAGTGTAGGCTGATCTCCCCCCATAATGCAGCTGCAACATGGGCAAAAGCACACATGCAACTAGAAGGACGTCACAGAATATCCAGCACTATGGTTTTAACCTTCAGCATAAGGTACTCTAAAAACGAAGGGGTGTTGCATTTCTGGACAGAAACATAAACACATCACTGGATTCTCAGTAAGTCATTATAGAACAAAAATGTTTTTATCGTATTTCTATTCCATGGCTTGCTTTTCTGTATATTAAAATTAGACTCAAACCAGAAGAAATAAACATGTTCTGTTAATCCAGGTCTCTTACTTACCTTGTTAAGCTGCCCTTTCCACACTTAATTCAAAGCTGGACACCTTGGCCTGACAAATTCCAGACTCAGCAGCTGAATATCTAAACTTGCAATAGCATTCACTCAACCCGTGCCAAGGAGCCCAGTTCAAAGCATGATAGACCTTATCATCAACCACCACCCTGAAGTGTTGGCCTTCTCTGTTTCTCAACAGTTTCATAACCTCAGTGTTTCTTAATATACACATTAGGAACATTGATGTTTTCTTCACTTCCCTTTGAAAGGTTTAGCTTGAAAACTTAAATATCAGTAACAGTAAACAAAAATATTTAAGCCACATCAACAGTTCAGAGTAAAAAAACAGGAGAAAAATCACAAGACAACATGAGGATACTATGTTTAAAGTGGTAGGCATTTCAAACCAACAGAACTTAAGCCTTTATTCCAAACTGGTCTACCAATACCTGAATTATTTTATATAAACTATCACCTTTTATTCCTTCATTCTCCACCTTTCCAAAGGTTTCCCAACTATGCATGATTATGAACATTTTGCTCTGCAACTCAAAAAGAAGTCTGCCCCCAGTGAGTAAATAACAGGCTGGAGCAGATTATTACTTGTCTCAGATCTATGTGCAGATATAATTTTAACTCAAAAAGTCAATGCATATTAGAATTCAGTCCCTAAACTACTCCAAGAAAAACAACAACAAAAAAATCCCACAAAAAAAATCCACTTAAGAGCAACCAGCTTGATCCAACCAATTAAAGAATTTAATAAAGAGCTTCTAAAACTACTTATTTTGGAAAATACAATTTCTTTTCAAGCAAGACTTAATCCTCCCTACACCATGTTAAGAGTCACTCTGCAAATACATAACTATCAGAGCAAATAATGACTTTTCACTTAAGTTACTATGGTTTTATTAATAAAAATTCAGGTGAACTGTGAGTAATCATTCAGTTCAGATATTGTCTTACAGTGAAGTTCAAATTGTTAGCAGATAAAAATCATGATAGGATTAAAAAACAATGCCCACTGATTTCTAAAGAAAAACAATAAAACTTCTGCATTTCACAGATATGAAGAGTAACCCTTTCTTTAGTTCAAGAAGAATTTCTTTTATTTTTTTTTTTTCAAAGTGCATCTTGCAGTCTTAAGTGTGCAATCATTCCTTCAGTTGTTCTTAGGTTTCAATATTCCCTTTTGCATCACTTCATCGACTTGCAACAACCACCTTGTCTCTATCCCATCCTTGCAGAATTTTCAGTGCAATGAAATCCCATGGTATCTTCGTTGCTCAATGCTCTTTTCAGATGACTGCTTATACCTAATGTTGAAAAGTAATTTGTGCCTCAACACTGATAAGAACCTCAGCTCTACAGTTCTCCAACCTAAACAGATCTGCTTCCTGCCCTGCACAGTACCTAAGCACCTGCAGACCACTTTTCAATATGGTCAGCAGGTTCAAATCAGAGAAAGTGACCTCAAGAACTGGTTGCTTTAAATTACAAGGAATGAGACACAGAACCAGAAGTTTCTTCCCACCTTTCATCTCACTCCTCTTTCCCTCAAATTTTCCACTGAACTTGAGCCCACCTGGACAAATGAGGAGAACTGAAGGTGTAGCTGAGAAGGGATGCCACCACAGAGTGAAATGTACAGATACATCGAGTGACCTTGGATTTTTAAAAATATATTTTCATTGAACAACACAGAACATACTGACAGGATCTTCTTTTATGCTATTTGCTTTAATTGTTTTGTCAAGGGAACTAGAAAAGCACAGATGAACATAGAAAAAAATATCTTGAATTGGAATGGAATACTGTGAAAGAGTAGAACTGGTAACTAACAAGCACGATTCCTTTAAGAATTGCAGCACTAAGTTTTTCATAGAGAAACAAAGACTCCACGCTCTACTACAGTTTTCATAATACAATTTATCATTAGCATTGTGGGAAGATGAGAGACATACAAGCTTCCTAGGATAGGACATTTTTAACATTCTTACCCAAGGCTAATATCAAGATGTCTGAAAAAAAAACAACAAAAAACCCAACTTTATTTTACAAAGAATCCATGTCTATTTTCCAGAACCTGAAGCAGTAATACTTGAGAAAAACAAACAACTCAAGTACTTAAATTAAAATGTTTTCAAGTCTTGTAAGCTTAGCCTTAATACACTATTACTATGTTAAACAAGTAGGTTCCTTATTGTAATTAAAACATTTAAATGATAACACCTTTACTATGCCTCAAGTGTAGACTGGTATCTCAGTGCTTTACACTTGAAACAAGATGCACTTTAACTTACTTTACCACTTCTGATTATATAAAATAAATATACAAACATGCCACCCAACATAATTCTTCTTCATGCAAGGTCATACAATTCAATCTAAAGTCTTGTTTATCAACAAGATAAACTTTCTCCTCCCTCCTTTAAGCTGCCAGCAAACAAAGCAGGTCTTCAAAGACTAGACAAAAAATGGAAGCTCAAGTACAGCTTTCAAGTACACTTTCAATTGCTCAAAATTACAATGTATCGGGAAAACAAGCAGCTCACCTCCACCGAAGTCCACATAGCATATGCATAAACTAAAAAAAAACCAAAACAAAACCCTTGCTAAGTAGGTAAAACAGCCCTCAGACCTACTTGTGGACACAGCTAAAGGAATGTGCACTCCTAGCCAGCTGTATGAGCAAATGCAGGATATCTAATATCCATCTTATTCTGTGGTAATTCATTACCAGTGTTCTTTTCTTCCACCAAAAACAGAACACTTCATGAAGAGTTATAAAAAGCACAAACAGTAAGAAATTATACTTCAATCAGTAGTTTCATTTGTAACTGCTTTTGTATGTGAACGACTGCAATGAAGTTAAGGATGACCATGAAAGTATCAGTGACTGGAAAAAAAACAACAACCCTGGAAGGTAAGTAGCAGGTCTAGCCACTGGAATATCTTCAGCTGTACATGGCAGAAACCCCAAGGAGGGTCAAAAATCATAAAAGCAAAGACTGAATCAGCTCATTTTTCACATTTGACTCAGTACTCTCATTAAAAACCATTTTAATGCCCTAGCAATTACACAACCACTGGTAATATCAAAATTGCAAAAAGCTGGCCCCTCCCTATGTTCCAAAATATTTGGTTTGGTTGTGTATTCTTTTCATCATGTTATTTGTTAGTTCAGACTTCAACTAGAACTTTCAAAAAGTTGCAACTTCTCTTCAGGTTGAAGAGGCTACCCCTACACAAAGCAGATTTGCCCCTTCCCTCCCCCCCTCTTTTTTAATGGCTTTCTAGTCATCCATTAACCTGTTTCAATATAAAAATGCAAGTTGGCTGTATCTGTAAATGTAATACTGAAGTTCTAAGATAAAAAACACTTTCTGATTGTATTTAGTCACAGATTCTCATTCTAAAATGGATCCTGCCATGTAAGTTCAAAACTCTGGTACAACTCCCCACTAAAACAGCAGAACAGCAGGTGCTGCTTTCTTAGTAAATACTATGAGTATAGCCCCCATACAGGTTGTGCCCTCAGTATTACTAATTCTAATCAACAGCTTGGGATCCATATAACTACCTGTATGCACCCTTATCTTTCAGCTAAGTAAATAAAAATAGCTTTCAGCAGAGTAAATAAAAGTTCTTGGTGTTTTTGCCATGAAAGTTCATACACAGGCAGCTACTGCTGCACCAAGTCACTTGTTAAGCCAATTAACTTTTATCAGCAGTAAGAATTTTGAGTTGCTGCATGGTCCAGAAACAGAAATTTGTTGTTGGTTTTTTTGTGAAAGAAAGTCAGATGCAAGCACCTCAAATCTGGTAGTCAGTTGTTCCACTTCCTCTTCTTTTTTCTTTTTAACATGTCATCCAAGCAGATGTTTATGATAATTTCTCAGGGTTTTTTGTAGCTTAAGAAAAGGCAAAAGATCACAAGATACTTATTCCATAACTGCAAAGTAACTTGTAGTTTTAGTAGCAATGGAGAAGTCACAGTTGCATTGTGTATTGGCAAACAGCTTTAACCCTGACTGGTGTTAGTGATAAGTATCCTATTACTAATAAAAATTACCTCATTAAACTTCACCAGGCAAGAGCTGCCTTTCGGATGCAGATAATGGACCTCTCAATTCCAGATCACTAAACTGCTATACGAATTACCAATTCTGAGCACTGTCAACAATTAAACAGCACTTTATCACAGCACAACCAGGATTTAGCCCACAACGACAACTATCTCATGAAAAAGAATACTAGGGGAAGCTCAGCATGAGTGCACAGCAATCAAATAAAATTATTACCTTTTCCAAATGTCCACAGGTATAAGTAAGCACTATTTCTCAAATCCTCTAATGTTTGAAAACTTCTGTATGGGATAAAAGTGAATAGTTTCCATACAGCTTTGCACACCTGTACAAAAAACTGCCTAAAGCAATATTTAAAGCAGTACTATATAAGGTACTTTCTAGACTTAATTTGAGGCATGACACCAGTATACAGATCCAGTCACTGAAGTCATGTTCTAAGATTACAGGTAACCTAACTTTAGACTCAAAAAATCTTCATAAAAGGTTTTTAAAGAATAATACAAAGCAACTATTTTTTGAAATAGTTTGGAAATACAAAACTGCAATTATAAAGGAAGATCTGTACAGAGACTTTAAACCATAAAGCACATCAAAGGGAGTACAAGTTACAGATCTCAAAAGACAGACTAGTCATCAAGATCCTTTGACTTACATCATGCTCTCAAATTCATCCAGCAACACCTAGCCTGGGAAAACTTAACATAAAGCTACGTAGGAAAGGAAAGAAGAAAACTGAGTACACTTTAAATCAGTCAAACAGGGGAGACAAAAAAAACCCCACCTATCTACACGGAAAGAAAAATGTTCAACTACAGGCACGTTTATACCAGGCTGTGAAGATGGCAAAATATCAACAGAATAACCTGAAGAGCCAACAGGAACACATCCCAGAACAGCTCGACAGCAGCACAGCTGTGTTGGTCGAGTTTTTTGCCGAACTAAGCCTTCTCAAGCCCATTTCTGGAACACAGGGTAGAGTTAGGCAAACAGCAGCTAAAATACAGATGTGCATTAAATTTATCAGGAAGCACTATTATGCAATAAGATATAAGTACAACCTCTACTGATTTCAGTAGGTGAGACTGCCTGTGTACACAGATTCTAAAACAAAAAATGGTTGTGAAAGTGTCTCTGTGCATCAATGCAGTTGTTCAAGTACAAAACCATTTTCCCGTTTCCATGAAGGCCAAAATTTATCTAAACACAGCATACATACCTTTAACTTACTAATTAAAAGTCAGATGCATAAATTTATCTGAAAATCAGGATGACACCATGGGTATAGAGTACTCAAATATCCTGAGAATATCCACATGCCTTTATGTTACAGGTAACATATTATTAATATAATAGCAGTCTAACCAGATTTTCCTTTAATTACCTAGGCAGGCAATGCCTTATAGTCACAGACAATCTTTATATACCTACCAAAAGCTCTGCTTAAACAGCACAGCTGGTAGCTTTACCTAATGTCAACTAGTCACATAGATTGCAAAAATAAATATGCCCTTTCTTCAACAATTGGTACTCCTGGCTTTCTCTTAGAACTGCTAGAATATGCAGCATGGGAAAAGTTTTCAAAGAGGAAGATAGAAAAAATTAATTCATTTCCCCTTTCAGTTCTTGAAAAGGAAGTAGTGGTTCAGAGCTGTGAGTGAAAGTGTTGTATTATTTCCACCCCTATGGAATTAAGGTGGAACTAGGAACATCCTTATGCCTTTCACCAAGTGCTTCTTTTTCTACAAATTTTAAGTGAAATATCAGACACATTATGGGGGGAATTCTGAGTTACTCTATAAAAGAAGTACTCCAGGTATTTCCTAATACACACAGAAAATTCAAAACATAACAACTTAAGACAACAGCAACAGAACCTAGCCTACCTAGCAAGGATGCCTGGCCCTAGCCTCAGAAGCTTATTTGTTGGTAGGGATTAATTTTCTATCCCAAGTCCACAAGCAACCTAAACTAATAAGACCTACTGGAGACCAGAGGATAGGTCTGGATGACCTCCAGGGGTCTATACCAGCCTCACTTATCTTCTGACAGTACATCCCTGTCATAGAATTTGGCTGTCCTTGCACATAGTACTCTAACTTCCCTTAAAGTAAATACCACCCTAACTATACATAATGACTTACAGTTCTGGAATGCACAGAAACCAAACAAGCTTCATGAAACTTACACTTTCTCCCTTAATACTATGTGTTTATATTGACTCCGCATAGACTTAAAAATCCACTGGCATTCAGGAAAGAGGGATCTCTGTTGTGACAGCAACAAAACAGCAAGGAGCTGCAATTACCTACTGAGATGAAAGACTTGAAAAAAATCATTTGGCTGCAGAATGGACTGTATCACAGCCACATGAAAAAATAAAGCTTTTTTTAAAAATAAAAAAAATTAAAATGCGAAGAATTACAAATAATTCATTATGCCTCCCAAATGCTTTCAGATGCTTCAAGCACCCAGAAAACAGCAAGTGTAAAGGCAGAAAACAGCAATGTCAGAATAAAATTGCAAGGAATAATGCCACTGAAACTGACTTGCAATGTAATGCCTGCAAGTTCATTCAATTATTATACCTAGCAACTAAAAAAAAAAAGAGAAGAATGACAAGTAATTGTGCCAAGAATTACTGGGAAATATCACTAACAATTTAAAAGACAATGAGATAAGCAGGCTAAAAGCTCAGTTTTGCAACACCAGGGTATCTGGCTTCCACCCTAAACAGTTAGGCATTACACCTCAAGAAAGGCAATTAAAAAATGGAAAGCAAAGATGAGCCATCAAAATCTGCTGGGGGGTACATGTTAACCAAGCAAAAAACCTCTTACAGAAAAATAATAATACTGCAGCAAAACCATCAAACTGTCTTTAATCAATCTGTCTTTAAATGTAACCTTGCTCAACATGCAGAAAAGGAATGAGCCTGAAAAAGTGCCAGTTAAGGCCAAGAACTGCTTTATCAGGTAAGACCAGTGCCATATACAAATAGTAGCAACCAGTACCAAATGTCTTTAAAAGAACCTGCTGTACAAATAACTGTTTGGCCCATAACAGAGCTTTTCTTTTTTGATTTGAAACATAAGCAATTCCATTCCTTCCTTTAAAAACATCATTACTCAATAAACACTTAGAAGCATCTACAATTCCTGTATCTTAAGGTCTTGCATTCTTTCTATTTTTATGGAAGAACTATTACAACTGTAATCATGAGTATATACAGCATTAACTTGTTCTTATTTTATTTTCAATAGTCCCTTCATACAGGAACAAGAGATCAGTTGTCTTTTCTTAGATAGCTTCTATATCTAGCTCAGATGTTACATGTTTCCCATATTGAAGTCTTTCTGTCAATAAGTACTTTCTACACATTTGATTTATCCAAATATATTGGATATACATTTCAAATTTATTTGAAAACCAAAACTAAACAAAATGTTCCAGCTAGGGACAATCAATTTTAGAGCAGCACATCACTGTCAATCTGTCTTTATTTAGTTACACATTCTCACTGATTCACAGCATTAGAACATCCGTGATCTCCTCATCAATTCTTCAATCTTTTCAGTGGCTGGTTAGTGTTATTTTACAACCTAAGAATATCTAAGAACAGCACGTATTCTCCTCCAGTATGCACCATAGTTCAACCATCTACACTAAATTGTTCTTTAACTTTGCAAAGGTATTATAAATCACTCATGCCCTTAACTACCCTTGACTAATCCCAGTACTTTTGTGTTTAATTTATATGTTTACAAAAGACAAAAAAGTCAAACTGCTGCTTGTGTTCTCTGTGTTTTTCCACTCAACTACAGTGTTACTACAGGATTTTAGATATTAGGATATAAGCCTGCTGGAAATTCATTTATTTATACTTTCTCAAGACTGAAATAAACTCCAAGGCATTGCTCAATCACAACCATGTGAGTCCTGTACAACACAACACAAAAATTGTATCTTATTTATTGTCTGGCTCCAGCAATTATTTTCCTCTTCAAAAAGAAAACTGTTCTGCATCCCTGGCTGACAAATATGTCTTCTGGCATGAGCCTGAAATGGTACAGTCCAATCTATCTCTCTGCCCAACCTTCCCACTCCTCAAGCACACTAAAAAAATGCCTACAGTCAACAAAAACATGACAATACTGCAAGCCTTCTTCCACGAACTCTGCTACAAACAGAAATATTTCTGGAAAGAAAGAGAAGTTGGGAATGTTAGATCATTGTCACAGCAATACTGAACTAAACTTGGAGTTCTTCAATCATCCGAGCTCTAAGCAAGTGGGCAGTATTAACGGGAAGCAATTATTAAAGTGACTCAAAAGAAAATCCAGAGACAGCAATCATATATTTAGTAGCAACAGCCTGTAAAATTGCTAGCTTTTAGAAATACAGGCAGCAGTCTTCCTTGTCTTTCATTTGCCAAGTTCCACAAACAAATACAGTTTTCACTTTATATAATCTATTAAAAGAAATGAGAAAAATCAAAACCCAACAGATCAGCAGAGTATCTGTCTGCATGTTTTGGGGGCGTTTAGCTAGATCAGATTCAAATCAACTCAACCAAAGCAGCGTAGTGCCTGAGTTAAAGACTGCTAACCCACATGGCCCTTTACAGCATACATAAATTCAGTTACTTTCACTAAGTAACAAAGCAACCAAAATTGTTCGATTTCAGTATGAAAAATGAGAGGGCAAAGCCAAATCTCCAGTATTTCTCTACCATAATGTAAATATACCTAAAAATGATCAACAGATTGCTTCAACTAATATGTGAAAGTCAGAAAGAACTTTATATAAGTGCATTAGAGAAGCAAGGTTTTACATTTATAAGCATGGGATCACAAGCAAACACAAACCATCCCATTAGAGACCAAAGAAAAACACATTTACTGGCCTTCATTACTGCTAAGTAACCTGATTCATTTGAGGTTTGTAAAAATTCATTGCAACTACAAAAGGGATTTTTGTTTGTTTTTAAAACCTAGTCAATGTGTTGGTGTTCCTGGATCAAGATAGATGCATCATGACTGCAAGGGATCAGCTCCAAGAATTAGAGTATTAGCTCTGCAGCAGTGACTCTAGATGCTATCTCTGCAGGGAAACCCTTGTCAGCAGAAACTTACCTCTCCTACAAATGCCCACCAGCACTTCCACACCGAGTTCTGTAAAAAGCATGGTGGTGAAATTTACCAAAACCAGGAAGTCTTTCCCCCACACTACACCTTACAACCATAAAAGCATAAAATGGGATGGTTCATTCAGGGTGAAAGGCACTTACATAAAAATATTAACAGGTGTATGTAAGGGCTGGCTGACATCAGCCTCTTACTGAAAGCATTCAAGCACTGAAATTTCACCTTAATGCACTATGCCAGATCACAGGTCAGCTTCCCAGGGCACTTGGAATAAACATGCAATGCTTGGAAGATAAATACTCTCCTCTACACACACTGCAGACTGTAACTGTACAGCAACAACAAAAGTGCTGAAAATTAAACACTTGTTTTGCTCTAAAAGGTAACAATTGTAAAAGAAAATGAAAAGATCAAATAGAGGAAAAATAAATAACAGATATAGAAATACTATTGATACATGAGAGGTTAAAATTCCCTTAAATAGGTCAGCAACAAAAAGCCCAGAGTATCACACAGGAATAACTACAGGAAGAAAAAGGAAAAAAAATCTCCAATTATAAACCTGTAACTCCAAATACCATTTTCACATCTCACTAGATTTTTTAAGATAGACTTACTAAAATACAGGATGTCTAGACACATGCTATACTTCTTCAATCTTGTTAAATTCTTGACCTCCATAAAACATTCTATGTAATATTAAGTAAACAGTCTATTTCCTTTTTACATTTTTTTCTCTTCTTTCTTTCATGGTCAATACACTTTTATCCCTTGTACTGTTCAGCAAGCAAGCATCTAAACTTTCAGCTCCTGTTTACCAGTGTATTTTTTTGCATTAGTAATCCAAAATTAGATGCCATACCGTAGATGTGATCTAACAAGCTGCAAGGCATTCTTCTTTTCCAAGAGCAGGACTTCACATTTGTCCTTATTCAGACTCCCAAAATTCCTTCCTGCCCATTTGTTCAGCAAGGTCAGGTCCCTCTGGATGGCAGCCCTGCCCTTGAGCATATCAGCTTGTTCCCCTCCACACCAACACTCCCACCCAGATTTGGTGTCACTTTCCAATAGGCTGGACTGTACCATGTCCTTTGAGTCATTAATAAAAATGGTCAACAGGACAGACCACAATATAGACTCCTGCAGTATTCTACTTGTTAACAGCAGCCAGGTAGAGCACCACCTCTTAACCACTACAACTAAGCTTGATCCTCAAACAAGTTTTGTTTTGCTCATCTAGTTGTTCATACTTCCAGACCGCAATGCCCTAACTCAGACAGATCATTGTGAGAAAGTGATTAGTCAGCCTGTCATTCCCTAGCTGTACCTTTGGTGGTGCTGGTGTTGTGGCTTTTTGTGGGAGAGGGGGGTGGCAGGCACAGGGTTAGTTTGTTTTCTTAAAGAGTACGCTCCCTGCAGGAGTTCTGTAACATTTTTACTTCACATATTTCAAGCCTAGAACCCATAAAGCACACTCTTAATAAATTTAGTTTGCCATCATGTAGACTGTCTGGCTTCCAGTTCACTAGTTAGCCATCTGTAACCAAGATAGCATGAATGTGCTCTATTAAGCTCATACCCCCTTTGAATTAAATGAAAACATAGCATTACCTACCACCCTAATACAACAACTTGCGTCTACACAGTTTTTTTTTCAGTTGTTAAAAAACACCCATTATTTGGAGTCCCTATGGTCTAAGAAAACAGTCTCCTTCTCACACAGCTTCTCAGTGGCTTTGATAAACTGTGGCAATGAATTCTTTATAAAAGGTATGCATAACAGACACTCATAACGAATTAAGGCACTAAAAAATTCCAATTTTTGAAAGCCTGGCTATCTGTTGGAAATTTCAAGTTTCTGCTAAAAGCTTCCACCACATCTGCCAGAAGCATTTCAGCCTGGGAGAAGTCACATACAAATTCTCAAGGGTTTTCAACTTGCTTATTTTTAAACGCAAAAAAAAAAAAAAAAACCAAACCAAAACTTAATACTACTTCAATTAAGCTGTTTTTACAGAGTTATTGCCCATATGTACTGTTAGAAGCTGAACAAACATATTTAGACTTTCTGAACTACAGCCCAGTTTTTCCTTTGCTTTGATTCACACTTTTTGGAACACTCCATGCTCAGCACAACATGCACTTCCTACGTATCTTGTGACTCACTTTTTCAGGCATCTCTTAAAAAGATTAACTTGTAATTACTCCAAAAAAAAAAACAAAACAACAAAAAAACCTCCAACATCAATTTTAAGCATAAGCTTGTAATGTTATTGCTGTATGAAAAATGCACAAGGAGATATTACACTGTTCCTACACACAAAAAGAGGCATTGGACTGGTTGTATATAAAATGATTAGCACAGAAAAAGTCTGACTACATATATCCTCACCAGCACCTTCTTCAGCCTTCATCTTACACACTTCCTGCCTTATGTTTTCTGTTTAAAGTATTTTAAGCATCAAATCCAACTTTAAATATCCACTTTAAATTGCTATTTACTGGTGATCTCAAAGACTTATCCTACATTTATTTTTAATAATGCTGGTGTTACATAGACGTTATCTCCTTTGGGCACATAAGTTCTTCCATGCATAATTAAAGTTCTTTATACAAAGTAAACATTTACATCTTTCTACCATAAGTAACGCATCATCTTAAACTCAGTCTATTTATGTGAAATACTTCAGGATAAGCTTACCTCTGCCTCAAAAAAACCCAACCATAACAGTTTCCTTGCCACTGTTTACTGATGCTGGCTCTTTGGTTTCTACTCTTCTGTACAGATTATGTTGATACAATCGTTTACAGACTATGTAGTAAACATGATCATTCACATGATTCACTAAAACAAAACAAACAAAACTCCAAACCCTCAGGAAAAAGAAACAAAACAAACAAAAAGCAAAAAACTGAAAGGCACCTCAAGAGGCAGCACAGAGACTGGACTGAGAGACTGGGAATGCCTGGAACTGGTATTGCCAAAGTCCACGACTTACGAAACTACAACCTTAGATCATTCCTGAACTATTTTGAATTATTTGAAGGTTTCTCTCTGTTACTAAATTAACATTTCAAGGTCTTTTATCTTTCATAAAACCCAGAATTGATTAAAATCCTATATAGAAGGCTCTAAAAAATGTTTAAAAATACTGTGGCAAAAAATTATGCAGGTTTAAAAATGAAGGTCACTGATAGGGTAATGACATATTCCCAAGTCATACGTACTTATTAGAAGTGCTGTAAACAATGATAATAAACATTCCTGCACACAAGTTTTCTGGCACGATTTTAAGTTTGTACTTTGAAAACACCATGGGATTCTTTAAAGTAGTTTTTGCCCTTCATGATTAAGACTGTTTTGCAATATGAGACCTGCCTTTTCACAGCAGTACTTTGTATTATCTATGCATTTTTCCCTCTTTTCCAGTTGTTTGACCATTTACCATTCAGATACTCATCCAGATGAAAAAACAAATCATATTGCCAAGAAACAAACCAAAAGCCAAAATGCTCCATAATCCTGTTATGAACGCCTTAAACTTTTTACAGTACAACATCTAACATGAAAAATTTACAGTATGTTATTTCTATGCATAATCTTAAACTCCCTTTTTAGCTTACCACCATGGCTACTGATCCAGATACTCACCTGGGCAATTTTCATCAAGAACCCATCAAATGCTGACACAACAGTATCTCAAGCAGTCATATATACCACCCACTTACTTACTTACTACCATCAAGTTGCTATTTTATATCAGTTAGATAAAATAAGCAAGTATATAATTTTTTTACCTATATTAAAAAAGCCAAAGCTAACTGAAATTTAAAAGCAAAATAACCCATAGCTGTCTCTTAAGTTCAGTTGGCAGACTTGCTTAACACCCAATGCTTTGTCAAATTAACTGTCTTTAATATGACTAGACTATTTTAACTATGAGAGGACATGGGGGTCTTGAAATCTTTACAAACCATCAGAAACATAAGCTATAACATAACATAGCATAACATAAGCTATATGCATAATAATTTTAAAACAGTACAATAGGATGAGCTCATCTTACTTTGTTTAGTTAAACAAAAGGTTAAAAACTAAGTTTAAACTGAAAGGATTTCGGGCACTTAAGTCTTCTAAAATGTTTAAGAATGCAAATCACACACAAACCAAAGCCAAAATAACACGCTTAATGAAACACTAATACAGATAGCAGTCTGCACAATTACATGCAGGTAACTTGAAAGCTGTGCCATAACCCAGCCTTAAGAAATTAAATGCTTGTCTTGTCCCATCATGCCCAGGTATTGCATAACATAGGATAGTTAACAATGGATGGTTTAAGAACTTAAACTGCATTGTACTGTTCCTCATGCTGTGTCATCTACTAAAAAGACTGCATTAATTACAGACTATATTATTCTTAAAATCAAGAGCTACACTGACTGCATTTCACAGATGGGCATGCTGCCAAGCTAAAAAACAGAACTAGTATATAGCATATGAAGTTCTAGAGCATTACATCAATATATTTTAAAAAATTAAAACACAGCACTGAGCAAACTACACTTTGTTCATTTTTGCTGAATATTTAAAAGTAACTTGACAGTCATTAAGTAAAATCACTTGTCCCAGTTCAATCCCTAGTGGACAAAACATGCACTACAGAACCCCTAAATTTCACTTAAGATAGCTTTTTGAGAGGAACAGTTAAAACACAGGATGCCCTTTAAAACCATTTTCACTGTCACTGAGAAAATACATTGCATGCCATTTGTCACACTCCTGCTGCCAGCAATAAACCTCCTATCAGACTCAAACAACAAGATACTCCTTATGAAATTTCAAAAGGGAAATTAGGAGGACATCCAAACTAACCTAGTATTTTTTTACAAGTTTTTTACACTCCTCACAATGACATTTATTTTTATGTTCCGATTAAATACTTTTTTCTCAGCACTTGAAATAATAGCATTACACCATTATATTCATACAAGGTTGTGCTTTCAGATTTGTATTACTTACCTCAAAATCACCTACTTCCAGCAATGAACAGTATGCATTTTCAGTACTTATCACCATTTTCAACTGTTAGCTTTATGTACTTTTGATGATATTTAAAGTTTCTGCTTAGTCAGAAACTATCAACTTACCTGAAAAGCAATCATTTTCACAGTAACACAAATCTTACTCCATCCACAGGAAACCGTACACATTACGGCAAAACCTAAATGATCTGTAACCCACGGGGACTCGCCAAACAAACGTGCAGTTCATTACTTTCAAATAAAGAAAACACCTTACCTTGCCTGTCTTGTGATCAAACCAGACGAGAGCATGGTTCCTGGACAGCACCTTACAGTCAAAAGTTGCATTATTCTGAGCTGGCCGGCAGCGAGCCACTGAGCGGCCGATCTTGACGGGCTCGTCCAGGTAGACATGGCGCTCCTGAAAGGGATGAGAGTTCGGGCGGCAAGTGAAGATGGCCAAGGCTGAAGGCATCGAGGACAGATTGGGGTTGCCACACGGACCAGAGATGAAGAGAGACTCTTCTGATGTAGATTGTCCTCCACAGTTTTTAATCCAAACCACCACAGCAACTTGATACTAAAGAAGGACAAACATTATCGCACAAGAGGCCTAACAACTCATTTTTTCAGTGTGTAAACTAATTCTGGCAATAATCCAGGGAAAAAGCCCCATTATGTCTTTCGATAATATCAGCAGTGGCCTAAAAACACCCGAAAATGTACAACTTTCAATCCATCCTCCTTCAGAATAGGAAAAAGCATCTGATTTCTTCAAAGAGAAGCAAAGGCTCCTTGAAAGAAAGATAGAATGTCTTAAATCCAAGTAGATGAGTCATACAAATACTTTTGTTTGTAACCTCAACTGCCTTCTTTCCCCCCCCTTTCTGTCAACAATACTGACCAAAATTCTGGCCAATGCAACATGGAAGCAAGGAAAGACTTAGGAAAGGAGAATGAGGGAGAAGGATTAGCGTCCTCTCTCAAAGCACACAGGTCAAGAGTTGGAAGGTGAATACGAAGCCCTCACTCCACAACAGGGATCTAGTTGCTTCACACAGCAATCTGCATTTCACCATCTTCGAGTGTTAAACCAGAGCAGGATAGGTGGTCCTCGATTTAGGATGGGGTGCGAGACCTATGCTGTTTTCCTCCCCTACACCTGATAAAGCTGGTCTACAGTTTCAGGCAGCAAATAATAACTTGATAAGGCATGGAGAAGGCTTCAAACTCTCCTCTTGGGGACAAACTAAGACGTGGGAAGGGTCCTTCAGGGACGGCCTACAAGGTGCGCTGACAGGTTGCTCCGAGGCGGTGCCCGCGATGGCTCTGGCTGGCTGCTGCGACCAAGCGTCCGTCCGCGGAGGCTCTGCTGGCGGCGGCCCGGCGGGCGGAGGCGCGGGGTCGGCGGAGAAGAGAGACGAGCAGGGGGCTGCTCCAGGAAGTCTCCGCCAGAAGCCCCCGACGCAGGGAGCGGCGGGCCGGGAGAGGCGGCGTCCTCTACGCTCCGCTCAGCCTCTCCGCAGGTGGCTGCGCATGGGGAGGGTCCGCTCCTCAGCCCCCCGCGCTCTCCGCCCGCCGAGCGCGGCTCCGCTAACCCGGCGGCAGCCGGCCCTGCGGCGGCGGGAGAGGCCTGGCGGCCGGGCCCGGGCGCCTCCCGTTTGGTTGCTGTGCCTCTCAGGCAGCCGCCGACCACGAAAACTTTCCTCCGACCTGCAGAGCCGAAAACAAACCGGGTCAAACGCGTCCCTTGCCCGGCACGGCCCCGCACCTTCCCCCGGCCTAGAGCTGCCCGGCCCCGAAGAAGGGGGGGTGGGGGACACGGGGCGGACCAGGGCTCCGCTCCCTCTCTTACCTTCCGCGCAGTGGCCGCCATAGTGACTGGAAACCTACCCGGTATAGCAGCAGCGGCGCTGCCGGGGAGGGGCTGGGGTCGGGGGGGGAGGGCAGGCAGGCGGTGGCGGAGGGAGGAGCCGTCCTTAGCGGGGCCTGACCAAAGGGAAGGCGCGGCGGCCGCCTCCAGACTCCGTGCGGGCGACAGCGCAGGCGCCGCAGCGAGATCTGCGCAGGCGTCCTGCGCCCAGTGAAGCTGCGGCAAGGGCGGAGGCCCGCACCCTGTTGGCGTTACCGCCCTCTTCCGGGTGCGCGGGGCTGAGGGGGGGAAGAGCCCGGGCCGGGGGGTGCTGGTGCGGGGAGGTGGGGTGTGAGGGGCGAGGGTCTGGGGGGCTAAGGCGGGTGGCAAGCGGCCTCCTGTGAAGCGATAAAAAGGGTTGAAGGGTTACTGCGAAAGGGCCCATCTAGGACGTGTTAGCAGGTGGGAGCAGGGTCAGGTCTCTTGAGGTGAGTGAGTTCCCGGGGCCGCCCGGCCGCGCCTCCCCCTCCCCGGTTCTCCTCAGCTCTGCCCTGGCGGGGGAGGGAGGGATGGAAGGAAGAAGGAAGGAAGGAAGGAGGGAGCGGGCTTTGCCGCTAAAAAGGGAGAAATTGGGGTCACACGTTGTCATCAGCAGATCTCATGGGGAGGCTGCAGGAGTCTCCCCGACATTATCTTGCTTCTCCCCTGCAACTCTTGTCAGCTTGTGAGCCCAGGTTGAGAAATTGAGGAGCTGCAGTGTAGTTTGACGTGTCTTGGGAGAAATGCTGGCTGCCTTTCTCCGTCTCCGGTTACAGGTTGGCAGCGGGAGGTGGGGAACCCTGGAAGTGTCAACTGCGGGCACACGGCAGCCTGAGAGGGAAGGGGCGGGGGTGGGGTCACCGCTGCGGTGTTTGTCCTCGTTAGGTCTTGGGACACCCTGCAAGGTCATTTTTATCCCCGTTTTCTAGAATCCAAGGCAAGGTAGTTCCTTTTTCAAGGTCATACGGTTGGCTAGTGCCAATCTGGTGTCTCCAGTCCCAATTAATTTTTAAGTCCGTCATACCTATAAATCAAACAAAGGGAGATTGTTTCATAAAAGATAGATGTTGGAGTTGCCAATACTGTAATAACCCCGTGACAAGGTGGTAGGATTAGGGATATGGGAGGGTTCTCTGATGCCTGAGAGGCCATGCAGCCGTGGAGAAGTGAAGCTGGGCCAGGCAGTTTAGCTTGCAGTAACAGACAAATAAGCATCAACAGAGGTAAGGCAGTGCAGTAAAAACTCGGGGTTGTCTTAGTTTTTTTTTTATTCTGTTTTAACTGCACTGTGATTATGAAGGGATGTGATTCACTACAGCCTAGATTTCTTCTGTGTTCTTCCAATGATCTAATGAGGAAAAGAGCAAAACCAGGCTGTTATGTCTGTGTTTGAAGCAAAGAAATTAAAAGCAATTTAAAAGTCAAGTCTGATTTTTGAAGATAAAAAGAAAAAAAAAATAGGTGGCAGCTTTAAGACTGTATGTCCATAGCTGTCAGTTCTCCTGACAGGATATAACAAAACAAACAAAAAATACTGGCACAACACTTCATGGCTTTAATCTTACTTATGTGATTAAACTACTGTGATAAACTCCAACTTTACTAATTTTTTTTTTATGAGAATTCAGTATGTCTATTGCTTGTACCACACAAGGTGCCATAAGTAACAATAACAGGGAAGTAAAGGGGTATTAAAAAATTGATGGGGAAAATAGGGAATAAATTTTAAGTCCATTAGGAGTTAGATTTGAGGGAAAGAGTTGCAAAAGTAATAAAACTGAGAACATTTGAAATTGCAAAGACATACAAAGTGGAAATGAAGGCTGCTACAGGTGTTGGAACTGAAAGGATGTTTCTGAGAGCCTTTTTTATATTTTGAGATGCATGTTTAGTGGAAAAAGGGAGTTTGGAAATAAAATCAAAGCTTGTGAAGAACCATTACTATTTATAGGGCTGAAAAGAATCAAGTAAATAAGATGAACTCAACAGTGGTGTCAGTTTTTCAGATATCCTCTGTGTTTATAATTTTTAAATACTATGTTACTGAGATTCTAACTAATTTTATACTGTATTGTGTATACCTTTCTCAAATATACTGTGGACAGTAGAAAAAAAACTAAAACTGAAGTATCTGTGTCTTCCAAACTTTAAGCTACTGCCATATGACATTACCCTGAGCCCTTCTGCATCCCATGGAGAAATCCCATTTTGACAGTGCCATGGGGAAGCAAGAGTACATGCCAGCTGCCTTTCTAATAATTTTTGGCACTGCCAAGTGCCTCATGTAACAACAGAGTTCTACCTGCTTTTCAGCAAGGGCATTAATTTGAGCCTTCCTTTTCTGCAGGAGTGCCAGCTTTCAGAGAAGTTGGATGGGTTTAGTTATGTCTCAAACATTTTTACACCTTTTTCAAATTACCTAACAAGTTCAGAAGTTACTGGGCAGGCTCACAGGCATTGTGAAATAAGGATACAATTACTGTATGGGTATTTTATTAGGTCCATCACAAACCTGTGAAAAGCAACAAGTGGAATAAAAGAGTTAGGTATAAAATGCTCAGCAACTGTACTGTTCTTGGCAGGAATAAGGAGGATATGCTTCATTTCTGTGAACCACTTTGCCACCCAACCAAAAGAAGCTGTGAGCTTAGGAAGCCATGTTAGGTAAGGGCAGCAAGATGCCACTTAGGTGGCCATCCTTTTTCTGGGCAGGAAGTCATTAAGAATTTTGATTGCCATCACAGCTGAGGGCAGAAACTGCCTGCTCTGTAGCCATCTTGGGTAAGGGAAGTGGAAGGGAGGTGACTGTCACATTTGATTCCTAAAGAGCTGGTGTCTGATTCAGGATAAAGAAATGCAGCAGAGGTGGAGTTTATGTGCCAACCTGCTAAACATCAGAGTTTTGGCTTGGGTGTGTCAAAGTGCAGGAGAGGTTCTATGATCTTAATGACTTGATTGAAAATAAGATCTTATGCTGAAGGAAGCCTGTTATGAATTTTAAGTTAACTAACTGTCTAGAAAATAAAAACACTGAGCATCATCATAGGCAACTCAACGTCAGATTTCTGAGTACTGTGCAGTGATGCAAAAGGCTACCAAAATATTAATAATACGTACCAGATAAAGATTGTCAATTGCAGGTGGTGTGAACCGGCTATTTAATGAGATATCCTGACTCGAGAGATTGTTACATTTAGAATGAAAGGGGCATGTGATATAGCAAAAGCTCAGTTTCTAGTAGGAAAATTAAGATGCGTACTGATAATAAAAGCAGATTAGACTGGTAGGAAGGAAGAGGTGCACAGTTTTCTACTGTAACTCATAATTCACTAAATCGATTTCTCACTGATTTTCAGTAATACAATGAATTACATGTTCTACTTTTTTGAGCCATACCAAAATTTAAAGTATGATAGTCTATAAAGGCATTTACTGCTACAAAGAGCAATGTGGAATCTTACAGCAAAGTTTGAATTGTTATTTACATCCGAGTGTTATATCTTTTGCAAAACAAACTTGCCTGAGAAGTAACTTCTGAGACATTATGAGTGGCATAGAGCTGTCAAAAAGTAAAGAATTATTTTAGAGCAGCAGGTTCATTTTCCTGGAGCTATAGGTGTGGCAATTTGGATGTTAACACTACAGAGATGTCATGCCCAGCAATCTGTTCATGTCCACTAGAGGACTGAAGGAAGAACCAGCTGCATGGCACTGTCAGACTAACTAGCTCAGACCAGTGTTTGCTGATCTATAGTTGCTTTTGAGATGCTATGACTGAAAACAGAGTAACATTTTTTGTAATTAGTAAAAGTGCTCTCACAAAATAAGCTAAACAAGGAATGGCAAGGTTACTGTGACATTGTGATCCTTCAGCTTGTTGAAATATTCTGGTTGCAGTTCTTGATAAAATTCACAATATTCTGTTCATGCATGATAGTGCAGATTACTGGACAGTCACAGGCATAAATGGTGTCACTGCAATGTATGCCAAGGCAGCTGCAATCCAATTTTAATTTTTGGATACCCGTTTGTTTTAGGAGCTGCTGAATACATATACATTCTACAAACGTGTTAACAGCATGTTTTGAACATTCTGCACCATCACTGCATACTAAAGCTGATGGAAATTGGCCAGGCAGCAGCCAACAGCCTTAGCTGCTACCTGAAAGAAAGCATTCTGCTGAGGGAGGTAGGATAGAAGGGCAGAGACAGCAGCTGTAGAAGAGAGATAGAGGGTGGAAGAAAGCAAGACAGACCCAAATGGTGAGCAGTTTTGGCACTGCAGAATCCAGAGTCCCGTGTAGGCCTGTAGGCATTACTATTCCAGCAACTGAGATCACAGGGAATGCTTTTTCTGGAAGATGCTCTTGTCCAACCATGTTGAATATTTATATTAATAGATTGCTGTCTTTCTGCAAAATAAGACATAATTCATAGACCTCTGTAGGGGGAAATTCCATATGCAGAGACCTACTGTTCATATTGCAATTTGTGGCAAAGCATTCTCAGTGAAAAGACTCCCAGCTGTGAAGTCTTATCTTTTGTTCTGCACTGATAGGCTCCTGGAAGGAGAATGCAATCAGTCTCAGTTATTCTAGACGTTACAATACTTAAAATATATGCAGAAATATTTCTATTCTTTTTCTTAAACAACTGACATTCTTTCTCAGCCTAGGAAATGAAAATGTATGTGAAATCAGTCGGTGAACGTCTTTCTGAACTTACGTTTCCTTAGTAATTAGGAATACCCCCACTAGGTGAGGATCCTCTCTTTTTCAGTGACTTGCTTCTTGAAGATGGTGTGTCTGTTCTCTAAACCTATTCTGTTAAGCATCAAGTGGAAATTAGTTCCTGGTTACCGCTTAATGAAATGAGCAGAGAGTATCAGTCTTAAGTATTTTATTTTTCCTATTTTGCTTTTATGTACTTGTTATTCACATGAAAACTTGCACGTAGAGGCCAGCAAACACTAGAAGGGAATGCATGATCATAATAGCTAAAATGTTGTTGTGCTTATGATAGCAAGAATGTAAACACAGGAAAGTTTAAAAATGTAAGCAAGGGAAAGCTTGTAAGATACCAGGAGATATTATCTTTCCTTAAACCAAGTGATAAAAGCTTTGGCCCAGGCCCTCTTTGAGCTCATAAATGGAAACATCAAGTGAAATGCCACTGCAGAGTCATTTTTCTGAGTTTACCGTGATGAATCTAAATCTTAGCCGTGTTTTATTTTGGATAGAAGTCTTTTACAGGCCTCAGGCATTAATTATTGGGAAAGTTTCTGAGCCTTACATGACATCATGGTAAGATACCTGAAACAACTAGAGACAGCAAGATCCTGCCTGTACAGCCACTTAAGTAACACACTGCATAACTTCACTCATATCTTAGTTTATTAAAATTCACCTTGCCACTAATTGTTTATGATAACTGAAGACCACTGTATCCTACACAAAATTATCATTGTAATAATTTATTATAATGTTGTCTGAGTTACGTGCTCCTTCTTTGTCTAGGAAATTACCACAATGTTCAAAGCATACTTCAATTTCTAGCAGTTTGTTTTTGATAGATAAACAAATGTTGTTAATGGGTCTTAAGGAAACAGTGCATCTAAAGAGTTGTAAATTTTCTATTTATTATTTATAGCTGTGCTATCTTGGTTTTAGCATTTGCAACTTCTGCTGGGAAAACCAGGCATGGAGTTAATTCAGAGAACCAGCCTGTCTGCATCTACAAGGTTGAGGGTGTTCTTGTGGTAGCAGTGAACCAGAAGTCTAGCAAGAATAACTAAAGAGTTATAGGACAGGAGAGGAGTAACGGTGGATTTTTTTGTTCAAAAAATTAACTATTTAGCACTTTTAACTCCAGAGAAGGTTTCCAATTGAAATATAAATAGGGCATGAACTGTGCCAAGAGAGTATTTGAAAGCTCTTACATTATTAAATAAAGAGCTTGGCTTTTGGCTGAGGCACTTAAATAGGTTTTAAGAGACTAGGATGCTTTCACTTAAATTATTCCAATTTCTGGGGTAAAGCTGTCCAACCATCAGCTTGCGGGATATTCCCATCTAACCTGACTGATGCTAAGCGTTGCACAGGACATGATGTAGACATGCCTATTAATTACTTAGCGACAATCTTGCCCAGATGCTGTTCATGCCAAACAGGACGAGAAAAATTTTGGCTGTATGCCTACAATATGCAGCTTGCAGGAGTTCCCCGCACTCGCACCCTGCCGAAGCACTGGCGGGGGGGGGTAATTCGGTCTCCAGGGCAAGACGACTCTGACACGATGCCCCATAATGAGGCGGAGTAACCTGCTGCCTCCCGGCCGGCGGCACAAGCTGATCCTCCAGTTGCCGGCAGCTCAGGCGATGCGGATGCGGCCGCCCCGTGCCGGGCGGGAGGAACGCGGCGCTGTCCCGTCAGCTCTCCCTTCCCGTGCGGGCCGCACGGGGGAGCTCTGTGCCCGGGACTCCCCGCCCTAATGGTTTGGGCTGCCGGGCCTTGGTCGCCCCCTCTCCTCTGGAGCCCGGTTGGACTCTCCCGCTCCAAGCGGCTCCGGTGCCCGGCGGAGCTCGGGGGAGGTGCCGCGCCGCTCTCACGTGACTCCCCGCGGCGGGGCGTGCGCCGCCATGTCGCAGCGGGAGCGGAGCCCGAGCGGCGCCGACGAGGCCGGGGAGGACGCGGAGGCCGTGGTGGCGGCGGCGCTGGCGGAGCCGGACGGTCCGGACCGGTGCTTGTCGCTGCTCCCATGGGACCGTTTCTCGGCCTGGCTGCACTGCGTGTGTGTGGTGGGCTTCGACCTGGAGCTGGGCCAGGCCGTGGAGGTACGTGAGGTGGCGGGAGCGTCGGGGTCGGGTGGTGCACGGGTGGCGGCGGTGGTCGTGTGGGCACCGGCGCCTCCGGGAGCGAGCGGCTCTGCGGCAGGGCTCCGCCGGAATCGGGCACTTCCTCTGGTGCCGGCGTTGCACAGCGGCGGGGGGAAGCTCGGCGGTGCTTTGAGGGAAAAGTGATTGTGCAAAATCCCGAGAGGCCGCTGAGGGGAGGAGGGAGCGGTGGTGGGAAAGCTGTGCCAGCCGCAGCTGTCACGGAGCGTGAGGTGAGTTCGGTTATTTGCAAGGGACTGTGCTCATCGTGCTGGTTGTCACGCTGCTGTGCCATTGTGAGTGGTTGTCATCTGCCGCCAAGATGTGTGTTAGAGCTTCATCAGCTTTCTCTGTCTATGAACAGCACTGATTTCCATGGCATCTAGAGGTATCAGATTTGTAAAGAGCATAATAGTAGTGCCAGAGTATAATAATTGTGTGGAGGCAAGTAGGCTTCACAATTAACACGTTGCTTTAGCTCGCTGAGGTATGCAAATAAATCTTTGAAGTGTTTTCCCTGCACCATTAAATAAACGTCAAAACTGTGGCGGTGCCTTAGTGACGCTGCCAGGTTTGTTCAGTTCCCTGCTGCTCTTTGCCATTCTGTGCAACAGGCGAACATCTGAAAAATGACACGGTGGAGCTGCATTAGGGAAGTGACAAATAAGAATAGTTATCATTTGGATCGCCTTCACATAATTTATTTTTAATATTTACCATATGACTGTGCAGGGAATAAACGTGTTTTTCTTTCTTTTCTTGTAAAAGTTGTGTTGGCATAAGTTTTAAGAAAGCTAGCTACTACCCTGTTTAAAATACATAATTTGTATCATTGTTGGCTTCAAGAGAAAGAAACCAGCAGTGCACTGATACTCTGAGCTGTATTTGCTTGATGTTATGAGGTGGTGTTAGCAACAAAGACAAGAAATTCTTTATAACCTGTAATGTAAACAGGTAATGCTCTAGGTGGCCAAGGGAAGCACAGAGTATCTATCCTCTGTCCTGTTTGCAAACAACTCTTAACAGTGCTTTTAATTTTAATTGAATGGGTGTATAAAATTAAACTTAAAATGTCTACGTAACTAAGGCCTGGCTTTTTTTTGTTGTCTTGCTGCTGAAAGAATAATTAGCTTTTAGTTTCTGTTTGAATCCTTAACAATTACCTTACTTAACAATGAAAAATACTAAGACACAGGAATGCAAAATAAGCATTTATATTGTTGCACACCCACACAAAAGATTGTTTTATTTCTTTCTTGGAAACTTTAGACAAAAAGAAGCAGCTCGCTGCTCAAATCTGTGATACTGGGAGCACACTCTTAGAACTGTGTTTGAGGGAAAGGCTTCCCAAGTAGTTAGCAAATTTTCTCCAATAATTTTACATTTATTTTTCTTTAAAATACAAATTGGGCTTTTTTTTTTTTGTTTCCTATCTGGCAAGTTAAATTATTACTTATGGGGAAAAACAAGATACATGTAAGGGACATGTAGGTTTTAGAATATTTGGAAACTAGGAAGTTATGGTCCACAGTAGTTCTGCTTCTTTGTGTCTCCCTGCAGTCTTGTCATTTCCCCTTTGCTTTTGTGCTTCTGATAGGTAGCTTCATCTTCAGTGCCTTCTGGTCATGAAAGTATAGGAAAATGTTTGCATATTAAAAATAATTTTTAAAAAGCTGATTACAGACTTACTAAATGCAGTATGCAGGTATTTCACACACAGGTCTATTTTCAGTTTTAATTATAGCAATAGTGTGTTGTATGACTGTACCTCATTGGATAGAGGACTGAAGGAAAAATAATTGACTTAGGGACCTTATGGCTAGGGTACAGAAAGCCTACTTAGTCAGAGACCAGGTAGTGGATATAATTGTTTTCTGTAGCTTAGGACAGCAGTATATTATCAGGAGATAAATTTACTTATATTTTGACAAGATTAAATCAGATAACTGGACATTAGCAGTATGATAATAAATTTATGATAAGGAGGATTTTAGACCTGCAGTTGCATTGAACTTAAATTCTTCGGCAAGTTCCCATCTATGAAAGCTCTTAAAACTTCTTTGAAACATAATATTTGAATTTATATTGGATTTTGTTTGCTTGCAAGCTATTGGGGAACTTTTTAGCTTAACTTCAACTATCTCAGGTTTGTCTTCTTTCCAGTATGTTGTTTTCCTATTTGCTTGAATGATCACTGATCACATTCATTTTTTTAAATGATGGTGCTTCCATATCTCACACTGCATCATTTATGATTTCTGCTTTGTAAAAACATACTAAAGAAACTTCCTTCTTTTTCTATCAGTACAAGTCATGGCTTCTTGAGTGTGTTTTTTGTTCCTTCAGACCGCTCTCCTTTGGGGCCAATATTCATCCTCCAAGAGTTCGTATTAATATAGAGGATGTTTTGTGATTGAATCCTGATTACTATCACCTAACTGTCCATGGCTATAG
Organism: Calypte anna; assembly: GCF_003957555.1. NCBI lineage: Eukaryota > Metazoa > Chordata > Aves > Apodiformes > Trochilidae > Calypte > Calypte anna. The sequence goes on along the minus strand of NC_044258.1, from coordinate 9,182,958 downwards.
ATTTCAGAGAGTAATACCTTGTGGCTTTCTAAGGAATCATCTATGCCATTTCTGAATGTACCAGGTAAATCTAAAGGATGCAATCTTGCTCTCCTTTGGGACCTGTTGCACCAAAAACCTCAAGTATTGTGATTTTATTAATATATATCTGTGGTCTCCACCTGGCATCCAAAATACCTTATAAAGATCTGTGTGCTTAAAAGCATATAAAAAATAAGAACAGAGACATAATATTATTAGCTTACCTTAGAAAACAGCATAAGGCAAGTCAGGTATTTGAGGATTGTATAAAAAAAAAGTTTAATAGCAGATCATTGCTTATACAGAGTTTTTTTTTAATAAAATACTTTTTTTCTGTAGGTAATATATCCTCCACATTCAAAACTCACAGATAAGGAGGTAAGCCATAGCTGCTGTATAAGTATATAGTTTGTTTTTAGCTTAGCAATTTTAGGAAGTATAACAGCTTTCTTTTCTTTTCCCCCCCTCTAGAAAACCAATATTTGCTATTTGTCTTTTCCAGATTCTAATTCAGGTAAGTGATTCCTTCCGTGTAGTCATCTGTTGTCAGACTAAGTTACATTAGATAGAGTTTGACAGTATTGATTAATAGTTTAGATTAAATAATACTTCTAACAACTTAATATTGCAATGTAGAAAATGTATAAATAAGGTTAAATATAAAATTATGATTTTATTGTAATAAGGTCAGATAATGTTTTGGGTTTTTTTAATAATGTAAATTAAATGTCTGGAATGTGAACATGTGAGATCTTCCAGAGGACGTACATACAGAGATGTTTCAGAATACTTTGCAAGTAAAGAATTAATATCTTAAATTGACTTTTAAACAAAATAATATTGTCATTGTAGAGGGATGTGTAAGCACAGCATTTGAATAGTTTAATAAAGCAATTGGAAAATATATGGAGTAATCTTTTCATAAAGAAGTAAATGTATATTTTCTAAATTCATAACAGTGAAAATTACTTTTAAATTAAGAAATCATTTAGCAAGAACAACTGAGAAGCTAAAACCTATGCTATCTTCTCTATTCTGGATGCTTCTTTTGCTGTGTGTGGTCTTGCTTGCTAAATTCTTCTTTAATCTGAACTTCTACTGTTCTGCTGCCAAAGAGAAATTGGAGGCATGTGGCTGATGAGTTGGACCACCTGCAAAAAAGATAAGGCAGAAGTACAGACACTTCCTTTCACATTTATTTCTTTACAAAAGTCAAAACCTGTACTAACAGACATATTTATCCCTTTAACAGCTCTTAGTCTGTGCTTTTGATTGCTCTGCAGCTTAACAGCTCTGATAAAGAGTGATGCAGATGTGAGCTCTCACATAATTTTACCAAGTATCTTGGCTAATTTTTCCCCTTTGTCAAAATCTTACTGCTCTCATTGTTGATGGTGATAAACCTGTCCAGCCTTCAAAAGATATATTGAAGATACAAAGCAATGCATTAGGAGCAAAGGAGTATTTAATTTTTTTTTTCAAATAAGAGTTATTTTGTGCAGAATTGGTATATGTAACAAGGGTTTACTTTCAGCAGGAAAAAAAAACTCTTGCTTTTTGTAATGTCCCTACTAAGAACCTGTAGGTTCTTGATGATTCCTGGTAAGCTGAGGTTTCTGATGATACAGAAGGATTACCTGTGTAAAACTTGTGTTCTAAAAATGAATCAAATGTTGGTTTTAAGTCTGAAGAATAGTTATCTGGAGAATGGAGGTCCGCCTTACTCTTTAGTTGGCTGTGGCTGATGTCAGGACAACTGTGAGTTCAGATGATAGTGGCTTCATGATCTGTTTTGTGGAGGTCTTTGCAAATCGCACCCAAAAGCTGTAAGAGCAAAGCACTAATGAAGAAGTTAGATCAAATACAGAGAAGCAAGTGTCCTTTACCAAATGGAAGCTTACTGCTGTAACAGAAGCTGTAAGTTCAGTAGTAATTGTTTTTTATAGTTGCCTGTGTGAATGTTTACCTTGTTATGATGAAGACAGTCTGCTTGCTACAGTTTAGCAGCGCTCAGGAGGTTGTCTTTTAATTGCCTATGTTCATGTTAGTAACACTGCATACCAAGGGGACATTTTTTATTCTACAGATTTCCCAGAATTAATGATGTCATTGGTTGTTATAAACATTCTAGTAGTGCCCCTTATCACTGCTTCCACGAATGGCACATTTTGTTCAGAATAGCTTCTACTTGAAGTTGTTTTGGAGTTGCTTCTCTTTTAACAGCGGACAATGTTTGTAATGGTGAGAGCACAGTCAGAAGAGTATCAGTCATACAAATTCTGATACTTCAGTTCTCATGTTCTACCTGGTGAAAGTTTTATCAGAGAACCTTTGATAACTGGTACAAATTTAGCCCAAATGTATTTCCAGACTGCATACAGTCAATATACTTTATTACATTTTTCTGTCAGAAATAAGTTTTTATAGAAATGAAAGTTTACTCCTTGAGAATTTTACCGGTAAGCAATACTTCTTTGCACTCCATTTTCTGCAGTTAAGTTTTGCATCTTTCAAAAATACCTAGGCCTGCACAGGGAGTTAAGAGATCAGTCTAACACACTCTTATAATATGGTTTACATATGAACTCTTCGGTGTTAAAAAAGAAAGAGAAAAAAAAAAAAAATATTAAATGCAATCATTGAGTGGAGACATGACATGGTTGAGACAATCAGAACTATACATGCAGATGAGTAAAATGTGTAGGAACAGAAGAACAGCCATTAGTAGAGCTCTTTAATGACATGACAGTCTAATAAACTCCCTGTGAGGCAGAGTTGAAGGCAAGATGTTTATTACTGCCAAAGCTGCCACATTGTTCATTTCTTATATTAATATAAAAATGGTCATAATAGCAGGGTACACTAGCTGTGCAAGGGAAATGAACCACAACTATTTAACCTTTTTTGGCTGTAGACAAGTCCTCATATTAAGCAAGGCTCAAATTCAGAACACTCTCTGTTTGTTGTTTATCTTTTCCCCCAATGTAGGTTGTCTTGGGGACACACAGTTTTGTTTTAGATTTCGACGGTCTACTGGAAGGAAAGTCTCGTTGTGTTGTTTTCTGGACCAATTGGATAGAGATCTACCAGTTTACTTAAAGGTTGGAAATAAGAAAATAGGTTAATTTCTTCTGGGTAATGTTAATAATGCTTTGCATTAATCCTTGAAAAATTATGTTTCTGAACTGGATGTCATGAAAGACAAAGATGAGCAAATTAAGTTCTGGTAACTGATCTTTTACGTTTCCTTAGTATGGGTTTTGGACTGCAATTAATTAAATTGATGAGCAGACCTATTTTGTTACTGACTAGAAATCTGTAGATCAGATTGTGAAAGCCACTACCTTATTGGAAATCTGAAGGGCATTATAACTTTAAAGAAAAAAAAAAAAAAAAAAAAAGCTGAAATATTGCTCTGTGCTTCCACCCTGTATTTTATGAAGATGGAGCAGTTACCTAAAGCACATAGCAGCCAGAAACATTGTTCTTGTCATGTCCTTATGGAATACCGAGACCTTTAACTGCTGGTGGGAATCTGATTCTCAAACTCAATTTGGATCTGTGTATGTGGCAAATACTCAAATTCCTGTTTGTAGGAAGGACGAAGCTGATGAATCTTTGAAATTTGAGAGTGTGCTTCCTTAATACTCCAGGAGTCTTTTATAAAACTAATACATAGGAAGATGATGGATTTTTTTTCAAGTCAGGGCTTTAAGATTTCTAACTGCTAAAATCTGTTTAGTGCTACTTTGCAAAATTATGAGTGTTGATTTATTCCTCAGGAAATTAATTCTGATTTTATTTTAATGGTCTGTCAGAAGACTGTAGATATAAAAATAGTTAAGCCAGAAAGCACAGCTGTTTCCACACTGATGTTACATCTTTGAAGTACTTAGTGAAAAAATAGTACCCATAAACTGAGTAATACTTCCAGTTCATTGTGTGTAATCAACTTTGGAGCTTGCAAGGGAATCAACTTTTAAAATATATATAGAATACTGCAGAAAGGGCACTATCATGTTATTGTGTTGAATTCTTTATTTTGCAGAAAGATCCAGCATATTACTACGGCTATGTATACTTCAGACAAGTTAGAGACAAATCATTAAAGAGAGGCTACTTCCAGAAGGTAATGTCAGTTCTTTTGGGAAAATACTGATTTGGAAAGCAACTATTTTTCAAGGACCTCAGTGAAGCAGGATGTCTTTGTCTCAACGAAATTCATTGTGGATTTATACTAAATTGGTCTAATTTTACATCAGCTTCACAGTCAGAACAAAAGATTTTTGTGTGTTATGAACAAAGTCGGCAACATTTGGTTGTTGTTTCTGTGCAGTTGCCTGTAATCAAATGTGTGGTTGGCTTGCATGTGTGAGAAAAATCACACTTGACATTCTGATAGTAGCCAGTACAACTGTAATAGAACTGAAGGAAAGGATTCATTTAAAATTAATTTTTAAATTTTGTTTTTTCTCTTTATTCCAGTCACTGGTCCTCATCAGCAAACTACCCTATGTCCACCTCTTTCGCACCATGCTCAAGCAAATAGCACCAGAATATTTTGAAAAAACTGAAGCTTTCCTGGAAGCAGGTAGTGATACTATTATGTTATTCTGGAAGAGCTCCTATAACATCACATACTTCTTTTGAAGAAAAAACAAACAAGGATTCTAGTTTGTATTTCTGTCTTCTTGCAGAGTAGAGGGTTGGAATTATAGCTTGATTTTTAGGTAATTGAACAGAACTGCAGCCCAATCGCAGGACGTAATGATCTTGCAGGTCTTTTGCAGCCTAAGTGATTCTGTGATTCTAGTTTTGGATTCTGCATGGGTGAGTTGAATCTCCTCTCCTAAAAAACATAGAATCATAGAACCGTTTTGGTTGGAAAAGGCTGCTAAGATCACCAAGTCCAACCATTAAACTAGCATTGCCAAGTCTACTAAACCATGTTTCTCAGCACCCTATCTGCACATTATAAATTCCTTCAGGTATGGCAACTCCACTCACTTTCCTGGGCAGCCTGTTCCTTCTAGGATTTTGTTGTATGTTTCAGGACTAGCTGTTCAGCAAAAGTACCTGGTGGCAATTTTTAATTTGTGCTCTTCAACAACTGAGTCCATTTGGCCATTCTGACAACTGCTAAGCAACTGTACACGTGTCATTTTGAATGTGGTTTTTTTTTGTTTGGCTGATTTTGAGTTTTTTGTCTTTTTTGTTTGGTTTGGTTTTGTTGTCGTTTGTTGGTATTTTGCTTGTTTGTTTTTTGCTTTTTTGACCAAAGAGAAAAATGCAGCAGAGTGGCACTTGACAATGGGTGCTTCAGCCTTACTGTAGAACTTGAAGAAACAGAGAGGGCCAAATGGGAAAGTTTCTTTACACAACACCTGTATTTTTGTGCTTTTACTGAACATCAACTTGTAGAAACCATTCTTGATGAAGGAATTGTATTTTTGATTGCCTTTGGAGAAATAGTTTTTTCTGACAGTTTGTATTATGAACAAAATAAGGTCTGAAAGAACCGCTAGTATTAATAATTATATTAATAACTATTAATAACTATATTAATGATTATATTAATAATCATTAATATTTTGTTTACAACGAAATGCTGAAAAACTTCATAGCCAAGCTAGGAAGCTAGCTTTTCCCTCAGCTACCTGTGTTTATCTACAGTAGCTGATGAACATAAACATGTGTGCTTGTTTCAGAATTTTTTAATGTACTTTCATGGCTTCTCATGTAATATTTCTTCAACAAATTATGAGTCTAGTTGCTACCAAAAATAGAAAACATGAGGATACAGGTTTCCCTGAAAGGAAAAACCTTTAGAGTTCTAGCAAAGTAGGATTGTCAAAAAAGGCTGTAAAACTACTTTAGCATAATCAAGAGATAAGTAGAACTGTTGTGGGCTATCAGCACTAATTTAAAAATGCAGTCTGCACAAAGTTACTACAGGATAATGAATTATAGCATATATTAACTAGTTCTGAATTATACTCTTTTTTTAATTTAAGTTTGTAGTGATGTTGATCGTTGGCCAGCACCAATCCCAGGGAAAATACTGCATTTGCCCATTATGGGCATTATAATGAAGGTAATTCCTCCTAAACTATTTTTCTCAGAGAGTGTTCTCCCCTCCATTTATTGTATGGGTAGTCACTGTATTCTTCCTTGTTTTCGGTGTCTCATACTTCAGAACGGAATAGATGTTTACTCCTCTCAGCATGAAGGTCTGTGAGAACTTGATTAGGTTCCTTCATTGAGGCAAGGAGGGGAGGGTCTTCTGCAGGGCAGAGGTTAATATGCATTTTTTGTAGATATTAAAAAGAGATGTTTTGTTTGCAGTGTCTATATTATCCTTCTGGAATACGGATTTTAGGAGGATTTAATGCTAATTGGCAAATCAAACGTTAAGCAGCACTTCAAAATACTGAGAGTTAAGTTCCTGTCAAGCAAATTAAATATAGCAGTCAAAATCATTCGTGTTCTGAAGTTTGACAGGTACAAATTTTTTGGACCACACACACTAAATGAGTTTTTTGGTCTGATGGTAATTTTCAATGATGGTGAAATACAGCTAAATAAAGATATTAAAGAAGCTATATCCAGTGTGTGGGTAAGAACTGGGCCTCTGGGAGCCATAACATTTTCATGTAAAATGCAATTAAGTGGATTTGATAGATCTAGAGGTTACAGTTGAACATAGTTTCTCAATAGATCCTCTCGAATTTATGGCTAGATGCATGTGCATCACTAGGGAGAGGAGCAAGTTGTTTCTGGAGCTGTTCTGAAAGAACAAATTTAATGAAGTCAAGTCCTGGATGGATGCTAGACCAGGCTGCTCCAAGCTCCATCCAACCTGTCCTTGAACACTTCCAATACGAGTGTATTGATCCCTGTAGCAATGATTTGCAGTCTTCAGCCGCGTATTCATTGTTACGTGGATGTTCTGTAGAGTACATTAAGCAGCATCCTGTAGTATTTCCTCTTTAAATGTTGTATCTTGTCTGTACATCAGTGTTTTAAGTGTCTGTTGAATTCGATGCAAGGGGAAAAAAAAGTCTGTCTTTTTCTTTCAAAGTTGCGGATTCCAACATATCGTGACAAGCCTGGAACAACGCCAATAGTACAGAATATGCACCAGGTAGAGATTAGATACTTCTGTTTTATATAACCCCTAGGCAAAGCTAAATACTTGCCTTCATTTTTTTAGTTTAAATTTGTTCATAAAAGATAGGTGGCAAATCCTCATGTACTTCGATAACAAAGAAATCTACAGTCTTTTAAACTTTGAGTGGAGGAATCTAGAGTTGGATTCTTTGTAGAAAAGGTGTTCTAACCCAGCTACCCCAAGTACTTTAGGAGAAGACTGTTGACTGAAAAAAATTACTGGACCCAAACTTCCTATAATGAGTGAAAAGTTTCTTTGGTTGTTTTGGGGGTGAAAACCAAATTAAAAATCTTTAAACAGAGAGGATGCATATAAAACGAATCTATCTGTGCCTGCATGTGCTGCAGAGCTGTTACTCAAAATGGCTTCAGTATTTTGTATCTTTTCTGGACTGAAAGTTGCATGCCTGTAAGTGGTGTGTGTGTGTATGTGTGTGTGTGTGTGTGTGTGTGTGTGCTTTTAGCACACACACGGATAGTTACTTGTGGAGATTATGTCCATACTGCAGTAGTATAGTAGGGGTAAATAGTTAGGGTATGTACCATCTACTGTCTGTAAGCATTTAAGGGAAACTATTTCATTTAATACCTAGGTATTCTGATGACTAAAAAACAAGCATTGCGATGTCTTTTAGGCAGATGCTCAGATCTCTCTGGCTTTACCGACTGTTCATGAAGTAGACCTTTTCAGGTAGGAGTTTGGATTGATTTATTTCTAGTTATGGTTTCCTACAAGTCAAAGATGTATGATGGGTCCATAACATGTCTCTTAGCTTGCAGGCTAACGTTTATCAGTATTGATTTTAATTTTGTTTTTCTGTGAAGCTGACTAAAAAAAAATTCAGACAATATGTGGACTGAAACTGCAATAAACAAGTTTATTAAATGCTCCATTTCACATGAGTATTTGATATTTTTCCAGATGGCTATTAAATACCATTGCAAACTTCTTTTTTTATCCAGTTCTTAATCAGATACATATTTCTTCTGGATAAGTGTATTAAAATATGTCAATGTTTTTCTAGGTGTTTGTGTCCAGTGTTCTTTCACATTCAGATGCTTTGGGAACTAGTACTGCTAGGAGAACCACTAGTTGTGATGGCACCCTCACCATCAGAATCTTCAGAAACCGTGCTGGCACTTGTTAGGTAAATCTTAGTGGAGCTTCCTAACTAATGACCCAGTGGGTCGCATGTGAGTGCAACTTCATTTGAGCTGAATATAAAAAAATACTACAAATTTTAGAATTGCTTGTTTCTTTAATGAAGTTTTGCATTGTATACATATAGCAGGCTTATCTCTTTTTTACCTTGCAGCTGTATTTCACCGTTAAAGTACTGCAGTGATTTCAGGCCATACTTCACCATACATGACAGTGAATTCAAAGAATACACGACTCGCACACAAGCCCCGTAAGTAAATCAAGCTTTGTTGTGAAGGTTTTGCTTTCAACCACTTCTAACTGTAAATGTGTGTTCAGATACTGCTTAACTAGTCTGAATGGCTATCATTATAGAATACATTTAGACTCTTTACTTATAAGGTTTATCCAGTTGAGTGTAGTAGTTACCTGTTTTTAGGTTTCCCTCATGGTATGCAGGATTTAGAAACTGTAAAACAATGTCATCATTAAGCTACATTGATGGGAATCTTGTATGCAAAATAAGTAAAACTGCAAAAATGAAAGTGGGGAGAACATTTTGTTTTTCCAGGAGGGTTTGGTCATGCAATACCAGCTCAGTAGTAGCTCCTTGGAAAATTGTGCTATGGTTGTTTTTATTCTTAAGTAGTTCCTAAGCAAAATGACATCTGGAATTCAACATTAATATTGCTGTTTTGTAAAGTTAATCCAGTCAGTGTCCAAGTTGAGACAATAATTTAAGAAGTATCTCTTGACTAAATTTGTTAGGGAAATACTACAAATACAAAATTAAGTTTATTTTTTTAAGAGTGCAAGTTTAAAAAATGTTTTGAGAGTGCTTTAAGCACACACTTTTCTACTTTTCTTTTTTAAATATACCCTCTTATTTGAGAGCGACCTCTCCTTCTCTCTTCTTATTGTATCTGTTAATAATATGTATGTTATATGCATTACTTAAATGCAACTTGATTTATGAATAGAGTCCCTGTGTTAGATTTACTGATCTTTTAGTAAAGAAGCTTTTTCTAATGGCTGAACAGGCAGTGGTTGTTGTGTTGAGATTTCTATTTGTTTTGTTGGGTTTTTACTCTATTTTTCCTCTCAATGGAAGTACCACCAGAGATACAGCAGTGGAAAAGCATACAAACATAGACATTATGTTTCAGATCATATTCCATGGGAATTGTTATGCAGTATGTAATTTGATTTCTAAAAATATTTCCTTGAAGAATTTGGTTAAACTTCAGTAACCCATGCTTCAAAATTGCATCTGCTCCTCTGTAGCAAAATAGAAAGGTTGTTTGCTATGTATGTTAGTGTTTGAAACAAAGCTCAAATTGCTTTAGCTTTCTTAAAGAAAACAAAATTTGGTAAGATTGGGAATAGGTTTCTGAAGCAGAGGCTTTAAAAAAGAGAAGAAAGCAGGTGATGCAGATTCTTTGCATTTTATTACCTTTAGTGAGACAGGAGCAAGGAGTATTTTCATCTTGATGTTTTGATTCATCATGCCTTTACTGAACTGGTTTAAAATCATAATTACTTCTGTAAATGTGATAAATTAAGGCTCCTAAAAGTGACTTATTAGCTTACCAAGTTCTGCTAATATATAACCAGTAGCAGTTAAATAAGATCCCTCATTATTTATTACCATCTTACCTGGACCTAGAATCTTTTTATTTTCTATTGCTTGTGTGTAAATGAAAGCCTTACTTGACTTTAATCCTTGCTCTGTAGCCCTCCAGCTAGTGAAAGAATGTCAAATTGTGGCCACTGGTCCGTATAAAATGTTGCTTTTTGGTTCACACAAAATAGGCATGAGAAGATTGCAAAATTGTGTGAAGTTACACAGAACTTGATCCAGTACTAGGGAGAAGAGTGCCTCTTATTTGGGTTTGATTAAAGACTCTGTTTGCTTCTTATCTTGATTCTTATGACCTGACCATGAAATGAAGATAAAGCATTGTAAGTTAATTTTTCAGAGTACAACAAAGAAATGTGTTGAGACCTATTTATGGGCACTGGTCTTTATCACTGTTTTAGCAGAGAGACTGTAAATCATACATGGCAACACCAAAAAAGCAAGAACAGCATTTGCAAATCCCAGGGAATTTAAATCAGAAATGTAAATTAGTTTAACAGGATTATAGAAATAGCAAAAAATAACGAAGCTGAATTCAAATGAGTGGGAGGAAAATACGTAATATGTGGAATGAAATGTTTTCAGGATTACATACTTGAACAGTAGGAGGACTCAAAAGAAATTATTTTTCTGGTGAAGGTTGAGTCAGTGACATGCAAGGAAAGACTTCTGAGAAACTGATAAAATTTTGTGCTGCTCATTTTAAGATGGAATAGGGAGGGGGAAATTGCTATTTCCACAGCCCAGACATTACACTTGCCTACAGAGCTGTGAGATCAGATTTTTGTCCTATCTGTGAATGCTTAATGGGTTATATATAATTTGTGTGTGCATAGTTATAATTAGAAAGTGGAGGGAAAAATGAAAGTCAGAAAAATTTGTAAGTTAACATAGAAATTGATGCCAAATTGCCACCATGATAAAGCTTTAAGAATCAAATAAAAACCTAAAGAAAGATCCTTTTTTTCTTTCTCTCCATCTTATCTCAAATAACAGGAAACTTAAGGATGGCACATACAAAGCTTTAACATTTGGGATTTTTAAAATCAATCTGAGGAGATTCTTATGAGCAACTTTTAATATGTCTGTTCCAATGAGGCTTGCAGTTATACTCTCTTCATGGCTAACATTTGCCTGTAAAGTGGATAACAGCCACCATTTAAAAAATGTATTGATAGTTTACTGTATTAATGCTATAAAGCCCAAATCCTGCAGCCCTGTTCTCTTACTGTCCTCTTCCCTGTGTGCCCCTGCACATCCTTAAAGCTGGAGTCTTAGCACAGAGTAGGGGTTGTGAGCTTGGGCACAATGCTGTTAATGTATTTGTACTTCACCACTTGATAACTGCTTTTTAACAAAGAATGCTGAAGTGTTGGAATGGAAATGGGTTATTTAGTGTGTGTTCTGCTTAATTCTGTCATCTGAGAGTAGCTCATGCAAGCAGTGGTCAGACTGACATGCACACTGAAGTACTGAGAGTTTTGTATAAGCAAACACTGAAAAGGAGCAATTTGTCTTTCAAATACAAGTAAAATTCTCTCTCAGATAAAAAAATTATGAAAAAATCACATAATACCCTGTTCACATTGTAAATGGGCAGAATTTAGCCAAGAGCCTAAGCAAAAGATGTCAGTTTTATTTTCCATTATTATTTAGACTTTAAGATAACATCTCTCTTGCTATTTTCTAAAACTTAAAAACATTGATAAACACACTGTGCTCCTATGTGAAACTTTAAAATGTAACTTGTAAATACAAAAGGAAAATAATTCTCAAATTAAGAGTTGACATTAACCTTTTGTATTAATTAAGACAGAAGATCTTACTGTCATAAATCAAACATTGTCATTATTTTTCTAGACCATCTGTCATTCTAGGGGTGACGAATCCTTTTTTTGCTAAAACACTTCAGCACTGGCCTCACATTATCCGAATTGGAGATATTAAACTTCCAGGTAAAGTACAAATACCTTCTACTATCCTGTGCAACAAGCTCTGTGTTATTTGTTTATTTACAAATGTATTTCATTTAGTACAGTTTAGTTTCATGCTAACCAGATCCTCATAGATTTATATCTGTCAAGTGAACCTAGGCTCTTGAGTACTTGCGTGTTGTATATTGCCAAATCTAGTATATTAAATGCAGAGGTGGTAATACTCATTAGTAATAATGTTTCACCTTTTTCATAATTTGTTTTTGTATCTCTCCCAATAAGATATTAAGTTGTTAAACACAGTTTATTACTGATGTTAATTTTAGCGTGAGTGGAATGTAATAAATCAGTGGCATCAAGTACACAGGAAGTAAAATCCATGTGAAAACTAGTTGGAATGTCACAGTAAGAACAGGGACAGAGAGAGAGAGGAGTTTGGTTATTTTTTTCTTTTTTTTTTTTTTTTTGTTTGTTTGTTTGTTTGTTTGTTTGTTGGTTGGTTGGCTTTTTTTGGTTGGAGGGTTTTTGTTAAATTTATTTTCCATTTCTCCTTACTCTGCAGTTTCACTAGCTTTTTATACTATTATCTTTCCTGAATTTGAACATCCAACTAGATCTAGGAGGAGGTTCTGCTGATTCCGCAAGATTACTAAAAGGGTTTCTGGTCTTCTGGCTGGAGAAGGATATATTTGGAAAAAAACAAAACAAAAAACAATTTAGTTTAGCCTGTGGAAAAGGAGATATAAAATAATTTTCTTCCAACCCAGTCCATTGCTACTGTTTTAATTTGTTATATACAATTATTATTTTGGCCAAGGTACTAAAGATTTTTTCCAGAGAGCATTTATCCTAAGGGGAACAAAGAAAGGTGGAATATAATTTTAAATTAATGAAACATCATTCACTGCTATTTAGTCAGTTGGGGTTTTTTGTGGTTTGTTTTTTTTTTGTTTGGTTGGTTTTTTTAAGCTTTTCAACAGGGAGCCTTTATACAAAGGGAAAAGCCTGTATCCTGTTATTTGTATGCTTACTGGATGTTTCTGGATATATATTTGGACCCATGTTGGCCTTCCGATTCTTAAAATATTAGATAGTCTTCTAAAAGAAAGAATCTGTTTCTAAAATGGAGATCTCAAGTCAGGTGGCTTTACATGTTTTGACAGGTGAAGTTCCAAAGCAGGTGAAAGTGAAAAAACTGAAGAACCTAAAAACTTTGGACTCCAAACCTGGTAATATGTTGCTTCAAAGTTAAATTACCACTATTATAAAGCATACCCCATTTTGCCTTTGGCTATATGTTGCTTTTTTTCCTTAGGTGTTTATACCTCTTACAAGCCATACTTGAACAAGGATGAAGAAATTGTTAAACAGTTACAAAAGGTAACACTACACATCTCTTCTTAATGGAAATTGCCTTGTGTGCTGTTGTACGGTGCTTTCATTTAAGGCTGAGCTCTGCCTGTGTAACTGAAAAAAAAAATTATTCCTTTGCCCTAGTTCATAACAGGATAGGAATACACTCTCATTGTAGAAGAAGTGCTGCTGCCTTGTTAGGACTTTCTGTTAACAACAGGAATGGTAGAACTCAAGAAATTAGCTTAATAATGTAGAGAATTGATGTGATTGATGTGTTAATGTTTTGGGGTTTCCACCATCTGCCACCACCCTCTCGTCTCTTTGGTCTAGAAATCTCACAAAAAAAGTAAGAATCAGAGCTTCCAAACTTTTGACTCATTTGCAGAAGTTTCTTTATAGAAGGTTTTTTTTTTTCCCCTTGAACTTCTTTGCATGAAAATAAAAAATGTGCAATTGAGTAATGGGTATCTGTGCCAACTGACTTGATGTTATTGCTTTCCTTTCATGGTTCAGGGGAAGGGGTGCTATATGTAAGCTTACGGCAAATGAATACAGAAACACTTGAATAAATACTCCTAAAAATCCACAGAAGTACTTGCATGTTTTGGAGTTACAGACTTGTGATATTTTATTTCTTTTTTAAGGGTGTGCAACAGAAACGTCCTACAGAAGCTCAGAGTGTGATTCTTCGGCGGTATTTTTTGGAATTGACAGAGAGCTTCATTATTCCATTAGTGAGTTGTTAGACTAAGGAGGTTTTTTACATACATAATATGGGAGTAGGTTGTTTTCAGTTAGCCTAAGTCCAGCCACTAGCAGTGTTCCCCTGGGGTAAACACTGGGTCCAGTAGTGATCTGGTTGATGGGGCATTGTGATAGAGTTTTGTTGGTTAGTTCTATGTTTGTATGAGGGACCTGGAAATCACTTACAAATTTTATGCCAAGTGGGATTACTGTTTGGAATCACCCAGGATATGAAGGCACCTGTGGACTGTCACCAAAGAAAAGAGACATTGTTTGCTAGTGGCTGGAGTTCAGGATATGTGTTCCCTTGTTTCCTGTTCTCCTTTCCCTCATGTCCTCCTTCAGTCTTGCTGACGTAAAGCTCTGTTGTTGGGAAATACAAGTGGTGTTGAGAGCGTTCTTATGCTCTCATGTGGTAAATATGCACAACCTCACCCTGTATCAGTACTTTGAAGAGAAAATGCTGTGGTCACAAGTGATAAGTAAACATCCACGTGGACTGTGGATAATGCTGGTTATGAAAGCAACCTTTCTTTTTTCCTTTCCCTAGGAACGTTATGTGGCAAGCCTAATGCCTTTGCAAAAATGCATATCACCATGGAAGGTAAGGAAATAAAATTTGAATTAACTGGAAATTGGTGATTAGAGAAAACATTTGTAGTATGCTAATAGTTTTTTTTTTCTTTCTTTCCATAGAGTCCACCACAGCTGAGGCAGTTTAGCCAAGATGATTTCCTGAAGACACTGGAAAAAGCAGGACCACAGCTCACATCAGGTTTAAAAGGAGACTGGATAGGACTTTACAGGTCATTCCTGTTGTTAGCATAAAAAATTAGACAAATCAGTAATATGAATGCTCTTCATGGGCAAACTTGTTATCAGTATTGATTTGACCAAGACTTGCTTTTAGAATATGTGTTTTAATAAGAATTGATAGCACTTAGTATACCTTACTCACTTAAATCAGTTGCTTTGTAACCTTTTAATGCTTTTCATAAGATGTTATTAACCCTACAGGTCTCTGAATACCAGAGATACCACTTAATTTCTCCTTCCAATCAAACACAAAGTTAAAAATGAGGATATTTCAAACTAAGCCTTGCTTTTTTTTTTTACTGACAAAAGTCCTAATCTTTTTTGTCTTTCATTCCCATTTTCTTTATATGGTTTTCCCAGTCTTTGTCTTAATTAATAGATGAACCTATAATACTCCACTTCAGAATATTACCTCTTTTCAAAAGTAAACCTGGAAAGGGTCCTAATATCTTCTTCAACCTCAAACATAATTGCTATATATTTGATTACTTAGAAAAAGGTGCTATAAAAATTGTAATTAAAATGTAAAATGTATTTTTCTTTCATTATTTTACCAGGCATTTTTTAAAATCACCCAACTTTGATGGTTGGTTTAGGAGCCGGCAGAAGGAAATGACACAGAAGTTGGAGGCCCTTCATTTAGAAGCACTGTGTAATGAGGTTAGAAAAATATGTGCTTATGATTATATTTGTCATCTAATAAAAATTAATATGCCACATCAATGAACTTACAATGTAAGATCCATTAGTAAGAAGCTGAAGTGTGTGTAAGTATAATTTGAGTTGGACCAACTGATAGGGTATCTCTAGAGAAGAGATTCTGCAGCTCAAGAGGTAATAGGAAGAACAAAAAAGTAAGTCAAAACAAAGTGGAAAATAAACAGTGGAAATAAATAAAGGAAATAAAGCAGTGGAAATAAATAAAGGAAATAAAGGCGGTTTATTTTTAAAAGGCCATTGATAAGGGATTAAGGAACAGACTTCCATAAGAAAATTCACTTCATGAACAGATTTTACAAGTTACCAACTATGTGATCTGCTTTAATGTCCTAGAAGTAAGTGCTGCCTGGCACTATTTTAATATTCCATTGTTTTGGCAGATTGGATTTGGTAAATGTTTACTGCCATTTTGCATTGTAGATGCTATTTTTGAAACTAAGCCTGTTTGGTATGATTTTTATTTTTATTATTTGTGTATATTTGGTTTGTGTTCTAGTCTTCCAAATCCTGAACAAACATGCAAATAAAATAGATTTTGCAGTTCACAGTAGGCAGAACGTGAGTAAAATGAGCTTAGTAAATGGCATGAAAATAAGGAGAAGACCGATTCTGAATGGTAGAGGTAAACTAACACTACTTTTGAAAGTTATGTAGGTTGCCATAGATATTTCATTGCTTAATTTTTATTTTTTAGAACTTGGTTTTCTGGAGTCAGAAGCACAGTGAAGTAGAAACGGTAGATCTTGTCTTAAAGTTAAAGAATAAATTGGTAAGTAACTGGATCAAACATGTCCCAGATTTGCCTAACTTAAGTAGATAAAAGTATTGTATAATTGTGTTTACAGCTACTTAAATAAAAATATTCTTTAATAGCTTAAGGAACATTATTCATGTTTTTAAAATAGCTCATTTCAATTGTGACTGAAATGTTAGCTGCCTTCCCAACGTTGTCCAACTGTGTTGGAAACATGGCACTGATCTGTTGTTTTAAAACTACCTGGAATTTTGTGACTGATCCCTGAGTGGGAGCAAGGCTGAATTCTCAGAGAAGTAGAAAACCAAATTAATTCAGTGTTAGCTCATGCTTCTTGTTGGAATTTCTACTCAGCAAAAGAATTAATTTTCAAGATGTGCTAATTTGTCACTTCAGTATGTCTTTATGACAAACTGGCATTTTTAGCAGAAATCATGTCTTATTGTATCTTTGCAGTTGCAGGCTGACAGAGAACAGCTTCCTGTGAAAACTGACACACTGAAGAAGCTGCAGACACACATCAATGATATTATACTAGCACTTCCAGATGACTTACAGGACATCTTGCTCAAAACTGGCACAACATGATTTCTCCTGGAATTCTTTTTGTGCAGAAAACAAAAGGCAAATGCTGTTTCACAGAAGACAGTGGCTTACCAGCTTTGGAACATGGCTCTAAATAATACCTTAACACTACAAGTGGACTGTACTAATGGTATAGCTCACTATACTATTTTCACTGTTTTTTTCCACTTAAATCCCAATGCAGCTAAAGGAATTCCTGTGTCTAATACTGTTTGAATTAAGTGCTCTTAAAGAAAACAATCTGTGGGCATATGAAACTATACCACAGTATAGGACCACGGTGCAGTGCTGGCATTGCAGAATGTTTTCCAATTGGTGCTGCTATACCCGATGCTGTTAACTCAGGGTTGAGCAATATTGATCTTGTTGATCATCCTTTTGATGTAGTACTACCAGATTGTTTGTTTTTAATTTTGGTTTTCATCTGGTGATAAGCCCAGCTGGCATATTATGTGTCTTGGTCAGAATACATGATAGTTGAGGTATTTTAGTGGTAAATTATTGCTTTCAAAATTGTTTCAGGTACAGCTGAAATGATCAGATCAGTCCTTTCTCCTTACCATCTTTACAAAACCTTATTCATCTTGCATCTTTAAAGCCAAGGCAGCTGATAAAAATTTCCTGAAAAGAAATCTCCTCAATTCAATGTCCGTTAATTAGGGTGTTCTTACATGCCTTAAATATAAAGTAATTGTATACTAATTGGTGGTTTTAAACTGCTGACATTCTAGATTTAAAGTGGATCACTAGTGTAAATGTAAGTAGACAGTGTTCATCACAGGACATAAGTACAGTGGTGTTCTAATACAGGTTTTACAATCAGTGCTTTCAATAGAATTAGCTAATACACAATCTGTTTCAGATGGAGATCATAGCAGTCAGTTCCTGTTATAAATTTATGTTTTCTTACTTACACCAGTAGGTGTTTGAGGAGATAATGAGGCTGAAGATAGATGCTGTCAGCTTCAGCTGAAAAAGGCCTATGGAAAGGTCAGACTGTGGCATGAAAAGATTGTAGCATGAAATTATTCTCAGTATATGCATATAGCAGACATGCACAGAATAATTTCCTCTTGCATATCAAGCAACAAGAATGTGATGTTTGTTTTCTTGAACAAATTGCAGTGGTAAATTCAGCTGCTCCACATGCAGTGTTGTACTTTGACCAGTTTCAAGTAGATTAAAATTGTACACACAGCATACATTTTTACATGACAAGTGGGTCACAGTTACAAAAAAAAAACCAAAACAATTCTGCTTTTAAGTGCTTGGATAGATTTTTTTAAAAATTAAGACATAATCCTGCTATAAGAACTTGCTTTTATATAATAAATATTACATATCTTTCTAAGTCATATTTGGATATAAAGTGTCACAACCATATTTTTATGAAAGTATGTATTTTAATACTGTTATAGTTTGTATACAATTACTCATGACCAAAAGTTTAATGTATCATGTTACTTAAACTACACCACTTCAGCATTAATTTCTAACTTGCAATTTTTTTTTTGCACATTCTGATGAATAGCAGTTTTAATCCAGAAATCAGTAAGTGGCAATTCTTGTACTGAATTATCTTAAAATATTTAATCTGGAGCACTGTGTAGTTTTTTGGAACCATGTAAACTGTTAAAAACTATGCTAACTATCACATGACTGCAAATACATATTTTTGTAAGAGAAAAATAAAAGGTTTGATTTTTAATTTTTCTTTGGATGTTATGTGATTTATATGGTGGGTGTGATTTGTTTTGTTGTTTTTGTTCCTCCTGTGTAAGCAAAGGTGTTGAGTAGATGCTGCTGCTTAGTGTGACTTGATGAAGCTGTACCCCTTAGGTGTGTACTTGGTGTGATGGAGTGATGGTGTAGTTTGATCAGACATGGTTGTCATCTGATAGAGCTACAGGATCTCAAGAAAGCAAATGGCAGGGGCTGCCTTCCAAGAGAAACTTAACCAATCCTCAGCCTATTTCCTGTATACATGTGAGAGGCCTGTGAGAAACATGTTCAGCCTACACTCCATAATGAAATCAAACAAACCTCTCAAGAAGGGCCTGTTTCTAATAAACCACAGCTTCTTTCAGTTTCATTCCCGAATTACTTCCCTCATCTGCCCACTCCTTCTGGATCCTTCTGGTTTGCCTTCACGCTTGGCCTCCAGGCTGCTGCAGTGGGTCCAGGGCACAGAAACTGTAATAAAAGGATGCCACAGTAATTCCTATTTCTACGAGAAAGGGGCAATTTCATTTATTTATTAACTGGCTCTATTGCTGCCAGGCTGTACTTGGGGGCTGAATCCCCTGCTCTCCTCTTGCTCTCAGCTCTCTTGGCCCTTGCGGGGAAGAGCCTGTTGGCTGTCACGCCTCAGCGCAGCAGCAGCACAAGCCTCAGCGCATTACTAGGCTCGGGGGATAGGCCGAGGGCAGCCGTGTCCCGGTGGAGGCACTCGGGCCCCGCCAGCCGCTCCGGCGGGACCGGCATTTACCGCGGGGCCACGGCCGCAGCCTGAGGAGCCGTTCTGCGCCCGGCGGACTGCGTTTCCCAGCATGCCAGGCTCAGCCTTGCCCCAGGCGGCCCGGAAGCTGCGCCGAGGCCGGATGGAAGTCTGCAACTACATCTCCCGGCATGCGCTAGCGGCGGCGGACAAAGGCGGGCGGGCGCGGAGCTGGCGCAGTGCTTGCTGGGAGTAGTAGTTCTCGCC
This sequence comes from Calypte anna, assembly GCF_003957555.1. Taxonomy (NCBI): domain Eukaryota; kingdom Metazoa; phylum Chordata; class Aves; order Apodiformes; family Trochilidae; genus Calypte; species Calypte anna. The sequence goes on along the minus strand of NC_044258.1, from coordinate 9,163,374 downwards.
TCACTTGGGCTCTGTGCCGTGTGGCGGAGGATGGTGACGCGGCCCGGGGGGATGTGGCGAGCGTGACGCGACTTTGTCCGCGTTGGAACCGGGCGGCCGTGGCGAGCGTGACGTGGCAGAGAACGAGCGAGCGAGATTCCCGTCACAGGGCAGCAGCTGCTGCTGTCGTTGCTGCTGCCTTCACCTTATAACTCGGCGCCCCCGGGCGAACCCCGCACACCGGCCGCCTGCCTGCTCTCTCGCGGAAGGATCCGTGCGCACACAGCCGCCTGGCCGCGCTCGCCCTCCCTTCTCTCCTCACCGCGCTCCTCCCGCTGCTTGCGCCGCCGCCCAGCCCCGGCCGGAGCCGCCATGGGCCTCACCATTTCTTCGCTCTTCTCACGCCTCTTCGGCAAGAAGCAGATGCGCATCCTCATGGGTAAGGGTTGGGAGCGGCTCGCTACCGCCGCCCGTCCGCGGCCCTTCCCCCTGAGCTTTGCTGCCGGGGCCGTTGTGTCCTTCTCGGCGGCTGCCGCCAGGCCCGCTCGGTCCCTTACGGACGCGTCCCGGTGGGGGAGGGGAGGTTGACGGGAGGGAACCGTGGGTTCAAGGCGGGGGTGCTTGCCCTGTCCCGGGGCGTGAGAGATGGGACATCACTCCAGCCCCTTTCCGCGGTGCTCGCAGGGTCGTTGTAAAGTGAACGAGCGGAGGAAAGAGATGGAGGGGTGAGGAAAAGGGGTGGGGATAGGGATATGTCTGCCGTTCCTTTTCTCCGCCGTGTTCTCGCTTATTCTCTTGTCTGCCACCCTGAATCCTCCTCTTGGGGGTCCTGGGAGAGGCAGGGCCCCTCATTTCTCCGGGGTTTGCATCCGGGGGTGGGAGGCTTCAGCCCTTTCCACTTGCACCTGCGTTTCCGCCTGCGTTGAGCCGGAGCGATGTGTAGAACAAAGATCAAATTGCAGAAGGTGAAAACGGCGCCTGCCTGCTGGGGAGATGGGTCGGGAGGAGGAGGGAGGGTGTCCCTTTCCCGAGGAGATGGCGAGGAGGTGTGTGAGGCCCTCGCCTCTCCCCGCGCTGCCGCTGCGGCTCCGCTCGGCCTGGGGATGCCGCTCCTGCCCCAGCTGTGGGGTGGCTTTTCCAACAGGATGTGATAGAGCCTGCTGTGTTGGACACCAAGAGCATAAGAAATCGGCAGTAATGGCCGATTTTTGATAGCTAAGGTATATGCCTCTCTGATTCTAGGAAAGGACATTTAAGTATATCGTCTTTGCGTTTTAATTCTCTTGACACTAATGGATGAAATCATAAAACCCACTAGGCTCCTTTTTTTAATGCTTGTACACTGCTGTCAGCCCATAATTATTTACTTGGAATTAGATTGTGTTTCTAGTGAAACGAACCATGTAAGAGTTGAAGCTCTTGAAGATTCTCACTCAAAGATTATGGTTCAAAAGGTCAAAGAAAAAGCATACTGCTTTCTGGTTTTCTTACACTTCAACTCTTCCCTGCCTTCTTCCACCCACCTCTTTACCCCCACCTCAAGCCTTATGCACAAACAGGTAGTAAACCCCGAATTTTTCTCAAATGCTCTTAGAGAAAGAAATGGAGCTTGACTTGTGTCCAGACGAATGGAGTTTGTCCTAAGAATTTATATAAAGTCATTTTGGTGTTGCTAGCTATGTGACTGAGTCCTAACTGTGAAACTTCTTGGCATGCTACTTATCCTTAATGCTGCCTGCTTACTCATAGCAGACACAGTAATGGAGCATTTTAAAATTAAAATTTCTGTGGTTTCCATAGATGTGATGACAGATTTTTATTACATGCAGAGTAATTTTTATTGTATCTTTGCTGTTTGAAATTAGAGACTCTCATCCATTTCAAAATAACCTGAATAATTTTTTTGTCTTTGAGACAACCTAGGACATCTGTTGGGTTCAAGGAAGTGGTTTGACTCCCTCTCTTGCAGCCAGACTTTTCATATGGCAGAATGAATGAAGTAAAATTTTCAGATGAGCTTGAATGTAGGGTGAGGTAGTGTCTATCTATGGTATTTGTACTTCTGCTGCATTTTATAAATTAGTGAAAACAGAAAAACAATGTCACACAGATCAAAAACAGTTTGCAAGGCTCTAGTATCTTCATGGGTAGGTAATCATTTCACATGATATGAGTTAGGGAGCTGCAGCTTCTAGCAGTTGGTTCAACTACTTTTTGGTTTTTTTAAATGAAAATTATTAGTACTTACTCAAACACAGGACTGGTTCAGAGCATGAGACTCTACCATATTAGCTGTGTAGTACAGGAGGCTAAAACTTTTGCTAGGTTGTGATGAGAGTGTGTCATAAGACCTAAATAAAATGTTTAGAAGCAGAATATTATATTGGAGATGACATAATTAATTTATACTTGTGGCATGGAAAAGAAGGGCTTCATAGAATACATACTATAGCACTCTGAGGAGAGATGTCTGAATGAATACTGGGACTGAATTAATTTTTCTTCAAGGTGTTAATTTTTAATTTATGATTTGAAAATTAGATGGATGAGGATAAGTACATAGTGTACTTTAATGAAGTAACATTATGGGGTAAGGTGTTTATGGAGAAATATTTAGGGGGAAAAAATATGTGGATGAGTTGATAATAAACAGATGATTAATTCCTTTTTCAGAGTTCACCTTCACAGCATTCCTCTGTTTCTGCAGAATTCAAGATAAAGTAGAATCAATCTAGCTCTTAAGACAGACATTTTGTTACTGAGTCCTGTACAATTTGAATATTTTTCATCATGTACCATTTACCAACAGTAAATATGACACATCTTTTATATTTTCAAGATACATCTATGGTAAAAGGTGGACATTTAATGGTTTTGTTTTGGTTTTTTAAACCTGCACTTGTCTAATTAAGTGCTTTTCAGACAAATAAAACAGTTCTGAGGAAATGCACGGAAAACAATTTCTGTGTTATCTTTATAGATGGAAGTAACATGAGGGAAGAGAAAAGAAGTAACTGTAGGGTAGGGTTGAATGACTTAGATTTGGCAAGGGCATTAGAGTGGACAGACTGAGTCCTGAACCCGCTTGTACCTGTTTGTAAAACTCTCCACTTGCAGTTTTTTTGACTTAAAAAAAGGAACAGTATTGATTCATTCTGCACCTTTCAGTGTCATAATTCAGTGTTCTGTGTCTTGTAGTTGTGCAAGTGTTAACTAAGAAAATAGCTACTCAAGAGATCTGAATGCAAAGGTCATCATTAAGTACATTAGGGAAAAAATTTCAAGTTATTTCAGAATTCTGTCATTGTACAGCACAAAGGCATTTCTCTGATTTTTACTTGCTTGGGTTTTTTGGGTTTTTGTTGTTTGTTTTTTTAACTGTTGGTTTGCATGCTGTTTGGGTTTAGTTTTTTTCTGTTTTTTTAGTTTTTTTCTGTTTTCTTCAGAAGTTGTACTGAAAATGACCCCTTCTGTCTCCCAAAGACTTTCCCAGTTGAAAGTAAACCTGAAAGATGAGTACATAAAGGATAAACAAGACAAGTTTTGAGAGAACTGGCATAGATGTGAAGAAAAAGTGAAGGAGCACAAACCTGTAGTAAATTGGGATTCATTAATTTGCTTTTTTAAAGATGGCCTTTTTTTTTTTTTTTTTTTGTAACATGAATGTCACAAATCAGTTAAATACTTGGTTTTGTTCTTGTGTTTTTTTTTTTTCTCTGATCATGGAAAACATTTCTGTTGGAAGTAGCAACACACTGAATTCTATAGTAAACTTTGGAAATCTCAATCTGACAACCTAAATGTCTTGATAGGGACCAGTGCAAAACCTCAGTTCTTAATTTTTCTGCATTTGTAGTTTGTATGGTTCTGTATTATCATAACTGAGGCAGCTTGATATTCAGCCACCAGTGATCAGAGTAGAGAGCTGGTAAATGAGGGATGTGATGTTGTCACAGGAGTGGTGTTCTCAGAGACAAGGAAACTACAAGCTTGGGACTTAGAAGCACAGCTGAAAGACTGAATAAACACTGTTAAAAGGAGTGAAGGGCTGAGAACCACAATAGCTTTAACAGCAGCTGAAAGCACTGTAGCTGTTTTTTCTGCAGCTAGAGGAAGGGGATGTTTGACTCAGTTTAAATTATTTCAAATGCAAGCCTATGCTTCTCATTTGTACTTTACTGTCATCTCAGTGCTCTGTGTTACAGCTGACCTTCATGCTGTACACTGAGATTCTTACACCTTGGTCTTGTCAAGGGTCATGCAGTGCAATCAGTGAAAATGTAGAATCAGAAATTTACGTTCACATTATTTGAGGGTTTAAGACTTGATTTAACCATGAAGATTAACACCTAACCTAAACTGTAGCTCATAGGTTTACACTTACTGTTCCAGTACAAATGTAAACGTGCTTATTCTTGGACTATTAAAAGCAACAATTACACTTGGTAGCAACTGGAAAGATTAAAAAAGTCATTTGGTACTTTGAAATTTCTTGTTCTAAAAAGGGTGGCAAAGAGTGAATTGGAGTAAGTAATGGAGACTGTGCTCTTAATGACCGTTCCTTGTTTAGACTCTGTAACACTTGCAATTTGGCTGAAAGAGGCACTATTTGCAAATAGGGTCACGGTGATGTGCAGAAGTTGCCATCTTCCAGTTAAAAGCTGCTGTTTCAGGTGTGGAATTAGAAGAAAGAAAACATCTAACCATAAGCCAGCCTGCCTTAGTGCAAAGTCCAGCTGCTTAATTAGAACTGCTGGCAAGAGTGGATTTAAGCAAAGTCTCTGTCTGGGCTTTGGGCTTACACAGGTAATAGAGCCTTCTGCCAGTGCCATGGAGATAGGTGGTGGTGGTGGATCCTGGCACTAGAGCAGAGTGGGGAACTGGGGAGTAATTTCTTCAGTTTAAGAAACTGCTGAAAAATCTTCATTTCTTAACTGAGTTTTATCTTCAAATGGCCGTCAATACCTTGGCTGTGTTGAAATTAGATTAACTGTTTTCTTTGTCTTTATGGTATCTTCTCTATAAACCTTAAACACATTGAAACCATTTGTGTAGATAACATCTTTCTTTCATTGCCTGTTTTAACAAATCTTGTCAGTGTTTAGTCTACTGATAACTGTTTGGGGGCTTTTTAGGGGTGTAAGACAAGAGTGAGTATCTATAGCTTTAATTGGTGGTTCACTAAAGAATCTTAATGTTAGATTTATTGGAAATTATCATATATATATATCATGTACATTTAATATGTTTAAAGATCTAGGCATCCTACAAAAGCTCACTTGAAACTGATTTATGTGAAAATAGTGTTGGGCTTCAAGCATCGAGCTACTAAAAACATAGTTTTTCAGCGTAGATGGTGAGGGTTTCAGAGTTTGCTTAAGGGGTTTTTCTAAGGCTACCCAACACTTCATTGCTGTAAGGAAAATGCCAGCATTTGCAAGTTTCATGACTTGCAAGCTCTTCTGAAACTTCTGCTACACCATGTCTTTTTTCTTTTGTGCTTGTGTGTGGTTTTAAGAGAACAACACTCAGACAACAGGAAACTTAAAACTGTTTGATTTTTTAATTTGAGCATTTGGGGAGTGTATTACCCCTCCAAGAGCTTTTGTTTTGGTGGTGGGTTCTCACACACATACCCCTCTTTCATGACATTAACATTCTCTTAACATAACTCTTCTTTCATGACATTAACAACTCGAGCTGCTTTTTTTTTTTTTTTTTTTTTTTACATGCAGTGACAATACCAAAGAAACTGCATTGGCATGTGTAATCCTGTTCACATTATCAAAATATAGGACAATTAGAGCAAGTTTCTTTTAATTAGTTTGCTGTAATAGCAGTTTGTGTCTTGAGAAGGAGGAGGCTTTTTAAGAGCTTGGTTTCATTCTGAATAAGTAGGTAATTTCAAATTCCATTTTATTGCAAGGCTAATGAAACAGTTGTATCATTAATAGTCAAGTCATCAAATCACTTAAAGCTTAATGTGTTGCAGTCACTAAGTAGAAAGTTAACTTGAACACTTAATATCATTATTTAATTCTTTGGGGGTTATTGTTTGGGAAAAAAATTGACTATTGGAAGTTTAAATAGATACTGTATTCACTGTTGCTGTGTTATGTATTTAGTACCTAGTATTTATTTAAGAGCTTGTGTGCTGACCATTGGATTGTTGGTGTGATCTCCACTTTTTGCTTTGTTTTTTTAAGGATCTTAACTTACTAATGCTGTAGCTTACACTGAAAACCAGAAAGCCTAAGTTTTTTTGTAGAAAAAGAAGGGCAAATTTCAGTGCAGAAGGCCTGCTGTAAAGATCAGAAGTGGAGACTCAATGAAAGCATCTTGGTGGATCTCAATGACTGGAAATGATATCATGAAGAAGAGGTACAGCCCTTAGGGCATATGTGGAAGGATTACAGGAGTTTCCTAGTGAATGTGGTTTTGTCAGTTGAAAAGAAATGTGTTAGCAAAGGGACAAGAAACGAGTGAGGGAGACAGAAGTGCCTCCCATTTATAGTGCCAGCTTCTCTTTGTTCAGGTGCATGCAGAACTTGGTCTTAGGTGAAAGCAGAGTAAGGCCTTCCCCAGCTGGAGTGTCAAGTAGCAAATGTGATCAGTTAGAACCTATGTGCTGCTTGTAGTTTGTTGCTAGGCATTTACAGCCATCTTGATGTGCACAGAAGAAACTTTCAAAGTGAATGTAAAACTTAAGTAACACAAAATCTAAGAAAGATGGACAAGAAACCTGTAAGCCTGTAGGTTCTAGATGGAAGTGTGTTACTGTGCTTTTCTTCATTGCTTGCTGGGTAGAGGAAACAGGGAGATACATACAGTAGTATATCAACTACAACTTAAGAGTGCTGAAAGAGTTGGTTTGTTCTTAAACCCCTAATACTCTGCCTGTAAAATGGCACACTTTTAAGTTTGCATGTTGTAATTCGTATGGTGAACTAAATACAATTTTCTATTTGTTCTAGTTGGTTTGGATGCTGCTGGTAAGACAACTATCCTTTATAAACTGAAGCTGGGAGAAATTGTCACCACAATTCCCACTATTGGTAAGATAACCAATTCTTATGTCTTCTTTTTACCATAAATTTATTTATTAGAGATGGGCTTCTGAAGAGCTTAGGGATTTGCTATCTCTGCTGTTAATCTAAGAATCAAGATAAACATGAGCTTTCTGGTACATAACATAACTGTATGAGACTGAAGATACATCTAGACCAGCAGGAGATGCTTAGGAGTATAGGAACCAGCTAAGTTGCAGTACTTCCCCTAAACACCATTAACCTCCAGGCAGTTAGTTGTTGAAAAACTTGCTGTACCAAAGGTTGTGTGCTTGGATTTTTTTTTTTTTTTAATTTTTTTTTTCCCCTCTTCAGCCAGTTTTCCTCTTGATCTAGCAATTCAGTTCTTATAAGCAGTTTTATATATATTTGGGAGAAATAGACCTTAGTAACTGCCCTTAACATGACTAGAATTACATTTTAATGCTAGCATTGATGGTTTCTAACTCTTTGCCTCTTTTATCTTAGGTTTTAACGTGGAAACGGTAGAATATAAAAACATCTGTTTTACAGTTTGGGATGTTGGTGGTCAAGATAAAATTAGACCTCTTTGGAGGCATTATTTCCAAAACACACAGGTAAGAGTCCTGAGAAGACCTGAAGACATTTGAATAACAGAGATGCCATTAGAAATACCGTTTTGTACAAACTTTTAAATAAAATATATGCCTTTAATCGTGTGGGGGTTTCGAGTAAATCATGAGATGGTGAAGCACTTGTGATTCTTTTCACTGCATGTAACACGATGCAATAAGTGAAAAGGCAGAAGGAAGAGTTAGTTTCTGAAATGTTGCTGGTGCCTTTTATTTCAAATCAATGGATCCCACACAATCGATCAATTGACATTTGTTATTGAACTTTTTTGATTTAGAAGGCCTAGCTTTATTTTGCAGTTGAAACTTGTTCAGACTGACATCATTCATTGCTTAAAGAGAAATTTCTGTCAAATTGGCTTGCCTAAAAAGGGGATAGTTGACAATTCAGTAAGAGATTTTTGTTTTTTAAAAAAATAACAATGCATGTTTACATTTGATTTTCAAAACTGCTTGACTTCTTACAGGGCCTCATTTTTGTGGTTGACAGCAATGACAGAGAGAGAATCCAAGAAGCAGCAGATGAGCTGCAGAAAATGGTAATATCAATAACCTTTGCTTTGTCATGTTTTCTGATGTATGTTGGCTTCCCAAAGAGATGTAGGGTTTTAAAATTTTGAGTTTGAACAGTGCACAATAACTTGGTCATTCAGGCATTGCGATGGCCTGCCCAGGACAGTGGTGTAGTCCCCATCCCTGGAGGCATTGAAAAGGCATTTGGACCTGGTCCTTAAGGACATGGCTTAGTAGCTGACTGTGGTGTTAGTCCAAGGTGGGACTGGATGATTTTGGAGGTCTCTCCCAACCTAAACATTCTGTGATTCTGGGTCACAGAGTGCACTGAGTTGTAACTAGAACTCTGTAGAGAGCTTTAGCTCAGGAACATTAGTGTGTGTCAGAAGCTTTCATTCCTTTATTAAACCTTAGTAGAAGCACAGCAGATTAAAGAATTTTGGAATAACAAATTTGTGCTAAGAATTTCAGCAGCAAGGTGTTGGTAAAAGTAAACCGTGTCTTGAAAGAACATTTCCTGATTTGTAGGAGAAGTTCTGTGGAGTACTAGTTAAATTTTACCTAGTACTTAGTGGTGACTTCAGAAGCAAGAATGAAAAAGTTGATAATGTTTAAATCAATATTTGGGTTTCTTTAGCACTTGTTGACACGATTAAAATACTTTACTGATGTAATTTAATAACATGACCATTTTTTCAGCTTCAAGAGGATGAACTGCGAGATGCAGTGCTGCTTCTGTTTGCAAACAAACAAGATCTGCCAAATGCCATGGCAATAAGTGAAATGACAGATAAACTAGGTCTTCAGTCTCTGCGTAACAGAACTGTAAGTGCTGAACATCCTGGTTACTGAATTCTCCTCTTCCTTTCTTATAGATTATAACTATAATCTCCCTTTAAAGGAAAGGGAAACTTTCACTTCTTTCTGTAGAAAGATGAACATACATGCTATTAAACTCTGTAGTGTAGAGTTTAAAGTCCTCATGCAAAATAAGTGATTTAGAAGTATAATCCAATGTTTACAGCTGCTGCAGTGTTTCATCTCTTGCCTTCTAGAAAAAATACAAACACTCCAGGCTCTCACTGAAATACAGCTGTCAAACATGTTTAACAAAGCATGTGATGAGTTTTCCTGTTTTCCCAATACTTGTTATTCTGGATAAGAAAATGCATTCTGCATTTTCACCACTACAAAGATGGGAAGAAATACAGTAGCTCCTGAATAGTTAAGATTCCCTTCTCATCTGCACAAGCCTTTGAGACATTGTTTTTTTCACATAAACCATTTATCCTTTTCTAATACTCACTTAAGCTCTTCTGTATGTTGACACACTAAGATCATAGAAAATGTCTTAAAGATCTGTAATTTAGATAATTCCATGTCCATTTCCTTGAAGAGCAGTCTTGCAAAAAGAAGCCAGTTTTCAGCATATAAACCACATGCAAGTTCTGTATTTGTTTTCTGATGCACTAAAGTGTTCCTGCAGTTGGTCAGTAGGCCAACACTGAATTTTTGAATAGTGCCTGAACTCCATCTACTTTCCAAAACTGGTATCATCTGTTCACTATTTGCTCTGCTTATGGTATAAAATGGTGTTTAGAGCACTAATGGAGTGTGCATCTGTGTCACACACTGTGACAACGTAGCTTGCATTTTGCCAGTTTGTAACTTCAGTTTTTCTTTTTGTTCTGTGTTACCAGTGGTATGTCCAGGCTACCTGTGCTACACAAGGAACTGGTCTGTATGAGGGACTGGACTGGCTGTCAAACGAACTCTCAAAACGCTAACTCAAACTGGATGACTTTCACCAGGGACATGTTTGATATAAGTGGTCTAGGCTTGTTACAACAAATTAGTTTGCATCTTGGTTATTACAGTATCTGGAACTGATATTTGGGCAGGATATTACAGCGTTTCAACTTCTTTTGTTGCCAATTATTGTTTACCGAGCTACATGTTGCAAAGGTAGCAATATACTTGGGTAAAATTCTCCTTAACTTGGAAAAAGTGTATCTTCTGATTTTATTTCTCTTGTTAGCCTAAATGCCTGAATATAGTTATTGTGACATCTTTAAGATCTGTTTTGAATACTCTTTTGAGCCCCAATAAATTAATGTTTTAAAATTTTTTTCTCCTTCCTTAGTTTACTGATGTCCTGTTTCATTCCTCAGACAGTCTGCTGATTTAAAAATGTAGCATTCCGTATATATTTATTTCTCTCCCTTGCCAAAAAGAATTCCTAATACTGCTTGTACCAGCCAAGGAAATGCTCTAAAACACTATATAAACCTACTGCACTGAGGAACATTTTATTAATCCTTGGGTTCTGTAAGCCCAACTTGCCTTTGTGTGAATTGGATTTCATGGGTAGAATAGTTCTGTGCTGGTTGCAAAGAGCTCATGTTGAGGTTGTTTTTAATATTCAGCAGATTGTCTTCCTTTATATTGTATCTTTTTTTACGTTGCATGTTGCTTTTTGGTATCAGCCTGACTATTTTTGCCCAGTGTATAATAGTTCTGCTGAAGTTCAACTGTTTGTTGGTGAACATATCTTCATAAAGAAATTTTGGAAAATTCATTAAATTCAATGGATTAGTTTCTTCATAACCCACTTGGAATTATTCCTAATAAAATGAAAAAATGTGTATTTCTGTGTATGTTCTTGATTCCTGGAATATCTGATTTGCCAGTTAATCACTCTCTTTCCATATACTGAGCTTTACTGCAGCTTGAATGTGAACATCAGCCTCAGATTTTTACTTGTTTGGGGCTATGTAGAGCAGGACATGGAAGGTGGGCAGCAAAGTTGTATACAGTGCAGTTGAGTAGCTGTCATCAAAACATATAATTCTGTAAGTGTTTCCTGAAGTTGTAAATCTAAAATTTCTTTCAGAAATATGTCCAGATATGGAAATATTAAGTTACAAAAATTGTAATAAAATGAATACAAACTGCCTGGAAAGCATGCATGTCTGTTTCATAGTTGTATCTATACTGAAAAAACAACCCTGGTTCTAGCAGGAGAATCAGGTGCTATAGACAGCTGACAAGTTAACTTGAACACTTGTCTAGGGATAATAATGGTGATAGTCACCCCCAAAAAATCAGCTCTATGCAACTGTTACTGTCTGCTTTCATATTTGTGCCCTTTATGCCTCTGTTGTTCAGAAGACATTATTAGTCTTTTTTTGAGGCTGCTACTAGTAAGTATTTTAAAATTTATTTTTCTGTTGCTTCTGTCTGCTGTATGATGCAGATATGCCTCAATCCTACAACTGAAATATTCTGTGGATTATATGTTTGTAGGAACCTGAATCATGATTACATTGCAGTTTTAGGCTATGCTTATATCTTATTTTTAGCATAACTTGTCTTATTCTTGCTACAAGAAATCCCAGTGTCAAGGCCTGATGAGCCCATGCAAGTTTAGCTTAAGAGCAACTTGCATGGGAGCTTCTAGGAAGTGCTGTTACTGTGACCAAATCTAAGCAGAGAAAATTCCTGAGCTCTTGAATGGGGTCATTAAAAGCCTTCAATTTGTAACAGAAACCCAGGAGGTGTAAGTTTGTCATCTTGGAAGCAAAGTCTGTGTTATGCAGTTCATTCAGAGCAATATTAAACTATGGAAGGTACAAGACACTTGATAGGCTGTGGAACAAAGTCACCATTGACAGTTTCCCTCAGATTATTCTCAAGTGTTGTAATTTCTCTAAGCATTTTCAAGGTACATTCTAGATAAAGTGTCCTTAATTCTAAACAGCAATCCCTGGGGTTGGAGCCTGTGCTTAGAAAGTCCTGTCTCCCTATGACTATCACAAAAGTAGTTTGTTACGTATATTTTTACCAACTATTGCTATGAGCTGAAATCTTGGTGACTTTCTTTTTACTTTGGAGTTAGTGCTACTTTTGTAGCAAGTGTTTGCCTGTTAGTACAAGAACAAATGTAATCCTGATGAGGTTTTTTTATTATGTGGCCTTAACTCTTTCAGGCTGGCACTGCAGTGTTGAAATCCGTAACTTACTCCATGAACATAGCTACGTGCCAGTCAGTTGATTTGCTGTGGCAGAGATGCTTTCTTAAGCTGACCAAAATCATAATTGGTAGGCTAGTCTTACCTAAACACAGTGCAACTGTGCAGTTGTGTACAGTGAAGACAGACTGTCATGGAAAATATTGTGGATAGGTTAAAAAAAGTTGGGTTTTTTTATTGTTTTGCTGTTCTTAGAATTGCTATTTTTGGGTTAAAACAATTATACAGGGACCTGTGTGTGTTGTATATCAGTAACAACATACAATACAGACCTGCTTTCCAGAGGCACGTGAAATTCCTATGAAGATCCAATTCTGTCATGTCAAAAGTTTAGATGTGCTGTCATTTTCCTATCAGAAGTCAAACACTTAAACTGTTGTCACCAAAATCAAGAATCTTAGGCACAAAACCCTAAAAGTTTGTTACCCATTCTTTTGTAATGACAGGAAATCCTTAGTTCTAGTAGCTAAAATACTTCACTGTATAGCATCAACTCCTATATTCAAACAGTGAGTAAGTTCTGCTGCACTGGGGAGCCAGTGTAGTAGTGTTTGTATACAAGTTTTTATTTCAGTGAATCAGATGGCCATCCCAACTACAGAAAGCAAAACACTGAAGAATGAGTGTTTGCTGTGGCAATGAATGACTGACACTCAGGGGTCCTTTTTGAGCATCAGCACCTTATTCACAAAATATCTCTATTTTTATACTTGTCATTGTCTTGTCCACGAGCACAGGCATAGTTTGTGTTAATTTACTATTGGTTATTATGAGCTAATCCAAGGTCTTGTTATGTCTGTTGCCTACATTCTTTTTGCCCAAAGTCACCAACTGCTTTTGCTTCAAGGATAAAGTGCTAATACATCTAGGCCAAAGTCTTCAAAACTTAAAACACTGTCTGCTACAAGTGTTTTTTCTTTTATTTGGCCATGCTGACACAATTTACTAATTGTATTTTCATTACATGCATGACTGGCTTTTCATTTTTTTCGAACATTAGGAGAGAAGTTTTGCATGAATATTCAGCTCAACATACATACCAGAGCAAAAGGATTACTTTTTCTTAAATGTAACTAACCTGATCACTCAATTCTACAAAATAAATTGTGGTATTTTATGTTAGTTTGCATTTGCTTTGGTTTTTAATTAAAAAAGGCTTAGTGATCAAAATAATGAACTTGCTCTATAACTGTTTGAGAGATAATTTGCAGACTTTGGTCCAACTTCTTGCAAGCAGTATAAAAATCAGTTCAAACTGCATCAGAATTAGCAACAAATACTGTAAGGATTTGTACTCCCTTGGTTTGTTCTCTGTTTTAAATGTACACCAGTAAAAGAATGTACTGGAGACAACAGAATGCTACAAGGGCACTTAGAGCAATGGCCTTGCTTGCATAAAAAGTGATACAGGGTTTTGCCAGTAATGAGAATTTGGAGCCCAGTCTGCAGTTCCTTACTCTGTGTAATCTTCATATTAAGGTCTGGACAAAAGCAATTTGAGTGCAATATAATCAAACTTTGCACATCGCTTGGTCCCAATCCAAGTTTTCCATCCTTGGTACTGACGGGGACTTAAATAAAAAATGACATTCAATATGCTTCTGTTGGACCTATGCACAATTCTTAGCTACCAAATGTGGTGTTCATTGTGCAGAAGAAACTGTAAATGCATCAGGTTCTATTTCAAAATCCAGAAAAACACTGAAATGTTTCAGGCTTTTCTTACTGGATGAGAGCTGAAAGTCTTGAAACTTTTTTTTTTAAATTTAATGCTAGGAATATGAGCAATGAGGCAACTACACAATTAATTTGAGTTGTTGAAGGATCTGACTCCTTAGTGTGTTGGGTATTTTCCCCCTTTTCTCCTTCCTTTTCTTCCTCTTCTCAGTCATACTTTGCATTATTGTTTGCTTTATTATGATAAATAAATATATTTTACTTGAAGGCTTGAATTACTCCCTTCAAAACCAGAAGTGAAACAAGAACTAAGGATGTTTAAGAATTCAAGTACAACTGTCATGGGTGGCTACGATCCTTTTGTCTGATACGGACAAGGTCAGGGATAAAAATAATGCAAGTTCAAGTTGCCAGACCAGTCTGAAGGATCTGGCAGAACCTAATTTGGTTTTGTACATATCAAGTACACAGGTAAACTACATTTCATGAGAAACAGAACAACCCAAAAGCTAGCCAAGTATCTGTTCCCTCCAGAGAACCAGTCTTTCAATGTTCTTAATTCTTGTAATGTTCTTTCCAGTGTTTGTCCACAGCAGGAGCCAGTATGAAAAGAAACTCCTCCCTCTCAAGACAAAAGCTGGTAGCAGAGGTTGGAGCAGTCCTGTCTCTTGAGTTCATTGCATCCTGTATCCAAGATGGGAAGGTTGATTAGGAAGCCATCTTCCCTGTGCCCTCCTTCCCCTTGATCTGCAAGGAGACAGAAGCTGCAACCCCAGTAACAAGACAGGGAAAGAGAGGGACATCCTGTTTCACAAAAGGGAAGCAGAATAGCAGGCAAGTCTATTCTCTTAGCAGCTCCATCTTCTGGTACTATGGGGAAAATACAGATTTTTAATGGTTTGGGAAATAAGATGAAGCAATCCAGTTGTAATAGATGGGTACTAAAAAGTAGAATGTTTTTTAATGTTATAGGGGGAACTCAACTGGCCTGTGTAATACGATTTCACTTCCAGACATAACAATTGCAATCTTACTATCCTAAGTTCCTGAGACAGCATTTCTGCTGCTAGCCTACAGGTGTGCATTAGCCAGTAGTGGGTTTTTTTTGGGGGTGTTTTTCCCCCAGATTTTTCAGAGCCGGCAAACTGCACAAGGCCTCTGATTCAGCTGTAATGTAATAATTTTGTGTTTTTCCGAGGTGTTAATACTTACAATTTTTTCTTGAATACTCCAATTCATTTTTCTGCCTTTTATAATGCCATATACTTGGAAACATTTGAAGGTATAACCTTCCCTCATTTACTAAATACTCTTTTGCCCAGTTACAAGGTCTACAGCCTCCATTATGTTTGCAAGATCTTCTCCTTATTCCTCTATTTTGAAGTTTAGTTATGAATCAGATACTTTTCTCAGAAACTTTCTAGTCTGTAGGAGTGCAGGACATCACCCTCAACTCATTCAAGACTGAATTACACTTTACTTTTCAATGAGACTTATCAGGTAACAATAACTGATCAAGGAAAAACCCAAAGTATTCAGGGTATTCAGTAGTATAGGGTGAGTAATATCCATCACTCAGTTGCAATGTTCTAACATCATTCATTGCCACATTTCATTATGATTCCTAAGCTTTTTTGTCCAAAGGCCTTTAGCCACCCTTTGGCTTCACTAAATGCTAAGTTAGCAGAAACTGAAATCTGAAGGTTTACAGATCAGCCTGCCAAAGTACATTACAACTGATGAGTGCTCTTTCAAAGAGGTCACATTTCAAGTTTGGCACCAGATACGTTCAAGAAGGTGAATACCTCCCAGCCCTGATCACTTATTCCCATAGCCAAGCCAGCATCTTGCTCTTTGGGCTCAAGGGGCTTTATGGTGAATCAGCTCAGAATGTAATGACCCACTACAATGATAATACAGTTCAGAAAAGAAAAGGCTCTGTATTTTTAGCTGTATTACTTCCCCACTTGAGGTCACTGTAACATGAGCATGAACGAGTAGCCAGAATTCTGAGGCACTAGAGCAGGATGAGGTAACAGAGATTGGGGTGAGATGATGATGGAAGGCTAACAACTAACAGTGCTGAAAAAAAAACTACTTGCAGAAGATGTTTACTAGAGATCTTTAGTAATCTAGGTTTCTACAAGCTTGCACATTAATGAAACAGTTCTTTTGTCAGTTCCCATTTACCCATGTGCAGAGTTGCTAACAAAATTCTGGACAGTTCATGATATTTGTCATCTCACGTCGTTGTTTGATACATATTAGATTTATGGACCTGCATCTTTTTAGCCTCTGAGGCTAAACCTGCCTATTGGCCTTTCTAGTGCAGTTGTTTACCAGAATCAACTTGTTATATGTGCAGAAACTATAATAACAAGAAACAGTAGTAATTTTATTAGAGATAACATAGAAAAGGCTAAAGAGTGCATGGTTACCAAGCTTCTGCAACGCAGAATCCTTCACAATACAGCAGGTACTACTAATAAGAGACAGGACCAACAACCCTCAGCAATATTCTACTTGAAAGCAACTGCCTGTTTTTAGCAGTATATGAACAGTTTGCTAAATCCCAGCTATAAACTACAGTCCACCAGAATGTAGTGGAGGCAAGTTGTTGTGCAAGGATAGGGTACAGCTTTTATCTGCCTGGGTGGACTTGTTCTCCCACAAAAGACACCAGCAACTAGAGAAAAAAAAAAACAACTGGCAACAGTGACAGACAACTTAAAAGGAAATTTTATTAGGTCAAAAGGGACATCTAGTGAAATAGTATTCAAATGCTGTTTGCTTCATATGGATTAATAATGCAGGGAAAGAAGCTTCTTGAATGAGTCAAACCCCTCCAACACAGTCAATGAAGGTATAGATACAATGCATTTGCCCACATCCAAATTATCTCCTACAAAATAGGAAAGACTAGACTATTTCTAGAAGGAAAAAACGTGGGTAAAAACACTATTTAAAAAATTTAGCCTTTTTTATGAAATAGAGGATCAAAATAGGACAATTGGGATAAAGGTCTGCAAGTCACTTGTGTTTTTTTTTTAAGATTTAGGCACAGGTAGCTAATGCACCACACAAGTGAGTCTCTATCTCCCTCTACCTGAAAACAGATTCTATTGTTAAAAAGCTCCCTCCCATCTAGACTTGGCTGTCCTAAACTTCAGTATTTCTTATATTGCCAATGGCTGTAAACAACAGAAGGAACAGATGTTCAGAGTAGATGCTACCTATATATGTAGTCCAATTTTACCAAGTGCTGAAGTTACCCTCATTACTCGTATTAAGTGGACAAGTAAAATGCTTCCAAATCAATTATAACCTGGAGTTTAACATGGTTGACTGCTGACAGAAGGCCTATTCGCTGATAAATAAAGAACATCTTTTAAGAAGGTAACAGGTACAAGTACATTGTTCACACCACTTACTAAAAATCTGAGACATAGTAATGGGTATTGAACAAGACAAGCTTATTTTTTTCAAACACTGTCTTGCCACAACAGTAATTACAATGAGGCCAAATCAACTAAATGCATGTTTTCAGGTTCTGCATTTGGCTGTGAATTAAATGGGGTTGTTTGTTCACTGTCTTTTAAATCTGATTTAATTAATGTATCTTTTTTTAACAAAATAATTTTTAATCCTTTAAAAACACCCATAAAAAGGTATATGATAATCCAATTTTCAAAACCCCCTACCTTAAATATATTTTTGTATTAGAATATAAAAAGGAAAGGGAAAAGTTGCCATGCAAATCTTCTGAACAGTGTAATAATATTCAGTAGAACCACTAAACACATGAGCTTTTCAGTAATTGTTTTAACTTTCCTTTCAGTAGCACAGAGGCCTGGGTGTAACCTCAGCACCCCAGCAGTTGAGTTTCTTGTTTGAAAAACCCCGAAGCACCATGCAAGAGCTGATCTATTTCCACTTCAAGTCACATATTAGTGCTATATGATCAGAAGGATGTGAAACACTTGGCAAAGCCTGATGGGTTGTTACTTCTTCATGACTTGGCAACGGAATGACCTGTTCAACCTCTAGAGCATTTTTGTCAATGAAAATGTAGTCCAGACATCCATGAAACCCACCAACATAGTTTGTATAAGCAGGTTCTCCACAAGCACTGAGCAGTTTGAAAGGATGGCTTAGAGGCATATTGCACCTTTCCTCTTCACCATTTGAGACCCAGTCTTCATGATCTTCAGCAATGCCACCACTTTTAATAAAACTGTAAGTTCCAGATGATGGTGTACTATTAAAATCTCCACAGAATATGACTGGTGTGCTAGGATACAAGTCACATGCTACATGCTTGATGTGAGACAAGGCTACAGCAATTTGGACGAGTCGGATGTTCCCACCTGAGAATATAAAAGCATATTACACCTCACAGCAGCACTGGAGGAGTTTTTCATGTTGCTCATTTAAGCATGTACTATGTTTTAGCATAGTTTTCCTAAATGAAGAAGCCTTTGAAGTTTGTGACTGTAACAGTTTTAGTGAGGCAGACAATGTTTTCATTTCAACATGCACACACAAGAACTCTGAACCTTACACTCCCATAGCACAGCAGCTTTGTTTCATGTCAAACATCCTAATAATGTTCCTGAAAGGCAACTAATAACTAGTAACTAATTTAAAGGAGAATATCTCCTAGGATCTTTTATAGCCCAATTTGGTTGCTGTTCTGGCAATACCCCAGTATAACTCCTTAAGGTACCACAGAATTGGGAAGCCATGAGCTATCTGTATTTTGTGGCCTACTCTGTGGGTGAACTGCATGTAACATGACTTGCCTTGCTTTCAGCTATATTCTACTGACTCCAAAGCAGACTAAAACAATCTTACTGTAAGGAAAATATACAAAAAGACCTGGAAGGCTTGCTTCATCTAGGCAGGATGCCCTCAATTCCAGAATAAAAAGTTATAGCTGCAAAAAAGTTGAAGGAAAATCTGTTCACCCCAAAAAGGACAAAAACCTTTACAAACCCAGTTATCCTACATTTGGGAACATGACAAAATTACCTTTTGGATGCCAGTACAGGTGGGTATTAGCTACACAAATCTTCCTGGAAGGAACAGCTGTAGACTGAAGAACTGAAACCTTCAAGAGAAAAAGCAATTTTGATAAATCTTAAATAGAGAGATTATAATATTTTAATCAAGCATTAGTCAGTTTATACCTTTAAGGCAATCCAATTTAAACAACATGATGCTTTTAACTAACGAACAGTACAGCTCCTAACATGAGTGTATTCATCTATATAAAGTCTGGGTATCACCACTTCATCCAGGTACTTAACAAATGCCCTATTGTCTGTCTCTGGTTTGGCTGTATTTTCCCTTTAATCCATCCCATACTTTTTCATAATACGAGGCTAATGCTGTACCACTAATTTCTTTCATTTTCTTTACTCCCATCTCCACAGCAGAATTGGAGTGGTATCTCTGGTTTTAGCAAGCAAACTGTAGCATTGCATAGTTGCTAAACTGAGGCTAAATTATGCCTATCAAGGAAAGCTTGTTAGTCCTACTCAGCCCATGAACAGGGATCACCAATGAGTGTTTCTGAAATTCCTGACTGACCTACATCTTGCATGTTGGATCTTGCATGTCAACTCTGTTGGCAGACACACTGACATCAAGCTCACAAGCCTGCCGAACCTTATTTCTCTCCCTCCTGTCACTTTGTAAAGTGACATTATTGAAAACTAAATTAGCTTCTTGTAAAAAGGCTGTATATTAGATGATTTTCTAATCAAATACATATTCTCACACATGAGAGTAAGTATTGACAAACTTGGCAGTCAATACCACCATGAACACCTGGCCCAGTCTCAAGAGCTGCCGTCATCTTAACACATATCTTAACACAGAAAACAACTTTGCCTTTATTTAACAAATTTTGGTGATGTCATACATTCTGTTTAGTAAAACCTTGATGTTCTCTTCTTTTTTCAAGTTGCTCTTCTGCTCTGTCTATCACCCCAGCTAACAGAGACCATACCACTTCCACGTTTCAGACTGCTAACCCTTAATAAACCTGGCTGCACCTGCCGGGAGAGGTTTGAAGAAGAGGAGAGGGAAAAGAGAGAGAAGAAGAATGCAGCAGAAGCTCGTACCTGCAGCACAGATGACCTTTGAAGCACCTTCTCCTTCACCAGAGGGTACTCGGCCAGCTTCTCACACAACTCCCTGTGCAGGTCTGAGAGCAAGGCTTCGCTGAAAGCCACGTCGTGCTGGCTAAGGAGGCTGAACTTGTCCCTGCGGTAGAACGTGGCCAGGCCTTCGTGCTGCTTCTCCTTGATCCTGAAGAGCCCTTGAAGTCCAAAAGCATCCAGGGCTGGAGACAAACTGTCCACGAAGACAGACTTATCCACTTCTTGCAAGCAGATAAGGTCGGCGTTGTAGCCCGCCAGTTCCTTCTTGAGGAGGTTCTGCCGGTAATCGAGCTCCAGGGCGTACGGGGCGCAGTAGGGGTAGAGCACGGTGCGGGAGAACTCCGTCTGGGCGTAGGTGTCGGCCAGGATGTTATAGGAGACGGCGCGAACGGAGTCCTGGCCGCAGACCTTCCTGGTGTAGAGGTGCCGGGAATCGAAGGTGCAGGCACCGGGTCCGGCCTCCACGGGGCCGCTGCTCTCCACCTCGCGGGCCGGCCCGTAGCGCTGCGCTCCGTCCCCAGGCGTGCACCGCAGCTTCAGCCGCAGCCCCACCAGCGCGTTGGAGGGGGTGAAGACGCGCTCGGTGCCCGCCGCCTCTACCCAGCCCGGGCCGCCGTCTCCCGCCGCCGCCTCCCCGTCGGCCTCGGGCCGCTGCTGGTGGTACCAGCGGAAGAGGCAGTGCTCCGGAGCGGCGAACTCGGTGCTCACCTTGGGACAAACGGGGAAGCCGGCCAGAAGCGAGCGCGGCAGCTGGAGCTCGGTGAGGGCCGGCGGGTTGCGCTCCACGCGGTACTGCGCCTCCCCGATCTGCAGCACGGCCCCGTCCTGCCAGGCCGCCGCGTTCGGCACCTCCTCGGCCACCGCCTCCCCGTCGCGGGTGAAGAGCCGCACGGCCGGTGTCTCCGCCGCCGCTTCCCCCGCCGAGCCATCCTCCGCCCGCGCCTTCTTGCTCTTTTTCGCCGCCTTGGCGTGGCCCTTGGCGGTGTTGGTGGCGATGCGGGCCAGCGCCCGGCCCAGCGGCTCCGCCTGGTCCCGCTGCATGTGCCTAGCGCTGCCGTCGGGAAGCACTAACCGCAGGCTCAACTTGGGCTCGGAGGGCACGCACCGCACCACGGCCCGCTCCATGGTGGCGGCGGCGGGCAGGCGGCCACCACCGGCGGGGATGCCGCTGAGCCTCCCGAGGGCGGAGCGCAGCCGGCGCCACATGGAGCCGGCGCCGAGGCTCGCCCGCTTCCGAGAGGCGCAACCGGAAATGGCGGGAGGCGCGCGCGGCCTCGTCAGCGGGGTCGGGCGGAGCGGCGCGAGGGAGCGTTAGCGCCTCACCGTGACAGGAGCGGCGGTCCCACCGCGACCTCGCTCCCGGTCCTGAGGGCTGGGCCGCTTATCCCGGGGATTAACACAACCCTGCAGCGTAAGTGAGGCTGCCTGGAAAAAGAGCGGGCTTTGTTGCCTCAGCCGTGAGGAAACTCCTCGCGTCCTGTCAGGAGAGCCCTCGCGCCCGCCTGGTTAACCGGCCGTCTGGAAAGGGGGTGGGTTTCCCAAGTAACGTATGATAACTGCCTGAGGATAAATACCTTGAGATGAAGGAGTTTGTGAGAAACCATTTCATGTCTGAACTCAAAACTTCAAACCCTATAGTCCTGGGCTGCTAAAATATATTAGGAAGTTGCCCAGGACCTTGAAATCGGGT
This sequence comes from Calypte anna, assembly GCF_003957555.1. Taxonomy (NCBI): domain Eukaryota; kingdom Metazoa; phylum Chordata; class Aves; order Apodiformes; family Trochilidae; genus Calypte; species Calypte anna. The sequence continues at coordinate 9,141,657 of NC_044258.1, read as the reverse complement.
CTCAAACTCTCTCTAGCAGTTGGTTTTTGCAGTCTCTGCTCATGGGGCTCTGCCCCCACAGATCCAAAACTCAGATCTGAGTCTGTCAGATGTAGACATGTGGGTAGTAAACCTCTGGAATGTCATAAAAATTCCATTTATAGCTTTACACGATGTAGGAGCTTAGCAACAGCTATCTGATGCATGAGGGTATTTTAATTTCTAAAGAGTTCTTGCTGTGATCCAGACGAGGTTTTTATCTGCTTTATGCAGGCAGAACACTGAAGCCAAGAGATCGACTTTCTTAGACCATGTAAAGCCGTGTGGCAAACTAGAAAATTTAAGGTAAAATTTTTCTAAGGCTCTGTTTTTTTTATTATTGTTTTTATTTTTTTAGTCAGAAGATTATATTAGTAGCCTGTTATTGGACAAAGTGCATCAAACACCCTTTTTGTGAATAAATGGGGGTTGAATTAGGATTCTGTTTTGGGCAGGTGAACCTTGGTAACTGTATCTTTTTTTAAGGGCTCTGTGCCCCTTTATTTTCAAAGCAGAAGCCTGGGCTGAACGCAGAGGTCTGGGTGCGAAATCAATGTTTTTTCAGGGAGCTGCGCGGGGCCGTGGTTAATGCCCACAGGTGCGAGGGGCCTCGTTAAGGCTTCGCTACAGGGGGTGGGTGGTGCGGGCCCTAATCTGCTCCGCTTGTGGGTCGTGGGAGAGGGGTTTGAAACACCAGCTGTGTGTGTGGTGTTTGACACGGCACCGGGCAAGGGACGCGGTGCTGGGTAAGCGAGCGAGCAGCTGCTGCCGGCAGAGCCGCCGCGATGCTCCCGGGGCCGGCTTCGCCTCGCCCCTCCCGCTGCCTCAGGGCCGCCTCCGCTCCGTGGCAACCGCGCTGTTGTCCCGAGCCGTCTCCGCGCCGCCGTCCTGCCCGGCGACCCCCGGGACAGCAGGAGAGGTGAGGGCGGTGTGGGGTGGGGGGCTGGGGCTGTTGCAGGGGTGAGTGCTGTCCTACCCCCCGCACCGACAGGTTGCGCGCTCGCGTACATCTGGGCAGAGGAAGCGCCGAGAAATTGGCTCGGCGCTCTTTAGCTGAGCTTTATTTGTGTTTCATTTAGTGTCTCCACCACCAGCCTTTTTAACGCGTTTCTAGGACATACCGTTAATTTAGGAGGTAACTTTGGCGTTCCTCTCTGAGGGGCTGTTGAAATCCAGTTGTGAGTTTGTGATTCCAGGGGAACCTTGCCTTGAATCTTTGGGGATAGTCGTACTCGGCTGCAAGCAAGACTTAAGCCGCTATAGTGTCCTGGTTTGGGCCAGGGTAGAGCTAATTTTCTGTCTTGTTAAGCTGTGACATATAGAAGCATAGTATTGTAGTAAACCTGAGCTCAGTCACACACTCTGTGCTTGTTTTTCCTCCCTCTCTCCCCCCTCTCGCCTGCCTGCCCGCCCTCTCTTTCTTTTCTTTCTCTCTCTTTCTTTTTCTAAAAGTCTGTCTTTATATGAGGCTTTTAGGGAATTTTGGCTGCAAAGTATTCTTAATCATGGCTGCTTGCTTCACATCTTCATCTCACCCCCAAATTAGCATTGCTGTTTCAAACCCACACCTGTCTCAGATTTTCTCTTGTACAGCCCAACTACCCACAACTGTGGTTACAACCAAATCTCCCATCTGCGTAAATCCAATAGCCACCCCCACAAATTACAAGCCTCTTCGTTGGGAGTCTGCATCTACAGGGATCTAGCCACATTCCCTGAGTCGCATTAACACCTTGGTTGTCTCTTTAATTTTAGTAATCTCAGTGTGGTATTTACTCAGTTTGGCCTTGTGCAGATGCACACCTTGGCATACTGTAAGTGAATATTAAACTAGAGAGCCTGGAGTTGCTGCAGTGTAAAGGAACGCAAGTGCTATCAGCCTTGGTGTTTATGGAGACACTTGTTTCTGTAGCTTAGATAAACGTTTCCAGCTGTTCAAACAGAATTATGCCCTGCTGTGCTTTAGGTAAATACTTAAAACACTGTAACTAGGGATATTCCACTTTGGTGGACTTTTAGAGTTCTCAAGTCATCAGAAGACTTCAAGCATAGTAAAGTTGTTTCTGAGTAGTACCCAGTTTTGCACTGCTCCTTCTAAAAAAATGAAAACAAATCATGCTGTTTCTTATCCTTCCACATATATAATAGAACTTCTAATTAATACTTTGCACATAGAAAATAAGCTTATTTTTTTTCCTTGAGAAACATGAAAAGAAGAATGCGGTGCTAGCTGTTTTTATTAAATGCTTTCTTGATAATTTCCTGTATTTTTTTCTGTTGTCTTTAACAGTGGTAGAGTGCATAACGAATAACTTTCTCATAATTTTACTCCTATTTGTTTGACATCGTGATAAAGCTGTAAGTCTCTATTGAGGTAATTTTGATTTTTGTTAATCTTCCTTTAAAGACTGCCTCTCACTCCAGGAGACTTCTAGGATGTTATATTAGAAATTTTGCTGCAGCTTTATCTTTACAGTAATATTAAATATCAAGGTTGGGTTTGGGGCATTTTTTCCCTCAGAACTTTAAGAGGTCAGTCTTGTCCAAGTTTGTTCCATGTTAACTAGCATGGGTAGACTTCATGAGGCAGCAACTTTTTTTTAGTGATCAGGAGAAAAAGGAGTAGGTAGTCACTTACTGAAGCCACAGGGGGAGCAGGGCCACATCAGAACAGGTAATGTGCCTCCAGCAAGGCTCCTCTGGTGCAGTCAGCTGGGGTGGGCTAAAAAGGCTCCTTTTCTGGTGTGCACAGCTGGTAGCACTTAAGGAGATTTGTAACAGAACTTTTATGTAGTATTCTAATCTCGTGTTACTAGAACTTTACCATCTTTCTTTAGTATTGTAGACTTTGTACACAGTTTATTGTATTTTAGAATCTTGGTTTTGTTGTGGTTTCAGATGGCGCACGCGGAGGGAGAACCTTCCAATGAAAAGACTTTGAGGACTTTATTTTCTCCCACTGTTTTACCTTCATCAGTGACGTCTGATTCGTCACCAGTACTGAATAAAATGCTGAAATACCGAAGATGCAACGAACAGCAAAAGATGCTTAATCAGATACTGTGAGTTTCATGGAATTCAATGAATATTGAAATTTAGATGAAAGAAACATGGCACATTCGACATCTGAGAAATGAGATTTATTAATTTTAAAGGTTCTGGATGTCACTGTTTCAGTACTGAACACTTTCTATCTAAAATCACTAAGAGTAGAAGAACATTTGATGGAATCTTTAATGTTTTTTTTCTTTCACAGCACCCAAATTCTGCTTGAGGTATGTGTGTTGGGGTGAGTTGTAAGGAGAAAGTGACCTTCATGTTTTAAACATTGTCTTTGATAGACTGAGAAGGAAAAATCCTTTGTCTTTATGAAAACCTTTTTTGACGAGAATCACATGAGATTTTGATGATAATCAGTCTGGATTAGTTGCTTTTGTATCAATGATCCAAACGTGAGTCTGCTTCTGACAGGCTTCTTCATCAGTATTTTAATGCACTTCTGACTCTGCATTTTACTTTAGAGTTGATCGAGCTTTTCAAGAATATCACATAGCCATGGAAGAAAAAGATTACAGAGAGCCTCCACCTCCTATTCCAGAACTACCTTTCACTGTGAGAGATTTCCTAAAATTTTAACTATTGTGTGTGTCATACTTTATTGTTGGGGCATTTACGCTTCCTAGTACTAGTATGTCCTTACTTACACTTAACTCAATGCTTGATAATCCATAAGTACATGTATATGCTTGTGTAGTCCCATTGAAATTGATAGCTGTAAATTTACAGAATAAAATATTTAGAAGTAGTATTTGCATTTTGTATTTGTCTTTTTTTTTTGTTGTTTACATGTTCTTAATACATTAGGATTTACTCTTTCTTTTTATACAGATGATCAATGAGGAGAGAAAACAAAAAGTAAGTTAAATTCTTCAGCTTTTTGTAGACAATGAGTGAATGGCTTCTATTCAGAGGGGTTGAGTATGTTAATAGGAATTAATGGTGGTTAAACAGGAAGAGCTTTTTTGGTAGTTTTGTTGGGGGGGAAAAAAAGAAGAGGAAGCAAAATAGGAACCCTTTGGTGTAGTTTAGCAAAAGAAAAGTATTTTTCTATTACCAGAAGTATGCCCAGCAATAATTTGAGTTTTAATCTAAGCCTCAAAGTTCATTACTTAGAAGAAATTCTGACAAGCTTCACATTATTTTTTTTCAGCTGAGGTCATAGACCATAATTTAGGTTGTACAAAAAGTAGTCTTTGACATTGTTCACCTAATTTTAAGAATGTGGACAAATCCTAGAATTTGTTTGTAGTTTTAAAAATAATACTTTACCTCAGAGAACCACTTTAAACTCAAGTTAGCATTGAAATGTTTGTATTAAGTAGCTTAAGGAAGTATGTGTTTTTCTTAGCCAATGTTAGGTAAACTCAATCTGGAGACTAGAGATTCAGATCTCTTTTTTATTTTGCAACAAACCTGCCACTCAAAAGTGCAAGTACCCATTTCTTTGGCAAAAACCATCCCACCCTCATTTGTGTGTACTTTTTGCCAGATAAATGTTGGTCCAAAGAGCAACATCATCATCCTTTAACTGTTCTATCATCAGTCAGGAGCTTTGGTAGAAAGGAAACGGCCATACTAACAAGTACAGTCTTTAAGGATTGAGGCAGGGAGACAGTTCTACCAGCCAAGGTGAATGGATGTCATTAGGCTTACCTGATGCAAAAATAGTGACACCAGCAGTTCTTGGACTCTGCCCATCCTGTCCTTCCAGAGGGACTATCTCTTCATGAAGGACCGTGTGCGAAGTAACCCGATGGTTCCCATTCAGCAGCAGTGGTTGATGTCTATGCTCAGCATGGTGCCACCATCGCTTATGGAAAGCAAAAATAACAAGCTGTTAGCTGAAAAGCTTTTAGGGGAGGTAATAAATGATTATGAAACGAGCATGAGAAGATGTACAGGTAAGTACCGGAAACTACACAATACTATTATTAATATATTAATGCGTATATTTATTATTAGCTGTTCCATGTTCTCCCTCTAAAAAGAATTTTTCTAGATTGTTTTTTCTACCAGGCATGACCTATATAATTAAACACTGATTTCTTTCTACTTCATCAAATATGTATTTGCTGTATTGTCAGGGAAACACTTGCTGATTATATTCGTACTACTAAACAGTTAAACAGCTGGAGGTGTAGCTCAAAAAAAGGCAAATGTGAACTTAACAAGAAAAAGGTTGATTGCTGATAACCTTATTTCATTGATTTTTTTTTTTAACATGTTTTGTTAATTTGGTGCAAAAATGTATTGCTCTTTTCTACTAAAGAAAGCAGAAACTCATGTACCAATTTTTTTTTTCTTTTTTCCCTCTTCAAGGACAGCACCCTTTTTTAAGCTGTCCATCCCCAAGCACCTTCCTTAGGTTTCCTGATGCTGCTTTCTATGTGTGAGGAGGTTAGCAATGAAAATCTACAAAGATAATTAGCTATTTTCAAATATGACTCACACAAGACACTTGATTTTTTAAAGCATTTTAAAAGTTTAATGAACTATAGTTTTGAAAGTGACTTCCTCTTAAATTATTTTTTAAAGATACATTTATAATTTCTGAAATTGAGCCAAATTTTGTCAACATTTTTGATCTTTTTAAAAATGCATATTTAAAAAATACACATTTTGATATAGGTCTAACTTTCTAATGTCATCAGTGGGATAATCATGTATATATGTATAGTATCCCACCAAAACTGTATTTAACAAAATGGCCATAAATACTTAAAATCATTGAATATTTAAAGTCAGAAAGGAACTATGAGGATCATTGAGTCCAACCCCTGGCTCCTCACAGGACTACCTAAAACTAAACCATGCAACTAACAGCATCATCCTGATGCTCTTGAACTCTGGCAGGCTTGGTGCTCCACTGTGCTGGGGATCCTGTTCAGTAACCAACCAAGCTCCCAGTGTTGAAATTGCATGAAGTACTTCATTATTTATACGTTAGTCTATCAGAAAACCTTCATGAATAGGGGACAGAAATGGAATTAAGCCACCTGAACCTGTACAGATATTTAGCCAAAGCTGTAATTTTGGATTAACTTCTAGGAGAATTTGTTTTGAAGATGTGAATGATATTTACTTTTCCATCATACTATTTACTTGTTTATACAGTGGTTTAATTTTCTTCTAATATATTACTTTATTTTCCTAGTGCGACGTGTTCTTAATAAACCAGATATAGCAGGACTTGAAGATGAGGAGGCACCTTTGCCTTCATCCCCCCTGTGAGTGGATTAAGTTAGCAGATAACCCAGTGGTGAAACACACTTGGTTGCGTGAATGCGTGAACAGAGTTATGGCACAATATTAATTCTGGAGTCCCTTAATGAGACATTTTTTCTGTCTGTAAAGGATCTCACATTTTAACATTATCCTCTGGCTGCTTTACCAAATTTTAGTACTGACTGTTCTATTGCTTATGATAAATGTATTGCAGCTACACAGAGTAGCACTAATGGCAGAGTAGCAAATGAGTGCTCAGAGTGGCCAGAATATTGCAGCAACCTTTGGAATATGGTGTGTGTGTATGGAGCAGTATTATGGCAGACAGCAGCATTGTGCAGGGCTTTAGTTATCCAAAACTGGTTTCATCTGACTTTGGTGTTATGAGGTGAAACCTTGGTACTTAAGGAAAGGTTATTATGCTCTGTCAAAATAGAAGAGGAATTCAGGTAGACAGAATATCGTTATCTGGATTCCACAAGAACGTGTATCATCTACATTTTAATGATAAATATTTCCTGTGAGCAGTTGGTGGATTGAGCAGTTTACACTGAAAGACCTTCAGGAAGAGCAGGTGATCTGAAAATACTCTGGAGTATAAAACATGACCAACTGGTCAGCGTATCTTTGTGGCTCCCACTGCAATGTATTTGGGATATGTGTATGGCACTTAGATAACTATTCATGTTGGGGAATAAGCTTTTTAATACTGCTTTTTATTTATAAGAATGTTTTATTCAGGTATTGTTTGAGCTCTTAAATTGTTTGTTTGGTGGGTTTGGTTTTTCCAGAGGCCTGGATTTTTCTGCCCCATGGCACAACAGTTTTGTCGAAGCAAAAAAAAAAATCCTTTCCAACTTGCACATTCTCCACCCCACAATGAAAACTCTACTGGAGCTTGGTTCTGTAGCATTCTCTAACTTTCTCATAGTTGATTTCTCCAGCTTCAGGTAAAGTTTGTTTTGGTGAGGTATTAACATATACAGGTTTTGGAAGCTGGTAAAGAAGTTTGTTCAATTCTATTATTTGATGTAGGGTTTGTTCTATAATAAATTTTTACCATGTGTCATTTGATATTCTGTGAGTAGGGTACTTTGCATTATAATACATTTAAATTATCTCTATTAAATATAAATATTTTATTGGTGCTTAAATTGCTGGTAGTATCATCCCTTTCTATGTTTTGTCTTTAATTCTGTAAAGACCCCTTCATTGTTTGTTTAATCTTAATGCCATATTCCATACAAAAGTCTGGTTGAAGTAGTATTTAAAGGATTGGCTTCTAGTAGTGTTACTACCTGTAGGGAATGCTGTGCTAACCCTGATAATAGGATTTCTTGCTGGTTTCCATCAAATGAATATTTTTTTTAATCTTGAAACTTTTCCTTTTATTATGTTCAAAAAGCTAATTTTAAATATATTTTTTCATTGGTAACTGTTCATTATTTTGGGGGGGTTGTAATATTTTTTCCCCATCATTTAAGCCTACAGATGTGATGCTTAGGTTCCCACTGTGCTGTTAAAAAAAGAATGGGTTTGTAATACAGTGTAGACTATTGCTACTAAATATCTTTGTGTTTTTTTTTTTAAATTCTGTTTATCAAGTTGCCTGTAACTGTCTTCTCTAGATTGAAAGAACCAATTAACTGTGGAACTCTAAAGACTGATGTGTCTCTAAGCTGTTCTAAAGCAGAAGAGGAGATCCTGAATACGTGGTACCAAAGAATTATTGCTCTGTTTACTGAGAAGGAGGCATTAGATGGTGTAAAATTGGATCAGGTTGACTCTTTTTTTAACTGTGTGGCTACACTTATGTCTAATCAGGTAAAAATCTTTCTGTGGCAAGCTTAATGTGAAGTTAGGGTAGTTTAAACAAGTTAGCACATTATATGATAGAGGGCCTATTTAATCAATGTTGGTTGTCTTTTGCATATAATTCTGTAAGTTATTCCAACTGTTAAGTATTTTTTAATTCCCAAATTTAAAATAAGTATGTGGTCTTGTCTACTGTTTTTTCTTCTGTATTTTTTAGATGCAGAATATGTATTCGTTCTACCAACTAGATTGTAATTAACTTAAAAAAGGAAGTATCTCTACATTTTCAGGACCCTTCCTATGGCTGTTCTTTGCACTGCAATTAAATGTTATATACTAGAAAAATAAATAAAACCTGGTCTCTCTCCTTTGAAAGCAAACATACTTGCTCAAACAGACTGAAAGTCCAGCAGTGTTAATGTGTATGCAAGCAACTATAGTTCTGCAAAATTTCCAAACAATTTTTTTTTCCTGAGGAAAATATCACAACGCTTTGCAAGTTAATTTCTTTTCCTCCCTGATTATTTATATCAAGATAGAAGTTATATGAAGTGTTTCTCAGTTGTTTTTTTCTGTTTGTGTAGGGATTCTCCAAATTAGTTAGTTAATAGTAATAAAACCAAGAACATTCAAGCAAGGTCACTGATTTCAGAGTGACACAATTTTTTTTTAACTTCTTGGTTTACTGAAAATAATTTCGTTAACTTAAAGCATCTGTTGTTTACATTGTTCTATTTAAGAATATAATAATCAGTGGGAATATGCATGTTCAGCATTCAGTAAGGCATTTCTGGCATTAGACACTTACTTTATAGAAAAATAATGAAACAGTAGTCTAATCAAATCATTAACATATTAAAAACATCAAAGGAAAGTGTATTCCAGATATTTTAGTTATACTGAAAGCACGTATTAATAAGACTTACTTTAGTAGCAAAAAATGTGTGGGCTTTACTGAAATGTTAGTTTACTTCCTCATTAGTTTACATTCTTTATGTGATGGGACTGATGCCTACTGAAGTAATTTGAGAAATTGACACTGTATCAATTACCCATAAATCAGCCCAAAATACTGGAAAATCTAATGGAAATCTTGGCTTACTGCATTAAGGGAATGTGGGATGGGGCTTTCTGTTCTTTCAACTAATAGGTGATCTGTGTTATTACCTAGCTGAAAGGATTATTGTCAAGAACAGTTGAAGCTTTTGTGAAACATTTTGATACTGAAGACAGAAATCGTCTACCTTTATTTAAGATGGAATTGACTCTTGATGAGAAGAAAATGGACTTTTATCCAAGCCTCCAAGACCTAGAAGAAGCAATTCTGTTTACAGTAAATCGCGTAGGACAGACTCTTCAGGTGTGCTTTTATCTTTGTTTAAATTTGCAACTTCTAATATCTGCTCTGTATGTGAAAGTATCAGTAATTTAGGACTGACTGCCATGGTAATAGGAAGCAAAATGCAACTTGAGGTATTTAGTTTCCATGAGCACTCTGCAGGTCACATCACAAATCTTGATGACTACTGGAACTCCAGGCTCTGAAGCCCATTTTGTTATTCCTTGTTCATAAAAATTTGGTACTGATACTGATTGTATTAGTCTACAGTTTTATAAACTGCAAATCTATGGGTATGTCTACACAGTAATTGACTACTTGCTCATTAAGTGTCAGGAAAAAAGCCTTAGCTAAAAGTTAACCTTGTTTTTTCCTTTTGGTACATTTAGAAGAATCTGTGTGTACTGTAATATAAGTGATTATTGCATTCTGACTTGTATATATACATATTATACATATACATATTTATAAATATATGTACATGTTATATATAAATATATGGATGGAAAATCAAGTATTTTTGCAGTGTATACTTTCAGTGAACTAACATTTTGCATAGAAATATAATTAGCACCTTAGTCAGATGTGTGATGGTTTACAGTGAACAATAAGTAAGATTGCCAGAAAAAGACAAGGAAAATTAGAGTTGATATTCCTTTTCTTTCTATGAGAAATCCTGAACAACTACTGTGTCTATGTGAGTGTGTATGTGTATATACATATATATAATATGTGTATGTGTATATATATATTTATATATGTCTTGGGAGGGCTTTAGGTGTATACTTGTGAACTGAGTATTGGACTTCAATCATGCATTATGGTACTTTCAGATAAGTGGTTTGGGTTTAGTTTTGCCTGTTTGCACATAGGATAGAATTTATTTTATGTAAGATTGGATAACTTATTTTTTGTCCCTGTTCTGTGTTTCCTGTTCAACTTTTCAAATCAGGAAAAATGTTCTAGGTTTATAAAACACTTGGCCTTCATCATGGTTAGGATCTCATACTCTTCTAATACAGTATCTTCTGTAGATTGTAGCTTACTTTTAGAATATAGGTATTACTGTATTGCTGTTTTAAATTTCAATAATGAGAACTTGCACTTCTATTAGAACATCCAAACAGTACGTTCTTGGGTAATGGAAGACACAGAAACTCTGGATGCTGAGCTTCCTAATCATATCATGGAATGGGCCACATCTACACTGAAAAAATGTATCTCAGACAACTTACAAGGTCCAAAGAAATACTTCCAGAGCTATGGTGAGTGACAGAAGAATGTTAAGTAACTGTTACTTCTTTTAAATAAGTACCTTACCATACAGTGGAGGCATTATTGCAAAATTAATGTGGTATTATTGACTTGTAGTTGAAAGGTATGGCTGGCTTGTAGATGGAACTGCAGAGGCACGAATAAAAAGATTTCAAGAAGAAGAACACAGTTTTGATGAATATACTGCTGTAAGTTATAATTCCATGGTTTTTATAACTCTTGCTACCCATACAGGAACAATAAACAGGGGTTAACAGGTGCTTAGCATTAAGCTAAAAATTATGTTGACTACCTACAAATCTACAACATAGTTGTTTTTTTTTCTCTGAAAGTCTGTGGTAAATTGAAAGAAGCTTGTTTCCTTCATTGTATAACACTAATTTGTATAGCCAAGTATTCAAATAACATCTCTGAAGTGTAAAATCTAATGTTTTTCTGAAGTTTATAGATGAATTCTTCACCCTTAAGAAGGAAATCTTGAGTTTACCAGAGGCGGCTCATTTTCCTATGATCTATTTGAATTGTGAGGATTTAAAGCAAGGTTTGGCTGATATTGCAAGCACCTTTGCAAAAATGTTAACAGACAAAATACTGGCAAATTACAGAGAAGAAGCTGAAAAGTAAGTAGAATTTTCTGCTTGTGAATGCTATATGTGTTGAATGCATGGTAGAAAGATACAGAACAAATGCAAATATACTGTAACCCTGTTCTATGAAGTCTCACAGCTAGCTATTGATCTCATACAATTGGCACCAGCTGATGTATTTTTTCCTCTACTTTAGATACAAACATTAATAGGGGAACTTCTAGTAGTCCTAGGCAGTGGAGGAGCTAAAAGATCAAAGGCTTCATTACTGTTCTGGTTTTTAAAGTATGAAATACAGGAGGACTGCACTGTCAAAGGAAAGAGTAGCTCATCTTACGTGACAGATACATCTAGGTTTTCACAGATAATGACAGACAAGCAATAAAATAAATTCTAAAGGTTAATTTACAGGTATGGATTAAATCACGAGTGAGATCATCTTGAATTGTTCAGTTAAAATGAACAATTGCAGTCAAGTTTTGGGGATTCCACATTACCCAAATGATGAAATATTCACTAGGAAAGTTTTTTGTCTATGTTAATGATACTTTACCAAAGGTCATGTCTTTACCAGAAGTAATTGAGCATTTATTGTGAAAGAATACACCAAAATCCAAACAAATTATTGCAAGTTAATAATCAATATTTTTCTCAGCTGACTTGGTCATGTTCTCTCTTTAGTTTCATGAAGTAATGGAGTTTGTGCAGGGGTTGTAGTTTAAGAAATAGTTTGCACTTTTAGTTCCATTAAAGCTGAGCTTGAAGCCATTCAAACTAAAAAGTTGAGATCAGAACACTATGTTGAATAAATTTACAGGATATGCAGAGAATTTGAAGCAATTGGAGAACATGCATTGAAAGTTCCCGAGACAACAGAGGAAATGGTGGAAACAGTAGCTTACGTACAGAAAGTCAGAACCGAAGGTATTCAGGACCTGTTGATAAGGATCAAGGTAAATGACTGTTCTTTCATTCTTAATCTTTCACAAAACATGCTGACCTGTACAAATACAGAATTGATTCAGGAGTGCAGAGACTTCTGTCTGATCATGCTGTGTATATGAATAAACTGTACCCCCAGTGTTGCTTCAGGGAGAAGTGGGAAGTCCAGCTCATACACATTCTCATGCCATGTGTCTTTCTTATTTTTGATTCCCATGTTCTGCAGCTTTAAAACCTTCCTCATGCAGCTTTTACTAAATCACAACAAACTGTAAGACAAGACTTATTTTTTTGTACCTAGACACATACTTCAGGGCTGTCTAAAATGCTGTTTGTGAAAATGTGACACATGAGTTCAAAGATAATTTAATGAATAAAATAAGTCATTAATTTGAACACACAAGAAGCAATTTACCAGAGCAGCATATAGCTGGCATTGCATTAGTAGTAGTATTTTGTGTGCACTTGGAGAACAAAACTGAAAAATTGTGTAACATGGGCCAGCCAGTGAGGTTACTGGGTAAGTAATGTTACATGTTAGTTATCAACTTTTTTTGTTATGGTAATAGGTCTAAGTATATCACACATTCTGCAGAATTTATATTTTTATTAAAAAAATAATAATAATAGCATTTTTGTGTGTAGATTTACGGGCCATATTGTATTATGAGAAATAAACTCACAAACAGCATAGGGATTTGCTTAAATTTTATTTGTATTTTGAACATTAATATTTAGTCGCCTGAAGTATCTCTACTTCAAAAGTTCTTTAACTTTTCATAATTCAGACTTATTTTTGTAGATAATATTGTCCTACCTCATATTTTAAACAGACCTATGATTACTAAGTTTTGTGAAATATTTTTTTATAGGAGTGCTGTCGACAAATGAATTACTTCTTAAATGTTTGTTTGTTAGCTCCTGAAGACATTACATTAAATTCAACAGTTCTATTATGGCCAAAGAAGATTAACCCTATTCTTGAAGAGCATGATGATGTAAGAGCATTATCTTACTTTATGGTATATTCTGGCTTGTTAGGTTTTCATTTGAGCTATTTATTTCCTCAGCAGGCTAAATACATCTATGCATATCATGTGAGCTGTACTGTTTTAGACATGCATCAGTAACATATTTCTAGATGTTTGTATCAGCTGAGTGCTTTTTGTGGAGTAATTGAAAAATTGTCACTGACCTAAAACCTTGAGCAAATCTACATGTCTTGATTTATAGTTAATAGTAGGTAGCTTGAAGGAAGGTGAAAATATACTTTATTGCAGTTGACTAGTACTGAAAAAATACCTTCCAGGCTCTTACTTAGTGCTCTGGACTGGAAATAATTTAATTAAAATGATAGTTGTGTTCTGGTCATCAAAAGAACAGTGAGAATTGTGGTTTTAGGTAGCAATCATTAGTAGAAAATACACGAGATCTGATTTTTTTCTGTGTGAGTATAGATTATTGTCTTCCACTTGTCTGTATTCATCTTGCTAGAATTCTTTCTGTGTGTGCAGGGTAATAGTTAAAGAAATAACTATTCTTTGGTTAGGTAGGTAAAGCTTTCTGGTGTTCACTTGCCTCTCTGTTGTGATTAAGTATCGATTTAATGATTTGTTCTAAAAATGTTTAAGAATTAACATTTAACATTTTTTAAAATAAAAATCATGTTTTAAATATCACTGTTGAGAATCATATCTTTCACTAAGTTGTCTTTGGATACTAAGGAATGTCTCCAAGGACAGTAAATAAACCTCTGAGTTAAAACATTCCCAGTTTGGAATCCCCTGTATGTGCAGACCTTGTGCTTTAGAGCAGTATTTAAGTTCAAGAAATTCTTCCTTTTAATAGCAGTAGATACATGGGGAGTAGCATTGGCTTTCGACAGCTGTAGATTCTCCTCTTTTGGCAAAAAACATTGAATCCCAATACTGGTATTATTGGTAGTCTATCCAGTGGGTTTGGTGACAGTGTTTACACCTCCTGCTGTAGCAGCTCAAGCTTTCCTGTTGTTTCTCTGCTGAAGAAGTTCTTTTTAAGGCAATCCCAACTGCTGTGATTATTGTGATCAGGTTCCATGATAAGATGTATAAGTAGTACAAGTTTAAATGGGCTGTATGGACAGCAACTGCTGAAGAAATAAGGATAACTTTCCTGTAATCTTTATTTTGTGTTGGTTTGTTCTAAATGTTTCATTTAGTAGGTACAATGTATGTTAATCACTGACGAGACTTTCAGCCACTTTTGTGTTACTGTTTTACCATTCAAATCAATTCTTTTTTAGCTGTTTGCACAATCTAAACTTAAAAAAGAGCAAGAACTAATACATAGATCTGAGAAACTGATGATGGAATTAGACAAGCTGACACGTTCTGTGGCAGAATTTGAAGAATACTCAGAACTGGAAAGCATGCAAGAGGTCAGATTAACAATTAATATAAAATGGGTAGAAATGTTTTGTTCAATATATATGGTTAATGGAAGAAACTTAGAATTAAAAGTAGTAATTAATTTTAACAGATTTGAACTAAAATGTTTATTAGCCTCTAGACAGAATTAAGAAACTCAAAATGGCTCCAGCCTTCCCCCTCTTCCCTTTTTTTGTATTACATTGGCAATAGCATGGGCCTTAAGGAAAAGTTTACTTTAAAGTTAAACTTAAAGTATCTGATAGGTGTTCCCAGCGAGGGCTGATAATTTTACACAAGTCAATGATTTTTTTTCCTCTGGTTTATGTAAACCATATTGCATGGATTTCTGGTCCCAGTGATGTTATTTGCAAGTAACTTCAGTGGGATCAGAATTTCCCTCCCTGTTTTTGATGTATGGAAGATCTGAAGGAAAAAAATAGCAGGTTAGAAAGAATAATTTGTAGAAATTTGTTGTTTTAAAAAATACCAAATTGTTGGGTTTTTTTCTATGAACCCTAAAACTGCTAATGCAGAGCAGACCACTGGCTCCAAAACTTTGCAGATTACCAGAAGTCTTGCACTTTAATTGGATTATATCACAACTGTGTGTAGTAATTTTGCCTTGTAGAAGCAAAACACTTCAAGGTGCAAAACAGAAGTCCAAAGCTAGTAAGTCCCAGTTGCCCTTACTGTGTGTCAGGTACCTAGAAATGTGTGTGCCTGCCTCCTGGAACAGTGAATTTTAAAGCTCATAAATCAAAAATCCTGAAAATGGCTTTATACTCTTAAATTCAGTAATGATAAAACCAACTTTGTTTCTCTTGGTATTAATCTGGGTTCTTCACAGTTTATCTACTAAAGGATAAGGAAATGGGTTTTTAACTCATGTTTTCTAAAATTTTAATACATGCAAAAGCTTGTATTTTGATATCTTGTTTTGATAAGTGTTCAGAGCATAACTGGATTATCTCTGAAGAAATACAGTTATTTGATTTCAGTATGTGGCTGACCTGAGGGCCGTACAGAAACGGATACAGGAGGCTGATGAAACAGTAGCTCTTATTAATGAAGAAGAGACTCTGCTCAAATGGCAACTGAGTGACTTCCCACTCCTCAGCAACTTAAAAGTTGACATTGAACCATATCAGAAAGTTTTTCATCTTATATTTAAATGGCAACGGACAGAAAAAAGGTACTTTAGCTCTTGAAGCTAAATGAGGGAGAGCAGGAAAAATGCTTATGCTGGTTTTGTTTGAGATAGATGTAGAATATGGATTTGTTTTCTTTTAAACATTCCTTTGTTATTAGCAATCCAAGTAAAATTATTTTTAATTCAGCTCAATAAAGTGTTGGGTTGTGGTTTTGTTGTTTGGGGGTTTTTGATGGAATGTAAAGGAGTTTATTTCCTTACTGTATTTAACTGTGGTTGTGCTGAAAAAGTCTATAATATAAACTCTGTGGAAGATAAAATTTGGTTAGTTAGAAGCCATTTTATACACCAGAAAAGGACAAAGTTCAATTAGAAAGCTCACAATCTGCACATAATCAAACTCGTTTTTAACCTGAGAGCTGTCTATATCCACAAAATCTTTATGTCGAGTCTAAAATAAGTGAGATTGTTTACCATTTCCTGCACTCTTTGGAAGTTACAATGTGATAAGGCTTTTTTTTTTTCTTTCAAAAATACAAAGGTCTGGTGTATCTTCATGTTGTATGTTGATCTCAGTATGTGACTTCAGAAGATTACACAAATGCACAAGTACACTTGTGTGAGCAAGCCACCTTTTGTTGCACATAGAATTTTCTGTAGAATGGCAATAAATAGAAAAAAGAGCTTTTCTCTAATTAAATAACTATTGATCTCTATATTGTCTGTGTTGCAAACCAAAGTGTTAATTATTTGGGCTACATTTACTACCCTGCATTCTAACTTTGTGGTTTCTCTCAGATGGATGGATGGTGCCTTTTTGGAGCTAAATGGGGAAAGCATGGAGGCAGAGGTTGATGAGTTTTTTAGAGAGATATACAAAGCATCAAAAGCATTCCCACAGAAGCAGAAGAAAATGCATCAGGAGTCAAAAAAGGCACCAAAAAGTAAAACTGCAGGAGAAAAGCCTGAAGAAGACACAAAGGCAAATCCAACTGTTAAAATGTGTTCTTTAGTTCTGGAGCAGATTAAAGAGTTCAAGGTAAGAGAATGTGAGGGATGCTATTTGATGCTGAAGGACAAATGCTAAATTCAGCACTCTGCATAGGTAGATGATCCAGTGTCAGACTCATTATATAGAGAGAGTGAGCTCTAAATGACCATTCCCAGATTAAGTTGTCTGATTTTAATAAAATTATGTTTTTTATATTTTTGCAGTTTTAGGAGTGTGAATTGTTAGAGTGGACACGGTCAGGAGAAAAGGAATTTTTGGATGCAGGGAAGCAATGATGTAGTTGGCAACTTTGAAATGGGACTATATGTTATATTAACGGAAGCCAAATGTAACACTGCTAAGGCTGTAGTTAATAGTTTTATATTTCTTCAGTAATTTACTACCATCTTTAGACATTAGATGGATAAATGAATGTATCTGTCTGTACTTTTTCAAAAAGATTTTCATATCATCAGCTACTGTAGGAGATTTTTAAACGCACATCAAAGACAATAAAGTTAAGAAGTAATACACATCACAATTTTGACCTTATAAATGCTTTAATTAGGAGAATATTCCAACTGTGACTATCCTATGTAACCCTGGCATGAAACCTCGTCATTGGCAGCAGATGTCAAATATAGTAGGATATGATTTAACACCAAACTCTGGAACTACCCTGAGAAAAGTTCTGAAGCAGAATCTAGCCCCTCATATGGAAGAGTTTGAAGCTATAAGTGTAGCTGCAAGCAAGGTAAGCATAGCGATTTTAAAGTGACAAAATCCAACATCAGGTCTCCTAGTGATGGCTTCTGTGGATTACTAGAATTTCTTGTCTTTCTCCTTAAGAAACAAAAGCGATTTGCTGAGACTTTGTCTCATTAGAGTGTGTAAATATTTTTATCTTATGTTACATCACTAGTATTTCTCAAGTATACTGCTACCTGTACTGATTTCACTACAAAACTAAGAAAAACAGTAAGTTGATTCATGCTGTTGAAGGAAAATAGCTTATTGAGCTAGTTAGGCTTGTATATTCAATTAGTGAGATGGAAAAAAAAATGCAGGGACTTAAATAAACTGTCTTCTTTTTAAAATGTAGGAATTTTCCTTAGAGAAAGCAATGCACGTAATGACGGAAACATGGGATTCAATTTCTTTCAACACAAATGCGTATCGTGAGAGTGGTGTTCATATTCTGTCTGCTGTGGATGAGATTCAAGCTGTTCTTGATGACCAGATTATCAAAACTCAGACAATGAGAGCATCACCTTTTATTAAAGCATTTGACAAAGAAATCAGGGTATGAGTAATTTTTTCTTTAACTATTTTTATTTGCAGGATAAGTATAATGCAAGAGTGTGCCAATTATTTTAAAGTCTTATAGTTTGCTTTCTTAATAAAATTATTGTAATGATTTTTCAGCAACATTCTTTTGAATTAATGTAAATCACCTTTATCCTGGCCCAAACCAGGACACCTACTTATATTATTTCTGTGCTGGATTTCCCTCTTCCATTCAAATGCAAGTGCAACCAAGAGAATGTGATTATTTTTTCATGTATTATGCAAAATCATTCTTTCTGCTAGCATCTGTAACTTTGCTGCTTAATAACTGGAGGTTGTTTTTATTACTGTTATTAAGAGCACTTAGTGATGTAATCCTTGGGTTTTGGACTCGGATTTTGAGCTGCAGTGTTTTCATCTGTGCAAGGAAACTTCTTGAGGGTTGGAAGGTGTTCTAATCAGACCTCAGAACAATGGGATAACTTTACACCAGCTTATGTATTTTCAGGGCTAGAGTAGTCTTTGTTTGTCAACTATGACTATTGGCAGGAGAGAAGCCCGTGAAATTGCTTTGCAGTTACCCTCCCTCGTTTGTTTTTGTTCATGTAGAAAATATCCAGGTTTCAGTAGTCTCAATGAACATAGGTAGTATTTACCCTTTACAGGCAGGCTCTCCAGCCTCTCCCAGAGGTATCTCCTGTTGTCTGCTGCCAGGACAGGATACTGGGCTGGCTGGATCTCTCCTATGAGCTAATGTGGCCTTTCTGGTGTTCTTGTGCCTCTGCTGTAATTCAGATGCAAACCAAGATCTCCTTGCTGTGGGGAGATGAAACAGAATTTGACAGTGGAAGCCTCCTAGGTGTTACTTGACCATTAAGTTGTCAAAAGATCATAATACTAAAATGATAACTGTGCTTTGGAAAATTAATTTCCACGTAAGTTAAACTTTCTGAACTCCTTTAGCCACCTGTTTTTGTGGAAGAACCTAACTGCTCCTGAATATTTGTCTTTTAGTTTTTTTTACTGGTAGACACTTATTCTTTGCTTGGGGACTAGAGTACCACACTGTCTACCTTTACTGTATTTATTCTCTTTGATTGTAAATAATAAGATTTTTTAATATATTTATTAAGGAATGGGAAAGTCGCTTAATTGAAATTCAGGACATTATTGATGAGTGGCTTAAAATGCAAGCACAGTGGCTTTATTTGGAACCCATTTTTTCTTCTGAGGATATTATGCAGCAGATGCCAGAAGAGGGGCGCTTCTTTCAGACTGTGGATAAACACTGGAAGGATATTATGAAGCATTGTGTCAAAGACCCAAAGGTAATGTGTGGTTGTTGGTTTGGTTTTCTTTTCCTGCTAATGCCTTTGTTTTTGGCAAATGTACCATGAATCACTCTATCAGTTGCTTAGGCCTCCTAGGAAGAAAGCCATGTTGTACATTATTTAAATAAACTTCTATTGTTTGAAGTATCTTAATTGTAACTTAGAGTTTCCATGTGTTTGCTGTTTATAGGTACTTGTTGTGACTTCCTTGACAGGGTTATTGGAGAAGCTTCAGAACAGCAATGAGCTTCTTGACAAAATCATGAAAGGGCTTAATGCTTATCTTGAGAAAAAGCGTCTCTTCTTTCCACGGTATGATGAGTTTTGGTTATTTAAAGAGCAAAGATTCTGAATGTTGGGGTCTTGTTTTGTTGTGGATAAGGTCAGCATTTAAAGTAGCTTGGCAATACAGTTGGACTTTATCTTTTTTTTCTTTTTCCTAAAATTTTTTAGCTTCTTTTTCTTGTCTAATGATGAGATGTTGGAGATCCTGTCAGAGACTAAAGATCCTCTCAGAGTTCAGCCTCACTTGAAGAAGTGTTTTGAAGGCATTGCAAAGCTAGATTTCCTTCCCAATTTGGATATTAAAGCAATGTATAGTTCTGAAGGCGAGCGTGTAGAATTGATTTCAACCATTTCTACTTCTGAAGCTCGAGGTGCTGTGGAGAAGTGGTTAATTCAAGTAGAAGATATTATGCTGAAGAGTGTACGTGATGTTATTGCTCGATCAAGAATGGTATGAGTTTTGTAACAATTTAATAACTGTGGCACAAATAGACCTTTCTTTATTTTAAGTCTGTCTCTTGGCTTCCTAAAATTATTTCTGAACACAGGAGTTGGTGAAGTTAGGGTACAAGGACCAAGTTAATGTGACTTGTATTTATGGGCTGGTGGGACAAGCAAGTGGTTAGTTTGAATAAGAATAGAGTAGTTTTCCTGTAACTCTGGCTCTAAATTTTTTAAAAAGCCTGGGAGTAATTCTGTGTTTATAAGATATATCACTTGACGTAAATAGATTATTCAGGTTACAGATTAGAAATAGAATGCTTGTAACAGGCTTGTGCTGTCTTAAAAAAAAATCATTAACCAGAAATGTTTCTTTGTATGAAGTTAGTAAGTTGTGAATGTATACATAATACAGAAAGATAATTGCAAGAATCCTTAAAATTACTAAAGGGAAAAGAACATTTAAAAATTCATTTGGAGTTTGAAAATAGGGAAGTAATATTTTTGAGCAAAGATGTTAATGGGATCACATTATATGCTTCTGTATTACATTATTATACGTCTGCACTGATACTGGTTTAGTTTACTGTATTTAATTCTGCCAGGCATATCTAGAGACTGAGAGAAAAAAATGGGTTCTGGAGTGGCCTGGACAAGTAGTGTTGTGTGTATCTCAAATGTTCTGGACAAGTGAAGTACATGAAATTCTTTGCAGTGGACCAGAGGTACTTTATAATGCATAATCTTTAAAAAAAAAATTATTGATTTTTTCATTTCAACTAATGTATTCCATGTAGTCAAATCTTTCTACAACAAAATAAAATTTTAATACTACCAACATGTAAGCTTTATACACATGAATTTATGAGCAGTGATTTATACCTTTGATTCAGGTACTTGAATATTCTTTTTCAGAGCAAGCATAGATTAAAATGTAACTTTTCAACATAAACGCATAACTGAATGAGAGAGATCTTGATGCAAAACCATGATAATGTAAAAAGATGGCTAAATAAGCTATCTCCATTAGGGTTATATAGTCAACATGAAAAAGTCAGAGCACTTGAAACTCTCATATAATCGGTTTCATAATTACCTGTTTTTTCCTAGGGTTTAAAGGGTTATTATGATAAACTTCAGCTTCAGCTTAATGACATTGTAGAGCTGGTCAGAGGAAAGCTGTCAAAGCAAACAAGGACTACACTGGGTGCCTTGGTTACTATTGATGTTCATGCTAGAGATGTCCTCATGGAAATGATCGAAAGTGGTAATTACCTTTTAAAATGTTTCTCTTCACATGTGTATTAATACACAGCTAATTAAAAATAGGTAACCAAACTGATTTTGCTGACTAGGCCACAACAGTATTAAGATACATACATGTGTTTGGAGGTGTGAGCATCAACGTTAGTATTCTCAAAGCAGTTTTAATTTAAAGCCCAATAGAAATTTTGGTTATCTAAAACATGTTTTATGATTGCTTTCGATTCTGTGTTTATCAGGTGTGAAAAGTGAAACAGACTTTCAGTGGCTTGCCCAACTACGGTATTACTGGCAACTTGAGAATGTTCGTGTTTGTGTCATTAACTGCAACGTAAAATACGCCTACGAGTACCTTGGGAACTCCCCACGCCTCGTCATTACTCCTCTGACAGACAGGTGTTACCGCACCTTGGTATGATTTTTCCACCAGTGCCACTAAATACTGCACTTACTGTAGTATAGTACATTGCTGTTCATCACAGCCAGACTTTTAGAGCTTGCAGTAGCTGTCAGGTTCTGGTATTTGCATTAAGTGGGTTTCAAAGATCACAATTTCTATAGAATTTTAAATGTGAAACTGAATTGGGGCTACAAATCTGGACAACCCACCAACCTGACTGAAACATCAGTGGATTGTTCTGTCGTGGATGTCATGTTTTTGTTTTTTTTTTTTAAATACAAACAGGAAAAAAAAAAGATCAAATTTTTTTTATTACTGTCTGGATTACAAGAAGGCAATAATGTCCTGATATTGTGTGGTTGCTAAATATAGTGGTGAAGGATCCACTTGTGATCATATTGTCCCTAAAACTAGTATGAGAGTTTGGCAACTTTTTAGTGCCCGGCTCTTGTTAGAGGTATTTGTTACTGTACACATCATGGTCATGATAATAAAACTAAACTCTTAGATACAATGGCTGTATGAAACACTCTAGTACCATCAATTTAACATTTTAATTCTAAATAATTTCATATAAATGAAGTTCTAATAGTTTCCATAAACTGTTTCATAGATTGGAGCCTTTGCTTTAAACCTCGGTGGTGCCCCAGAGGGTCCAGCAGGAACAGGTAAAACAGAGACCACCAAAGATTTGGCTAAAGCTCTTGCTGTTCAGTGTGTTGTCTTCAACTGCTCTGATGGTCTTGATTATCTGGCAATGGGAAAGGTAAATAAACAATAGATGTTAGGCTTTGTATTTTGTTTTTTAGGATGAAAATTGTAGGGTACCTACTTTGCATAGATATTTAAATAAACAAGTCTCCAGCTACCATTGGACACTATACACTGGTCTTGCCATATGTTTCATTTTCTGTGCTCTATGAAATCCTATTAAGCCACTAATTATAAGACAGGAAAGACAGAAGAATTTGAAGGATCAGGATCTTTTCTGGATTCTAAAGAAAGCTAAATCAGACTTCTTCGGTGTATCACTGGTATTTACCCTAACCAGGCTCAGTCATTATCATAGTAATTATACGAAACTTCCAATAAGATACTCTCTTTCTTTTGAATCTTCTAAGATGCTGTTAGTGATTTTATAGGTTGGTTGTTGGTTTTTTTTTTTTCATCTGCAGTTTTTCAAGGGTTTGGCTTCATCAGGTGCATGGGCATGTTTTGATGAATTCAATCGCATCGAGCTGGAAGTACTGTCTGTTGTGGCACAGCAGATCCTCTGCATCCAGAGAGCCATACAGGCAAAGCTAGAAACATTTAATTTTGAAGGAACTGAACTGAAGCTTAACCCCAACTGTTTTGTGGCTATTACTATGAATCCAGGTTATGCAGGACGTTCTGAGCTTCCAGATAATCTGAAGGTACAATAATAAAACACATCATTCTGCTTAAGAATGATTTTTTTTTTCTGAAAATATGAGGGGCAGGTGTATTGTTATTAATTCAGATGGTACCACCAGGAATATAAACAAACTTGTTTCTTGCCTCTTGCTTCCTTTTTTCTTTTCTAAGTACTTTGTTATTTTTTAAGGGATTTGATGTTGTTGTTTTGTTGTGTCTCTTAGTGTTTTTCATTATTATTTTACCAGGCCAAAGGCCTATAACCAGTAAGATGGCAAGTGTAAGGTTGTGGGTGGGTAGGTCATAAGATTGGATGCTAGTCATTCTGAGGTGGAGGATTATGTTTGAAAAAATACTATAAAAAAGTATTTTTACATTGCATTTATTGTAATCTTATTTAAGAGGTGTTAGCAAACTACACCTAACTCATGTAATAAATTTGCTTAGATTGCCTGATTACTTACAGTCTTTGAGTTTATTGTTTATTTTGAGGTTATTTGCTTTGAGGTTGGTATTTATTTAGATGAACTGTTTAATTGAGGAGATTGGGCATTAGCAAAGTAATCTGGAGCCTTTTAGAACAGCATCTGTTCCTGAAGACTCAATGTGGAACAGAGACAGGGGGGCTGAGCATGTTGCCTCAGAGGGAACTTTTCTTTGAGTGCTAATTTAAAGCATAGTTAATGCAACATGAGGAGTACACCAACTGCAGATTACTTCAAGTGCAGCCTGTTCCCTGCCATGTGCACCACCTTTCTGCACTTGCTGCTGTGTTGGGTGTGTCACTCTAAGGGGCAAACTGCATTTTGTGACAGTGACAAGGGAAAAGAAGTACAAAAATGTCTTTTCTGCACCAGATTGTACATGGAGGTAGATCCTGATGGCAGTTTACTGACGTTAGTTTCACATTGACTGATAAGATGCAAACATTAGTAATTCTATTGCCTTTGCTCCTAAATGTTCTGTAAGCCACTGCTTTGTGTTTGAAGATCCATAGCATACCCAACCATGCTAAGCAGTACTTAATTTAAATGTTGTTACTGTTTTTGGTTAAAAATGCTATGAAGGAATAAACACTGATCCATCACATGCAGAAGTTCTGAATTACTTTCTGTTCCTCAAATAATTATTTAAGGATAATTCTTTGAAATGTGTATTTCAGGTTCTTTTCCGAACAGTAGCCATGATGGTTCCCAACTATGCTCTGATAGCAGAAATTTCACTCTATTCGTATGGATTTTTGAATGCAAAGTCACTGTCAGTGAAGATAGTAATGACCTACAGGCTTTGTTCAGAACAGCTTTCATCTCAATTTCACTATGACTATGGTATGCGAGCAGTTAAAGCTGTGTTGGTGGCTGCTGGGAATCTAAAATTGAAATTTCCCACGGAAGATGAGGATATATTGGTGAGTCTGAGTGAATAATTCTTCAGGAATTAGAGAGACGCATGAAATTAGGAGATCTGCAGGCAGTTCCAGCATGTCTTGTCACATTGCTGATCTTATTTTTGTTAAACAAAGATAACAAAATATATGATACACTTTACAGTGCAATGCTGATGATCACACAGTTCTGCTTAACTGCTTCTTAAAGGCCTCATGTAATTAATCTTTATTACTTATTAGCTTGTTAATTGCTGAACAGTTTGTTCTGTGGTTTTAATAAAAACAGTAAAATCTATTTTGGTTTCCTCTAGCTTCTTAGATCGATTAAGGATGTGAATGAGCCCAAATTTCTGTCCCATGATATACCTCTCTTCTCCGGTATAACTAGTGATTTATTTCCTGGAATCAAGCTTCCTGAAGCTGACTACAGTGTAAGTACATTCAATTTTCCCTGCTCATTATCATTGTGGGTTGTTTTGGTTTTAGCCAGGTATAATTAACATACTAATTTCTCAGTTATTGTAAGAAAAAGAAAACTGCTAAGTGTTTGCAATGAAACTTGGTACCAAAGAAAATTGTTCTATCTGTTCTCAGTATAATCCACATTTAAGTTCCCTTAGAGCCAGAAGGGTTGTGTTCGGCATCCTGCAGATTGGAAATTGACCTGATTTACCAAAATTATAGAGTCATTTGCCACTGTCTTTCATAATTTTGAGCTAAGCGACATTAAGCTTAGTGTTTATATTTTCTTTTGTTTATAGCAACAATTAAACCCCAACTCCTTTGTTGGAAGTTGGTTTGGAAGATGAGCATGTTAGAAAAGACAAAATGGATTAATTTTTGTTTACATTTCCAGTATATACTAGAGTCTTGTTAAAAGCATATTGTTTCAAGTGATATCCTTTTCCTCAAGATAAAAAGTGTAGTTAACTCCTGTTCTTAGTGCATGAAGTACAGAAATTACTCTTTTTTTCCCCTGAGGTGTTCACTATATTCTCATTAGTTGCATTACTTTACTAATTCGAAAGCCTTGCTAATGAATGTAAACTGTTCTACCGTAGTCCAAAAATAATTTAGATTGTAGCAGTGTTAAAACTATATCTATGTTTTGACTTCAGGATTTTCTGGAATGTGCCAGGGAATGTTGTGTTCAACATAATGTCCAACCTGTAAAAGCTTTTATAGAGAAAATGATACAGACATATGAAATGATGATTGTTAGACATGGGTAAGATTCACATTTCTGTTTCACATGCAGTATTTATTGGGATTTTGGCTTATATCATAGTGGTTATTTATGTAAAGTATAAAAGCTCTTAAGGATGGCAAAGTATTTCTGTTTGTAGTGGATCTCTTGGTCACCAGTACTGATTTTACATGTACCAAAATACTTTCAGTGTATGTCTGGGCAATTATACTACTCTTGATATCAGAAGTAGCCTCACCTGACTACTGTTTTTTTTGGGTGTGGATATCAGTATGGTGAAGACTTAGGACTGAACTGAAATACCAGTTATCAAATCTCTGCTACTCTATTCCTAGATTTTATTTATGAATAGCAAGTTTGTGGAGAACTATGACATTAGCCATATGATTGTTAATATTCAGCTTGTTAATTAATCATTAGTACGACGTTGTTGCAGTCTCTGCTGGATGACTTAAATTTAATTTTGAAATGTGGGTGAAGATGGTGTGTGTGTGATACATGTTCCTACTGTTAGTGTTCTTCCAGAACTTTCCTGTAAACTGTTTAAACCGAAAAGAAAGTAGAAACTAATCTTTGATTAACCAAATAGATTCACCACAGCACTAGTTCATTTGTCTTAGAGGATACAGTGGATGTGCAATCAGATGTTTGTGCAAATTAACTGTTTTCCTAAATGATGCTGCTTAGCAAGTACATATAGTATGTATTTATGCTTTTTGAAAATTAGGTCAAAATTTGCTTTAAGCATATGACTGATGCTGTTGATACATGTGGTCTGTAAATTCTAAATTGCAAGACAGATTTATTAATAGCTTTTTTTTTTTTTCCCCACATTTAACAGTTTTATGCTGGTAGGGGAATCTTTTTCTGGGAAGACAAAGGTTCTCCATGTGTTGGCAGATACACTGTCTCTTATGAAAGAGCGTGGTTATGGTGAAGAAGAAAAAGTCATTTTTAGAACTGTGAATCCCAAATCCATCACTATGGGTCAGCTTTTTGGGCAGTTTGATTTGATATCCCACGAGGTAATGTATGTTCTAAAAGCAGTGTGTAATAATGGCCCAGCTCTATCTGTTTCTTCCCCTCACCTGCTGTGGTTTTCATGGGGTTTGTATGTGTGCACTTTAGTGCATGTGTTCCAACTTCGGTTTAACTGATGGCATTTCCGCCTGTTCCCCAGTTGTTTTCAGAGGGTGGGAAAGGCATTGCACGAAGCTTCTGCTTCTGTTTTTTTTAAGTCCAAATTCTAAATGGCATTTTTCCTGTTACCTGGATTCCAGACAGTGCCTACAGGGTTGTGATATAATTATATAATTACTGGTTTTGTTTTAAGGAAAAAGAAGCAAATGTGCTAGTATGGGTGCAAGACTGAGCTAATAATCCTGTCTGGTTTTTTTCTGCTTTGCAGTGTTTCTAGTGCTTTCTTTTTTTATCTTTTCCTGAATATGTCAGACCTCTATTGTTCTGGATAGGAAACCCCTGAATTGATACGTTTATAATTTTAAACTCAGATGAGAACACAATTGTTTATATTAGCTAACACTTTTATAGTTGTTTTTTTTACGTTAGCATATAAAAATGCAGCACCACGTGAGTATGCAATTATGTTGGTTTAAATATGCAAAAAACCTTACACCATTCTGAGGTCCTTATCCTAATGTACTCACATCCATGCTGAGAAATCATGCCAAACTTAACTCTATCCGTTCTTTGTCTATTCCTAACCAGTATAATCAAAACTCTGTCATCACAATCTGGAAAAGCTTAGGAACTCATGAGTCCCCAGGTGTGAAACTTGCTTGGAGAAGAAACAATGTGAAAAAGTTAATGTGGAATAATGAAACCTTGGGTGACTAGAGAGAAACAGAGGCAAGACAGCAGAAACACTTCTACATTTCTGTAAATTGAATTGCCTGTCTTCTGTTTGTTATGATATACTTACAAGTGAAAAAAACCACTATTTTAAAATTTCATGATGTTGCAGGACCCTCGGTGGAGCTGCAAATATAAGTTTTGGTAGCTGCAGGACAAGAGAAGAGTAATTGAAAGAGCAGTAATGAAAACGAAATGAAAGGTTTTTCTGTTACTTGCTGTTTACATTGATCTGTGTATACTATGTTTTCTCATTCCCACGTTCTCCCCCTCTAGTGGACGGATGGTATAGTTGCTAACACTTTCAGAGAATTTGCATTATCTGAGACTCCTGAGCGCAAATGGGTTATATTTGATGGCCCAATTGATACTTTGTGGATAGAAAGCATGAACACAGTTCTGGATGACAACAAAAAGGTATCAGTCTGTGGAAATAAATGCCTAAGTAAAATAATGTGACTCTTGCAAAATATTCCTCTATATATTGACCCACAAATGTAACCTTCAGTGCCTGGCTTTTGAAGAGGGAAAGTACCAAGATGGCTTTGGTAAAAAGTTGTAAGCTTTTTCTTTGAGTTTTTGGTTTTTTACTTTATTGGAATTGCAACAGAATTAACTCACTGCTGTAAGTAATTAAATGTATATAATTTCCTTCATGCTGTATTGTAAGTTTGAAATGTAACTTAATCTTTAAAATTAGATTTATTTACATGTAATATAAATTCTATGGTTTCAAAACTTGCTCAAACTTAAGAACTTCCATTTAAAGACAATGCCAAGACACAAAGTGTTGTATTTAAAAATCAGTTACTTCTAGTAAAAGCTGTGACCATGCAGCACTTCTGAAAATGGTCCTTAAGATTCTCAAAGTCAATATAAAAATTAGAGATGACATTCCAAGTTTAAGTTTTGGATGACAGTGTGTCAAGATATTCAAACTGGTATTTTATTTGGTGAGTCTCCAGCTGGAATGCTTCAGTGTTACCAGTGACAGCAGCAGACAGCCTTTCTCCTTTCAACTTTCGCTGTCTTTTCTTTATCTTGTCATATGCAAGATTGATGGTTACCTGTGATGAACCTACTGGTGGGCCAACTATGGTTTAAGTGAAGAATTTAGTTAAAGCTTGAAAAGAATAAGTACTGAACATTTTATGTGATTGACCTTGCCTTTGCTTGTACATGGAACTCCTGTAATAGGAGCTGCTGTAGTAGGATGCATAATTTACAACTATTTTATTTTTTCTAATGTTGCTTGTCACTTATCTTTTTTATTAAAGCTTTGTTTGATGAGTGGGGAAATAATCCAAATGTCCCCTGAGATGAGTCTTATTTTTGAAACAATGGACCTTTCCCAGGCATCAGTAAGTCTTGTTTGTTTTTTTTTAAATAATTTTTGTATTTAATGAAAATATAAAATACATTTCAATAAGCTAAGTGCATAATAAAACGACTTCCCTATTTTTCCATAGCCTGCTACAGTCAGTCGTTGTGGCATGATTTATTTGGAACCTTCTCAACTGGGCTGGAGGCCACTTGTTACCTCATGGTTGAGTAAACTTCCTGAACCTCTTAACTCAGATGAACATCAAGATCTTTTGCAGGGACTTTTTGATTGGTTAATACCACCAGCACTAAGACTTCGTCAGAAACAGTGCAAGGTATTTTTGACACATTTTCCTTCAGTAGCTACATGGCCATTTCCATTTTATTACACTTGCTAGAAATGGACTGTTCTTTCATGACAACCACACTTAGTATAAACATGCAGCAGCCTTCTGTTGTTTTGAAAAGAGCAATTCTTTGTTCCTGTTTGAAAAGTTGACATGAGAATGTTGGGTAAGACTTGTAAGTTGCTCACAGTTTTCACCTTGTTCTTTTCAAAAGTAAACTATTTAAAGCACTGAGTGGAAAGTCTTCCCAAGAGAATGTTGTCTGTGTATTTTTTTCTTTAAAAAGTGTCATGTTGACTAGGGGGGTACTTTGTAAGTGTCAAGGGGAATGTCTGTGTTGTTCCTTGCAATCTCTTGTGTGATGTAGTGCTTAGGCTTTTGCACATTTATAGTTGTGTTAGGAGTGTTGATTTTTTGGTTTTTTTAAGATGTATGATTTTTGTAGTCACATGGAAGCTATGAACCTGACTAACATGCTAAATGTTCTGACAGTTCAAGGATAGACAAAGATTGATGGTCTTGTGAGTAAAAGTCTATGTAAGCCTTACCTTCAAATATTTGTTCAGAAATAGTGAAGTATCTCATTATTTTAGTATTGTATCTGCAAAAGATAAACTAACTGAACATATAAATTATAATACCATCCTTTTATATCTCTTAGGAACTGGTCCCTACAAGTGATACCAATGTTGTAGTAGGTCTTACACGGCTTTTTGAAATGTTGATTTGTCAAGTTGTGCAAGAAGATCCCACCAACACAAACATCCGTGCATGGATTATGGTTGGTTTTTTTAACTTGTATAAAATGTATCTGTTTCTGCATATCCTGGTCTTCAAAAATAATTGAGCTTAGCAAAACTTTAATTTGAAATAAGAGACATGAAACAGTTTTGGTATCTCCTTGCTGCCTCCCCTCAGATTTTTGAGATGCCCAAATGGAGAAACAAGTCTTAGAAGTAACAAATAGGATTAAACATTGTACTATTTTTCTAATAAACTGGGTTAAATAATGTTTTTGTTAAATTTATTTTTAATTAACTAATTAGCTTAAGCAAAATGTCTTGTTTCCCTTAAAAGAAATACGTGTTCATGCAATACCAATTGGCTTATTTGAGCAAAATTTCTGTGGGAGGAGTGTTTTCTGAGAATTATATTAGATGGGTGCTCTGTTTGATGTTATATGACTATTCCTGTGAAAAACTGAAGAGAACAGTGTTAAAAGTATTTATTTTAAATTGAATTAGAAAATTCCTAGATCCTGGTTTAGAATTCCTAGATCCTGGCATTTAGAAAACCTCTGAGGCCCCATGATTGAATTTTTCAGGCTTTGTCATGTGACAAGAAAGCATTATGTCAGTGGCCTTTAATTTTTGTCATATCTATATCTATATATCCTTTAATTGGGGTTTTTGTTTGCTTGTCTTTAATCAGATTTATAGATCTCTTTAGTCCCAGGACTATTCAAGGCAAATTGTAACACCTATATGCTTAACATTTTTTTTCAGAATTATGTCTGTTAATCAGACTGTACATGGTTATTGTAACAACTTTTTCAGCCTTTATTCATCTTATCACCCTTGCAGGGTTGCTTTGCATTTGCTACAGTCTGGTCCATTGGTGCAACTTGTGATAGTGACAGCAGGATAATTTTTGATAACTTCTTGAGGGAAACTTTAGCTGGGAAATCTGAAATAAATCCTGTACCAGAGAATGTGGCAAAATGGGAGTGTCCTTTTGAAGAGAAAGGCCTGGTCTATGACTACATGTATGAGGTATAATTGATTGCTTCTTCATTGACTGAAGTAGATTCTTTCACTCTGAGTGGAAGGAAAATACAGATAGATGGATATTTGAACTTTCTAAAGCTTATTTGATATTGTGCAGCTTTGGTGTTGTATTAAGTCCTGAAGTGCATTTATTTGGTTTTTTTTTAATGTGATGTGCTGACCAAATTATTTTAGAAAAATACTGAGATGTACATATCTGTTATGTTCCTGATGTTGGCAATTTAGTTATGTAATTTAAGCTAAGATGACAAACTCAAATCTGGTTTCGTATAGAAGGAAAGATGTGGGCTGTTTAGATGCAAAGCAAGATAGTGAGCTCATGGACTTACGGTTTTTTAAATAGTATTAATTATAAACATTATAGTTACACTGTTTATTCTTTCATGTGCTTTTCTGTTGGGTTTTGGTATGGTTTTACTTGTTTTAGCTGCACAAAATCTTTAAGAAAAGAAAGGAGTCTAAGTTTAGGTGTGTATTTTAACATTTTGTTAGTGAGATAAAGCAAACAAAATATGAGCTGCTGAAACATTTAATATTGATTAATCAATTAAAATTCATTATTTGAATTTTTCAAAAGTGAAGTAGTAGAGAGAACCTTTGAAGCAACAATATTTTATTTTACATCTGTATTTCTTTCTAGCTGAGTGGCAGAGGATGTTGGGTTCATTGGAATAAACTTATTAAAGATATTAATTATAGTGACAAAAATGTGAAGATTCAAGATATAATAATCCCAACTGTGGATACAGTTCGATACACCTATTTGTTAGACTTATTTATTACCCATAAAAAGTAAGTTACTTCACTTCAGCACAAATTTCTAAAATATTGCTAATAGGTAGAAATATCTTTTATTCCTTGCCATTGACTTCCTGCTTTTATCAAGCCCTCCTAGTGGATTTGAGCTTTAAAAATATGTATTTACTACAAATTCTGCAAGACCTATCAGAAGAAATTAATTCCCATGTGTGTACATACATACTCCAATGCCAGTGGAATGAAGGATTGAGGAATGTCTCTTTCCTTTGTCTTGTTGGTGGGAGTAAACTGAAATTATGAGGGTTATACAAATATGTTAATGTTTTAGTTTCTTCTTAAGCGTATCATGTCTTTAGATGTAGAAAAAGCAGGGCAAGATTGTAAGACCATTTGACTTATGATTGCTGTTAGTTTATATTTTTGTCAAATTGCTGCAGTCTGTATGCTTTATTTCTTTCTTTGCAAAGACCTCTGCTTTTAGTGGGACCTACAGGTACTGGGAAATCTGTGTATGTCAAGGACAAATTAACAAACAACTTGGAAAAGGAGCGCTACTTTCCCTTCTTCATTAATTTTTCAGCTCGAACCACTGCCAATCAGACACAGGTTAGTATAATAGATAATTTCTGTTCCAAAAAGTTATCATATATTAATACTTATGATTTTAACATGTCTGTCTGCCTTATAGAACATTATTATGGCCAGGCTTGACAAGAGGCGCAAAGGTGTCTTCGGTCCTCCAGTTGGAAAAAAGTGCATTATTTTTGTAGATGATATGAATATGCCTGCTTTAGAGAAGTATGGTGCACAGCCTCCGATAGAACTTCTAAGACAGTTCTTTGACCATGGATTTTGGTAATTACTTGAAATACAATTGACATTTCTGCTTCTGCACTTGCTGTTGAAATAATGTATTCACTTGCATTGTATTTTCAAAACGGTGCTTTTTAAAAGTTATGTTCTCCCATAAACCAAAGCTACTGTTCAAAGTTGGAGCAACTTCTGTGTTGCTCTTTAAGTGATCTTACAATTTAGGAAAATGATAATCAGCTTCATTGTGCTTTTTTAAGAAAATTTATTGCTGAAGTTCAGTAGTATTTGTATTTTAAATAAAATCATTCTTTTACAGCTTGACTTTATGTTCATAGTTTTCATTGGTTTTATTTTCCAGTGCAGTTCCTTGTTCTCTTCTTTTCTTTTCTTCCTCAGAGTGAAGTCACAGTTTTTCATATATATTTGTATGTAATTATAAAAGATGTTTTATTTCACTAATTGCAGTGGCTTTTACTGTCATCCAAGATTCTGTTAGTTATCAGTGTTTCTTTTATATATTTATATATTATGTATATATTGGTATTTTATACATTTTTTAAGTACCTAAGTTATGCATGCAGAGTAGTATAGATGCTTGTAAGCTGTAACAAATGCGTTACATCTCTAGCCATCTAAATGTAACATTACAAATTTGTTTTGAAGGTATGATTTAAAGGACACATCTAAAATTACACTTGTAGACATACAGTTGGTTGCTGCTATGGGGCCTCCAGGTGGTGGGAGGAATCCCGTTACGCCTCGATTTTTGCGGCACTTCAACATTTGTGCCATTAATTCCTTCAGTGATGAAACAATGGTTCGCATCTTCTCTACTGTAGTAGCTTTCTACCTACGGGCCAGTGAATTTTCTCCTGAGTACTTGACTCTTGGAAATGAAATTGTTGCTGCCACTTTGGAGGTAAGAGGCCAATACTTTCATTAAAGTTTCCTTTACTTTTTCCTCCTCTTAGTTGGTGAAGTAATGATTTGAAAATATTTTATTCCTTGGTATTTTTAACACACGGCCACATCTGCTTAGATAAAAGTGGCCTAGTTTTATTGTTGCAGCGACCTTCTCATTCTAGAAAAATAAGAATTTTTTTTTTCTGGACACATTATTTTTGAATGTGTGTTAGTGTGGGCTCATTGGTACCTGTTTCACATAATGTCAAATAGATGAGACTGAAATATCTTTGTAGTCAAACAGGCATGGGAAACATGTAAAGAAAAAAAAATCAATTCCAAATCATTCAAAAATTCCTTCTCAGAGACACTCAAAATAAAGAAATTGCCCTCTCCACTTTCCTTCTCCTCACAATTTTTATGCTGATTCTGAACACATCAAAGCACATGAAGGAAGCAAAGGTGAACATGCAGCATTGTAGAATCTTGACTGCAGTGTCAGGAGATGCCATGGGAATGATGTAAAATGGAAAGCTATTAAGCCCAGCTGTATGGAATTTAAAAATATATTTTGAAAAGTTCCATGTTACAGATTTTAGTGAGTATCAAATTTGTGGTATACCATACACATCAAAAAAAAAAGAATGAGAATTTGGTTCTGCAAAGTGATTTATAAATATGCAAAAAATAGATTAATGTAGTTGAAAATCTAGGAAGTTACCATTGCATGTCATTCAGTACTTGACTTGAAGGAGGGTATCCTATACTCGAAGTCCAGAGATCTGAGTGAGATTTCTTTACACTTGCCACTTTTCCTATTTGCAAACTTAGGTTAGTAGAACGTGTATATTCCAGACCTTCATGAAGTGCATTTGGTATATCAGAGGACCTGGAGATAGTTCAATATGATTAGGATTTATTTAGTGTGAAATGTTTTTCTTGAAGAAAGAGAAAATTTTAGAAGGCATTTAAGATTTATTATAACAATACAGTCAGCATTACTGTTTTGACCGTGTTCTTTATTTTGTTGTCATTATTTTAAGGTGTATAAGAAAGCCATCCAAAATCTTCTGCCCACACCAGCCAAATCTCATTATACCTTCAACCTTCGTGATTTCTCACGAGTGATCCATGGCTGTTTGCTCATTAAGAAAGAATCAGTTGAAAGCAAAGATGTGATGATTCGGCTGTTTGTACATGAGGTATTCCGTGTCTTCTATGACCGTCTTGTGGAAGACAGTGATAGAGCATGGTTGTTCAATTTAATGAAAGGTATTGTTAAAGTTCATTTCAAAGAAGAATTTGATTCAGTTTTTGCACACCTGAATGAAGAAAACGCACCTGTGAGTATCACTTTCAGCCTGTTACAAAATAATTGCTTTCCTTATAAAATTAGGACTAGAAAGTTTCTCAGTCACAGGAAAATGTTTTTTGCCTTGTCTTCCTTTTTTTCTATTTTTCTTTGTCGTTTCGTTGATGTATAGAGGGAGGAACTTTTTGGTCTTAGTTGTCCATTTCTTAATGTATTTAAATTTTCTAAATATCAGTATATACTTGGTGTAATCTGAAGGTCTTTATTATTAGACTATTAATGGCTATTTAAACCAGTTATGTCCCAAGAACAAGTTAAGAACTAGTATATTGTTTAATAAAAAGAGAATTTTGAGATGGGTTTTGTCTGCGAGTCAAAATATTTCACTGCACTTTTTCTCAAATCTCAAGTATCTGTCTAAATTCTAATTTGTTTTCTAAAATTTCAATAAGAAACATGTAAGTTAAATATTTAACTTGAATTGAAAATTTGTTGAATCTTTACCACAGGTAACAGAAGAAAATATGAGAAGTTTGTTTTTTGGTGACTACATGATTCCAGAACTTGAAGGAGATGACAGGCTTTATGTTGAAATTCCAAGCATTCAGGAGTTGGGTGATGTTGTGGAACAGTGTCTGGATGAATATAATCAGTGCAACAAAACAGGAATGAACCTTGTAGTTTTCAGGTGCATACTGTGTGTGTTATAAAGAGCTTCAAGCAGTAGTTGATAATTCAGTATGTATAGTTTGTGAGCTGTGCTTCTTGCATGTCTCCTCCCCTTTATGCATCTACAAAGTTTGTAGTGCTGTTTCATCAGCAACGAGGTTGTGAGAAGCAGAGTAAGACACAGAACAATCGTAGCTGTCTGTCTGCTCTGTCATTATGCAGCACAGCCATGCCCCACCCCAGGGCCTGGTGCTTCAGGGTCTGATCAGAGGCCACTTCCTGAGTGTAGAGGCAGTATCCCAGTTACCTCCATGAAGAGCAGCCCAGGAGAGCATCTTTGACTGTAGCCTTAATGTCCAGTCTCATGGATGACATCTGGATTTGACTCCTTTTATTTTTCTAACTGATCTAAATAAACAGTGTTTTTTTGCAATGCTTTAACCTTTTTTGATACCATTTTTAATTGCTGCTCAGCTTGCTTTACCCCGTGGCACTGTGCTTGAGCAGATGATCTCCTGTAGACCCTGCTGTATATTTGTAGATAAACTGTGCTTGTTCTTTCAAAACAGAACTGTCAGTAAGTTTTTGAAGATGATGTTCAAATCTGTATTTCACATAAGTTATAAAACCTGGCAGAGGGAAAGGAGAGGTTTGTTGTAAACTGTATTCTCCCAGTTGTTCCTTTAAGAATTGTTTGAACTGTTAGACTTCAAGAAAGTTAAAGCTGGTAATACTGCTGTGATTGAGAAGCAGAAAATTTCTGGTTTTCTTTGACACTTTTATCCATATAGTGCTCTTATTGTCACCACTGCCATTTCATTTTAGTAATTGGTAGTCATAATTTAGCTAAATACTCATTTTTGTATAGTAGAAGAGTTGAGTTTTATTTTGCAGTGCATACCCATTCCCTTTCTTGCTCTTCCCATCCCTCCACCCCACTTTCAGCAATTTATTTTGGAAACGCTACTTCTGTAATTATTTCACAGGTTAATAGGCACACAAATTTCTATGTATTCCTGGTCTTCTGGTAATTGGTACATTTCAAATGCAGGTATGTGTTGGAGCATTTGTCTCGTATAAGCCGTATCCTGAAGCAGCCAGGGGGTAATGCCTTGTTGGTAGGAATGGGAGGAAGTGGACGTCAGTCTTTGACTCGTCTAGCAGCATTCATGGCAAAAATGTGTGTTTTTCAACCAGAAATTTCCAAGTCCTATGGTACAAATGAGTGGAGAGATGATCTGAAAGTGAGTATTAATAAACTGTCTGCATTTTGACTTAATGTTGCGGAAGGATGTTTTGGAATATGCAATATTTTACTGTTTTGCATTTTTAGAATCTTCTGAGGAATGCAGGTGTAAAAGGCTTGAAAACTGTATTTATAATCACGGATTCACAAATTAAAGAAGAAAGCTTTTTGGAAGATATTGACAGTGTCCTCAACACTGGGGAGGTACCCAATCTTTTCGCAGCAGATGAAAAACAAGAAATTATAGAGGTATCTTTAGAATTTCTTAGGTTTACTTTGCTTATAAGCTATTTAGTCAGTTCAGTGGGAAGTGGGATTGTTAATTAACTGCAAATAATGCTTTTGTGGAGTAGTCTGTAGTTTCAGGTGATTATTTCTAAAATGAGTTGTCAGGTTCACAGATAAATATCATAATCCTATTCTCAGATACTATATAGTACTTCTTCTGTGTTTCTAGTTTACGCTACCTGTTCCACTTATCAGTCTAAGGTTATATCATGGTGATGATGCTGTCATTAACAAGATTGCCATAAGACTTCAGAAGTGCTTAATGATGCATTATATAGCAATTTTAACTCTATGTATTATTCCTAAGGGTGTTCGTGCAGTAGTTCAGGCTGCCAATAAAAATGAAGAACTCAGTCCCCTGGCCTTGTTTGCATTTTTTGTGAACTTCTGCAAAGAAAATCTACATATTGTGGTAGCATTCAGCCCAATTGGAGATGCTTTTCGCAATCGTCTGAGGCAGTTTCCCTCGCTTGTCAACTGCTGCACTATTGATTGGTTCCAGGTATGTGAAAACTTAGTATTATTTCCTCAATAAACTAGTCTGTTTTCTAGCATTCTATATTTTCATGTCCTGTCAGATTTTCTCTTGTCTCCTGTGTAGAAATACTCCATGGTTTTCAAAATTTGACAATAGCATATGGTTTTCTTGGTAATGTTTTGGAAGCCTT
Source organism: Calypte anna (assembly GCF_003957555.1). Classification (NCBI taxonomy): domain Eukaryota; kingdom Metazoa; phylum Chordata; class Aves; order Apodiformes; family Trochilidae; genus Calypte; species Calypte anna. Next base: position 9,103,864 of record NC_044258.1, on the reverse strand, counting down.
CTGGTGTTCAGTCCCATTTTTAGAAGTAAATTTAAATTTTGTTGCTCCAAATTTTATGTTTTCATTTTAGTGAATAATTTTGTTTTGGTCACGGTAATTTGTTATTATATTGCATCATGTGTATGTTTTAAATCATTCCAATGTGATTGTAAAATGATAAAAGTTCTGCTGCCTGTTGAGCAGATAATACATAATGGGAATGACTAGCAAATGTAAGTCTGGTTATTTATAAGTAAGTCTTAAATAGCAGAATAAAACTTGGAAAATAACTGGAGTTTGCAATCTGTAATGTAAAAAGTGTTACTCAATAAAGTACAGTTAGATTTGTAGCTTGGTCTGGTGCTGGCATCATTAGTTTTTCCACTGAAGAGTGACACAGACACAGAAATGTTTGGATAGAATGGCAATGTGTAGTTTTTAACTTGAAGATGAGCCAGGAGCTGCCAGAAAAGATTGCATGGGTAGTGACCTTGCTGCCTGATGTAACCCTTGTATCATTTCATTATTCCCGAGACCTAACTGGGACTTGGGTGTCTCAGTCTGCTATTCTGTATGGTAAAAATTGTATGAAGACTTTTAACATCTGGATTTTCAAAGTGCTTTGCTCCTCACTTCTCCCTCAGCCATGGCCTGAAGATGCCCTTGAGCGTGTGGCTAATAAGTTCTTAGAAACACTCGAGCTCACAGACAGTGAGCGTCAGGAAGTTGTACCCATCTGTAAATACTTTCATACTTCAGCTTTGTCACTCTCTGCAAGGTCAGTCTGTTTCTTTTGAAAACAACTCATAAATTTATAGACGTGTTAAAAGGGAAAAGATTATGCTGTTGAAAGTAGTAAATGGAGTAAGAGAGGACTCAGACTCAAGACTTGATATTTTTTTTAAAGGAAATAAAATATTAGGTGATTTAAATTTCATTACCACTGATTTCGGTCTTAATAGTTAATGTATGTGATCTGCCTGCATAAAATATCATATATTGTTGAAGTTGTTTACTCCTATCATTTGTCAAACAATTACATAATTTTGCTAACAATAGTTCAACTAAAAAAGAAAAGCAACATAAAGGTACTCTTTGTTTAATAGGTTCCTGGAAAGCCTGGGTCGCCATAATTATGTTACTCCTACTTCTTACCTTGAGCTTATTGCTGCATTTCGGAAACTTCTTACTCAGAAACGAGACGCTGTAATGAAAGCCAAGAAGAAGTATGTGAATGGGCTGGATAAATTAGCTTTTGCTGAATCACAGGTGAGTTAGGACAAAAATGGAACTGAGAATAGCAACTGTTCCAAAAGCAGGTCTTTTCCTGGATAAGCCAGTCAAAAGCATTAATTTGGATTTTATTTAAGTCGGTCATCAATATGTAAAACTACAAGAAATGCTTTGCCTTTCTTGCCTAAAGTCATAGCAGTTGTGCTGGACCTCTGAGCCATGTATTGCTAAGGAGTGTATGAACGAAGCTTCCCTTTCCTAGGTAAAAAGTATCAAGTTCTTCAAATTAGACCATATGAGAAAAAAAGTCTCTCAAATGTTTTGATATGAAACTGAACGTTATTTCCTTCTGTCAATAAATTGGGTAAATCAAGGTCTCAGAGGAACTTGGTGCTTCTGAATCCTATCTGATTCTTTGCATATATATAGGTTGGTGAGATGAAACAGGAACTGGTTCAGCTGCAGCCCAAGCTGGAACAGGCCAAACTGGATAATGCAAGCATGATGAAGGTAGAGTTATATAAATACAGCTTCACAGGTTTCAATGCAAACATGAGTGTACTTGGGAGCCATAATTTTACCTTTGTAATACTTAGCTTTGCATGAGCAATCTCAATCATATGCTGTACTTTTACTTCAGATTTAGGGATTTAGGAACCAATCTTGTGAGTGTTGTTGAAGAATCTGACTTGGGAAAGTACTGATCTGATCTGCTACTGTTGAATCACAAAAAAAGAATTGTTTTTTTGTGCTTGCCTATGCAAGTGGTCATACAGATACAGTGATATCTCATCTAGCTACTGCTAACAAACCTTTAAGAAAACTAGACATCACTTCTGTAAAGCTGAAAAGGGAATACTTGGGTGAAGGCTTGACTCATCACTGAAAAGAAAATATATTTCAATAGTCCACAGAGTAGATTGTGAAGATAAGAAAACTCACTATAAAAGCTAGTAATTTTTAGTTATAGTCTGATTGAACAAATATGAAGTTTCTTGTCTCCTGAGCTTCAAACATATTTAAAATAGCTTTTATTGACACTAATCTTTCAGTTTACTCACTGTAAAAGCTCCAATATGATGTTGTGTTTTGCAGAAAAACAAATTATTCTCTTAACATAAATTGAAAATATTTGAAAATACTGAAGTAGTTCAATTTTATCTTCATATTTTACAGTATTGCATAAGTACTTTTCTAATTAATTTCAGTTTGTTTGATCATTCACTGCTCAATAGGATGTTCACACATTTTTGGTTTTCCTTAGACTATAGAAGTAGAATCTGCAGAAGTAGAACAAATACGAAAAACTGTAAAACTAGATGAAGAAGTTGCTACAGGAAAAGCTGAAGAAGCTCAGGCATTGAAAAATGAATGTGAGAGTGACCTGGCAGAGGCGATCCCAGCCCTGGAGGCTGCAATTGAGGCTCTTAACACGTTAAAGGCAAGCTGCATTTCAAAGACATGTTCAGCATGATCAAACTCTTCCCTTTATTTGGAAGGAATGCACTAAGATGAAAAGAAATTGAAGTCTTAAATTTCCTTGGCTTTGCAAATGGGAGGACCTGTACAGTCATTGTCCAGTAGATTTCCTCTTGATATATTCAGAATACAAAGAGAGGATTTGTGAAGTTAAAAAAAACCTGTTTATTTGCAGGAAAGCATTTGTGGAAAAAGTTAACTAAAATCTGAAGTTACCAGCAATGCTATCAGCTGAACTTCCTCTCATAACTAAGTTATTGTTCACTGCCATTATCCATTTGGTAATGGCTAATAATTTCATGGATCCTTAGTTTAAAGTTTTTTTTCTTGACTTTACACATGACCTAAAACCAGTGTTGTTGAGAAAATCCTTCAGGAATTAATATAGTGGGAGTTATGAAGTGTGAGAGATGTCTTAAATGACACAAAAGTGTATAAAAAATATCCTGAGCTGGACTTTTAAAGACATGATTTTAATTAATCATGAATTTACAATTGTTAGCATTTATTTAACTTTTATTTCCCTTGCATGGGAGATGTTGATGGATATTGTTCATTGTCTTACTAACACTGTATCCTCCCTTCTAAAAGTTCTCTCTCATTCTGTTCATTGGTAAAGGTTGTTATAATTCCTCTTTTTTCTGTTGTTTCCTTTATCTTAGTGGTCAGGAAAGCATAACACTTGTCAATTTTTTGAAATGTGTTTTTTCTTTTAGCCTTCTGATATATCAATTGTCAAGTCAATGAAAAATCCTCCATCGGGTGTCAAACTTGTCATGGCTGCTGTCTGTGTCATGAAAGACATAAAACCTGAAAGAATTCCAAATCCTGCAGGGACTGGAGGCAAGGTAAAATGGCAGATAATAGTTTCAGAGAAGAGTTTAGTTCATATTCTTCTTAACACAGAGCATTTGTTCAATAAACAGGATCACCCAAGACCAATAAAGTAAAGTAGGCAAGTACTTACAGCCTTCATCCATTATTTTACTGAAAACTTACAGAATTCAAAATTTTCTAAGTTTTATGATATGCAGAGAGAACAATGTTCTACTTTTTACTTTAAATACCACTTGGAGAAAATGTCTGATCTGATAGACTTTCTCCTTTATGGACATCAAGGAGATACAAGGTCATCATCATTAAGTATAGATGAGTTTTAATAGATTTGTGTGTGTGTGTGTGTGTGTGTGTGTGTGTTTTAAAGCTTGAAAAGATATTTCCTTTTTTTTTTTTTTTGTAGATTTTGGATTACTGGACTCCGAGCAAGAAACTGCTTGGGGATATAAATTTCTTAAAGGATTTGAAAGAGTATGACAAGGACAACATTCCAGTAAGGCTTCTGTCTAATTTTTTTAGTAATTTTTACCATGTAGACTCTGTCTTGGAGGGAAAAAAACAAAACTAGGAAATACTATGTTGGGGTTGCATTTGTCAAGTTAGTCAATTTCTGTTCCAAACAAGGATCTTTAGAAAATGTTGGAGTTTGGTCATGGCAAGTGAATCACAATTCTACAGGGTGAGCCTTTTAAGTAGCATTTCAGAAGGTTTTAGGATTCCCTTTCATAGTTTCTAAGGCTTCCTATACAGCCTGTATTCTGCTTAAATGAAACGTCCTTCTTAGCACAGTTGTTTCTGACTTGGCAATTTAAAGGTAGTGTCTCATCAAAAGGTAAAAATACCACACACAGACTGTGTCAGAGTGAAGTAGTCTGTCCTGTCCATTATGCTGTGTCCAGAAATGGTCATAAGCTTTGGAAGGAGTAGGAATCATAGATACAGTAATTTGTCCAAATCTTCCAGCCTCTGACACCTTAAATGAAAGACTTCCAAAGCTAAATGTAGTTTCTTTGTGTTCAGTGCCTTTCAGTGGTTCTCTCTCCTGTAATTTCTGTAGTGCTCTGAAGCCCATGTAAACTTTCTTTATGTACAAGATCTTTCAATAAACCATTCCAGAGTTTTTCTTTTAAGTGGTATAAGGAGCTATCATCTGTTTCTTATGACACTGAGTCCTTTAACTTCATTTCATGTATTCAGGTTTTTGGGTTCTAGTTGCATTTTATTTGTGGTACCAGTGAACATTTTATCCTTGTCTAACCTTTCTATGCCTTTTTGTGTGCTACTTTTTATAAATCAATTGCTTGTCATTTTAAATTTCTTTTTCTTTTTAAACATCTGCCCACATTGGGCAGATGGGAAAATTTTTTTTTTCAAAATGGGAAATATTTTGTTATGTATACAGTAAGTGCAGAAATACACTAGCTGTATAACTTGAAATTAAGATTTTACTTTTTCCTCCAAAGATCTTGCTATCCAAGAGTGTTTCTTGCCATTTTTCCAATTTAGTGGAACTTTACTGTGCTTTACCCTTTATGAACCTGCTTCCCAACAGTAGGCAAAAGCAATGTAATTAATTCAAATCTTGTCTTACATTAGCAGAAATAAATTTTTATAATGTCACAAGCTGTGTCTTGTAAAGGTGGCTAATAATGAATTTAGCATGCTTAAGGAACAGCGTGGCTTCTATGTGACTGTAATCCTTTTAGCACTTAGGATAGAAATAGACATAGAAGAAATATGACATGCATGACTATTAAAGGAAAGGATGGTATTAGAATGAAAGTAGACCACAAAATGTGAAAGTCCAAAGAAACAAATGAGCAATGGTTTCTACCACAATTACCACAGGCTGGTTCTTTCCTAAGTTATTGTGTAGAGAAACAACAATCAGTCAGTGTTATTTTAAAGTGTAGGCCACAGTCATTTGGTGAGCTATAATGCTATAATGCTTTTGTTATCCAGGCAGCTATCATGCAGAGGATTCGGACTGAGTACTTGACTAATCCTGAGTTTGATCCACAAAAGGTGGCTAAAGCTTCCTCTGCAGCAGAAGGTTTATGCAAGTGGATTTCAGCAATGGAGGTGTATGACAGGGTTGCAAAGGTGAGTTTGTGATCTCAGTACCTCAGGGCTTGGTTCCTTTTTATGTTCACCCTAAGCAATTAAATATAAAGTTACAAAAATGAGCTTTAAGCACTTGTGTATTGGTTGTAATTGAACAGGTAGTTGCACCCAAGCAACAGCGTTTGAATGAAGCGCAGGAGTCCTTAGCAGAGACCCTGGCACTTCTGAATGAGAAGAGAGAAGAACTTGCAGCAGTTGAAAATCGTTTGGCTGATTTGGAACGAACCTTCACTGAGAAAACTGAAGAAAAAGCTCAGTTAGAAATCCAGGTTGACCTGTGTGGCAAAAAACTAGAACGAGCAGAGAAGTTGATTGGAGGCCTTGGTGGAGAGAAATCAAGGTGAGGTTAAATGTCAGATGTAACAGCCATGGTAGAAACAGAATTTGAACTTTGGTTCTCCACATGGAGGCTGTTTTGCTGAAGAGTGCTTGGGCCCTTGAAAGGTAACTACTTGTGGTACAAGAATATGGACAGCAACATTAGGAGAATTGTGAAGTCTTGAGAATGAGAATAAAATATGTAATGTTGAGTCATTATTTCCCACCTTGTGTGAAGGTTAACAACTAAAAAGTGGATTTTCATTATCAATATCATTAATGTGGAGGTTTCAGCAGCACTTTTTCTCTGCATCTTCTGTTTGTCCCAGGTGGAATAATGCTGCAAATGATCTTCAGGACGTATATGATAATTTGACAGGAGATGTTTTGATATCAGCTGGTGTGATAGCATATCTGGGGGCTTTTACTGCTGGATTTCGACAAGAGTGTACCAAAGATTGGAGCAGATTGTGCAAGGTTAGAAGGTTATGTTGCATTTAAATTAAGGTTTCAGTGTTTTTTCTGACTACTGCAAAAGGCTTAAAAAAATCCCTTCTGATTTATTTAATATTAGTTTGTTAAAACTCATTAAGGTCAATGGGACAAATTTAGCTGATCCAGTATTCTGTAAATTTGAATTTCATTACCAAATCAGAAATGAGAACATATAGCTGATTTTATAAGGCTTGATTATTGCTTAAATAAAACCTCAGCATTTTCTCTGTTTTGCCTTTAAATGAAAGACATAACTTTTAAATGCAGTTATGTACAATGTGAAAAAATTTTCTATAACAACTTACTGTGGCACATGTTTACACATTTATTAATTGTTTGATTACTAAAAGGACAGTTTGAACATACTTATGCTAATGCCATAATTTGTAAATCAAGTGATTTGAAGTCACTGCTTGTGACTGTGACATTACTGAGTAACAAATAGGCACTGGATTCCTGTATTGAGTTAACAGAAGATATCATCATTAGATGATAAGATGATTTCTAATTGTGTGTCAGTTTCTTAAGGTAATGTATCGTCATAACTTTACATAACCAACCAACCAACCTTGGAGAATTCAACAAAATTTGGAGAGAGTAAATAGTCAGTGGGAAAATACAGTTAGTTACTGGAACTACGAAGTTATTTTTTCCAGGATTTTTAATTATTATTTTTCTATCCCTTTTTTTTTTCTCTTTTTACCAGGAGAAAAATATCCCTTGTTCTGAGAGTTTCTCTTTGAGTAACACTCTTGGTGACCCAATAAAAATAAGAGCCTGGAATATTGCAGGTTTACCAACTGATGCATTTTCTGTAGACAATGGGGTCATTGTTGACAATTCAAGACGTTGGTAGGTGACAAAAAGGTTTAATTTTCAAATTCAAATAGGTTTTCACTTTTTTAAAGCAAACAAAAAAGAATTTTCATTCTTTTAATGTAAAATGATAGAATTTGGGCTGTGTAAATTGGAAGGTTCAAATACCACACTCCAAGGTATTACAATTAAAACAGTCAAATGATGTTTTTGTTTTATCTATATTTACTGGGTCTGAAACAAATCTGTATGAAGAATTCTTTTAGACCTTTAAAAGTTTTTGGTTTTTTTTCCAACTGAACTTCCATCTCAAGTATGATACCTATTACATGGCAGAAGTATTTTAAGATAGTTTAAAATTTTGAAAAAACTCATACAAGTGCTGACAAAATTGTACTGCATATGTTCTAGGCCACTAATGATTGATCCTCAAGGTCAAGCAAATAAATGGATCAAGAATTTTGAGAAGGAAAACCGCCTGAATGTTATCAAGATGAGTGATGCAGATTATATGAGAACTGTGGAGAACTGCATTCAGTTTGGATCACCACTTCTGCTAGAAAATGTGGGAGAAGAACTAGACCCATCACTGGAACCTCTGCTACTTAAACAGACTTTTAAGCAAGGTACAGCAAAATGAATTTTGAACCATAAAGTAGATTACAATAATGTTCATTTACAGTCTGTGGTAGTGTGTCATGTTTTTGTTAATTCTCTCTGCTTTACTGCTACCTGTGGTAAGAGGATGATAATCTCACAACATCCTGAAGTTTTATTTTATTCCTGAATAAGTATCATTTGTAAATCACATGACAGTGGGTTTGTGTGAAATCCTTCGCCATGTTGCTATAAGAGCCAATTGAGACATACAAAGTATCTTTACTGCTTTTCACGTTCATACTTAAAAAAAAAAAAAGAAAGGAGAAAAGCTTAAATGCTTTTTATGCATTTTTTTTTTTATTTCCCTGTTTCAGACAGGTAATGCAACGAAAGAGTAGTCTGTAAGCATATCATATTTCAGAATAACCTTTATAGCTTTTCGTTACCATCTCCAGTATTTTATATACACATTGGGCTGACAGTTGTAATTGGATTGACTTTCTTTCATCTGCTAAGAGTAAAATGTGGTCTCAGTGAAGTCTATGAGAAACGTAAAGTGTATCAGGTTTATTTATAATTTTCAGGAAAATTGTAGTAGACAAGAAATTGGTTTTTATTTAATGACAAAAGTTTTTTTTTTTTCATGCTTTAGACAATGGTTTCCTTAATGTTTCTTATTTTAACTTTAGGAGGCATGGAGTGTATCAGGCTTGGTGAATCTGTTATTGAGTATTCCAGTGATTTCAGATTTTTTATTACCACAAAACTGAGAAATCCCCATTATATGCCTGAACTTGCTACTAAAGTTTCATTACTCAATTTTATGATAACACCAGAGGGACTTGAAGACCAGTTGTTAGGTATAGTTGTAGCAAAAGAAAGGTAAGTCTGTCTTTGTGGCAAATAGTGACTTAAATTCCAAGGAAATTAGAGATTGATTTATTGTAAAGCAAGATTAATGTTTCTAGTGTAAATGGTGCTCAGTAACAGCTTTGAAAAAAATAATTATAGTTTTCATATATAAAAAAGTTTGTTAGGAAAACAAATTGTCATGTTTATATTGTGGAGTAAACAGATTGTTGTGTTTACTGTGTAGTGTGACTGAGCTTCTAGACAAGAATGCAGAATTATGAGGATTTACTTCTAATTTCATGTGAACTAAATGCACAGTACCTCTGAAAGTAATTGTGGGTCTCATCTGGACCCTCACAGAGGTACAGAGAAGTAGATCTGCATTTTACAGAAATGTCTATGCAATTAGGCTAAAACCTGTGCTAGGCTAAAACAATTCCTAAATTGTTTTCAACAGTAATTCTGCATATCAGTTTGTATTTCTTAGGCAGCAGAGACATAATAAAAATTATGATGTGTTGACTTTTGCAAAATACTAATGTTACAGTTTGGGCTATCATTTTCTAATCCTAAACTGAATTTACCTAAAGAACTCCATGCTTTAAATTATAAATATATGCTGAAGAGTAGCAGCCTGTTTAAATTACAGAGAATATTCACAGATACTTACTATAGGATGACAGTGTTCTTCCTTTGCAGTCAGTGGAAGATGAATATTGACTGTTTTTGTTGTATACTTCTTTCTTCATTAGACCAGAATTAGAAGAGGAAAGAAATGCCCTCATCCTGCAGTCTGCAGCCAATAAAAAGCAGCTGAAAGAAATTGAAAGGAACATTTTAGAAACCTTACATTCATCTGAAGGGAATATTCTTGAAGATGAGTCTGGTATCAAGGTCTTAGATTCTGCTAAAATTATGGCTAATGAGATCACTAAAAAACAGCAGGTAAGGAATGTATATGTGTATTTGCCATAACTGTACATAGACATAAAATGTTAAAATTTGCAGCTAGCAGAACTGTGAATTAGATGCAAAGCAGAAGGAGGAAATTATATGCTTGTGAAATGTGAAGAAAAAGAAATGTTAATCCATTCTAGAATCTGATAGTTTCTGCAGTCTTCAGTTTAAAATGCTTTGAAGAATGTGTACCTATTTATAAGGACTGAGTGAAAGGAATTTAATTCTGAAGTTAAGGTAAGATACTAAGTTAAGGGAACAAAGTTTTGAAAAAATGTCCAGGAAGATTTTAATAATCTGGGTGACTGATACAGGTACACAAGCCCAGATTCTTGTGTTACGTTTGATGCGTGAAATACCAGCTCAAGTCAATGAGAACCAAATAACATTGGTAAGAGGACAAAGGCAATTTTTTTTTCCACATATTGGTGTTTTCTTTAGGTTGATGCTGAAATTACTGCTACTTGTTAGTGCCTAACAAATGTAATCTCAATTTGGTCAAATTTTGAAAACCCTCTTTATATTCAAAGTACCATTTTGTATAAAGCTGATTTGCCATAGAGTAAGTAGAACTTAACTATATATTCACTCTGAAATCCAGTCATATTTTTAAATATTGTCGAGAGAGTTTGATACTTCTGATGCTAAACAATGCTTTGAAACTGTTGTGTCTCCTTTGTTTTTACTATTGCATCCTGCAGTATAGGTAAAAAGAGCAGGCATTGCTATAAGGGCAAGTGCTCATTTTTTAGCTAGTGTAGTCAATGCCTTCTGTGATGGAGCCTTTTGGAATATAAGTCATCTTATTTTGGTGTTCATGAAGTACTTTATGGAACTATTTCAATCATGTTATTAAGTAGCAATGTTTTTGAACAGAACATTGAAAGCTTTTCTTTATCCACTACTACTGATATTTAGATTGCAGAGAAGACTGAAATGAAAATAGCTGAATCTCGAGAAGTCTATCGTCCTATTGCAAAGCATTCATCAGTGCTGTTCTTCAGTATTGCAGACTTGGCAAACATTGATCCCATGTACCAGTACTCCCTTAGTTGGTTTGTAAACCTCTTCATCAATTCTATTCATGATAGGTAAATACAGTTTTTTCTGTTTTAAAATAAGGTGTTTTCTCTTTGTATGAGCAGCTCTCAATTTTTAGAACGTTTCCCTCCTCTCTCTCCTTAAATGCAGGCTTTAGAAACAAAATGTGATTAGTTCATGAAGTATATGTTCTTTTTAGTTACTGTTTGAGCAAATGATGAACTGTAAGCATGTGCTTTGAAGGATGTGACTTAAGGGTGAAGTTTGATTCTGAAGTAGGCGGCATCATGAGCACTGAGTTCCACCACCTAACTGCAGGAAATTATTTTCAGCTCACTATTTCACTTGGGACAGCTAAAAGAGCTGTAAAACACTGAGTGAAATTATGGGGAAATCTCAAGTCTTGGTGGCATCTCAAGTCTTAGTGGACTGTGTGGGTCTAATATAATTCCTCCATAACGCTAAATAAATTATGATTTCTTAAATGATTTGTGTAAGTTATTCAATGTGAAGTCTCAGTTTCTCACTTCTTTCTTTTTAGTAACAAATCCAAAATTTTGGAGAAGCGACTTCGATATCTAAATGACCACTTCACTTACAATTTGTATTGCAATGTGTGTCGTTCACTGTTTGAAAAAGACAAGCTGCTCTTCTCCTTTTTGCTCTGCTGTAATCTTCTCATGTAAGCTCATTGTGAAGTCTCTTATTACTAGAAACTAACTATTTTCTTATGGAAAAAGATATTGATTAGCTAGCATGTTCTTGTATACCTTAATAATAATGTTTTTCAACTATGATCATGAATATTTTTGATTTTCTAATACTGACAATCTTGAAAAGTGAAGGAGTGTGAAATTGTGTGTGTTACTACTGCTGGACACATTATCAAAAGGATGTTCCTATGCTCATTTAAATCAATTGCTTTGTCAATGATATATCTTTGACTCCCTTTAAAGGACCTTGGAGATGCTACAAAGCATCCTTATGTCAAGAAAAATTGCTATTTTTTAAAAAAAAGTTTTAGAAATGCAACAAAGTAATGTGCCATCCTAAGAACTTTCTAGGCTTTTGGGTTTGTTTTTCATTTTCTCATCTTTTTTTATCCTTTTGAATACATCATGAAATCTCAGCTTCAGCCTTCTCTCTTCCAGACTTTTTAGTTTCATCACCCCGTGTGACTCAGCCATGTTTACCATACAGATATAACTATACAGAACACTGAGATCTGATCTCAGCTGTTATTCCAGTAGAAGTATTACTAAATGGCAGTGTAGTGCAATTAATTTTAAACAACTATTTTATATTAAGAAAAATTGTACCTTAGTAACTGATGGTTTTGGTTTTTTTTCCTAATATAGGGCTAAAAATGAAATAGAACATCAAGAGTTTATGTTCTTACTAACTGGGGGTGTGGGTCTCCAGAATAAGTTCAAGAATCCAGATCCATCTTGGCTACCAGATAAGAGCTGGGATGAATTATGCCGTGCAAGTGAAATCCCAGCTTTAAATGAACTGAGGTATAGTACAGTGTTGATGTGATTTCGCCTTCACTGTTTTCAACCAAAGCATTTGTAACATCCTCAAAGAAATGTATCCTGTGCAAGCCAGTGCCAGAATGACAACATGGTAAAACCAGCCTCTTTTTTCATCATTAGGTTTGCTTCACCTATGTAAGTCAAACATTTGGGTTGCTAATTATAGTACGAATTTGCTGAAGTATTTTACTAAATGTTTGAGGCATTCTTTAAAAAACTTCCTTTTGGAATCTCTCCGTGGTAGAGAAACTGTTTCAAGGGTGTCAGTGGAGACAAAGGAAATGTATGTAGCAAATTCCACTGCAGTGCTGCAGGAAGGATTTTTCTGATAAAATCTCGTGTCCTGAAATCAGGAGAATTTCACCCTGGATTTAAATAGAATTTAACCCTGAATTCTGGAGCTGACATGACTTGTACAAGTGCTGCTTGTAAATAGCTGAGAGAACCCAAGTATTTGGGGGATTTTGGTTTGACTGTGAAACACTGCTGTGTTAGAAGAAATTCTTTGGGGATCGTCTGTTTTTTTAACGTTGGAGTTTTAGTAACAATGTGGGTAATGATTCAGCCTTTAAGTAGTCTGAGAGTTGTGCTCTTGCAGAGGATGTGCTCTGCATATTGCAAGGAATGTAATTTTACTCCCTGGTAGAATTTTCAGGTGATTTTTCTTTAGTTAAAGAGTGGAGTTTACCTGAAATATGAGAGGCAAAAAATTCGCCCCGACCTGTGTAGGTCCAAGCAGTGCTGTATGGAGGAATAGGCAAAACTCATGAACCTGGAACCTTTCAGATGGAGTCTTGTATGTCTGCAATAGCATGGGGAGAACAGATTTTTCAGTCTTCAGTATAGAGAAGCTGAACTGTAGAATTCTTTGCTGATGTAGATGTGGAGTGGCCTGTGTGGCAACACTGTGTGTTTGGGTTCATGTATTTACAGTAATTGTTATTGTGCTTTTTCTTTCTAGGAATCACGTCTCTGAAAACACAGGTGAATGGCAAAAAATTTATGACAGCAAAGAGCCACAAAGCTTTCCATTACCAGAACCATTGAATAGTAAATTAAATGAATTACAAAAGATTATAGTTCTACGGTGCTTAAGACCAGACAAGGTAAAACTATCTTTTATCGAGTGTTTGTTGATTGTTTCAAGTCTTGTGGTGTGGTTTGCACTGGTTGTTACAGTTACTGATCTTAATCATATCTTATTAAGAAAATAAATGTTATTGTTTTTCATTTGGGCAATACAGACACCAAAAGCATCAGCTTAGATCTTTTGTCTGATATGATTTAATGCATCTTTCATAATATGCACATTTTTCTAGCTTTCCCAGAGTGATCATGTTTAGTCTTATATGCTGGTGCTGCCAGTACATGTGAGAGCAGGCTGTATTGGCCTGAACAAATACACAGTATTTAGCACCATGTGCTTTCATATAAAGGATTTCAAGGCAGAGACAGATCAACAGAGTTCATTTGAACTCCTAACACCTTCTGCCTTTGGTGCATGTAGCAAATTTTATTGTATGCTCTTTAAGAGCAATCAGTGTTAGTGTTTGAAGTACATATAGCAAGTGCTGGTTAGAATGAGTGGAAAATAATGACATTAATAATAAATAATGTATTGATCCTCCATGTCAGATAAAGCCTGAATTAGATTTAATGTAACTTAACATTGTTGACATGTAAATGTTATTTTTATTTTCTAAAAGCATTTTTGTTCCTCTTGTAAGGAAAAAAAAAAAGGCATAGGCATTCTGCAATAATATCCTCAAATCAGTGCAAATCAGAGAGGTGTCTGTGGGCTCAGGAACTTAATTAATATATGGTTTGTAAAAGATGCTGCCAAATATGCAGTTATGTTTAATTTATGTTAATGGCTTGCATTTCCTTTCTTTTACCAGATTGGTCCAGCTATGACAACATTTGTAGCTGATAAACTAGGGAAGAAATTTGTAGAGCCACCACCTTTTGATCTATCAAAAAGTTACTTAGATTCAAATTCTACAATCCCTTTAATATTTGTGCTATCTCCTGGAGCAGATCCCATGTCTAGTAAGTATGCACAGAAAGAGAAGACAAAACATAGTACAAATTTTCAGATTAGGAACCTGAGTTTGCCCTTCACTATATAATGAGGATTATTTTGTGCAAGTAGATTTGAGTGCATCGTGTCACACTGGGAAAATTCTGTAGTCCCTAAAAGTGTGAAAGGTATTTTAAACTGAATAAATGTTACATTTGACATCAAAGCTATATAATCTTGTTTTATGCACATTTTACCAAATTGCAGTAAACTTTGTAAAATATTTTTTCCTGACTTATTTTAATGACAAAATGCTAGAATCTTATGCTTTCTATTCAAGGCCTCCTGAAATTTGCAAATGACAAAGAGATGGTTGGAAATAAGTTTCAGTCCATCTCATTAGGACAAGGACAAGGACCTATAGCTACGAAAATGATTGAGGAAGGAATGGACGAAGGAGCCTGGATTTGTTTACAAAATTGTCACTTAGCTGTTTCCTGGATGCCTCTGCTGGAGAAAATATGTGAAGAGTTTAGTCCTGAAAAATGTCATCCGAGCTTCAGACTTTGGCTTACTAGTTATCCCTCTCCAAAGGTATATGCAGTGGCAAATACTCTGTATTTGGGGAAAGGAAAAATTGATTGTACTTCTAGCAAGTATTGATATCCCTGTATGGTTATACAAAATTTCTCTGAAATACAGTGAGGCTGATGAAGGGATGATTGAAGCAAGAAAAAACATTAAAAAAAATATTACATAGTAATACCAAGCTTCCTTTGTAATATTTTGATATTGGGGTGTGTGATAGTTTGTGTACGAGTGAATAGAACTGCATTTTGCTAGCACGTGTAATTAAGAAGTTTTTATGTTGCCACTGATGCTTTGTTTCACAAATTCAAAAATTTTATTTTGCAGTTTATTGGTAAGGTGTTGAATACCTAGAAAACACAGCAAGGTCTTACTTTTTCAGTGTGTTTGAGAATATTTGTTAAAAGCTACGGATGTTACAAATTTAATTTCTTGCAGATAATTGTTTATGTAACAAACACAGGATAATATATATTGTTACAACAACATAACATTTGTTTCACTCTTCCTGAATGCAGCTTTACTATTCTTATTTCTAGTTTCCAGTAACCATTCTGCAGAATGGAGTGAAGATGACAAATGAACCTCCTACTGGTCTTCGGTTGAATCTACTTCAGTCGTTTCTTTCTGATCCTATTTCTGATCCTGAATTCTTCTCTGGGTGCCCTGAAAAGGAGCTGGTAATGTGTCTATCTGTTGCCAGGTTTTTTAGTGTTCCTTCACAGTTATTCTGATTTCTGTCCAGTGAATATTATAAAAATTTTACTATGACTGAGAGTTTAGGTTTTGCAATGATAAAGATGATAAGTTGAAAATTACCCTGCCAGGTAATTTAACATGGCAATATTAAAAAAGGTTTCTTAGGCTTTATTAAATTACAGAAATATTACACCCACATCTTGCACTATTTACATAAACCGTGGGCATTGGTTAGCAGGGCATATGTACTGTTGAGACAGTAAGCACTGAGGAGATCTTTTCTTGCTACCAGGGACCTGTACTGTCATGCCTGTGTCTTACTGATAAGTGATGAACCAATTAGCTAATCATTACCTATGAAAAAAGTGAAAATACAGTGAAATTACTCACAGGTATGAGTATGGTAATCAGTAGGCATAGCTGTAAGTGGATGCATCTGAGTGCTTAGATTAAACAATATATCTGTATTTTCTGTTTGTCTAATGAGCTTTACAAATAAATATGTGGTGCTGTTTGAATTCTTGAGAAGTCAGCTTCCCTTTACATGGAAGAAGAGAAAAATTTTGTGTAATGGTTCTTGAGGAACAAGCTGAATGTGCTTGCCTATATGGCAGCTCTGTGAATATGTGTTCCCAAGTGAAGTAACCACAGCATCCTTAGCAGCAGCAGGTATTTGTACATGCTGCATGGAGAGTGGTAACCAAATGCTGTTTATATAAAGTTGCAGACAAGAATGAGCATGTAGGCTAGTTAATAATTCCTTTTTTTGTTTGTTTTTTTTGTTTTTTGTTTTGTTTCCTCAAAGGTATGGGAGAAACTGCTCTTTGGAGTTTGTTTTTTCCATGCTCTGGTTCAGGAGAGGAGAAAATTTGGGCCTCTTGGTTGGAATATACCCTATGGGTTTAATGAATCAGACTTGCGAATCAGTATCAGGCAGCTGCAGGTAAAATCTTTGCTACTTTTCACCCTTATCTTGTGAAGCATGGGAATGAGCTGATGGTCAAAAAGGAGCAATGCACTGAAGTTACATCAAATGTTTGTGAATTCTTGTCTTCTCAGTTAATTTACAAAGGCAAGGAATATCAATAATTTTTTTTTAATTACAAATGAAATAAAATTCTTAATTAGATTTAGATTCAAACAGACGTACAGAATATAGTGTGTATGAATGAGTATAATAAGAGTTAAAATTGTCATATATATACATTGTTAGTCAAATGGAGCCTAAGACTATTCTTCCCTAAAACAAAATGCTGAACATTGTACCCTTGAGTTGTCTGCAGGTCCTGTGTAGAAAAGTCAGAAGAGCTAAAAATATGAATTACAGAAATGGAGGCTAACATGTTGGGAAGGTTATCAAGAAATTAATGAAAGAGATCAGAGGGTTCTGAAGATGGGAGGAAAAATAGAGTCAAGTGCATATTTCTTTGATACAGAAAAATATCCTTCTGAAAAGTTAAGACCAGAAAAACTATCTGCTTGTAAATAATTCAAGAATGACTTGAATTACTCGTGAACTTGGATATTCTTAAAAGGCTTTTACTAGTAACTCATCTTTATTTTAAACAGTAATTCTGCCTGAAAAAAAAAAAAATCAGAATTTGATTTTTCCAACACACAGAGTGAAAACTCAATAAACAGCAGTTTTGGAAGCCCTATAGCTTCTAACCATTTAGTATTTAAATCACATTGTTGTTCTGGAGGTAATTCATATCTCTCAAGTTACTCATGTCTTTTATTTCAGTTATTTATAAATGAGTATAGCAGTGTTCCTTTTGAAGCTATATCTTACCTAACTGGTGAGTGCAACTACGGAGGTCGAGTGACAGATGACTGGGACAGACGTTTGCTGCTGACAATGCTGGATGACTTCTATAATGCTGACATAATTGAAAATCCTAATTACACTTTCTCTCCCAGTGGCAACTATTATGCTCCACCAAAAGGCACATATGAGGACTACATTGAGTTTATCAAGGTAAAAAGTAGAAACAAGTTTTGGAAGTGTTGTAGTGATGATGCTCTAAGAAAGCAATATTTAAAGGCTTTTTTGTGTTAAAAAAGTAGTTGTCTAGCACATCAAACTGTGTGCTTGGCTTCTTATCTAATATCCTTGTATGATCCTTCCTGTGACCTAGAATATTTCTGAGAGGGAGAGGGAATCAGTATGATAGGAGAACCTAACATGTTGCTTTATCTCATATAGATGGCTATTGTTTATTTTGTCCTAGAGTCTTCCTGTTAGTCAGCATCCAGAAGTGTTTGGTTTGCATGAAAATGTGGATATTTCAAAAGATCTTCATCAAACTAAGATCCTTTTTGACTCTCTGCTTTTAACACAAGGAGGAGGCACTCAGGGAACTTCTGGAGGTGGTGACAGCACTCTCTATGAAATAGCAGATGATATTCTCAGTAAGGTATTGTATTATACCAATTATTCCAATTCATGTTGTTATAAAGAAGTAGTTATTTAACTAGAATTTTAGTGTCAAATTGATTTTAGGGTTGGAGGAAAAAACTCCCAGGAGGAATTTAGTGCAATATGAGTGAACTTGTGTGGCTGTAACAGGCCACAGCTCTATTTCAGGTGAAAAAAGTCTTATTAAGTAGGTAGGAAACAGAGCAAGCACAACTTGAAGGACAACTGATTCATTCATGTTAAAAAGTTTAAAATTAGTAAAACTGACATACATTCATAACTTTCAATAGCATGAAAAAAACCTAGATGTTTTTTAAAAGATTTTTACTTTAAAAAAAAAAAACGTATTTTTAATTTGGGTTAAACTACTAAATGCTGTACTGAAAAAGTATTAATCAGAAAGTCTAATGGTATCTATTGCTCTGCAATTTGTCTGATCTGCTTACTTTTAATGTAATATTGATGCACAATATGTGGAATGATTACCAAATATGTTGTTGTTTATAGCTTCCAAATGATTTTGACATTGAAGCTTGCCTAAGTAAATATCCTGTGAGATATGAAGAAAGTATGAATACTGTGTTGGTGCAAGAAATGGAAAGATTTAACAAGTAAGAGTGTTATTTCATTAAATGCAACCAAAATAATTTCATTTGCATAAATATTATTCCTTCAACTTGTACATTATAAATGTTATGTTGTGTAAATTATTATTGGTTTGTTTGTTTTGTTCCCTTCTAATCATCTGCTGTGATAGCTACAGTCCTGGCACAAGTTCTTCTGTGGGAAATCAGATTATAGTGTACTTCTGCTTTTTCTTCACTGTTTTTCTTTGTCCTCCTTTTTGATTTGTCTCTGTCTCCCACTTAATTTTCTCCTCAACTTCCAATAATACTCTCTGGCCTTCAGTGTCAGGTTTTCTTTTGTTGCAGACCCCACTCACATCTTCCTTTGTAATCTAAGCATTTTTCCTTAATCTGCTATTGAGTGTATACGTTTGTAATTCCAAATTTATTCTCTTACCAAACACTACAGAGTTTATCAGAGAGAACTATTTTATTGAGCTCTTCCTAGTCTTGAAAAAATCACATCAAATGTACAAGTTTGTTACAAATATGGCTAATTAGGTGTCTATATAGCAGCTGTACAGGTTCTGTAGATGGTTCTATGACCAGGTTTTGGTTTCTAATGCACTTTTAGTGGTTTCCAAGTCATGCAAAATGTGTGAGATTTTTTTTTTTTAATTCTAGTTTAATCCAAACTATTCGTAATACGCTAATTAACCTGAAGAAAGCCATTAAAGGACTGGTTGTTATGGATGCTGAACTGGAGGCTCTGAGTAGCAGTCTACTAATTGGAAAAGTTCCTGAGAACTGGGCAAAACGTTCATACCCAAGTCTAAAACCATTAGGGAGCTATATTCTAGATTTTCTAGAAAGGCTGAAATTTTTACAGGTAAGATACAAGAGGCTGTACTAATAATTATTTAATCATCTACTTCTTGTAATTTGTCTATGACATTAAAGGAGTATCTGGCAAGGAGCAATAGACTGTGCTTAGGTTTTCTGAGTACAATTGTGTAGAAATGGTAAAACAATAAAGGATTTGTCTCTTTCTGGTTACTAAATGTGTCATTTTGCTCTTTCCAGGATTGGTATGACTTAGGCAAGCCCACGGTTTTTTGGCTGTCAGGTTTCTATTTTACTCAAGCTTTCTTAACTGGAGCTATGCAAAACTATGCTCGGAAGCACAAGATCCCTATTGACCTTCTGGGATATGAATTTGAGGTAGTGATATGTTATAAATGCATTTATAATTTGAGTCTTGATGATGTAGTGAGACATAGTAAGCAAATCCTGATGGGAAAGTTCCATTTTGCAACTAAATCACTGCAATTTGAAGACATAAATTTAACTCTTTGGTAAGGTAGGCATGTTAAATAACATCCATAAAGGAAGTAAATTAAAAGTAGTTTTATCATTAGACCTGGACATCCACTCAGGAAAACAGCCTATAGAATAGATGTTTATCTATGTGATTAAAGCCTTATTTTCTAACCTACAGTAAAGGTAGTTAAACCCACAAAAATCTGCTATATATATAGTTTTCTATAAAGGTAGTACTGAAAGGAAGGTATTACTATAGTATTCTCATTTGGGTTTGATATTCTAAAAATTGGCTGTTGGCATGCTACCTCATAGAGCAATCATCTTTGGAAGTTTAATAACATGGACCTCTTATTTCCTGTAGGTTATTCCTCAGGATACGTCTGATACTGCACCAGAAGACGGTGTTTATATCCGTGGATTGTTTTTAGATGGAGCTCGCTGGGACAGGAACAAGTCAGTAACAGTGTTTCACTATGGTTCTGGAAAGCTTTCTTAGGTGCTCAAACAAGATTTAAGTATTTTAGGTGATACTTCTACTATTATTGATATAACACACCAAAAGGAATACTCTTTCATGTGTGGAAAATGGGGAAGTAAAAAAAAACAGCAAATGAAAGCCCCAGCAAGCAGCAGCTGAAAAACACTCTCTAAAGCCCTGTTTGGTTTAACAGTAAACCACAAACAATGGCTTTGTTCCTTTCTCTCCCCAGGGGAATGTTAGCTGAGCAGTATCCCAAATTGCTCTTCGATACGATGCCAATCATTTGGATAAAGCCAAGTGAGTATAATTTCTCTGAAGTGTGAGCTCTTCAGCAAGAAATTGCAACAGGAGATTCCTTTTTTTTAAAGACCGATGTTCACATCCTCCCCAGGGTACCCAAACATGCACAGAATTCACATGCATCTGACCTATGACTTGGACATTTAAAATTCTTCTTGCTGCCTTAACTATCGTATCTGACCAATAGGCCTGTCCCCCTGCCCACAGATGTTTATAATTAAGGATTAGATGAGAAGACTGGTTAAATGAATTTGTTATGAATATCTTTAGGTGCTCGATCTGGTTTTCAGCCAGAAATATAATTTGAGTGGGAAAGCACATGGTGCTTGGGTTCCTGGCTCTACTCAAATAGAAGAAAAATTCTAATTGACTTCTCAGAGACTCAGTGCTTTACCTCATATGATTTAGCAAGGTTTGCTCAGGTTATTTTTAGCTGATATGGTAGTTGTCTGTGATACTAGTAAGAAATTTTCTGTAACTCTTGTTCCTTTGCTTAGGAGCAGTAAAATGCAGTTCTTATTTATTTGCTTAAGCAGCACTTCCTATTCCTGTGTTGGAAGTCAGGTGTTATTAGCTGCTAGGCAGTCTTGTGAAGTTTTCACTTTTTCTGCCTGTAGTTTCTGTTGAAGTTGGATGAATATGCAGACGTGTGATTTCACACTTTGCACAGTTCTCGTGGAAGCAGTCTAGGCATACCAAGAGTTCCTGCAGAGTTGCTTGGATCTCAGGTGACTCATATTGCAGTGAGGTTCCATGGCTGCTGGGTCAGAATTCTTGAGGAGCTGTTAAAAGCTTATGTATAAACTATGCTTTTACTGTGTAACTATTCAAATTTTAATGTGTCTTTGAATGATTATAAAGTTGGTAGAAGTGCAGAAAGATACAAAGTCCTAAAAAAGAAATAGTGGTTTAATTGGCTTGGTTTGAAAACAAATTGCAGCACACAAGAAAACAAACAAACAAAAATTACAGTTCTCACAAAACAATTTTGCATTTTTATTTAGTTTTAAGAATGTTACTGTAAATGCTTGATATTTGTTATGTAAGTTGTGTTTCTAGCAATGGATCTGCTGAACTTAATACATTCTTTTGGATTTTTTTTGAAGCTGTAAAGTCAAACATAAAGAAATCTAATGCATATATTTGCCCGCTCTACAAGACAAGCGAACGTAGAGGGACCTTATCTACTACTGGGCATTCCACTAACTTCGTCATTGCTTTGACACTGGACACTGATAAACCAGTTCAACACTGGATCAAGCGAGGGGTTGCACTGCTCTGCCAGCTGGATGACTAACTTTGGACACTTCAGAGACAACTTTTACAAGCTTCTTTTTGGCTTACAGAAGAAGTGAAACATATGATGTAAAGAGAAACATCTGGACTTCTTTATATTAAAACAGGGCAGGCAAATATTTTCTCAATATTTTGTCTTAAAATAAGTATCTATTATTAGTTGACTCATTAAAAATTGTAGGAGTTTAGCCTTTGGTAATATTAATGTGTGAATGTAAGTTTTATGCATAACTTGAATATCACAAACTATATCTTAGTGGAAGATTACAAGAGTCTGCACTTTTCAAAATAAACATGACAACTAATGAACTTAAAGCATCAAGAGTGCTGAATTGTGTGAGTGGAAAGATAGTAAATCGTAAATTTTGGTATTTCAATCTAGATTTATATATAGCCTATGTTCTCTCATAGCAACAGCACATTGCAGTATGAGAAATCATTTAACTATCTGTGCTAAAGAACTATTTCTGCCTTTCATTCAGACACAGCCATCATAGTTTCTTTGTAATGACCTCTCTGTAAAACACAGGTACAGTAAATGAGGCACATGAAAGTCTTGCTCCATCCTACCTTCACTATTTAGCTATCCATGCCCTTCATTTCTCTGCATAAGTTTTCAGCATAGGTCTGTCTTTCTGAAACTGTGCTTTTCCCTTTAAAGACTCTCAATGTTTATCTTTTGCTTTTCTCCATGTATTAGTATGTGAACTGTGATTAAGCAATCAGAAACACATAGTAATTTTTAAGAGTACTTTATTTGATTTGCTTGTTTATAATATTGGGGGTTTTTTTGCTTTATACTCAATCTTAATTCTTGTAAGCTCCTAACAGCATCTTCATTTTAATCTTTCAGGAAAGCACTAAAGAATTTGCTTTCCCTAATGTAATACATCTACTATTTACAGTTCTCAAATTCTCATTTAAAAAAATTCAATTCTTTCTTTTACTGGAAGCATTTGTCAGGTCAGATTGTTAAACATAACTAATGTGAAAATGAAAGAAACATGGAGAAAGTCCCAGAGTATCTTGTGATCGGGTATTTATAGTGAGCTATTAATGGACATAGGCTGAGATCATTTGCAACTCTGAAAATATCACTTTCAGCTTAATACTCACTTCTTCAAAGTTCGAGATCTTCCATCTTTCAGAAGGTGAGGAACCCCTGTATATTTTATAAATTGTCTTTTTCATAAAAGGAAATAGCCTAGATTTAAAATGCTTATATACTCACTGTGTTGTATGTATAATTGAATATTAGTAGTTATTTGTATGTTTTGCTAATGTATTTCTCTGTTTTTGCTACATGTGCAATTACAGAACAAGGCCTTGCACTCACATATTAGGTGGGTCAGGTAATGAATGAAATGATGCAGATTTCCTGTGAATTACAGCTTCTCAACTCTAAAATGTTTCTAGAATTATTCCAAGCTTTGTCAGTGGTGTATTGACAACTTTCTTCATCTTTCTGTGCTTGTTCATTTTGCTAATTTATTTATTTTGTTTTATTTTGCCCAGTACTTGTGAATGTTTTTCTCAGCCCAGCTCTCTTTTAAGACAGAAGTTCAAATTTTGATAAGGTAAAACAGATGAGAGGTTTGAGTTTAACAACATGTGTGATTTTCATCTATAATAACTTGTAGCTAAATATACAAAAGAACAGTGTGATTGCTTATGCATATAACAGATTACATCTACACACATTGTACTGTTCAATTATGAGATCGTTAATATTTTTTATGATTTCTTCTTAAATTTTAACATTTAGAATTAAGTAGTATCAATGGGATTTATTTCTGTGCTCCACTGTCTGTTATAATTCTTAAACAGTAAAAATGCTTTTAATGGAACTCTTTCAATTTGGCAAACTTTTAAAAAAATTAATGCTACGTTTTTTAATGAACTCTGTTGTGGTTGCATCTATGTTTTTCATTTTTGCTTGTGTTTGGATAGGTAGTGTTGCAGATTTTTTTATATATCCCTTACAAGTATTAGGAAAAAACAGGCATACCTGGATGAAATGTGCAGAAGTATAAATTTATATTTTCTGGATGGCTGTAGGTTATGTACATAAGGTGGTAAAGTTGGTCTTTTTAGTGCATGGAGTTTGTTTCAGTTGTAAGGCTGATGTGTGTAATAGTACAAAACTACAACATTTCCCTGTCTACAAAATATGATCTCAACAGTATCTTTGAAACAGTTTGAACAAAAGGTATTATTTTTAAAATTTCTGTCCTTCACTTCCAGGCCCTCTATGAACAAACTGAAAAAACATCCTAAGTTTTACTGCACCTCTTTTCTCCTACTAAGGAAACATCAGAGCACAATTGTGATATCTGAACATCAAAAAGACTTAGGAGGGAAATTACTAATCTTCAAACTAAGTTTGACTTATTTGTGTTACTTTCCAATAGTTAATGCCAGAATAAGTAGCTATTCAGAATGTTAAGGCTGTGGAACAGTGATAAAAGCTAGCAGGTGCCACTGGAGTAGAAAACCTTTGCTCTATGTAGAATGAATGTTTGCAGCCTAAATTTAAATACTTGGGTGAAGGCTGGAGCTTGACATGGAGGAATTCCAAGTCATTTATTGTAATCTTTGTTTCATTTCTTGTGATACTTAAAACAGCATTTGCTATTTCTTTTACTCCAGATAAAGCAGATAAAGCAGTTTACTCCAGTTAAAAAGCAGTGTTTCTACATGAGAAGTGATTGAGGCTCTATACTGCCATGTATGATTCTACATATGTGTTTGATGATGACTCTGACAATGAAATCTCTACCCAACAAGCTATTCAGGAAAGCTTACGAGATAGGCATGAAATTGAAACACGTGGCAGTGCAACAGAGGATGAAAGGTAAAAGTAACTACTGTTTTGGTGTTTTCTTGGCATTATTATAAGAATGTAGTAACCTCGTTTTCCTTTGTGACTCTTCATGTTGTATTGCTGTGACCTTGTGTCATGGATACTGGAAGCCACTGGTAGCTCATTTGTTTAGGGTCCTCCCTGGAAATATGTAGGCATTTCCTAAAAAATATGGACTGTATGAAACATTGAGGTTGACACTTTACATCAGTATCTACATGAATACATGGCTTTATGAAGAAGAGTATGTGGAGGTGTCCCTGCCCATGATAGGGGCTTTGGAACTAGGTGGTCTTTAAAGTCTCTTCCAACCCAAGCTATTCTATGACTCTGATTTTTGCTATGTAAAAATAGATAGTTATAGTAGCTTTCCCCTGTTTTAATATTTAATTGTTTGCCTTTGTGTGAAAAAGCCAATATTTATAGTAGCAGAGGAAGACCACAAAAAAAAAATATTTTAACACGTTAAACCCTGAACAAATGTACATAACTTGCAGAAATCTAGCATGTTCTCTAGACTTGAATACTTAATTTAAGGTATTATTATATCCTCAGGTTCAGATTAATTTTTACTTCTCTCTTTATTTTTGTTCTGTTTACACAGTTTCCAGTACACTGCAAGTAAAGAACATGGACAGATAATTGCAGCAATTCGGACAGGTAAGTACAAATACACTGCACTAAGCCTGCATCCCTAGGGATCATTGGGCATGGTGGTGTTGAGCAGTGACTACCTTCTGTGTCTTTGGTGGCTCGATTCAGGTGCAGTTTTTATTTGTGGGGTCTTGAAGACTAAAGCAACTAAAACCAAAACGCTCAAAAGTTAACTTATTAGATAGGAACATAGTAATTGGGTGGGTTCAAATGTCACTCCTCAGATGTCAGTGCTTCATCTCCTGGAACTAGAGGACAAGGCCAGGCCTTTCTTACAAATTAAACAACAGAATGGTAAGGCCCATAGTAAATTAATGCTTCCTAAAAGCATTTCACTTTGTGAGATGCCTAGATTAAAATCCCTTCTCTGCCTTGTGTGTTCCAGAATTGTTCCTTAACATCCAATATTTTGTGTGTTCCTCTACGAGATGTTCTTAACCTGCTCTTCTGAAATACCTACTCTGCTGTATGGTATATTCAATTGATAAACTAAGTCACAGAGAGATGCAAACAATGAGCACATGTAATAGAGTAATCTGGCAGTGGGAAGCCCTCTGTCCAGTCTTTATACATGTCATAATGAGTAGTTACAGGGCTATTTAGTACAGTAGGAGTAAAGAAACCAGGTTTTCTGGATAAATAAATGCTATATGATGTTCCATACAGAATGAAAAATGTGCCTAATATCTATGCTTGATTTCAGGTCTTACGAATATATAATTCTTTCATGTGTAGGAGAATTTCAGCAGCAGAGACTGAGAGCAGTCTGTCCCCTCACACTGTAGTTGTAGTTAGAGCAGAGCAGGCTGCCTTCTTCCAGGAATGGAGATAAAAACGTGAGCAGAAACTGCTGAACAGGCCTTCCAGCCAAGGAAGTTTTGCTCTTACTTGGCAAGATAAAATCACAAACATTGTTGACAAATATTTCAGTAAGAACATGGACAGATAATTGCAGATAATTGTTGACAAATATTTCAGTAAGATTGTTCATAAAAAGAAGAATAACAAGATAGAGCTCATCAGCTTCATTTTATTTTTGTCAACCTAATTTTTTTCCTACCTGTTTACTTTTATTAAATTTTTATGCACTCTTGTTTGTAAGAGAGGGCTATATTTGAAATATTATAGTCATATTAATTCTAAGCTTTTTTCAATGTATTATTCAAGATGCTTCGTGAGTCAGTGCCAATCATTGATTGTTCCATTCACCCCATGGGAAAAAAAGTGCTTTGAGAAAGCAAGTTTTTTATTGCAGATTCACTGATGGAATAAATAGCACTCAGTATATTAATTGTCTGAATTTTGCTTTATGATGAGTAATGGAATATGTCTGTCTTAAAATATCACAGGCCAAGAAGAGGCCTTGATGAAGCTGGTGAAGCACAGTTCTGCTTTCGAAGAAGCAGATGAGCAGGGCTGGCTTCCTCTGCATGAAGCAGCAGCACAGATAAATATGAACATCCTAGAAATAACCTTGAAAGGTATGGAGTCCTTGTTGTTTTCCACCAAAATGTCTTACAAAGATTTAATGAATGATCCAGCTTCAAATGTCTTCTGGTTTTCTTTATTTCAGCCTCCTGTGCCGTTATGTGGGAACAGGCCACGCTAAAAGGGGAAACACCTCTCCTGATGGCAGTAAGAAATTGCCTTGTAGACAACGTCCGCTTTCTTCTGCTCAGTGGCTGTGATCCCAATGTTAAGAACAAAGAGGGAGATTCTCCTTTAGTTATAGGTGAATACCTTATTTAGGGGTGCAGAAGTGAGGGAATGATGAGGCCATTTTAACCTCTTCTGTCTTTCAAGAAGGGGATGTATAAGATACACCTAAAGCAGGTGGTGGGACATCACATGTTATAGTATGCTGTCTGGTATTTCAGGCAGCTGTGCCACATGGAGCTTCTCTGCCTGATTGGTCTCAGGGAAGGACAGTCAGGGCTCTAACACACACAGCCTGAAAGGTGAAAGAGGGAGGGAGGAAAGCATCTTGACTATTCATCCCCTTCACTGGAGCCAATGCAAATTGCTCTTTAAGTTCCTTACTGACTTAACAGATGAGGGTTATTAAGATAAGAAGGCATATGACAGTAATTTTAAACTTCATTTTCTATTATGGTAACTGTTCATGAAGATCAAGCAGAGCTCTCTGAGCAGGCCAGCTCCTGACTGCACCAAGTTTCTGTATGTGTTCTCCATCTAGTGGCAGGAATAGTTGCATTCTGTGGCATTACCAAATGCAACAAAGGATTACAGAGAGAATACCCTAAAATTATTAATTTATATAGTTAATGTTATCCTGGAAAAAAAGACTAGTCTTGTTGATAAGTTAAAACCTTTCTGTGTAGTGTGATATTTCTGAGTGTATAAATAGCACTGCCAGAAACAGCTCAAGCTTTCCTAAGCTGCTATTTAGCAGAAACCGTGCTGCCCAGGGTAGTGTTGAATAACATTCTGGATGATGCTTACTGTCTTACAGCAATTAAACATGATTCGTATGAAATTGCCTCCTTGTTGATAAGTTCTGGTGCAAAAGTGAATTTGCAGTGTGTCCACAAGAGGACTGCTTTACATGAGGCAGCCAAACTAGGCAGGAAGAATATGGTGAAGCTTCTCCTTCGCTCTGGAGCAGATCCTGACCCTCGCAGTGGATATGGGCTCACACCTCTAGCACTGGCTGCACAGGGTGGGCATACAGAAATTATGGAGCTCTTACTGCAAAAAGGTGAGACTTTTTTTGTGAAGTTATAGGAAGAAAGGACTTGAGGTGAGGGTCCATCTTGCCTGTTTTATTAATATCTGATGGGATGATGTAAAGAAGACAGAGCCGGATTCCCCACAGTGCCTGATAACAGGACCAGAGGCAATGGACACCAGCTGAAACTTTCTTTCTGTGAGTGTGGCTGAACATTAGAACAGGTCACTCAGAGAACTTGTGGAGTCTCCATTCTTGGAGATACTAAAACCTGACTGGATGCTGTCCTGATCAAGCTGCGGTAGCTGCTCCTGGTTGAGCACAGTGTTGGACTGGATGATCTCCAAATGTCCTTTCCAACCTCAGCTGTTCTGTTGTTCTGTTTTACAACTCAGTAGATAGACTTAGTAACATGGAGGTTCATTGGTGGTGTTCTTTAATGTAAGCCTCATGTGTTAGTAGTGAAATGTTTAAGGCCCAAATATGACAAAGTGGATCTTCTTTCTAACAGAGAAAACTCCTTCTGAATGCAGAGGCAAAAAAATTGTTCTTAGCTCAGTATGCATTAAAGCTTTGCATTATTGAAGTGAAAGGAAATGAACTGTTACCATTACTGAATACGTAGCCTGTAGAGGCTGTATGAGCCTGTATGTATCCAAACATATATGTAATATAAACATGAGTTGAGGTCCATCAAAGAATTCCTAATATCTAAATTTCTACTTCTGCAAAAAAGAACTGAAATGTGTAATATGTAAAGCAATAACCAATTGATGGGTGGATAAGAACCAAACTTGGCTTGCTCCAGGTCTAGCATCAAGTCTTAACTGTGTGATTGTGTTCAGAGCAATTTGGACCTTCTTGTTCCCAGGATCAAGGATCCAATATGAAGGTTTATGCCCATAGTGGTTTTATTTGTTGAAAACCAATACCATGTCACTGGAGGGGTGGTAAGATTACTGTGAACACCTTTAATGCTTCTTTCCAGGTGCAGATGTTCTTTCCCAGGCAATGGATTGTGCTTCTGTATTATTTGAAGCAGCAGGAGGAGGAAATCCAGATTCTTTGAGTCTTTTACTGGAATATGGGGCTGATGCAAATGTACCAAAGCACTCAGGTCATTTGCCAATCCACCGAGCTGCATATAGAGGACACTTACTGTGAGTTAATATAACTGAAGATACTTAAAAATCAAGTACATTTTATGTCTTCATGTTATATTATATTTTACTAATTCCCTGGTTTCTATAGGTTAAGCACTAACACTGTACTCTTGACATCCAGGAAAAGCTCTTTTGAGATGGAATTATTATTCCTTAAGCAAAGAATATGGTTGTTAATGAATAGTAGTGTAATAGAATAATAATTTATGTGTAGTAGATGTGAGTTGCTATCCATTTCAGGCTAAAAATTTAATTGTTAGCAATTAAAGCTAATGCAGAGGAACACTATGCCATGTTACTGATCTAGTAGATGAAGCAATTGTATACAGTCACACAGTCATGTAATCTTAGCAACTCAGAAATTCAAAGATTAATCCAGGTAAAACCAGTGTGTTTAAGATTCTGAGATTCTTCTTTTTCCTTTTTTCATTCTTCAGAGCCCTAAAATATTTAGTTCCAGTTACAAATTTTGATGCCATTAAAGAAAGCGGGATAAGTCCAGTTCACTCAGCAGCAGCAGGAGCACACCCTCAGTGCCTTGAGTTTCTTCTCAAATCTGGGTTTGATGCCAATTTCATGCTGGGTCAGAGAGTTCGCAAGGGCTACGACGACCACCGGAAGTCAGCGCTGTACTTTGCCGTTTCCAACGGGGACATCTGCTCAGCACGGCTGCTCTTGAACGCTGGGGCTCTGCCAAACCAAGATCCCATCAACTGTCTCCAAATTGCTTTGAGAATGGGCAACTACGAGTTAGTGTGTCTACTGCTCCGGCACGGGGCTAATGTCAATTATTTCTGCAGAGTGAACACAACCCATTTTCCATCAGCTCTGCAGTATGCTCTGAAAGATGAGGTCATGTTACGGATGCTGATGAACTACGGCTACGATGTGCACCGCTGCTTTGATTGCCCTCGGGGAAACAGCTCACATTCCCAGTATGTAACTGATGGATGGACTTCAACTGTTATCAAAGATACAATGGTAAGGATATCAGCTGGCTTCTTACCTTGTTTGACTGCAGGAATCCTTCCTAAAACTAAATGAAAGTGTACTTAATGCCATGTCAGGAAAGGAAGTTTTGAATCTGTAGAAACTGTTTACACATAAAGGTAGGAATAGACAAGACCATAAAAATAAATAGATGTTGCCGTGAGGACTGGTTCATGACAGCAAATGATTGTAAATAGAATTGTGCAAATATAGCTGATATGCTAATTACCAGTACAGAACTGGCTCTCCAGGGCAGTCCTGCCCATGCTGTGAAAGCAGAGACTACAGGCTGGCTCACTGAGTCTTGTATCTTAACACTAATACTGGAATGCTGCTGTAAGGAACCCCTGGAGCTGGCATGATAAGCACTCAGCAGAAATTAACAAACATGGATGACCTAGAAAGGTTCCTAGAGACACTCATCAGTGTCACTGTTTCAGTTTGTAAAATGTGCTGAAACATAATAAACCTTTCTTTAACCTGAAGATAGGCACTAGGTTGATGGGTTCTGTTCAGCATGCTGAGGCTCAAGTCTAAGTTCCACTTTGGGAGTGGAATCTTTTTAATAACTCAGCTACCAAATATACAGCTGCTTAAGTTGATATCTGGCTTTAGGAAAAAATAACCATATCTCAGATTTTCAGATTCTACTGCTGAGGCTTAAAGCAAGCTGTGGCAACCTGTAAAGGTCCCTTGGGTGACAGAACTCTCCCTCTTCCTGGTGTTTTGCTGAAGTGTAATTGCTCTGGTCCTGCACAGGGGAAAATAATTTATTTACAGGAGTGCTGAAGACTGTCCTGTTAAACATTTTGTTTTTACCAGTTTTGTGAAGTGATAACCTTGTCATGGTTGAAGCACCTGTCTGGAAAAGTAGTGAGAATAATGTTAGATTATGTCGATCATGTTCATATCTGCTGGAAGCTGGAAGCAGTACTCAAAGAACAAGAACTCTGGCCAGAGATCAATTCAATTTTAAGTAAGTATCTAATGTTTATATTTCAAGTGACAAACTGTTTTGGAACTGGAGCTATTTTGTTGGTGGTATTTTATTTTTCTTTACCTCAGACTAGTGCTTTTCTTGACCCTTTTTAGGCAAAACGGTATGTTTTGAGAGTAAGAGATCTCTTAAAAATCAGTCTGTGTAGGATTTAAACAAAGTTTTTCTGAGCAGTCTTATAAACAATAACTGCTCATTTTACATAGAGCACTTTGGACCTTTAGTTACAATGGAGACAGCACAATCCTCTTCAAGGGCAGAAAAGCTTTTGCCTTTGCTTCAAGCTGATGAAAGAAATCTGATAAATTACTGATTTTAATTGAGTGATTTAATTCTAGTCTAGGTTAATTCTGTCCTTTCTGTTTGTACATAGATAAATAAGTAGTAACTCATAATTCTCTTAGTAATTTCTTCAGGTCAATAGAAACCTGTCACTCATTATTTGGAGTCAAAGTATTGAAGTACATTTCCCAAACTTTCCTACTTCCATTTAGCCAACTTGACTGAAACAAAGTGTGTTGATCACATCATTATAATTGTAACTGAGTTGTATGGCCTAAGGTAAAAAGTCTGGATGATCCTGACAGGTCAGTTTTTGCAGGTAACAGAGTACTGAGTAAATAAATTGAACAAAAGTGAATACATAACTGTTACAATACTGATCTTGCTCTCTCATTTCTAGCAAACCCTCGCTCTCTGAAGCACCTTTGTCGTCTGAAGATACGGGAATGCATGGGCCGGTTGCGTCTCCGTTGTCCTGTGTTCATGACCTTCCTTCCACTGCCAAACTGCTTGAAAGACTACATACGGTACAAGGAATATGATCTTTATGGGCAGGAAAACTTCGTAGGAATGTACTGCCTCAATTCTACATAATTATTAGTTCTATGTTTTGAAGGGAATGTTGACATGGATAAGACAGTCTTATGCAGCTGCTTTTTTCTGTTGGGATTTTATATCCTATGTGTATTCAGGAATACAGCCAGCACATTTCCCACCTCTCCCCTGAAGAAAATGGGGAGAACCCCAAAACGTAAGTACTGGTGATCCCATTCTACATATCTACTGGAATAGAAACTATCTGAAAGCTACAGTTATAGTATTTTAAATGCTTGGTGTGAAAAGTTAAGGAACTGTGAAATGCAGGGCTGCTAACCTTGTGTTCTTGCCAAGTTAAAGCCTGTCAGAACAGGTAACATAAACCCCATTGCAGGCTTAAACCCAGGGTTTAGTTAAAGGTCAGAGATTTAAATGAGGAAGGGACATTGTTCCTTTTCCTCTTGTACCTCTCTCTTACTACGAAGTAGAGTTTTTGTTTGTCAAGTCCTGCATTGAAGTTCTGAAGAGAAGCCTAAGTAGATTTTTTTTTTAAGCAATCCCACATGCTAAGCAATGAAGTGGGATTAACAGCTATAGAAACTTCTGCTTATCACAGCAGCTAGTGTGAAACACTAGTGTTTGAAAAAGGTGCTGCTTCTGAAAGATATGTTGGTTCTGCATTTCATTCTCAGGTATCAGTGTATCTCATCCATTATGTATTTTGATTACTCTCCTTAGAATCAGGTTTTCCTTTTACTGTGTTGTCCAAAGGTGTGCTTGCACTTCTGGAGTTTCTCCTCATACACTTCCATCTTAAGCTTTGGGAGCAACCTGTCAGCAGCCACTGTCGTCTTAGAGAGTCTTACATAGTACACACGGACCCTCAGCATGATGTTCTTTCTAAATATACTGCAGCTGTGCACCCATATTTTATGTTAAAAAGAAGTTCATCGACACAGTCAGCATTAGTAATATTTATTCCTTCATTATCAAGTAAGCATAGATATTTTTTCTAGTTATACATGCATCTTTATCACAGAAGTTACATATTTCAAAAGTCTGCTTTTCCCCAGAAAAATCTACAAACCTTATAAAATACAAATTTAACCATAATGTAGTTATGACCCACTGCTTTCTTACATGATGTTTATCATATAATAAACTAATGAAGCCCATGAAGATGTGGATCAGTACCCATGTTAATGGTTGTGCTGGTGTAGCCTCTGTGAATTTGAGTTCTGATCATTGTCATAACCACAGCTCTGCAGAGTGCTACACACTGTCATGCCACTACATGTGCACTAATCAGCCAGCAGGGTTGATAAAGACTTTCTTCTTCTGTTCAGTCTTGGATTGTTGCAAAAATAAGCTATCAGCATTCCCAAGTACAATAACTTCCTCTGAGATAACGTGATTAAAAGAACTGAGCAACACTTTGACAACAGAGAGATATAACCACTTGTTAAAACATCATTCAAGGGAAGGGAGCACATCCTGTCACCAATAATGGTACTTCCTGGAAGTCAGTATTATCAGCAATGCAAGTTTTTGCATCAGTACAAATCCCACTCAGAAAGTTGCTTTAGTTAAGCTTTTTTTTTAAATCTACAAAATGCTTACTGAAGCCTTGGCATAATATGTTCCCAAGATTAGACACAACAATCAAAGACATAAATATGCCATTGGAGGGTTTTAATACAGCTATTCAGGGAAAATGTGCAAGTCAGTCTCAAACACTGCAGAAATCACTTACACTTCACTGGAACAGGACCAATCCAGAACATGATCATAAGAATTTGACCACTCCACTTCATTATAAAAATTACTTGAAAGATTGTACAAAAATCTTGGCTTGCAAAATAAACTTCATTAGGAATACGAGTGCATTCACAATGACACACTGATTTGTTCTTGTTGTGACAATCCACTGTGGCAAGAAAAAAAGAAAAGCCTTGGAGAGGCACTGACTTAAAAGACATTTTGTAAAACGGAGCAAGAGAAAGAAAAAGCAAATTTTCTTTTTATATGAACTATTTCTGAAATAAAAAGATACTATATCATAGCATCATTTTATCCATTGGCTTCTCCTAAATTCTTTGCAAGTAATTAATCAGAATTTACCTTAAACATATGCACAGTCAAATTTGCTTCTTTATACCAATGTGCATAAATTATATCCTCATAAATAGCTTCAGCTGCTTTATATTTTTCAGCTCAGGGTTTACATCCATATGAAGATTAAATTTGACAGCTTTGGGGAGGGGGAATGTTCCTTAACTATTACTTTACTGTTAGTAAATTGTCTTGATACATTTCAAACCTAAGGAAGTAACAGACTATCCAGTACAAATTAGTTTACACTACTGGCTTACTACCAGTTATCTATGACTACATTGTTCATGACTCATAATTTTTTCTCTGATTTAGAGTTGGAGAAAGCTGTTCATCTTCACAGGGGAGTGCTAGATGTTACCTAGAATGCAATCAAATGCATACCCATAAGGATGCTTTATATGTTTTGATATTCATGCTATTTACATACATCAAGAATGTATGCAGCTTGAAACAACTTATAGCAAGACTTCGTCTGTAGTGTTTAAATCTACAGAGTCTAAAAAACTCAATATCCCCTGACTGAGGGGAAAAATGTGAAGGTAACTATTAGACTGCAATTAGCAACATAAAACTTCAGTTCTAAAACCACTGCTGATTCAGCACCTATCAAAGCCCCTTTAAAATAATGCACCTAAAATAATGTTTTCAGGAGTGTCTGAATGAATATTAGATTCATAAGAAGGAAACTACAGCTTCTGCTGAGACTGCCTGAAAGATGAGTCTAAGTAAAAAGCAACAGGAAATCTTAAACAAGAGAAATAAATTACAGAGGAAACCAACCAGTAACTTGCTTATAACAGTAAATTGCTCAGGTGGCGAAACCCTACGGCAGTTCCCAAGAGCATGAGGTGTTCATATTAAAAGTCATCCCCTCGAGGAAAATACTAATAGCTCTTTTTTTTAAATTAACAAAAATATTTTTCAGTGAAGTAGTTGTAAGCCTCATAGGAAAAAGGCTGGCAAATGTCTCTTTTTGAGAGAAGGGTGTGGATAAAACCTCAGCAGGTATTCTTTTGCCTTGAATTAGTTTTAATTACAGAGCCAGGTGCTCCTCCCCTTAAGCAAAACCCATTA
Source organism: Calypte anna (assembly GCF_003957555.1). NCBI lineage: Eukaryota > Metazoa > Chordata > Aves > Apodiformes > Trochilidae > Calypte > Calypte anna. The sequence goes on along the minus strand of NC_044258.1, from coordinate 9,068,542 downwards.
ATTCTCACACCACTGCCACCTCATTGCACCATTACTGTTCAACTTCTGCATTAATTCTGATCGGCCGTGCCCTTTGTTCTTGCAACTTCCCTCACTCTCCCAGAGGCTTTTGCATTTTTTTGCTCATTTTATACCAGTGAAACTCTCCTAAACAAGCAAAAAGCCCCTCAGTTCATTCATGCATGTCAATTTGCTTTATTGCCATTCATTTCCCTTTTTTTAGTGGCTGAGAGTTATCCAACAGAAAATAAATGCACTTCACTCTTTTACTTTCTGTTACAGACAACTACATTTGGTGGCACAGACAGCCCCACAAGCAAGTGGAATAATTCCATACATGTATTGTTAAATCTGAAAAATCCCATAACAGTAAATTCACCTGCCAACTCTTTCTCCTGATTTCTTCCTTGCAGATTTGTCTAAAACAGTAATGGGAGGCTCCAATAAAAAACCAACAAACATATTAATTCAATTTTCTGACATTTCTTCAATAAGGTTAATGCAAACTAGGTTCAAATCAGAAGTGCTTTCTGATGAGATGGCTCATCTGTTAACAGACTTTGATAGAGAGCTAGGGCTGTTGCAGCTAAACTGGTTACCTCATTACTCCATCCTACTCTGACAAGCAGGGATACAAGTTTCTAGAACCTGCAGCTCACTGATTCCATGTTCTTCCTGTGCTGTTTCCAAATTACTTCATCTTCAGCATGCACTTGAGGAAGTGTCATAATATGACACTATGCTGTCATATTATTTGATAGAAAACTAAAATTTCAGTAAGTTAAACAAAAAAGCAAGAGAGAAACACAATGAATTGAACCAATTTTCAGAGATAAGTTGGCTGCCATGCTATGATCTAAGCCTAGATTTAGGCATGAAAATAGCAAAAATGGGATTTGCTGCCTCTTTACATTTTAATTGGCAAGAATAAGAAGACTCTTAAGAATGAGAGATGAGAATAGGTGACTAGATATAAAATTAAAATGCCACTTTTTTAGAGAAAAGCCTCAGACTTGCATGTTTTGTGTCAGTGTGCTAGCCAAATGTGGCAATGTGTTTGGCCTGACTGAGCAACATCCAAGCAGGTATTTCTGCAGGTTTCTGGCTGGCTTCTCTGGGGATGCAAAATGTACTGCAACAGGCATTGCTAACTAACTCAGGCAGTGAGCCTGGAGGCTGCCTCTCTGCTGATCAGCCTTCTGCTCCCTCTCTGCTCTTTAAGGCAGGAATGCTGAGACCTCTTCTGAGGAGGCTCCAGCCCTCTTGAGGCTGTGGTGCCAGTGAGGTCTGCGAGAGCTGCTCTCCCTCCAGCTGCAGCACTACAGCAGACTCTGCAAGAGCAGGTGCTGCTTGCCCCTTCTCTTCTGTGACAGTCAGGATGCTGAGAAATCTGCATCCCCAGCACAAGGGGAGGAGGAGGAGGAGGCTGCCTTCATTAACTGAGACAGTCCCACTGCAGCACATGAGGAGAACCAAGGGTACCCATCCCACCCACAGCCATCTAGCAGAGAGAGGGCCTAAGGTTCCTCATTGACTTCATCAGCATTGAGCAACTCCAGCTATGAAGGGCTGGGCCACTGCCAGCTCATGGGCAGACATTCAGAAAATTGCTGCCATTCCTGAACACCAGAAATGCCATGCAGTGAACTGTAAAACACTCATAACTGTTATAATATAACCTGGACTATAAGCATATTCTTCTCTTTCTATATTTCCTGTTATTTTCATGCCATTATTAGAGATATCTTCTGTTCCACTGGATTTTAGTATATATAGTAATTAGTGCAAAAATAAATATTTCTCTTCAAACAAGTTTTCTCTTCTGGATCAAAAGGTGAATGCACATTTAGTACTATACAAAATAAATATTACACAGGGTATGGAATACAGAGTACAGATTACAAGCTGTAAACAGACACTGCTTTGAAAAATGCTTTACAGGATTGACTCTAGGATGTAGGATTAGTATAGTTCCTTACTTCAGAGCTAGTCAATTCTGTTTGCAAAATCAATTTCTATAAAAAGACTTATCCTCAACTCATTTTTAGTAAATGTAGTGTACTGGTGACAAGGCATTTACATATTCAGAAGATTTTTCAAATGATGGAATTCAAGATGTTCCTGCAACTGTGTGCTCTATAAAAAGTGAACTCAAAGGCTTATAGCTTTTTATTACATATACCAGGGAAAAAATCAAGAACATGGCACTTGTGCTGTAAGAATATATACATTATTCTTAAAATTTGATAAGGAATGCTCTACACATTCCTTGTGCAGCAAAGTGCAGCTGTGTCTCATCAGCTCCTATCTAGGCCTGACAGTATTTTTTTTTCTCCTGTTGAAAACAAGTCTCAGCATTACATTACCAAAAAAAAAATAGGACAGTATCATACAGTGCAATATGAAAGATCTGTCTAGAGCTATTGCACATATCTCTGATGTTAATAAGAGGTTTTTTCCCTAAATCTAAGAACAGTTATGTGCAACAAACTAGGTAAAGCTTAGCACTGTCTTATCCACTTTTGCTTCCAGCAAGGTGTTCTCCATACTGCAGTGTAAAGAACATGTCAGTGTACTGCTGAAGCCCAGTGAGAGCTTGAAGTTTTGCTTCAAAAGCAATCACTTGCACAGAGGTAAGTGGAGAGGGGAAGGGAACCCAGATTTTTCCACACTGCAGAAAAGCCTTGAGAAAACAGTTTTGTAATGAACATGGTAGCATCACCATGCTTCATCTGGCAAACAGAAGAGAAATTTTTCTGACATGAAAATGGAAATCACTTAATTGAGAGAGTAAAATCAAGGCATAACAGGGTCTACATATTGTGAAGTCTTTTATATAATACAATTGACCCTTCACCTACATTTCACTTCCTGTAGAACTTGTACCATGTCACCAGCTATACCCAAGATTCCAGTTTCAACAAAGCAGGAAACCTTAGGCTTCAGATTCTCGCTTCTTCTTTCCATCTTCTCCTAAATCACTGTCTTCTGACTGACTGCTGCTAAGGACTACAAATTGTCCTTCTCCACTGCTCTGGTTTGATCTGCTGGAAGCAGCTATCAAACGGCTTTGCTCCTCTAAGTCCTGATTTGAGAGGGAAAAGGTGGGAAATCAGAAAAAGAATGTTAACTTTACCCTACTTCAATTGTAGATGACTTTAAATTATCATGATTTATGGACAATCTTTTCATATTACCAATGGACACATTTCTGTACAGAGGAAACTAAAAGGTAAATAGGAAACCAAAACATTTTAATTTCAGAGGCTGGGATTATTAGAACAGCCAACACATCTGTACCTAGAACACAAATCACAGCAGGTCAGAACATGTGTCATCTATAACCTGCTCCCTGACACCTCTTCTCACAGTGTAACTGAACCCTCCTCAGCAAATGACATTATTTTGGGCCTGTGATAGCTGTTCCTTCCTCTACTGCTCTTAAATACTCCTATTAAGAGGGTTTGTGGTTATCTCCTTGGAAAAGCTCTTTTTAAAAACTACTATACAAAATCATGCAAATCAAATTCTAAACAACTGGCACAGGAAATACTTGTAATAATGAACTCAATGGTGTTCTATGAAGTTGTACCAAAGATTATGAAAGTGGAACAAAAGTGCAAAAAAAAAGTAGAAAAAGGATAAATGATGATGAAACGTACCTTTTCAATTTGTTTTTGTTTGTTCAGTTCTTTTTGTTGTTTCTCTTTTACTCTCTCAATTTCTTTCTGCTTTTCTGATGCTTTTCTATCCTAAAGGGGCAAAAAATGTAAATTAGGTAACAACAGCCTGAGATGTTTGATACACAACCAATTCATAGTGAGTTTACTCAAAACTGCTATAACCATTGCTTTGATTATTACTCTTTCAAAGAACTGTTATGTTTGTTAGAGGTAGCAAGCTGAATCCTCTCTCAAATACTGTTCTACAGTTCATATTGGACACTCTTTTTATCTTGAGCTTAAATCCTAGGAAATTAATCCCTTAAAATACATGACAACAGGACTAACGGATGTATAAACATCTTGCAGAATATATTTAATACATGTAAAATATATGCTCTCTCCTCCATTCATGAGTATCCCTTGCCACAAAAAGTTTCTTACCAGTTCTGCATGAAAAGCTATCTGTTTTGCCAGTCCAACAGAATCACAAATCTAAACAGAAAACAGATTTGAAATTATCAAAAAGATTGACAAAAATACCTTTAAAATTAAGCCTGAATTCCAAATTGATATGATAGCATATTAAAGCACTTGCAGGTACTTGGATGGTCATGTTTAGCTGCTTTTCAGTAAATAAAACACTTTCATAGAAATAACTCAGACAGCTTGAATGGTTCTAACATCTTGGAATCCAGGTGAGGTTAAAAACTGACACAAATATACCCATCACCAGTACCTTTTCCCCTTCATTGTTAGATTCAAATATGTAGCAGATGGAAGTTTGGCGGCTCTCAACTCTTCCTCCTGAAGTTCTAAGCACAAACCCAAAAAGGCGCTTGTTCTCCTGGTGTGTGGCGTACAGGACTACATTGGGCAAGGGAAACTGCCAAAAAGCATCAAACATGGAGATATTAAAACTGTTTCCAAAATTTTCTATGTAAGGTTTCAAGAACTGCACATTAATTACTTCAATATCCTAAGTGCACAACCACACAGATGTTACAACCTGACCCCACATGTATTTACATATCACAAACAGTGTAAGACCAGAATTAAGTTATTCAAAAGATAGGAAAACTTCTAAAAACACACTCCATGGTCCAAGGACCACATCTGCAATGCCATTCAGCCATCTTTCCAACTGTGAGTACACTCGTGTTCTTTCTCTTTTTCTGTTGAGATGTTCACACAAATTACATTTGTGACTGAGCTTTCAGTCTTTGGTTCCAGGTTAAAGCACAACTTCTTCAAAACCTTTGCTGCAATTAGTTCAGCTCTCCTAAATTATTTAATCAAGAAAAAACAAACTCAAAAGCAAACACAAAACGAACAAACCACATACTGTTATTATTGTATTACAAAGATTTTGCAGTCTTATTCCTGTAAGGGTCAACTCTAGAAATTTCAAACATCATTTCAGGATTTACCAAAGGATAAATTTTTAAATTCTAAGGCCCCTACTGCAGCTGTTATAAATTGATAGGACAAGTCCTTCCTAGTGGTAAGTGTACATATTTACAATACTGAGGGCATTAAAAAAAAACAAACCAGTAAAGCCAAACACTAAATGCATTATTAGAACACAATATTCTGGCTTACCCTATGAAACTGAGGGGCTCAAAAGCCTATAAAGTCTATTTGACCTATTCAAATCACTCCCCTCCAACTAAGTTTCTGATTTTCTCTATTTTTTAATAGTGTTAGTCTCCTAATTTCAGTGGAAGTTTGGGAATCTCAGGCTGTCGGTGATTTTTGCTAAGATCTAAGAATAGTATTTTTAAATTAAAAGAACTACATTGATGGATATTTATCTTAAAAGGTAAAGTTACTTACTCGTAGTCTTGTAACTTGTGTCTGTGGATCAATTAACCTAAAAGTTGGTTTTTAAAAACAAACCAAAAAGTAAATTTTACCAAAGTGAAAAGACCATTCTGTAAATAAATATCAGTAGAAGTCAGGAAGCAAACTTACTTTAAACAGTCACAAGTGACCAATAAATGTGACTCTGTCATCCTGAAAATATTATGGATGGCCCGAGCTGCCAGAATTTGACGCATTGTTTCATAAACAACATCTGGACTTTCATCAGACTTCACCTCCATAGAGCCCAGAAATCTTACAATAAATAACTGATGAAGAATTGAATCTAAGATAAAGAAAAGTATTGAAAAGCATGAGCTCAGAGTTTTCTATTCAAAACCACAGATGGAGTGCATTCAGGAGAACTTTAAACAACTTGAAAAGATATTGCTCATACTTACTGAATTGTAACTACAGCTACTAAACAGCAAGTCACACACCTTTTCATTCAGTTTGATGAGCACAAAAGATGCAATGATTATTTTTAACAGACTGGCAGACAGCATCCTAATTTAATCCCAGTTGTCTAATACACTACAAATGTGACAAAGCATTTGAAAACTGGGGTTAAAATAGAAGCTACAGATTAAAAATTAAAAATAATTTCCAAATGCAATTTTTTAAAATTGAAATAAAATTTGTTTTACCTTCTGTTTCAGATTTTGAGCCTCCAGATTCACCAAAAGGATTTGTTCGTCTATTAAAAAATGAAAATATTGAACCAGGAGTCAGACTACAAGATCCACTACTGAATAACATAGTAGTGTCATGCTGCATCAAGTAAGAACATGTAATGATTTCACAGACTTGTAATCGAGAGAAATAATGTATGTAAAGCAATTTAATCAAGAGTTATACAGAAATTGCTACTATTTGAGGGCTCAAATTATGGGAAAAAATCCCTTATACTATTGTCCTATTGCTGCCACAGAGTTTGCTCACATGATACTTTATAACATCTGAATTAAGCCCAAGTCCAGACCTTCTTAATATTTGAAAAAGTATAGCTTTAGGGAAGGAAATTTCATAGAGCAGCTTCAGGAAGTACAGCCAAAAGCTACTGTTTCCAGTACTCCATAGGAGCACTACACTTCTCATCACTGTCTCAGGTTATTGAATTACTTACTGAAGAGAAGTCACTGGTTTTGTTTCAAATGCAGCTTTGTGAAAACATCACTGGGTTTTACTCCTAGAGGGTCAAGAGAAATGTGGCTATTTCTGGCTCTCGAAGAGAGAATTACTATCAGTTACAATGAAAAGTGAAAATACTCTAGGCTTCCAAGTCCATGGTTTTCAAGAGCAGTAAAGCAAAGCTGAAAAGAGCACAGGAAATGGGGAAATTTTACTTAAAACCTCTAAAGAGGAAAAGAACTCTTTGGCCAACTGGTAGCTGAATGACCCTTGTCAAGGGTTGAGTAAACTTCAAAACAGATTTTATAGAGCAATGAAGATGTCATCTCTAGTGTTCTAAAAGCAAATCTATGAACTAAGAGGAAAAAATTTCAAACTCTTGTTCAGCTCTGTGTCATACTGACTGCCAGTTTTATTTTAGTAGTGAAATCTTTTGACTAAGAGATGTCTAAAGTAATAAAATTATTTTAGATTGAACTCTGAATTCAAGAGTGTATTTCTGCTACATTTATTTAATATAGATTCAATAAAAATAATCCCCCTAAATGCTGACAGGTGTAAATACACTGATGGGAAATTCTTTCTATTAGCATCTTCTATTGCTCAGGTTTTTTTTGTGATTTAGGATTAGACTTGAAAAGTAAATGCAAAACCTCACTGGACCTCTCAAAGGACAAAAATAAAATTCAGTTATGTCATCAGTATCGGAAACTTAAGAAAAGTCAATGTTTCTTTTTTAATGATAAACACTTCTAAAGTAGCATGTTGCCTGTCTGTACAAACACTGCAGTTCTTTACTGACAACGATGGTTAACTGGAAATACATAGCACAAATCAATATAATTTCTGCAATGAAAAGTATTTTCTAAATGGAATTATAACTGATGACATGAATTTAGTGGAAGTATGAACCCTTCCACTTTGTGAAATACTGTTCAAGTATTCAAAATCAATTTTTAAGGCTCTATTTAGCCAACTGATCAGTCAACAAGAATATAACTGTCAAAAAAATAAGAGTTAAACATATATAATTTTAACTCTACTGTCTCTGTGACATTTTTCTAAAGGAGCAGGGGGATTCAACACATTATTGTAACTGGAGTCACATTAATTAGTTTTTAGCTTTTTGGTTTTTCTTGTTAAGAACAACTGGATCTGCAAATATTTTTTCTTAATATGTGAATTCTTTACATATGGTTCCAGAAATGCAGTGCAGATTTACAGGTTTTTATTTATTATGTTTGAATAGGAAGTTTACAAAAAAACAAGTAGAAGACAATGTTTTTATATTTTGGGAAGAGCTCTTAGGCAATTTTAACTTGTCTGTATATGAGATTTCTCTAGAAGCCTAGATCATTTTCACTCACCTTTCAGGTTAAGAAGAGTGTGTCATCGTATGCCATCATCATTTGGAGGCAGGATTACCAAATTTCTCTTGAGTTTCCAAGAGGAAATAACCCAAGCTGCTGGGTGAGCAAGCAATAGGAAAGGAAAATACTTTATGAAACCAAAAGATTATAATAAATCAATAAGTAAAAGCATTAGCTGCTAAAGCAAGAAAAGCTAAATAGAAAACTACACCTTGAATCTAGTGTGTGTAATTAGGTCGTTACAACTCCATTTAACAATTTTTTAAAATGTCTTGCTTTGCTGGCCACTGCAAGTTTTGTGACATGAGTCAGGGCAAAGGCAACGTGTTTTGGAGTGGCAGCCTAAACATGGTTTTCCTGGTTTGTTGTTTTTTTTTTTAATTAAAGCATTAACTTGAGGATTTTTTTTCCTTCTCTGTACATCTCCTACCTTCCCGATTGCCCTGAAGATTTTCCTTGACCAGGCAGATCTTCACTAACTGGAGATATTATGTCAAACTGTATAGGGGTGTCAGGGGCAACAAGAGAATCCAGAGAAAGTGCTGATAAAGCTGTTGTTTCAGATCCCAGTGAGCCTGTGCTGCCAGTACGAACTGCAGGGGGACGAGATTGTCTGAAAATAAACAAACAAAAACAAAATGAAGGTATCTTAGTTCTTAGTTTCAGGTTGATTGATAATAAATGAGATATGGGAAACCAATACAATATTCCAAAACTTGGATATAAAACAAAAACTAAAAACCTAAAGATAATCACTGTAAACAAAATGGAATCTATATTCCTAGTCAAATTTAAATAAGATAAAGATACTATTTTCATTACACAATTGCATCAGGTTGTATTATATTTCATTTGTGATCAGATAACAATGTTAAAAACAATCTGAGGTCTGCTTTCAGGGACCAGATGCATTAATAAAAATCTCAATATAAATTCATACAACAAAGCAGACCTCTGACACACCCAACAAAACTGTCTGATCATCTGGATTACTTGTAACAACATACACCAAACAACTGAGGTTTAACAAGGCACCTGGGTCATAACAACCCCATGGTAAGCTCTACAGGCCTGGGGAAGTGTCTTTAGAAAGCTCTAAGTCTGAAAGGGACCTGAGGGTATTGGTTGACAGTCGACTTAATGATCAGCAGTGTGGCCAAGGAGGCCAGTGGCATCCTTGCTTCTATTAGGAACACTGTGGCCATCAGGTGATCTGTACTCTGTTCTGGTGAGGCCATATCCTGATTACTGTGTTCAGTTCTGGGCAACTCCCTATAAGAGGGACACAGAAGTGCTGAGTCCAGAGAAGGGCAACAAAGCTCATGCCTGAAGCACAAAGTCCTACGAGGAGCAGCTGAGGGAGCTGGGGTTGTTTAGTCTGGAGGAGGCTGAGAGGAGACATTATTGCTCTCTTCAGCTACCTCAAGGGAGGTTGGAGCAAGGATGGAAAAAGCCTCTTCTCCTTGGTGGACTGTGATAGGACCAGAGGACATGGATAGAAGCTGTGCCAGCAGAGGTTTAGGCAAGATGTTAGGAAATATTTTTTCACTGAGAGGGTTGTCAGGCATTGGAATGGCCCAGGACAGTGGTGGAGTCACCATCCCTGGAGGTATTTAAAAGGTGTTTGGACCTGGTTCTTAGGGACATGGATTAGTAGTTAGCTTATGGTGCTGGTCAAAGTTTGGACTGGATGATCTTGGAAGTCTCTTTCAACCTAAAACATTCTGTGATTCTGTAATGCTAGAATGGTGATGTGAAGAAATTATCCTCTAGCCTTTCAAAGATGCCATTCTGAACGTACAAAGTTTTGTTGTTTGGTTTTTATCCTGGAATTTTACCCAGGAATCTCTTTACAGATGTGTTCTTCAAATTACTTACAAGTGTTCATTAACTTACACAATTGGCCGCATGCTCTCGTGCCTCTGATGAAAGGAAGGAGATGGAGTAACAGCTTCCAGAGCTGACTGATTTACACGTGCAGCAATTTCCTGCAGTAGAGAGATGGGTAAAAAAATAACTGAAAACTTTTTCCTCAAAATAAGCTTTAACAATTTAGTTTTATTTATATGCAATTGACAGAAAACTTAAACTTATCCCTTAGTAAGACTCTTAAATTCCTAAATTTTTGTTAACGTAGCTGTAATGTTTTCTTCTAACACCTTGCAAAATCTTCCTAACCTTGCTAAATTTAAAGTAATGTACTTTAGATAAATTTCCCAATAAGATAATGTCCCAATAAGTCTGACAAAATAAGGTAATTAGCCAGGAAGAAAAAGAAAAATCTCATTAGAGAAATGCTGTCCTCAAATACTAATGAAAATATATGAAGATTCCAAAGTCTGCACTTGAAATTTGGTAAAACCTAAATGTGTCTAAAAACCAAGACATGAGCAATGATCAAGTAAGGACTTGAAAGAATTCCATTTTAATCTTTCATTGAAATCACTAATTCTGAAGTGTCAATACTTAATGTTGATGGTTTAACTTCACTGGGGATAGGCAACAGCAAAAGTCCTTGAGGAAATAGTATTTTTGGAAATGAAAAGCTTAGAATTTATAATTTAGGAACTAGTCAGTTTAATTCTATGCTATACAATTAGATCCAGATGATCTCTAATTTTGTGCAAATCTTGACATAGTACTCATAACTTTTAGTACAGTTACCTCAGGGTTCTCACTAAGATATATCTGTTTAGATATGTTGTTTATGGTGCATATCCACTGAAAGAGAGAGAAAAAAGAAAAAAATTAAATTGTCATATAGTTTTTTAAGAAACTTGATTAAATAGTGTCAGCTTGATTAAATAGTGATTAAATAGTGTTAGCATTTTCTATTTTTTTGTAGCTACAAGAAGCCAAACATTCAGCTTCTATTTAAATTCACTATCTGCATACTGCACCCTACAATATCAGATTTTACTTGAAAAAATTGTTTTAGTCACAGAGAATATCAAAACTAAACCAATCTTAAATCAGGACTCTACGGCATTAAAAATAAAACAAAATCAGGATTCTCTGTACTCCATCATCCTGTGACTGCAGATGACATTATTTCCTCAAGATATCAGAAAGATTCCATCTGCCTTTCGTGGCATTTCACCATTTCTTGCACTTGTGAGCAAGAATCGCAGAATAATTCGGGTTGGAAGGGACCTCTAAAGGTAATCTAGTCCAACCCCCAATTTCTTTCTTTCTCTAAGATTGAAACAGTAATATTTTTTGAGACTTCATGAACTGGCCATTATGGATAGAATGAGTTAAAAGTTCCCTGCTTACCACCCAGGTAATTCCAACAATTGTTAACAACGTGTTCCTTCTGCACAACAGAAAATCATTGGGCTCCATGTGAACCTCCTACAAACTTACCTCTTCATAATCTTTTTTACTCTCTGCCTGTAAGATTGAAGACCTGAAAGAGAAGAATGAAAAAGACAACATTGTCTATTTAAAATGCCTCATGATTACATTCAGAGAGAAAACTGCATTATCATGTTTGTATAATGCACAACAAATGAAGAAAAACTGAAGATTCTGTGTATGTGCCAAATCAGTTAACATTTAATTGAGGGGGGTGGAGGACAAGGGGAGATCTAAGTTTTTATTTTAACTGCAATTAGAAGACTAACAAAATTCTAATTGTACCCATGTAATGCTTAAGCACTCATAAATTGTAATAACACACCACTGTAAACTAGTTATGGTAATTTTATTCTGAAATAATAGCTACAGCTCAGCTACATTATAGAGCTATTAACCTAAAAAAAAAACACCAAACCCACAGATATTATAATGTTAAGACATCCCAGATTTGCTTCTAAAAGCCCCCAAAATCTACCAAGCTATGATCTGGCCAGACGTAGCCATCTTTCTTTTCTTAATTACTGAGTCCAATATTCCAGGTAACAGTAATATAAGAATACTTACTTTTTACCATCAAAAGATGTTATCTGAAAACAGTACCGTCTGTCCTCACAGTCCACAGCCATTACAGAGCAATTGTCTATATCCATGACAAGTCCCCCAGCCACGTCACCTCTTGCCTGGCTCATCAAATTTCCACCTTGAGTGAAGTAAAACTGTCTGTCCCAGCTGGAAGATACCAGCCCTGTTTTACTAAAAGATAAAACGAGATTCTTAGTAGATTAGGTGGTCAACTGAGCTACATAAATAAGGAAAAAAAAAAAAAAGTAAATTACTTGGTATAAACCATTCTACACACATAAGAAAACTTTTATCCCCCCTTTAACGTTTTAGGTTAGTTAAATGTGTCTGTTATTTTTTTTCATTCTAAACCTATTTCTAGGCAAGGAATACATAAAATAATTTCTTTCTTAAATTATGTGCAACTTATTTTAGAATAAAAAGCCTAAGTACTTCAGTTTTGATGGTCAGCTTTTACAGTATTGCTTTACATAACATGCATATTCAAATTGTATACTTTGTCAATATAACTGTTTTGGTTTTTTTTACAGATACTCTCTTCATTAATAATTTGCTGCAATTGTGCTCTACTACAGAAATGCATGATTTATTCAGTGAGTATGTTACTTTAAGTAATATTGTAAAAGTAGTCTAAATTCGCTTTTAAACTCCTTGGAGCTTGCTATATAAATTACAGAAAAAAATCCGAGTCTTACTTTTTTTTAGTAAGAAAATTAGCTGCTAGCCTCTAAACCAGAGTAACAACTCCCTCCAGTGGACAAAAGACAAACTACATCATGAAATTGGCCATTCGGATGTGTTTGGGTTGGCAGAGGATGTTTTGCCTCAAGCATCTCAAAACTTGTCATACATATTAGTAAATAGAATCCCAAAGGTTTGATAGATAGTTTTGTGACGATCCTGAGGGCTGCAATCTTCTTGTTTTACAACTACAAACCAGTGAACTCACACTCTCTTAAACTTTAATTATTCTTTTTGATGTGAAAATTCAGGCAAAATTACACTAAAATCAGGATAAGTATGCACCTGAAATGGCACTATGTCAGTGTAACAATGAAATTAATACTGATCAAGTGAAGGAGTTCAAAGAAAGAAACAGAATAGCTCCTATGTGACTTAATCAACTGAGCAGGTAAAATCAGCACAGCTAACTTAGAAGAAATTACATACTTATTTACCTTTTCTTTCTCAAAATTAAGTATTCTGGAATATTTAAGTAACAAGTTAGTCTTACTTTCTTGCATTGAGATAGCCAGCTTTCCGTGTTAGATTTCTATGAACAGGAAATTTTGAAGTATCAGGATCAGGCAAATACAGTGGATCACTGGCTACTTCCAAGTCCTCAATGGTTTGTTGCATGTTTTCTACTTCACACTCCATTTCCCTGCGAACACTAAGGTAATCAACGTGTTATTAAACACAGATAATTTATTAATAAAATAATTGTCTTGATAATAGTTCAGAATTTAATAGAAACAACTTACTTCTGTACGCTTGTGCCAATATTGGTCAAAAATTCTTCTAGTTGCTCAGTCAGATTTTCTGAACCCATTTTAAAAAAACTTATCTTGAAAAAAGAGGATGAAAAAGGAGAATTTAGTCATTAATAAAACTACAGTAACAACAAATAAAACCACAGGAGGCTCAAGTAATCTGTTTTCCACCCTCAATCCCACCAAAGCCTCTCAATAAAGGAGTAGAATGCATGTTCTTGTCTGCAAGTGAAGGTTGATGCTGAAATTGCAGTGGGATTTCATGGTGTCAGAAGGAAATGCAGAGTCACCTGGAAATACAGAAATATGCAGAAACTGCCCTGGAAAAGAAACAAGGTTTGACCTTTTAGTGACCCAAGGTCTCTCTACACTTTTTCAAGCCACCAGTGCTAACCACTGTGCTACAGGTGGAGTTGTTTGAGGGGCACATGAGACAGGAAACCTGTGAGGACTTTTCTGGGACAGCCCTCTAACAGTGGATCCTGCCAAGGGGAACTGCTAATATTTATGTTTATAACACTGTACTCCATATTGACCCAGAAAAACTGCCACATCTAAACTGAGTTTAGCCATATGAAATCTCAGAACAGGAAGCCACAGAGTGCAGCCCTGCCCTTCCTGTTTCTAGATTCAGAAAAAAACTGCACGTCAACATCAGGTTGCACTATCTCCTTTGTTACAGAAAACTGTAGAGCTTAGTTCTTAAATATAAGATGCAAAGCTTAAAAAAGAAGCAAGAGTTTTATTGAATTTGGAAAGCTTTTAGACATTATGCAGAAGTTAATTTCTACTTGAGACACTTGTGGCAGTGCCAGCTAGATGCTGGAATGTTTGGCGTTTTTTTTTTTTTATTTTTAAAAAAGCATACTGATGACATACTTCTGAAATACTAATTAAGTCTCTCCAAATAACTTTTTCATACTTGTATTTTTTATTTTACCCATCCTTGAACCAATCAGGTACTCACATTAAGCAAAACCAAGCCAGAATGATTTTTAGCATTCCATTTCTTCCACAAACTTGACTGAAAACAGTAGCAATACAACTTGATCTCATCTCAGAGTAGCTGCCACAGCAAAGAGTTTAACTGTCTCCATGTCACTTTCTGAGGTACAACCTCCATGTGTACTTGCATGCATCCAAGTTTTAATCAGCTTTTCCCATTTGTGACCCAGTAGAAAAAGTAGCCAGTAATTAAAATTTAGGCAATGCATTAAATTTAGCCATCTGAGTTTTGGGGTAGAATTAGACCTTTGTATTTGTCACCCAGAGTTTGCTAACATTCTCTGATGGGTATGAGGGCATGCCATGATGAGATTCTTGCGGTGAGCAGGAAACAACCAGTGCTAGCTACTGAGAGTGTTTAAGGCAGCAGCTGTGGCAGCTACAGGGATGAGGATGGGTTGTGTCTTTTTCTCCACTTGGTTCCTTGGAGTGCAAAAAAAAGTCCTGCAGTGGATTTCAGCACATCAACCTTCATGAAGCACACAACTTGTTTCAGACCTACAGATTTTAGAATCTCAAGTTACCTGAGCTTGCATGTATCCTAGCAAGGGTTCTAGCACAGCAATTTTCTTTTTGTACTGAAGAGTATTTAATGCACAGAAATAATGCATCATTGTCTGATGCTGTTTTTTCCTGGAAGTATATACATCTTCTGTAACTTCAGCCTTGACCTAAAGAGACACAGACAGGGGCAGAGGAAAAAGGGAATGTTTGAAACTCGGTATTTGTCACATGCCTTCTGGACAGCTTTACAGCCAGCACAGACAAAACAACACAGTAATGTTCTACCCACTGTAATCACCAATTGTATATTTTACTCTACAATTACACTTCTCACTTCTCTAACTTATACATGAGAAAGAAATACAGCATTCTTTTATTCTCAGATAATGTGATTATTTCTTTGCAAAAATACATTGAATTTAGTATCATAATGCTCATCCTAAGAGCATTTTCAGTGTCACAAGACAGGCCTGGATTGGGAAAACCTGCTTTTCTGTTTTCAAGCACAATGTCTAGACTGCTAAAACATAAACTATCAGCCTTCAAGTGAAACCTGCCATACATTGTCTTCAATCATAAATATATGTATGTATGAGATGAAAATCATTACTTGTCTCCTCTAAAAATCTTTCTATGAAGTATTTTGTTTTACGAACCTTTTCATTTTCCCTCCTTTTTGACAGCCGACCGTATCTGGTAATGGCAGCATCGTGGTCTAAGCAATAAAGAGGGAATTTGATAAATGAATGACTTATGAAACATAGCAGAAAACTTTTTTTATCACTTGTGCATTGCACAGCTGAATGTGAAGTTCTGTAAAACCTTTAAGAATTCTTTTCACTTCTTTATAATTACTTCACTGACACAGATACTTGTGCTGAAGAAAAAAGCCAACATGGCCAAATGGTAACCAATTTCCCCAGTCATCTAATATTCTTCAAAGACAGAAACCTTCTGTAAGTAGAGACAATTTTCTATTATGAAAACCTCTATCTAATCATTCTTTCTTCTAAAGCAATGATGCCATTTACATTAAGAGAAGCAGAAGCCTTACTTAGTCCTTACTTTAAAAATATGTCCTCTACGATATAGTAGAGCTACTTGAAAAGAGCAACTTCTGACAATAAAGAAGAAAACTCTCAAATTTAACTTTAATAAGGGAGTTAACACCTTACTTTTTTAGTAACATAATCCTAAATTATTTAATAATTATATATATGCTTAAAGCATTTTTAAAAAGACTAATATTGTCAATTTGCTGTAACACTTTGGTACAAAAAAGCAGAGATGAATAAGTGAACTAAGGAAAGCTGGGTGCCTTAGTATCACTGAAAAAAACCTGCATCTAAATTATTAGCTTTAAGCCATGCAAATATCTTCACTAGTTTTCTGAGTAAATAATCTACAATAATACTGTTGTTTTGTAATAGCTATAACAATAATTATTTTACACTTACCATTACTTGCAATTTGGAAAACTTCTTTCAGAGTTAGTATCTCTACAAAACAACATATCACAATTTAATAAATTTAATAAATTAATAAATTAAGATTTATATATTAAGGTTTCTTGTGCAATGTTTGACTACTGAACAGTTGTGGTTCACATCTTGTACCATACTGAATTAGCAGCATTTTGCTGTGACAAAAAAAGTCTGCTCCTATTTAAGGCCTCCTATTTAAGACATATCATTTATGTGGCTGTCCAGCTTACCAAAAAAGATACTGTACTACAGAAAT